>NC_143502.1:19947000-21182500 GCF_051622355.1 Phaseolus vulgaris | reverse complement strand
AAATGAGGAGGTAAAACAATTTCATATGCCATAAGACATGTTCTCATGAGAATTTGATAGAGTCCTATGAACTTTGATGTCAATTTCTTGGATTTGATCGCTCTCCCTACACCAGTGTATGGTGTAACTCTCTGAAAAATATGTTCACGGATAGAGAATTCTAATGATCTTCTTTTTTGATATGCATAAGATTTTTGTATGCTAAGAGATGTTTTTAATCTTTCCTGAATTATCTTGACATTCTCATTGGTTTTCTATATTAGTTATGGTCAAATCAATACACTCTCACTAACGTGAAACCAACATAGAGGTATTCTACATCTTCTCCCATACAATGCATCAAAAGAAGTCATTCTTGTGCTTGCTTGGTAGCTATTATTGTAGGTGAACTCTACCAAAGGTAGAATTTCATCTCAACTACCCAAATGATCCAACACATATGTCCTAAGTAAATCCTTTAAGGAATAAATAGTTATCTACGATTTTCCATTAATTTGAGGATGGTAGGTTGAACTGAGTTTGATTTAGTTCCCAAAGCTACCTGAAGTGTTGGCCATAATCTGGAGGTGAATTTGGGATCTTTATCTGAAACTTTGCTAGAAGGTACACCATGTAATATGACCTATCTCATCTTTGTATATTTGAGCCAGCTTCAGCGTAGAGATTCTTAAGTCTATAAGTAGAAAGTGTGTATTTTTTAACAAAATGTCCATATAATCCAAACTGAATCATGCTTCCTCAAGGTACGTGGTAAGTTAGTAACTAAGTTAATATGCCTCCAGGTTGTTGATGTTCAATCTTGGAGTTTTGATAAGATAAATGAGCAACTACAAACTTGACTATATTTTTCTGTATCATAACACCCATAAGACTTTTTGAAATTTGCTACCCCTAGATCATACTTAAATGTAAATTAGACTTGTTTTTATGACTTTTAGATAACTCATATGCTTCAATTTATCTTTATTTGTGCCACATAGTTTGTTTCTCAATATTAAAATACCATACGCTTCCCACATAGAAGTCTTTAATTTCATCAATATTTAATAAACTCAAAATATTCTTCAAATTCAAATTCGTCAATTATTTTTACTCTTATGTTTTCTAGAAACTGATCAGGTGTAACAAGTATATTACAATTGATGCGATTTGAAGGTACAACAACTTCATAATTTAAATTGTTGAAACTTTCACTCAACTCCAACTATCCATTCTTGAGTGTTGAAACATATACCTACTTATGACTTTAAGCATTTGTAATGATATTTCCTTTCCTAGGATAATACCACCACTAGAAATCATAATATTTCAAATTTAATGATGGTAGATATGATGTGAGTATGTGACTTATAATATTCTGAATCACTAAGTGTGATAGATGAATGAATTGATATGTTTATGTATGATGATGTGAGTAAATATTAGAGATATCCTGACTTGCATATGTTAATAGTTATCAAAAAAGATATTTTGAAATGTTAAAATGTATGGTGTAAGTATTAATTTAGAAGGTTTGATGAGATATTCCGATGCTAATAATAGTCCAAGTGAAATTGACAAAGATATTACATAATAAAATATCGATGGAAATTTCATATATCAAGTTGACAGTGAGAGTAACCTTTGCTTAACTAAAATTGTAGAAATCATTATATCATGAAAGTTTGTTCAAATGAGATCGATACATGAAAGTTAGATTGTTAAACATACTAAATTTATGATAAGTTTTAATATTTAAAATTGAACTTAATATTAATCTTTCAGTAACTCAATATTTAGATATTTATAAAATAAAATAAAAAGACAAAAGAAAAAAAGTGAAATATATGTGTTTGTTTTAAAAAGAGTGTGATGGAAGAGGGCCAAGCTCAACACCCCATGAAAGACAAGAGCCAAATCTAGAGTGTCTAGAGCCAAGTGGGGAGCGTCTAGCACAAGGAGAAGAGCGTCTAGAGGGGGAGCGTCTAGAAGGAGGGGGAGAGCATCTAGGACCTCTTACTAGGTCCATGACCAAGCTACGAATGGGAGCCTTGGGCCAAGCCACGGATGGGAGAGAAAGCAACATGTATATGCTACATGAAGGCCCATTAAGGGTAGCTTAGTATTAAGTGTAGCGTAAATAGCATAAACTTGTTTCCATGTGATTTACCCTAGATTTGCTCACGTTCTAGAATGTTTCTCACATGGCCGGCCATGTGCTCCATGTGATGTAATTTGCATTTCATTTTGATTAGCATTAGGGTTACATTATGGTCCTCCTTAGCCTATAAAAGGAGGAGCCTACACCTTGTATTTTCAAGATTGAATAGAGTATTGTTATGCTGCCAATTTAGTGCCATACATTACTCCTTGCCAAGCTTCTAGGTTTTAATCTTCATTTCACCACCTTCAAAGGGGCTGGCCGTACCTCCCTATTTCCACACTCTTCATGCACCTTCAAGGTTGATGTGAATGTGACATGATGTGAATGTGACAACAAGAATACACAAGAACTCACCAAAACATAGCACCAACCAAGATTCATGTGGAAGTCCATGTATTGTCAAATGGAATCAAAACACAAGGAATGAAGAACAAGAATTAAAACTGGACAAAATTGAAAAGCTAGCTACTGAACCGAACAGAAACAAAGAACAAAAGCTGGAAAAGTAAATGTAAACGGTAGAAAAATGAAGGAAAACACTAGGAAATAAAACTACCGAATGGAAAATTGAAGAAAAGGAAGAAGAACACTTATATGAAGATGCTTGCTGGATTTTGAGAATTGGAAGAAGCCATTCACGCCACTTGGAACCTTGAACCAAGATAAGTGATGGAGTGCCACCACTTGAAGCTCACCATAGCTCACAAGATAAGGCAAAGAAGAAGAAGACTCAAAACTCACAATTTCTCTCCAAATTTGAGTATAGTCTCTCTACTATAAAATTCCAATCTGAATTGTACAAGTTAAGCACCTTTATTTATAGCCTAGAGGTGCTGAAAAATAGGTGGGAAATTTCAAATAAAACTCATTTGAAATTCCCACCAAAAACAAGTCACATGGGAGGTGTGACCTTTTTCTACTATGACACCTCCTAAAAACTACACCTACACCCCCTTACTAAGTCACATGGACAAAGTGACTCTCTCTAATACATTCACACCTATTTATTTAATATCCACACCTCCTACAAGAGTCATTCAAATGATGCTCTTTTATTTAATGCTTGGCCTTGCCCCTCATGGTTTGGACTTGGGCTTCTTGGGCTTGGGCTTGGGCTTGGGCTTTGGGCTTGGGCCTCATCTTTTGCAAAGACTAATAAGAAGAACTTTAAATGCTTTGGCCCTTGTCCATTTCTTCTATTGATAACATCTTTTTGATTCTCATCAAAGGTCACCACACCTCTTAGGAGGACCTTGTCCATCTCCTCCATTAAGCTTCTGCACCATCATCAACAACATCCAAGAAGAGCTCATAGGAAATCCATCATTTGGTATCATGAGCTATGGTTCTTCAAAGATGAGTATCTCTTTGTGTCTTTTCTTTTGAGTTCTTTTTATTTCCTAGTTGTTCATCTTGTTTCCATATTGTCTTGCTGTTTTAATTTTCGTTTTGAATTGGTTTGTTGTTTGGAATTTTCCAATCGATGCATCTTGTTCAATTGTTCTTGAGCAATCTTTGTGCAATTTTTGGTAGGATTCCATATAGTTTGTGTTGCTGATTTTATTTTAGGTATTTGAGTCCTTATTGCAATTTTAATTGGTTCATTTTGTGTTCATTTGAGTCTTTTAATTTCTGAATCTATATGTGTTTTGTCTAGTCATGTTTCTTCCAAAAATATCATCAAATCCTAGTAGTACTTTTTTTGGCTTATTTGTTTCTTGTTTTTGGTATAAATGCTTGATCTGAATTTGTTGTGTTTTTTATCCTTTGGTGCTTTTTATTTTTAGTTTGAGTTCATATTTGTGTGTTAGATCCACACAAATTCCTTTCACTAATTCCATTGTGTTTCCTTTGGTATATCATTCTGTTTTTATTTCCAGATTTACAGAATCCTCTGTTTTACACCATTCTGTTTTGGCTGATTTTTCTTATGAAAATTAAAATACACATAAGAAATTTCTGAGCCTCTGGATTTTGCAAGATTGAGTTGTTAGCAAGAGGACAAAAAAAGAATCAGTTCAAAAAAACAAATAGAAAAAAAATGATAAATATTATAAACACAGTGTGCAATCCAGACGCTACAACTGGCGAATCTAAGCACTGATTTTACAAAATTTATTAAAACAAAATGGTGCATGCGTTTGGAGTGAAACCAACGCCAAAAATTTGTTGAGATCTTGATCTGTTTGAATATCAATTTTCAGAAGCAAATATTAAAAGGCCAGATCAGCATAAATCTGTGAAAATCACGCTTTCTGGACCACAACAACTTGTTTCAGTGGTGCTGTTTTTTATTTTGAAATCAAATCTAGTGCTATTCCTTAGGTTCCATTTTGTGTGCCATCCTTTCTTTGAGTACCTTTTATTTACTTGTCTAATATTTCATTGAAACTCTTTCTAGTTGTCACATTTAATTCCATTTGTGTGGTACTGTTTTTCAAATTAATTTGTTTCTTGCTTTAATTCTTTGACCTCTAAGCTTGGTGGTGGATTAATTATCAATTGGTACTTGATTGAGTGGGAATTGACTTGAGGGGAGTCTAGTTTGCTTAATAGGTGTTGGATTGAAGAATTAATTACCAAATTCCAAGAGGAACAAAGGAAAGGGGCATAAACAAACACTTTCTAAATACACCACATACATTGGAGGGCCCAACAAAGAGGAGACAACAAAGGAAGTGCTAATAGAAAATCAACAAAGGGAGTTTCATCTAATTTCTTTGCAACTTAACTTTTGTTAATTACTTGTTTAATTACGTAATTAGATGGTGAGTGTGTCTTCAAGGGCTCCAAGTGTCCAAGAAGCCTCACCTAGGGCCGACTAGTTTAGAACTATCTAGCCTAGTTTTTGTTAATTGCTTTAATTGCATCTTTTTGCCTTAATTAGCTACGCTTATCAAACTGTTTTGTCTTGTTTAAGCTTTGTTAATTTTGCTTGTTTGATTAGATAGTTTGCATTGTTTTCTTGCATTAAAAATTTGATTTCTCCAACTTAATTGTGTTTTAAGTGGTTTACCAAGAGAAAGATTTGTGTGAAGACATTGAGGGATAGTTTTTGGCTAAGGCAAGACTTGGTATTTAAAGTAGTCCATTGTGACTCACCTCTCTTACCTGGAAAACTACCTTCTTTAACTTCCCCCATTTTTCTCAAGGTGTAAAACATTTCTAGACACAAAACTCTAGTCATGTCTTCTCATTCTTCAAAGTCTATGGAAAGTGATGTGAAATCCATCAAATCCCTTTTAAAACAATTTGCCAAGGATGTTCAATTAATTTCCTATAGAAAATTGGAGAACGAGTCTAAAATAAATGAACTAACTAGAGCAAAGGAAGAGAAATCACAAAATTAAAAAAAAAACTCATACTCATGCATCTCATTCAAAAGAAGATGAGTCTCTAGGGGAAGGAAGCCTTAGAATCAATGACTATTACCAACCACCCCCTAGAAGAAATAGGCAAAGGGAGCAAGAGGACCCAAGGGAGGTTAGGGTAGACCTACCTCATTTCCATGGTAAGGAGAACGTAGAAATCTACCTAGATTGGGAAATAAAAGTAGAGCAACTCTTTGTTTGCCATAGGGTGAGTGAAGAACGCAAGGTACCCTTAGCCACCCTTAGCTTCCAAGGAAACGCCGTGTATTGGTGGACCTCTCTCGAAAGAGAAAGACATCTTCATAGGGAACCACCCATTGAGTATTGGAATGACCTTAGGGGAGCCCTAAGACGTCGACACATACCCTCATAATACCATAGGGAGTTAATGGACAAGCTTCAAAGACTCCAACAAAAGAATATGAGTGTAGAGGAGTATAGGCAGAAAATGGAGCTCTATATGATGAGAGCATCCATTAGAGAAGAGGAGGACACCACCATAGCAAGATTCCTTAGTGGCCTCTCTCTTGAGATAAGAGATAGGGTATAACTCCTTCCCTACCAAGACTTGAATGACTTGGTTCAACTTTGCATTAAAGTTGAACAACAAAATTTGCGCAAAACTTCAAGTCAAAGGGTGGGTTCATACTCTAGCTTTTATCCCAAGAAAGACTATAAGAGGGAGGGTAGCACATCTAGAGAAAAACCAAAGGAAACTACCAAGCCCTTAGCAAAAGATACCTCTACCCCACCCATCCGAACTAGGGACGTTAAGTGTTTTAAGTGCTATGGAAGAGGGCATGTGCAAGCACAATGCCCAAACCAAAGGACTTTGTTTTTAAAAGGTGTAGACGAATACACTAGTGGTGAGGATGAGCCAAGTGAGAGAGAGGAAGGGGGAGAGGATGAGAGGGTAGCTTTATTAGAGGGAGAATTGTTAATGATTAGGAGAACCCTCAACAATCAACCTAGCACATCCATGGAAACACAAAGGGAGAACATCTTTCATACAAGATGTAATGTTTTAGAAAATATATGTTCCCTCATTGTGGATAGTGGATCTAGTTGCAATTGTTGTAGTGCTAGAATGGTTTATAAGCTTAATCTACAAGTAGTTCCTCACCCAAAACCTTACAAATTACAATGGATTAATGAAAATGGGGAACTAAGTGTAGATAAGCAAGTGGAAATCAAGTTTTCCATAGGGAACTACAAAGACAAGGTTTTATGTGATGTAGTACCTATGGAAGCTTGTCACATCTTATTAGGGAGACCATGGCAATTTGACAAGAAAACCTTGCATGATGGTCTCACTAACGAGATTTCCTTCACCCATAAGCATAGGAAGTTTGTACTTAGTCCTTTACCACTCTCTCAAGTGGTGAAAAACCAAATACAAATGAAACATAAGAGGGATGAGGAAAACAAAAAAACAAAAAAGTGCTAGAAAAAGAGAAAATCCTTAGGGATAGAAAGGCGTGGGAGAAGAGTGTTCCTTCCCATAAGGTTGCTCAACAAGAAAAGCCTTTTGAAAACATCTTGGAAAATTTGCTTCTTGTTGAACAACCAAGCCTAATCTTTTGTAAAGGAACACTTGCATGCACTTCCACAAGTAATGAACTCATGAGTCTACCTCCTCAAGTGGAAAAACTTTTAAGTGAATTTGAAGATATATTCTCTAACGAAGGACCCATTGGACTCCCTCCCATTAGAGGTATAGAACATCAAATTGACTTCATTCCGTGGGCAAGCCTACCAAATAGGCCCGCTTATAGAACTAACCCCGAGGAAACCAAGGAGATAGAGTCACAAGTTCAAGACTTGTTGGAGAAGGGTTGGGTTCAAAAGAGCCTAAGCCTTTGTGTTGTACCTGTCTTGTTGGTGCCAAAAAAAGATGGAAAATGGGGTATGTGTTGTGATTGTAGAGCAATCAACAACATCACCATCAAGTATAGGCATCCAATCCCAAGGCTTGATGACATGCTTGATGAGTTACATGGGTCAACCATATTTTATAAAATTGACCTTAAAAGTGGGTATCACCAAATTCGAATCAAAGAGGGTGATGAGTGGAAAACCGCTTTTAAGACCAAGTTTGGATTATATGGTGGTTGGTGATGCCATTTGGGCTCACTAATGCCCCTAGTACATTCATGAAGCTCATGAATCATACCTTGAGGGATTGTATAGGTAAATACGTAATAGTTTACTTTGATGATATCTTAATGTATAGCAAAACCCTAGAAGACCATCTAAGTCACCTTAGGGAAGTTCTTCTAGTGCTTAGGAAAAATAGTTTATTTGCCAATAGGGATAAGTGCACCTTTTGTGTAGATAGTGTAGTTTTCCTAGGTTTCATAGTTAACAAAAGGGGGGTGCATGTTGACCCCGAGAAGATCAAAGCCATCTGAGAGTGGCCCACTCTGCAAAATGTAAGTGATGTAAGAAGTTTCCATGGGTTAGCTAGTTTTTTATAGAAGGTTTGTGCCTAACTTTTCAAGCTTAGCTTCCCCTTTAAATGAACTTGTAAAAAAAGATGTTGCATTTTGTTGGAGTGATAAGCATGAGCAAGCCTTCCAAAGGCTAAAGGCTCAACTCACCAATGCACCAATTCTAGCTCTCCCAATTTTTTCCAAAACTTTTGAGATAGAATGTGATGCATCGGGAGTAGGCATAGGTGCGGTATTGTTGCAAGGTGGACACCCCATTGCATATTTTAGTGAAAAACTCCATGGTGCCACCCTCAACTATCCCACCTATGACAAAGAGCTTTATGCTCTTGTGCGAGCCCTAAAGACTTAGGAACACTACCTTGTGTCCAAAGAATTTGTAATCCATAGTGATCACGAGTCTTTAAAGTATTTAAAGGGCCAACACAAGCTCAACAAGAGACATGCTAAATGGATGGAGTTTCTTGAACAATTTCCTTATGTAATCAAATACAAGAAAGGAAGCACCAACATAGTGGCCGATGCTCTTTCAAGGCAGCATATACTCTTTTCAAAATTAGGTGCCCAAATTCTTGGATTTGATCACATAAGAGAGCTTTATCAAGAGGATCAAGAATTTTCATCCATCTATGCCCAGAGTCAACATAGGGCACAAGGAGGTTACTATGTGGCCGAGGGATATCTTTTTAAAGAAGGAAAACTTTGCATTCCCCAAGGCACACATAGGAAGCTCCTTGTCAAGGAATCACATGAAGGGGGACTCATGGGCCATTTTGGAATTGATAAAACTCTAGATCTTTTGAAAGAAAAATTTTATTGGCCACACATGAGAAAGGATGTCCAAAGACATTGCTCTAGATGCATATCATGTTTAAAAGCAAAGTCTAGAACAATGCCTTATGGACTCTACACCCCCTTGCCGATTGCAAATGCTCCTTGGGAAGACATTAGCATGGACTTCATTTTAGGACTCCCTAGGACTGCAAGAGGCCATGACTCTATCTTTGTGGTAGTGGACCGTTTTAGCAAAATGTCCCATTTTATTCTTTGCCACAAGGTAGAAGATGCTCAAAATATTTCTAGACTCTTCTTTAGAGAAGTGGTGAGACTCCATGGTCTACCTAGAAGTATAGTATCCGATAGAGATCCCAAGTTCATAAGCCACTTTTGGAAAACTCTTTGGGGCAAACTTGGAACAAGACTACAATTTTCAACTTCTTGTCATCCTCAAACGGATGGCCAAACCGAAGTAGTCAATAGATCTCTTGGGACTATGCTTAGGGCTATCATGAAGGGAAACCAGAAATCTTGGGATGAGTATCTTCCCCACATTGAGTTTGCTTACAATAGAGTAGTCCACAAGACTACTAATGCTTCTCCTTTTGAAGTCGTATATGGATTTAATCCTCTCACACCTATGGATTTGTTACCTCTTCCTAATCCACAAGAATTTGTGCATAAGGAATGAGTAATCAAAGCCGATTTTGTGAAGAAAATGCATGAGAAGATTAAAATTCAAATACAACAACAAAATGAAAAGTATACAAAATACAACAATAAAGGGAAGAAAGAAATAATTTTTGAAGAAGGAGACTTAGTTTGGTTTCACCTTCGAAAAGACCGATTTCCAACTCAAAGGAAGTCCAAACTAAGTCCCCGAGGTGATGGACCCTTTCAAGTCCTCAAGAGAGTCAACAACAATGCATACAAATTGGACCTACCTCTTGAATATGGAGTACATGATACTTTTAATGTAATTGATCTATCTCCATTTGTAGGTACCACTGACGACGAAGACGACTTGGATTTGAGGACAAATCCTTTCCAAGGGGGAGGGGATGATGGAAGAGGGCCAAGCTCAACACCCCATGAAAGACAAGAGCCAAATCTAGAGCGTTTAGAGCCAAGTGGGGAGCGTTTAGCACAAGGAGAAGAGCGTCTAGAGGGGGACCGTCTAGAAGGAGGGGGAGAGCGTCTAGGACCTCTTACTAGGTCCATGACCAAGCTACGGATGGGAGCCTTAGGCCAAGCCACAGATGGGAGAGAAAGCAACATGTATATGCTACATGAAGGCCCATTAAGGGTAGCTTAGTATTAAGTGTAGTGTAAATAGTATAAACTTGTTTCCATGTGATTTACCCTAGATTTGCTCACGTTCTAGAATGTTTCTTCACATGGTCGGCCATGTGCTCCATGTGCTCCATGTAATGTAATTTGCATTTCATTTTGATTAGCATTAGGGTTGCATTATGGTCCTCCTTAGCCTATAAAAGGAGGAGCCTACACCTTGTATTTTCAAGATTGAATAGAGTATTGTTATGCTTCCAATTTAGTGCCATACATTACTCCTTGCCTAAGTTCTAGGTTTTAATCTTCATTTCACCACCTTCAAAGGGGCTGGCCGAACCTCCCTATTTCCACACTCTTCATGCACCTTCAAGGTCACCACACCTCTTAGGAGGACCTTGTCCATCTCCTCCATTAAGCTTCCGCACCATCATCAACAACATCCAAGAAGAGCTCATAGGAAATCCATCAGAGTGTAACACCAATATAAAAGAAAAAGTGTTAACAAATGGAAAGAGACAAGAGGGAATAATTTTGGAGAATATTTTTGTATAATTTTCATTTTTTTCATATTTAAGTGGAAAATAAAATTCGAAAGAGTCAATAAATTATTTTATACTTTATATTTTTTGTACTACCGAATAGAAAAAATTATTTTTGTTATAATTATATTCTTACATAAATCCTTTATTCACTCTACATTTTTCCTTTAAACATATATACTTTAAAGTAAAATAATATAGTTTAGTAATTAATTAATATAATAAATTTTAACCACACAAATTGTTCTTGTCGGTTGACTCGAACGACAACATTTAGTCCTCCTATCTCCATCTGAGAATCAAACTTCTTTAGTTGAAGAATCTCTCACCTGCAAAGATAAAGGGCGTCTTGACGGTCGTTTGCATTCCGACACTCAAGTCAGTATTAGGCAAAGAAACACCAAGTGTATAAAGTAGTTTCAGTCTTAGAAACTGTGTACCTTACTAGGGTTTTTAGCCCCCTTTATATAGGTTGAAGCTAAGGTTTACCTTTGTTCTGTTACCCATGTCTAGGGTTCCTTGGAGAATGTCCATGCGCCGCTATTACACAATCTTAGCGTAATCTGACACATGGAACTTCCCTTAACTGGAGTGCAACGACTAACAGAATGGTCGCCTGGGTACCAACTTGTGCACCAAATCTCTGGGGCCATCTGTTCCGTTGGTGCCCTAAGTATTCACGTGCCATGCATACATCTTCCTTCGGAAACCCTAACCCTAATGGCTCTAGCGCCTCCAAGGACTGTTTACTCGTGTCGCGCCTGAATGCGTTATACACACCACTTGCATGGATCCCTCGTGACTTAGGCTTTCCCCTTATCTGATGTTTTAATTGGTAACTTAGTATAATTCTAGGGTCCACCTCACGTGGCCCACTATTGTTGTTTAAACCACTGACATTCGATCTCTCCCTCTGTTGGCGAAGTCTGATGTCGATCTTCAACGTCAAGGTCTATGGCACTATTGTTCGAAGACGGACCAACATCCTGATATGTTTGTCTGGGGTCCACCTTACGTGGCCTATCTTTACTATCAAGCACCGGTGTGCGATGTCTGAGGTCTGTCACTGGAGTCGATGATCGAGGATTGGTTGATACAAATATATATATATATATATATATAATTTAATAGCTTAAATTTATTTTTATTAATTAAATTATATAATGAACTCGTCGTCGGTGAAAAGAAAATCAAACAACGTCAAAAATCAAGATTAATGTTATATAATAAGTATAATTAGTTATATAATATTTCATAATATATTATTTATTTTCATCACTTTATTATATTATTTAACATTTTCCGAAAAAGTTAAAATTTATTTTACGGATAAAATTTCTGTGATAATATTATATTTATATACGGTGGATGGGTCAACACGTGTTCAGCATGGGACGCGTTTATCGAATTGATGGTTAACGCGTTTTTGTCTACACAATTATTCAATTCGTTGCGCCCTAACGTTATACGTCATGGATATAAGTTCTTAAATTTTTCGTCAACCAAAAGTAAGTTTCTTTCTTTCTTTTTTTCTTTTATACAGTAAGATATCTTTTTCTTTATTTTTTTTAAATAAAAGTTTTCATATTAGACATCACTATACCACTTAAGATCTCAAGCTGACACCTCAAGTAACAACAATCATTTATTATCATATGAAAAAAGTATTACCAAACAAAAATATTTTTCTATTTTTTTTATTCTTCTTTCTTTATTGCATTCTAAGTTTTTACTGATAATTTTTACAGAACTAAGTTATTTTTTTAATTTTATAAAAGGTGTTCATAACTTTCATATTAGATTAAATGATTCTTATTAACTGTTTAATAAAATGAAAAATTTTATTTATTTAATTAACATGTTTTTATTAAATTTACATCTAAAAATAATTTAAAATATTAAAATGATATGTTATTATTTATATTATTGTAAAATTAAATGAGCATTGTCCAACTACAACCTAAAGAATGGGCAAATGCGTTTGTGGAGGAGAATTAACGAGGTCACTTAGGTATAAAGCTGGAATTAAGAAAAAAAAAAAGCCAAGATTTGAAAGGGTGAAAGCGAAATTTTAGTTCAGAAGTAATTTTATAATCTGGTTAATTTGGAAAACAAATCGAGTTGGGTTTGTTTAGAAATGTATTGAAACAAAGATATAAAATGTAATGAAACAAAGATATCATCAAAAAAATTTGTTATATGAAATTATTACACGGTTGAATAAGGCCAGATTTTCTCTATTAAGTCTCTAAACTTCTTAGTTATACGATCCTTTGATTTTTCATTTCTTCGTTCTTTCGGTCTCTTAGTGTCTTGGGGATGGGCATCTGGAAAGACATTCTGATGCTCAAGTCACGATGAGTATGTCCAATTTACATATATTGTGGTTATAGAATCATTACTTTTTTCCTTTGGCGTTATCTTCTATTTATAGCTTTTTTATGGGCTTGAGGGTTGTTCTAATCCCACAAAAACCCAATTACCTTTTTAATCTTGTTTAGCGAGTGATTAATCACTTGTGATCTGTCCTCCTAGAGATTCGTCTAGAAGGAAGTATCTTTGATCTAATGATATAATGGAATCATATATATGAAGTTATTCAGGTGGTGGGAGTCGAAGGAGGTTCATATGAATGAGTCAGTTATTTGGAAGATAATTAATTTGGCTTGTTACATGAGTTAACCCTGTCATACTAGGAGATATGATATTAAGATTATTATGTGCATAGGTGTGTGGATTTCACAGTGAGATAACATGACAAATGCAAATCTCTGAGTCTAAGTCAATGCACGAGTATTTTGGAATTAGAGTCAAGTGTCTGAGTATGTGGGTCAGTAGAAGTCTGACATGAGTAATGTTAATGATGAATTATGAGAGACACTTGATGATTTTGTGAACTTTTATGAGAATAAAATGGATTATGCTTGTTATTAAAATTTAAATTTATACTGGAATTCTTAAAAATAGCTAGCTTACCCTGTGCTTTGTTTTGTGTTTATTTTCTTTAATCTATGATGATTGTGTTAATTTACTCGGGAGTAGATGGGGCTGTAGGTGAGAGAGTTACATAGTAGAAAGATGAAAATGTTTATTTTTCTTTGTGTTTTGTTTTATATGTGTATGTAAATATTAAAATCCCTATGAAGAGGGATATATTTTGAGATATTGTATGAGATAGTTGTATTTATGTATATATTTGTCTGTTTATATATTTATTTTGATATTTCATGCATATTAGGATTATTATATGTGATAAAATTAGGGATGTTACATCTTTTCTTTAAATTTTTTACCACCTTTGTCATACTGACGACTGGAGTTCACAACTAGGCTCCTGACAGTGAGTAGAGTAATACTATCCAATCAAAACTTTGGTTAGAGTAAGCTCATTTTTTATTTGAGTTAGTTTTGAGTTTTAGGACTTGCCTAGATAGATGTGTTTGCATATGGTGGTTATAGCTTCAGGATTAGTCTTGTAACATCCCTATTTTATTACAACTAATAACCATAATCTGCATGAAATATCAAAATAAATATATAAACATATACAACTCTTTCATAGAGTGCTTACAAATATATTCATCTTCATAGGGATTTTAAATATTTACATAAGATTAAAATAAAATATTCAAAATAAAATAAGTATTTTCATCCTCCAACTTCTCACTGAGGAGTTTTATCACCTGTAACATCATCTGATCCCGTGTAAATACACTATCATCACAGATTAAAGAAAATAAAACACAATGCAAACAACAGGGTGGTAAGCTACCTATTTTTAAAACTTCAAATATAAATATAACTTTAAATATCAACATAAAGTCATCAATTCTCATACATTTTTACAAACCATCAAGTGTCTATCATAATTCATAATTCATCTTTCTCATGTTAGACTTCTACTGACTCACAACACATAGACATTTGACTCTACTTCCAAAAGACTCGTTTATTGAAATTAGCATCCAAAGACCTGTACCTGTCATACTACTCATTGTGAATCCACACAACTATGCTCATAATTGTCTCAATATCTCATCATCTCATAATTTTATCTTCTCATATGACAGGGTAAATCCATATGATCTGCTTTTATTAGTTATTTCAAACATCAGACTCAGTCAAATGAACCTCCTTCGAATCTCACCAACTAAATAACTTCATCTA
The DNA here is from genome assembly GCF_051622355.1 of Phaseolus vulgaris. Taxonomy (NCBI): domain Eukaryota; kingdom Viridiplantae; phylum Streptophyta; class Magnoliopsida; order Fabales; family Fabaceae; genus Phaseolus; species Phaseolus vulgaris. The sequence goes on along the minus strand of NC_143502.1, from coordinate 21,167,760 downwards.
TATGATTCCATTATATCAGTAGAGTCAGGATCGTCTCATTCACAGGATACTCACAAATCAATACTCCCTAATAAAAATCTCAACACGATATTTCCTTTCCTGAAAATACTATGTCTTGATCACACTTTCGTCTCATTTCATACTTCATTCAACACATCAATGCACCATTCAATCACATCATATTTTAAATTTTGTAAATAATCCAAATATATATCTAAAAATCCACTTAAACACATAACTAAGTTCCTTTAATCGCATATTTAAATAAAATTTAGAATTTTCACTTAAAAACAATAAGCAATTTTAAACTAGGCTTTCAAAAGAAAAAAATTTAATTTTAATTTTTTTTACTAACTTGAGTGAAAATTTGCTCGCTTGAGTGAAAATGGGTCTTGTCCAAGCGAAATTCCTTTTGCTTGAGCAAGATTAAACCCGATAGAATCCTAAAAATTTCTCCATTTTCGCCTAAGCAAGAATAGATCCAAGAGTATGCCATTTTTCATTTTATTATCGCTTAAGTGAGATATGTAGAAAAATCTGCATAATTCTGCCTAATTTCATAATTTAGGGTCAAACAAAAACAATTTCAATAACTCATTCACTTCAAGAGTAACATACATTATATTAACTATACAAATCAACCGATTTTTCATATTCAAACAAAAACATCTACCATAAATCATCCATGATGAAAACCGTCCAGCCACACACAACCTCATAATAAGGAGGATGAAGACCTAGAGGTTGTTTATTGATTTAATTGCAAATATGGTTCTAATTGGGCTTTTTATATTTTTGTAGGCCCAATCAAGAGGACAACTCTAGGAAGAAGGAATGTACAAACATATCCAAGAAGAACTCCAAGTCATCAAAACATAAACTAGAGTTTTGGCCAAAAGAACACAAGAAGACTGAGTTTCTGCTGACTGATCAACATTATTTTTGGGTCAGGCTTTAGCTTAAATAAATTGTATAAAGTTGCTTAGGATTTCATGGGCCATGTATTGGGCCTAGTAGCATAAAAAAATTGGACCAAATATTTGGGCCAAGTAGCATAAATTTTTGGGCTTGTATTGGGCCAATAGTAAAATAGGTCTAGTCAGGGTTAAAAGTGACTAGTTATGGTAACAATTGGGCTTCTTCGAGCCCAATGTAACCCTAAAACATCTATGCTATATTGGAGAACGAAAATCACCTTGGCATAGAGCACATGGACGTGCACATGGCAACCTAGGATTGGAGAGGATTTAGCATGGAAGATGTGAGCTAAACATGGAAAGCATGACTCCACATGGCACCTTCTCATTGGAGAGTTTTATTTTGAATTTTCAAATTTTGGCTCCGAAATGTTCAACCCTCTCTCCTATAAATTGAGGTGCTTGGCTCTCATTTTGTAAGATTAATGAATGAGTGAAATTGCTGCCAAAATATTGAGCCAATTCTCACTCTTGTCTTGCCTCTTTAGGATAGACACTTTAGTCTTCAACTCTCCACCTAGCTCAAGTGATTAGGCCTCACATATCACTCTCCATACTTAGTATGCACCTTTAAGGAAACTGCAAGGTCCATGTGTGTTTAAGCCAATCCTCTCCAAAATTCAATCAAAGAATTCGGTTATGAAGGCACAATCCCTCATTTGGTATCATGAGCCATGGTTCTTTAAGAGCAAAGTGTGCCTTCTCTTCTTTTATTTTGTTGTGTTCTTTCTTATTCTGTGTTGTTCATCATCTTACCTTGATTGTCTTGTTGTTTCTGTTTTTAATTTTGGTATATGTTGATGTGTGGAAATTCTAATTGGTGCATTTGGTTCAAATTGATCTTGAGCTTCCATTTCCAAAATTTTATAGGATTCTATTGAGTAATTGTATGTGTTGTTCTATTTTTTTTAATTGAGTCTTTTTTATATTTCAATTGGTGCATATTGTTTGGTTTGAGTCATTTTAAATTTTGAATCCAATTCAGTTTTGTCAAGTCATGTTTCTTCCACAATGTCATCAATTCCAAGTGGTGATGATGATTGTGTTCTTGATTTGGTTGCTTGTTTTAGTTTGAGTGCAGTTTCATATTTTTGTATTTGAGTGCATGTTTCTAGTAATCACACTAGCCTCATCTAGCTTGTTTCTGAATACCCATTTAGATCCAATGATGTTCATCTCATCTGTCTTGGAGACAAGAAACCACACATCATTCCTAGCAAACTGATTCAGGTCTTCATGCATTGCATCCACCCATTTTTCATCTTTAAGAGCTTTTTCAATAGACTTTGGTTCAAATTGAGAGACAAAAGCAGTGTGTCTACAAAAGTTTGAGATTGAGCTATGTGTAGAAACACCCTCCTTTATCTGCCCAATGATGTTCTCCACTGACAGATCCCTTGGAATTCTCCATTCTTTAGGCAACTCATTCTGCTGCAGAATTTCAATCGGTTGTTTCGATGAATCAATCGGTTGTTTTTCTGGACAACAATCCAATTTCTGCATAATGATGTTATGTTCATCCTCTTCAGTGCTGAGTTGTGAGGGTTTTAAGACTTTGTGATCAACTTCTTCAAATACCACATGAACAAATTCTTCTACAATCATGAGCCTCTTGTTGTAGACTCTATAAGCATGACTATTTGAGGGATATCCAATGAAAATGCCATTGTCCACTTTTTCATCAAACTTTCCCAAATTTTCTTTCCCATTATTCAGAACAAAACATTTACATCCAAACACTCTTAGGTGGCTAATGTTTGGCTTCCTTCCATTGAAGAGTTCATAGGGTGTTTTCTTCAAGATTGGTCTTATATCACAACGAATCACAAATCTGCTAACCACTTTTCACATATACATGTTGTGCAAGTGCAAAGAGAGAAGTACAGTGCGATTTTACCTGTTAACGATTTCAACCTATAACGATTTCAAACAATACATTCCCAATACAGAGGTTTAGGGTGCGTGAGCACAAACCTGAAACAGCCTAGCGTGGAGGCGGAAATGGCTGACAAAAGAGTGAGTGTTAGGGTTTCTTGAAGGTCAGAGGAACAACCTTGAGCGGAGGCGGCAATGGCGGACAGAGGAGTGGGTGTTAGGGTTTCGTGAAGGTCGTGTGAGGGTTTTGTGAAGGTCGCGTTAGCGGAGAAGGGGAAAAGACAACGTTGGTTTCATGAAGACACTAGAGGGGCAAGACGTTGGTTTCCAAAGTGGGAGAAATGCTGGTTTCCAAAGAGTGGGAGGCACCTGGTTTCAAAAACAAAATCAGTTTTCCAAATTTTTTTTTTAAATGAAAATAAAGAGGAATGATATAGGAGGGAAAACAAACGCAGGAATTTTATTCTGAAGGATAGTTGTGGCAGTTAAAAATGTCATATTATAAAGGATCATTGTGGCAGTTACTAAAATGTCGTATTATACGGCAGATTGTGGCGGTTATTAATAACCGCCATATTAAAACCATCACTTTATACACGTTTTTTTGTAGTGTCATCACATAGCAAGTGGTGTTAACAACATCAGTCCAAAAGTACTTGGGTAGGGAGGATTCACTTAGCATGGTTCTTGCTAACTCCTCAAGAGATCTGTTCTTTCTTTCCACTACACCATTTTGTTGAGGGGTTCTTGGTGCAAAAAAATTGTGCAAGATCCCTGTCTTCTCACAGTATTTGCTAAATTTCTCATTTTGGAATTCCCCTCCATGATCACTTCTTATTAAGCCAATAATGTTGTTCCTTGTATTTTGTAAACCTCTAGCAAGCTTTTTGAAGGCTGAGAAAGCATCACTCTTTGATTCCAAGAAGAGTGTCCATGTGTACCTAGAAAAATCATCCACAATAACAAGAGCATAATAGCCACCAAGACTCATGGTTCTTGAAGGGCCAAACAACTCCATGTGGAGCAGCTCAAGGGGTCTTGAAGATGAAACAACCTTTTTAAGTTTGAAGGAATTTTTCTTGTTTCCCCTTTTGACATGCTTCACATATGTGATCTTTCTCAAACTTAATATTGGGCAACCCAATCACAAGATCTTTTGAGATTAATTTGTTTAAGTGATTCATGAAAATGTGAGATATTCTTCTATGCCATAACCAAGATTCATCATGTTTAGAAAGAAGACAACCAATGGAACAAGGAGAAGAAATATCTAAGAGATAAACATTGTTCATTCTCTTACCAATCAACATTACCTTTTTTGAGTTGGGAAGGCAGATTTCACAGGAGTTTGTCTTGAAGATGACTTGATAGCCTTTGTCACACAGTTGGCTAATGCTAAGAAAGTTGTGTTTTAGTCCCTCCACATACAAGACATCATGAATTAGCAAGATACTCTTGTCTCCTATAGAGCCTCTTCCATGAATCCTTCCTTCATTGTTGTCTCCATATGTCACATGGCCTTCTTGTTTGAAGATGATGTTCACAAACTTAGATTTATCTTCTGTCATGTGTTTTGAACAGCCACTGTCCAGATACCACAGTTGCATGCTTTCCATCAATTTTCCCTACAAAATTCAAGTTCAAGTTCAAAGATTTGGTCCCCTTACAAATGTGGGTCCTCTTGAATTACTTTCATCACCGGGAACTTCATAATTTTTGGGAATCCATCTCATAAAGCCTTTAGGAACATAATATTTTCTAATTTTACAGAATCTAACTGAGTAGCCTTTCTTCATGCAGTAAAAACATGTAACAACTGGTTGTTTCGATTTAACAATCGGTTGTTTTTCTGGAACTTTTGAAAAAGAGTTTGAAAACTTGTTCTGTGGATTAAAACCCAATTTAGCTTTTACAAAAACACAATTTTGAGATGCTAAGACACTCTCAAAGTTGGATTTTCCTTTTGAAAGCTTATCCACAGTTTTCACAAGGTAGTGAACCTTCTTTTCAAGAGATTCACAATTTTCACAAACAAGAGTCGCACTTGCAAGAAGAGTTTTTGTAGAGCATTTCAAGGTTTTCAAAATCTATTTTTGAATTTTCCAATTCTTCTTCCAGTGCTTTGACTCTGTTTTCAAGCCAGTTGTTCATACCTTTCAAACGATTGTTCAAGAGAGCCAATCGGTTAGCTTCTTTAAAAGCTTGAAGCAATTGACTATAGTTTTCAGCATTTAAGGAGGCACAAGAACTTACATTGCTTTCACTGCTTAAATCATCTTCCGTTTTAGCCATCAAACAGAGATTGGCTTTTTCAACTTCACTTTAAGATAAGCTTGATGAGTCATCATTGCAAGCTTTTCTTGATTTTACTTTCTTCTCTTCTTTGTCTAGCCTTTTAGCTTTAGTATTTCCATGTTGTCCACATTCAAGGTATGTACAGTTGTTAGTTATAATCTTGGTAGAGTTTTTGTTATCATACCTTTTGGATGAGTTTCTTTTGTTGATCCTTTTCTTCAAGAATTTTCTGAGTTTCTTAAACAACATGCTAAGCACTTTCTCTTCATTTTCATTTGTCCCTTCATGAATGACGTCTAAAGTGTCCCACATTTCTTTAGCTGATTCACAATGCAAAATCCTGAAAAATTCATTGGAGTTTACAGCAGATGTTATGATATTCTTGGCAATGCAATCAAATTTGGCCTTTTCACTTTCTTCATTAGTCCATTGGGAATTCTAGTAAAAGATTCAGCCTTTTCAATTCTCACTTTCTAGTAAAAGATTCAGCCTTTTCAATTCTAGGAATGAAAGGACCATTTTCAATTGCATCCCAAATTCCTTTATCAATAAATTCAACAAAGATTTTCATTCTAGCTTTTCAATACTTGTAATTCAAACCCAAAATAAAGGTGGTTTGTTAATTGAAGCATCCTCCTCAAAAGGTAGTTTTTCAGCCATAGAAAAAAGATTTTAGGATCAAACTTGAATATATTTCAAGTACCAAGCTCTTGATGCCAATTGTTAGAATATATGGCCTTAAACGAGAGGGGGGTGAATTCTTTAAGAGAGGTTTTTAAAAACTTTTTAATGTTTAACAAAACTCTTTGTGTGAATCCAGAACAAAGATCAGGTTAGCCAAGAATATAAGCACTAAAACAGCAAAGCAATAGAAAAACAATCGGTTGTTTCTTCGAAACAATCGGTTGTTTATACCAGAAAAGCTTAAAGCATAATTTAAATGAGTTTAGGGTAAAAGAGGGATACACCAACAGTTTATATTGATTCACTCTTAAGCCAAGAGCTACATCCAGTCCCCAGAAAACCACTAGGTAATCCCCTAAGTAATTAAACCAGATTACAACACACAAACCACCAAAGTAGTGGCCTTGAACCCTTCAAGAAACACACTCCCTTTGGCTAACCACACCAAGAGTATTGATCTTGACCACCTCAAGAGCACACAACATTCCTTGGCAACACAACACCAAAAATACAGTAGGTTGAGAAGGGATTACACTTGTTTACAGTACAAACTGAAATCAATACAATTGCAATCCTATTTCACTCTCTTTGAAAATCCAAAGCTTGATGTGAATGTTCAAATCATGAATTCAACTTTGTCACAACTGAAAAACTCAAATTTGTTTCTCTTGCTTGTTTGAAAACATAAACAAACTATTTATATTTTCCAAAGCTTGGTCAAAGCAGATAAAAAAGGAGCGTATTTAGCTGGAAATCATTTAAAGCACATTCAACAACCAAAACAGAATTATGTAAGGATTTTCATGTAAGGATTTTCAAAGAAACAATCGGTTGAAACCACGAAACAACCGATTTGTTTGGTTTGGCAGTTAAGTCAACCAAACAAAAACAGTTTTCAACCTTTTCAAAAACTCCTAAGAGTAAAACAACCGGTTGATTCGACAAAACAATAGGTTTTTGTTCACTTAGTTGGAAAAAAACTTTATTTTCTAAAAGGTTTTAAATCATATCAGTTTTAGATTCAACAAAGGAGTGGATCACATTCTATTCTACCCAGATCCCTCCCTAAACACATGAGCAACACAAACCTTGCACCAAACACATATGATTTGGATTCTTCAAAGCACTTGATCACTCTTGATCAACAAGTTGAGTCAGAGTTACTTTAGGATATCATTGAGAAGATGAGGCTTATATAGGAAAGGATTAAAACTTCTTAGAGTATGCAGGAATCATATGCAGATCAGAGGAAGAAGCCTTTGGAGTTTATAGTTGGAGACTATGTATTCCAGAGAATATCACCTACCAAGGGTGTAGGAGGAGCTATCAAGAAGAAGTTATTCCTTAAGTTTGTTGGACCCTATCAGATTATAAACCTGCATGATGTCTTTCATGTGTCTCAACTAAGGAAGTATATCCAAGAACCTAGTCATGCATTGAAAATAGATAATGTGCAAATCAAGGATAACATGTCTTTTAAAGTAAAACCAGTTAAGATTAAAGATCATCAAAGTACACAACTCAGAGGCAAGACCATGAGTATGGTGAAGGTAGTGTAGGTGGGTAGGTAGAAAAAAAATCATGAGAGAAATCTATCCCTATCTCTTTTCTTGCAAGTCAATTTTCGAGGACCAAAATTTTCTTGTTAGGGGGAATGTAAGGATCAGGAAAAATAGTCTTAGAGTATAAGTGGTACCATTAAAATCACACCTGAATATTTTATTATTAAATATAAAAAAACATATAAATAGAAATTCAGTTATTCAAGTTTCATTTTAAAAAGAACCACTATCTCTCTAGAAGTTTCTTTTTCCTTTCTTCTCCCTTCTCTCTAAGATTCTGACATCCTCGCTCATCAGTTCAACGATCAGAGAACGCCATCAGACTACTGGCAGTGAATACTACAAGACTGCCCGATTAGAATCTCTGATAGAGTAAGTTCATTTTTGCTCTTCTCTTTTAATAAAATTTTGAACTTGTTAAGTTGATTTTGTCTTTCCTTTGCATGTGACCCTTTTAGCTTCAGGGTTAATCTCTGTTAGCTCAGAGTCCTAGTGATATAGTTAGATTTTTTATTAGGACTTTGTGGTGCAGGTTAAGTTACCTTTAAGTTCTTGGTGGATTTGGATCTCTTAGTGAATATTTGTTAAATTTCAAGTAAGGGAAGCTAGCCTTAATTTTCAATAGAACACTAGGCTAGAAGATCTGGAAGTGGGGTTGACGTGGTCACCAGTCTCAAACTTTCTTTTAGGATTGTTTATTTAAAGTATATTAGAAGTTGATTGAAATTTGAATGTGAAATTTGATATATGGTAGATGTTATAAAATTATATTGTTGTTTATTTGAATAAGTAAATGAATGTATTTAAATAGTTTGAGAATCACTTAAAGGATAATGTTGTTGAGTATTGGTTGTTTGATGTTGATTTAGAGTAATTATTCATCTATAGCAGGCACTTTGTTATTTTGGTTTAGTATATTTGATAAAATAACAATTTGAATGAAAATATTGGGTGCACTCTGGTGTATTTTAGCTCACACTAAAATGTTTCGTTCAAGCCAAAAGTCATGGGTGCACTCTAGTGTATTTTAGCTCACACTAAAATTTTTCATTCAAGCCAAAAGTCCTGGGTGCACTCTGGTGAATTTTAGCTCACACTAAAATGTTTCGTTCAAGCCAAAAGTCATGGGTGCACTCTGGTGTATTTTAGCTCACACTAAAATTTTTCGTTCAAGCCAAAATTCCTGGGTGCACTCTGATGTATTTTAGCTCACACTAAATTTTTTGGCTCAAGCTAATTAAAAAAATGTATATATTTTACTATTATTATTTTAGCATAATTTATTTTGGATTATTATTGTTAAATGACTTTTTGGATATATTTGGAATGTTTAGAAAATTTAAAATATATGTTGTGATTGAATGGTGTATTGATGTCTTAAATGGAGTTTGCAATGATGTAAAAGTGTGATCAAAACATAATATTTTCAGAAAAGGAAATACCGTGTTGAGATTGTTGTTAGGGTGTATTGATTTGTCAAATCTCGATCCAATGAGACGATCTTGACTCTACTAATATAATAGAATCACATAGATGAAGTTATTTAGTTGGTGAGAGTTGATAGAGGTTCATATGACTTTGTCTGCGGTTTGAAATATAATTTGGTCTTTCAGGTCATATGAATTTACCCTATCATACGAGATGATGAAATAATAAGACATTGAGATGTTTAGGCGCATGGTTGTGTGTATTCACAACGAGTAGTATGATAGGTGCAAGTCTCAGAATTCTAATTTCAATACACGAGTTTCCAGAAGTAGAGTCAAGTGTCTATGTGTTGTGAGTCAGTAGAAGTCTGACATGAGAAAGATGAATATTGAATTTTGATAGACACTTGATAGTTATGCGACATGCATGAGAATTGATGGCTTTATGTTGATGTTTAAAGTCATGCTTATATTATAAGTTTTAAAAATACCTAGCCTACCATTTTCTTTGTTTTATGGTTGTTTTCTTTAATCTTTGATGATCGTGTATTTACATGGGAGCAGATGATGTTACAGGTGATAGAGCTCCTCAGTGAGAAGCTGGATGATGAAAATATTTTATTTGCTTTTGAATATTTATTTTAATTTTTTTGTAAATATTTAAAGTCTTATGAAGAGAGATATGTTTTGAAACATTTTAAGAAAGAGTTGTAGACATATTTGTAATATGTTCATATATTTATTTTAATATTTTATTTAGATTATAGTTATTAGATGTGAAAAGATATAGGGATGTTATAGAAATCACAATATTTTACATTCATAAATTTCTAGATTAATCACTAATAAAAAATTATTAAATAAAAATTAATTTTAAATATAAAAATAATTAGTTATTATATTGATTAAATTAAATACTATTTTAAATATTTTTTTAAAATAATTTTTATTATTAATAAATAATTTTTAAATTGATATCTAATTAGTTATCAATATTTTAACTATAAATTATTTAAATTTTAAGGTTAATAATTAAAATTTTAATAGTTAATTAGATATTAATTTAAAAATTATTTATTAACAATAAAATTTAATTTATATTTTAATATATTTTAATTTTTTAAAATAATATTTAATTTATTAATATAATAGTTAATTATTTTTATTTTTAAAAATAATTTTTATTTAATTAATTTGTTGTAGTAAATATAATATATTACCATGTAATGAATTTATAACAACAGACTTAGAGAGTTTGTTTTTACAATAAAATAAGCAATGCAATCCGAAACTCAGATTAATAAATATTAAAAATAAAACTTAGTATATTAATAAAAATAAATAGAAATGTGCGTATTTTAATTTGAACATTTTGTTTGAAAGAGGCAAATATTAAAATATTCATAAACATCAATATCTTGGACCCATTATGAAAGTAATTCTCCTTTCAATAATGATTAAAAATTGAAGAAAATTTCTGACCCAAAATTGAGTGATGTTTTGTAAAGTGAGACATACGGATTAGAAACAGTGATGGTACAATCATAATACTTACTCCATATTATATGAAACCAACTCTTTTCTCCAAAAACTGTTGGAACTTTTTTTCTTTTAATTACTGATTTTAGTACTAAGATTTTACAATTTTTCATATAGAAGTTTTAATTTAACGATTTTTATTATTTCTGTTTTAAAATGAAATATATCTTACGTTGTAATTTAGCAGATTTTATTATTTATGTTTTAAAATTAAATATATTTTACGTTTTATATGAATTCTATGAAATATTTAATGCTGTGATGATGTGATATTGATGTGTACTGATAAATAATTCAAGCATTTTTTTTTATCTAGACCTCATGATGTATTTTGTCACTAAAATTTTATACTTTTATACATTTTAGTATGTAAGTTATCCTACAATTTATAGTTTTATACAATCAAACATACAATTATAAATCTCCAAGACATAATAACAACCATATTTCAAAACCTCTATAATTTTATCTTCTCCACTTTCTTAATAAGAAGCTTTAAATTATCCACATGTGCGTTAATTTTCATATCAAACCATTGAAAAATGTGAAATCCTTTTTCTCCCATACTCCCACACTAGCACTAATTAGAGTTATTGATGGAAGAGGGCCAAACACAACCTTTCATGAAAGGCAAGAGCCAAGTCAAGAGCGTCTAAGACAAGCTAGGAGCGTCTAGGACAAAAAGACCAAGCTAGGAGCGTCTAGGACAAAAAGACCAAGCTAGGAGCGTCTAGGACAAGAAGACCAAGCTAGGAAGCGTCTAGGACAAGCTAGGAGCGTCTAGGAGAAGAAGACTTGATCAAGCTATGAATGGGAGAGTGGCATACTAGCACATATTTCGTGAAGGCCCAACAAGTGTCGTTTAGCTTTAATTGGGGTGTAAATAGCATAGCCATGTGGACAAATGTTTATTTTTCTGCACATTAGAATTAAGGAGGAGTTAACCTTGATTAGCAAAGGTTTCTAGAAGCCTTCACTAATCAAGGGACGGTTTTGGTAGCCATGTGAAGCCATGTGCACCCATGTGCACCCATGTGCTCCATGTGCCCATGTGCCTCACATTTACATTTCATTTGGCTTACATTTCATCTTCTCTTAGCTTAGGATTTACGGCCTCCTTAGCCTATAAAAGAAGATGCCTAGCTCTTGTATTTTGAAGATTAATGAGAGTAATGTTATGCTGCCAACATTGTGCCATACATTGCTTTTCCCTAGTTTCTAGGATCTAATCTTCATCTTCATCACCTACCATAGGGCTGGCCGAACCTCCCTCTTTCCATACACATCATGCACCTTCAAGATCACCATAGCTCCTAGGAGGATCTTGCACATCTCAATCCATAGCTTCCGCACCCTTTGATCATGATTCCGAGAAGAGCTCCATGAATTTGCCATCATTTGGTATCATGAGCATAGGTTCTTCAAAGATGAGTAGTTCTTGGTCATTTTCATTTTGAGTTCTTCTTTATTTCATGTTGTTCATCTTGTTTTCATACTTGTCTTGCTGTTTTTAATTTTTTACTTTGATTTGGTGTGCTATTTGGAAATTCCAATCGGTGCACCTTGCTCAATTGATCTTGAGCAATCCTTGTGCAATTTTTGGTAGGATTCCATACACCTTTGAGTTGCTGTTTTTATTTTAGGTATTTGAGTCCTTATTGCAATTTTATTTTGGTTCATTTTATGCTCTTTGAGTCTTTTAATTTCTGAATCTATATGTGTTTTGTCTAGTCTTGTTTTTCCAAAATGTCATCAAATCATAAGTAGTACTTTGTTTGGCTTATTTGTTTCTTGATTTTGGTCTAAATATTTGTTTTGAATCTGCTGTGTTTTTTATCTTTTGGTGCCTTTTATTTTTAGCTTGAGTTCATATTTGTGTTTAGATCTACACAAATTCCTTTTCATCAATTCCATTGTGTTTGTCTTTTGGTATCTTGCTGTTTTTTCCAGTTTTTACAGAATCCCCTATTTTACATAACTCTGTGCTGGCTGTTTTGTGTAAGAAAATTATTTCCCTACATAGGAAATTTTTGATTCTCTGGATTATGCAAGATTGAGGTGTTACAGAAAAGACAAAAAAAGAATCAGCTCAAAAGAGTCAATAGAAAAAAAAATGATAAATATTACAAAAACAATGTGCAAATCTGGGCGCTACAGTTGGCGTAACTGAACACTGATTTTGAAAAATTTATTAAAGAAAAATGGTTCATGATTTTGGAGTGAAACCAACGCCAGATTTTAGTTAAGATCTTGAATTATTTGCATATAAATTTTCAGAAGCAAATCTTAAAAGGACAGCTCAGCATAAATCGGGGAAAATCACGTTCTCTGGCCCACAACAATTTTTCAGTGGTGCTGTTTTTTATTTTGAAATCTATTCTAGTGCTATTCTTAGGATCCATTTTGTGTGCCTACCTTTATTTGAGTACCTTTATTTGCTTGTGTAATATTTCTTGGAACTCTTTCTAGTTGTCACAATCTAACTCCATTTGTGTGGTACTATTTTTCCAATTAAATTGTTTCTTGCTTTAATTCTTTGGCCTCTAAATTTGGTGCTGGAATTCTTTCTCAATTGGTGCTTATTTGAGTGGAAATTTGACTTGAGTAAGGTCTAGTCTTCTTGATAGGTGCTGGAATTGGAGAATTAAGTCCCTAATTCTAAAAGGAACAAAGGCAAGGGCAGAAACCATTACTTACCAAAACAAATACCACAAACACTTGGAGGGCCCAACAAAGAAAAGACAACTAAGGAAGTGCCAATAGCAAAAAAAGATCAACAAAGGGAGTTTTCTTAATTTTCTTTGCAACTTAACTTTTTTTAATTACTTCTTTAATTATGTGATTAGACGGTGAGTGTGTCTTCAAGGGCTCCAAGTGTCCAAGAAGCCTCACCTAGGGCCGACTAGTGTAGAGTTTTCTAATTAGCAATTGTTAATTGCTTTTAATTGCATTTCCTTGCTTAATTAGCTACGCTTTTCACTTGTGTTGCCTTGTTTAAGCTTTGTTATTTCGTCTTACTTGGTTAATTAGTTAGCTTGCATTGTTTTCTTGCATTAAAATCTGATTTCTCAACTTAATTGTGTTCTAAGTGGTTTACTAAGAGAAAGCTTTGTGTGAAGACATTGAGGGATAGTTTTTGGCTAAGGCAAAGGCTTGGTATTTAAGTAGTCCTTTGTGACTCACCTCCCTTACCTGGAAAACTACCTTCTTTGACTTTCCTAAATTTTCTCAAGGTAAAATACTTGTATACACAAAGCTTTAGCCATGTCTTCTTCTTCTCACTCTCCAAAGTCTATTGAAAATGAAGTAAAATCTATTAAAACTCTTTTGAAAGAAGTTTCACAAGCTGTGCAAATGATTTCTTTTAGACAATTGGAGAATGAGACTAAAATTAATGAGTTGACTAAAGCCCAAGAAGAGAAATCACAAAAATCAAAAAAATCTCATACTCATGCATCTAAAAGTAATGAATCTCTAGGGGAAGGGAGCCTTAGAATCAATGATTACTACCAACCACCCCCTAGGAGAAATAGAAGAAGAGAGGAAGAGAGCCCAAGGGAAGTAAGGGTAGACCTGCCCCATTTCTATGGTAAGGAAGATGTAGAGGTATACCTAGATTGGGAGATGAAAGTAGAGCAACTCTTTGCTTGTCATAGGGTGAGTGAAGAAAGGAAGGTACCCTTAGCAACCCTTAGTTTCCAAAGCAATGCCATGCATTGGTGGACCTCTCTAGAGAGAGACCGACGTCTTCATAGGGAACCTCCTATAGAATATTGGAATGACCTTAGGGGAGCCCTAAGACGTCGCCACATACCTTCCTACTACCATAGGGAGTTAATGGACAAGCTCCAAAGACTCCAACAAAAGAACATGAGTGCGGAAGAGTATAGGCAGAAAATGGAGCTCTACATGATGAGAGCATCCATTAGAGAGGAAGAAACCACCACCATATCTAGGTTTCTAAGTGGGCTCAACCTTGAGATAAGGGATAGAGTAGAACTTCTACCCTACCAAGACTTGAATGACTTGGTTCAACTTTGCATTAAAGTTGAACAACAAAATTTGCGCAAAACTTCAAGTCAAAGGGTGGATTCTTACTCCAACTTTTATCCCAAGAAAGACTTTAAAAGGGAGGGTAGCACATCTAGAGACGAACCCAAAGAAACTACCAAACATTTAGTGAAAGATGCCTCCACCCCATCCATCCGTGCTAGGGACACCAAGTGTTTTAAGTGTTTTGGAAGAGGGCATGTGCAAGCGCAATGTCCAAACCAAAGGGCTTTGTTTTTAAAAGGAAAAGATGAGTACACTAGTGGTGAGGATGAACCTAGTACACAAGAAAAGGGGGAAGGAGAGAGGATAAATCCTTTGGAGGGGGACTTATTGATGATTCAAAGAATCCTCCACAATCAACCTAGTGCATCCATCGAGACACAACGAGAGAACATTTTTCATACTAGATGCAATGTTTTCGAAAATATATGCTCTCTTATTGTGGATGGTGGATCATGTTGCAATTGCTGTAGCACTAGATTGATTGAGAAACTAAATCTACAAGTAGTTCCTCATCCAAAACCTTACAATTTACAATGGATCAATGAGGATGGAGAACTACGTGTAGACAAACAAGTGGAAATCAAGTTTTCTATAGGTAACTACAAAGACAAAGTTTTATGTGACGTAGTACCTATGGAAGCTTGCCACATCTTATTAGGTAGACCATGGCAATTTGATAAGAAAACCTTGCATGATGGTTTAACTAACGAGATTTCTTTCATCCACAAGCACAAAAAGTTTGTACTTAGCCCTTTACCACATTCCCAAGTGGTAAAAGACCAAATACAAATGAAACATAAAAGGGATGAAGAGAAAATAGAAAAAGAGAAAACTTTTGGGAAACAAAAGGCGTGGGAGAAGAGTGTTCCTTCCCACAAGGTCATTCAACAAGTCAAGCACATTGAAAATACCCTTGAAAACATGCTTCTTGTTGAACAACCTAGCCTTACCTATTGTAAAGGAACACTTGCAAGCATGAGCACAAAAGAAGAGTCTTTAAAAGAAGCTTGCATAGATAAAGACTATTTCTCAAATGTGTTAGGATATCCCCAAGAGAATGTCAAGTTATCTATAAGCATCTACAAAAACCAATTTTTGTGTGAAGTAGTGCCTAGAACAACTTGTCATGTCTTATTGAGACAACCATTGCAAAGTGTACAAATTTTCATAAACAATGGTTGTACCAACGAGACTCTCTTTACACATGAGAGAAAAAGTCTACATGAAGGAGAACTCATGAGTCAAATTAGAGTTGATAAAACTCTAGAGCTTTTAAAAGGAAAACTTTTGTCACCCATGAGAAAAGAAGTTCAAAGACATTACTTTAGGTACAATTCTTGTTTCCAAACTACACCTAAAGCAAAGTCTCAAGAACTCTATACTCCTTCACCTTTTGTAAATGATCTTTGGGAAGACACACATTTCATATTAGAACTTCGTAGGACAACAAAAGGTTTTGACTCAATTTTCATGGATAAACTCTTCTCTAGAGAAGTGCTACATCTTCATGGTTTCTCCTCAAGCATAGTGTTGGATAGAGCTCCAAATTTCGCAAACCATGATTTGAGGATTCTCTTTGGAAAACTTGCAACTAAGTTGTACACTTTAAATCCTCAAAGCCATGGTCAAAATACATTTAAAAATCTAGTTCTTCCTACCATGCCTAGAATAATCATAAAAGACAAACACAACTCTAGAGATGAGCATACATACCATAAAGTAGCTCACAAAGCTACTTATATTTCTACTTTTGAGGTCATATGTGGGCTAAATCATCTTTCTCTTTTTAAGTTGTTACCATCTTCTATAGGATTTATGCCTAAAGAGAAAGTAACCACAACTGAACATTTTCAAATAAATATGATTATAGAACACATACAACCATCAAAAGATAAATATTGTGAAAAGTTGCCAAAAACAAAGGAAAAACAAACATGGCAACTTAGTGAAATAAATTTTCAAACTAACACCTCTGCTTTATTTGATGATTTCCGTAGGTACACGTTTGACCTGGGAGGGCAATCCTAGTTCTCCAAGCAAGAGGCTGCTATCCGAGATCCAGTCTGAAGATTTGAGGATAGATCTTCTCAAGAAGGATAAGATGATGGACACCATCCAGCCACAACCATCCCCCTAGGAAGCAAAGGCATTGGATTTGAGGACAAATCCTTTTCAAGAGGGAGGGGATGATGGAAGAGGGCCAAGCACAACCTTTCATGAAAGGCAAGAGCCAAGTCAAGAACGTTCAGGACCAAGCTAGGAGCGTCTAAGACAAGCTAGGAGCGTCTAGGACGAGAAGACCAAGCTAGGAGCGTCTAGGACAAGAAGACCAAGCTAGGAAAAGCGTCTAGGACAAGCTAGGAGCGTCTAGGACAAGAAGACTTGGATCAAGCTATGAATGGGAGAGTGGCATACTAGCACATATTCCGTGAAGGCCCAACAAGTGTCATTTAGCTTTAATTGGGGTGTAAATAGCATAGCCATGTGGACAAATGTTTATTTTTCTGCACATTAGAATTAAGGAGGAGTTAACCTTGATTAACAAAGGTTTCTAGAAGCCTTCACTAATCAAGGGACGGTTTAGGTAGCCATGTGAACCCATGTGCACCCATGTGCTCCATGTGCCCATGTGCCTCACATTTACATTTCATTTGGCTTACATTTCATCTTCTCTTAGCTTAGGATTTACGGCCTCCTTAGCCTATAAAAGGATATGCCTAGCTCTTGTATTTTGAAGATTAATGAGAGTAATGTTATGCTGCCAACATTGTGCCATACATTGCTTTTCCCTAGTTTCTAGGATCTAATCTTCATCTTCATCACCTACCATAGGGCTGGTCGAACCTCCCTCTTTCCATACACATCATGCACCTTCAAGATCACCATAGCTCCTAGGAGGATCTTGCACATCTCAATCCATAGCTTCCGCACCCTTTGATCATGATTCCGAGAAGAGCTCCATGAATTTGCCATCAGTTATCCTTCAACCAAGACCCAAAAATATTTTTAAGACAAAGTTCATCACTAACAATATTACCTATTATATAAAACCCATAAGATCATTCATTGAGGTCATGTTTTGACCTAGATATGAGAAATGAATCATCAATACCACGTAAACATTCAACACTTTTGCAATGTTGAAAACATAAATAATGATGTTTATGGCATTTAAAATATGAAGTTTACAAAAGAAGAAGAGAGTTATAAATGAAATGAAATATGAATATTTTATTATTTAAATATAATGTTTATAAATAAAAAAAAGTTAACTATTTAACTTTTATTTAAAAAACTGTTATTTCTATAAAACATTTTCTCTTTACCTTTTTTGACTTCTCTTTATATTTCAAACAAATTTGTTATTTCAATCAAAATCTACTTTAGCATAACTTCATCTCCACCATTTTTCTTGAGTTAGTTTTGAAAAACTTTGCATGTTTGGGAAGGGGATATCTTGTATGTGGGTTTTATAGCGCCAAGATGAGTTTTTGTTTGTCCAAGATCAAATAGGTATGTTCACATCATTGATTAGAACTTTCCATGTACATGTTTAGTCTTCCTATGAGTCTTTTGGAGTTGGAGCTTGGTTTTGTGTTGAGCAAGCTAAATATGTAAGGGAAGAATATTATTTGATAGTAATTATTGAATTCATATATTTTTTGGAAATGTAAAGAATTTTGATTAGATATTGAAAGATTTTGAGCTATATTGTTTGAGGTTTAAGCAGTTATGAAAGTTGTTGATCAAATTATAGGTTTGATTTTGAACTTGGTTGAGTTTTTGTTTTAATGTCTTGGATATATATGTTGATCTATAAGTACAATGAGACATCAAGTTATTCTTTTAGCAAAGTAATCTCATGTTAATCTTTTAAGTTATACAAAAAAAAAAGTACAAATTGATGTATTGACTTTGGGTAAGGGTTTTGAAAATAAGTTCGTTATGCTACCTAATATTTTGATATTTTTCTCAAGCAACAAATATTTTACTCAAGCAAAAATATAACAAGAAAACTTATCTTTTCTCTTAGTTCCATTTTCTCTCAAGAAAAAATGGAGTATAAATTGTCTCTCTTTCTACTCTGTTTTCGTTCAAGTGAAAGTAGTACTAAAAGTGAACCCTTGTCTCAATCACATTTTCGTTCAAGCAAAGAAATTTTCACTCAAATTAAAAAATATATATACTTTTTTTGTTTAGTTATTATTTATTGTTTTTAGTGTTTTAAATGTGGATGTTTATTTATGCATGTAAATTGAATATTGATTCTATGTAATGATGTGTCCCGACCAGTCCTCAGTCATCGATTCCAGAGACCGACCTCAGACATCGCACACTAATGCCTGATAGTGGAAGTGGGTCACGTAAGGGGGGGGCCCATACGCACCTATCCGGAGATTGGTCAGTCTTCGGACATCGGTACCATAGACCTCGACGTCGGAGATCGACATCAGACCTTGCCAACGAAGGAAGAGATCGGACATCGGCAGTCTGAACATTATAGTGGGCCACGTAAGGTGGACCCTAGAATTATACTAAGTTATCAGTTAAAACATCAGATAAGGGAAAAGCCTAAGTCACGAGGGATCTATGCACGTGGTGTGTATAGCGCATACAGGCACGACACGTGAGAATAACCCTTGGAGGCGTTGAGGCCCACTAGGGTTAGGGTTTCTAAGGGAAGTTGCATGCATGGCACGTGAATACTTAGGGCACCCGCAGAAACAGATGGCGCCAGAGATTAGGTGCACAAGTTGGTACCCAGGCGGCCACTCTGTTAGTCGTTGCACTCCAGTTAAGGGAAGTTCTATATGCCAAATGTTGTAAAAGCTCAAATGATGAATGTAAACCAAGTGGACCCACATTCATAAGGGGACCAAATCTTTGTACTTGAAAAATTACTTTGTAGGAAACCTTGAAGGAGAGCATGCAGCAATGGTACCTGGACAGTGGGTGCTCAAAGCACATGATTGGGGACAAATCAAAGTTTCTAAGCATCTCCTTTAAGCAAGAAGGACACGTTACCTATGGGGACAACAACAAGGGGAGGATTCTTGGGAGAGGATCCATAAAAGACAAAGATATCTTGGTCATTCATGATGTTCTCTATGTAGAATGATTAAAGCACAATCTGTTGAGCATTAGTCAATTGTGTGACAAAGGATATCAGGTTATCTTCAAAACAAACTCCTGTGAAATCTGTCTTCCCAACACAAAAGAGGTAATATTAATTGGTAAGAGAATCAATAATGTTTATCTTCTAGATATCTTTTCACCTTGTTCAATTGGTTGTCTTCTATCCAAGCATGATGAGTCTTGGCTTTGGCATAGAAGAATTGCTCACATTCACATGAATCACTTGAACAAGTTAATTTCTAAAGATCTTGTGATTGGGCTGTCAAAGCTCAAGTTTGAGAAGGACCATATTTGTGAAGCTTGCCAAAAAGGGAAACCAGTGAAAAACTCTTTTAAAATAAAAAATGTTGTTTCTTCTTTAAAACTTCTTGAGCTACTTCACATGAATCTTTTTGGACCTTCAATAACCATGAGCCTTGGTGGAAACTACTATGCTATTGTTATTGTGGATGATTTTTCTAGGTTCACTTGGACTCTCTTCTTGGAATCAAAAAGTGATGTCTTTTCTGCATTCAAGAAGCTTGCAAGAAGATTGCAAAATACAAAGAACAACAACATAGGCTCAATAAGAAGTGATCATGGAGGTGAATTCCAAAATGAAAAGTTCAGCAAGTTCTGTGAAAAGATGGGAATTCTGCATAATTTCTCTGCTCCAAGAACTCCACAACAGAATGGTGTGGTGGAGAGGAAGAACAGGTCCCTTGAAGAGCTAGCTAAAACAATGCTAAGTGAATCATCTCTTCCTAAGTATTTTTGGGCTGATGCAGTTAGCACTTCTTGTTATGTGATGAATAGAGTGTTAATTAGGCCAATTCTGAAGAAGACTCCTTATGAACTCTTTAATGGAAGGAAGCCAAACATCAATCATCTCAGAGTTTTCGGTTGTAGCTGCTTTGTTCTTAACAATGGAAAGGAAAACCTAGGGAAGTTTGATGAAAAAGCTGATCATGGTATCTTCATAGGCTATTCTCTAACAAGTCATGCATACAGAATCTACAACAAGAGGCTAATGATTGTAGAAGAGTTTGTTCATGTTGTCTTTGATGAAGTGGATTGCAAACATTCAAATCCCGAAGAACAGTGCTGAAGAGGATGAGCAAAACATCAGTTTGGAGAAGCTGGACATCTGTGCAGAAAAACAACTGGTTGATTCCTCGAAACAACCGATTGAAATTATGCAGCAGAGTGAGTTGCCCAAAGAATGGAGGATTCCTAGAGATCTATCAGTGGAAAACATCATTGGGCAGATAAAGGAAGGTGACTCAACACGTAGCTCCATCTCAAACTTTTGCAGGCACACTACTTTTGTCTCTCAAATTGAACCAAAGTCAATTGATGAAGCCCTCAAGGATGAAAAATGGGTTGAAGCTATGCATGAAGAGCTGACTCAGTTTGCAAGGAATGAGGTATGGTTTCTTGTCCCTAAAACAGCTGAGATGAACATCATTGGTTCGAAATGGGTATTAAGAAACAAACTGGATGAGGATGGTGTGATCACAAGGAACAAAGCAAGGCTAGTTGCCAAAGGCTACAATCAAGATGAGGGAATTGATTATGGTGAAACCTTTGCTCCTGTTGCAAGATTGGAGGTTGTGAGGTTGTTTTTGGCTTTTGCATGTATGAGTGGTTTTAAACTCTTTCAAATGGATGTCAAAAGTTCTTTTTTGAATGGCTACATCAATGAGGAAGTGTATGTGAATCAATCACCGGGCTTTGAAGATCATCAATATCCCAATCATGTCTTCAAGCTGAAAAAGACTTTGTATGGGCTGAAGCAAGCTCCAAGGCAGTGGTATGAAAGGCTTAGCAACTTCTTGTTGTCTCACGACTATGAAAGGGGAATGATTGACAAGACTCTCTTCATCAAAAAGTCAAATTCTGAAATTATCCTTGTGCAAATCTATGTAAATGACATCATCTTTGGTGCTACACAAGATAATTTGTGTGAAGAATTTGTGGCTGCTATGAAAGGTCTATGATGGGAGAATTGTCTTTCTTTCTTGGATTGCAGGTTAAGCAAACAAAGGATGGAATCTTTCTATGCCAATCAAAGTATTGTAAAGAGATTCTCAAGAAATTTGAAATGGAGAGTTGCAAGGAAGCAAGCACACT
This sequence comes from Phaseolus vulgaris, assembly GCF_051622355.1. Classification (NCBI taxonomy): domain Eukaryota; kingdom Viridiplantae; phylum Streptophyta; class Magnoliopsida; order Fabales; family Fabaceae; genus Phaseolus; species Phaseolus vulgaris. The sequence goes on along the minus strand of NC_143502.1, from coordinate 21,146,097 downwards.
TATGCCATCGAGTTGCTACACGGATGCAGATGCTGTTGGAAAAGGGGTAGATCAAACTAAATACAGAGGTTTGATTGGCTCTTTGCTCTATCTAACAGCAAGTAGAGCAGACATTATGTTTGCGGTATGTCTTTGTGCAAGATATCAAGAAAATCCTAAGGAGTCACACTTCAAAGCTGCAAAGAGAATTCTGAAATATCTCAAAGGAACATCAACTGTTGGGTTATGGTATCCTTCTCACTCTCCCATTCATTTAATTGGCTATTCAAATTTTGATTTTCCAGGATGCAAGCTAGATAGGAAAAGCACAAGTGGTACTTGCCACCTTCTTGGTTCAAGCCTCATCTCATGGCATAGCCAGAAGCAAGCATGTGTCGCTTTCTCTACTGCAGAGGCTGAGTACATAGCTGCTGGAAGCTGTTGTGGACAAATTCTGTGGCTCAAACAGCAACTTGCAGACTTTGGATTGCAAATCAGCAAGGTCCCTTTGATGTGTGACAACACAAGTGCTATCAATCTTACCAAAAATCAGATTCAGCACTCAAGAACTAAGCATATTGAAATACGCCATCATTTCATCAGGGATGATGTGAGCAATGGGTACTGTGAAGTGAAGTTTGTTGAGACAAAACTGCAGCTAGCAGATATCTTCACAAAACCATTACCAAAAGAGAGGTTCTTCTTTTTGAGAAATGAGTTAGGTATCCTTGACCTTCAAAATCTTTCCTAAATATGTTTTAATATCTGTTAGAGTCTATTTGTGAAGACAAATAGAGGGAGAATTGATTGGTTCTTGTGTATCTTTCTCTGAAACTGTTTAAATCTGCTGAAATCTCTGATATCAAAATTGTTTATGCTTCTGCTGATAGAAACAATTGATTGTTTCGTGTAAACAACTGATTGTTTGTCTGGAATTCTGCTTTAAATATGTGAAAATCTAACCTGCTGTTGTAGGAAACATTGGAGTGTATATATGTTGTTTTTGCAGGAAACTGCTTCAGATTCAATCAAATCCAACACAAGCAACCAGGAATTTGTCTTCATCAAATAGGGGGAGATGGTTGAATCAAGTGTGTTCAAGCTTTGAAAATTCCAAACCCTTTGAAGGTTGATGAAAGGCTGGATGTGCTTGTTGTTGCTGAGCTGTCTTTAGATAGGATCTGGGGTAGATTATCTATGTAAATCCACTCTTGATTGAATCCAAATCTTAAGCATTCTCAAACCTTTTAAATGAAAAGTGTTTTTCAAGCTAAGTGAAAAACAACTTGTTGCTTTGTCGAAAAAACCGATTGTTTTATACTTAGATGTTTTTAGAAAGGTTGAAAACTATTTTTGATGGTTGACTTGCTATCAAACCAAAACAACCAATTGATTCAAGCATTCAACCGATTGTTTGTTTTGGGACCATAACAGAAAACTGTTTTGGGCTTTGACTGAGCATTAAATGATTTTGTAACTGAATACGCTCCAGTTTTAAATGCTTTGACCAATCTTTGAATGCAATAAATAGTTTGTTCAGATTTAGTAACAAACAACAACTAGGATTTAATCAAAGAAAAACAAATTTGAGTTTTTCACTAATTTTGCTTATGAAAGAGTTGGAGATTATTTTAAGATTGCTTGGATCAAAGAGAGTGTGATATAGGATTTTCATCTTATATTGATTTCAGATCTTTTTTGTAACAAGTGTAATCCTTTGTACCTTTGAAGAAACTTTGTGTGAAGCTGAGAAGTGTTGTGTCTTCTTGAGGTTGTCAAGATCAGCATTCTTAGTGGTGTTTGTGCTGAGTCAAAGGAAGTGTGTGTCTTGAGAGGATCAAGGTCACTTCTTTGGTGGTGTTGTAAGTAATCTAGAGTTGATTGTTTAGTGGATTTCCCAGTGGTTTCTGGGAAGACTGGATGTAGCTCTTGGTTAAGAGTGAACTAGTATAAACTTGTGTGTTCAATCTATATATCCCTTGAACTCTTTAATTTCAGTTTGTATTTGTTAACTGGTATAAACAACCGATTGTTTCTGCGAAACAACCAATTGTTTTTCTGGTGCTGTGCTAAATTGCTTTGTGTTTTTGGCAAACTGAATTCTGATTCAAGTTTTCTCGAAGTGATTTCATTCTAGACTTAAAAGTTTGCGAAAAATCTCTTTAAACCATTCATCCCCCCCCCCCACCCCCCCCCCCCCCCCCCCTCCCCCTCTAGTTTAAAGTCATACATTCTAACAAGGTTGAAGCCGAGCTCGTGGAAAAGACTGAAGCTTTAGCAAAAACCAAAGAGGAACTGGCTGCACAAACTGAGGCCCTTGAGAACATCAAGGTTGAGCTAGCTGAGCAGGCCAAAAGCTTTGAGGAGATCAAACAAGAGCTTTCACATAAAGCTGAAGCCCTTGTCCAAGCTGAGAAAGAGATGGATGCCCAAGTTGAGGGCTTCAAAAAGGTCGAGACAGAACTCATCGACGCTGCGGACGCCTACGCCGCTGGGTTTGAAGATACCCTGGCTCAGGTTGTTTTCAAACATCCTAAGATGGACACTTCGCCCTTTGCTACAGCGAACCACGTCGTCAAAGGAGAAATCGTGCCAAGGAGCCTTCCACATGATGCTGCTTAGCTTTGTGTTAAAAAATTGTATTCTTAAGAACCTTTCACATTTTGAATGTATCTCACACTTTTAACTTAACTGCTTTGCTTATTTTTGCTTGCATTTTTACTTGCTTCCTATACTAATAACGCTTCTGATGCTTACTTCGTTCTTTACTTCGAGTAGCTTTGTTTTCTCGAACTATAGGTAGCACGCCCTTTCATCTTTTAACTTTACTGTCAAACAATCTGCAACGAGACAGGCGTGCGCGGACCTTCAATTCTCCCGTTCCCCAAGGCCTCGGTTACCCTAAAGGGACCAGTCCACTTAGGAGACAGCTTGTTCTCCAGTTTGTACGGATGAGCCTTCCGCATTACCAAATCAGCAACTTGGAACTGTCGGGGCTTTATCTTGGAACTGTATTGGTGTTCCACCCTTCTCTTCAATGCCTTGGCTTTGATCCTTGCCTCCTCTCTGACCTCGTCCAACAAATCCAGATTCACCTTCCTTTCCTCGTTAGACTCCTTGGCCACAAAACTTTGAAAACGTGGCGAGCTCTCGTCGATCTCTACCGGGATCATCGCATCCGATCCATACACCAGGCTAAAAGGCGTCTCCTTAGTGGAGGATTGAGGCGTGGTGTGGTAAGCCCACACTATCCTGGGAACCTTTTTCGCCCAGGTCCCCTTAGCTTTCTCAAGCCTTCTCTTCAATCTTCTAAGCAAGATTCTGTTAGCAGACTCCACCTGCCCGTTCGTCTGGGGGTGCTCGACGGACGCGAACACCTGCTGTATGCCGACCTCTTTACACAACTTGCCCAACAGCTGGCTTGCAAACTATGTACTATTGTCGGAGACAAGACGCCTTGGTACGCCAAAGCGACACACAATATTTCTCCGCACAAAATGTTGTACCTTGTGAGCCGTGATCTGCGCTACCGGCTCAGCTTCAATCCACTTCGTAAAGTATTCGATGGCCACTATCAAAAATACTTCATCTGTCTTATTGCCAACGGAAAGGGTCCCAGAATGTTGATTCCCCACGTATGGAAGGGTCACGGACTATAGATGGACCTCAACTCTTCTAGTGGCGCCTTGTGTCAGTCGGCGTGCTGCTGACACTGCTTGCACCGCTGGGCGTACCTCACGCAATCTTCTCTTACTGTCGGCCAGTAATACCCTGCGTGTACAACCTTCAACGCTAAAGACCTACCTCCAACATGGCTCCCACAAATTCCCTCGTGGAGCTCAGCCATTATCCTCGTACACTGATCTTCGCTCACACACGTCAGGATCGGGTGTGTGAACCCATGCCTGAACAATGCTCCGTCAACGAGGGTGTACCTTGCGGAGTTTCTCTTTACCTTCTTTCCTTCATCGAGCTCTACTGGGAGTATCCCATCGGCAAGGTAGCGCCTATAGGGCGTCATCCATGCGTCTGATAGCTCCACTGCGTAGCGTACCATCCTCCCTGCCACGTCTGGCTTCTGCAGCACTTTCCAGATAGGGAGGTCCGTCATCACTACCACCATGAAGCTCTGGAAGTAATGACGGAGCCTCCTGGCCGAGAACACCACGGCCAGTGATGCCTTCTCTAAGACTTGATACCTCGCCTCTGGCCCTTGTAACACCTTGCTCACGAAGTATATTGGCTTTTTCCTCTAGTCCTACTCCTGAACAACGACTGAGCTGATCGCCCTCTCATTCACAGCAAAATACAACCGGAGGAGCACACCCATCTGTGGCTTGCACAATACAGGGGGAGCGGCCAGGTACTCCTTTAGCTTGAGGAACGCCGCCTCACACTCCTCAGTCCACACGAACCGACTGTTTCTTCTTAAACACTGGAAGTAGGGGTGGCTCTTGTCACCTCCAGCAGATACGAATCTGGACAGGGCCGCCATCCGCCCTGTCAGCTGTTTTACTTCTTTCACCGAGGCAGGGCTCCTCATGGCGAGGATCGCCGCACACTTTTCTGGGTTCGCATCTATCCCACGCTCGATGAGTAGAAACCCCAAGAATTTATCCGCCTCGACTCTGAATACGCACTTTTTGGGGTTTAGCTTCAAACGATATTTGGCTATTGTAGCGAACAGCTCTTCCAAATCAGCTATGTGTTGTCCTCTCTCCTGCGAGGTCACCACCATGTCATCTACGTAGGCCTGCACGTTTCTTCCCAACATGGGTGCAAGGACCTTATCCATCAACCACTGATAGGTGGCGCCTGCATTCTTCAGGCCGAACGACATCACTGTGTAACAGTAGCAGGACGTCTCGGTCATGAACGCCGTTTTGCACTCGTCGCGGGGGTGCATCTTGATCTGGTTGTACCCGGAGAATGCATCCAAAAAGTTGAGCATCTTGCAGCCCGATGTGCTGTCTACCAACGCGTCGATGCTTGGTAAATGGTACGAATCCTTTGGGCACGCCTTGTTGAGGTCAGTGAAGTCTACACACATCCTCCACTTCCCATTGGCCTTCTTCACCAAGAACACATTGGCCAACCATCAGGATATTGGATCTCCCTGATGTGGCCGGCGTTCAACAACTTCCTCGTCTCTTCCTGTACGACCAGCCGCCTTTCTTCGTTAAACTTTCTTCTTGTCTGGCGCACGGGTCGGACTTTGGGGTCCATGGTGAGGCGGTGGCATAGAAAATCCGGGTCAATACTTGGCATGTCCAAGGCAGACAATGCGAAGGCGTCCAGATGACGAGATATCACCTCTGCCACCTGGTTTTGTTCCTCCTGGTCCAGCGATTTACCCAACTTGAACGTCTTACCACCAATCTGCCTCTCCACAACGTTCTCAGCTGGCTCAAGTTTCCTCTCCCGAGATTTTTCTGTGCGGGCCAAGCCTACACGGTCCTCGTCCATGGGCGCCTCCCCATGGATGGGCGCTCCACTACCATGAACACGCCCCTCTTCGTTTTGAGGTTATTCTTGTTGAAGATGGTTGCTGCCCCTTCAAGATTGTGTTTGATGAAGACTTGTATGTAGTGTTTGATGAAGACATTTATGTACTTTCCATGTATTTTTGCTTTGCTTTAAGTGTGTCTTAGTTAGTGCTTAGAGGTTGTCTAAGAGTAGCTTTTTGCTGAGTATCTCACCTCATAACCACTGGCCATGTGTTAAGAACAAGCATAAGCTTTCTAAAACTGTTTTGCACATGTTTTATACAAAAACACGTTTTACTGCATAAAAATAAATATGTTCTTTTCTAAATAAACAGATTCATTTTCTTCACTAATGCCTTGGCTAAAGTCTTGTAAAAATTGGATTTTGTGCATCAGGTATTTTGACTAAGTCTTCTTCTTTTCAAAACGACTGAGTTTCAAATAGTTAAACTTCCTCTGTTTTCGTTTTGAAAAATAAATCTGTTCATCTGTAAATGAATAGATTCTTTTTTGCCTCTGGTGCCATATCATACTTAAACATTTTTCAGTTTTATCTCAGCACCAGAATGGTTGACTAAGTCTCCTCACTTAACAGATTCTCTAACTGCTTTTGAAAATAAATCAGTTTATTTTATTTTCAATCTGTTCATTTTATAACAGCTTTAACTGTTTTTCAAAATTCTGTTATAAGCTGGCTTTCTATAAAATGCAAACTTGTTTTCTGAGTTTAATAACGATTCAAACAGTTTATACATTTGCAAAAAACAAGTTTTAACAACAGAGAGTTAAGTGTTTTCAAGGATTAGCATTTGTTCTTCAAAGATTTCAAAAATCACAAAGTGCTTGTTCTTGGTTTGGTTCCAAAAGCTTGGTGTGAGGTGCAGCTACTGTTCTAGCAATCTTGCCTACTGGTTTAAGGCAGATCTGTGTATCCTCAATCAGGTGTAGTCGTTTCACTTCTTATTACTTGTAATAGTTTGGTTGAATCCTCTTCTTGATAGGTGTTCTTGGAGAGTGGATGTGTGTGTATGAGTGCTGAAATAGGTTTTTTCAGCAAGAGTACCTAAGTTCTTCTAGGTTTCAAGAACAGTGGGAAGTGTACTTGATTGTACTGTGTGTTAGTGAATTCCACCTGTTGTTGGTGAAGACTGGATGTAGCTCAGGTTGAGTGAACCAGTATAATTGCTTGTGTTCATTCTCTCTCTCTCTCTGCAATTTCGTTTCTGCATAATTGATAAAACAGCAAAGAAATAAATCTGTTCAATTGAAAATAAATCTGTTCTTTCTGGGCACAGTGCATACTGTTCTTGATTTCTGAAAAAGCTGTTTTAATCTGATAAGAACATATAAAATCTGCTAAAAGCCACTGGAACAGATTGACTGTGATAGGTTGCTCAAGAAAACTGTCAACGTCATTAATTGAACCTTAAACAATTGCTTAAAATTAAAGCTTGCTGTTCTGTGATTAAGTGTTCTTAATTTCTGGAAAATTGCTTAACATCAAGAAGAACATTCATAGTCTGTTAAAAGTCACAGGAACAGCTTGTTTGCAAAGGTCACTCAATTAACTAGCATACTATCAATTGTACCTTAATCACTTGCTTGAAATTGAAACTTGCAGTTTTGTGTTTCACTGTTCTTCAAATCTGATATCTGTGTGTGTGCTGCTGGAAATTCTCACTGCATAGTCTTGTGATTAACCTTGCTGTATTAAAAGCGTTTTCAAACAAAAAACAGTGCTGAAATAAATCTGTTCATTTTTACATAAATCGATTTATTTTCTGTAAAACTGGATTAAACACTGTTTCTGCGAAGAAGTTTTAAAAGGTCAATTCACCCCCCCTCTTGAACTTTGGCACTATTAAACCCAACAATTCTCGTAGCACTTCTTGGCCTCTTGCTGATCGGATTTGATCACGATCACCTTTCCACTAAGATCGAGCAGCTTCAACTTCATATGGCGTGTAGAGGACACCATGCTCAGCCGATTCAGGGTCGGGCTTCCCAACAAGATGTTGTACGTCGAGTGGGCGTTTATCACTACGTATCTCATGTTTTCTGTGCGAGATGCGGAGCCATCTGTAAAGGTCATCCTCAACTCCAAATAGTCACGCACCTCCACTTGATCTCTCGCAAAACCATACAAACATCCCATGTATGGCTTAAGCTGGTCAGGAGACAACTGCAACTTATTAAACATAGGCTAGAACATTACATCTGCCGAACTGCCCTGGTCTACCAGCACTCGGTGTACTTTCCTCCCCGCGGTTACAACCGAAATCACCACGGGGTCATTATCATGTGGAACGGCGTCGCGAAGATCAGCCCTCGTGAACGTGAGGTCGACGTCGAGCGAGTCGTTTGCCACCTGTTCTGCTACTGACATTACCGAACGCACGTACCTCTTGCGCTGAGAGGTAGTGCACCCTCCACCCGAGAATCCACTTGAGATGGTGTGGATTTCCCCGTGGATGGGCATCTCGTGGGCTTGGTCCTCTGTTGATGTCTTCAAGGCCTCGGTCCCTGATGACCCCGCCAGGTAATCATTCAAGAAATCGCTCTTCACAAGCTCATCCAGCTTATGCCCCAACGCCAAGCAGTTGTTTATCGGATGACCAAACGCCTGGTGGAACTCGCACCATGCATCCTTGTGTGGTCCCAACACCTTATCAGTCTTCATAGGCATCTTCAACTTGTCCGCTATGTTGGGCACAACGATCAGGTCTTTCAACTCCACCATAAAGTTGTGCCTCGCCGGCTTATTCTCCTCCGAGCACCCCTTAGCCTGGGGCTTCCTTGGCTCGTAGGGACGCTTTCCTCCTTGACCCCTCTTCCCCGTCGCGGCCTCGTTCACCCTCATGGGCTGTGCGCACGACGAAACTAGTGGACACACGGGAACGATGCTCACGCGCTTCTCATTTACTTCACCTTCCGCTGCAATGTGTGCCATCGCACGACGCCTGATCTCAGCGAAAGTATTGGGGCGACTTCTGATGAGCGACTCGCTGAAAGGTCCAGGGAAGATTCCCTTTCTGAACGCATGGACTATCATCGACTCATCCGTGGTGTTGACCCTCACCACCTGTGCCCCAAAGCGATTAACAAACTCTTTCGACGTTTTCCCCTGATACTGCCTTACGTCGAAGAGATCATAGGAGTTGGGTGGGGGAGCACGATTCGCTATGTACTGCTCCCTGAACAGCTTCGACAGCTGTGTGAATGAAGTCACGTGGCCATCTGGAAGGCTGATGAACCATTCCATCGCCGTTCCCACCAACGTACTCATGAACAACTTACATCTGACGGCGTTGGAACCGCCAATTAGCATCACTTGAGTATTGAATGCTATGAGGTGCGCCTCTGGATCCTCCATCCCGGTGAATGTGGCTTTCGACCCCACAAACGTGGCACGGATAGCAACATCCATGATTGCTTGTGAGAAAGGCATAGGAAACTCCCTGGGAGGCGCTGTGCACTCTTGCTCCTCTGTTTCGCGACTCCCAGCCTGGTTGCGTAACCCACGACGCAACTCTTCGTTGGTGCGGTGCAACTCCTCATTCCTTGCTTGCGACGCCGCAAGGTCCAACTAAATACGCTCCTGCTCCGCCTTCGACGCCGCCATAGCCTCCTAGAGGCCCTGCATCATTTCCATGACCTGCTGCAAGGTCAAACTCCCACCTCCCACATGCGCCGTAGAACTCTGCCTAGTATTCCTCATTCTTGGATGTTTCTTGGCGAATCTTGAACTGTTTTATCGAATCTTGGAACTTTCTTCGGTGAATCTGAGCAAACCTTGAGGATTCTTGACGAACCTTTCAAGAATCTTGAAAAACTTTGACGAATTTCCACAACTCTCACTGAATCTTCTCCTTCTTGCTGTGGGACAGATGTTTTAGACCAAGCCCCACGATGGGCGCCAAATGTTCCCGCCGGTTGACTAGAACACCTTCGTGCGTCTCTACAAACCGCGCTCTAAGAATTCCTTTGCTTCTGTTCCAACGTTCTCCTTCCTCTGTCGTGAACACCTGAAACAGAGAGACAAATGGCGCCCTCGCGGCCGTTTGCACTCCAACGATCAAGTCAGCTATTGAACAGGAAACACCAAACACTTCTCGTCGCAGAACACCGTAAGGTCAATGTTCAAAGAAATGCGTAACTGAATCGTAACTGAAAATGCTAGCTTTCGGTCAAAATGTCTTAGAATGTGTAAAATGTACCTTATTCTGTTTATCGTAAAACCTTATATTACCTTCCTGGTGTTTCTGTCCACGTGTCATCTTGAGACTTGCGCATTCTGGGGGTGCTCCTTAGCAACACTGTTCCCAGTCTTAGAGCCTTCTCAGTGTGTAAGGTTGCCCTGTCGAAGTGCAACTCGCGCGGGGTGACTGCATGGGTGTCAACTCATGCGCCCATTCTTTGAGTCAGCCACCCTGGGAGTTCTCTGCCTTCCTCACGTGCCATGCATGCAGATCACCCTCTGGGACGTGACCCTCCCATGGGTCGTCTCTACCCCAGTGGCTTTCCAACGGTGGTGCGTATTGTCGCGTCCCTACACCTCATTCACGGATCCCTTGTGAGTTGGGTCTCTCCCTTCTGGTAACTGGGGATGTGGCTTGAAAACCACCTTTCTTTATCTATTATTACTGTCTTGGGTGCCGAGGCCCGAGGCCTTCACGCTCCTACTGTGCCGCCTTCTCCACGGTTATCCCTACCCGTGGGTATCAGGAGGGGACACTTCCCTGGCTTGCCAAGCTTCCTGGGCGCCTTTATTATGTTGAACCTGGGCGACGTCCGAGGCCAGTCAACGCTCGAGGTCGTGGACCTTAAAGAAACTCCTTCCTGCCCTGCAGTACTTTCTAGTGGATCCCTCTCTCGGGGTCCCACTGTGTTGACTTTGGTCAACGCCCGAGGACCATACGGTACAGAAATGAAAATCAATTCAACAAATTGATTTTACTTAAGAATGAAATCAACATATTTAATTAAGTCTTCAATTTGTTATAAGCTTTAGATATATTTAAAAACATTTTCAAAAACATTTTTCTTGGATTTATGTGGATTATTTACCTTGATATATAAAGACAAACAAACATTGAATCAAAATATATTCAAAGTCTTCACAAGGGATTGGATTCATCAAATACTAAGTTTCAACTCCAATAGGAAAAACACATAATCTGTCTTTAAGAATTATGTGAAGAAAAACCTGATTTGTGTCCTGATTTTTGACAAAACAAGAGTTAGCGTGAAACTCAAAATATACACCATTATCTTTAGCAAAACGAGAGAGTAATAAGAATACATGTGCCAATACCTAAGCCATTACCAGTTTTAATCGTCTCAATGCCTTGATATTCATGTTTCACATAAAAAAATAGATGAATTATTTTTTTATGTGATAGGTAGCATTGTTGTCTAGGTATTGGAAGGGATCGTCAAGGGTTGAAGGAACGTCCAACGTGATGGAATCAAAGGTATCGCTTATTGTGGAAGGAAGCTGAGAAATGCTAGCATGAAAAGATGGTGAGTAATGTTGATCAAATCTTCTCCAACATTGTAAGATCGTGTGTCCAAGTTCGGCATAAATTTGGCACACATGTTTGCTAGCAAGAATTTGGACCGGGGTGGAAAGGACGTGGAAATTTTGATGCTCCAATGAGAAATTTGGGAAATGTTCTTGTACCACATATAGAATGACTTTTAAATCTTGGTCGAACAGAAGACGACTATGAGGGAACCTATGGGCCCAAAGTAATGTTGGCTTGCAAAATATGTTAATCAATTTTGGTTTGTTTCTCTAAATGGTCTTTTTAAGCAAGAAGAAGCGCTTCAATGTCTTCCACAGTGTTGGGGTTCAACCTAGACATAACAACCGTAACAAAGGAATTGTAGTCATTTGAGAGATTATCTACCATAACTTTAATATGTTCTTCAATAGATATGGGTGCTTCTATAACAACAAGTGAATCAACAGTCTTCTTGATTTCAAGAAGACATGTATGAATGTTCTGATTGTTCTTTGGAGTCTTGAGTTGAACCTTGATTTTATTGATTTGAGCTCGATTGTGAGAGCCAAAATAATTTTTTAGAGTCTTCCAAATTTGGGAAGAGGTGTTGAGACCAACCATTTTCATTAAAATCGTCATGGACATGGAAGAAAGCATCCATACAACTATGAGATGATCTTATTGAACGCATGTGCCCTCAAGAAAATGAAAGAAATGTTAGAAATAGTGGCCTAAACAAGAGGAGGTGTGTAAGGACCGAGAAAAATAAGTCTTAGAGTAAAAATGGTACAATTAAAATGACACCTGAATATTTAATTATTAAAGTGAAAAAGCTATATAAATAGAAAATTAGTTATTCAGGTTTCATTTTAAAAGAACCATCATCTCTCTAAAAGTTTCTTTTTTCCTTTCCTCTCCCTTCTCTCTAATATTCTGACCTCCTCGCTCATCTGTTTGACGATCGGAGTCCACCATTAGACTCCTGGCAGCGAGATTTACAAGATTGCCCGATCAGAATCTTTCATAGAGTTGGGTTATCCTTAAGCTTTTGGTGGGTTGGAGCTCTTAGTGAGCATCTCCTCAATTCCAGGTAATGGAAGCTAGTCTTATTTTTTTCATTAAAACCCTAGGTTAGAAGATTCTGAATGTGGGGGTGATGTGGTCACCAATTCCAATTGTTTTTGCTTGCAGGATTGTCTCTTTTGAAGAGTAAAGTAATATATTGACTGAAATAGTTGACTTTGAATATTTTATATTGATTTTAAGGTGAATAAGTTGTTGAAGGTGTTTGTGATTGAGAATTGAAAGTGTTTGAATAATAATATAAATGAGTTGAACTATTTTAGAATATTTTGTTGAATTACTTAAGTGAGATGTTTGATGAGAAGTGGTTGTTTGATTTTAAATGATGATTGACTTAAAGAGAATATATTTGGAATTAATTATGTGTTTAAGTAAAGTTTGAGATATATTTTGATTGTTTAGAAAGTTTAAATATGATGTGATTGAGTGGTGCATTGATATGTTAAATGATGTATGTAATGAGGTTAAAGTGTGATCAAGACATAGTATTTTCAGGAAAAGGAAATACCGTGTTGAGATTGTTATTAGGGTGTATTGATTTGTAAGTGTCCTGTGAATGAGACGATCCTGACTCTACTGATATAATGGAATCACATAGATGAAGTTATTCAGTTGGTGAGAGTCGAAGGAGGTCCATTTGGCTGTCTGAGGTTTGAAAGAATTGATCAGAGCATATCAAATGGATTTACCCTATCATATGAAGATGATGAGATATTGAGATAATTATGCACATGGTTGTGAGGGTTTCACAGCAGTAGTATGACAGGTGCAGGTCTCTGAATGCTAATTTCAATACACGAGTCTTCCGGAAGTAGAGTCAAGTGTCTGAGTATGTGAGTCAGTAGAAATCTGACAGGAGTAATGTGGATGATGAACGTGATAGACACTTGATGGTTATGTGAAATGTTTGAGAAATTGTATGAGAATTTATGAATTTTGTGTATCAATTTGAAATTTAAATTATATAGAAAATTTTGTTATAGCTAGCTTACCCTCTTATTTGTTTGTGTTTGTTTCTTTATCTGTGAAGATCGTGTTGTACACAGGAGCAGATGAGATTGCAGGTAATAGAGCTCCTAAGTGAGTAGCTGGAGGATGTGATAATTTTAATTTGAATGCTCTGTTTGTTTTTAAAACTTTTGATGTATATATTAAAATCCCTATGAAGAGGGATATTTTTTTTAGATACAATTATGAGATAGTTATATATATTCATATGTTAAGTAGATAGTGTTTGTTTTACTTTTATTTTATTATATATGGGTAAAAATTAGGGATGTTACAAGGTGAATTATTTTCACAAGATTTTCGCAAAGTTTGGAAATAGAGTGAAAAACTCTGAAAAATCAACCAATTGATTTTCTGTTCAACTCAATTAAATTTTTGTTTTAAGGTTTATAGAGAATCAACTTGTTGTTTTCACAAAACAACCAGTTGTTTATACCAACACAATATGAAACCAAGTTAAAACAATTTATAAGAGTAAAGATAGAGAGAATCACACAAGAGGTTTATACTGGTTTACTCTTAACCAAGAGCTACATCCATTCCTAAGCTAAACATGGAGAATTCGCTATGTAATCAAACATAGATTACAAAATACTCACAAAGAGTGATGATCTTAAACCCCTAAAGAACACACACCACTTTGAAACATTATATGAAAGAATTGTAGATATATTTGTATTATGTTTTTATATTTATTTTAATATTTCATACAGATTATGATTATTAGATATGGGAAACTATAGGGATATTACATCATGTACCACATGCAAAGAACATTTATCCAAGTAAATAGAAAAACTTAAAATCTGACTCAAAGAAAAAATTAGCAGAATTGAATTTGCGCTAATAAAAAATTTGACGACTAGTATTACTCTACTCAGTGTCAAGAGTCCAAAGATAGCATCTAATTGTTAGTCTAATAAAAAATGTTGTTATAAATCTAAAGAAGACAAAGGAAAAAAAAGTAAAACTTTTTTAGTAATTATTTTAAAATAAAATCTAAATAACTGTTTTTTTCATTTATATAATTTTTTATTTTAATAATAAAATATTGAGACGTTTCTAACTTCTTACACTTATTTTCTTAATTTTTTTTCATATATTATTAATACGCTGCTACAAATTTAATGGATTGATAAAATTTATATAAAAAAAAATATAATGATAAAGTACATTAAAAAATTATATAGAAAAGTTCACAAAATAATAACAATTGAAGACATAAAATTACCATTACATTTTTTTATCCATTATAATACCGTTAATTGATAACTATATTACTAGTTAATTGTTTAAAAAAATAATAACATTCGTCTCTCTTCCATTTTTTATTTGAATATAAAAATATATAAAACTTTAAATAAAGAAGAATTGAAAAATATTAATGTGCAATTTTTTTTTATTAAAATTCTTATAAATGATCATAAAGAATGAGGACCACGTCTCATACAAATATGTTGTTAATAAAAGAAATTAATGCTCTTTTAAAAACATACTACTATATATGTTAAAAGAATTTTTTCTAAATGTGTAATTAGTAATGAAAAATCATTAATAATAATAATAGACTATAAGAAAATTATTAAATAAAAATTAATTTAAAAAAAAATAATTAATTGATATTAAATTAAATTAAATAATATTTTAAAAATTAAAATTTTTATTGATATCTAAATTAATTTTTATGATTGAGAAGTAGTTTCTAAATGATATCTAATTAGCTATTAAAGTTTTTATTACATATTATTTAGATTATAAAGTTGGTAAGTAAAATTTTGGTATCTAATTAAATATTAATTTATAAAAAATTTATTAATAATAAAAATTAATAACTTTTTTATTTTTTAAATAGTATTTAATTTAATTAATATAGTAGTTAATTATTTTTTATTTTTATAATTAATTTTTAATTAATAATTTTTTTTAGTGATAAAATTTGTGATTGGATTAATTATTCATTTAAAATGAAACCAAATAGATTAATCTAATTTATAATTGGTAGGAAGAAAAAGAAAAATTGTGAAGTTCCTTCTTGTGTATTGTATCTAACATACAGAAGTGGACAATTTTGGCTTGTGGGTCTAGTAGGACCAGTAGTACCAAACTCCATTTTTCTTGCCATACACTATACTTTGATCAAACTTACACTTTTAAACAAAACAAAATACAAAAAAATGTACATTAATACCTTGTTGTAAAAGAATCCTAATAAATATATATGCTATTATTGGAGTGCTTATACAAGACAATGGATTTTCAATTATCTTCATCCTGC
The DNA here is from genome assembly GCF_051622355.1 of Phaseolus vulgaris. Classification (NCBI taxonomy): domain Eukaryota; kingdom Viridiplantae; phylum Streptophyta; class Magnoliopsida; order Fabales; family Fabaceae; genus Phaseolus; species Phaseolus vulgaris. Next base: position 21,130,759 of record NC_143502.1, on the reverse strand, counting down.
TAAATTGTCAGTGTACCAAAGTAAGATTTTCTTAGGATTAAATAATGTAAAGTTTTGATGGAATCAAGTTCCATAAATGACTTTTTTCTTTATTAATATAACTTTTATTTGGATAATTTTACATCAAAGGAATCACAAAATGGCATCAATATTGCAGGATCTCATCCTTTTATTTATTTTCAATACTTAATAGGAAAGAAAGAATAATTAAAGTTTGAAAAGTGAGATCATCTAAAAACATACACAGCTGTTGCTGATGTTATTTTGACTATAAAATTAAGAGTTAAATATTTTTTTTCTTCTGTATTATAATTTGAAAATATTTTTTTAATAAGAAAATTATTAAAATGGATAATTTTTTACATAATAAACTCATTCAAATATATCCAAAAAAAATCAAAAGTTTATATTAGATATGAAAAATATATTTAACCTTAAAATTAATTATTTTTATGTTCAAATCTCTTTATTTTGAGTATAAAAACTACAAAAAGTGGAAACATTTAGATTTCTTGTTAAATATCAGATTAAAGTATATAATTTATTGACTCATCAACAATCAATTCTTCAACCTCTGCATAAAATATTTTTTGTATGAAAAAATACACACTAAGTTTTATAAAGAATTTGTGTGAAAGAAAAGTTATATATAGAAATATGAATGAGACGAAAAAATTAAAGTAAACCCTAAGTTAACATATATGTTTTTGCCCATAGATTGAAATGTTATATAGTTAACGGGTAAATCCGAAGAAGTATTTTAACTAATGTTTACTTTCTTCTCTCTCTTTTTCATATGTTTTTTATTCTCTCTAAAACTATTTGGTTTTAATTTTCTTAAAAATTTAATTTTAGTTCCTCTAATTTCGAAATGTACAAATTTCTATTCTTTAAGGTAATTTGCATAACACTTTCCAAAATTAACTTAAAAAATATTTAAGGGAAAAAATGGTGAATTTTAAGATTAAATTACTAAATTAGATAAAAAATTTAGAGTGTTTACAAATATAATTTATTATTATTTAAATTATTATAAGAAAATTATTAAATAAAAATTAATTTTAAAGACAAATGATCACTAGAAACAAAATTATCAAATAAAAAATAATTTTAAAAATAAAAAACAATTAATCACTGAATAAAAAAATATTAGTATGTAAAATAGTTTTTATTCTTAATAAATACACTAAAAATACTTTAAATAAAAATTAATTTTAAAATTAAAAATAATTAATTGTTATATTGATTAAATTAAATATTATCTTAAATGTTAAAAAACTATTAGTATTTAAATTAGTTTCTATTATTTGATAATTAATTTTTTAATTTAATTAATTGATATTTAATTAAATATTAATTTAAAAATTAATATCAATATTTTTAATCTTTAAGATAATATTAATTTAATTAATATAATAACTATTTTTCTCTAAATTAATTTATATCTAATAATATTTTTAGTGAATTATAAACTTTTTATTATTTTAAATATAAAAAATAAAATTAACTTTAGAGATTGAAATAATGGTATGTTTATTATACATAACTAGCGGAAACATAGGCGCGGTTATACTTATATATTTACATTTTCCTCTCCTACTCAACTTCCATTATGATAGAAATTTAACATATATACCGAAATAATTTTGGATGATTCGAAATTGAAAAGAAAAAATAACATGTAAAAGAAAAATAATGAATTGATTAATCAACATCTTTTTTTTTCTTCTTTGATTTGACTTTCTCTTCTTTTTGAAGTTTTTTCTCTTATTCCATTAGTAGTTTTGAGATTAGAGAATGTGATGATACTTACGTTAAGGTTAAGATTCACTTGTTGGTAGATACAAAAAAATAATGACTTTACCAAATAATAGAGTTGCTGACGAGTGGAGAGAGTGATTGAAAATGAATGTTATTTTATTTTATTGGTGTGTGAACTGAATAAAGGTGAGAGTATGTTCTCTTTTTCTTTCTTTCTATTGTTTCTTTCTATTGTTGCCTTAAAATGAGAAATTAAGGAAAGAGTGAAGCAATTAATTTGCATATAAAACTTGTCTATTAATATTAATTAAAAAATTAAAAAAATAATTATTTTTAAGTAATTTATATGAAATGAAAAATATTTCATTATTAATAGAATGAGATATATTAAATAATAATATAATAAGAAACAATTTGCGTGAAAAAAAACAGTTATTTAAAAGAATTCTGTTTATATATTGGAATGTATTAAAATTTAATTATTTATCTTTAATTAATATTACCAAATTAATTAAAAAAATTACTATTTTTATTTACAAAAGGATAACGTGTTGTCGTATCTATGCTTAAATCTAAGAAAATTTTAAATGAGTTTATGATGTAGTCTTCTGGATATAATGTGATGTAAGTTTTCAACTGACCTTACTATATACTGCATTACTTTTTATCACTCACACAATACTTTATTAAAGGATAAAATTTTATAAAATATATTTTCATTTTTTAGTTTTACTTTTATAACTTAGATTAATAAACTTTCTATTTTTTTAAGCCTTTTTTTTTGTCTGAAAAGAAGACATTAATTATTTTCACATATTATATATTTTTTTTCCTGAAAAGAAGATGAAATAGTCCCACAGTTGTTGTACCTTAGTACCCTACACTCTGTAACACAGTCTCACACTTCGCCATCCCAAAGCAGACTACAATTATACCTTTTTAAGGGTATGATTTTTAAATTAAATTTTGTACTATTCTTTTAGTTGGTTCTGCTGAAATAGATTTTTTTTTAAATCTTATTTAATTTTTTTAATGATAAATTTATTTTTCTTTAACATTTTTTATATTTTTATTTAAAGAAAAATTATTATATTATTTTATAGAAAAATTAATTGAAAATATTGAATATAATAGTAAAAAATACTATCAAATCTTTATTTTTTGATTTCACAAAATAAGATGAAAATAATAGTAAAAAATACTAGAAAATATTTATTTTTAGATTTTAGATTTTAGATTTTAAAAAAAATATTTATAATTTAAGTTTTAAATTATGAAAGTATTAAGTTATTTTAAAATACTTTGAGAGTTTATCTATGAAAATTTATGATATTTATTTTAACCAAGATGTCATAAAAAAAACATGATTTTGCATCTCAAAATAGATTGCACGCTCTTATAAATACACCCCCCTTTCTTCCTATTTCTCCCACACCCACCCACCCACCACCTCCACCACCCAAAGCATTAGTCACGCGCCGCCGCATTTATTTCCCCGGAGACCCATCCTTTGCATGGCAGTGAGCTTTCTGGCGCGCGATGTATCGGACCTCTGCCTTGGGAAGCCGCCGCTGAGGTCGCTGTCCACCGCCGCCACCGTCGCCGACGCCTTGGCCGCGCTGAAAAACACTGACGAGAGTTTCATCAGCGTGTGGCTCTGCTGTGAGCACGAGAAGGAGCAGGAACTGTGCAGATGTGTAGGGAAAGTGTGCATGGTTGATGTTATCTGCTACCTTAGCAAAGAGGACAATCTCTTGTCTCCTTCTTCTGCTCTGAACCAACCCATTTCTGTGATTCTCCCTAAGGATTGCTCCCTCGTTGTGCATCTCCAACCTTCTTCTAGGTGCTTCCCTTTTTCCCTATCCATTTTCAACATGAATATGGAGACACTAAGTTACTATTATTCCTTCAATCAATTTTATTATTGGAGGATTTTTTAAGTAAACTACTCTAAAATCCGAAGAGTTTTTAAGAGATTTTGCTAAATTGTTTTTTTTTTTTTATGTTTATAACGACCTCTCTTCCAGCTAATGTTTGTTGCACAATTAGGGGTTCATATAATCTATAAGGGGGTGTTAATGTAGTATATTTCAAACAGTGGAAGGATTTGGGGTTAGTTGAAAAATGGGGGCTTTCAGCAATCTACGAAACTTCAAGATACCAGTGTGATTTACTACATTTTTTTAGGTTTTAAATTACTACACTTTTACTACCTTTTTACTTTGATATTGTCGGAAATGTACTAAATAATTTTCTGCTGTTGTCACAATTATGATCCTGAATGATCACTTCAAAATGTTATGGTACAATTTGCAGTATTAAGCTAATTTTTGAAATCATATTTTTATTATAAAATAGAGGTTTGAAAGAATAAATGGCGTGATTGTGATTAATAAAAGGATGTAAGTTTTCTTATATAAGGGAAAATAGTATTTGATGAATAAAATGTGAGGATAATTCCTTTAGCGTGTTGGATTGTGTAAGTCAAGGTCAGAGTGCAAGGTGTTTGGATGATTTTATCATGTGAACTTAATCTGATTCGGATACCGGTTATTTTAAAAAATCTAGATTTGGAATCTGGACTAATTTCGAGAGATTAGTAGAGGTAAGAAGAAAACTTTGACAAACCAAAACAAATCAATAAGGCAAGGTTGAGTGATTCTTTTTATTTCTAATTGTAGCCTGATTTTTTTATTATAGCCTCTTTTGAATTTGTTGAATCTGTTTTTTTTTTTGGATGGAGTTAAACTTTTGTTTCTTCCTGGTGTTTTAGTGTGTAGTGCAGATGAAGAGCTAGGTGAATTAACCATTCTTGATCTTTGTTGTTTGGATTTTTCAGCTTGTTGGAAGCTATTGATCTTATACTCCAAGGGGCACAGAATCTTGTGGTGCCAATATTGCCAACTAAGAGGAGTGGAGTTTCAAGAAGGAAACAGCATCTGAAGGCATCATCAACTGTTATTAACAGCCACAACGGTGGTGAATTCTGCTGGTTGACTCAAGAGGATGTGATTCGATTCCTTCTTGGTTCCATTGGGGTCTTCACTCCACTTCCTGCACTGTCTCTTGACTCTCTTGGGATCATCAGCTCTGATGTGCTTGCCATTGACTACTTCTCCCCTGCATCTTCAGCAGTGGGAGCTATCTCAAAGTCCCTCGCCCAACAAACTTCTGTTGCCATTGTGGACAGTGACGGAACTTTCATTGGGGAGATATCACCCTTCACCCTTGCTTGTTGTGATGAGACGGTTGCGGCCGCCATTGCCACATTGTCTGCAGGGGACTTGATGGCCTACATTGATTGCGGAGGCCCTCCTGAGGATCTTGTGAGAGTGGTAAAGGCTAGGTTGAAGGAGAAGAGTTTGGAGAAAATGCTGCAAGAGTACACAGTTTTGTCATCTTGTGAGAGTTTACACTCTGCATTTTCCTCTTCCTCTGATGAGGAGTCACCAACAAGAACAATGACTAGGTCTGGGAGGTACTCAAGGTCATCTAGCTATTCAGCCAGGATGGTGAGGAAAGCGGAGGCTATAGTTTGTCATCCCAAGAGCTCGCTTATCGCTGTAATGATCCAGGCCATTGCTCATAGAGTGAACTACTTGTGGGTTATTGAGGATGATTGTAGCTTAGTCGGCATTGTTACTTTTTCTGACATGTTGAAAGTGTTCAGAGAACATTTAGAGACCATGTAGATTGCTAGGATTCTGTGGTGAGGTTTTGGCTTTGGATGTTGGTGAGAAGCATGAAACCAAGGTCAATGAACATGGCCCTTCTGTTGTTTTGAGTATTGCAATGTGGCCCGGGAGGTTTGGATTTTGTTGTGGTTTTTTTCAGTGTGCTTCCCCTTCTAATAAAACTCCCTTCAACGCAATTCTTTGTAGAGGACCAGTTTTTCCTGCCTTAGTTTGCCTGAGAGTACCTACTTAAAATGTACCCTTCTTTAATGGAACACTTTCTTTTGCAACGACATTTGTGTATCAATTTGCTTTAGATTTTGTGTTTTAAAAGGTTTCCTTTCATCAGTTTATTAGGTAACTACAACTTCTCTTAACAATGAAGTTTTCTGATAATGCATATATATCGTCTGCGTTTTAAGGTTCCTACTGTCACAAGAGATGAATGACACCCACAATTTCTTTTAAGGTACATTATGCAAAGTGAGAAAATCACCTTCAAGTCAAATAATTCTAAATTTGAATACATTTTGAAATTGACTGAAACTATTGAAGAACCAAGTTTATAGTAGAGGTGGTGGCCCTATCACAGATTATTAGTCTCTGTGCTCTTAAGAATTTGTTGACTATTACAGATATGGACAGTTGGACACCATCGGAATATGATATGAGTGAAGTACTTTGTTATAGTGTATGGCTAGGGGAAATTTGAAATCATTGCATCATTTAGTGACAACGATGTGGTTGTTCACAGAAAACACAGCACACATTTTCTTGTACCACTTTAGTTTTAGAAAATACAAGATGGGCAGAGATATTTATTTTTACTATAATACTTTTGAAGATATTAGACAGTTTTTTACATTATATGAAGCAAGAGTGTTGATATGTCGGACACGTGTCTGACACACCCCTTGCACATGTATGTATATCTGGTATGGGATCTTATCTTCTTTGTTTTATCAACTCTGCCAGTGGGGTTATACAAGATAACAACACTTCATTTTTAAGAATACAAGACAATTAGTGCCGGCTTCTTTTAACATTCAAGTTGTTCTTTTAGACTTTACATATAAGTATTATAAAATTAACTAATTTATTATAGTACATGATAATATATTTTTAAATGATAAAATAAGAACATATTCTAATTACATGCAATAGAATTTAGTGAGACTAATTGAAAAAATCTAGATAAAATTTCAATTATAATTTTCATTCACTCAGGTTAATGCCAGACTAGATTGATTTATTGTCTAATAAATCGGAAATTTTAATAACTTCCTGAAAAATTTATACGAGCATCTACAATCTTCTTTTATAACAATTTATGTATGCTTAAAAGGTTTAAATTTTACCTTCTATGGATGAACTCTCGATCCATATATATTTAATTAATCTGGATTTTAATTAATTCTTCATTAAAAATTAATTATGCACCGTGTAAAATATATATACTTTTTCGTTTATTAAAATAATGGTTTCGAATGCAAAATTAAAATAAACAAAAAGGAATTAAAAACTCATTAACCTTGAAGAATTTTAAAATACTAAAACCTCACCAAGTAATTTTTGTCCCGGTACTAATACTCAACTAGTCTAAATGCAACAATACATCTAATAGTTTGTTTGTCCATTCAAGAATTACAAACACAAATCATTATTTCATTAATAATATGAAAGCCAGCAAAATAGAAATTGAGTTCCAGAATTGCATAGCAAAACAAAATCCACCCTTAAGGGTGAAGAAAAATGAAGATAATGTTGTGTCATTTATTATTGTTTTAAAAAACTATAACATAATACAATATAGAACAGTAAGCTATAACATAATACAATATAGAACAGTAAGCTATAACAGTAGTGATGAATATAACACTAGGGGAGTCAGGTATCTGATGTATCAGACCCACACATAGAAAGAGGTGATTGCTTTTGGAGCCTCACATGCTTTCTTTCTACATCTTCAGATGCCTCTATTGAAAATTTGAGTTGGCTCAAGGCAGCTTCTTAATGTGTCGTGACCAAGTTGTGCTCTTTCATTATCTCCAAAGCCAAATATCTTTCCCCTGCTAGTGATCACCACAGTGTGGAACAAGCCAGTGCTAATTTGAGAAACATGGTGAGATTTCAAGGTATCTAAGATTCGAGGTTTCAATACTTTATCTAATACCCTTCTGTCCAGGAATCCGAGGCTGCCAAATCCCATGGAGCCAAAGCCATAGACTAAACCAGAATCAATTAGCACAAATGTTTTCCTCTTCCTTGCACAGACCTACAAGTAACAAATAAACATAAGCCCTTACACTATGAATATGATAGGACTATGCATGCAGTGTCAAGTCTCATCACAACTAAGACTTCATCTAGAAAGGCAAATTGCAAATGTGGTAAACCATTGATCTCTCAACAAAGATTGACCTAGAATATGGGAAAATAAATAATAATACCTGAACAGCCAGTTGATTCTTAAGACTAGTTAACATCTCTGGAGTTGTCTTCTCAATCTCATCGCCATGGCCTAAAGCACCACAGTATCCCTTGCCCCATGTATATACCTGGACCATTAATAACAAAATCCTAGTAATTCTCACAAGCTCTTAAATAATGAAAACCAAGAATAACAAATAAAACTTGGAAATATATCTTGCCCAATGAAACTCACAAATCCATTTGAGTCAAGGGCCACTGCATGCTCATCCCCAGCAGATACACGGACAATATGAATACCTTTCCGTCTGAATTTCTGTACAGCACGTGGCTGAAACTCATTGTGTTGCTCACCATGGCCAAGACAGAAATTTGCACCTGACCCAAAGGAGTACACTGTTCCATTTTCTGTTACGGATAAGATATAGCTTGGTCCTGCAGCAATCTGAACAACAGATCCAAGAACTTCAATCATTTTGGGGGTTGGCCTGTCCTGAGTGTCACCATGACCAAGTTGGCCATGTGTGTTGGTTCCACATGTATAAACATGACCTTGTCTGGTGAGGAAAACTGTGAAGTTAAGCCCCGCCGCAACCTAAGACATTCAGGCACTTCTCAATATCTTTTAATGGGGACCTTACAAAAATAAACATCATGGAGAAATAATAAAATTGAGAACTAAAGAGTTAGTAGTAAATGGACATCAAATGAATGGCTAGAAAACAGCACACCATAGCAAACTGGTGGAACATCTTATGTGCCTACCAGCATGAACAGTTGTCGAGACTCAATATAGGATTTACAGATGTCCAACTTGAAACAACACACAATGTCTCAAATATATGAAAAAACACTTATATGAAAGAAATAAGAACCACAGCAAACTAACTTGGTTTGAAACTAAAATTACAAAATACTTTACTTCAGATTTCACAGAAAAACTGGATTGCACGTCTTGAATTAACTTTAAACTCAGCCAACAACTATTTAATCCATGAGATTAGTAATAAACAATAGGATACCGACATTATTTTCAACTTAGCCAACAACTATCATCTCTAAATAATTCGATGATGATTTGCAAACCTGTTTGCAAGGAATCCCCTTAAGGGATTCAACAAGACGAGGCCTGGAAATTGGTCGGCTAGTATCTCTGTGTCCACAGCAAGAAGCTGAATTATCTCCACATGTGAATACCTGCATCAGTCAAAGTTGAAATTGTTTGTTTATGATAAAAACACTTATTAATCATTATGCAGTCTCATACCATTAGTTTCAATCCCAGGAAAAGAAAGCAACAATGGATCTCAATTATCAAAACGGAGCATACACACAAATTCTTTAGACTTAGCCTTGTATTTAGAGCTGCTAAGAATTATAAGAATTTTGTAGCTAAGTTTTACTATTTAAGGCACACCGTTACACAAACACTAATGAGTGCAAGTATAGCATACATCATTTCCTAATATTTGCATTATCTCCCCAGTAACTGAAGACCAGATGAAGAAAACTTCATAATTGACGGATATATGTTTAAATACAAAAGTTTACTATGATGTAGCTCTGAGTAAGAAATATTAGAAATAGTTAAACTACCTGTTATTACCTTTCTTTTAAAAAAATTCATAACATTACAAAAGTCTAATCTATTCCAGTTACAGGAATAAAATCAATTCCAGTTGTCCCAGGTAGTCAGATCCAAAACCAGACAAAAATAATGATAGGCAAGGAATAATTTTGGGCCATGCGACCAGGTATCCGCCATCTCTCATACCAGCAGATGAAAGGGCGGAGCAAGAAGGGGTTATGCTAGGGGTGTGGTAGACCTTACCACCCACGACATCTCTTCTTCTCTAGGTAGCACTTTTGGTTTACCTCTTTGCAAGACACCGTTGAACCAGCCACCACCACGCATGCTCTATTTTCATTTCTCCTCTTCTTTGGCTTCTTCATCCTCTGTTTTTCTGAATTTTCTTTTTTCTATTTTCAACCAAGCCCGGATTATAAGTGTACTGTTTCTATACTTTTTACCGATTATATATATATATATATATATATATACTGTATTTTGTATTTCTTTATTTATTATATTATAAACGGTATTTTATGTTGTTTCTATATGTTTTTTATCATACTTTTTGTAGGATTATATGTACTTTATACACAAACACAGACTACAGAAAGGTGATTTTATAATGTATCAATTAATTTGTTTTGTTCTAGAGATGAATACTGCTACTAATCCAGCAATAAAACAAGAGGATAAAATTAGATCTCTATGGAAATATTTTTTAAAAGTAAGAAAGGTTCCTAGCAGTGGAAATTTCCAAATTAAGTGCAATTTATGTGAACTTGCATACAATGGATCTTATACTAGAATTCTCAACAACTAGAGTTAGAGTTTGTTCAAAAGTCTTAACAACTAGACTTCTTTTATTTAAGAAGTTGGACAACAAAGTATAATGGAAAATTGAGAGGTCAAAGAAAAAATGTGTCTCTTTGCCCCGTCTCTAACTAAGACAAAGTCATAAACATTGGATCTAATCCAAAAAAGTAACATCTTTGGAAGCTACTTTGCACAAGGCCCAAATACTCTTGATTGTGAAATTGCAAGGATGTTTTACTCTTCAAAACTACCATTTCATCTAGCATAGGATCCTTAGTTTACAATAGCATTTTTTTTGAGGCCTCCACTATTTCTAATCTTAGTGGGTATGTATATTGAGCTTGCAATAAAAGTTGAGAACTACCTTGCTTTTGAAGGAAAGAAACCATGTAGAGAACTGTTGGAGATCCCACATCGACTAGAGATTAGAGCCTTTCATTGTATATAAGTGGGTGCAAACCTCAACCCTATGAGCCGGTTTTATGGGGGTTGAGTTAGGCTTAAAGTCCACTTCTTAACATGGTATCAGAGCCATTTCGAGCCTATCCTAGCGAGTGTTTGTGTTGGGCTTATCAGGCCACCCGCTATCGGGCCGCTATCGGACCACCCATAATATATAGTCCCACGCACGAGTTGGCAGTCTCGGCGTGAGGGGGGTGTGTTGGAGATCCCACATCGACTAGAGATTAGAGCCTTTCATTGTATATAAGTGGGTGCAAACCTCAACCCTATGAGCCGGTTTTATGGGGTTGAGTTAGGCTTAAAGTCCACTTCTTAACAAGAACCTTTTGCAAATAGTAAAATATCATGGAGTGGGAAGGGAGTGACATAGGTAGCAATGGGCGGAGTGATCTTCAAAAAAGACCTTTGATAAATTCAATGGTTGTCACTATGAGTAGACTAAGTTTTTAAGCGCATTAAATTGCTCTAGTGAGATAAAAAAAAACAAAGACTTCATTGCTAAGCACATGAGAAATGTAAATATAGAGGTTGGAGCAACAAATGTGACGCAAACTGTAACTGACGATGCAGTTATTTGTGACGCAACAAGTTTGCTAAAAAAGGCTTGTGTTGTATTGAAAAAATAGTGTTGCATGCCAACAATGTTCTTGGATCACACAAATTGCAGATGTTGTGACTTATATCGGAAACTTCATCGTGGGGGCATTTCATGAGATTGCCAATGTTGAACACTGCAACTCATTGAAGTTGGTTTCTGTTGTTCCAACAAAATTTGTGTCAACCATAGTAATACAAAAGAGGTTTAGAAGCTTGAACAAAGGATTCCAAAGGATGGTTATTAGTGATGGATGTTGAGACCCTGGACAATCTGTCTAGACGGTTTGTTAAGCCCTTAGACGGTGTGTTGAGGCACTTGACGGTCTCTGACCCACTAGACGGTTTGATAACCAGAAAATCATGTGGAATTTATGTTTTTATGTTTGATGATAACAAAAACTAACTAAATTGTTTACTTGTATTCTGATTGTTCTAACAATGTTTTGTACAAATGCAGTTTTCAGTAGACCTTCTAAGCGTCTACAACATGCATTCATGATAAAAGTCTGATAAGACTAGTTGATTAAATAATCTAACAGAGGTTAGTGAAAGTTGTGGGCATCTACAGTTTTATTCATGTTAGACAGTCTAATGAATGTATTAAACATGTAATAGGTTTGTTTAAAACAATTAATTATGAAAAATGAAATCTTCTAAATGCATATATCTGCTAAAAGCACGTTCAGTCAAATAGAGATTATACCTAAAAATAAAAAAGATTTTATCTGCAAGTTTAGTGGAACAAAAAGATATTAACGTGAGTGGAAAGAAATAGATGAAATATATTTCTGAGATATCTTACAAATGTGATTACAGTCTCTATTTATAGACTGTTTTACAACCTAATTAAAGAAAGAAATAATAGGCAATGAAAGCCAGAAATAATGAGTGTTTAAAGCTGTACAAATCAAATAAAATCAAATCACTAACAAATCTGTCCTAATAAATATAAAATGGAATCTGCACTTAATTATAACATAATTCTCCTGATTATGCAACACTCCCCCTCAAGTTGGTGAATGTATATCTATCATTCCCAACTTGCAAGTAAGATCTTCGAATTGTTTTGTGGAAAGTCCCTTAGTAAACATATCTGCCAATTGGAGTCTTGAAGGGATGTACTCAGTGGCTATAAGACCATCATCCAACTTCTCTTTAATAAAGTGTCGGTCTATCTCTACGTGCTTTGTTCGATCATGTTGAACCGGATTGTGTGCAATACTGATAGCGGACTTATTATCACATGCCAAACCCATAGGAGCTTCATATTTTATTTTTAGGTCATCAAGTATGATCTTCATCCATAAGAGTTCACACACCCCTTGAGCCATGGCTCTAAATTCTGCCTCTGCACTTGATCTTGCAACTACATTTTGCTTCTTGCTCCTCCATGTCACCAGATTTCCACCCAAGATCATGCAGTAGCCTGTGGTGGATCTCCTATCAACAATCGATCCTGCATAGTCAGCATCAGTATATACTTTCAAGGATAAGTTTTCCCCCTTTTTGAATAGCAATCCTTTTCCTGGAGAGGCTTTTAAGTACTGAATAATTTTATCTACTGCCTGCAAGTGTCTTTCTCTTGGATCATGCATAAATTGACTAACCACACTAACTGCATAGGCTATATCTGGCCTAGTGTGTGAAAGATAAATGAGTTTTCCCACAAGTCTTTGATATTGTGTCTTCTCCACTTTTGGGTTTTCCTCATCATTCCCAATCCTATGATTTTGCTCTATTGGCACTCCAGTGGGCTTACAACCCAACTTACCAATCTCTTTGAGAAGATCAAGGATGTATTTCCTTTGAGAAATAAAGATGCCCTGTCTCGAGTAAGCAACCTCTATCCCAAGGAAGTACTTCAGCTTCCCAAGATCCTTCATTTCAAATTGAGCAGCTAGTCTCTCCCTCAAATTTTGTTTTTCAATCTCATCATCACCTGTAATAATCATATCATCTACATAGACCAAAAGTAGAGTGAGCTTACCATTCTGAGAATGTTTTATAAACAGAGTATGGTCACCTTGGCTTTGTCGGTACCCCAAAGATACCATAGCTTGAGTAAACCTTCCAAACCAAGCACGAGGTGATTGTTTAAGACCATATAGGGCCTTCTTAAGTCTGCACACCTTATTCCCTTCATTAACAATACCATAACCAGGTGGAATCTCCATGTATACTTCTTCCTCCAAGCTTCCATGCAAGAAGGCATTTTTAACATCAAATTGGTGCATTGCCCAACCAAAGTGTGCTGCCAGGGAGAGAATAATCCTGACGGTATTCATTTTTGCCACTGGAGCAAAAGTCTCCTCATAATCGATCCCATAGGTTTGAGTGTACCCTTTTGCAACCAACCTTGCTTTATACCGATCCAGTGTGCCATCAGACTTATACTTAACTGTGTATATCCACCTACAACCCACTGCTTTCTTATCTTTTGGTCTCTCTACAATCTCCCAAGTCTCATTCCTTTCTAACGCGCTCATTTCTTCATTCATGGCTCGAATCCAGTTCTCATCTTTTAAGGCTTCTTGTACCGATGAAGGGATTTTGATAGAATCAATAGCTGAAAGAAAACTCTGGTGCTGCATAGAAAGTTTTTTTGTAGACACAAATTGGGATATAGGATATTTGGCACAAGATCTTTTTTCTTTTCTCAAGGCAATAGGTAAATCATTTAGGTTAGGTTCAAAAGCAGTATTTAAGGTGTCCTCAAGAGTCTCACTGGTATGAGTTCTTACCTCCGGTTCAGACAATTGAAGTTGCTGTTCGACCAGGACGGGTTCTTGTTGCCTTCGCTGATATTGTTTTCCAAAATATTTGTCTTCATTATTCTTCTCTGGTAATGATGTTGGTGCAGGGTCTTTGTCATCCTCCCTAAGAACGAAATCCTGCAACAAAGGAAAAGGTGGCAACTCAAGGTCCTCAGCTTCTTGAATACTCTCCCCCTGAAGCTGAGAACTAGGAAAGAAAGACTCTGTTTCATGGAAGGTGACATCTTTGGAAATATACACTTTACGACTTTGAGGATGATAACATTTGTACCCCTTTTTGTTGGGGGCATAACCGATGAAGACACATTTGATGGCACGAGGATCTAACTTACCCCGATAAGGACTATGAACATGGACAAAAGCAGGACAACCAAAGACACGATTCTAAAGACTATTCAACATGGGAATAGAAGGATAGAATGTGGTCATAACCTGAATAGGAGTAACACCCTCTAAAACCCGAGAGGGTAATCTATTAATCAAATAAGTGGCAGTCAGGACTGCTTCCCCCCAGTAAGATCTAGAAACAGATGTTTGGAAAAGTAAAGCTCGAGTAACCTCAAGGAGATGACGATTTTTCCTTTCAGCAACCCCATTTTGTTGAGGAGTGTCCACACAGGTTAATTCATGAACAACTCCATTTTCCTCAAGGAACTTGGAAAGGTTTTGGTTCACATATTCTCTTCCATTATCAGAACGCAATCTCTTAATTGGACTTTCAAATTGTGTTTGAATCATTCTGTAAAACTTTACAAACAAGTGAAAAACTTCAGACTTATCTTTCATGAGGAATATCCAAGTAACCCGAGTACAATCATCAATAAATGAAACAAACCATTTTGCACCCGAGATATTAGGAATAGGTGAAGGTCCCCATACATCTGAATGAATAAGATCAAAAGGTTTAGAACTTTTATTACCATTGGGAGGAAAAGTTGTCCGATGGTGTTTAGCAAACTGACAAACATCACAATGAAATGACTCAGCAGACACTTTTGTAAATAAAACAGGAAATAAGGACTTTAGGGTACTAAATGGAGGATGACCAAGACGTCTGTGTTGAAGCCATATCTGAGAGGATGACCAAGATTCACGACCTTGCTGAAAATTAGAAGTGTGTGCCTGTAGTCTAGCACCCTTTTTACTTTCTTCATGTTGTAAATAATATAACCCGCCCTGCTCTTTAGCAATTCCAATAGTCTTCCCCGTGGCAAGATCCTGAAAAACACAATGGGAAGGGAAAAATACCACTACACAATTTAAATCTTGGGTAATCTTTTGAATAGACAAGAGGTTATTGGATAGTTTGGGAACATGAAGCACATTTTTTAAAGGAAATGAAGGTTGAAGGTGAATGTTACCACAACCATTAATGGGGGTAGTGGAACCATTAGCAACAGTAATATATGGCTTACCGGATAAAGTAGTGTAGGATGAAAAAAAAGAGGAATGAGGTGTCATATGATCAGTAGCACCAGAGTCTATAATCCAGATATTTTCAGTACTAGAAGCAATAAAGGATAAAAAACTAGAACTCTTACCACTCATAGTAAAGGAACAATAGCTAGATGGCTTACTAAGGGAGTCCATGAGAGTTCAAAACCAACTTTTTTCAGATTGGCAAAATTTGATCCTGTTCACGCACAAAAAAAAAAATCCGTCGGAAAAATTTTCCGGTGGCGGTTTCCGGCGAGCAGTGGCAGTTTCGGCGAGCGACGGCAGTGGTGGTCGGTGGTGGTGGTCGGCGGTGGTCAATGGCGGTGGCAGTAACGGTCAATGGTGCAAGGTGGTGGTGGTGGTCAATGGAGAAAGGATAAGGAAAATAAAAAGTTGCAGCAATGAAGGCTGTCCAACAAAAAAAAATAATTGCAGCAATGAAGGCTGTCCAAAAGAAAAATAATTGCAGCAATGAAGGCTGTCAAGAAAAATGATTACAGCAATGAAGGCTGTCAAGGAAAATGATTACAGCAATGAAGGCTAAAAAAAAAATTGCGGAAGCAGAGTCTCCTAGATCAGGAGCTCTGATACCAAGTGGAAAGAAATAGATGAAATATATTTCTGAGATATCTTACAAATGTGATTACAGTCTCTATTTATAGACTGTTTTACAACCTAATTAAAGAAAGAAATAATAGGCAATGAAAGCCAGAAATAATGAGTGTTTAAAGCTGTACAAATCAAATAAAATCAAATCACTAACAAATCTGTCCTAATAAATATAAAATGGAATCTGCACTTAACTATAACATAATTCTCCTGATTATGCAACAACGTGTTTTAGGAAACAAAGATATCTTTATTATCTCTTTTGGAATTATCTTGCTTAAACAGATGTTATTAGTTGTGATATATTGAGAATATCTCTAAATCATTTTTAACAAAAACAAATTGAAAATCTCAAATAATCTGATTTTAGCATCATGTAAATCTGGAATGAAAAGATTTTCTGATTATGTTTTGATTTGTTTTTACTAATCCATATTGCAAATACTTTCAAATTAGTTTCCTACACAAATTCGAAGAAAAATAAATTGAAAGATTGCAAATCCAAGATTTTTGTTTGTCTATCACCAAAAAGATGAAGATATGGAGATATTGCAAAATCCAAAGTTAACCAATTCAAGTATCAAAGGAAAGATTCAAAAAGCTAAATAAAGGGATTGAAGTTGAAGAACGCAAGTGTGGCAAGCCAAACAAATCAAGTTATTCAAATGATCTTGCTGAAAATACAACAAGAGTTATAGTGAGCATCTAATCAAGTAGTTAGAGTTTCTAGTCTTCAGGTTGTGTGTTAAACCTTTGTAATTCTTTGCATTGTGAAATTATACCCTTGTGAGGTTTCTCTGAGGTTTCTCTGTGCTCTCTTTGGGAGTGTTCTTTATTTTTCTTGAATTTTAATCTCAAGGGGAGGTTAAGAAGGTGTAACCTAGAGAGGTGTGAATGCTCTTGTAACATGGAGGTGAGAATACTCGTTGTAACCAAGGGTGTTGGTTAGTGGAAGCTCTCAAGCAATTTGTTAAGGGGACTATATGTAGCCCAAGTTTGAGTGAACCAAAATAAATTATTGTGTGTTGATCTCTTGTTACTCTCTTTGTTGCTCATGTTTTATTATTTTTCTTGTTAGACGATACAGTTCTACAAAAACATTTTTACTAGACGATCTACTAGCCAGTTTTTTAATCCGCTGCAAAAAGAGTCTAAGGCCCCATTCAACCCCACCCCTACCCTGCCTTCTGGAGCCAACTGTTCCTACAATGGATGGTTTTCTTATAGGGAGGATGCTATTGAGAAGGAAAAATTTGCAGAAGAAACTTTGTTGGATGATATTTGGTGGGGCAAGATTGATTACATACTTTCATTGATCCTATTTATGATGTCCTTCCTTAGAAAGTCATATATGAATATGGCTTGTCTTCACTTAGTATGTGAAATGTTGGATTAAGTGATTCAAAAAGGGAGAAAGTCCATATACTAACATGAAAGAAAGAAAAAAGTTGAAGAATTTTCACTTTTATGAGGTAGTGCACTCAATATTAATTGACCTTTGAACTAAGAGTAGCACACATTGTTGTTGGAAATATTAAGAAGTGAGTTTAAAATTAACTTAACTTTACAAAACCAGCTTATAAAGTAAGGATTTTTCCCACTTATATATTGTAAATTGACCTTATTTCTAATCGACTTGAGATTTCCAACAAGAAACATTTTTTAGATGTTTCATTGTTGATCAATCCAAGGTGTGAGCTCATTGGATTCCATCGGCCAAGTATTGGTGCAATACTATGTTCTGTGCCTCCAAAAATTTCACTTTGTTTGATATTGTGTATGGGTGCCCACTTCCAATTCTTTCGCCCTATTTACCCAATGACACAAAAGTCTATTTACCCAATGACACAAAAGTCGAGAAAATGCTTTTTTGGAAATGGGTCAATGTTTGTGCCAATTGGAACCCAATTTAACACTCACTTAGACTCGTATGAAGAGCTTGAAAGATTCACATTGAAAGGAAGTCCCATTTGCTATTGGTGCTTGGATTTTCCTTAAATTACATCCTCATGCTCAGATATGTTGAAGCCCACATTAGCGCAAAACTAGCACCCCACTACTATGGTCCATTTCAGGTTGTTGAGTTCATTGGAGTAGTACCCTACAAACTTCAACTGCCAACTCTTCTTGCATCCCCCCGGTGTTTCACATTTCTTTACTAAAGTCAGCTACTGAAATTACCATGTTTTGCAAGAGCTGCCAAAGAACCTTGAGAGTGCTATTGCTAGTGCTTGGGAACCTCTCCACGTCTTGGCTTCCAAAGGTGACAATCAAGGGAAAGATTTTGTCTCAAATACTTGTCCAGTGGTGCGATATACCAATTGAAAAGGCTACATGGGAGGACACTTTTACCATGCAACCCCAGACTTGAGGACAAGTTCTCAAGTCTGCTGCTCAAGAAGGGAGTATCCATAGGCCCTCGGACAATAGAGAGGCCTAGTTAAATAGGTCCAAAGTGTGGAAATTTGCGAGGAGGAATAGGAAATCTATTGGAGGACAAAATATCTTTCTTAGTGAGGAGTTGAGCTCTGGGGTAGTGGAGGTTTCTCTACTGCATTTTTACATCAGTATCATCAATATAACGTATTATTCACCCATTCTCATTCACTTTACTGCTATATCGTGTGAATTTACTTTCTGGTTTGCATCAAAGCATTTAATAATTACTTCAAAAGGGAAGCTTGGAAGCAAGCTTGTTAAGTAATTAAAATTAAAGATTTCAATCAGTACATCTATTAAACCCAATTCATATACTGAACAAAAAATTCATCATGGCATTCTCATAGAAGGATATAGTTTGTTCCAGACCAATGACTTGCTCATGAGTCATGAGTCATATAGCTAACTGAATAAAGGTTAAGCAACCACTAACCTCTCCAGATTGCAAGACAAAAGCTGCATGATTAAAGGAGGCTGAAACATGAACCACACGTGCCAAAGGTGGGAAATTAATCCGGGTAAATGCTACACACTGTGTTATTTCAGACCCATGACCAAGTACTCCACATAAACAAGAACCACAGGAATAGACAGAAGCATTGCTGATCAACAAGGTGTGATACTTTCCAGTTGTTATTTGCATCTGCCAATAAAATGTTCTTCATCATTATTTACAACTCCACCAGTTTTCCTTCAAATGGACAGTAAGAAGACTATAAAAAGTAAAAAAAATAATGAGGTATCCAAATTATGATATTTGTTCTTTACAAATCATAATAATGTGTCGGTAAAATGTTTCCAGTTGTTCAAAATCATTATAATGTCTATCGATGGTATGAGATGTATTTTCATAACATTTAAAACTCTAACTCCATTCGTTTTTCTTTGTTTTAATAACATTTTTCTGCTTTATTCCATTTCATTACAAAAGTGACATTGAACAAAAAGGAGTGGGGAGCAAACCATGCAATGTCAACACTTACACTTCAAAAGCAAAAGGAAAATATCTCCACCCTTGAGAAACACCTTTCTTATTTTATCAAAAGAAAAAAGAAAAAAATAACACGTTGGGAACCTAATAATTCACGCAGGAAATACTTTTTTTCTTTTTCACCAAAAGCAGACAAAAGTAATTATTTGATATAATGAAATAGTACATTGCCTGATGATGTCTCGACCATCTGAGAGGATTGTTCCACAGACTGCAAGAACCTCAAAACTCGCTTCCAATTTCCTCCACATCTGTCATACAACTCCCTCTGAGAAATCAAACTCATCCCAGCATATGTAACATGGGAGGCACACAATTGAAATGCAGCAAAGTCAATCAAGGACTTAAATTTGAAAGGGTACAAGCCATGAATACCACCAAAAGTTTTGGAAGTCAATTCTAAGCAAACAAGGTCCATTGCACTGAGCCTACCCGAGCACAGAATATCTAAAACCAAATGTGATGGCAATTCCTCAATGGAAAAATGTCTACAACGGTCTCCCATTCTCAAAATTCGCTCTTTCTCTTTCTTACTCCTCACCAAAGAAACTAGATGTGATTCAGAGAACCGGCAGAAAGATTCACAGTGACAACAACCAGCAACTCCCCTCTGGATCACAGCATCAAATTTTGAGACGAAATCTCAGGCAATTGAAGCAGCATATGAAGAACACGTCAGAGGGGAGAAAAACATGGGAAATTGAGTAGGAGAAAGGAGGTCTAGAGAATGGATAAGCAGGTGATGATTGAAACAATGGTTGGAAATAAAACATCAGAAGAGAACTAGTCACACACCCCACAAAAATCACCGTGCAATATCGAAGATCAAATTGAACCCTCTTGACATGCAAATTTACATCCAACACAGAAAAAGACACACACACACCCACACACAATTGTGAAAAAATACGAGTGAACTTCTGCAACCAACCAAACACCAATTAGATCAAATTTAAATCAGCAAACACTGATCTAGTGGGCTGAGCACGTAACTGGTGAAAACAAATTGAGAAAGAAAAAGGTGGGTGTTTGAGATCAGAAGGGAAGAAGGTGGATTGAACCAAAGAGAAAAAGAAAGCAAGTGGTGAGGGCGTGCCCAGAAGAGAAAAAAGCTAAAGGAAGTAACTTTTTGAGAAAAATGGAAAGAGGAGCGTGTTTGGGAGGGAATAAGTAGTAGTGATTGATGGGTTTGGTGAAAACGAGAAAAAGGTTAGTTAGGGTTTCTCATATAGGGATTATTTTCGCTGCTAATTGTTTCCTAGTTGCTGGGCCTAAATAGCTTAGGCTTTCTCTGTGTTGAATGAATGTTTGGTTTAGTGAGTGGGAAATTTTGAAGAGAGAAGAGAGAAATTGAGCAATTTCATGGCAATTCTCTTCTTTTCATTTTTGTTATGAAAGCATGAAAATGAAAACTGAGGAAAAAAACAGGGTGTTGTTTTGGTGGTACCTGCTGCTTAGATTCCATCTATGTTTTGTCGTCCAGCTTCATTACGCGTGGCAGTTTTCTACTGTGACACGTCAGCAACTCTTGTGTTTCACAAGTTGGGTTACAAGAGTACTAGCAACCCATTAGTGGGTTTAAGTAATTTACAAACTTTGATGGAAAGAGAAATGAATAATCACTTTATTATCTTGTTAAATACTGCAACGATGATGTATAATAGTTTGTTAAGTATTGAACTTTTTCTTAAATTACTCTCTCAGTACAAAGTAAAATATATCAGTGGACTACAATTGATAGATATTCAATATTTTAGGACTATATTATGTTGGCAAATTCTTCTGCAACTTCAATATTTTCATTCCCTTATTTTTATTTTTATTTTTTAAGTCATAAAACTAATAAAAAAAAATCAATGAAATGTAGAAATGGACTATAAAATTGCTTACTAATGTCTAGTTAGAAAGTGATTCTTATTTAGTTTGTGTTGTGTTTACGGTTAAGATAAATGTTCATTGAATATTGTTTCGTAATGGAATACTTGTCTTAATTATTATGGAAAAACCAGGTTTAGGGTTACTCATATTTTTCGTGAAGGGAATGCGTGTGCAGATAAGTTGGCTAATTTAGGATTTATTTATAAAAAATCTTTTCATTGTTATAATAGGTTACTATCTAGTTTGTTATTAGAATTCTTTATAAATAGGTGTAGTCTACCTATATATCGTTTTGGTTTAGTTCCCCATATTTTTGTATTTTCTTTCTTTTTTTTCTTTTTTAATAATATTTTTTTCATGCAATGGCAAATGATTGTTCTTACTTGAGGTGTCAGCATAGCTGAGATACCAAGTTGCATAATGATACCAAAATGGAGTATAAATTTAAAAAAAAAATTATCTTCATATTGAGAATGTAGAATATAATAAATCTTTTCGTTATTTTATCTCTCACACTTAAATGATAAAATTATCTCTCGAATATTATAGTGGAACAAAAATAAAAATGTTACAATTGAAAGAAAAATATAAAAATACGATATGTAATTGAAGTTATTTAAAAATATAATGTTATATTTTACTTAGATTATTTAAAAAAATTAAAAAATTAAAATAAATTTAAACAATTAAAATAAAGATGCAAGAAGGAGGAATGGAGAATTTACCAGTTATGTTTAAGGAGTTAAATTGATGTTCTATTTAGAAAACGATTACATGATTTAATTTTACATTTTATTAATCTTCACGTTTCATATAATTATTTTAATTTATAACGTGCCTAGTGATGAAGTACATTAATAAAGAATGCATTAAAAAAAGTTTTAGACTCTTGTAGTGAGTGGATACTACTTTCCGTTGTGCAATAAAGTAAAAGGATCATGGTGCATTCCGTGTAAGATACCAAACTATGAATTCACCAAATGATTTTATTAAAGAAGTATAAAATAGAATGTTTATATTTAATTTTAAAATGAATTTAGTTAAAATAATTCTTTTTTAAGTTTTTATTTTATCATTCAAACTCTAATATTACTGACACTGAAACCAATGTTCCTAAAAAGATTATGTAAGATTTATATAAAATTAAACATAAATTGTTTTTAAAATCCCTAGTATGACATAGTGTATCTTCCAACCTCTGATTGAGAATAATTAATACTAATGGTGTGAATGACTTTATTATAATAAATTATATATAATATACATAACATTATTTCATACTCAATCATATTCATAATTCAATTATTAATAAGTTATTTATTCAAGGATGATACATTGCATTTATTATATCCCATCTTCATGTATCAATAAGTCATTTATTTTAGGATGATACATTGCACTTACTATATCACACTTATTATATAACATCTTGATGAAAGGTTTTATTAATTTCTCATTATCTAATAAACTTAATATATGTGATTAGTCCACTAGTGAAGTTAAGATATGGTCATTTTTTTAAGTCACATGTTTAATATCTAATTCTCTAAATTACAAAATCTTTTTCTCGTGTAATCATCATTAAGGGTCACAATAACAAAGTATATCATTTAATATCATCAAATTATTTCTATCATATCTTGATAAACATAACATATATACTATCACAATCATGTATAAATGCATATAAACTTCAATATA
The DNA here is from genome assembly GCF_051622355.1 of Phaseolus vulgaris. Taxonomy (NCBI): domain Eukaryota; kingdom Viridiplantae; phylum Streptophyta; class Magnoliopsida; order Fabales; family Fabaceae; genus Phaseolus; species Phaseolus vulgaris. Next base: position 21,107,620 of record NC_143502.1, on the reverse strand, counting down.
ACTAAATTAATCATAAAATATTACTTGAATGATTGGTTTTCACATGAGCAAAAGCATACATAGAATAAATGTTATAGTTTTTACCTTAATTTCGCTTAAACGAAAATACTATTGCACGAGTGAAAATCTTCTTATTTAAGCGAAAATTTCTCGCTTGATTGAGAACACAAGAGAGAAGATGTTCACTCTCTAACTCATTTTTGTTTAAACGAAAATATCTTACTTGAACAATAATGTATTACAACAAATCTAATGTTTTTAACAAATTATACCAGATCATACATAAAATTTATTCTACAAAATCTAATATTTTTAACAAGTTTAAAATTCATCAAACACTACTTTATCAATTCAAAACTCTTATCTCAAAAATATGTTCAAATTGACTAAAAACAATATAATAAAAATAATCATAATATAATTACCACAATCATAAAAGAATTCAATTTACAGACCAATAATAAAATGTGTATCCAAAACATAAAAATTTATAGATTTTTCTTAATTTCAAATCACACTATACACTCTAGTAATTGTTTTTTATAAAAAAAATATAATAAGAAAACATTATGAGTGTTTCTGTAATTAAAAACAAATGGTTAAAAAAACATATGCAAAAATTATACATTTTACATATATATATATATATATATTAATTATAATTTATTTACTTAACACTTAAAAATATTTAATTTAATCTTATAAAACTTAACTCGTCTTGAACACAATCAATTTCAATACAAGATTCAACATTAAAATTTAAACCCTAAAATTTTTAATTTATTCTTCCCAAATCTCACATATTTGTAGAAAACTTATATATGTAAGTCATGGAAGTAAAGATAAAACTAATTATGTAAGGAAAAATAAAATTCACTCTAAAAGATTCTAATTGATTGAAATTATCCTAAATTATACTATTTTCTAACCTGTGACTTATTATCGAAGAAAAAATTAACAAAAAAAGTAAAGGCACTTGAAAAAATGAAATTTAAAAGATAATAGTAATTTATAAATGAAATTAAATAATTAAACTTTATTTATATATATTAGATATATTTTTAAACTTTAACTCATATTACTTTTAAAATTATTTCTATTAAGCAGTGTTAGAAAACCATTGTTTATGTGAGTGTTGAAACTGAGTATTGTGTTCAACACTTGATTATTTTAAATAATTATAACTAAAAAATTCTTCTTATCACATTATATTATTTATTATATCGATTTATTTTTATGTTTTCTTTCTTATTTTTTATCTCTGGATGTCAATTAGAACTTTATTTAGGTTCATGGTACATGTTCCAGACAAGAAGAAAGATGATATCGTTTTAAAGCATTAGGTTTACTAGAGATATAGTGATTTCTAGCTAAATTGTGATTTGTCTATTCCTATCAACGTTCTCCATTATATGCTAAAATTCTCTCCCTTTCACCTTGTATCCGGTCTTATTTTAAGCCTTTTTCAGTATTAAACACTATTCCTCTATTTAAGGTTGATTTTATGGGATCTCTGTTTCTCCACTGATACGACATTAATGTCCTTGATTTGCACTACTACGGTATTAATGTCCTTAATTACATAGATATGTACTTGATTTGTTCATGATAATATCGAGCTCGACCTATGACACCACAACCCCCTAGCCTCATACAAAAGCCAATGAGACTAAGCTTAAATCCACATTAAGTCCAACTTTTAGGATCAACAAGTGATTTGTTATTGTCACAATTGGGCTCGATTCATGACACCACAACCCCTTAACCTTAGGCAGAAGCCAATGAGGCTAAGCTTAAATCCAAAATAAGTCTAATCTTTTAGGATCGACAACTGATTTGTTCTTGTCACAATTAAACTTGACCCATGACACCATAGTTCCCTAGCCTCAGGAAGTCAATGAGCCTAAGCTCAAATCCACAATAAGTCTAATCTTTAGGATCTACAACTAATTTGTTCTCGTCACAATTGAACTCGGCCCATGACACCAAAACTCCCTAGCCTCAAGCAACAACCAATGAGGCTAAGCTTAAATCCACAATAAGTCTAATCTATTAGAATCAACAAATAATATGTTCCTAGCATAATCATGCTCAACCCATGACACCATAACTGATGTGATTCCAATAGCCACATAGAACAAGATTCTTGACACTTTGAGGAATCACCTTGAGCTGGAAAATATAGAGGCACTTTCTTAGAAGTTGGATCATGGTTCTAAGTCAAGAACTCACCAATAACAAGTACCAAATCCCAAACTCATTTGGATGAACCAAATATTGTCAAATTGAATCAACAAAGGAATTTAAAAAGAAGAGACCGAACAGAATTGAATCAAAATCAAATGTACCGAACAGAATTAAGAAACAAACAGAATATAGGTGCTGGAAAATTAGAAGAACCGAAACAACAACAACTCAAAACACAAGGCAACATGAACAAATTGAAGAAGAATAAAGGAAAGAGAAGAGAATGCTCATGAAGATGGAAGAATGGTTGGATGATCACGCCACTAGAAGTATGGATGCTCCTAGATGAGTGTGCAAGCCGCCACTTGAGGAAACCATGGTCCTTCAAGATAAGACTAGAGTAGAAGCTCAAAAGCTCTCCAAAAGCTCACTCCAATTTTGAGTATAGTTTCTTTAGATGAATTCAAATCTGAATTTTACAAGGAAGGCACCTCTATTTATAGCCTAAGGTGCTGAAAAATGAAAGCTAAAACAATTCAAAATTCCCTCCAATTCAAACTAGAACCGGCGCCTATTTGCAAAGCAAGGAAGGTGTGATCCTTTCCTTCACTTTGGCACCCCCTATTCTACTCCTACACCTATCTACTAATACACCCCCCTAAAGCTCCTAACTAAAGCCTAAAAGATGCTATAACAAAAGAGGTTTCTAAGGTTTCCCTCTAAGCACCTTCAACTAAAGACACTACAAAAAGAGAAAATAAATGTCCTCTAGCTCCCAAGGCTTTGAACATGCTTCTTGTAATCCTTTGAGGTGGACTTTGACCTCCATGGGCGTCCTCCATTTGTGCCTCCACCTCTTCTTGAGCTTGATGAGTGGCCTCCATGTTCTCTTGGGCTTGATCTCCATCATACTCCCCGAGTTGGAGAGAATTCGACCACGAATTCTGGAGACCTACAGAAAAAGGAGTTAGATCGCTGACATTAAAAGTATGACTACCTAAGAATGTATCAGGCATATCTAACTCATAAGCATTGTCATTAATCCTCTTGAGGACTTGGAAAGGTCCATCCCCTCGAGGCATTAGTTTGGACTTCCTTTGAGTAGGAAAACGATCCTTCCTCAAGTGAAGCCAAACCCAATCGCCATCATCAAACAACAATGCTTTTCTCCTTTTATTGGCAAGTTCAGCATACTTGCCAATCTTCTTCTCAATTCTCTTCTTGATGTCTTTATGCAAAGTTTTCACAAAAGAAGCCTTTTCATCCCCATCTTTGCACAAGACATCTTCAAGAAGGGGAATAGGAAGAAGATCAAGAGGTGTTAGGGGATTAAACCCATAGACCACCTCAAAAGGAGAATGGGAGGTGGTAGAATTTACTACTCGGTTATATGCAAACTCAACATGGGGTAGTAAATTCTCCCACACTCTAGGATTCCCCGAAATAAAGCATCTCAATAGTTGTCCCAAAGTTCTATTCACCACCTCGGTTTGACCATCAGTTTGTGGGTGGCAAGTGGTAGAAAATAAAAGCTTAGTTCCAAGCTTGCCCCACAAGGTCTTCCAAAAGTGACTCAAGAACTTAGGATCTCTATCGGACACTATAGACCTAGGAATCCCATGCAAGCGAACCACTTCTTGGAAGAAGAGGTTTGCAATGTGGCATGCATCATCCACTTTGTGGCAAGGAATAAAGTGAGCCATCTTTGAAAAACGATCCACTACCACAAAAATGGAGTCCTTTCCCTTTGATGTCTTGGGTAAGCCTAAGATGAAATCCATAGATATATCTACCCAAGGCATTGAAGGGATAGGAAGAGGAGTATAAAGACCATGGGGATGCATTTTAGATTTAGCTTTGCGGCAAGCTATGCATTTATCACACAAACTATGAACATGTTTATGCATATGAGGCCAAAAGAAATGTTCATGCAACACATCCAAAGTTTTAGCAACCCCAAAATGACCCATTAAGCCCCCCTCATGAGCTTCTCTAACAAGAGATAATCTAATAGAGCATTGGGGAACACAAAGACGTTTCCCCTTAAAAAGAAAGCCATCTTGAATAAAAAAGTCCTTGTGTCCTCCCTTAAGACACTCTTGATAGAGGAGAGAAAAATCAAGGTCATCATGATAAAGTTCCTTAATGTGATCAAAACCAAGATATTGAGAGGTTAAAAGATTTAGCAAGGTGTATCTTCTAGAAAGAGCATCCGCCACAATATTTATTTTGCCTTGCTTGTGTTTGATCACATAAGGAAATTGCTCAATGAATTCCACCCACTTAGCATGCCTCTTGTTAAGTTTGTTTTGGCTTTTCAAATATTTAAGAGATTCATGATCACTATGTATCACAAACTCTTTGGGAAAAAGATAGTGTTGCCAAGTAAACAAAGCCCTAACAAGTGCATATAATTCTTTATCATAGGTGGAATAGTTGAGATGACTTCCCTTCAATTTCTCACTAAAATAGGCTATGGGGTGGCCCTCTTGAAGGAGAACAACCCCAATACCTATGCTTGAAGCATCACACTCAATCTCAAATGTCTTAGTGAAATTAGGAAGGGCCAAGATGGGAGCATTAGTCAACTTTTCTTTCAAAGTATCAAAAGCATTTTGTTGTGCTTCTCCCCAATGAAAGACCACATCCTTTTTCACTATGTCATTGAGTGGTGCGGCAATGGTACCAAAGTTTGGGACAAATCTTCTATAGAAAGAAGCAAGCCCATGAAAACTTCGGACCTCATTCAAAGATTTCGGTGTAGGCCAATTTTGAATGGCCACCACCTTTGTTTTGTCCACATGGACCCCTTTACAACTCACAACAAACCCTAGGAATTCTATATGATCAAGAGCAAACATACATTTAGCAAGGTTAGCATACAAATGTTCCTTCCTAAGGGTTTCCAAAACTTGCCTAACATGCAACCTATGATCATTCAAAGATAAGCTATAAATGAGAATGTCATCAAAGTAAACCACAACAAACTTACCAATGAAAGGTCTAAGAACATGATGCATGAGGCGCATGAAGGTACTTGGTGCATTAGTTAAACCAAAAGGCATAACTAACCACTCATATAAACCAAAGTTGGTCTTAAAAGCCGTCTTCCATTCATCACCCGGTTTGATACGGATTTGATTGTAGCCGCTTTTAAGATCAATCTTTGAAAAGATTTTAGAACCATGTAATTCATCCAACAAATCATCTAGTCTAGGTATGGGATGCCTATACTTAATGGTTATGTTATTTATGGCCCTACAATCCGAACACATTCGCCATGTGCCATCCTTTTTTGGCACTAAGATGATAGGCATAGCACAAGGACTCATGCTATCTTGCACCCACCCTTTCTCAATCAAAGCCTCAACTTGTTGGCGAATTTCCTTGGTTTCACTTGGATTGGTCCTATATGCGGGACGATTTGGTAAAGAAGAGCCCGGTATCAAATCAATTTGGTGCTCAATCCCTCTCAAAGGTGGAAGTCCATTTGGAGGATCTTGAAACACATCTTTGAACTCCTCTACCAAATTTTCCAAGCAATGAGGACTATCAACAAGTGATTCTATGCTAAGAGTTCTAGGGATGGCTAAAAAAAGAGGATGATGAGCCACTATTTCCCTTTCAATGTCACGCCTAGACACAAGGAGTGTAGGCTTAGAACTCTTATCTTTTTTATCTTTTTTATCTTTTTCACTCTCCCTCTTTTTCTTCATGATAACTTGGTCCTCATGGACTTCTCTTGGAGAGAGAGATTTTAAAGTAACCTTGTGACCATGGAATTCAAAAGATAATTTGTTGGTAAAGCCATCATGTAAAACTTTTCTATCAAATTGCCAAGGCCTTCCCAAAAGAACATGAGTGGCTTCCATGGGCACAACATCACATAATACCTCATCTTCGTATTTTCCAATGGAGAAATGGATGAGGACTTGTTTATTAACAATTATTTCTCCTACTTCACTAAGCCATTGTAACTTGTAGGGCTTTGTATGTGAGATAGTAGGCAATCCAAGCTTATCTACTACTCTTGTACTAGCCACATTTGCACAACTACCCCCATCCACTATCAAGGAACAAATGTTGTTTTGAATAAGACATCTTGTATGGAAAATATTTTCCCTTTGACTTTCATCAAAAGGTTGTGAAACTTGTCCAAGAAGTCTTCTCACAACTAACAAGTCCCCTTCAAGTGGACATTCGCTCTCTTCCTCACTAGATGTATGAGAATGCAATGAATGCTTTGGAGAATCCGAATCATGCTCACTAACTACAATGCCCTCATGCATGTACATACTTCGTTTGGAAGGACAATTTGCAGCAATATGACCATAACCCATACATTTAAAGCATTTAGTGTTGGATGTTCTAGTGGGAGACTTAGGTCTAGAAGTTGATGGCTTAGATTCCTTGGGTTTGAAAGAAGAATCTTTGGAAGGATGTTTAGAAAAAGAAGTTTTGTTTCTCCGAGACTTGAAGTAGTATCCATCATTGGAAGCATTTTTAAAAGAGTTTTTCTTAGCAAGTTGGGCTTCCACCTTCATTGCAAGATGAACTAAAGAGCCCAATGATGAATACTCTTGTAACTCAACAATGTCTTGGATATCCTTCCTAAGACCACTCACAAACCTAGCAACCATGGCTTCTTCACTTTCTTCTAATTCAATTTTAAGCACAAGCGTCTCAAGCTCCTTATAATATTCATCCACATTTAGCGTGCCTTGTTGAAACTGTTGGAGTCTCAACATGAGGTCTTTCCTAAAATGTGGGGGCACAAACCTAGCGCGCATATGATCCTTTAAAGAGTTCCAAGAGTCCACGGAAGGACCCTTGTGATAGATAATGTCCTTTACAATTCCATGCCACCATTTCATGGCATAATCACTAAACTCTAGGGTGGCTAGCTTGAGCTTATGCTCATCTTGGATCTCATGGATCTCAAAAATTTGTTCACACTTAGCCTCCCAATCTAAATACACATTTGGATCACTAGAACCATTAAAACAAGGTAGTTTGACCGAAGGAAGCTTGGACTTTGCATCATGGTAGAAGCCATTGCCGTAGTGAATTCTTTCCCCTTGGTGATGATGTCTTTGTCCATGGACTTGGGGTGGAGGTCTCCTTCTCCTATGCTCATCTTCACGGCCAACATCATTTGAAGAAGCTCTTGAAGATGGTCTATGAGAATGATGTCCATCATGGATAGAAGGAGATGGTCTAGTTTGTTGGACCTCCATCTTTTGCAATTTCTCCTCCAACCGTCTAATTGTTCTTTGAGCTTCATGTAATTCACCAATAATTGAAGCTTTGGAAGGAGAATTCTGCTTGTAGGATGCATCACTTGAAAATCCAGCCATTTGTAATTAAAAACAGCAAACACACAAAAACAGCAAACAAGTTAAAAATTAGCAAAAACAGTGAGCTTTGCAATTGAAACTGCCGAAGTGAAATTAAGGCTGAAAAAGATATCACTCTCAAAGAAATAATGTTCTTGCTCCAATCTGATCTTGAGGCCTTGGAATCCTCAAATGAAATATGTCAAAGCAAGCACACCAATCTTAAGAGCAAACCACCACAAAACCAAAGAAACAATAAAGACAAACAAGAAAAAGGTAGAAGCAAGGAAAGGTAATTGCAAAAGGAATACTATATGTAAGACAAACTCAAAGAGTAAGAATGAAAGACAATCAAGAAAATAAAGAACTCAATGAGAAAAGTAGGCACACAAAAGAATACCTAAGGAAAAGCACTAGAGTAGATGAAGAAAACAAAAAAAATTTAGCTACTGGAAATTTTTTTTTTTATGCAAACTGTGTTTGATATTCACTGATTTAACTGGAACGTTGTAGAGCGAACTGGATTATGAAATTTATACCACAGAAACTTCAAGATGTTAACTCAAAAATGGCACTGGAATCAATTAAAAACAGTAAGCCAATTGAGAGAAATAAATTTTTTAAAATCACTGCCAGATTACCGTATTTTTTTCGGCAGGAATGTACACTTTTTTTATTTTATTTATCATTTTTTGTGTACTTCATATTTTTGAATGATTCTTTTTTCTATTATTTTCTAACACTTTGAATATCTCAAATCCAGAATTTCAGAATTTTACAGTACGTAAATCAGTTGCAATAAGGAAAAACAGTAAGCACTCTTTTCAGAAACAGAGGAATCCTAATAGGAATAAAAAACAGAATGATGAACTAGCAAAGACATAATAGAAAATGATGTATTGGAACTTGTATAGGTCTAGAATACAAGTATGAACTCAATTCTAAAAAGAAAATGCACAAAGGATCAACATCAATTCAGAATATTATATGACACCAAAGCAAGAAACAATCAAAACAATAAAAGTACTACTAGAAGTAATGACATATATGGAATAACATGACTAAGACAAAACTTGACATGATTCAAAAATTAAAAGACACAACACAAATTGTAACAAGTGAAAGGAAGCTTAAGGTAAACTCTAGGAAGGATAATGCCATTCCAAAAGAGCAACCATACTCATAAGAATTATGAGTGCCATAAACCTTTCCTCAAACACTTGGAGCAAAAGAAAAACAGCAAGAATACTCAATTAAAATTCTAAAACAGAAACTTAAATTGCAAGAAATTAAAAAGAGCTCTTGAAATAAAGTGCACACAACTCAACAATTAAACAAGAATGAACCTAAGACTCATGATACCACATGATGTGATTCCAATAGCCACATAGAACAAGATTCTTGACACTTTGAGGAATCACCTTGAGCTGGAAAATATAGAGGCACTTTCTTAGAAGTTGGATCATGGTTCTAAGTCAAGAACTCACCAATAACAAGTACCAAATCCCAAACTCATTTGGATGAACCAAATATTGTCAAATTGAATCAACAAAGGAATTTAAAAAGAAGAGACCGAACAGAATTGAATCAAAATCAAATGTACCGAACAGAATTAAGAAACAAACAGAATATAGGTGCTGGAAAATTAGAAGAACCGAAACAACAACAACTCAAAACACAAGGCAACATGAACAAATTGAAGAAGAAGAAAGGAAGGAGAAGAGAATGCTCATGAAGATGGAAGAATGGTTGGATGATCACGCCACTAGAAGTATGGATGCTCCTAGATGAGTGTGCAAGCCGCCACTTGAGGAAACCATGGTCCTTCAAGATAAGACTAGAGTAGAAGCTCAAAAGCTCTCCAAAAGCTCACTCCAATTTTGAGTATAGTTTCTTTAGATGAATTCAAATCTGAATTTTACAAGGAAGGCACCTCTATTTATAGCCTAAGGTGCTGAAAAATGAAAGCTAAAACAATTCAAAATTCCCTCCAATTCAAACTAGAACCGGCGCCTATTTGCAAAGCAAGGAAGGTGTGATCCTTTCCTTCACTTTGGCACCCCCTATTCTACTCCTACACCTATCTACTAACACACCCCCCTAAAGCTCCTAACTAAAGCCTAAAAGATGCTATAACAAAAGAGGTTTCTAAGGTTTCCCTCTAAGCACCTTCAACTAAAGACACTACAAAAAGAGAAAATAAATGTCCTCTAGCTCCCAAGGCTTTGAACATGCTTCTTGTAATCCTTTGAGGTGGACTTTGACCTCCATGGGCGTCCTCCATTTGTGCCTCCACCTCTTCTTGAGCTTGATGAGTGGCCTCCATGTTCTCTTGGGCTTGATCTCCATCAATAACCCCCTAACTTTAGGCAGAAGCCAATACGTCTAAGCTTAAATCCACAATAAGTCTAATCTTTAGGATCAACAACTGATTTGTTCCTATCACAATCAGACTCGGCCCATGACACCACACTAACATATTAGAATGTTTCAAAGATGACATTGTGATCTTCTATATGATTGATGTGTGTTATATATAATTTTCACAACATTGAAGCTAAAATGGGAAATGTTATTTTTCGAATAAGTATCTATTAACATGTATCATGTTATGAATCAGTAAGATTGAATCTTCAAAGCGATTAAGTCATTGTAAAAGTATCATACTATCTCTGTATATCACATACAATTTGATCAATAAGTATTCACCATACCCTATTAATCCATTCCTTCAAAGCATTTAAATAAGTAATTTGTCGACGTCATACCTGTATATCATCATGATTTCTCATATTAGCATATATTTTATTAATAACTAATCTTTGTACCTTTTATTAGACCAATGCCATGGTCAGCATATTGTAGGTTGATAACCCATGATTTTTTCTTTCATAGTGGATCGAGGTCGTGATCAGCACCATATAGGGTGAATAACCATACATAGTTTTTTCTTTCATAATAGTTTTTTCTTTCATAATGGACTAAGATCGTGCTCAACACCATGCAGGGTGAGAACCTATACATGGTTTTGTTATTGGACTGAGGTCATGCTCGGTACCATATAGAGTGAATACCCATATATGGTTTTTTCTTTCATAATGGATCGAGGTCATGCTCGGCACCATGTAGGGTGAGAACCCATACATGATTTTGTTATTGGACCGAGGTTGTGCTCGATACCATATAAGATGAATACCCATACATGATTTTTTCTTTCATAATGAACCGAGGTCGTGATCGACACCATGCAAGGTGAGAATCCATACATGGTTTTGTTGTTGATCTGAAGTCATGTCAACACCATATAGAGTGAATACCCATACATGGTTTTTTCTTTCATAATGGATCGAGGTCGTGTTCGGCACCATGCAGGATGAGAACTCATACATGGTTTTGTTATTGGACTGAGGTCGTTCTTGGCACCATATAGGATGAATACCTGTACATGGTTTTTTCTTCAATAGTGGACCGACAAACAAAAATTTCGTTGTTCCTGGATGTAATATTCTGAATAGCAAACTTTATTTCATCATTAGAAAGCGTAATTGTAAAGTTTACAAATACAATAAATTAACTGTAATAAAAATGAAGATTGACTATATTCCATGTTCTTAGTATAAGCCTCATATCCAATAATTTTTTTAAAAATAAAAAATAAATAAAAGAAAACATTAATAGCATAAGCTCATAACAACGAATTCAGACACCAAATCACAAAAACATGATTTCCTGTGTAGAAACATACCTAACCTCTGACATATTTCCATAGCTTGATATTACTACTTAAAAATATTTTTTTTTTCTTTTTTAAAGTATTATTTCCCTAAAATATAATGTGTGTTATTTCTCTCCTCATAATTTTTGTCAAGCAAACTTTGTAAGTATGAGACGGTTTTAAAATGAGATTAAAGTTTAAGAGGTTTATTTTTAATAGAATTTAATATTTTCTCATTATATGCATTATGAAATAATTTATATTAATATAGAAATAAACATATCAACAATTTTGATTTACTAATTCTGACAGGACCAAGTTTCATAGAGTTAGATAAAAAATAGATTTTGTGTATATGAATGTTTTCAACCTTTTCTATTTAACAAGTAAATAAGTATATAACAACACATTTAATAAATTTTTTTAAAAAAACTTTTAGTTATAAATAGTAATTAAAAGTATAGTTTAAACTTTTGTTAGAAATCAACGAGTTTAAACATATTTACAACTGTTTTTCTATTTAAAAAATTTAAATATGATTTTAAACTCAGTTCAACCAATATTTTAATTACTTTTTCTTCTTTCTTTTTTCATTGATCGTTTTCAAGTTCTGTTTCACAATAAAATTCGACGTTTATAAGAAGTTAACCTCATTATTAAAAAAACACCTTATTAACATAACATTTTATGATGACATAAAAGGAAATATTACTAATTTATAAAATAAAATTAATAATTATATAGCATTGTAAATAAATGTATTCATTTTAATTTAATTTTGGTACATACCAAAGTACTTATAATACAAAATGTCATTTAAATATTTCTCAGATATTTTTGTGAAGTATATTTCCTATTACAAATTTAATTCAATTTCACTTTCTTTATAATAATATTTCTTTTGAGTTTTAATTATCTTTTATCTAGATTTTTTTTAATATTTTTATGTGAGAGAACATAAATCATGAATGACGTTGAATATATAACAATGTGACCATTCTATTAATCTGTTCACATGTTTTATTTTCACTACGATTTAATTTTTTTTATTTATTTTTGTACTTAAGGTGATCAATCATGAATGAAAACAATAACGAAATTGAAATTAATATGCTCATTAAAATTAAAGGCAATGGCAATGTACCTGTCGGAAAATCACTTCACCCTGACGAGGCGCGTTCAACACGGTATTCCAATTATTCATTAGAATTGACACGGTGGCAGCGAGCTGCATCAACTATGGTAGAACGATTCTTTCATGGGTGGTGTATGTGTTGCCTTGTGCAATAAAGAAAATTTAAATTTTACATAAATATTGTGGAGGTAGGAAAAATTTTACCTAACTCCACGGTGGACACCAAAATCTTCCAGCCAAGAAAAAAGACGATCTCGACTTAGAGCATTAGGTTTACTAGAAATATAGGGATTTCTAGCTAAATTGTTATTTTTCTACTCCTATCATACATTCTCTATTATATGCTAAAATCCTCTCCTGTTTCACTTTGTAACTGGTCTTGTTTTCGGGCTTTTTAAGTATTAAATATATCCCTCTGTTTAAGGTTGATTTTATGGTATCTTCGCTTCTCCACTGATATAACATCAATGTCCTTGATTTGCATTGATACGATATTAATGTCCTTAATTACATATATATTGGTATTGTTCATGATAATATCGAGCTCGACCTATAATACCATAATACAGAATATAACTAAAAACCATGTATCTTTATTTTCCTTAGTTGCAAAAGTTAACTCTTGTATAAATTGATATTGGAAAATTAGTAGGGTATTTTATGACTTTAGTTTTCACATGTTAACAATGTAAAAATTATTATATTATTAGTGTTATCAATGTAAATTTTTTTTATATTATTAGTATAATAAAAAGTTGATCCTCCTCCAACCACTTTCATATCAAACTGATTTTAAAATTAAAATAGAAGACATTTTGATAAGTAATATGAACAAACTAGGAAGCTTCTTAAACAGAGAATAAATTCAAAGCATTACTTTAGATATTTGTATATAAACCTTGATCAAATAACTTATATTCATTTTATGTTTGTAGTATATTAAAATTGTCACTATAGATAATATTGTACTTAATAACTATATTCTTGGAGGATTGCACTTCTGAGACAATTTTCTTGTTATATTAAAAAATAAGTAATATCTAAATTAATATCATATAACATATTAGCAAACCATATAAGAGGAAAATAAGAAAAACATATCTAAATTGATCTAATTTAATGGCCAAATTTTGTGGTTAGATGATAATAAGATCTGAGGTTATGGAGGATGTTAGAGTTATACACATCTCTATCATTATAAAACCAAACCATTATGATTAAATAGGTAGAACTACTCTTATACTCTCTCAAAAGCTTTTGTCTCATAAATACATTTCATGGCCAAAACAATCATATTCAAAAAACCAGTGATAATTAAACCATTTTTACATTAAGCTTTCTTCTATAATCATCAAGCAAAGTTTTGAATAAGTCATATCCATCCACAATGTAACTTTCAAAATGGCATTGTAAATATTATTCTATTGAGAAGGTATTTGAAAATAGTATTGAAATTTGAAAAAGGAGTTGTTGACATTAAAGGGGACAAAATAATAGAAGAAAGTTAAAGAAAAAAAAGTGGCATGCCCCATCTGCATCATATATAATGCTAAATGTGAGAATTATTTAGCTCAAAGCCACAAATTGTCCATATGCTACCAGCTATATGTATGTATACTCAAATGCTACCTAACATTTTCTTTCAAATTTCAAAATAGATTGCATTTGAATTTCAAACCTTTCAGTCTTCCAATTCAATTATTAAATACAACTTTTTTTAAAATGAATGACATACAGTGACAAAAGGGGCTTTCGTGTCTTTTTTTTAATTCTTATATTATATAGATAAAATATTAAGATTTTATTAAAATAAAAACGAGAACACTATAATTTAAGAATTATAATTTTTTATTGTATTATTTACTGCAATTTAAACTATTAATATTTACAAATAAAATTGTAATAATTGGTTGTAATTGAATATTTTATCCTATAAAAATAATAATATTTTCAGTTTATCTCATTAAAACATCAACTAATTAATTGATATGATTTCAATAAATAAATAATATATATATATATATATATATTTTAAAATATTAACGAGCTAATAGTGAATAAACTTATCTCGATTTATTTTTAACGAATTAAAGATAGAACAAATCAACCTTTTTTTTTATCATTACTGTCATTCTTTAGTTAACTTGATAACACATATCAATATGAAATTATATGTTACAAATAAATGAATCCCATGTCTTAAAAAAAATAGCTTTTGGCTTTCAACTGAAAACATCCAAATTAAAGAGATGAAAAACTTGATGACTTCTATTTTTTTTTTTAATTTTTGTTCAAGAGTGACACTTTTTGTCTTCTCCTTTTGGTCTTCACAGTCTCCAAATGTGATAGTCTCCAATTGATACTTCCTTCCGTCAAATGAGTGAGGGAAAACCTATAAAGGCATTCTGACGATCAAGTTAGTTTGAGTACAATATGCACGTGAGTCAAAAGAGAAAAATTACCTTTGACGTTGGGTCTCCTATGATATTTATACCTTTTGGATGGACTTCAGTTGTCATGGGTCTGCTCGTGGATACAAAAGAGGGCCCAATAATTGTGCCTTAATTATCATTTACAATTAAACTGGCTTAATTATGGTTAACTATGAGTTTATGGGTTGTGTTTAGATTAAAAGAGTCATTTAGCCTTCTCGGTCATGTCAGCCTTCTCGGCTATCTGGTAGTACATTTGCTCCAGGCTCGAGTGGAGCATTTGAGTGTGATGTAGAATGTGTGTAAAAGAAAAATTGCTTTATCTTTAAATATGTGTTCATCTTGGGTCGTATGCGCCACAGGCCCTAGCAGAGGAACTCTATGCAGGGTCTTATATGGTCGACAAACCGGGTAGTCGCTACTCCATGTGATTGGCACTTCCACATGACTGTTATGTCGTGTGATTACTCATGTGCCCTCGAAGCTGAGAAAGCTCATTGGGGCGTTTGAGGCGCGTGGATGTGACGTGTTTTCAGGAGGCGCAAATTTGCATGATCTGGACCGTTGATGCCGAGTTGATCCAACGGTGCAGATTAAGAGTGGCAGTTCGTATTAGTCCATTCCTCCACCTATAAATAGGAGTAGTGTTGGGTTCCATCTTTCATGCGTTAACCATGAATTTGCTCCAAGAGTCTGAGAGCCAAGAGTGTTTGCCTTAGAATCCGTGTGTACCAGTTGAAGAGTCTTCGTAGGTAACCATGTCTTCCCTTTCCGTTACCACTTTATTTTCATCTCTGTCAGGGGGTTCGAGTAGGGGAAGACCGATGGTTGAAGATATTAGTTATAGTGAGAGCACTGAGAAGTCTTCTCAGGCTGTTGATCCCATAGATAGGAATGATTTAGAGCCTGTAGTGTAGTCTTTTTCTTCCCTAAGTGCATACGAGGGGGAGAAGGTCCGAGAGGCTGACTACGCATGGGTAGACAACCTGGTTCAAGAGATTTTCTCTAAGTTTCGACAACCATCCATCCTTCAAACTTTTGCCAAGGGTGTAGATATCCTTTTAGAGGGTGTTATGGATGGTATATTATCCTTACGAAGGTGTAGGGAGTACGAAATAGTTTTTTTGGGTAGGGGGAGAGAAACCAAAGATTTTTTCTATTTTTACTCTTGCTTGATCTTAGACATTCATGTTGATAACTTCACCATGGAGGTTTTGCGCGTCTTAAACGTGACTCCTACTCAATTACATCTGAATAGCTGCGTTGCGCTTCAGGTCTTTCGGCTGCTCTGCGATGTGCTTAGCCTTAAAGTCACGCCTAGGTCTATTTTGCATTATTTTGGTATGAGGCCAGGAGACCGGATAATTTGGGTATCTTTAGTCGGCCAGTCGAAAACGGGTCTCTTTACTCCTTTCACCACATCTTATAAGAACTTAAAGGGGAGTTTCTTCAAGGTCATAATTAAGGAGGAAGGCTGCCAACTTTTTTATGATGGCGAGACTCCTAGATTTCCCTTTTATTGGAAAAAAGGATCTAACACAATTTCATATGTGGTCGAGATCCCTGATCACCGAGGATGACCTGCAAGTGCTATCGGTTTTGGAAGGGCATCACCGCAAGATCCCAACCTGGCCTCTCGTTCGTGCCTATTATTATCCCCCAAAAAAATCATTGATGTTAATGGTATGTTATTTTACTCCTCTCGACATATTTCTAATGTGATGTTGACTTAACCTTTGGTCGTGCGTAGGAATAATGGTTGGCATGGCACCGAAGGGAAAATAAGACTACTTCTGAGAGCTCAGTATGAGGAGGCAAGCCCAAAGGGCCAAGAAAGCAGCCGGATCTAATACCCATACTTTCGAAGCTGTTATTCCAATAACTGTGATACCGAGGCTAGAAAGCACCTATCATCCCTTCAATCCAAAGAAGAGAACGAAGGAAGACCATGGTCGCTATTCTCGAGGTCCTGGAGAGTGTTCATCTGGCAAGTCTCCAAGAAAAGGTCGTGTCACCAGGGGGTCGAGTTCTACTGACCCAACTTTTTGGGTCACGACCTTCAAGTGACCGACGGTGTGGCGATAACGCTAAATCCTTATGAGAAAAAAACATACACGTCAGCCCGACCTTCTCAACTTCATGATGCTTTCCATGGAGCTTTGCTCACGCACTCTTGTTCTCGGCTAGTGCATGCCTTTGGATCTGATGAAGTGAGACAAAAGTGTTGCTGAAATGGATAGTCTTTGTTCCCAACTAGAGGAGTTGATTGCCAACCTCAAATCAACCTTAGATGAGTACAATGGTCTCTTGGATAGGAACCAACACCTAGAGTTCGAGATGAACCATTGGAAGAATTTGTGCACCGAGGCCGAGAGGGCGGGGAAAAAGCTGGCTATGAAGGCGGATGAGGAGATCAGAGGGCTTAAGGAAAGCCTTTCGGAAATGACCCTCTCGAACTACTGGTCTGAGGAAAAAGTAGAGAAGTTGCTGAAGGACCTGAAGATTGTCGAAGATAATGTATTAGACCAACATGAACTCGGCTTCCAGAAAGCTCTTCAACAAGTGGCTTTCTTCTACAACATTCCATTGGAAGAGGGCAAGTTTGATGTCGGAAAAGACTTCTATCTGGGTCAACTTAAGTCTATTGAAGAAATTCTGAGTCTCCGAGAAGTCGTGTTCTGAAATTTACAAAGAGAGCACCTCTATTCCAAGTAAAGGAGGATTTTATTAATGAAGGAAGAGGCAATTCACCATCACACTTGAAGTTCTTCCTTCTAGTCTTCTCAAAATTAAAAGAAGACATAAAATAAAGAGAGGCCCAAGCCCAAAGCCCAAACCCAAGTCCATCCTATGAAGGGCAAGGCCAAGTATTAAATAATAAAGAATATTGTTGAAGGTGCTTAGAGGGAAACATTAGAAACCTCTATTGTTAAAGCATCTTTTAGTCTTTAGTTAAGAGTCTTAGGGGGGGGGTGTTAGTAGATAGGTGTAGGAGTAAATAAGGTGGTGCCAAAGTGAGAGAAGGGATCACACCTTCCTCATGCTTTGTTTTAGGCGCAAATTCTAGAAGCTTTTTAGGAGGGAGTTTTTTTGAATTTGTGTAGCTTACATTTCAGCACCTTAGGCTATAAATAGAGGTGCTCTCTTTGTAAATTTCAGATTGGAATTTATCTAAAGAAACTATACTCAAAATTGGAGTGAGCATTTGGAGAGCTTTTGAGCCTTCTTCTCTAGTCTTATCTTGAAGGATCATGGTTTCCTCAAGTGGCGGCTTGCACACTCATCTAGGAGCATCCATACTTCTAGTGGCGTGATCATCCAACCTTTCTTCCATCTTCATGAGCATTCTCTTCTCCTTCCTTTCTTCTCTTGTTAATTTCCTTGTCTTAGCTTGTTTCCTAGTTGTTTTGGTTCGGCAATTTCAGCTTGTTATTGTGTAGCTATGGTTCATTTGTGTTCTTGGCTGTTCTTCATCTTTTCTTCTTCAATTCCAGCATTTTGATTCGGTACCTTGCTGTTTTGTGTTGTTAATTAGTGTTTTTGCCTTTCCTCCTTTTCTTTTTTGTTCAATTTGACAATATGTGGAACATCCAAATGAGTTTGGGATTTGGTACTAGTTTTTGGTGAGTTCTTGTCTTAGAACATTGATCCAACTCTAAGGAAAGTGCCTCAATAATGTCCAGCTCAAGGTGATTCCTAAGAATGTCAAGAATCATTCTCTATATGGCTAGTGGAATCACATCATGTGGTATCATGAGTCTTAGGTTCTTCTTGTTTAATTGTTGTGCTTGCTTTGACATCTTTCATTTGAGGATTCCAAGGCCTCAAGATCAGATTGGTGCAAGGACATTATTTCTTTGAGAGTGACCTCTTTTTTCTGCCTCAATTCACTTCGGCATTTTTGCTTAAAACACTCACTGTTTTTGCTAATTTTGTTTCTTGACTTGTTTGCTGTTTTGTGTGTTTGTTGTTTTTAATTTCAAATGGCTGGATTTTCAAGTGATGCACCCTACAAGCAGAATTCTCCTTCCAAAGCTTCAATCCTTGGTGAATTACATGAAGCACAAATAACTATTAGACGCTTGGAAGAGAAAATGCAAAAGATGGAGGTCCAACAAGCTAGACCATCTCCTTCTATCCATGATGGGCATCATTCTCATAGACCATCTTCAAGAGCCTCTTCAAATGATTTTGGCCGTGAAGAAGAGCATAGGAGAAGGAGGAATCCACCACAATTTCATGGACAAAGACCTCATCATCAAGGAGAAAGACATCACTACGGCAATGGTTACTACCAAGATGCAAAGGCTAGGCTACCTTCGGTCAAGCTTCCTTATTTTAATGGCTCTAGTGATCCTAATGTATATTTAGATTGGGAGGCTAAGTGTGAACAAATATTTGAGATCCATGAGATCCAAGATGAGCATAAGCTTAAGCTAGCCACCCTAGAGTTTAGTGATTATGCCATGAAATGGTGGCATGGAATTGTAAAGGACATTATCTATCACAAGGGTCCTCCCGTGGACTCTTGGAACTCTTTAAAGGATCAAATGCGCGCTAGATTTGTGCCCCCACATTTTAGGAAAGACCTCATGTTGAGACTCCAACGGTTTCAACAAGGCACGCTAAATGTGGATGAATATTATAAAGAGCTAGAAACGCTTGTGCTTAAAATTGAATTAGAGGAAAGTGAGGAAGCTATGATTGCTAGGTTTGTGAGTGGTCTTAGGAAGGATATTCAAGACATTGTTGAGTTACAAGAGTATTCATCATTGGGCTCTTTAGTTCATCTTGCAATGAAGGTGGAAGCCCAACTTGCTAAGAAAAACTCTTTCAAAAATGCTTCCAATGATGGATACTACTCCAAGTCTTGGAGAAACAAAAATTCTTTTTCTAAACATCCTTCCAAAGATTCTTCTTTCAAACCCAAGGATCCTACGCCATCTACTTCTAGGCCTAAATCCCCAATTTTTCAAACCCAAGGATCCTACGCCATCTACTTCTAGGCCTAAATCCCCAATTAAATCGTCTAGTCAAAAGTGTTTTAAATGTTTGGGATATGGTCACATTGCTGCTCATTGCCCTTCTAAACGAAGTATCTACATGCATGAAGGCATTGTAGTTAGTGAGCATGATTCCAATTCACCTAGGCATTCTTCACCTTCTAGACCATCAAGTGAAAATGAGAGTGAAAGTCCTTGTGAAGGTGACTTATTGATGGTAAGACGTATGTTAGGCACAATTCCAAAATCTTTGAATGATACTCAAAGAGAAAATATTTTTCACACCCGATGTCTTATCAACAACAAGTTATGTTCCTTGATTATTGATGGGGGAAGTTGCACTAATGTGGCTAGTACAAGAGTTGTGGAGAAGTTAGCCTTACCCACTATCTCTCATACCAAGCCCTACAAATTACAATGGCTTAGTGAAGTAGGTGAAATCATGGTGAATAAACAAGTCCTCATTAACTTTGCAATAGGAAAGTATAAAGATGAGGTTTTATGTGATGTTGTGCCCATGGAAGCATCTCATCTTCTTTTAGGAAGGCCTTGGCAATATGATAGACATGTTTTACATGATGGCCTATCCAATACAATGTCTTTTTCCTTCCTAGGGCGCAAGGTTATATTAAAACCCCTCTCTCCCAATGAGGTTCATGAGGACCAAATAAAAATGAAAACTAAAAGAGAAAATGAGACAGAAAAAGAAGTAAGTACTACACCGAGTCACACCATTTTCTCCTCTAAATCCATCATGTTGACTCGTGCTATACCTCAAATGGACCCTCCAAGGTCTTCTTCTTCTTCTTTATCTTTTTCATTACCCAAGGTTCCTATTTCAACACCACATTGGTTCAAATATGTTAGGGATGATTTTTTCATACCTCCTAAAGGGTTTCACCATTTAAGAGGTCTTTTTCCAAAAAACATCATCATTCCCAAACAAATTTTTCCAACTTGATCGATTTATAGGACATCCTTTTCTGCAATCCCTTTGGTTCCATCTTCTAAGTCATGTCTTCCTTTTTCTTACACTTTTAATTATAAAAGTAAACTGACTTTGTTATATGCAGGGATTCAGAATTCGTGGACGAATTCTCTCCAACTCGGGGAGTATGATGAGAGTCAAGTAAAGGAGGTTTTTATTAATGAAGGAAGAGGCAATTCACCATCACACTTGAAGTTCTTCCTTCTAGTCTTCTCAAAATTAAAAGAAGACATAAAATAAAGAGAGGCCCAAGCCCAAGCCCAAACCCAAGTCCATCCTATGAAGGGCAAGGCCAAGTATTAAATAATAAAGAATATTGTTGAAGGTGCTTAGAGGGAAACATTAGAAACCTCTATTGTTAAAACATCTTTTAGTCTTTAGTTAAGAGTCTTAGGAGGGGGGGGTGTTAGTAGATAGGTGTAGGAGTAAATAAGGAGGTGCCAAAGTGAGAGAAGGGATCACACCTTCCTCATGCTTTGTTTTAGGCGCAAATTCTAGAAGCTTTTTAGGAGGGAGTTTTTTTGAATTTGTGTAGCTTACATTTCAGCACCTTAGGCTATAAATAGAGGTGCTCTCTTTGTAAATTTCAGATTGGAATTTATCTAAAGAAACTATACTCAAAATTGGAGTGAGCATTTGGAGAGCTTTTGAGCCTTCTTCTCTAGTCTTATCTTGAAGGATCATGGTTTCCTCAAGTGGCGGCTTGCACACTCGTCTAGGAGCATCCATACTTCTAGTGGCGTGATCATCCAACCTTTCTTCCATCTTCATGAGCATTCTCTTCTCCTTCCTTTCTTCTCTTGTTAATTTCCTTGTCTTAGCTTGTTTCCTAGTTGTTTTGGTTCGGCAATTTCAGCTTGTTATTGTGTAGCTATGGTTCATTAGTGTTCTTGGCTGTTCTTCATCTTTTCTTCTTCAATTCCAGCATTTTGATTCGGTACCTTGCTGTTTTGTGTTGTTAATTAGTGTTTTTTCCTTTCCTCCATTTCTTTTTGGTTCAATTTGACAATATGTGGAACATCCAAATGAGTTTGGGATTTGGTACTAGTTTTTGGTGAGTTCTTGTCTTAGAACATTGATCCAACTCTAAGAAAAGTGCCTCAATAATGTCCAGCTCAAGGTGATTCCTATGAATGTCAAGAATCATTCTCTATATGGCTAGTGGAATCACATCACCGATAGTGATGGCAAATTCATGAAGCTCTTCTTGGAATCATGTGAAAAATGGTGCGGAAGCCGTGGATGTAAATGTGCAAGATCCTCCTAGGAGCTATGGTGATCTTGAAGGTGCATGATGTGTATGGAAGTAGGGAGGTTCGGCCAGCCCTATGGTAGGTGAGGAAGATGAAGATTAGAGCCTAGAAACTAGGTAGAAGCAAAGCATGGCACAATGTTGGCAGCATAACTTTACTCTCATTAATCTTTTCAAATACAAGAGCTAGGCATCTCCTTTTATAGGCTAAGGAGGCCGTAATTCTTAAGCTAAGTGCAAATGAAATGCTAGCTAAATGTAATGTAAATGTGAAGCACATGGGTGCACATGGCACATGGGTGCACATGGGTGCACATGGTCCTTTATTAGTAAAGGCTTCTAGAAACCTTTAGCTAATCAAGATTAATGCTTCCTTAATTCTAATGTGCAGAAAATTAAACAATTGTCCACATGGTTATGCTATTTACACCTCATTTAAAGCTAAACTACACTTGATGGGCCTTCACGGAATATGTGCTATTAGGCCTTTTTCCCATTCATAGCTTGATCCAAGTCTTCTTGTTCTAGACGCTCTTGGCTTGGGCTTAGACGCTCCTAGCTTGATCTTAGATGCTCCTAGCTTGATCTTAGACGCTCCTAGCTTGATCTTTAGACGCTCCTAGCTTGGTCTTAGATGCTTGGCTTGGGTCTAGACGCTCTTGGCTTGGGGTCTAGACGCTCTTGACTTGGCTCTTGCCTTTCATGGAAGGTTGTGCTTGGCCCTCTTCCATCATCCACTCCCTCTTGAAAAGGATTTGTCCTCAAATCCAATGCTTTTTCTTCAACTAGGGGGATGAGTGTGGCTGGATGGTGTCCATCATCTCCTCCTTCTTGAGAAGATCTATCCTCAGATCTTCAGGCTTGATCTCGGATAGCAGCCTCTTGCTTTGAGAACTAGGAGTGCCCTCCCGGGTCAAACGTGTACCTACGGAAATCATCAAATAAAGCAGAGGTGTGAGTTTGAAAATTAATTTCACTAAGTTGCCATTTTTGTTTTTCTTTTGTGTTTGGAAAATTTTTACAATATTTCTTTTTTGATTGTTGTATGTGTTCTCTAATCATCTTATGCATTTTAAAATTTTCAATTGTGGTTACTTTCTCCTTAGTCACAAATCCTATAGGAGATGGTAACAACTAAAAAGAAGAAAGATGATTTAGCCCACATATAACCTCAAAAGTAGAAATATAAGTAGTTTTGTGAACTACTTTATGGTGCGCATGCTCATCTCTAGATTTGTGTTTGTCTTTCATGATTACTCTAGGCATAGTAGAAAGAGCTAGATTTTCAATTGTATTTTGACCATTCTTTTGAGGATAAAAATTTGAAGAGTACAACTTAATTTCAAGTTTTTCTAAAAGAATCCTCAAATCATGGTTTGCGAAATTTGGAGCTCTATCCAACACTATGCTTGAGGATAAACCATGAAGATGTACCACATCTCTAGAGAAGAGTTTATCCATGAAAATTGAATCAAAACCTTTTGTTGTCCTAGGAAGCTCTAATATGAAGTTTGTGTCTTCCCAAGGATCATTTACAAAAGGTGAAGGAGTATAGAGTTCTTGAGACTTTGCCTTAGGTGTAGTTTGAAAACAAGAATTGTACCTAAAGTAATGTCTTTGAACCTCTTTTCTCATGGGGGACAAAAGTTTTCCTTTTAAAAGCTCTAGAGTTTTATCAACTCTAATTTGACCCATGAGTTCTCCTTCATGAAGACTTTCTCTCTTATGTGTAAAGATAGTCTCGTTGTTACAACCATTGTTTATGAGAATTTGTACACTTGGCAATGGTTGTCTCAATAAGACATCACAAGTTTCTTTAGGCACTACCTTACATAAAAATTTGTTTTTGTAGATGCTTATAGATAACTTGACATTCAATTGGTGATATCCTAGCACATATGAGAAATAATCTACTTTATCTTTATCTATGCAAGCTTCTTTTAAAGACTCTTCTTTTTTGCTTATGCTTGCAAGTGTTCCTTTACAAAAGGTAAGGCTTTGAGGTTGTTCAACAAGACACATATTTTCAAAGGTATTTTTAAATCTTTTGTCTTGTTGAATGACCTTGTGGGAAGGAACACTCTTCTCCCACGCCTTTTGTTTCTCAAGGGTCTTCTCATGCTTTTCTTTTTCTTTTTCTTTTTGTTTAGCTTCCCTTTCGACTTCCTCTCTTTTCTTTTGTATTTTTCTTTCCTTTCTTTCTTTATGGGAAGCAAACAATTTTTCTACCCTCATTTCCCAATCTAGGCAAGGTTCTATATTTTCTTTTCCATGGAAATGGGGTTGGTCTACCCTAACCTCTCTTGGGTTTTCTTGTTCTTTTCTATCTCTTCTATGTCTTCTAGGGGGTGCTTGATAATAATCATTTATTCTAAGGCTTCCCTCCCCAAAAGAATCATGATCTTTAGAGATAGATGCATGAGAAGGTAATTTTTTTAAAATGTGAGACTTCTCATCCTTTGCTTTAGTCAATTCATTAGTTTTAGCCTCATTCTCCAATTGTTTAGATGAAATTGATTGCATATCCTTGGAAAGTTGTTTCAAAAGAGATTTCAAGGATTTCACATCACTTTTAAGAGATTTAGAGGAGTGAGAAGACATGACTAAAGCTTTGTGTTTAGAAATGTTTTACTTTTAAGAAAGAGGAGGGAAGCTAATGAAGGTAGTTTTCCAGGTAAGAGAGGTGAGTCACAATGGACTACTTAAATACCAAGTCTTTGCCTTAGCCAAAAACTATCCCTCAAGACCTTCACACAAATCTTTCTTTAGGTAAATCACTTGAAACACAATGAGGATATAGAAATCAAATTTTGAATGCAAGAAAACAATGCAAACTATTTAACAAACAAAACAAATAATCAAAGCTTTAAACAAGACTAAACAAAAGCAATTAACAAAACAATTAACAATTGCTAATTAGAAAACTCTACACTAGTCGGCCCTAGGTGAGGCTTCTTGGACACTTGGAGCCCTTGAAGACACACTCACCGTCTAATCACGTAATTAAAGAAGTAATTAACACAAGTTAAGTTGCAAAGAAAATTAAGAAAACTCCCTTTGTTGATCTTTTTTTGCTATTGGCACTTCCTTGGTTGTCTTTTCTTGTTGGGTCCTCCAAGTGTTTGTGGTGTTTTAAGAAGTATTTGTTTCTGCCTTTGCTTTTGTTCCCCTTAGAATTAAGGACTTAATTCTCCAATTCCAACACCTATCAAGAAGACTAGACCTTACTCAAGTCAAATTTCCACTCAA
Source organism: Phaseolus vulgaris (assembly GCF_051622355.1). Classification (NCBI taxonomy): domain Eukaryota; kingdom Viridiplantae; phylum Streptophyta; class Magnoliopsida; order Fabales; family Fabaceae; genus Phaseolus; species Phaseolus vulgaris. The sequence goes on along the minus strand of NC_143502.1, from coordinate 21,082,323 downwards.
ATAAGCACCAATTGAGAATGAATTCCAACACCAAATTTAGAGGCCAAAGAATGAAAGCAAGAAACAATTTAATTGGAAAAACAGTACCACATAAATGGAGTTAGATTGTGACAACTAGAAAGAGTTCCAAGAAATATTAGACAAGCAAATAAAGGTACTCAAATAAAGGTAGGCACACAAAATGAATCATAAGAATAGCACTAGAATAGATTTCAAAATCAAAAAACAGCACCACTTAAAAAAATTGTTGTGGGCCAGAGAATGTGATTTTCCCCAATTTATGCTGAGCTGCCCCTTTAATATTTGATTCTTAAATTTTATATGCAAAATATTCAAGATCTTAACTAAAATCTGGCGTTGGAATCACTCCAAACGCATGAACCATTTTTTTTTAATAAATTTTTCAAATTCAGTGTTCAGTTACGCCAACTGTAGTGCCCAGATTTGCACACTGTTTTTAAAATATTTATCATTTTTTTTCTATTGACTCTTTTGGGCTGATTCTTTTTTTTCTTTTCTGTAACACCTCAATCTTGCATAATCCAGAGAATCAAAAATTTCTTATGAGGGAAAATAATTTTCTGAAACAAAACAGCCAGCACAGAGAATGTAAAACAGGGGATTCTGTAAAAACTGGAAAAAAACCAACAAGAGACCAAAAGATAAACACAATGGAATTGATAAAAGGAATTTGTGTAAGATCTAAACACAAATATGAACTCAAGCTAAAAATAAAAGGCACCAAAAGATCGAGAACACAGCAGATTCAAAACAAATAAAAATACCCAAAATCAAGAAACAATCAAGCCAAACAAAGGACTACTATGAGTTGATGACATTGTGGATGAACATGACTTGACAAAACATATATGGATTCAGAAATTAAAAGACTCAAAGAGCATAAAATGAACCAAATAAAAGGGCAATAAAGACTCAAATACCTAAAAGAAAAACAGCAACTCAAAGGTGTATGAAATCCTATCACAAATTACACAAGGATTGTTCAAGATCAATTGAACAAAGTGCACCGGTTGATTCTTCCAAATAGCACACCAAAACAAAGTAAAAATTAAAAAACAGCAAGACAATTATGGAAACAAGATGAACAACATGAAATAAAGAAGAACTCAAAATGAAAAGACCAAGAACTACTCATCTTTGAAGAACCTATGCTCATGATACCAAATGATGGCAAATTCATGAAGCTCTTCTTGGAATCATGTGAAAAATGGTGCGGAAGACGTGGATGTAAATGTGCAAGATCCTCCTAGGAGCTATGGTGATCTTGAAGGTGCATGATGTGTATGGAAGTAGGGAGGTTCGGCCAACCCTGTGGTAGGTGAGGAAGATGAAGATTAGAGCCTAGAAACTAGGTAGAAGCAAAGCATGGCACAATGTTGGCAGCATAACTTTACTCTCATTAATCTTTTCAAATACAAGAGCTAGGCATCTCCTTTTATAGGCTAAGGAGGCCGTAATTCTTAAGCTAAGTGCAAATGAAATGCTAGCTAAATGTAATGTAAATGTGAAGCACATGGGTGCACATGGCACATGGGTGCACATGGGTGCACATGGTCCTTTATTAGTAAAGGCTTCTAGAAACCTTTAGCTAATCAAGATTAATGCTTCCTTAATTCTAATGTGCAGAAAATTAAACAATTGTTCACATGGTTATGCTATTTACACCTCATTTAAAGCTAAACTACACTTGATGGACCTTCACGGAATATGTGCTATTAGGCCTTTTTCCCATTCTTAGCTTGATCCAAGTCTTCTTGTTCTAGACGCTCTTGGCTTGGTCTTAGACGCTCCTAGCTTGATATTAGATGCTCCTAGCTTGATCTTAGACGCTCCTAGCTTGATCTTTAGACGCTCCTAGCTTGGTCTTAGATGCTTGGCTTGGGTCTAGACGCTCTTGGCTTGGGGTCTAGACGCTCTTGACTTGGCTCTTGCCTTTCATGGAAGGTTGTGCTTGGCCCTCTTCCATCATAGATGTCGACTCCTAGGTGGGCTTTGTTGCTCTTTGACTGGGCACACACGTTTATTCTTTTGTAAACAAGTGCCCTATTTTGTGTATTTTAACGGCCTGTTGGCCTTTTACGAAAGGACTTAACTTTCCATGGCGTTATTTCTTTTACGCTTTAGTTGCTTACGTTTTCTTCATTATGCTTTAGGTTTTCTTCTTTTGATCGACTCTCGGTAGGGTTTCACTGGTGAATTCTTCCTTTGTTGAGAGGATTCTTTAACGTACTATCGGCAGGGATTCACTTAGGTTAATTCTTCCTTCGTCGATAGGTTTCTTTAACATGCTCTCGGCAGAGATTCACTTAGGCGAATTCTTCCATTGCCGAGAGGTTTCTTTAACATGCTCTCGGCAAGGATTCACTTACGTGAGTTCTTCCTTCGCCAAACGTGCTCTCGGCAAGGATTTACTTAGGTCAATTCTTCCTTCTTCGAGAGGTTTCTTTAACATGCTTCATGCAGGGATTCACTTAGGTGAATTATTCCTTTGCCGAGAGGTTCCTTTAACGCGCTCTCGACAGGGATTCACTTAGGTGAATTCTTCCTTCGTCAAGAGATTTCTTTAACGTGCTCTTGGCAAGGATTCACTTAGGTGAATTCTTCCTTCGTCGAAAGGTTCCTTTAACGCGCTCTCCACAGGTATTCACTTAGGTGAATTCTTCCTTCGTAGAGAGGTTTCTTTAACATCCTCTTGGCAGGGATTCATTTAGGTAAATTCTTCCTTTGCCGAGAGGTTTCTTTCACACACTCTCGATTGTGATTCACTTAGGTGAATTCTTCCGTCGTCGAGAGGTTTCTTTAACGTGCCCTCGGCGGAGATTCACTTAGTTGAATTCTTCCTCATTGAACATGCTCTCAGAAGGGATTCACTTAGGTAAATTCTTCCTTCGACAAGAGTTTTCTATAACGTGCTCTCAGCAGGGATTCACATAGTTGAATTCTTCCTTTGCCGAGAGGTTCCTATAACGCGCTCTCGGCAGGGATTCACTTAAGTGAATTCTTCCTTCGCCGAGAGGTTTCTTTCACGCGCTCTCAGCAGGGATTCACTTAGGTTTATTCTTCCTTCGCCGAGAGGTTTTTTAATGTGCTCTTGATAGGGATTCACTTAGGTGAATTCTTCCTTCGCCGAGAGGTATCTTTCATGCGCTCTCAATTGGGATTCACTTAGATGAATTCTTCCTTCGCCAAGAGGTTCCTTTAACGTGCTCTTGACAGGGATTCACTTAGGTGAATTCTTCCTTCGTCGAGAGGTTTCTTTCATCCACTATTGGCAGGGATTCACTTTGGTGAATTCCTCCTTCGCCGAGAGGTTCCTTTAATGCGCTCTTTATAGGGATTCAGTTAGGTGAATTCTTGCTTCGTCGAGAGGCTTCTTTAATGCGCTCTCGACAGGTATTCATTTCGGTTAATTCTTCCTTCGTCGAAAGGTTTTTTTAACGTGCTCTCGGCAAGGAATCACTTAGGTGAATTCTTCCTTCGCTGAGAGGTTTCTTTCACGTGCTCTCAATAAGGATTCACTTAGGTGAATTCTTCCTTCGCAGAGAGGTTTCTTTCATGCATTCTCGGCTGGGATTCACTTAGGTGAATTCTTCCTTTGCCCTTGGCAAGGATTCACTTAGGTGAATTCTTCATTTGCCGAGAGGTTTCTTTCATGCGCCGTCGTCAGGGATTCTCTTAAGTGAATTCATCCTTCGCTGAGAGGTTCTTTATCGTGTTGTCAGCGAGGATTCAATTGTGTAACTTACAAGTCTGTTTTCATTAATATGATGCCTCGTTAAAACCTACTTTAGCCAAAACCTTTTTTGGGGAAAAAGATCGAAAGTAGGAAAGAGTACATTTGCAATATATATCAGTTAAAACACATTTTCAAGTGGCTTGCATTCTAGGTGCTCGACACATCTTGGCCATCCAACTGCTGCAAGCCATATGCTCCATTGTGTAGGCTTTCCTTGACTTTAAATGGTCCTTCCCCATTTGAACTAAACTTACCCTCTGCCGAAGTCTTACGAGCTTCTCCTTTCATCCTCCACACGAGATCACCTTCTTGGAATGACCTTGGTTTGTTCAGAAGTAATAATATGTCTCTAAGGACGAATATCAAACCCACAAGGAACAATTGAATAATCAAGTAAAATATTCACTAAATATAAAACAGAATAATAAAAATGTGTGACAATTGTTATGATGGCAAGAATTAAAAAGGAAACAAGTCACAAAGTTGTTGCTTTAATTGGAAAAATAGGGATTGGATTTCATCTTTCTCACTCTTTTGTATTTTGATTAACATGATAATATTGTTCTCTTTTATTGATATTGATGTCCATATAAAAATTATTTATATTGATTCCTCACATATAAAATTCTTAAGGTGTTTCCTAAATATCCATTCCTCGCATATTTATAAAAACAACTTAGCTTTACGATTAGACATTGATAGAAATTAACATTTCAAGTCTATTCATAGCACTCAAATATGTTAAGAATTATTGTTTAGGTCATAACCATAAAAATTCTTTCCCATTTGAGATTTTAGATCAAGAATTAGAAACAAAACAATAATACCAATAATCAATCAAGAACATAATATTATATTTAAATATCACCTCAATACATTAGATTTGAACAAATTACTCTCAATCGCAAAGGGTTGAATTAGCCACACATCTTCTAACACCTTTTAGTCTCCCAATTGGGTTACAAGTCACTTAATGGTGTTTTCCTTTCAATCTTGCACATCAGGGTTGTGCCTCAAGCCCCCTATTTAACCTAATTTTCTTGGGCTTAAGTGACATCTCGTGTGGGCACTAATGGACTTGCTTGGGCAAATAAAACATTAAAAGGCCCAACATTACTGGCGTTATCTCACTCAAGCGAGTCTCGCTTGAGCGAGATCCACTGGTGGCATCTTAGCTTTTTGAGAATTTGGGCAACTTTGGTGAGTGTTGATGCATTCCAACTTTCCCTTTTTAGCTTTATATATTCTCCTTCTGCCCAATCATCTTCATTCTCCCCTAGAATCCTGAAATTAACACCAAATTTGGGCACTACAAGAAAAATCCATTTTAGCTACCAACAAAAAGCGGGGAGTATAAAAAAGATACATTAGCAAGGGTGAAGTCTACTCAAGTTGGACACAAATAAATTTCAAATATTGTGTACACAATGGAGACCTTTAACTCACACTACAAACTATTAAAATAATAATAATAAGTTAGCGTCTAGAATGGACACACAATACAATAAAAAAATAAGTTGTAGAATAATATTGTATCAAGAATGGAGACACAAAGTGGATGTAAGTTAATATTTTATTACTTTGAGTGTAGGTCTAGGCAACACTAATATTTGTTTCCCAAGTAGTGTCCCCAACGGTGACACTAAGTTTAATTATTGTTGGAGATCCTACTACATCGACTACAAATTAGGACATTTCATAGTATATAAGTGGGTGCAAACCTCACCTTATAAATTGGTTTTATGAGGTTGAGTTAGGCTTAAAATTCACTTCTTAATATGGTATCATAGACATTTCGAGCCTATTCTAGCGATTGTTTATTGGGCTTATCAGGCCACCTACTATTTGTTCGTTATCGAACCACTCATAATATATAGTCTCACGCTTAAGTTGGTAGCCTAGGTGCAAACCTCACCTTATAAATTTGTTTTATGGGGTCGAGTTAGGCTTGAAGTTCACTTCTTAATAATTATTTAATTTTATATCCATTTTAATGTCTCCCAAACCTATGTTATCGCTAAATAATGTATTTTTCTTTATGTAGGCTTAGCCAACACTACCTTGTAAATTTGTGTCTCATTGGAGGTCGTCCCTAATGCATAGCCACCAAAAGATTAACTTCCATTTCTATTGGGACGTTAAGCCTCATGTAGCGTCTCTCTTTTGGGGACCCTACAATCATTATTTCTTGTAGTGGGGAATAAATCGTTCCTATTCAAATTTAAATTATTAAATATGTAAAAAGGTATAAATTCATAAATTATGGGTTATTTTATACTTATTTTATTAATTAATATTCATAAGTGCCTATATTTTAATATGAAATATTACTGAAATTTGGCACTTTTCAACACCTTTGTTTACATGTCTCTTCTCGTATCTTTGCCTTATCACGTAGCTCCTGGAGTAGATCCAACTCGATTTTCAGGCATTCTTAATTTAGCTTAAGGTTGCCAAGTGCACGCCGGATTGTCAACTCTCTGACCTCAACTGGTAGCATTGCATTTGTTTCGTAGGTGAGGTTGTACGGAGTTTCCCCTGTAGCCGAGTGCGAGGTGCACCTATAGGCCTAGAGGACCTCAAGGAGCTTTTATGTCCACCTTCCTTTTGCACTACCTAACTTCTTCTTCAACTCGATCAGTATGACCTTGTTTGCAGACTCTACTTGTCCATTAGTTTGTGGGTGTTCCACTAAACTTGTTTTGTGTCGAATGCGAAGACTGTCATAGAATTCGGCAAGCTTTCGGTCTGTAAATTGTCTTCCATTGTCAATGATAACAATGTGTGGAATGCCGAATTGGCATACTATTATACCCTTCCAAAAAAGCCTTGAACCTATTGAGCAATGATCTTTGCAAGGGGTCCGACCTCAATCCACTTGGTGAAATAATCCATTGCTACTAGCAAGAATTTTCTTTTCCCGGTTGTTGATGGAAATGGACCGACTATATTCATCCCCCATAAGGCAAACAACCACGAAGAATTGATATTTTGCAAATCTTAAGGGTGGAGGTGTATGAGAGGACCATGCTCTTGGAAGTTTTTGAATCTCTTAACAAAGTCAACACGGCTCTCAGGGTGGGTCAATAATAGCCTGGTCTCAGTACCCTCGCCGCCATTGTTCATGGCCTCGAATGTAGGCCGCATGCACCATGGTGTAGCTCCTCCAAGATGTATTCAGCCTCGGTTTTGAATACACATTTAAGCAGCGGATTCGAGAAACCTCTTTTATATAAGTCATTCCCCACTAAGACGAATTGAGTTGCCTTCTTCGTAATTGCAAGGTCATGGACTTCCTTCCCAACCTCTCGGTCTTCCAGCACACCCTTGATTTCAGAAATCCAATTTGCTTCTTATTGTCCTGTCGTCATGCATTCCTCAATTCCAACCGATGGAGTAGATAAATTTTGTTGTATGATGGTGTCATGCTGACCTTTTTTCTTACTACTGGCCAACTTTGACAAGATGTCAACCCGAGAGTTATCTTCCCATTTTATGTGATTTTTAGTATCACTTTTAAACCTTACCATGATGCCGACCACTCGGTGATAATACTTCAAGAGCAAAGGATCTTTCACTTGGTACTCCCTGCTTATGTAACTGATTGTTAGTTGTGAGTCTTTTGCACTCAACCTTCTGGGCTCCCATGTCTTTAGCCAGTAACAACCCAACTATTAGGGCTTCATACTTAGCTTAGTTGTTTGACGCTTTGAAACCAAAGCGTAAAGATTGTTCTATCCGAAGACTTCTCGGCCTTTCGAGAACAATTCCTGCTCCTCCCCCACCCTTATTGGAAGACCCATCAACATATAACACCCATGGTGCTTCTGGCTCCAGGTTGTCTTGCAACTCTGAGGTGAAGTCGGTTATAGGCCCTCTTGGTTCGTACTTAATTCTAAACTATAATAACTCTACCGACTAGCCGATCATTCTTCCTACCAGCTCAAGTTTTACCAACACCTTACTAATGGGGCAGTCAATTCGCACAATAATTTCATGACTTTGAAAATAGAGCCGGAGACTCCTAAAGTGGGGGACGAGTGTCAGAGCTACCTTATCAATTATCTGGTATCTGGTCTCGACATCTTGTAGTACCCAACTCACAAAATAAATCGGCTTCTAGTCAATTGTGCATTGAACAATGGCGACACTCACGAATTTTGGCGACGCGATAAGATACACCAGTAGGAGAAGTCCTGGTGATATGAATCCAAATAGAACTGACAAGAGAACTAGGAATTTAGGTTTATGAAACAGAATCAATTAAAAATAGTAACAATGAAAAACCTGAATTGAGGCAGGCGCCACAAACAAAGTTTGATAAGCCTAAGGAGGATCACTAGAAGAATTGGTGGATTCTTGAAAAAATCGCAAGATGCAGGGAAAAACCCTAGTAGAGGAATATTCTCTCTTAAATTACCAAAATATTCATCCTTCATTCTGAATTCCAACAATGTATAAATACAAATTTAGCTCGAGGTCTTTTCTCATTTGTAAGTAAATAAAATGAAAATACAATCCCTATATTTCAAGAAGGATCATTTGTCCCAATGGTTAAATTGATATTTTCTAACTGGTTTTGGGTTCAAATCCCACTCTAAGCAAATTAATAATATTATTTTATTTTAATACTCCAAACATGTTGTGCATGTAATCAACATAGTCTTTTTAAACTGTGGGCAATTCAACAATTGGGCCTCCAAAAAATTAGTCACCTGGTGTTGTAAAGTCTCTTAGGCCTTTCTAAGTCTTCCTCTTGTCATGGGTCCACCTAACTCTGGAATGGCTTGGTCAAGTTCCTGCTCACCATGCCCTTGGACTTGGAAGATGAATCTTGTAGACATTTTCATTAATCTTTTATAAAACTTGGAAAGGTCCATTCCCTCTAGGGTGGAGCTTGGATTTTCTTTGTTAAAGGAACCTTTCTTTCCTCATGTGTACCCAGACCTAATCTCCAGGCTCAAAGATTACTTTCTTTCTTCCTTTGTTAGCTTGCTTAGAATAACCTTCAACTTTTTTTTTCAATTTGTGCTTTGACTTGTTCATGTAGCTTTCTTACATAGTCAGTCGTAGCCTATGCATCTTTATGCTTTAAAACATAAACGGTAGGCATTGGTAACAAGTCTAATGGAGTTAAAGTATTTAATCCATACACAATTTCAAATGGAGAACAATTTGTTGTGCTATGAACCTATTGTAAGCAAATTCAATGAGGTAAACATAATTCCCAAGCTTTCAATTTGTTTTCAAAATAGTTCTAAGTAAGGTACCCAAAGTTCTATTCACTACCTCTATTTGTCCATCTATTTGGGGATGATAAGTAGTTAAAACCAAAAGTTTGGTACATAACTTACTGCATAATGTCCTCCAAAAATGACTTAGGAATTTTGTATCCCTATCATTAACAATACTTTTTGGTAGTCCATGAGGCCTTACTACCTCCCTGAAAATTAAGTCAGCTACATGGCAAGCATCATCAATTTTTTTTACAAGAAATAAAATGAGTCATTTTGGAAAATCTGTCAACAACCACAAAAATATAATCTTTCTCTCCTTGAATTCATGGCAAACCCAATACAAAGTCCATTGAAATATCAATCCAAGGGCTATCAGGAATAGGTAAAGGAGTGTACAAACCATGAGGTTTGACTTTTGATTTGGCCTTTTTACAATGCAATTTTCACAAAACTTTTGCACAACACATTTCATGTGAGGCCAATAAAAATGTTCATGCAAAGTATCAAAGGTCTTTTGAACCCCAATGTGTTCCATTAGCCCTCCTTCATGTGCTTCTCTTAATAAAAGATCCCTAATGGAACATTTAGGAACACACAATATTTTCTCTTTAAACAAATAACCATTGTCCCTAAAATATTCATTGGTGCTAAACTTTGTGGAAGCATTATAGATTTCAGCAAATTCAGAATCATGTGGATACATTTCTTTTAAAAATTCTAGACCAAACAATTTTGTTTCAAGAGTATAAATCAACACATGTCTTCTCGACAAAGCATCAACCACAATATTTCCTTTTCCTTTTTTATGCTTTATGACATATGGAAATTGTTTTAAAAATTCAACCCACTTGGCATGTCTTTTATTTAAATTTCCTTGGCATTTTAAGTACTTTAAAGACTCATGGTCACTATGAATCACAAATTCTTTTGGTAAAAGATAGTGTTGCCATGTTTGTAATGTTCTCACTAACGCATACAATTTCTTATCATAAGGGAGATAGTTTAAGGAACCAATATTTAATTTCTCACTAAAATAAGCAATTAGATGACCTTCTTGCATCAAAACAGCTCTTATACCCATATTAGATGCATCACATTCAATTTCAAAAGATTTTGCAAACTTTGGTAATGCAAGAATGGAGGCATTAGTCAATTCATGCTTAAGGGAGGCAAAGGCTTTTTCCTATTTTTCTTCCCATTTAAGCCTAACATGCTTTTTAACAATCTCATCTAGGGGTGCTACCAAGGTGCTAAGATTCCTTACAAATCTCCTGTAGAAACTAGCTAGGCCATGAAAGCTCCTAACCTCACTCAAATTTTTAAGGATAGGCCATTCTTGGATAGCCTTCATTTTTTTTCATAATCTACCTGAACTCCTTTGGCACTTATCACAAAACCTAAGAATGTGTTGAATCAAGTGTATTCAAAGCTTTGAAGAATCCAAATCCTAGCGTTTGATGAAGGCTAGAGTTGCTTGAAGATGTTGATCTGCTTTAGAGTAGGATCTGGGTAGCTTATCTTTGTAATCCACTCTTTGTTGAATCTAAAGCTTGAGTGTTTTCAAATCTTTTAAGTTTAAAGTTTTTTTCAAACTAAGTGAAAAACAACCTGTTGTTTTGTCGAAACAACCGATTGTTTTATACTTAGGTGTTTTTGAAAAATTTTGAAAACTATTTTGAGGGTTGACTTGCTGTCAAACCAAAACAACCGATTGATTCGCTCTTTCAACCGATTGTTTGTTGGAAATCCTAACAGAAACAGTTTTGTTAGTTAAGTGAGCTTTAAAAGATTTTATAACTGAATACGCGCATGTTTTAAATGCTTTGACCAAGATTTGAATACTATAAATAGTTTGTTAATGTTTTATAACAAATAAAAAGAAAGAAAAACATATTTGATTTTTTCAAAGAGCTTTTCAAAGATTTGTGTTTTCACTTTGAGCTTTGGTTATTCAAGAGAGAAGTAGAATAAGATTACTCTGTATTGATTTCAGTTGATTATGTAACAATGTAATTCGTTCTAAGAACTTTGTACATTCTAGTGTTGTAAAGCCAAGAAGGGTTTGTGCTCTTGAGGTTGTCAAGATCAACATTCTTGGTGTGTGTGTGTGCTGAGCCAAAGGAAGTGTGTTTCTTGAGGGGATCAAGGTCACTTCTTTGGTGGTGTGTGTACGTAATCTGGTTTTGATTACCTAGTGGATTTCCTAGTGGTTTCTGGGAAACTGGATGTAGCTCTTGGTTTAAGAGTGAACCAGTATAAACTGTTTGTGCATCTCTCTCTTCCTTAAACTCTTTAAATTCAGTTGTTGTTATTTTTACTGGTATAAACAACCGATTGTTTCTGCGAAACAACCGATTGTTTTTCTGGTGCTTTATTGTTTTGAGTTGTGTTTCTTGGCTAACTAAATTCCTAATCTGGTTTCTTGCAAAGAATTTCATTCTAGACTAAAAAGTTTACGAAAACCATCTTTAAACAATTCACCCCCCCCCCTCTAGTTTAAAGCCATACATTCTAACAGAATGCAATTTGTTTAGTACAAAATCTGCATTTATCAAGATTAGCATACAACTTTTATTTTCTAAGAACATTCAAAACAACACACAAATGTTCCACATGTAATTCCAGACTAGTGTTATAGATCAAGAAGTCATCAAAATACACCACAACAAATTTGCCCAAAAATTCTCTCAAAACATGGTTCATTAATCTTATAAAAGTGCTCGGGGCATTTGTTAGCCCAAATGACATCACACGCCACTCATACAATCCATATTTTGTTTTAAAGGCAGTTTTCCATTCATCCCCTCCCTAATCCTAATTTGATGGTAACCACTTCTTAAGTCAATTTTTTAGAATATACAAGCACCATACAATTCATCAAATAAATCATCTAACCTGGGAATAGGGTGTCTATACTTGATGGTAATGTTATTTACTGCTCTACAATCTATGCACATCCTCCAAGAACCATCCTTTTTAAGCACCAAAATGACTGGAACAACACATGGACTCATGCTCTCTTGTACCCATCCTTTGTTTATCAATTCTTCCACTTGACTTTGGATCTCCTTTGTCTCTTGAGGGTTGCCTCTATAAGCTAACCCTCTTGGCCTCCTCAAGTGCCCGAGTTTTGGCACAAAATTCTTTCAATTCTTCTAGCTGCATGAATTTGGTAGCTCTTTGACACAACTCATCTAAATTCATGGCCGACTTCTTGCATAGACTATCAGAGAAAGGGCCAGGCTTGAGCGTCATTACCATGTGATGCATGGTCACCTTAGGACTCAGGTTGCGTATATTCAATGCCACCTTGCCAAACCTTTGCATGAAGGTTCGTAAGGAATTTTGTCTTCTTGCCAAATGTTTACCAAAGCGAGGGATGTGAGGTGGTGTGGACGACTTGTAGTAAAATGAGCTCCAAACTTTGTCACCAATGTGTCAAAACAATCAATAGAGTGTGTTGGTATGCGAGTAAACTAACATAAAGTTGCTCCTTTAAGAGAGGTGGGGAATACCCGACACAACAACGCATCTTCTATAGTGTACAAACTAACTTGTGTTATGTATGCGTCCACGTGTTCATCCGGGTCTATAGTACCATTGATGGAGGAGGGCCCAAGCTCACCACACTATGAAAGCCAAAGCTTCCAAGACTAGACCGTCTAGCCCATGAGGAGCGTCTAGTCTCAAATGGAGCGTCTAGCCTATGATGAGGAGCGTCTAGGCCATGATGAGGAGTGGCTACATAAGGAGCATCTAGAAGGAATCCTAGACCGTCTAGCTCACCACACATGGATCAAGCTACGGTTTTGGAAAACCTTGTAATTGTTGCATAAAGGCCCATTAGGGGTGCTTAGTAATTAGAGTAGTGTAGAAAGCATATTTGAGTGAAACATTCTATAAACTCTCTAGGTTTGGCCGGTCATGAGCACATGGCACATGTGCTTTGTGAATTGCATTTAATTTGGCTTTCATTTCATTAGACATTAGCTTAAAACTTACGGCCATTTAGCTTATAAATAGGAAGGTCTACACCTTGTATTTGCAAGTTTATTGTGAGTAAAGTTATGCTGCCATTTTGTGTCAAGCTTTGCTTCTCCCTAGAACTCTAGGCTCTAAACTTCACATCCTTCACCTTTCCTTGGGCTGGCCGAACCTCCCTATGTTCATACCTATCATGCACCTTCAAGATCAACATCACTCTTAGGAGGATCTTGCACACACACCTCCATAGCTTCCGCACCATTTTCTTACATGATTCAAGAAAACCTTCTAGTATTTATACCTTTTGGATGTGTCTCAACTATCATGGGTTTGCTCGTGAGTCCAAAAGAAGACCCAATTATACCGTAATCACCATTTACATTTAAACTGACTTAATTATGATTAATTGTAAGTTTACATGTTGTGTTTGGATTAAGAAAGTCATTGGACTTTCTCGAATATTCGATCATGTCAACCTTCTCAGCAGCTATCAGTAGGACAAGTTTAGTTTCATCTCTTAACAAATCAGATTTGTAATGTGACATAGTTAATAAGTAAATAGCTTTTAAAACTTTAAAAATATTATCTTCGGTTAAGGAGAAAAACAGAGGCTTGATTACCTCCTTCTATCTTTATTTTGCTTTTGATTTTAGAATATGATGTTATTTTTTAATTTTGAATTGTATAAACAAGAAGCCCACCAATATCTATTTTACCTCTGTTTGTTTGTAGAAAAATTACTGTAAATAAGAAGCAGAAAATTGTTTTTCTACATGCAACTCCGAATAAAACCTAAAAAAATCAAATTTCTGCTACTTTTTTTCTTTATAATAAGTTTATATAAGCATATAAAAATGGCTAATAGGTTATGATTTTATTAAAAAGTATTCTTAGAAAAATCTAAACAAACAGTCCTATTACTATAAAAAAATCATGAAAAAATTCTTAAGTTCGTGACATTTTCGATATCATTAATCCTAAAATCCATCATAATCATAATTAATGTAATGATTGAACAGTTTACGCGTTTTAGAGATTAAATTTGCTCTATGAATAAAGTCATAGATTACGAAAAAGAAAGCAAAGGGAAGAAATTGGTGAAATGGCTAGGTGCTTCTAGACTGCTAGAGTTGGGTGGATTTTGTAGCCTCTCTAATTTCTACAAGCCTCTCACCAAAATGCTTCCACTCTCCAATATCTAAAGAATGATTTCGCAATTTCTTTCTTTTTCAAATTTTGATAACATCGAACCGAACCCCTCATTTACAATTGGAGTTTCACCTGACAAAATTATCCCATAAAACAGCCACAATTTAACCAATGTCGATTTGTTTAGTTTGCAGCATGTAAATTACACGGACAATTAGCAGGCACCTAGAAAATGCTAATACGATTTGTAAGTTGGAACCTTCAAATTTCTAATATTTAATATATTGAATAGCATGGATTACTTGCTATAAAAGAGTTGAACACATTAACTTACTGATAAACTGAGCATAATCCTTAAATGCGTATAGATATACCTACCAAGGTACCTATATTGAAAAAGGGACAATGGCTCCCGGATGACTTTTGAACCTGCAACTCATGTGAAACGAGAAAAATACTTTTTTAGGTTTTAAATAAGATGGTATGGATCAAAATACATTCTCATATCTCTTTTCTCAAATACATTTCCAATGAATTTCTAGGATACTTCCTAAAATCTTTTTTTCCGGAATATTTTTTGGATTTTATTTTTTAGAATGTATTTTTTTATTCCGAAATTTGTTTTCCATTTTGATTTTCCAATTCTATTCTGGAATTTTATTTCCATAATATAAACACTATTCTGGAATTTCATTTCCTGAATAAAAAAAACTATTCTGAACTTACTTTTCGAGAATGTATTTTTTTTAATTCCAGAATTGCTTTTCCGGAATGAAGGACAGTTCTGGAAATTTAAAAATGGATAGGATGCAGTTAAAAAAAGTCGGGTGTAGGAAGAATTAGCCTGAAAAAAGTTCTTTCTGTACATATCTAAAAAGAAAATCCAAGGGCACAGCCCATTGTTCAGATTGGCATCAATCTCCTCGTAAGCTTTAAATTCACTTGACCTCCTCAATCTGAATTTCAGAATCAGGCGATAGTTTAAACTTGAGAATCTTGTGAAGCTGACATAAAGGTTTTACTTGCTTTGTTGGAGGTTGACTTGAATCAATTAGTCTTGTTCTAGAGAAAAGATTCACTTCAGATGATCCCGTCTCTTCATGAACCACAGGGGTATCTGCATATTATCAAATAACTTATTTTAAGCAGTTCAAAGTGGGAAGCAAATCAAATTAAAACTAGTTCCATAAAACATGAGTATCTTAACAATTGCAAAGGCATCGATCGATTAAGGGATAGCTATTCTTCTGAAAACATATATTGAATATAGAGGATATTCCTCATTGGCTAAATCTTCTACAAGTTCATTTTATTGTTTGCCAGAGACTATAATTGCTGCATGGCTGGCGAAGCAACAATTCCAACTTCCAAATATAGACTACAGTTACATGATCTATTACAGGTACATAAAATAGTACATAGGATGTCAGATGCAGAGTCAATTAACGGATGCTACTAAACATGCCGACAAATAGAGCAGCTGTGAGAATTTTGGGAAAAATGTAGATAGCAACATTGTAGTAAAGAACCCATGATTTTCGATCTCAACGAGGACAAGAATAAAACATTGTAAATCTGTTTCAGAGGTAATGCGGAAGAATCAGATTTGGAAAACAGTTATCTTCTTTTATAATGACAAAAGCATTGACTCTTTAACAACCAAGGATAGAGTATCCTCACAAGTGAGACATAATTCTAGTTTCCAAGACTAATAAACCTTTTTTCAGACTTAGTCTGCACACGTTATCTGTAACTCACCTTGTTCGGTAAAAGCAAGACATGTGCCAATTGACTCCTCATATTCCCCAATCTGTACACACAAAACCATAAGAAATAACAATCCTTAAATCATCATTATCCATTCCATTCAGCGAAATTACAAACAAAAATAACAAAAATTGATAGAAGCAACTTTAGCCAATTGAAACTTCTAGCTGAATCAGATCATTCAAATTATTTGCCTAATCCTATAGGTAAGCATTGAAGAAGCATACATCCAAACAAATGGACAGCTTTCATTAATCTATATAACTTCAACAGATTCCCACAAGACTACAAAAAGCACCAAAATTGCAACATATAACTTAACCCCAAAAATTCTAAACAATCAAAACCGTAAAAGCAGAAAGGCAAGGAATTTTAAAGCAGGGAACTTACCAGCTTAAATTTGTCATCAATTATCAATACTGGGTTTAATGTATCAAGGCCCTATCATTAATAAAATTTAATATAAGCATACTTAACTTAGGCATGATAAGCAATAAAGATCACCAGAAAAATGCTGGTGAAACATAAAAGGAGAAATAAAAGAGAGAATCCACAGTGAAATTAAGCATGTATTTGGATACAGAATTTCACAATTTAAAAGACATTGAAATGTATTGATTTGGACAGCTTTTAAATTCAAATTGTTTCATTTTTTAAATGTTTTGTTTAGATAAGAAAATTCAAATTTATTAAATTTTATTTTTTTTGTTTGGAAAGTATTTTAATTACCACAAAAATGTCAAAACACAAAATAGAAATCTTAAACAGTTATACAGTATCATCTCATTTGAATCAAGATAAATAATCCTGTTTATCATAAAAAGAAAACGAATAATGGCACCAGGTCGAAAATCTACGTAGTTGATGAACTTAATACACATAAAGTGAAAAATATGAAGAAAGGGCAACCGGTTGGGGAACTTACGGTAAGAACATACTTGGCATTTGCTGGAAGGTTAATTAGGTTAGAAACACTGTCCAGGTCAAGTAGAACATATTCATCTTGATCCTCATGTTCATATGAAGCTGAATTTGCCTCCATATTCCTGTACATAGATTGCAAGTAAAAACTGACACTCTGATAGCAAATCTGAAATGAAGGAACAAATAGTTTATGCCATTATTTTTGTTTTCAAATAACAATAAAAAAAAAATATTCCACAATATAGGTTATTTAAAGACCACAAAAAAAGTTTTCTTATAAAAACAACTCGAAATTCTTGGAGTAAGTTCAAATTACAAAAACAAGAGTTGAGATTCTGTTTTTTAAATCAACCACCTCAGAAGATTACCATTTTGGGCATTTCCAGGTAACATAGACACAGGTAAAGTTAGATATTTTATAAAAAAAGGGTAAATAAATCACAAAGAGCATAAATAAGTTTGTAAAACAAATTGAGCTATGGCGGAAACTGGGATTCAGGTAATAATTCTGAATACAACTAGCAAAATTTGAAATTTAGAACCCTAAAATAATATAACAAATGTTGAGGAGACAAACACCAAAAACAAAATTCCACACAACAGCAGAGTTTCAACTGTGCTGCCATTTGTATCAAAGAGGGTGCTAGACTTGTCAAACTATAGTTTCACAATTTTTATTCAAATTTCAAATTCCATCATTAACTCATTTATTAGATGATCATTTCAATTATAATTTTGGTTTACACTATTGGTATCGCCCCATGAAGCAATCCTCTTTCTATCTTTCTCAATATCCAACACAATCACACATTCAAGGCTCAAATTCAAAATTGAAACAACCCTATGACACACTAGGTGGTGAATGACTATCACAATTAGTCCACTACAAGACACACTTATTATGAAAATTACACTCGACCCGAAAGAAAATAGCTTAATCCATTTTAACATTCTGAGAAAATAAAATCCAAAACCTAACTAACTAAGGTGGTTGGTTTACTTGTGAGAAACGTATAAAAGAGGAAACGAAGAATACACCTGGAGTGATACAAATGTGAAACGCAGAAGAAAAAGCTTCGTGTTGGGTTGCGCGGCACAGCGCGGTGAGGGACACAAAAGAAGGAGAGGCTGTGGCACCAAACTACGGCAACGAGATGTTTCGATTTGGGTGAGAGGTGGTTAGGGATTGGGCGGGTTTCTCACTGCTGCAGGAAGCACACAGAAAGTAATGATAAAGTTTATTTGAGTTATTCATAAATTACTTTTTAAAATATTGAAATCTAATTAAAAATTATTTATGAAAAACACAAATTATAAAAGATGAATTTAATGAACCTTACAGATAATATAATCATGGCTGAGGAAAATTTTCACTAAAAATAATATCATTTTAAATATTATTATGATTAAAAATAATTTTATTTTCTATAAAGTGCACTTTATTAAGTTTTGATATTAAAAATAACAAAGAGTTGTTAAAAATATTATCTCAATTAATTGCATGAGATAAATAAGAAAATAAGATAAAAATATTTAAAATGTGGTTTGTTTACAAAAATGTGACTTAATGAGATGAGAATAGTTCCTGAAAATAGATTTATTTAATAATAACTCTTAATCTCTAAATTTTAAATTCTAGGTTGAAGTGCAATGTTTTTCATTTTTTTTTCAATAACAAAATAATGTTATGTCGAAGAATAAATTAGTTGTACGGGATCAGAACTTATAGCGTTCAGAGCTCGTCGATAAGGCCTCAATATTTACTTCAAGCAGGTCAGTTCGGCAAATGGGATCCACTTGTATGTCATATGGCTTGGCTCCAGGGGTGTGCTTAGCGTGACCAGATATGTGGTAAGTATGGTGGGCTAGAATGATGGGCCACACGCTTGGAATCAGACACTTGCATAGTAACCCGTATTCATGCATCCGATACAATTCCTCATGTATAAGTTGGACAGCGAAAGGTGTCAAGGGATCTAGGGGTGCATTTAGCACATTCAGGTCCTGCATAGGAAAAGCCTTATGTGTAAGCCCAAGCTGAAATGCGTTACGATTTATGGAACGTACACATGCATGGTGCGGAGGGTTGCAATTGGGGTTTGTTGCATGATATAGTCTTAAAGATAGGAACGTGAACCTGTGATTACTTGCGGTCTACACCCTATAAGCAAAGATACTTGAAAACGACTTGGATCTTAAGAGTGGTTGCCTTGGTTGATGCCCATGTGGTTATTCTCTTAGGGTTTGTTGCATTTCAAGGATATAGTATTCTACACAACTATGCTATTAAGATTATGGATACTATAACATAATTCTTTTTATTGAATATATTCTTACTAGAGATAGGATTCTCAGGAAAAAAGGTGGTTACCAGTAGTAACCTAGCAATACTCTATAAAAGGGGCCTGAGGTTCCAGGTGAAGGTACGCAATTTTGAATACTGAAACTAGTTGTTTCTTATTCTTTGATAAACACTTACTTATTTGAGCGTCGGGGTGCGAACGGTCGTAAAGACGCCCTTTGACCAGTCATCGAAGTCAACCGACGACCAAGTCAACCAGCAATGTGTAAATTTTTTTTTTTATTATAAATTTAAACTTTAAAAGTAAATATTTTTTTAATATTATTTATAGGTTAGTTTTTTTCTTTTATGCTATTTTATTAAATGTTATTTTAGTAGGCGCAACTTAAGGAGTATTAAGTATTTATTTAGGTTTAGTTTATTTCCATTCAATTTTATGATTCAAGTTTTTTTTAAAGATTGTACTGAGATAATTTAATAAAATAATATTTTTTCTGATTGTAATATTATCTTATATTAGTTTATTTATTTATTTAATTGATACATCAACTTATAAGTTATTTATTTAAGAATTGACCTTTGCTATGTATACTTCATTTCTTTTATTTTTATTTTCAAATATGTTTTTTTATAAAAAAAAAGAATTATAAACTCTAAATACTTTTGTTTACCCTCCATGGATTGTTCTTTCAATTCTTCTTACAATTTTGTTTCTTCACTTTATAGAAGGTAGGCCCCTTTTATTAAATAGTATTAAAATTTTCATTCCATAATCTGTTCATTTCTTGAAACAAGTATTTTGTCAACAAAATCTATTAACTCCTTGAACTTACAAATTTTATTCTTAACCGATCAACATTTTGTTGACTCCTTGAACTTTGTATATCATTTACCTGTAGACTCTGGTCAAATATAATTTTTGTTTCAATTTTTTTAATCCAATTATCCTTTTATCACTAAATCGAATAAACACTAATTGATTAAAATAAAATAAATTACAATTCATATTCCTTTCAATTTCTTATTTTTCATTTTGTTCTATTTTTTCCAGACAATATTAGTTGTCAGATAAAAAAATCTGCAATTTTAATTTAATCCTCAGTTTTGCATACATTTATTTATTTAACTTTTTATATTTCAAATAAATTATTTCCCAGTGATAAATAAATGTTAGATCTAGCAATAAGATCAGAATAGAATTAAATTGAGTAAGAATTAAAGATCAAGCCAAAATCATAGATTTTTTACAAAAAGTAGAAAATCAAAATCAGAAAATAAATTAAAGATCAAGCCATGCAAATTGTGTAGTAATATTAACCATTCAAATTAAGAATAAGTTGCATGACATAGCACACAAAAGCAGAGGTACAACATTGGACAAGAAATGAACAAAATGAAGCACTGACACAGACAGAAAAGGAAAACAAATTACTGTATCAACGTCTCCAGGAAAGAGTGTGACACAAGGAAAAAAATTGAACACTTTAAATATTGTTGTTCATGTTAAACATAACACTTTCAAGGGAGGAAAGAGAAAGAAAACTACTCTGGCAATTTGTCCTTCAAATAGTTCAGAACAGCTTTAGTTCCTTTAGACAAGACAGTCCTTCGAATGCTGAAACAAGTGAAGAAACATCAAAATTTTCACCAATCATTGTTATCAATTATCAGTTCATTTTGGACACACACCCAGCTTTCCCATATGTTGAGATCGAGCTGATCTTTATACTTTATTTCTGTTTTGTTAGGAACTTAAGCTGCATAGAATTTTACTTTTGCAGTCAAGTTGGTTAAGTAAAACTGTAAGTAGGGGTAATACACACCCTTTGCAGTTTAACACTTGCTCAATTACTATATCTCTAAAACTCTAGTTAAATTAAGGGAAGTTGACAAAATTTAATATTCTTCACTCCAGTCCAAAATTCACAATTTATAGGTTGTGGAGAAAGTGCTAAAGTATATGGGGATAATTATGTAATTTCGCTAATACTAAACATTTGTAAACATAGTGAAATCGGTGAGTCACAGAAGCGTCGAAGCACCATCCACTTCAATCAAGGACACAATGTTCATTATGAAAGAGGCAGAAGAATGGGGGAATGATTATAAAATGTAATTCTTGGCATTGATCTTTAGAATTTATCTTTCCACATTTGAAAGATTGTTAAACCTAAAGCGTAAATATAGCAGAGAGGCAAACAACAATTATACTTGCAAAACCCAGACTGTTGCCAAAAAAAATAGTTCTCCATTTTGATAAAGCATGTGGGAAGGTCGGGGCAGGGGGAGGTTACCTTCTGAGAGGATTCCCATCAAGTCTCAACGCCTGTAGGCTTGGTTCCAGCAAACCCTGATCAAATAAATTTCTAAAATAAATGCAATGAATCAAAGTTATAGCAAGGATGCAGATGATAAAGTGACCTCATGGAGACTGAGTCAAAATAAATTCAATCAAAATTTCCTGTTTGATCCTTTTACATGCCCAACATTGAGACTTATTATATCACCCACTATTTCTCGCAAATTCGCAATACATTTGAATGAGAAATACAGCCTCAGTAAAGAAATGAAACCACCACTTTCTTTTAAATTAGAATCCACTATCAAGTGTCATTTCTATTTTCTAACTTTTTTTCTTAATAATATTAAACTTCTATTTTAATAGATTATGTACATATTTTTATTATGTTAATTATTTTTTCATTAAGCTATATTGTTTAGATTCTACTTAAATAATTGCTTATACGTATCTGTTGGGACTTTTGTCAGTTTGGTCAACAAAATTAACACCCACTCTCCCCTTTTGAGAGAGGGACTATATATATTTCTCACCAGCTCAGGTGGAAGAACTGAGATGTTGTTATCAGATAAGTCAAGCTCCTCGAGAGAAGTGAGATTCTTTAACCCCTGAAAAAACAAGTTCATATATGTAAGCAAAGGAAAGAAAGGTAATAAAAAAAATTAGTTAAGTAGTAGTCAAGTAGGAGCTAAGTTTCCATGTGTGCGGGCATATACAAGACTCAAGCTTTAGAGGTCAAATTATAAATTCAGCTTTCTAAATCACTAATAATTAAGAAAGTATACGGAATTCAACATAGTGAAAGATTGAAATATGACATTTCTCTTCAATCATAAATTCTTTGGTAGACAAAAATTCAATTTTATGAACTTGTTACTGTGAAAGTACATTATCTATAAGATTTGAATTCAATAGGCATACTACAAACAGCTGGACCCTAAGCCATTGTCATTAACTAAACAATATAAAGTTCAAGGATATTATCATAACTTTTCACGGTATATAAATAAACAAACAGTTACACAAGCTTAATCCCTGTTTTCGAGCCACAGAAAAAATGTTACCACTGGAATTGATTGAAGGGAATTCTGACTCAAGTCAAGGACCCGTAGCTGATGCAGCCCCACTATATCAGATGGAACTTCACTGAGCCTCATCCTTCTGTTAGTTTTGTGATGTTAAAGTTAAACACAGGCTCCCAAGAAGATAAAGAAAAATGAAAGTTAAATCTGTGTATGTGTGTGAAGTTGTCTTCTTACACTTGCCATCACCAACCTTAGGTGAAGCTCTTGCAGGTAAGGCAAGCTAGAAAATGCAGGACCATCTAGTAATGAAGCTGCATTACCGCTTAAATCCAGGATCTGAAGCTTAGGCACCACTTCAAAGCCATCTGAAGGAATCTATTGTTCAAAGGACAGATAAGGTCAGTCACAGCGTCATATGATTTACATTTATGGAAGATAATAAAGCGTGTGAACATAGAAATTTCACAACTATTAGGATTTCTATCACTATAATCACTGACGGATCCTGAGAGGAAATAATATATGGAAATGTTTCATAACATGCAGCAGATTAAATGCCTATTATAAAAATCTAATCACATGAAATTTTGAGAAATACTAACTACTAACCCTTTTGGCCATTGATTGCCTTCAGAAGTGTTACTAACGTTATTAGAACTTAAATAGTACCGGTTGTCTAGTAAAAAGAAAGAAAATAAAGACTGAACTTGTCAATGATATAACTATGCAGGAATTAAAACAATCATTGACCTCTTTATTCATGCTAAGAGAAGAGTAAAATGTACAGAAAGCAAGGACCATCAACAAGAGATAAAACATATTATTACTATGGATTTTACAATTTGAAAAACCATAATAACTATTCATAAAGTATTGTGTTCAGCAATGGTTTTTATACATGTCGATACCACCATTCATTTTATAAGAAAAAGAACAGAGAGAAGTTCTCGGGATCATTAGTTGTTACCTGTCTGAGGGAATTGTTGTCTATCTTCAAACATGAAAGGCTTGAAAGTGATTTAAGAATTGAACTTGGCCACTCTATAATTTGATTCTTAGATAAAATCAATGTCTGGAAAGTGTACAATGTACAAATGAATTAATACAGCCTTTTCAATCTGCAGGTCCATTTATGATCAGAATACCTAAGAAATCTCCCTAACCCTCAAACATCTATCAACCAACAAATTAACATTAAATATTGAAACATATTATCATTAATATATCCATAAATTGCTTTGAGCCTGAATCTTCATGAAATAATCACTCAACAGAAAGAAAAGGGCGTAGCATATGAAAAATGTTTAACTTTATACAAAGAAAATGAAGGTAACTGTGAAAAAAAATTCCTTGCAATTTAGTGGAATGCTAAGGATCATTTTTCGTTGTAGTATAATATTAGCGTAAGCACAAAAAGTGGCATAATTACAAAGAAAAAATTGTAAACAATAAATTATGGTACACAGAAAAATATGAAAAAAAAACAAGAAAATGATTGAAAAAATTACAATCATTATGAAAACCAGAAGATACGGTTTAACCTGGAGTGAAACACAAGAAGAAAGTTGAACGGGCAACTCCTGGATGGAGTTTCTTGAAAGATCAAGTTTTATGACCTCCCCTGATTCCCACACTTCTGATGGGACAGCAGTTAATCCCAACCCTTCCATAGAAAGTTCCTGAAGACAATTATAAATAGATGGGTAATAATTAGTGGGGAAATGAATGTCTGGATAAAGAAATTTGATGGAAGTTAAGAAACCTAACAAAGGAATATATGGGTATTTTGTTAGTCTATAATGTGATTACACATATCAGACAGACATAATAACATTAAAGAATGCATTGTCAAACTACAATGTAATGTAATCAACTTTGATATTAACATCATGATTGTTACATAAACATACTCCTTTTTTTTTGTTTTTTTATTTGACAAAGGATTTTGAAATTCTTATCAAAAGTAATAAAAAAGAAAACTAGATTTTGTCCCTTATTCCCCTATTACAAGCGCAACGCCATGTGCCTGACTTTGATAGTTGAATTTTGCACAGAATATTTAAGTATCATCTAGTGTCCTACTAACCTCTATAAGCAGAAGAAAACATACAGAATGAGTTCCTTGGAAAAAACAAGTAATTTCAAGCAACTAATTGGCACATGTATTATTTTGTCTATGCAATAGTACAAAGTGACTTTCCAACCGTGTTGAAGCAATAAATGCACATTGGGATATCAATACACTGACACGGACTACAAGCATCTTATCATAAAAAGGAAATCTATGGAATGAATATTTTCCTTTTCAAGAGAAGCAACACCTTTGAAGTGATAGACAATCGTGTAGCCATTGCGATCACCTCTTCTTTTGATGTGGTTACAGTTTCAGAATCTGCAGAAGAATTTTACAATATTGTACCTAACATCAGTAACGGATTCAAATTTAAGTAAAATGCATAATGGATCTAACATTGTAAGATACCTTCATCTGTAGAGAGTCTGCTTCGTAGAAATTTCAGTAACGCTGGTGTAGGTCCAGATACTAATGAGCTGGTGAGAAGAAAACCATTAGAGGAATATATATATATATAGAAGTGTTGACCTCTGAAAGGAGCATTTTCTGTACCTTCGAAGAGTTCTCAAAGGATTTCCACTAAGCAGAAGTTTTCTCAATGTAGTCATCTTTCCTAAACAAGAAGCAAAAGGTAGAGATTCAGTGTCAGCAACGAGAATTGTCAAGCATACCCAGGTCCAGCACCTGAAATTATTGTTTATTTAGAACTCGTTATCACAGGGAATGTTGCCCTGCTTTTACAATTTTACTACTTATCAGTTTCTTTGCAATTCTTTTAGATACTGAAATCAGTACAAAGAGTTGAGATAAAAAAAAATTATGTTCATTGCATATTTTCTGTACAAAATATCAGTAACAATTTTTTTTTTTCAAAATAACGAAAACTGTACTTATCATAGCACCAAAATTTGCTGACCTTACCCATTTCAGGGGGTAACCCACTCAATGAATTATTAGAAAGATCTAAAACTAAAAGACTCAAATTGCATGCCTCTACTGGATAGTCCTTCAGCTGTGAATACACAAAATCAATAAGCAATTGAATTAATAATCAACTATTGAGGGAGAAGAGAACTTTAACAATCAATTATTTCCCCTAAATATTGTTTCTTAACACACTATTATTGCCTACCTGGTTAGAGTGAAGAACTAAAGTTCCAAGTCGATTAAGGGCCGCTATCTCCACTGGTACGGTAGAAATATTGTTATTCCTAAATTAAGAGGAAAAAAAATAAACACAGAATGTATGAGAAATGCAGCTGGTTCAAACAGAAAGAAAAACAACGCAGAGTATGCTTTTAATAATATGAAGACTTGCATCGGAATAGGTTAGAATTTGACCCCAAATAAAGCTCTGTAAGTGAATGACAACCATTGATTGATGAAGGAATTGCCAATATTCCTGCACGGGTTTGACACATATAATTTGTAAGTCAGAATGTATAATGGAGAAACCAAAAAGAAAAAAAAGTTGACCATTGTTTAAAGAACTCACTATTTTGATGAAGGTCAAGACGAATTAGACGTGAAAGGCCTCCAATGCTCACTGGTAACCCAGTCAGCAAATTTTTTGCTGTAGCAAGGGTAACAACGTAAGAAAGTTTGCAAAATAAAAAATTTAAAAATAGGAATAAAAAAATTTACAAATAGGAATAAAATAATTAATTGATATTATGCATGTGACCTTAGAGAACAAAGGACCTTACATGCATTGAATTCGGTAAGCATGGTCCATGATGAAATGAGATTTTCTGATATCACTGTTAGCTTGTTTCCCTAGCAAAGACAAAATGGTAATGTATAGAGAGCACCGATTAATAAAACTATATTTTTTTAAAGGTTTAAGGAGATGTTTGCAGTCAATTAATATACAAATTTTTGCTACTAACTACTACCTCCATATCTAGCTTAGACAATTTAGAACAATTTGCTAAATCTTCTGGCAAGCTTGTAAGAAGATTGTTTGATCCCTGCATCATAAGCCTCATTTCATCAAACAGCACGTACAAGAATTTTACATGAATAAAGACTTACACCAACAAATAGAAAAAAAATTGTAATTGATTTCAGTTCAATTGTAAAGGCAGGTAAAGTATGTTAGGGAAATTTCACGGCCCCCAATTTAAAGTAAACACAATCTTCATGAATAGATTTAAGTATGCTAAATGACCTAAATCAATGACCAAGAAATCAAAATATATAATCACGAAAAGGTAAACTACATAATCTATTCACTAAAATTGTGCTCCATTTGTTTAACTTTGGGATCATAGGGACATAATATATCTGGTGAAGACTATTATCAAGACCATCTAGTGAAGTCATGCATGTGATGTCACAAAAAATAGGTTCAAGCTTAATTCTCTTTTAAGAAATCCACCATTATGAAGAGGCGAGAAGAAACTTCACAAATGGAAGGGTAATTTATGTCAAAGTAGGCACTACACTGGTAGAGACAAATTGCCACATGCATGTGACAGTTAAGAGGAAAGAAACAAATTCTTTGGAAGTGTTGAACAAATCCTTTTGGAACAAGAAATAATTTAGCCAACAAATTGCAGTACATCACTATTGTTATCAGGAAGGAAACTCCTTCCTTAATCATAAGCCCAAAAGAAACATTACTCCATTATTTGTAGTGCAGTTTGGACTTTGGATACTGGTTCTCAAAGTATCTCATTTTTATCAGTTAGTATGTCTAACATTAACATAGAACAAAGTGAACCCCTAAAGAAGCTTGAACACTTCAAAAGAAGTAGCTGTGCCCATTTTCTTATCTTTTATATTTTACAATTTCATTCCAATACAAAATGAGAAATATCACAATAATTACATTAGTATTTGTCATATTTATAACATTTTATTATTCCTACAATGAATCATGCTCACTTTTAAAACATTGGTTCTCTTTGATTTTTCTTTTTCTTTTTACACATTTCACCATGTTAAGACTTGTGATTTATTTTAATGTTACACAAATTTTATATTTTAAAATTATAATAGATGTTTCATCTTCCATAATTTTTTAAATTTGTCAGACATCACTGTTGCATGTTGTATCCATACTTTCTAGTGGGGTCTGTAAACAAATTCCATTTAGGCGTCAAAACAATAAATAAACTTGATAGCATTCAAAATATCACAAGCACAATGTGAAAAAACCACTTTTATGTAAGATAAGCTGCACAAGTTCAGCAAGACATAGCCATTACCTTTAAGTCCAACAATTCTAAGCATCTGCCAAGCGAGCTTGGAAGCTCCGTGAGCCTATTATTTGAACAATCAAGCCTAAACAAGCAAATGCAAAAGCCGAGCGGCACGCAAGTCACATATGCAAAACAGAGTAAGTACAAAGGGAAGGAAACTTCCTCATATCAACCAAGCTATGAAAAAAACAACAGCACAGAATTCAGCATACTTAACAAGCGATGCAGCCGATCCAATCTCCTCCGGTATTTCAATTATCGAATTGAACGAAACATCCAACATCTTCAACTGAGGCAACCTACAAATCATAAACAGACAACAATGAAAAATCCAGCGACACATTTTCAAACTGAAAACAGTTAAACAAGCAAAACTAAATCGTTACAAAAACTCACTCTCCTATAGCTGCGGGAAGCTGCGAGAGACAGTTGTGGCTGAGATTCAGCACAGCGAGAAAAGGCAAATTTTTCAGATCTTCCTTCAACCATCCAATGCTATTGTGAGCAAGAATAAGCTTCTGAAGCTCCACAGCCTGTAAATTTCATTCCAATTCAAATTTCATTCCGTTTTCCTATTGGAAATAAAACTTCGGTTCAACTATGTACAGTACCTCCCACCACTTGTCGTCGTCGCCGCCGCCGCCGAGCCCCTCCAGATTCCGGTAAACCTCGTCAGGTATTTCTCTGTAAATCGAAACAACAGCGATAGCAATGGGCGAATGAATTGAAATAACGGAAAACGTAGAAATGAACAGAGCAGTAGAAAGAGTTGGCTAGGGCTTACGTGAGGGAACGATTGGAGAGGTTGAGAGAACCAGAGGCTCTCGCCGCTTTCAGCAACCGATTCATGGCACCGTGATCAGATCAGATCCAGCGCAGACGAAGAAGAACAGGTTCCAAATTTCAAATGATTTCAAAGAGGTTAATAATAATTATTATAATAATGATTCTTTCATAGCATGAGAACTTCACAAGCGAGTTTATGAAATCAAGAACATGACACTGTTCAAATGAACTGCATTTTTTCCATTTGGTGCAATTTCAATTCAGCTTGGTGTGCAAACATAACAATAATAATGTTAAAGCAATGGCTAAACTAAAACTTCAATTATCTCAATAGGATATCGTATATAATAGATTCATTACGCTTAAATATGGTAAAATTAATACATTTTTTATTGTAGTTTTTGTGAAAGAAAAATATGATTTTGTATCTATAGTATGATATTAGATGACAAATTAATTAATTGTAATACAATCTTAATATATATTATTTTAATAAGGTAAATGTTATTCATTTATTTTAAAATAAATATTAATGAACTAAAATAAGTAATTTAATTTTTTGGAAGAACAAAAATAAATAAAACTATTTTACAAAAGTTAAAATTAAAAAATTTACATTTTACAAGAGCTAAAAATATTATAAAAAATTAAACTAAATCTCATTATTTTACTGTGATCAAACACAAAATTGTTTAATACTAATCATGTTAAAGGCTTTCTATGAGAAAAAATGGAGGATGGATAGAGAGATACGGATATATATAAAAAATGATACCAACACAAACACAGATACAACCACTAAGTTTAAAAATGTAGGATGTGTAATATATCATTATAAATACATTAAAATGTATTAATTATACTTCACAATCTAACAAATAAAGATAAACAATTATAAAATAAAAAAAGTCTAACTAAAACAAGATGTATGTAAAATATTATGTTTCTTCATCTTCAGAAAATACAACTTTCTAAATCTAATTCATCAAGAAATAAACTAATAATATCAAGAATCTTATCATTATCTAATGAAATGAAAAGTCATTTTAGGTAATATTTCACAATTTAGTTTTCTCTTCATTTTATTTTGATGATGAGTTTCTTGAGAGGAGACAAAAATTGTTATGAATAAATACTAAATTCTTCCCTTCTTAAGTGTTTCACTTATTTTCAAAGAATGTATAAACGAATGTGATGGAAACCATCCAGCCACATACATCCACATAATGATGATGAAGAAGAAACATTGGATTTGAGGACAAATCCTTTTCAAGAGGGAGGAGATGATGGAAGAGGCCCAAGCCCATGATAGAAAAAGCCCAAGCCCAAGCCCAAATACAAGTTCAAGCTTCAGCTCAAGCCCAACAAATAGAAGATATGGGCCAACTAAGCATCATTGGATGTGTTTCTTTTGTAATTACTTTTGAGTATTTTTAGTAGAACATAAAGGGAGGTGTAGATATAAATATAAGAGGTGCAAATGTATAAAGCTAAGCCACACCTTCCATGTGACATAAAAAGAAGGTGTAGGTGTAGATTTAGGAGGTGCCAAAAAAATGAAACCAAGTCACACTTTCATTGTGACTAGGAATTGGCTCCAAATTCAAATGCTTCTCATTTGAATTTCCCTCCACTTTCTTTTTAATTTCCAGCCCTCTAAACACTATAAATAAGAGGGCTTGACTCATGTATTTGCAAGATTAATTGAATAGTGAAATGCTGCCAAAATTGTGCCATTCTCACTCCTTGCCTAAACTCTCTTAGGAATAGGCTTTTAATCTTCAAACCTTCACCTACAAAGGGAGTTGGTTGAACCACTCCTACTCTTCATACTTCTCATGCACCTCCAAGGCTATCACAACTCTTAGGAGAGCCTTGTTTCGCCAAATATCCATGGAGCTTCCGCTAGTTCACCTCAAAAATGCAAAGAAGAAGACACAAATCCATCATTTGGTATCATGAGCATAGGTTCTACAAGAGCTAAGTGTCTTCTCTCATTTTTGTGTTTGTGTTCTTCTTATTTGTGTGTTGTTCATCACTTGTTCATGTTGTCTTGCTATTTTTTGCTTTTTAATTTGATTTAGTTGCTGTTTTAAGCAATTCAATCGGTGCAAAATGTTTAAATTGTTCTTGAGCTTCTTATTTTCATATTTTGTGTAGGAATCTATATGAAATTGTGTTGCTGTTTTGATTTTAGGTTGTTTGAGTCTTGTTTGAAATTCTGTTCGGTTCATATGATTTGTCTTGAGTCATTTTAATTTCTGAATCTTAATATGTTTTGTCTAAGTCATGTTTCTCCTAATATGTCATCACATCCTTGTTGTGCTGAATTTGTTGATAATTTTGGTTTCTTGATTTGATTTGATTTTGGTTTCTTTAAATACGTTGAAGAAAAATTATGAAAATCTGGATCTATACAGTTTGATGTGTTAGAAAATCAAGAAAAAAAGAATCAGATGAAAAGACAAAATAGAGAAAAAAAAATTATAAATAAAACAAAAAAAGAGTGCATCCTGGCGCCAAAATATACGGTAGTTGGATAGTGATTTTGAAAAATTTATTACAATTATTTGGTGCATGTTTTTGGTGTGATTCCAGCGCCAAAAGCTTGCTAAGACATTGAATTGTTTGTGGTTAAATTTTCAGAAGCAAATTCAAAATAGCCAGCTTAGCATAAATATTTTAAGTCACGCTTTCTGGACCGAAACTTTTCCAGTAGTGCTGTTTTGGTTTTTCAAATCAATTCTAGTGCCTTTCTTTAGGTTCCTTTTGTGTGCCATCCTTTATTGAGTGCCTATTTTTACTTGCTTGTCCATTATCACTCTAAACTCTTTCTAAGTTGTGTCACATAATTGAAATCCATTTGCTGTGGTACTGTTTTAAAATTTAATTTGTTTCTTACTTTCTTTTCTTGACCTCTAAATTGTTGGTGGATAAATTCAATTGGTGCTTGTTAAGTGGAATTGACTTTGTGGTAAGTCTAGCTCTACTTAGTAGGTACTGTTTTGGAGAATTTAATTGTCTATTCATAAGAGGTTAAGGCAAGGAGCAACAGGTAACACAAACACAAATACCAAACACATAAACTTTGAAGGACACAACAAAGAAGAGCAACTACAAGCCAAAGGAGTGCATAGTATAGAAAGCTGAAATTTAATTTGTGCAATTCAATTTCTTTGTATTTCTTTGAGTTGTAATTACACTTAACCTTTGTTTAATTAGTGAATTAATCATGTGTAGACGGTGAGTGTGTCTTCAAAGGCTCAAAGTGTCTAGAAGCCTCACCTAGGAAACGTCTAGTTTAAAGCTTTGTAGATTAGCAATCTTTAATTGTGCTTAGCTAGTTTGCTTTACGTTAATTACTTGTATAGCTTTGCTTAATTGTTTACGGTAATTACTTGTTTAGCTTTGATTAATTGTTTTGCATTGTTTTCCTTTGCATAAAATTTGACTTAGAAAGAGTTGTGATCTAAGTAATTTATGCAAGATTAATTGAATAGTGAAATGCTGTCAAAATTGTGTCATTCTCACTCCTTGCCTAAACTATCTTAGGAATAGGCTTTTAATCTTCAAACCTTCACCTACAAAGGGAGTTGGCCGAACCACTCCTACTCTTCATACTTCTCATGCACCTCCAAAGCTATCACAACTCTTAGGAGAGCCTTGTTTCGCCAACAATCCATGGAGCTTCCGCTAATTCACCTCAAAAATGCAAAGAAGAAGACACAAATCCATCAGAATGTGTGCTCAAATTTCTTTCAGAGTATGAAGAAGAATGCAATTGTCCAAGTAACTTTAGTATATTTTAAAGTATTGGTGCATAATCTCCATAAACAATCTACCATAATTTTGAATCTATTTTACCTTTATCTCTTAAACAATATTGGTAAAACGTTCTTTTGTATATGAAAAGTTTTGCAAATTTTATATTTACTTATCTCCTTACATCCATATAATCAAATTACCTTTTAAAATATTTCTTCATTTCATGAGTAAGTTCCACTTCTTAGACATTCATAACTATAATATTTACAACATTAAAAATATATAAACATAAATTAATACAATATTAACAAAATACAATCATAAACTAATTTAATAATATAATATATTACCTTCGATTTAAAGAATGAACAAAATAATGAAAAGATGTACTACTCTTAGTCCAATGATTAATTAAGACCAAGTTTACTAACTAATAAAATGATGAATGTTCAATTTGTCTTTCTTTCATGTTGGTATGTGGCCTTTCTCACATTTTCAATAATTGAATCTCACATTTTTGTATACTAAGTGAAGATAAGTAGTATCCAAATATGTTTTCTTATGAACATCATAAATAGAAAGTGAAAGCAAGTGTAGAAATAAGGCGTCGCCAGGTTAAGGCATGGCCCAGAGCAGTAACAGAGAGAAGAGAAAAGTGGCTTCAAGGCCATAGTTCTAGTACCAGTAGGGAGTAACCTGACTCGTGAAGTACCCACGCCACCTCAGGGAGACCCCCGGGATAGATACGACCCATGACAGGGTCATGCCCAGGGGTGAACCAGGTACGTGGTGCGAGAGGAAGGTAGATACATTCCCAAGGTGAGTGACTAGAAGCTAGGGCGCATGAATTGGCGCCCAGAAAGTCACCCCCTGCGCCAGATGCACTTCGAAGAAAGAGGACTCACACAAAGGAATAACCCTAAATTAGGATTACGGCGCTGTGAGGCCCTCTACATAGAATAACGATCAAGTCAGAAGAACACGTGGCAATAAGCACGTGTTCATCAATGTTTTAGTGAAAGTTTGCCAAGGTACGCGTTAATTTAGTTTACGTATCGAATGTTTCAAGGCACACTTTTATACGCTTTCAATGCGCTTTAACGCGCTTTAAATGCAGAAGGTGTATAAAAAGGGGCCTTGGGACATTTGAAGGGGAATCCGAGTTTTGACCTAATTCACACAGAGTCACAAAAACCCTAGTTGTTTCGCTGCGCACACACTGTGTGCACAAGACAATTAGGGCAACCCAGTATTAGTTACTCAGCATTTTCGACCACCTTCAGAGCATCCTTTCATGGTGTTCGATACGGGGGTGTGTCACCTTTGATGTTTCTCGCTAGCTGACTTGATCGTCGGAGTGCAAACGGCCGCGAGGGCGCCCCTTTGTCCACTTCTTTTTCAGGTACTCGCAGACGGAACAGAACGAAGGTGCCCTAGCTCGCGAGGACAAGCCACGCGCAAAGACGATCCCGGTCAACCGGCGGGAACATTTGGCGCCCACCGTGGGGCCGATATAAAACATCAGTCTCACTACACCGTTTTTCAGTTCCAGTTGCAGTTTCCAACCCAGTTCCGGTTCTCAATTTGCACGATAGTCAAGAAGGCTTCCGGAAATCACGAACATGAGACCCGCACGCGCTAGGAGTGAAGAGATGACCATGCAACAACTCATGGGCATGATGCAAGGGCTGCAAGAAGCAATGGCAGCATCGAAAGCGGAGCAAGAACGCATGCAGGCGGATCTCACAGCATCTCAGGCGAGAAACAATGAGCTCCACCACGCCAACGAGGAGCTACGTCGTGGATGGCGCGACGTGGACGAGCCTGAGACTGCGACCCCACCCAGAGAATTCTCAACACCATCCTCACAGGTGATCCTAGAGACAGCAATCCCCAACACATTCACGGGGCCCAAAGTAACCTTCATAGGGATGGAGGATCCTGAGACGCACCTCACTGCGTTCCACACACAGATGATGCTGGTAGGCGGTTTTGATGTCGTAAGATGCAAGCTCTTTATGAGCACTTTGACTGGGATGGCCATAGATTGGTTCATCAGCCTCCCAGAGGGTCACATCATTTCTTTCGCACAACTTTCGTGGCTATTCAGAGAGCAGTATTTAGCCAACAGGGCCCCGGCCCCAGTTTCGTACGACCTATTCGACGTGAAGCAGTATCAAGGTGAGACCTTGAAAGAGTACATAAGCCGCTTCGGGGCGCAGGTGGTGAAGGTGGGTACCACAGACGAACCCATGATCGTGTACGCATTCAGGAAATGGATGTGTCCTGGGTCTTTCAGCAAGTCACTCAATCGTAGCCGCCCCAAAACTTTTGCTGAAGTAAGGCGTCGGGCGGTAGAACACATCGCCTCTGAGGGCGAGACATACGAGAAGTGCACGACAACTGCACCTACACGCCCAATAGCACAGATACGCACGCAACCCGCTAGGGTCCACGAAGCCACCACAGAAAGAAAGAACCAAGACAGGAAGTGCACCTACGAGACAAGGAGGACCCAACCTAGGGTTCGAGCAGAAGGAAGGAGAGAGGGAAATAGACTTCTAAGGCACAACTTTGTGGTGGAACTTAAAGACCTAATCGTTGTGCCCAACATAGCTGACAGGTTGAGGCCACCAGTGAAGTCTGACAAGATACTGGGACCTCACAAGGAATCATGGTGCGAATTTCACGAAGCATTCGGACACCATATTAACAACTGTTTGGCTCTGGGCTATCAGTTGGATGAGCTTGTGAAGAATGGTTTCTTGAAAGATTATCTCGCTGGGTCCACTGTGACCATGGCCACGGCGACACCAGAGGAAGGTCAAGCGCACGAAATGCCGACCCACGAAGAAGTACATACCATTTCTGGCGGCTTTTCCGGAGGAGGACCCACTGCCTCTCAATGTAAGAAATATGTGAGGTCAGTAAGTTCAGTTGCTGAGGAATTTCCAAATGACCCGTGGGAGTCAGACCTCGTTTTCACAAGGGCTGACCTACGGGATGTCGTCCCACACGACAATGACCAAGTGGTTATTTCAATAGTCACAGCGGGAAGAAAGGTACATAGGGTCCTCGTCGACCAAGGCAGTTCTGCAGACGTCATGTTTTGGTCGACCTTCAATAAGCTACAGTTGTCCCCCGACCTTTTGAGACCCTATACTGGATGCTTGTATGGGTTTGCAGATAACCCAGTAGAGGTACGTGGCTACTTGGAGCTGAGGACGACGTTCACTGATGGAGCGGCGTCGCGCACCGAGAGCATCCGGTACTTGATGGTTAACGCCAACTCAGCTTACAACATTTTGTTAGGCAGACCTGCCTTGAACAGATTAAGGGCAGTGTCCTCCACGCGCCACATGAAGATGAAGCTACCAGACCTTAGTGGTAAGGTAATCGTGATCAAGTCAGATCAAGAAGAGGTCCGAAAGTGCTACGAAAATAACCTAAAGACAAAGAGAGGCGTGGTCGTGGTGATTGAACGACCACCCGTTTCAAATTTGCCAATGGAATTAGAACCATTGGAAGAGGCGGCGCCTGCAGAGTCCACGCCTGTCGAGGGCATACCTGTGGGGGCGATGCCTATAGAAGATGCACACACAGAAGGAAGATACGGTGACGCCTTGCCAATGGAAGAAGTATACGGAGAAGCTTCGCCCATGGAAGAAGAGTTAGAGGAGGCGATGCCCGGTGCATCCGACAGGGCAACGCCTATAGAAGAGGATCCCATTAATAAGTCTCGCGCAGCGAACGTGCAGAGTGAGCAACCCCACCAGAAGACAACGTGGTGGAAAGACAGATAGGGGGTAAGGTGTTCAAATTAGGACGCTTCTTGAGCCAAGAAGAACGAGAAGAGATAGCTGCGGTGATCTCGCGACACCTAGATGCATTCGCGTGGACTGCAGCGGATATGCCAGGCATCAACCCAAATTTTTTGTGCCACCACCTTTCCATGGACGTCAAGGTTCGCCCCGTGCGTCAAAGAAGGAGGAAGTTCAACGAAGAGCGATGCCTCGTCGTGAAAGAAGAGACGCAGAAGCTGCTAAGCGCTGGGCACATCAGAGAGATATAATACCCTGAATAGGCCAACGTGGTTCTAGTGATGAAGGCGAATGGGAAATGGAGGATGTGCGTTGACTTCACAGATCTGAACAAGGCGTGCCCTAAAGATTCGTACCCACTGCCCAACATCGACGCATTAGTGGATAGCGCCTCGGGCTGCAAGATGCTGAGTTTCTTGGATGCATTCTCAGGTTACAATCAGATCAAGATGCATCCAAGGGATGAGAGCAAAACGACGTTCATGACGGAGACAAGCAGCTACTGTTACAAGGTGATGCCGTTTGGGTTGAAAAATGCAGGCGCCACCTACCAGAGGCTAATGGACAAGGTCCTTGCACCCATGCTGGGAAGGAACGTGCAGGCCTACGTAGATGACATGGTGGTGACTTCACACGAGAGAGGGCTGCACACAGCTGATCTGGAAGAGCTGTTTGCTACCATATCAAAGTATCGCCTCAAATTAAACCCAGAAAAGTGCGTTTTTGGTGTAGAAGCAGGGAAGTTCTTGGGATTTATGCTCACTGAAAGGGGAATAGAGGCGAACCCTGATAAGTGTGCAACTATTATAGCCATGAGGAGCCCAACCTCAGTTAAAGAAGTCCAGCAATTGACTGGGAGGATGACAGCTTTGTCCAGGTTTGTGTCCGCTGGAGGGGAGAAAGGCCACCCTTATTTCCAATGCCTCAAGAGGAATAGCCGTTTTGCATGGACGGATGAGTGTGAAGCAACGTTCCTCAAGTTGAAGGAGTATTTGGCGACGCCACCGGTGCTTTGCAAGCCACAAGTAGGCGCCCCCCTCCGATTATACTTTGCGGTAACAGAGTGGGCTATTAGTTCTGTGCTAGTCCAGGAGCAAGACCAAGTGCAGAAGCCCATTTACTTCGTAAGCAAGGCCTTGCAAGGCCCAAAATTGAGGTACCAGTCGCTAGAGAAGGCGACACTAGCCGTGGTGTTCTCAACCCGAAGGCTCCGCCACTATTTCCACAGCTTCACAGTGGTGGTGATGACAAACCTCCCCATCCAGAAAGTACTTCAAAAGCCAGATGTAGCAGGAAGGATGGTTCGCTGGGCGGTAGAGCTGTCGGAGTTTGATATCCAGTATGAACCCAGGGGGTCCATCAAAGGGCAAGTCTATGCTGACTTAGTGACAGAACTCTCACCAGGAGGAGACCTGCACGAAACGGAATTAGGGTTACAGTGGATGCTCTCAGTGGATGGATCTTCCAACCAGCAAGGGAGTGGCGCTGGAATAATCTTGGAGGGGCCTAATGGAGTGTTGATCGAGCAAGCTTTATGCTTCGCCTTCAAAGCGAGCAACAACCAGGCGAAGTACGAGGCGTTGATTGCTGAGATGCTATTGGCTAAAGAAATGGGTGCTCAGAGCCTCCTGGCAAAGAGCGACTCACAATTGGTCACAGGGCAAGTAACGGGGGAGTATCAGGCAAAGGATCCACAGATGGCCGCATACTTGAGATACGTTGAGGTGTTGAAGAGAGCCTTCACCGCGTTTGAGCTAGTGCATGTCCCTAGAGAGCAAAATGCCAGAGCTGACTTGCTTGCCAAGCTGGCCAGCTCAGGCAAGGGGGAAAGGTAGAGGACTGTGATCCAAGAGATCCTCAAAACGCGGTGAAAGTTTGTTGCAGACAACAGGGTGGATGTTCTTCATGCTAGTACAAAAGAGGAAAGTCGAGGAACCATCGCTCTTTGAGTCAAGATACGGCGAGGGCACCCTGCATCAGTACTTACGCGACCTCGCCAAAAGAAGAAAAGGGTGTACAGGTATGTGCTTTGGAGGAAGGCGACACATGGATGACCCCTTACAGGCGATACCTCGCAGATGGGATCCTCCCAGCGGAACCAGAAGAAGGCAAAAAGGTCAAGAGGAACGCCGTAAGGTACACCTTAGTGGATGGGATATTATTCAGGCATGGATTTATGCACCCTATCTTGACGTGCGTAAGTGGCGACGAATGCACCAGGATAATGGCTGAACTCCACGAGGGTATTTGTAGGAACCACGTGGGAGGAAGGTCCTTGGCATCCAAGGTGATACGTGCAGGGTTTTTTTGGCTAACGGTAAGAGAAGACTGCGTGCGATACGCCCAGCGTTGTAAGCAGTGTCAGATGCACGCTGATTGGCACAAGGCGCCGCCAGAAGAACAGAGATCTATATACAACGCATGGCCTTTCCATACTTGGGGAATTGATATCCTAGGCCCGTTCCCACTGGCGATAAGGCAGATGAAGTACTTGATCATTTCCATCGTGTACTTCACCAAGTGGATAGAGGCCGAACCAGTGGCACAGATCACTGCGCAAAAGGTACAACACTTTGTTTGGAAGAACATTGTGTGTCGTTTTGGGGTGCTGAGGCGTCTCATTTCAAATAATGGCACCCAGTTCGCGAGCCAATAGTTGGGGAAGCTATGTACAGAAGTAGGAATCAAGCAGGTGTTTGCATCAGTCGAACACCCCCAGACAAATGGGCAGGTCGAGTCAGCAAACAGAGTTTTGCTAAGGGGTTTGAAACGCAGATTAGAGAAGGCTAAAGGGGCGAGGGCAGAAGAAGTACCAAGGATCGTATGGGCTTACCACACCACGCCTCAATCTTCCACCATGGAGACGTCGTTCAGCCTAGTGTATGGGTCGGATGCCATGATCCCAGTGGAGATCCACGAGAGCTCGCCTCGTTTCCTAGGATTCGTGGCAGAAGAGTCCAACGAAGAAAGGAAGGTGAACCTGGATCTGATAGACGAAGCCAGAGAAGAGGCGAAAATCAAGGCCGAGGCTGTGAAAAGAAGAGTGGAGCGCCAGTACAGCTTTAAGGTGAAGCTGCGACAATTCCAGGTTGGTGACCTGGTCATGAGGAAGGCTCACCCTTACGAGTTAGAAAACAAGTTGTCTCCCAAGTGGACTGGACCGTTCAGAGTAATTAAAGGCAAAGGGAATGGTTCATATAAGTTAGAGACTCTAGAAGGAGGCCCCATCCCACGTAATTGGAATGCGGCGAACTTAAAGTTTTATTTCAGTTGAAATTTTGTAAAGGGGACACTCTTTTTCCCTCCCAGGGGGTTTTTTAACGAGGTCACCCAAATAAAGAAAAGAAAAAGTTTAAGATATTCTTGCCTTATTTTTCCCTTTTCGTGTAAGATCAAAGGAACAAAGACAAAGTTGAGGCGTCGCCAAGATAAGGCGTCGCCAATGAGGCGTCGCCAGGATGATGCGTCGCCAAGATAAGGTGTCGCCAGATAAAGAGGCGAAGGTCGGACGCAAAGCAAGATAACAGGTATGTAGAATGTAAGTTAAAACCCGGGTGCCTAGTCCTTGAGCAGGGGTTAAGGGATTCCTTCAGGACGCCCCCTCCTCAAGTATGAATAGCTAGCCCCGGTACCAGATGTCAGTATAAGCTAAAATCTGGACGCCTAGTCCTTGAGCAGGGGTTAAGGGATTCCTTCGGGACACCCCCTTCTTAGGTATGAATAGCTAGCCCCGGTACCAGATGTCAGTGTAAGCTAAAATCCGGACGCCTAGTCCTTGAGCAGGGGTTAAGGGATTCCTTCGGGACACCCCCTCCTCAAGTATGAATAGCTAGCCCGGGTACCAGATGTCAGTGTAAGTTAAAATTCGGGTATCAAGTCCCTGAGCAGGGGTTAAGGGATTCCTTCGGGACGCCCCCTCCTCAGGTATGAATAGCTAGCCCTGGTGTCTAGTGTTTTAGACACCCTGAGGAAGATACGACGCTACTGTAGTAGGCCTCTCTTCAGGCGTGGGCACCAAACACAAAGAGATAAGGACTAAGTTGCCATGGTGTTTCAGACACTCCATGGATGATACGGTGCTATCGTATGGACCTCTCCATAGGCGTAGGCACCAGGGCACGACTTTTGTCCAGAGTGCATGGATACGCTGAGGACACCCAGAGCAGGACTCCCCCCGAGCGTGGACACCCAGTACAAGTAAAGATAAGTCCTCCTCGCCCTTGAGCGATGTCGGGGCAAGAAAAGAGGTAAGAGCGAGACCCTTGGTGGTAAGCGCCTAAAGTACGTGAAATTAAACCCTCCTTTGCCTTTTTGGGCGATGGCAGGGCAAGTGACGCCTTCATGAGGAAGACTCCTCGCGGATACGAAGGCCAAAGCCAGTTTCTGGGCAAAGAGACCAAGAGAAGGGTAGGCAATTCGACTTAGAAAGAAAAAACCAGAGAAGAAGTCACGTGCTACCTAGAAAGTTAAAGGTGAAGCGATGAAGGGATGTATCGAGGGAAGCGCATTCGATATAGTAAAAAAGACAAAAACAGATAAAGGGCGCAAAAGAAGTTAAAGCAAACAAGGAAGTAAAGGCAAAAGTCGAATAAAGTATTTAAACAAGAGCCAATTGTCGGAGTTACAAGTAAATTTAAATATATATATACCAAGTTACAGGGAAGGGGTTCAAGATACGCATAAGTTCTGATGGAAGAGGCCCAAGCCCATGATAGAAAAAGCCCAAGCCCAAGCCCAACAAATAGAAGATATGGGCCAACTAAGCATCATTGGATGTGTTTCTTTTGTAATTACTTTTGAGTATTTTTAGTAGAACATAAAGGGAGGTGTAGATATAAATATAAGAGGTACAAATGTATAAAGCTAAGCCACACCTTCCATGTGACATAAAAAGAAGGTGTAGGTGTAGATTTAGGAGGTGCCAAAAAAATGAAACCAAGTCACACTTTCATTGTGACTAGGAATTGGCTCCAAATTTAAATGCTTCTCATTTGAATTTCCCTCAACTTTCTTTTTAATTTCCAGCCCTCTAAACACTATAAATAAGAGGGCTTGGCTCATGTATTTGGAAGATTGAATAGAGTATTGTTATGCTGCCAATTTAGTGTCATACATAACTCCTTGCCTAGCTTCTAGGTTTTAATCTTCATTTCACCACCTTCAAAGGGGCTGGACGAACCTCCCCATTTCCACACTCTTCATGCACCTTCAAGGTCACCACACCTCTTAGGAGGACCTTGTCCATCTCCTCCATTAAGCTTCTGCACCATCATCAAAAAAATCCAAGAAGAGCTCATAGGAAATCCATCATTTGGTATCATGAGCTATGGTTCTTCAAAGATGAGTATCTCTTTGTGTCTTTTCTTTTGATTTCTTATTTCCTAGTTGTTCATCTTGTTTCCATATTGTCTTGCTGCTTTAATTTTCATTTTGAATTGGTGTGCTGTTTGGAATTTTCCAATCGGTGCATCTTGTTCAATTGTTCTTGAGCAATCTTTGTGCAATTTTTTGTAGGATTCCATATAGTTTGTGTTTCTGTTTTTATTTTAGGTATTTGAGTCCTTATTGCAATTTTAATTGGTTCATATTGTGTTCATTTGAGTCTTTTAATTTCTGAATCTATA
Source organism: Phaseolus vulgaris (assembly GCF_051622355.1). NCBI lineage: Eukaryota > Viridiplantae > Streptophyta > Magnoliopsida > Fabales > Fabaceae > Phaseolus > Phaseolus vulgaris. The sequence goes on along the minus strand of NC_143502.1, from coordinate 21,040,603 downwards.
TGTGTTTTGTCTAGTCATGTTCTTCCAAAAATGTCATCAAATCCTAGTAGTACTTTTTTGGCTTATTTGTTTCTTGTTTTTGGTATAAATGCTTGATCTGAATCTGCTGTGTTTTTTATCCTTTGGTGCTTTTTATATTTAGTTTGAGTTCATATTTGTGTGTTAGATCCAGACAAATTCCTTTCACTAATTCCATTGTGTTTCTTTTGGTATATTATTCTGTTTTTATTTCCAGATTTATAGAATCCTCTGTTTTACACCATTTTGTTTTGGCTGATTTTGCTTATGAAAATTAAAATACACATAAGAAATTTCTGAGCCTCTAGATTTTGCAATATTGAGGTGTTAGCAAGAGGAAAAAAAGAATCAATTGAAAAAAACAAATATAAAAAAAATGATAAATATTACAAAAACAGTGTGCAGTCCTGACGCTACAACTGGCGAATCTGAGCACTGATTTTAGAAAATTTATTAAAAAAAAAGGTGCATGTGTTTGGAGTAAAACCAACGCCAAAAATTTGTTGAGATCTTGATCTGTTTGAATATCAATTTTCAGAAGCAAATATTGAAAGGCCAGCTCAGCATAAATCTGTGAAAATCACGATTTCTGGACCACAACAACTTGTTTCAGTGGTGCTGTTTTTGATTTTGAAATAAAATCTAGTGCTATTCCATATGTTCCATTTTGTGTGCCATCCTTTCTTTGAGTACCTTTTATTTGCTTGTCTAATATTTCATTGAAACTCTTTCTAGTTGTCACATTTAATTCCATTTGTGTGGTACTGTTTTTCAAATTAATTTGTTTCTTGCTTTATTTCTTTGACCTCTAAGCTTGGTGGTGGATTAATTATCAATTGGTACTTTTTGAGTGGGAATTGACTTGAGAGGAGTCTAGTTTGCTTAATAGGTGCTGGATTGAAGAATTAATTACCTAATCCCAAGAGGATCAAAGGCAAGGAGCAGAAACAAACACATACTAAATACACAACATACCTTGGAAGGCCCAACAAAGAAGAAACAACAAATGGAGTGCAATTGGAAAGACAACAAAGGGAGTGTCATTTAATTTCTTTGCAATTTAACTCTTGTTAATTACTTGTTAATTACGCAATTAGATGGTGAGTGTGTCTTCAAGGGCTCCAAGTGTCCAAGAAGCCTCACCTAGGGCCGACTAGCTTAAAACTATCTAGCTTAGCATTTGTTAATTGCTTTAATTACATCAATTGCCTTTAGTTAGCTACGCTTATTTGCTTTACTTTTGTTTAGTTTCGCTTAATTGCTTTTGTTTAGCCTTGTTTAAAGCTTTGATAATTTGCTAGATAGCTTGCATTGTTTCTTGCATTAAAAATTTGATTTCTACATCCTCATTGTGTTTTAAGTGATTTACCTAAAGAAAGATTTGTGTGAAGATCTTGAGGGATAGTTTTTGGCTAAGGCAAAGACTTGGTATTTAAGTAGTCCATTGTGACTCACCTCTCTTACATGGAAAACTACCTTCATTAACTTCCCTAATTTTTCTTAAAGTAAAACATTTCTAAACACAAAGTTTTAGTCATGTCTTCTCACTCCTCTAAATCTCTTAAAAGTGATGTGAAATCCTTGAAATCTCTTTTAAAACAACTTTCCAAGGATATTCAATCAATTTCATCTAAACAATTGGAGAATGAGACCAAAACTAATGAATTGACTAAAGCAAAGGATGAGAAGTCTCAAATTTAAAAAATATTACCTTCTCATGCATCTATCTTTAAAGATCATGATTCTTTTGGGGAGGGAAGCCTTAGAATAAAAGATTATTATCAAGCACCCCCTAGAAGATATGGAAGAGATAAAAGAGAACAAGAAAGCCCAAGAGAGGCTAGGGTAGACCTATCCCATTTCCATGAAAAAGAAAATGTAGAAGCTTGCTTAGATTGGGAAATGAGGGTAGAAAAATTGTTTGCTTCCCATAAAGTAAAGAAGGAAAGAAAGATACAAAAGAAAAGAGAGGAAGACGAAAGGGAAGCTAAAGAAAAAGAAAAAGAAAAACCAAGTGAGGGGTGGTGTGAATCTAGAAAGAATGAGGAATATCTTATAACACCCCTTACAAGCATATTAAAAATAGAAAATCAAGAGAAAACCCTTGAAGAACAAAAGGCGTGGGAAAAGAGTGTTCCTTCCCACAAGGTCATTCAACAAGAAGTAAAAGTTGAAAATACCTTTGAAAATATGCTTCTTGTTGAACAACCTAGCCTTACCTTTTGTAAAGGAACACTTGCAAGCCTAGTCAAAAAAGAAGAATCCTTGAAAGAGGCTTGAATAGATAAAGATGAAGTAGATTATTTCTCATATGTGCTAAGATATCACCAAGTGAAGGACAAGTTATCTATAGGCATCTACAAAGACAAATTTTTATGTGAGCTAGTGCCTAAAGAAACTTGTCATGTCTTATTGAGACAACCATAGCAAAATGTACAAATTCTCATAAACAATGGTTGTAACAACAAGACTACCTTTACACATAAGAGAAAAATTCTTCATGAAGGAGAACTCATGGGCCAAATTAGAGTTGATAAAACTCTAGAGCTTTTAAAAGGAAAACTTTTGTCACCCATGAGAAAGGAGGTTCAAAGATATTACGCTAGATACATTTCTTGTTTTAAAACTACACCTAAGGCAATGTCTCATGAACTCTATACTCCTTCACCTTTTGCAAGTGATCCTTGGGAAGACACAAGCCTAAATTTCATATTAGAGCTTCCTAGGACAACAAAAGGTTTTGATTCCATTTGCATGGATATGGATAAACTCTTCTCTAGAGAAGTGATACATCTTCATGGTTTATCCTCAAGCATAGTGTTGGATAGAGCTCCAAATTTCGCAAACCATGATTTGAGGATTCTCTTGGGAAAACTTGCAACTAAATTGTTCTCTTCAAATTTTTATCATCCTCAAAAGAATGGTCAAAATAAAATTGAAAACATAGCTCTTTCTACTATGCTTCGAGAAATCATGAGAGACAACCACAATTCTTGGGATGAGTATCCTTTTCCTATTGAGCATGCATACAATGGAGTAGTCCACAAGATTACTCATATTTCTACATTTGAAGTTGTATGTGAACATAGTCCTCTTTCCCTTTTAAAGTTGTTACCACCTCCTAAAGGAATTATGCCTAAGGGAAAAGTAAAGACGATCCCGGTCAACCGGCAGGAACAAGATATATAAAAAAAACAAATGAACAAAGTCACTATGCGATTTCAAATCTTTACATTTTTTAGTACAAAATCTCTTTGATTGAATGTGTATATAATATATATGTATATTCACGAGATTTCATTTAAATTTTTAGTAAGAACCTATTATCGTTTCAATTTGTTTATCAAACCGTTTAACATGGCCAAATTATGAGATCGTCTAATATGAACAAAAGTTGTAGACGTTCAAAATCGTCTATCACACCGTCTAATGAATATTAGAGTTGTAGAAACAATGTTTAGATATTTCAATATTCAAGCAAATCATTCAAATAATTTTTGTTATCATCAAAACATAAAGTTATGAATCAGAGACCGTATAGTGTCTCACCAGACCTTTATGGACTTAACAAATCGTCTAGACATATCATCTAGATCGTTCAAGGTCTCAATAATCTCCTCTTTTTCGATGATGAAAAAAACAACTCTTAGTGTGTTTCTTAGAACATATTTTACCATCAGAACATACATGTTCACACAACACAGAACATACGCAATATTAGAGAGTTCTAAATGATCAACTTCTGATGTGCACCACATAAATGGAGAAGTAAAGCTTCAATGCAGGAAAGATGCTACTGAAGGCAAGAGTGGAGGTAGAGTTTATGACACTACATATTTGGTTGCTAACTTTTGCAATGGAGTATAATCCCTCACTTAATTGTCCATATTAGATTCTACCATTGATCTTTGTGAGCAATTAGCGGAGAATGAATGACTTAGACAACAAGTCCTATAAGCAACTGAAACAGTTAATGTAACAAATGAAAGCGTTAATGCAACAATTGAAAGAGTTAATGCAACCACTTAAATAGCTAACCTAGTAGCTCAAAGGACCACACAATTGGAGGACACATTCAAGTTTTTGCAACAACAATTAGTTATGATGATGAAACGACAACTTGGCTACACTTCAACAAGTACGAGTTAGGTCCACCTCCACGATGTTGAAGACTTTGATGATCACCTCCTTCCTTGATGTTCAATTACAATGTAAGTTAAATTATTTGATAATTTATTTTTATGTACAAAGTGTTTGAATAAACATGTTGAGTACCACTTTGTGTTGTACGTTCATATTTGTTCCAATTGATTTGCATTCTATGTTTTATGTTCATTGTAATTGATGCCATTCTTTTTCATAGGTACTTCCCATTACCCATTACCTCTAATGTTTTAGGGAACACTATAGATTTCAAATGGAACAATTTTTTTCCCTTTTCGATAATATTTATCCTCAATTTTCATACCTTATTTATTCAAACTTTGATTCATTTTTTTCTTAAACTATCATTACTAGTTGTTATAATTGAATTTTACTTTTCATATGGATTTGGCCTTAAAATGTAACTGCCATAGTTGATTTAGAATTTGAAAATGGACTTTAATTTGGACTTTCAGTTGAAATTGGATTTGCAATTGTAATTTTATCTGGATTCAAAATTTAATTTAATTAAGAGGTGTTACCATTGAAATTGGATTTTTATTTGAAACTTTTGAAATTGAATTTTTATTTCATATTAGAAATTTGCTTGCAATTGAACTACTATGTTACAATTCTAGCAATGTGCAATTGAACTACAATGCCCAATTTAGATACATCATTGTTGAAGTTAAGCATTAATTGTCTCAGTAAGATTCTGATTTCATTGTCCTAAAGCTTCGTTTTTCATAACTAAGATTGTTAGGCATAAGTTAAGGAAGATGGCATACCTCAGTAAAACTCTGAGTTCAGGCACCCCAAGTGATGGAGATCAAGAAGAAGAAGAGAAAGAAGTAGAAGTTGAAGATGCGAAGAGGAATATTAGCTCATCATCCTTTTACCTCAAAGGATTACAAGGAGAAAATTTAAAGAATTAGGAGGTAGTGTTCAAATGTTTTCCCTTTTTGTAGTTTCTTTTGTATAAAATTTAAAATACATAGAATAGTGTTTTAGGTAGGTGCTAAGAGGGAAACCTAAAGATACCTCTTGTGTAAAACATCTTTAGACTTTAGCTTTAGGAAAAGTCTAGAAGGTATCCTTTCATTCTCCACTTTAGGCGCTAGAAGTGGAAGAGTTGCAAGGCAACCTTGGATAGCTTCCTTTGTAAGCTTCTTGTAAACTTATGACCGGTCCTTCTCCTATAAAAGGAGGGCTTGAGTCCTTGAAATACAGATTTGATATTTTGAGTAAAGAAATTTTCCCAAATTGGTGAGTGATTGAGAGACTTGTGTCTTCTCCTCTTCTAGTCTCATCTTGAGTGCATTCTTGGAACCTCAAGTGGCAGCATCTACACTAATCTTGGAGCCTTACATCCTTCAAGTGGTGTGTTCATCTCCAAGAACTCCAACCACATAAGTTCCGTATTTCATTTCATCTTCTTCATCCATTTTCATTCCAAAACAAATCCTAAAACATGTCTTAGATGTTTCTTTCAATTTCAATCGGTTAATCTTGTTTGTTTTGTGTTTTCATTCGGTAGTTCTTCTTAGTTTGATGTTCTTGTGTTGTTAATTGAGTTTCATGGAGAATTAATCGGTTCATCTATGTTCTTTTATGTTTCTATTCAGTTATTTTGTATTCTTTTGTATTTCAATCGGTTCATTTGCCTTTTCATGGGTTTCTATATGAGTTTGGCTTGGTTACTTGTGATTTGGTGAGTTCTTGAATGTTAAGAACATTGATCCAATTCTTAGAAAGTGCCTAATCATATTCCAAGTCAAGTAGAATCCATAACATGTCCTTATAATATCTCTTTCATGTTATTGGAATCATATCACCAAGTATCCACCATGAGGTAGTACGCCTTCTTCTCAGTAAGATTTTGAGTCCAGAAATACTCAGGTACAACTCGCAATAGCTAAGAAGGCATGGCTAAAGACAGGTAAGGTGACCTCACTCAGTCAAAATACCTGAGTAGGCGCTATGAGAAAATTGTGCACCCACCCACCTCAATGCTAGAAAAATCAGCCGAGCTCAAACGCTCTGTGGAAAAGCTGAGGTTAACCTTGTAGGGTAACAATACACCACAAGGGTGTCGAGAGTAGACTTGGTGTGTGAGTCAACACACAAGTCAGATACTCCAATAAAAGTACTTGAAGAGTAGACTTGATGGTGTAAGCCAACACCCAAGTCAGATACTCCAAGTAAGAAAAGTTTTCGAAGAGTAGACTTGGTGTGTGAACCAACACGCAAGTCGGATACTCCAAAGCAAATAAAGTCATCTAAGAGAAGACCTGGTGTTTGAGCCAACACCCAAGTCAGATGCTCTGAACAAAAGTAAAAGGTTTAACAGACTTGGTGTTTGAGCCAACACCTAAGTCAGATGCTCTGAACAAAAGTAAAAGGTTTAATAACAGACCTGGTGTTTGAGCCAACATGATGTTAGTTGAATCAAGTATAGGCACTTTTCAGGTTATGAACACAACAATATATGTGAAGACATGTTCCCTCCCCAAGACGTGGAACTTCTCGTCAGACTCGTTTTTCTTATACTCATCGATGTCCTTAAAAGTTTTTATTTGAGAAGTTTCAGCCAGAAGGCTATCGGGAGCCTAGCGATAAAGTGCTTTGTAATCAATGAAGGTGGAGAGTTTGATGTAGTTTTGGTTCTGGCCATCTTAAGATATGAAGCTATAGAAGAAAAAAGGGAAAAGTGCCTAGCGATAAAGTGCTTTGTAATCAATAAAGGTGGAGAGTTTGATGTAGTTTTGGTTCTGGCCATCTTAAGATATGAAGCTATAGAAGAAAAAAAGGAAAAGGAAAAGAGAAAAAACGAAGGTTTAGAGGGGAAAGATGGTATGACTCTAAAACCCAGAAAAACATAGAGTGGGAGAAAGCAAAGAGCAGAAACGTAAAGTGCGAAAAACATAAACAATCCCATAACAGTTATGGCATGTTATGAGCATTGAAATCATAAAGCAAGGGCAATCAAGGAGTAAAGATCATACCTTTGAATAAGTTAGGGTTCGAAGGTAGAGGTTTTCGAAGAAATGTTCGAGAAATGTTTAAGTGAAGTAATGAAACAGTGAATGAGCGTATGGGTTTGAAAGGTTTAAACGTATACAAAGAAGCGCAAACGCCAACGAGTGTTACTCGTTGATCTTGCCACGTGTAAGTTGTGTAAAAAAGTATGGTAAGATGTCACTTCGGTGCACTGTTCACGTCTTATCACCCACTGACACGTAGGTCGCCGTGGGCGATCACTTAGACTCTTCACTGAAACAAGTTACAGCTCGAGACTGGGGGCCGTGTGTATAGGCCAGACCTCGGTCATCGGCCTGAGAGAAAGATATCGGACATCGGTCATCAGTGGACTGATAGTAATGGTGGGCCACGTAAGCTAGGTCCCACAGATTGCATGAGTTAACATAAGTTAACAACCAGATACCAGAAAAAGACCTAAGTCACGAGAGGATCATGCATGGGGTGTGTATGGTACATTCGGGTACGACACAAACAAGTGTTCCTTGGAAGCGCTAAGGCCCGTTAGGGTTAGGGTTCCAAGGAAAGACTGCATGCATGGCACGTGAATACTTAGGGCACCTACAAAACAGATGATGTCGCAACGCTGGTACGTGAGTAGGTACCCTGACGGCTATGTTGTTAGGTCTATGCACTCTAGTAAAGGGAAGTCCTATGCGCCAGATTACGCTAAGATTGTGTAATAGCGGCGCAAGGACATTCTCCCAGGAACTCTAAGCCCACCAAGAGACGTGGGAACAACACATAAGTAACCCTAGATACAACCTATAAAGAAGGGGGTAAGAACCCTAGCCAGGTACGCCGTTTCTAAGATTGGAACTGCTTTACACACATTATTGTTTCTTTATCCTTTACTGACTTGAGCATCAGAGTGCAAACGGCCGTAAAGGTGCCCTTTGTCTTTGCAGGTGAGAAGTCCTTTAACCCTAGGAAGTTTGATTCTCAGAAGGAGACATGCGGGGCCTGAAGCTGTTGTTCGAGTCAACCGGGAACCGAGTCAACCGGCGAGAACAACAATCAATGAAAAACTAGCACACAAAGGAATCCTAATGAATAGTTTTGATCAAGAGTGATCAAGGGCTTTGAAGAATCCAAATCGAAGTGTTTGATGCAAGGCTGGAGTTGCTGTTGTGTTTGGGGTGGGATCTGGGTAGTTTAAAAGTGTAATCCACTATTTGTTGAATGTAAAGCTAATGTGTTTTAAAACCTTTTTGAATTTAAGTGTTTTTTAAACTAAGTGAAAAACAACCTGTTGTTTTGTCGAAACAACCGATTGTTTAACTCTTAGGTGTTTTTGAAAAGGTTGAAAACTGTTTTGGTTGGTTGACTTGCTATCAAACCAGGTTGTTTCGTGGTTTCAACCGATTGTTTCTTTGAAAATCCTAACAGAATTCTGTTTTGGTGGTTGAATGTGCTTTAAATGATTTCCATCTGAATACACTCCTTTATTAAATGCTTTGACCAATCCTTGAAAAGTATAAAAAGTTTGTTTATTTTTTAAAACAAACAAGTGAAACAGATTTAAGTTTTTCAGTTGTGAGAAAGATTGCTTTCAAGTTTTGAACATTCATATCAAGCTTTGTGTTTTGCCAAGAAAGAGTGGAATAGGATTACATCTGTTTTGATTTCAGATTATTCTGTAAACAAGTGTAATTCTTTTTGAATCTTCTGTATTTTCTGGTGTTGTTGCCAAAGAGTGTTGTATGCTCTTGAGGTGATCAAGATCAATACTCTTGGTGTGTGTTGTGCCAAAGTGAGTGTGTTTCTTGAAGGGTTCAAGGTCACTACTTTGGTGGTTTGTGTGTAATCTGTTTTGATTGCTTAGTGGATTACCTAGTGGCTTCTGGGGATTGGATGTAGCTTTTGGTTTAAGAGTGAACCAATATAAACTGTTGGAATTTGAAATTTAAACCACTGAAAGCTCAATGTCTTATCTAAAAACAGGCACTGTTATCACAAAAAAACAGTGCGCCAATTAATTGTGATAAATTTTTTAAAATCATTGCCGCGTCACCATATTTTCTGCGCCAAAATTGCACATTGATTGTTTTTTATTTATCATTTTTTTTATTTAGAATTTTGATTCACTGTTTTTCCACTTTTTTATAACACTTCAAACTACTTAAATCTAGAACGTCAGAAATTTTCTCCAACAGAATTAATTTTCATAAGCAATTTCAGTCAGCACAAATACTGGAAAACAGAGGAAACCTATTCTAGAATTAAAAAAAACAGAATTAAGCAACTTCAAAGACACAATGGAATTGATATGTAGGAAGTATGGATCTAATACACAAGCATGAACTCAAAACTAAAAATAAAATGCACCAAAGGATAAAAAAAAAAAAAAAAAAAACTGCACTCAAGGAAAAATCAAGCTGTTGAAGATGGTTGCTGCCCCTTCAAGATTGTGTTTGATGAAGACCTATATGTAGTGTTTGATGAAGTCTTAAATGTACATTTCATGTGTTTTTTTGCTTTGCTTTAAGTATGTCTTAGTTAGTGCTTAGAGGTTGTCTAAGAGTGGCTTTTTGCTGAGTAACTCACCTCATAACCACTGGCCATGTGATAAGAACAAGCATAAGTTTTCTTAAACTGTTTTTCACATGTTTTACACAAAAACACGTTTACTGCATAAAAATAAATCTGTTCTTTTCTAAATAAACAGATTCATTTTCTTCACTGATGCCTTGGCTAAAGTCTTGTAAAAATTGGATTTTGTGCATCAGGTATTTTGACTAAGTCTTCTTCTTTTCAAAACGACTGAGTTTTAAATAGTTAAACTTTCTCTGTTTTCGTTTTGAAAAATAAATCTGTTCATCTGTAAATGAATAGATTCTTTTTGTCTCTGGTGTCATGTCAAGCTTAAACGTTTTCAGTTTTATCTCTGCACCAGAATGGTTGACTAAGTCTCCTCACTTAACAGATTCTCTAACTGCTTTTTGAAAATAAATCAGTTCATTTTATTTTCAATCTGTTCATTTTATAACAGCTTTAACTGTTTTTCAAAATTCTGTTATAAGCTGGCTTTCTATAAAATGCAAACTTGTTTCTGAGTTTAATAACGATTAAAACCAATTCATACATTTGCAAAAACAAGTTTTGACAGCAGAAAGTTAAGTGTTTTCAAAGGATTAGCATTTGTTCTTCAAAGATTTCAAAAATCACAAAGTGCTTGTTCTTGGTTTGGTTCCAAAAGCTTGATGTGAGGTGCAGCTACTGTTCTAACAATCTTGCCTACTGGTTTAAGGCAGATCTGTGTATCCTCAATCAGGTGTAGTCGTTTCACATCTCTTTCTTGTAATAGTTTGGTTGAACACTCTTCTTGATAGGTGTTCTTGAAGAGTGGGTGTGTGTATGCTGAAATAGGTTTTTTCAGCAAGAGTACCTAAGTTCTTGTAGGTTTCAAGAACAATGGGAATTGTACTTGGTTGTACTGTGTGTTAGTGATTTCCACCTATTGTTGGTGAAGACTGGATGTAGCTCAGGTTGAGTGAACCAGTATAATTGCTTGTGTTCATTCTCTCTCTCTCTCTGCAATTTCGTTTCTGCATAATTGATAAAACAGCAAAGAAATAAATCTGTTCAATTGAAAATAAATCTGTTCTTTCTGGGCACTGTGCATACTGTTCTTGATTTCTGAAAAAGTTGTCTTAATCTGATAAGAACATATAAGATCTGCTAAAAGCTACTGGAACAGATTGGCTGTGATAGGTTGCTCAAGAAACTGTCAAAGCTATTAATTGAATCTTAAACAATTGCTTAAAGTTGAAGCTTGCTGTTCTGTGATTCATTGTTCTTAATTTATGGAAAATTGCTTGACATCAAGAAGAACACTCATAGTCTGTTAAAAGCCACTGGAACAGCTTGTTTGCAAAGGTCACTCAATTAATTAGCATGCTATCAATTGAATCTTAATCACTTGCTTGAAATTGAAGCTTACTGTTTTGTGTTTCATTGTTTTTCAAATCTGATATTTGTGAGTGTGCTGCTGGAAATTTTCACTGCATAATCTTGTGATTAATCTTGCTGTATTAAAAGCGTTTCAAACAAAAACAGTGCTGAAATAAATCTGTTCATTTTCACATAAATCGATTTATTTTCTGTAAAACTGTGTTAAACACTGTTTCTGCGCGAAAGTTTTAAAAGGTCAATTCACCCCCCCTCTTGAACTTTGGCACTATTAAACCCAACACAAGCAACCAAATTTAGCCAAAAAAAAAGTACTACAAAAAAGTGATAACATTATAGGAGAAACAAGACATGACAAAACATATATGGATTCAAAAATAAAAATGACTCAAACACAATGAATTGTACCAATTAAAAACAGCAAGGAAGACTCAAATAAAACAAAAACAAAATTAAAGTGTCAATCAACTCAAAAAAAAATTTGCACACAACCATAGCTCTAGATACCACATGATGTGAGTTGAATCAAGCATAGACACTTTTCAAATTATGAACACAAAAATATATGTGAAGAAAGACAACAATTAAGAGTTGAAAAAAAGGACAAACAATTAGGAACAAGTGGAAGAACTTAAGGAATCATCATTGAAGTACAAAGCCTTTTAAATAGATGAACCAAACTCAAGATTGAGTGCCATTCCACATTGAATCAAAACAACACAAGGAATTGGTAACACAAATACCGAACCAAATTAAGCTATAAGCACAAAATTGAATTAGGAAACACAATAACAACAAGAGTAATTGGTGGAAATTGAGGAACAACACAAAAGGAACAAAAACAACCGATTGGAATTGCTAAAACATGATTCGAAATGAAAATGGAGATGGAATGAAGAAGGAACTTATTTAGATGAAGACTTGGAGGAGATGGACACGCAACTTGGATGGTGAAAGGTCCAAGATGAGTGTTAGTTGCCGCCACTTGAAGCCCTCCAAAGCTCACAAGATAAGACTAGAGAAAGAGATCAATTCTCTCTCAATTTGAGTAAAGTTTCCTTTCTTCAATTTCTAATTCTAAATTTACAAGAGCATGGCCTCTCTATTTATAGTAGAAGAGGGCTGAAAATGAAAAGGCACAAATTCAAAACAAGACTATTCAAAATTGGCGCCAAATCAAGTCACATGAGAAGTGTGACTTGCTTTCGTACTTTGGCACCTCCTAAACTACATCTACACCTACTCTTTTATGTCGCAGGGAAGGTGTGACTTTGTTTTGTACATTAACACCCTTTGTTTAATATCTACACCTTCCCTTAAAGTTCTACTAAAAACTACTCAAAAGTATTTACACAAAGAGACATCCAATGATGCTCATTTCTTAAAGCCTTGGCCTTGCTCCTCATGGGTTGGCTTGGGCTTCTTGGGCTTGGGCCTCATCTTTTGAAAAGACTAATAAGAAGAACTTAAGATGTTTTGGCTTTTGTCCATTCCTCTTATTAATGAGGTCTTTAATTGCTTGGTCATCTTGATGTATTTTTTATTCTCATAACAACACCCAAGTCAGATGCTCTGAATAAAAGTAAAAGGTTTAAGAACAGACCTGGTGTTTGAGCCAACACCCAATCAGATGCTCTAAACAAAAGTAAAAGGTTTAAGAGCAGACCTGATGTTTGAGCTAACACCCAAGTCAGATGCTCTAAGCAAAGGTAAAAGGTTTAATAGCAGACCTAGTGTTTGAGTTAACACCCAAGTTAGATGCTCTAAACAAAAGTAAAAAGGTTTAAGAGTTGACTTGGTGTGTAAGCCAACCCATGAGTTAGATGCTCTAAACAAAGGTGATTGTTTAAAGAGTTGACTCGGTGTGTAAGTCAACACCCGAGTTAGATGCTCTAAACAAAGGTAATTGTTTAAGAGTAGACTTGGTGTAGGGATTGGCACTCAAGTCAGATACTCAGGTCATCCCCAACGCTGAGGAAGGATGTGTGCGGAAAGCGGATAACCCTTTCAAGCATACAAGTCTTGCACGACAAGGTTGAAAAAGCCAAGTCCTTGTTCATGTGACCAGTCAACATGTGAACAAGCGAGATACTCTTCGCAGACAAAGGGTATGAGTCATACACAGGTTAGCTTTGCATGAGCATTGTGATTTCCCATACTTGTCTGATACACTACATTGTTAAGGTAGTTAGTTATATTACCGTTGGATGATAAGACTATGCTAGTCGATTCTTACCAAGGCATGCATTATACTAGTCGAGGTGTGTTAAAACTGAAAGAAGCAGAATAAATAGAATAATGTACATACAAGATATTAGAAAGTATGAAATTATTCGTATGGTTACAAAAGGTAGTTCGTTACAGAAAGATGCTACTGATCCACAGGTCGCCCATCTACCACCGTTTTGCCCAAACCAAGTTGGGAGAAGTCAATCTCAGGGTAGATTCCTGAGGCTTGAGCAACGACGTCTTCAAAGCCCGCCATGTATGAATTTTCAGCATCGTCAGTGAGGGCTTCCCTCTCTTGCACCTACTCCTCACCCTTTCCCAAACCTGCTGCAAGAGCTCGACAACCTTGTGAGACTCCTCTTTAGCTGAGCCTTTCCACCCCCGCAACTTGGAAATGGCCAAGCATGTTGCAGCCAAGGCCTGCCTCAGTTGCCTCACAGCCTGCTCCACTAGCTGGTCCTCCTCCAGACTCTCTAGCTTTTCCTTGGCCTTGACGGATAGGAGAGTGTTCTCGAGGAAGGAAAGGGCATCAAAGCTAGGATCCCACAGTCTTCCCTCTAGAGCGCTTCTATCCTCATCCTCTTGCACCACCACCATGTCATGAGAAGGAGGTGGGCTTGGCGGAGGGGCTTGTGGGGAAGGAGCACAACCATCTGAGACATAATGCTCAGAGGGCTCGGTGGCAGGCTTGCGCCTCCTTTTGAAGACCGGCCCGGAGTATGTCTCCTCATCATCAGTAGAAGTAGGGGCGACCTCAACAACGACTTTAAGCTTTAGGTCCTCATTAGGGCGAGCTTGGGCAACTTTCATCATCTTCTTGGCCATGGCTGCCAAGTCCTTTTTCTTGAGTCTACCCAACATGTTGTCTACAAGAGAAACAGAGGTAGATCAGCAAGCAAACACACAAGTTAACATCAGTAAGAGCAAGAGAACGAAGGATACTAATGTAAGCTTTTAGTCCCACTAGGGAAAACTCTTGGCTTATAAGGGTGGTTGTATCGAAAACCACCTTCAAGCTGGAGAAGAAGAGGCACACTTCTTGATCCTGCTGTGGCATTGGAAGTTGGGGTTCTAGGTTCACTACATAGAGGTTTCCTCTAGAAGGTTATCGGGAGCCCAGGGGTACATGGTTCGGTAATCCATCATAACAGAGTATCTAAAACAGGAAAACAAACAAGCAAACACAAGCACACATTCAGGCAGTGAAAGCAAATGTGCATTTTGGATTAAAAAAAATGAAGACAAACAGAGATAGCAATCAAAATCGAATGAATACAGAACAGTCCTAGAACAGGTGATATGATCATGATGAAAACGTTAAAAAATACCAGTACATAGTCATGAGTCAGAGGAGGTACCTGGATTCAAAGAACGAGTCGAGGCGAGGAGGTTTCCCAGGTTGAGAAAGGAGGTGCAGAGAGATTGGGGGCGCGTGAAAGCTTTATTAAGGGGAAATGGAACAGTGAGAAACGACGAGGTTTTTCGAACGTTAAAAAGCACAGTGTTGGGAAGTGTAAGAGACAATGCTTTTCAGTCGTTAATAAGGGCCACGTGTGCGCTCATGATGGTGAGACGTCCACTCAGAAACGCTTTGTGCGTCGCGCAACGTACGCCACCAGAGTACATGAGTTGGTACCCTGGTGGTTATTCTGTTATGATTTTATGCACTCCATGATGTGAAGATTTCATTCTGTTGCGACACCATGAGGGTGTGCCTTTGGACGAAATATTTTCATGTTGAGTATGCTTTCAGTTGAGATTATATTTTCGTGATAGAACTACAAGAGGTAAACTATAAAAGGGAGTTGAGACCCCAGGTAAAGGTACGTTGTTTCTAAGACTGAAACTGGTTACTTCTTGTTTCTTATAAGTCCTGTACTTACTTGATCGTCGTAGTGCAATCAACAGGTAAGGGCCCCTCTGTTTCAACGGAGCAACGTTCCAGTGCAACCAAACGCAGAACATATTCCATAAGAGACAGACGGAACTAGAGTTTGTCAACAGAGTCAACTAGCGAGCAAATCAACCGGCAAGAACAATTACCAAAGAAAATTACATCTTTTAAGTTCTAAAACTCAAAATCTACTCCCCTATTTAACCTAAACCATATTTAGTTCCTGATACAGGCCTCAACAATGGATGATTGGTCATGGGCTGCACATTACTGAGGGCATTGAACATGGAAGTTGATTGTGATTGTTATATCATAGACAACGATAATTTTTGCCCTAACCCAAACATCGAAGGTCGCAAAGGACATATGCGGATGAACTCGTTGGTTGCTGCATACCCTGAGATGTTGGGTTGTGAGGGAGAAACAAAGATTATTTGTTGCTTGTTGTTGTCTTTGCTAGCCAATGAAGGACCAACACCTGATGCAGTCATTGTGGGTGCGGCTCCCGCAGTTCCAAGACGTGTTGATGCCATTCAACAAAAATGTTAACTTGTTTGCACATATAAATGCATACCATCTAGACAAAAATGGACGAAATAGAAATTAACTACATGTGGCACTTTAGTTTGATCAACTGGAATTAAAGTCAGAAAACAACAGTGATATTGTCGCCCCTCCCTTATCTCCACAAAAGTCGCCTTTGCCTCCCTCTCCTCCAATCTTCTTTTCCCAATTTTTAAACCTTAAAATTTCGTTCAGTCCACATGTGCAAACCAATGCCTCTTTGTGCGCCATGTCATTAACAGTTAAAGTCGTTGGTGGAAACTTAATGGAAGGGACTAAATTGAACCCTTTTAAAAAACCTTTAGACCAAATTGATTTTTTTAAAAACCACTGTATTAAATTGAATATTGACCCCAAATATAGGAATAAAAAAGGTAATTATACCTATATCTTAAAACAAACCTAACCTTTATTTTTAGTCTTTATATGAGATTAACTTTCCATGGTATTGTTCAATGTGAAGATAAGGCAAGTTTTCATTTGGGGGAAGTGAGAGCAAATAAATTTCACCATGAAGGGTTTGAAACACTTTTTGGACATTTCTTCTTGCACACAAAAATTAAGTCACGCTTTCTTTCATTTTTATCGAAAATGATTTTTTTTAATTATTTTTTTTATAAGAAATGTTCTCCTATTTCGTTTGAGAATGTGATTTTTTTTTTTAGTTTTGAAAGATCACTCAATTTAAAGAAGAGTTTTGAATACAAAAAACTCATCCAATGTTGACTAACTATGCAAAACATGAAATGAAACATATATACTAAGTATAAAATTTTAATATTATTATTAATGTTCTTACAACTTATCTAAGACCGAATATCCCCTATCGAGTTGCTATTGTCTTCTCTTCAATTCTAGTTGTCTTCCTTGTAGGTCCGAGAGGGTGGAGTACCTACAAAGATAATCTGACGCTCAAGTCAAATAAGGTAGATTTAATTGGTTCAGTCCAGAGCTTAACAATCATTACCTTTCATGGGGGTCCCCTTTTATTTATACTTTTCTAATGGACCTTATGCTGTCAGAATGATTAGTGTAAGCCTAATGATCATTTAATTATGCTTTATAGCTTTTAATTAAGATTAATGTTTCTAATCTATGATTAAACGTAGCTGTTGCTTTTGCCGAAAGGTCGTTAGAGCATCTAGGGTGACCGGTTACTCGACCTCCCTGTTTCTGGTTGAACACTTGCCCCTCAAGCTTGAGCTTCTATTACAAAGTGAAAAGTCGTAAACAACTCTGTCATTTTACTGTCTTCCTTGACGACTCGCTGAATTGCCGAGCATCATTTGTTTTCTATTGCCAAATGTCATCGTTTGATCGTGGGGAAGAATGACTTATCTCCCATTGTTTGCGATTTGACGCATAGCTAATGTGTCACATCAGCTCGTGAATAGTCAAAGGATCTAAGTCGTTGCCCTCACTCAAGATTTCTACAATGATTGAATTTCCCTCCTACTCTTAGTGCTATAAATAGCGGGGGGTTGTCCCCTCATTTATTCGTTTCCTTCTCTCACTTCTCCCCCTCTCTGATATAACTAATAACGTCTTCTTCTTTTTTTGATAACTCTACCATGAGGGTTGTTAGAATGTATGGCCTTAAACGAGAGGGGGGGGGTGAATTGTTTAAGGGGGGTTTTCACAAACTTTTTAAGCTAGAATGAAATTCTTTGCAAGAAACCAGATTAGGAATTCAGTTAGCCAAGAAACAAAGCTCAATACAGTAAAACACCAGAAAACAATCGGTTGTTTTGTAGAAACAATCGGTGGTTTATACCAGTAAAAATAACAACAACTGAATTTAAAGAGTTTAAGGAAGAAAGATATGCACAAACAGTTTTACTGGTTCACTCTTAAACCAAGAGCTACGTCCAGTTTCCCATAAACCACTGGGAATCCACTAAGTAATCAAAACCAGATTACATACACACACCACAAAAAATGTGACATTGATCCCCTCAAGAAACACACTTCCTTTGGCTCAGCACACACACCAAGAATGTTGATCTTGACAACCTCAAGAGCACACAATCCTTCTTGACTTTACAACACCAAAATGTACAAAGTATTCAGAACGAATTACACTTGTTACAGAATAAACTGAAATCAATACAGATGTAATCCTATTCGACTTCTCTCTTGAGAAACCAAAGCTCTAAAGTGAAAACACAAATCTTTGAAAGCTCTTTGTGAAAAACTCAAATATGTTTTTCTTTCTTGTTGTTTGTTATAAAACTTAAAAAAAACTATTTATAGCATTCAAAGAATGGTCAAAGCATTTAAAGCAGGAGCGTATTCGGTTATAAAATCATTTAAAGCTCACTTAACTAACAAAACTGATTCTGTTAGAATTTTTAAATAAATAATCGATTGAAAGAGCGAATCAATCGGTTGTTTTGGTTTGACAGCAAGTCAACCAACCAAAATAGTTTTCAAACTTTTCAAAAACACCTAAGTATAAAACAATCGGTTGTTTCGACAAAGCAACAAGTTGTTTTTCACTTAGTTTGAAAAACACTTTAAACTTAAAAGATTTGAAAACACTTAAGCTTTAGATTCAACAAAGAGTGGATACAAAGATAAAATACCCCAGATCTTACTCTAAAACACAACAACAACTTCAGCCTTCCATCAAACGCTAGGATTTGGATTCTTCATAGCTTTGATCACACTTGATTCAACAAGGGTGTCTAAGCTTGTCGGTACTGTAATGTCCCGTGATGTTGTCCATCTTTCGGATACTGATTCGGCCAGTTCCGAAAGTTCTTTAGAATCTTCCATATTAGCGACAACGCTGTCTCGAGTGAGGTCGTCGGCGACGTACGCCTCTCGGTTGACCCTATTGTCGATTTAGGGTTTAGGGTTTATATCCAAGCTTCTCTATATTTAAAACCAACACCCCAAGTTTTTTACAAATGTATAGTACTCGGTCGGGCAACCAAGTAGGGTGATTTTCCTTCATTAGCCAGTCGAGGTCATGCTTGTTGGCTCCCTTTACCACTTCTTATAAGAATTTTAAGGGGATTTTCTTCAAGGTTGTGGTTGAGGAGGAGGGTCGTCACTTTTCTTACGACAACAACAATCCTTAGTTTCCCTTCTACTGAACTCGTGAACCGACATGCTTCTGTGCATGGCAAAGGTCGGCACTAATCCGGGAAGACTAGGAAACCTTGTCCATTTTAGAAAAGCTTCCCAAAAAATCCATACTCGAAAGTTGTTGCGGGTTTTCTTATCGCCTATTCAACTTTGTGAAGTTGAGATATACTTTTGTTTTTCTCTTTGCTTTCGTCTTTGTTTTTTTTATGTTTGTTGACTTATGCCTTTTGCAACTATTATGGCCTCAATGACTTCGGAAGAGGGGAAACTCTTTTACAAAGAGTTCCTAAGGTAGAGGCCAGCGGTTGCCAACAAGGCTCCGCCTGTTCAAGTCAAGGTGGTGGAACCGTTACGGACGATTCCGACTGGCGAGAACCTTCCTCCTATGAATCCGTCGAAAAAGGTACGACAAGAGAAGGAACATAAGAAATCCTCCCGTCATCACTCGGATAGGTCGTCCTCGGGGAAATCTAATAAGAGGCGCATGCTGAAGCTGGGCCAAGTTCTTCTCGAGACTTTCTTGGTCGAGACATGCTTCTTGGCAAGAAAGTATCGATTTCGCTAAGTTTGACGGAGATGGAAGGTTTCATATCGGCCACGACTTCTGAGTTGGCTGATTCATTTTTAGAGTTGAGCACTCGGGCCTTCGTCCTCGACAAACGATTGGGCACAATGCTTAAAAAGAAGGAGGGTGCTGATGTGGAGAACCTTAAGACTCAATTGGCCGAGTTTGCCTCCTCCCTTCAATATTCCCTTGACGCCAATAATGCCTTGGTTCCAACAAAATAAAGATTTAGTTGTCGAGTTAGTCTGGTTGAAGATGGACAATGACGCGTTGCTGACTTGTTGTCTTGGTGCCGAGGAGAAAGAAAGGGTCGTGTCGACTAAGAATGAAAGCTTAAAGAAAAATCTGACTGACATGACCGTTAACTCTCATGTCGAGTAAGAGAAAGTCGAGCGATTGTAGGCGGCCTTGCACAAAGTGGGTGAAGACCTTAGCCGCACACAAGATTTTGTCTTCCACCAACATGAGCTTGGTTTTAGTAAGGTCCTGAACAAGCTGAATATTTCTACGGCATCCCCCTTAACAAAGATAAGTGTGATGTGAACAAAGATTTTTCAAGGGGGAGTTCATGCTCGTTACCGATATACCTGAAGACGATGGTGGTGAGGAATTTGCTCAGTTGGCCACCCCTGGTCCCGATAATGCAGCCGGAAAGGCTTGAAGTTGGCAACTAAGTCGAGATTGTTTTCTCGCAACTTTTTTTGTGTGCTGCCTAGTAAGGTGGTATTTTTATGGTGATGGTCGTAATGCTACTGAGTTGGTTGGTGGTTTTTTTGTTTCTTTGATTTTGTTGCCGCTTTGACGGCTTTGTAACCATCCTTCAATTATAACAACTTAATTTCTTTCAACTTAACTTTACTTTGTTATCGATTTTATTTCTTTTTTCGTGTTTATTTGGCGATGTTATCTATTCGACGATTATACTTGCGCTTATTGTTTTTGTTCTCTCATTGTTTTTGTTTACGACTTCGGCTTTTTGGCTGATTATTTTCCCGGTTGTTTTTATGCAAAGGATCCATTTTTCGGATTCTTCCTTTGTTTATTACCTTATCGGTAGGGATTCATTTGCGGATTCGTCCTTAACCAATAAGTTTGAATGGAAACTTGTAGAAACGTTAATTTGTGTCTCGTTAAAACTCCCGGTTGGAGATTTATACTTGACAAAACACTGACAGTGAAAAGAGAGTACACTTTACAAAATTTAACTAAAATAAAATTTTAAATTGCTTGAGTTCCACGTTCTCAGAATGCGCTACCCGTTAAGCGTCTCTAGTTGATACGCTCCATTATTCAGGATTTTGGTTACCCAAAAGGTCCCTTCCCAGTTGCAGGCAAATTTCCCTTCAATTTTGTCCTCCCGAACATCTCCCTTCATCCTCTAGGAGAGGTCTCTCACTATAAAAGATCTTGACTTTGTCTTTGTGTTGTACCTTCGGAATGCTCGCTTCTTACACACTTATTCTCATACTTTAGCTTTGTCCCTCAGCTCTTGGAGAAGAACGAGCTCAATTCGCATGCACTCTTCATTCAGCTGGAAGTCAGCCAATTGCTTGCGGATTGTCGATTCTCTCACTTCTACTAAAAACATTGCATTCGTCTCGTATGTTAGATTATACGGGGTTTCACCGGTTGGGGAATGGGAGTTGCATCCGTATGTCCATAGGACTTCCAATAACTCCTCACTTCATCTTCCTTTAGCCATTTCTAACCTTTTCTTCAGCTTGGTTAGGATGATCTTGTTAGCGGCCTTAGCTTTTCTATTTCTTTGAGGATGTTCGACCGATGTCACCTTATGCATAATGGTTATGCTCCATTAGGAAGTGTCCTAATTTCTTGTTGGTGAATTGTCGGCCATTATCTGTGGTGATTGTATGGGTATGCTGAACTGGCAAACAATGTTGTTCTAAACAAATTGTTGAACTTGGGTTATCGTAATTCGAGCTAACGGCTCAGCCTCAATCCATTTGGTGAAATAGTCCTCGACTACCAACAAGAACTTCCTTTGTCCCGTAGCAAGAGGGAAAAGGTCGACAACGTCCATCCCCCAAACTGCGAAGGGACACGGTGAATTGATACTTTATAGCTGTAGGTGGATGAGCGACCCGTTCTCTTGGTCAATTTTGCATCTTTTAATGAAGTTTGCACAGTCGGCTCGCAATTATGGCCAGTAGTAGTCGACCCTAAGAACTCAGTTAGCCATGCTTCTTCCTCCTGAGTGGGTTCTGCACACGTCGTTATGCAGCTCGTTCATAATGTACTCGGCTTCTGTCTTGGTTAAGCATTTCAAGAGGGGAGTGGAAAAACCTATTTTTTAAAGATCTTATCCGATTAGGGTGAACCGTGATAACTTTCGCTGCAACAACAGCTCAGTTATTTCACTTGTGGCATCTCGGTCCTCATTGCTTTCTTCATTGTGGTCAACCAGTATGGAGATACTGCTTTTTTCCTCACTCTTTGGTTTTTACTGTTGGTTCAACTAGGCTTTGTCGGATGACATTGCTAAGTCTTCCCTTCCCTTTGTCGCTAACAAGCTTGGAAAGGATGTCGACTCAAGTGTTTCCTCCCTCCGAATGTGTCATATCTCTACCTCTTCGAAATCGACCATTAAGGTTGACATCCGGTGGAAGTACTTTAACAGGAGTGGATCCTTATTATGATATTCCTTGTTTACCTGGTTAACCGTCAACTAGGAGTCGCTTCGACACTTTAATCCGCACACTTTCATACTTTGCCAGGAGAAGACTGACTACTAGAGCTTTGTATTCGAACTGGTTGTTAGACACTTTGAAGCCGAAGTTTAGCGATTGCTCTATTATGATATTCCCTGGTCCTTCGAGAACTATCTTGACACCTCCTCTGGTATTGTTGGACGAGACGTCTACATACAAGACCCACCATTCATCGATGGTCAGATCTCCCTGAAACTCTGATATGAATTCGTTCAGACATTGGGATTTTATAGGTCCTCTAGGCTCATACTTAATCCCGAATTCCTATAACTCCACTAACAATGCTATCATTTTGCCTGTTAGGTTGGGTTTTCGGAGGACCTTGCTAATGGGGCAATCGATTTTTATGATGATCTAGTGGCTTTGGAAGTAATGTCGCAACCTCCGAGCTGTATGTACTAGCGCCAAAGGGAACTTCTCGATCATCTGGTACCGAGTTTCAAAATCCTGAAGCACTTGGTTGACGAAGTATACAGGTTTTTGTTCACTTGTTCCCTGTGAATTGTTGCGTTTATGGCCTCGGCTGATACAACCCGATACACGAGTAAGGGTTCTCCTTCTTTCGACTTACTAAGGATGGGGGGGTGTGGTCAATCCCTGTTTCATAGCAGTTAAGGCGTTTTCACATGTTTCGTTCTAGTCGAATCTGTCGGCTTTCTTCATCGGTTTGAGTATTGGTCTTATTCTTTTCACCAATCTGGGCACAAATCTGGATAATGAGGTTAACCAACCGACAAGCCTTTGCACGTCAAAAGCTTTGCATTTGTTGGGGTTAGTTTCGATTCCTCAGCTTGTAAGCAAAAATCCTAGAATCTTTCCTCCCTCTACCCCAAATACACACTTTTCGGGGTTGAGCCTCATGTCGAAATCCCGTAATCTGCCGAAGACCTCCAACAAATCCTTGCCATGCTGCTCGAGGTTTTCGAACTTGACGATCATGTTGTCAACGTAAATTTTTACGTTGCAGCCGATTTGCTCCTTTAACATTCGATCCATCTACCTCTGGTATGTGGACCCTACGTTTTTTAAACCGAACAACATTACCTCGTAGCTGAAGTTCGCCTTATTAATCATGAAAGTGGTTTTAGGCTTGTCGGTTTCGTCCATGAGGATTTGATTGTATCCCGAATAAGCATCTAGGAAGTTCATGACATTGTGTCATGTCGCACCATCTACTAATATGTTTATATTGGGGAGAGGATAGGCATCTTTGGGGCACGCCTTATTTAGATCTGTGTGATAGGTGCACATGCGCCACTGCCCATTGTTCTTCTTCACCAGGACGACGTTATCCAACCAGGTGGTATATTGTACTTCTCGTATGAATTCAACCTTCTTAAGCTTGCTAACTTTCTCTTGGGCCGCCAGTCTTCTTTCCTCACCCAACCTTCTCTTCTTTTGTGCTACCAGTTTTGCATATCGACATATCGCCATTCTATGCGGCGGCAATCGTGGATCGATTCCCGGCATGTCGGTTGTTGTCCAAGCGAATAGGTATTTGTTATCACTCAACACATCAGTGATATTTTGTTTGTCTTCTCCTTTCAGATTGGCATTGATTTGTGTATTTTGCCCAAGTTTTCTTACCTGCAAAGGAATGGTCTCGTCTCTCGGTTCCACTTACGGCTCATCGTTTCGTCTTAGGTCGAAATTGCCATTGCTGGCTATCATGTTCACTTCTTTCTTTTGTAAGACGTATCTCGGTAAGATTCTCAGGCCCGTTGCATAGCACTCTCTCGCAGGTTTTTGGTGCACCCTTATTCTCGCAACACATCCCTTCGTGCCTGGAACCTTCATAGTTAAATGTGGCGTTGATACGATGGCTCCAAATCGGTTTAAGAACGGTCATCCCAATAGTACATTGTAAGAGGTGTTGGCATTAATGACCAGGTATCTGATTTTAATCATTTTCTACTTCTCTTATTCTCCAAACTTGGTGTATAGATCGACATATCCTCTTGTGTCTACCCTTTCTCCTGAGAAACTGACAATCTGTTCATCATAAGGGATGACTACATCTCTGGAGAGTCCCATCTTCATGAAGGTTTTAAGAAAAAGGACTTCTATCGGGCTCCCCTGATCGACCAGAGTTTTCATGGTAGTGTAGTTTGCCACTTCAATCGTGATTACCATGGGGTTGTCATGATCTGTGTTTATTCCCCTGAAATCCTCATCCGTGAAGGTTATTGACAGCATAGTACGTCCATTTCTCCAAACAGAGTTGGCAGAGCGAAGACCACAAATATGGCGTTTCCGGGACTAATAGGAAGTTCCTCCTCCCGCGAATCTGTCAGCTATTGTGTTAATAACTTACTTGGGTGGTCCGCTTCTTCCATTTTCCCTGTTGACCTTACTCTGTGGCATTTGTGATCTCAGCCGATAGTCTCTTCGGTTGGTTTTGGGCTATTGTCGATCATACTTTCTCTCATCCTTCCCATCTTTTCTCACAAAACACCTCAAGTGGTCGGCTTGCACTAATTCTTCGATTTTGTCCTTTAATGCAACACATTCTTCGGTTGTGTGGCCGAAATTTCGGTAGTACCTTGACGACTTTGGTTTTGGTTAAGTCGGCTTTGGTTTGCATCGAGGGGAGTGAAGGTTCTTTTAAAAGGTGGTTTTAAGTCGATGTTTAAGTCTTCATCGAGGAGTCTTGACCATTCAGCCGTTAGGGTGTGTATTGTGAAAACCTGACCGGCTTTAGGAATTTCCTCTGCCTTATGATGGTCTCATTGGTTGGGATGCCTCTTCTATTCGTCGAACTCCCACATCCCCGGTCACCTTAAATTTTAAATTCCCTGAGCTCCTCTAGTTGCATGAACTCCACAACTCGTTGTCTCAGCTCGTCCATGCTACTGTTCGGGTTTTTACATAGACTGTCGGAAAAAGGTCCCGACCCGAGGGCGGTAAAGAGCTGGTGAAGGACTACTTTCGGGCTTAAGTCTCGGATACTGAGGGCTACCTTGCCAAACCCTTCCATGAATGATCAGAGCGTTTCAGACTCTCTTGCTTGATGTTAACTAGGGCGAGGGAAGTCAAATGATGAGGTTTACTCGTGGCGAATTGGGTCGAGAATTTTGACACAAGGGTGTCGAAATATTCAATCACGAGAGGTAGGAGACGGGTGAACCAATTCAAAACAACTCATTTTAGTGAGGTAGGGAAGACACGACAGAGGAGGGCGTCATCCGCCATATACAGGCTGACCTGGGTAACATATGCATCGGCGTGTTCGTCCGGGTCGTCATTGTCGTCATACTTATCAATCGTTAGGCTCTTCCAGCCGTGTGGGAGCGATACTTGCATGATTGACTCAATGAAGGGATGTTGACGTGACGACAATCCCATGGCTCCACTAGAAGTGGTGTGTACCGTGCAATGATGTGAATTGTTTTCTCCTTCCATTCGCGTAAGCGTTCTACTTTCAGAGTGTCCATGGTTTCTTGAGTCTTCCTGGCCTGTCAGCGTGTGCCCGAGCTCCAGTTTTCTCTTCATCACTTCATTCTCGGCCTTTAGAGCTTCTATTTCTTCCGCGTTCTTCCATTTCATGCTTTCGAGTTCCTTCTTCATATCAAACATCATAGCTATCGGGTCCACAAATGGTCCTTCTTCGTTCTTCCTATCGTTTCCCATCATACTCTGTGTGGTTACCATGCAGTTTCTCAATAGGTTTTCCTTTCGGCCCAACGATAGACGCCAAAATGTTCTTACAACTTATTCAAGACCGAATATCCCCTATCGAGTTGCTCCTGTCTTCTCTTGAATTCCAATTGTCTTCCTCGTAGGTCCGAGAGTGTGGGGTAACTATAAAGATACTCTGACGTTCAAGTCAGATGGGATAGATTTAATTGGTTCAATTTAGAACTTAATGATCATTACCTTTCATCACGAGTCCCCTCTTATTTATACTTTTCTATTAGACTTTATGTTGTCAAAAGGATTAGTATAGATCCAATGATCATTTAATTATGCTTTATAATTTTTAATTAAATATAATGTTTTTAACCTATGATTTGACGTGACTACTGTTTTTGCCAAAAAGAAAGATAGACTGTTTGGGATGACCGATTACTCATAGAACAATTACTATTATTATTATAAGTATTGAAATGGTATGCACATCAGTTTATTACATTCTTCTTGTTACTAATAAAAATATTCATCATAATTAGAGTGTTTATTTTCCTAAAATATGATAATCAAATTATCATATAGCAAGATGTAAAGGTAGTACTGGAAGGGAAGTTTTTTTTGGTTGAAACATCACTTTTATGCCAGCGATGTTGTATAATATTAATTAAAATGAAAAAGAGAGAACTTCAAAGAACATTAAATTTTGGGGGTTTATTTAGGGAAAAAAAACTTAGTTTCCACTTGAATAAATGAATAAGAAATTCTTAATAAAAGATTTAATTATTTAATATAAATCATTAATTTACAATAAAATAAATTGTCCATTAAAAGTAACAGTTTAAACTTACTTTAAAAGTTACTTTAAAAGTAAGTAGATCACTTCTTCCACACATCTCTGTTTCTTAATTTGAATCAAATTGAAAATTAATTAATTAACATATGAATATATACGACTATCTCATAATTTTATCTAAAAAAGATATCCTTTTTCGTTGGAATTTAATATATACACAAAAGTTTAAAAAAAAAAAAACATCCAACTTAAAAGCATATCATCCTCTGGCTATTCATGGATGAGCTCTATTACGTACAACCTAATCTGCTATCGTGTAATTACACGATCATCATAAATTAAAGAAAACAAACACAAAGAAAGAAAGAATAGGGTAAGCTAGCTATATAAAAAAAAAATATATAATTTCAATTTGAAATTAATAAACATAATTCATCAAGTCTTATACAATTTCTCAAACCATCAAGTGTCTATTAAAATTCATAATTCATCTTTCACATGTCAGACATCTACTGACTCACAACACATAGACAATTGATTCTACTTCCAGAAGACTCGTGTGTTGACTTAGACTCAGAGATTTGCATCAGTCATATTATCTCATTGTGAAATCCACACAGTTATGCACATAAATAATCTCAATATCACCTCTCCTAATATGACAGGGTTAATTCATATAACAGATCTAGTTAGTCATCTTTCAAACAACTTACCCATTCATATGAGCCTCCTTCGACTCTCACTACCTGAATAACTTCATCTATATGATTCCGTTATCTCAGGAGAGTCAGGATATCTCCTTCTAGACGAATCCCTAGTCAATGCACATCTTAAACAATCTTAATACGATATTTTCTTTCTTGAAAATACTATGTCTTGATTAAAATTCATATTCTTAATCTCACAATATCCAAAAGCAAACAATCAAATCATACCAAAGTTTAGAATTCCCAAAACATACAACAATTCATTCACTAATCATATAAATATCTAATTAAAGAAATTTTCAATTAAATATACACAAAATAAAAGTTTACATAATTTATGAGTAAAACTATACAAAAATAAATAAACCAGCCTTTTAAAAGCAAATATAAAAACTTTAGTTTTTTTACAGATAGTCTAGCTTGAGCGAGAATTTACTCGCTTGAACAAGATGGGTCTCGCTCAAGTTAAAATTCTCTCTCTTGAGCGAGATTCAACCTGAGAGCCCCCAGAATTTCATCCTAGGTCTTGCTTGAGCGAGATTTCTTCTTGCTTGAGCGAAAATGGACCTGAGAGCACCTCATTTTTTTTCATTTTATTTTTCTTTGGGCGAGAATTGTTTCGCCTGAGCAAGTTATGCAGAAAAAATCTTCATAAACCCGTTATACCTGATTGACCAGTTCCTGTTCAGAATTATACAAGCACTCTCATTGAGTCATTGAGCTATTATGTCAATCTATGCATATATATGATTTCTAAATCAAAATCATTTAAAGTCAAACAACCAATTATCATCAAACATTTCTTTTAAATTAATACAACAAACTATTCAAATACATTCATTAACTCATTCAATTCCAAACTTATACACATTCTACAACATCTACTATATCTTCAATTTCACATTTCAATATATACAAAAACAAGAAATCTTGCAAGAAAATTTGAAATAGGTGACCACATCACCCCCCACATCCAAATCTTCTAACCTAGGGTTCTATTGACAATTTAAACTAGCTTCCTTACCTGAACTTGAGCAGATACTGATGGAAGAGGTCCGGACACCAATCCATTGAAAGGCCACCAAAATGTCAAATTGAGGCAACCACTAGAGTTATGGTCAAAGAGGGGTCAAGAGGACGCATTCTACATGTCATAAACTCTAATGTAGAATAATTTTTACATTTTTATCAAAAGTAGCATAGTTTAATTCTTTTGTATTTTTGTTGAAACATGCAAAGTGGTACCTAAAATGGTAACCTAAGTTTAATTAGAGTTTCCTACTCCTAATTAAACTTAGGTTCAGCCCCCTAAGTGTAAGGTTCTAGAACTCCTAGCACATGGAAGAATTCTAGAACCTACCTCACATGTGCTGAATTTAGGAGCCACCTTCCCATGTGCCAATATTTGAATTTCCCTCCAATTCTCTTTTCATATTCAGCCCACTCTTGCTATATATAGAGGAGCTTGGGTCATGTAAATTGAAGATTAATACATGAGTGAATTGCTGCCAAAATTGTGCCAATATCACTCTTTACCCAAAACCTCTAGGTTAGGCTTTTGATCTTCCTAAACCGTCACCTTCCAAGTAGAGTTGGCCTCACCACTCTCAAATTCTACCTATCATGCACCTTCAAGGTCACCACCACTCCTAGGAGGACCTTGCTCCATCTCCAATCCATGAAGCTTCCGCAAATCATCTACAAAACCGAAAAGAGGAGGACACGAATCCATCAGATACTCACTAAGAGCTCCAAATCTACCAAAAGCTTAAAGGTCACTTAAGATGCACCAAAGAGTCCTTATCACAAATCTAACTATACCACTAAGATCCTGAGCTAACAAAGACTACTCATGAAGATAAAAGCATCACATGCAAGCTTAAACTAAAGACAAACCTAACCAAATCAAAACTAACTCAAAGGAAAAGGAGCCAAGAATGAACTTACTCTATCTAAGATTTTGATTGGTCAATCTTGTAGAGTTTACTTTCAAGAGTCCAATGGCGGATTCCGATCGTCAAACTGATGAGCGAAAATGTCAGAATCTTAGAAAGAAAACAGAGGAAAGGAAAAAAGAGTTTTTAAAAGATGTTGGTTCTTTTAAAATGAAACCTAAATTTTTATGTATATATTCTTTTAACTCTAATAATAAAATATTTAGGTACCATTTTAATTATATCAATTCTATTCTAAAACTATTTTTCTGGGTTCTTACAAACTACTATAACTTCTTTAAACCTTTTAAATATTATTATTTAATTAAATATATATTGATTTTTTATTTTATTTTTCGTAAGCATTTTTTTTTTTAAATTCAAATAAAATTTGAAGTGAGAAATGGATGATTGACGCTTGTCAGAAGACCAGCTCGTGTTACTTACTTTTCATGTGCTCAATATTATCAGAAAAATTAAATATATACTTAAACTTTTATAAAGACCAAAAGTCAACCTTCACTAAATAAATAATATATATATATATATATATATATATATATATATATATACACGTGTGTGTTTGCGTGTAAAAAAACTAAATCTATTTTTTTTAATAAACCAACAACAATGCTTCACCTACTCCAAATTGACAGGATAAAATTGAAAAGTGAGAAAAAAAACTATTATTCTCATATTTCTTCGTGCTTAACTCAGAATTAAATTAAACAACTTCTGCAGAAGCAGCCACAACTTCATTCTTCATTATTACATCAATTCATTGCAGTTAGAGATGAATCAAGTTAATTCTAATTCTAATTTTTTACAACACCTTCATAATAATTTTCCTTAATTATGAGATAAAAACTTATTCCATTGATTCTCCAATAAATAAATAGCATAGAGATAAAGTTAAATAATGAGACATGATTTACAACATGATGAACTCACAAATACTAAGAAAAAGTAAAACAAGAAAGAGACAGAAAAGAAAAATACACATATATATATAAATACACGCATCATATATATATATATATATATATATATATATATATATCGTGTACAGTGAGAAAAAACAACATGATGAACTCACAAATACTACAAAAAAGTAAAACAAGAAAGAGACAGAAAAGAAAAACACACATATATATAAATACACGCATCATATATATATATATATATAAATAAGTACATTCAATTATTGAATGTTGAGAACAAGCATGATTTCTGGCACCAATAACTTGAGGCACTCATGTTTGAATGAGTCTTATCACTAATCATACCAACAAGATGAAAAAGGTAGAGAGACAACTAAGAGTTGTAATGATATTGCTGTGCTGCGTTCATTTTCATGTCCAAAGCTGTGATGAAGTTGAAGATGGAATCAGTAGATCTCATTTTCCAGAAGGGTTCCTCTTTGGAACAAGCACTTCCTCTTACCAGGCACTTCTTTTGTTTTTACTTTGCTTTCTCTGCTTCCATACACGTTACAGCAGTTTTATTTTTCCTTACGTGGTTCTTTACCCTCTTGAAACAATGAAAATGGTGTTTCTGTTATTGGAATTTTCTGAATCGACAACAACAACAGATTGAAGGGGCAGCTTTTGAGGATGGTAAAGGTTTAAGCAACTGGGATGTGTTTAGCCATTTATCAGGTAGTGTTTACTAATCATCTCATTTCGGAACTTTTACGAAAATGGAGGTAATTATTGTCATTTTTTACCAAAATGAGGTTGTTTTTAGACACGAAAAAACTTACCAACTCTATCATTTCATGTGAAGAAGTCGTGTAAACCTGCCATGATGATATAAATCAAGGTGTGGCATGACTTCAGTTCAACTGGTTGACAATGGGAGAAATTGATGCAAATTCTTCAAAATAAGTCCTGTCACGTAAAAAGACTTTATTTATTCGTAATTTTCTCAAAAACAACCACATTTTGATAAAAACGAGGAAATATTACTCCATTTTTTTAAAAAACCCTCTCAAGTGACTAATCTTGATTGCTTGTGGTGCATGCAGATATAGAATTACATGAATAATCACTATTGAATTTGATCTATTTTCAGGTAAGATAAACAATAATGAGAATGGTGACATTGCAGATGATCATTATCATCGTTATTTGGTAAATATTAGTTTCGTATTTAGCATGCACTTATAATACATTGACTAGTGAGTAGTATCTGACACTGAATGGTTCTCCTTGTGATGTTTGACAGAAAGACATTGAGTTAATGTCGTCTCTTGGAGTAGATGTATATCGATTCTCTATCTCATGGACCAGGATTCTACCTAGTAAGTATTTAAATCTACATACTAGTTCACTAGGTACCATAGTCTTATTTTTCAAAAATTTTGCTTAATTTGATCTTCATGAGCCATAACAGGAGGCATATATGGAGACGTAAATCCAAGTGGGATAATGTTTTACAACATGATAATAGACAATCTGCTACTTAAAGGTGAAGTAACAATGTTTTACAAGATAGTATCAAACCTATGCTAGATTCATTAATATATATATATATATATATATATATATATATACACACACACACACATAAGAACTTGATATTATCCTAGGCTGTACCTAAATATAAAGCTGGTGAACTTGGTACAGGGATTGAGCCTTTCGTGACAATAAATCACCATGACCTGCCACAAGAACTGGAAGAAAGATACGGTGGTTGGCTTAGTCCCTTAATACAGTAAATTTGCAACTCTCTCTTTTGTTCACTCGTAATATATAAAGCTAAAGGGTTTGACATTTTATCAGTTTTTCAATGAAATGTCCTGTAACTTTATGCATTGGTTTTTAACGCATGACTCAAGTAACCAACTTCGTTTAGTGAATGTGGAATAAAGACTTTGTTTGTGTTGTTGTCCCCCGCATAATCATAGTGGAACTTTTATAAGTATACTTCCTTTGCTGTAGGAGAGATTTTGTTCATTTTGCTGAAATCTGTTTCAAGAGCTTTGGAGGCAGGGTTAAATATTGGACTAGCATCAATGAGCCAAGTCTCGTTACAATCAATGGCTATATGAAAGGAACATATCCCCCTGGTCACTGTTCTCCACCTTTTGGAAATTGTTCTACTGGTAACTCTGATGTTGAGCCCCTCATTGTCATGCACAATAGGTTACTGTCACATGCCAAGGCTGTTGAATTATACCGCAAACAATTTCAGGTAACAAAAAATGCCCTAAACTACATTTGTTGTCACCTTTTCTAGGATAGGAGAAAGAGGGATTGAAGGCCATGATGGTAGTTTAATTAGTATAGAACTCATGTTAATCCAGGCAAAGCAAGGTGGAACCATTGGCATTGTTGCACACACCTTCATGTATGAACCATTTAGAAATGAAGAATGTGATAGACAAGCTGTGAAAAGGGTCTTGGCTTTTGTCATAGCCTGGTAAGTTGTTAATAAGTACCAGGGTTTTGCTCATGACAATCATGCCTAATAAACTATGATGTAGTAGATTATTATTGAAGAGAATTGACAGCACACAACACAATCCTTTTATTTTTATTTTAAAACTTTTCCTGCTCTTTTGGTGATATGAAGGGTCTTAGATCCCCTGGTTTTTGGTGAGTACCCAGCTGAGATGCACTCTATCCTTGGAAATCAGTTGCCAGTGTTCTCTCCTGAGGAGAAGAGGCTCATAAAAGGCAGCTTAGACTTCATTGGCATCAATCACTATGGATCTCTCTATGCCAAGGATTGTTCCCTCTCTGCTTGTTCTCAAGGAGCTGATCATCCAATAACAGGTTTTGTAGAAACAACTGGAATAAGAGATGGCATTCCAATTGGTGACCAGGTTCCCTTATTCTGTCCTCATCTACTCTTTTCATCATGTTATGTTTTCTTTTCTTCAATTCTTTTATTATTTTATGTTGTTAACTCGAATGTTTGATTATTGAACATAATCTCTGATACAATTTCTTTTGTTTTAAGCAGACAGGAATGCCACTATTCTTTGTGGTTCCAATGGGCATGGAGAAAATTGTTGACTACATTAAGATAAGATACCATAATATGCCCATGTACATCACAGAAAATGGTGAATTATAAAAAAAGTATCCCTTTATTTTTACATTACTTATTATTTTCACTTTGTATTAAAATGAATGCAACTTTTAAAATAGAAAAATAGATTTATGAATATTTGTGAAAATGCTAATGAAACTAGAAAGGTATCTACAAAATCTCATTTTCTTCCATTTTGTTTTAATCTCTTCTGTTCTTGTTGCTCATTAATATTGACCATTTTATCTTGGATTAAGAAACCAAGAATAATGACTATGCAAGATTTTCTTTTCATGGACATGATCCAGTTTCAAAAAGCTGATGATAATCAAAGACTAATGTGTTTCTGAGTTGTTAGATGGGTTTTAAGGAATGAGTTTATTAACAAATTTTGGGTTGTTAATTGAAAATTGTTTCAGGATATTGTTTACCACTCAAACAGGATGTGACAGTAAATTATCTATTACAAGATTTCAAACGAATAGATTATCATAAAGCCTATCTCGCAGCTCTGCTTAGAGCCATAAGGTGAGTAAAGAGGGCTAATATATTGGCATCATCCATGTTTAAGGTTATTTTGGATTAGTTTATCTATTGAGAAGAGGTAATTTTGTCATGTATAGAAAAGGTGCAGATGTAAGAGGATACATGATATGGTCATTGTTGGACAACTTTGAATGGGCAAGGGGCTATGACATGAGATTTGGGCTTTATTATGTGGACAGAAACACTCTTGAACGAATTCCCAAACTTTCTGTTCAATGGTTTTCTAGTTTCCTCAACAACACCATCTCCACCAACACGAGAAGATTTGAGATTTGAAGAAGCAACATCTTAGAAGCAAAGATGTGAGAAATGTTGATTTAGAGTTTATTTGAACTATCTCGGCAATGGGATTAAAATTCATCGATCATAAATACGATTCATTTATTGTTTATTTGGACTCTGTCAAACTCAGTAGAAAAATTATATTTTGTTACATCTTTTACAAGTATTTTGCTGGGATCTTTCTTCAGATGTGATATTTAAAAGTGTTGAGAATTATGAGTATGACAAAAGTTATATATTTTCACATTGTTTAAATCACTCCCTCTCCAAGACACTTACATCTTTAAAGTGGACCATAAAGGAGGTGGGTCTTATACATGAAGTTGTGGGCCTCTTAAAGCTTTATTCGGATTTTCTTAGAATTGAGCATTGTAGACACACTAACTTAATAACGAGTGTTTATATAAATAATTTTTAACAAGATGCATTTTATGAAATCTCAACATTTCATAACATTTTAGTTTAGACACACATATTTGAACTCATTTTAAACACAACTCTTTTGTCCGAGAGATCACATCAAATGCAACTTTTAAAATTCGAATGAGTCAGCTGATTAATGTATTTTCTAATTTCATTTGACAAGTGATCGGATTATAGTTACTATCTCTCACTCACCACTACAGATGCATATTTGAATACATTTTCTAAACAATTTGATAAAATAAACATTTTTAATACATATTCTCACACTAACTCTCCTTCTTGGATTAGAGCAGATGATAATAAGATATAACGTAAAGGAGAAAAGAAAAAGAGGAAATATACACAACCATTTGTTTTGGTTTGTCTATCTCAAGAAACTACATATAGTTTTTGGCCAACATACCAAGTTCAACTAGGCATACTATTTGTAAAGTACAATCTAGTATTCTTTATACTCGTAGCCACTCTTGAATAATCCATTGAGTATTCTTTACTTAACCCGCTCCTGACTTAGCTAAGTATTTTCTGGGCTCGTAGCCACTTCTAGATAACGTCTTGAGTATTATTTACTCAAGTCACTCCTGATTGACTTTGAGTATTCTTTACACCTAGTCACTTTTGACTAACTAAGTGATCTCTCATATTGTAGCCACTCCAGGCTGACTCTATGAAGAAGTATTCTTTCTATAAGTCATTCCTGACTTAACTAAATATTCTTTGCCCTTTAGTCACTCCTGGATAACATAAGAAGGTTGTAGATTTGAATGATCATCTCATCATTAAGTTTGATTACTAAAGAGTGTTTGTGCCTCTCAACGAATATAATGGATTAAGCTTTCTCTCCCAGTACAGATCATCTTGGACTTTAGGGAGGTGTAGGTTCACTGTCCTAGGTGAATGAATAAACACTTTCGGTGCTCAGGAAGGGCTTAAAGCCAACCTAAGCCAAAATCAGGAAAATGGAGCTTCACTTGAAGCCAATCATAAGGCCAAAAAGACTTCATGGCCAAGAAAGGGATGTGCTAGCCTGAAATTGAAGCGAATCCCAGACACATGTGAATCCTAAGAAGATCAGAAATGGGTTTGAAGCCTAAAAGATTTCTTCAACATGAAGAAAGCCAATTTGTTGAGCGGATTAACCTGCTCTGAGCGAAAGCCAAATTTGTTGAATCTGTTGAAGCCCCTTTCTAAAAATATATAAATAGAGACTTTAGAGTCTCATTCAAAATATCGAGGGATCAAGGGATTTAGGTATCTAGAGAGCAAGGTAAAGAGTTTTGAATAATAAGTTCAAAGCTTTTAGGTTCAAGAGAGGCTGAGATGCAAAGACATATCAGGTCATCAGATCAAGCCTCCAGGATGAAGCCTAGAAAAAAAAAATTGAAGGAAAAGTTCACAAGCCTAAGTTGGATAACAACTGTTGATCAATAGTGATCAAGTGCTTTGAAGAATTCAAATTGTGCTTTGAAGAAACCAAATCCTATGTGTTTGATGCAAGACTGTGTTGTTGTTGTGTTTTGGGAGGGATCTGGGTAGTTTTATTAGTAATTCACTCCTTTGTTGAATCTAAAGCTAATGTGTTTTGAATCCTTTTTTGAAATAAAGTGTTTTTCCAACTAAGTGAAAAACAACCTGTTGTTTTGTCGAATCAACCAGTTGTTTTACTATTAGGAGTTTTTGAAAAGGTTGAAAACTGTTTAAGTTTGGTTGACTTAACTGTCAAACCAAACAATCAGTTGTTTCTTGGTTTCAACCGATTGTTTCTTTGAAAATCCTAACAGAATTCTGTTTTGGTGGTTGAATGTGCTTTAAATGATTTCCAATTAAATACGCTCCTTCATTAAATGCTTTGACCAATTTTTGGAAAATATAAATAGTTTGTTTATGTTTTCAAACATGTAAGAGAAACAGATTTGAGTTCTTTAGTTGTGAAAGAATTGATTAAAGATTTGAACATTCACATCAAAGCTTTGAGTTTTCTAAGAGAGTGGAATAGGATTGCATTTGTATTGATTTCAGATTATTCTGTAAAGAGGTGTAATCTCTTATCAACCTTCTGTATTTCTGGTGTTGTGTGTTCTTGAGGTGGTCAAGATCAATACTCTTGGTGTGTGATTTGCCAAAGTGAGTGTGTTTCTTGAAGGGTTCAAGGTCACTACTTTGGTGGATTGTGTGTTGTAATCTGGTTTGATTACTTAGTGGATTACCCAGTGGTTTTCTGGGGATTGGATGTAGCTCTTGGTTTAAGAGTGAACCAGTATAAACTGTTGGTGTATCTTTCTCTTACCCTTAAACTCATTTAAATTCAGTTTTAGTTTTACTGGTAAAAACAACCGATTGTTTTTTTGTTGCTTAGTTGTTTTATTGCTCTTGTTCTTGGCTAACCTGATTTTTGTTCTAGATTCATACAAAGAATTTTGTTAAACTTGAAAAAGATTTCAAAAACCTCTCTTAAACAATTGGTATCAGAGCTTGGTACTTGAAAAATATTCAAGTTTGATGCTAAAATATTTTTTCTATGGCTGAAAAACTACCTTTTGGGGAGGGTGCCTCAATTAACAGGTCACCTCTCTTCTGTGGTTTGAATTATCAATTTTGGAAAGTTAGAATGAAAATCTTTGTTGAATCTCTTGATAAAGGAATTTAGGATGCAATTGAAAATGGCCCTTTTATTCCTAAATTTGAAAAGGATGGATCTTCTATTGAAAAACCTTGGTCCCAATGGACTGATGTTGAAAATTAAAAGGCTAAGTTTGATTGTATTGCCAAGAATATCATAACCTCTGCTTTGAATTCAGATGAATTTTTCAGGATCTCACAATGTGCATCGGCTAAGGAAATGTGGGATACTCTAGAAGTCACCCATGAAGGAACAAATGATGTGAAGAGAGCTAGGAAACATATTCTAATACAAAAGTATGAGATGTTTAGAATACTCAAGGGAGAATCAATTACTGAAGTACAAAAGAGATTCACTTACATCATCAACCATCTAATGAGCCTTGGAAAAACCTTTGATAAAGAGGAGCTAAATATCAAGATTCTCAAGTGTCTTGATAGATCTTGGCAACCTAAGGTAACGACAATCACTGAATCAAAGGACTTAACATCCTTGACTACAACTTCCTTGTTTGGTAAGCTTAGAGAACATGAGTTGGAGATGAATAGACTCAATGTTCAAGAAAGTGAGGACAAAAATGTAAGGAACACTGCCTTGAAAGCTGCCAAGCACAAGAAGAAGCAAGATTCAAGTGAGGAAGAAAATCTAAGCTTGTTGTCCAAAATGTTCAGCAAATTCTTGAAGAGAAATCACAACAAAGAATCCAACAAAGAAAGGTATGGAAACAAGAAAACTAGTGATTTCAATTCTAACAATTATACTTGCTTTGGTTGTGGTGAACAAGGGCATATAAAAGCTGATTGCCCAAATAAAGAAGGCAATGAAAAAAAGTCAAGCAATAAGGAAAAGAGAGGGAAATCAAAAAGAGCATATATTGCTTGGAATGAAAACGAAGTCTCCTCATCAACCTCCTCATCAAGTGAAGATGAAAAAGCCAATCTTTGTTTAATGGCAGAAGGAGATGATGATTCAAGCAGCTCAAGCAGTGTAAGTTCTTGTGCTTCCTTAAGTGCTGAAAATTATAGCCAACTACTTCAAGCTTTTAAAGAAACTCATGAAGAAGCTAATCGATTGGCTCTCTCAAACAACTGATTGAAAGGGTTGAATAACTGGCTTGAAAATAGAGTCAAGACACTTGAAGAAGAATTGGAAAAGTCAAAAAATGATTTTGAAAATCCTGAAATGCATTGCAAAAACTCTTCTCATTTGTGTAACTCTAAAGTTTGTGAAAATTGTAAAACTTTTAAGAGTAAAGTCCACTACCTTGTAAAAACTGTGAAAAAACTTTCAAAGGGTAAATCCAACTTTGAAACTGTCTTAGCATCCCAAAAATGTGTTTTTGAAAAATCTGGTTTGGGGTTTTATCCTCAAAACAAGAAAAATGGGATTTCAAAGCCTTTTTCAAAAGTGCCAGAAAAACAACCGATTGAAAGATCGAAACAACTGGTTGTTACATGCTTTTATTGCATGAAAAGAGACCACTCAGTTAGATTCTGTAAAATTAGGAAATATTCTGTTCCTAAAGGTATTTTACAATGGATTCCCAAAGGTTGTGAGGTCTCAAATGATAAAGATAAATCAAAAGGACCCACATTTGTAAGGGGACCAAATCTTGTTGCTTGAATTTATTGTATTGCAGGGATTCTAAAAAGAAGCATGGAGTCTTGAGTTATCTGATCAAGCTTTTGGAAGAAAAGACTTCTGTCTGGAACTGAATTAAGGTTCTGTACCAGCTCAAGGTGTCTTGACAGCCAAAAAGAAGACTTCTTGATCATAAGTAATGACTCACTAAAGGGACTTCATGACAAAATGATAAGAACTTCTTTGTTTTTTTTGTTTTCTTTTTATTTCATGTTTAAATCGTCATCTATGTGTGTATGGTTAATTACATTTCAATTTTTCTCTGCTTTTGTTTCAACTTTTAAAACAGTGTTGTTGTTGCAGAAAAACAACTGATTGTTTTCTCAAAACAACCGATTGTTTCTTCTCTGACAGCACTGTGAAAATTGATTTAATTTCTCTATAAATTCTATACTTTACAGATTTCAATCTTAAAGGGATTTTCAGTCAATAAAGTTGTCTTTAAAGTCTAATCTGGTTCTGAAGGAAGTTACATCTTGTCATAAAAAGGAATATATTCCATATCTTGGAAATTCAAGTGTCTTTATGACTAGTCAAAGTCACATGTGATGACCAAGTGTTTTTCTGCTCTGGACTGACGTTTTCTGTGCAAGGCTTGGACCAGTTTCTACCTTAAAGACTGAAACCCACTACCACCAAAAGATCAAAGAGGGATTATGTTTTGCTATAAAATCTGTTGCAGTTGTTTTCCTTCACAAAAACAACCCATTGATTCGTCTCTTGCTACATCTCTTTCTCTCCTTGTGTGTGTGCCTTTTTCTCATTCTGTTTTCATGGATTCCACTCCTCCTACATCAAAGTGGATTAAAACCAGGGTTGTGAGATCAGGAGGACATCTTGAGGGCTAGTTTTCAAGAGATAATGAATTGATTGAGAAGTATTGCTTTGAAACAAGTAGAAAAGTGATAAACAACCCAAAAGTTGTCTCTTTTAGTTGGTTGAAGAGTCAAAAGCTAGATGAAGTGAGAAGCCTTCTCAAAGAACAATTGCCAAGAAGGTTCTTGGAGATGAAGAGGAACATATATCCGGATCTAATTCGGGTTTTCTACACAAATTTGAAGTTTGAAGGTAACAATCTTGTTTCTCATGTTAAAAGTGTAGATATGGAGATTACCCATGATGTATGGGTTGCTATAACTAGTTTAAAAAATGTTGGGTTGGGAATCAATAAAGGAAACATTGGTGTGGTGGAAAACTTCAACAAAATTCAGTACTATAGAAGCTGTTTGAAGAATCCTCAAACTCAAATAAGGACTTCTTCTGTTGGAGGTTTGAAGTTAAATGAAAGGTTGTTAGCTCTCGTTGTTACATGGATATTAACACCTAGAGGAAGCAATCATTCTGTTTTAACTGAAGAAGATCTTGTCTATATCTATTGCATCATGAACAAAGTCAAGATCAATTGGATTCATATCATCAAGGAGCACATGCAAAAATCTATGAGGTTAAGTGATTACCATTATCCTTATGTTGTCTTGATTTCTAAGTTCTTACTCTATTTTGAAGTGAATCTTGAGGATGAAACATCTGAGTTGGTGAAATCAACACTTGAAGTGAACAATGGTTCACTAAGCAAGATGGGTTTTACCAAGATCAATGGAAGATGGGTAAGCAAGGATGGTGAACATGGTGGTTCCTCAAGTGTTGCTCAAGCTGAAAATGATGAAGAAGATCAAGATGATGTTAATATGAATGTTCAAGATGCAGAACAACCTGCAACTGATTTTGGTGCTGGGACAAGTGTTGGACATCAAGGAGATGGGACTCCTTCAATGACTTCGTTTGAAAGCTACATGGTGAATAGGCTAGATGGCTTTGCGGAAAATCAAAGGAATCTTCATGATCTTTGTGTTTCAAACTTTCAGAACTTTGACAATAGATTCCAAAGAATGGATACAAGGTTTCCAACGCTTGATGAACAGATTGAAGCTGTTCAAAATCAAATTTTTGAGCTGCAGTATGGAAAGGAAGACTGAAGAAAAACAACTGGTTGATCTGTCGAAACAACCGATTGTTATGCTTATCTGTCAAGGCTTTATTGTTTTCTATCTTTGTATTTCCTTATTCTAAACTATTCTGTCTTATCTCTTCCTAAAGTTTATTTGTGAAGACAAATAGGGGGAGAATATTTGGTTATGTGTTGCCAAACTCTGATCTGCTTGAATGTTGTTTAAATTTTGCTGCTACTACTACTGTTTTTAACTTGGTTTTTGGTTGGTTTTTTCTACTCTAAGGTTTATGCAGAAAACCAGTTAATGTGCTATTATAACCTGCTGTTAAAGATGCCCTGGTTTGCATAAGTTTTGCTTTGCAGGTGCTGCTTCAGATTAAAAAAAAAAAGACCAACACAAGCAATCAAAGATTTTTCTTCATCAAATAGGGGGAGATTGTTGATCAAGAGTGATCAAGTGCTTTGAAGAATTCAAATTGTGCTTTGAAGAATCCAAATCCTATGTGTTTGATGCAAGGTTGTGTTGCTGCTGTGTTTTGGAAGGGATCTGGGTAGTTTTATTAGTAATCCACTCCTTTGTTGAATCTAAAGCTAATGTGTTTTAAATCCTTTTTTTGAACTAAAGTGTTTTTCCAACTAAGTGAAAAACAATCTGTTGTTTTGTCAATCAACCGGTTGTTTTACTCTTAGGAGTTTTTGAAAAGGTTGAAAATTGTTTAAGTTTGGTTGACTTAACTGTCAAACCAAACAATCGGTTGTTTCGTGGTTTCAACCGATTGTTTCTTTGAAAATCCTAACAGAATTCTGTTTTGGTGGTTGAATGTGCTTTAAATGATTTCCAACTGAATACAGTCCTTCATTAAATGCTTTGACCAATCTTTGGAAAATATAAATAGTTTGTTTATGTTTTCAAACATGTAAGAGAAACATATTTGAGTTTTTCAGTTGTGATTTTCGAGATTTGAACATTCACATCAAAGCTTTGGGTTTTCTAAGAGAGTGGAATAGGATTGCATTTGTATTGATTTCATTGTTTTGTAAACAAGTGTAATCTCTTCTCAACCTTATGTATTTCTGGTGTTGTGTTGCCAAGGAGTGTTGTGTGCTCATGAGGTGGTCAAGATCAATACTCTTGGTGTGTGATTTGCCAAAGTGAGTGTGTTTCTTGAAGGGTTCAAGGTCACTGCTTTGGTGGATTGCGTGTTGTAATCTGGTTTGATTACTTAGTGGATTACCCAGAGGTTTTCTGGGGACTGGATGTAGCTCTTGGTTTAAGAGTGAACCAGTATAAACTGTTGGTGTATCTTTCTCTTACCCTTAAACTCATTTAAATTCAGTTTTTAGTTTTACTAGTATAAACAACCGATTGTTTCGCAGAAACAACCGATTGTTTCGCAGAAACAACCGATTGTTTTTTTGCTGCTTTGCTGTTTTATTGCTCTTGTTCTTGGCTAACCTGATTTCTGTTCTGGATTCATACAAAGAATTTTGTTAAACTTGAAAAAGATTTCAAAAACCTCTCTTAAACAATTCACCCCCCCCCCCCTCTCATTTAAGGTCATATATTCTAACAACAACATCAGGAATCCATGTTTGTTGTTATTTAGCTTCTCATTATTGATCTTCATATAATATTTACTATGAGTTTCTAAACTTATCCTCTTGGGATTGAAAAAAATGTGATATTTCTTAAGTTATAATACATGTTTACATTTATATTTGGTAGGTTTGATTGTATAATGCTTAATGGTGAGGAATGACTATTGATGCCTTTGGAGCATGAATGAGACCGGAAGATGATTTCATGTGTCTAAATCCCATCAAATCCACCATAGATCTCAATAGTCGCAAAGCGTGGAATTGATAATATGGTGAATTGTTCCATCTTAATCCATAAATAAGATGTAATAATGCCAAAAATTGATTGGGATAGTTTATGGTTCTAGATAACCTCGTGCGAGGAATCAACTTGGTTTGACCATAAGGAACAAAATACTTGAACAAATATAATATTTATAAATAACAATAATAAGAGAAATTCATAAAGTTATTTCAATCCCAACACTTGTGCTATACTGATTTTCCTTTACTTTATTCTTTTATCAAAGCTTCATCCCTCGCTAAATATTATAGTAGGATTAATATAGTCAGTTATAAAATATATGAAACCAATCTCTATCTTCTACTACGGTAAACATTTATTTCTTGTGAATACGACAACCCTTAACTGTATTATAGTTGACTCGATCTACTTGCCAAGAAAATAATTTTAAATTCGCCCCTACCACATACCATACATTATGTGATTTGATTTTAGAATAGCACATTTTAGGAGTTGCTCTTATCTATGATTTTTGAATTAAGCATAATACGGTGATAAGCACAAAGAAGATTGCCACTGAACAAAAATTTAATCAAGTGGTTAAGTAAGTGTGAAGGTTCTCTTCTAGAGAGCAAAGAGAAAACACAATTATATGATGATGATGAGGTGCGGAATTTAAGAAGCAAAAGATAATAAGAGAAATAAAAGACCAAATGGAAAAGAAGAGAAAATAAGCAATAGGAAAATGAAGATGGGGCACAAGGAATGGAAAACAGAAGAGATGAAGAAAGCTTATGGAAAAAGAATGGTGGTCACACCATTTGGGGTTGTGGAAGACTCAAAGATGAGTGGTGAAGAGCCGCCACTTGAAGTGCACTATACTCAAGATAAGACCCTTTCTAAAAATCTATAAATTGAGAACTTAGAGTCTCATTCAAAATATCGAGGGATCAAGGGATTTAGGTATCTAGAGAGCAAGGTAAAGAGTTTTGAATAATAAGTTCAGAGCTTTTAGGCTCAAGAGAGGTTGAGACTCAGAGACATATAAGGTCTCTATGATTTTTGAAGTAAGCATAATACGATGATAAGCTCAAAGAAGATTATCACTAAATATAAACTTAACCAAGTGGTTAAGTAAGTGTGAAGGTTTCCTTCTAGAGAGCAAAGAGACAAACACAATTATATGATGATGATGATGATGATGATGATGAGGTGTGAAATTTAAGAGGCAAAAGATAATAAGAGCAATAAAGACCAAATGGAAAAGAAGAGAAAATAAGCAATAGGAAAATGAAGATGAGGCATAAGGAATGGAAAACAGAAGAGATGAAGAAAGCTTATGGAAAAAGAATGGTGGTCACGCCATTTGGGGTGGTGGAAGACTCCAATATGAGTGGTGAAGAGCCGCCACTTGAAGTGCACTATACTCAAGATAATACCCAAGAATGAGAGTACTCAAGACTCACTAATCACTGAAGTAGAGTTTCTTTTCTATATTCAAATTCAATGTGTAAATACATGAGGCAAGGCACCCTATTTATAGGAGACGGTGCCTTGGTGGACAAGAGTGAGAGGATAGAAGAGGGGGGGGGGGGATAGGATTGACTCTAGGTCAATGTTGCACCTTTAAGATAGATTATAGAAGGTAGGTTAAAAGAATCCTAAACCTAGGTGCACAAGTCATGCTAAGTGCACCCTAATCTAGTAAAATTAAAAATAAAGAAACTAGCTAATGCTCAACTCCAATCATGCGGGCTCTGCTCCTAGTGATCCTCTAAGGAATGATAGGCTATGACGCACTGGCTATGGAATGATCCTGACCTAGCCCTGGGTCTTATGTCATGCTCCTGGTCATCCTTTTGGAAGATTGGGCTAGCTCAGTGGATGCTCTATCTCTCAGGGCTTCATCATGCTCCCCAGGTTGGAGAGAATTCGTCCACGAATATGAAACACCTTAGAGAAAGGAGTTAGATCACTAACATTAAAAGAATTATTTCCTAAGTATGTGTCATGTAAATCTAATTCACATGAATTATCATGGATCCTTGTAATGATTTGAAAGGGACCATCACCACGGGGTAGGAGTTTGGATTTCCTTTGAGTAGGGACGCGATCCTTGCTCAAGTGAAGCCAAACTCAGTCCCCATGTTCAAAGATCAAAGCTTTGTGTATCTTATTTGCATGTTGAGCATACTTGCCTACCTTCCTTTTTATTTGACGCTTGATGTGTTGGTGCAAGTTTTTAATAAAAGTTTCCTTTTCAAAACCATATTTACACAATACCTCATCAAGTACAGGAATAGGAAGTAGGTCAAGAGGTGTAAGGGGATTAAACCCATACATAATGATGTGATTCCAATAGCCACATAGAACAAG
Organism: Phaseolus vulgaris; assembly: GCF_051622355.1. Taxonomy (NCBI): domain Eukaryota; kingdom Viridiplantae; phylum Streptophyta; class Magnoliopsida; order Fabales; family Fabaceae; genus Phaseolus; species Phaseolus vulgaris. The sequence goes on along the minus strand of NC_143502.1, from coordinate 20,995,651 downwards.
ATTCTTGACACTTTGAGGAATCACCTTGAGCTGGAAAATAAAGAGGCACTTTCTTAGAAGTTGGATCATGGTTCTAAGTCAAGAACTCACCAAAACAAGTACCAATTCCCAAACTCATTTGGATGAACCAAATATTGTCAAATTGAATCAACAAAGGAATTATAAAAGAGAAGACCGAACAGAATTAAAACACAAACAAATGTACCAAACAGAATTTAGAAAACCAAAACATAGGTGCTGGAAAATTAAGGACAGCCGAACCAAAAAATGCTCAAGAACACAAGACAACAAGAGTAATTGAAAGAGAAGAAAGGAAGGAGAAGAGAATGCTCATGAAGATGGAAGATAGGTTGGATGATCACGCCACTAGAAGTATGGATGCTCCTAGATGAGTGTGGAAGCCGCCACTTGAGGAAACCATGGTCCTTCAAGATAAGACTAGAGTAGAAGCTCAAAAGCTCTCCAAATGCTCACTCCAATTTTGAGTATAGTTTCTTTAGATGAATTCAAATCTGAATTTTACAAAGAAGGCACCTCTATTTATAGCCTAAGGTGCTGAAAAATAGGTGGGAAATTTCAAATAAACTCATTTGAAATTCCCACCAAAAACAAGTCACATGGGAGGTGTGACCTTTTTCTACTATGACACCTCCCAAAAACTACACCTACACCACTCTCCTAAGTCACATGGACAATGTGACTTTATTTTACATTTTCACACACCTTTATTTAATAACCAAACCTCCTAAAACTATACAAGAGTATTTCAAAGCTTGGCCTTGCCCCTCATGGGATGGACTTGGGCTCTTTGGGCTTTGGCCTTCTTGGGCTTGGGCTTGGGCTTTGGGCTTGGGCCTCATCTTTATTTTATTTCTTCTTTTAATTTTGAGAAGACTAGAAGGAAGAACTTCAAATGTGAGGGTGGATGTCCTCTTCCTCCATTAATAAAAGCCTCCTTTATTTGATTCTCATCATACTCCTCGAGTTGGAGAGAATTCGTCCACGAATTCTGAATCCCTGCATATAACAAAGTCAGTTTAGTTTTACAATTAAAAGTGGAAGAAAAATGTAAACATGACTTATCTTTTGTAAACAATGGGATTTCAGAAAAGGAGGTTCTATAAATCGACCAAGTTGGAAAAATTTGTTTGGGAATGATGATATCTTTTGGGAAAAGGCATCTTAAATGGTGAAAACCATTAGGAGGTATGAAATCATCCCTAACACTTTTTAACCAAGATGGTGTTGAAATAGAAACCTTGGGTAATGAAAAAGATAAGGAAGGAAAACACCTTGGAGGTGAAAGGAGAAGACTCATGTCAACTTGTTCTTCTTTGTCTTTTTTATTTTGACTTGTGGGAAGTGGGTGAGTTAGGTCTTGTGTTACCTTGTTTATCTTTAAGATTTGCTTTTGTGGACAATGAAGAGCTATGTGCCCAAAACCTAAACATTTAAAACATTTGATATTTGAAGTTTTGGTAGGTGACTTAGGAGTAGAAAGATTTGTAGTAGAAACTTTGTTTGGAAACATGGTTTGTTTGGAAAAATTGGAAGGACAATTTTGAGTAGACATTTTGTTGGCATCCTTCCTAGAAGAGTTGTAGAAATTATAATCATGAGTATTTTTGAAAGTTGTTTTCAAAAGATAGGATTCTACCTTGATGGCTTGGCGAAACACTTTCTTTAAAGAAGAGTACTCATTTAATTCTACAATTTCTCTAATATCTCTTCTCAAACCACGTACAAACCATTTTAGCTTTGACTCTTCATTAGCATGCATATTCATTTTAGTCAAAGTTGTTTCAAAATCTTTAATGTATTCTTCTACCATCCTATGTCCTTGAGGAAGCCTTTGGAACTTCAACAAGTGTTCCTTCCTAGAAGGAGGAACAAACCTCGCGCGCATACACTCTTTCAAAGCATTCCAAGAAACCACGGGAGGTTTCTTGCGATATATAATGTCCATTACAATTTTATGCCACCATTCTTTGGCATAGCCCAAAAAGGATAAAGAAACTATTCTAAGTTTTTGGTCATCTTGGACCTTATACACATGAAAATAATGGTCAACCTTAGTCTCCCATTCTAAATACACATTAGGATCACTATCACCATTAAAACTAGGGACTTTTTTACAAGCAATGTTGAACACTTGGTGATATCTTTGGTCACGGTTATAGCTCTCTTCATGAGAATGATGGTGATGCCTCCTTCTTCTATGTTCTTCTTCACCAAGGACTGAAGCTTTGGAAGGAGAATGCTGTTTGTAAGATGCACCACTTGAATAGCTAGCCATTTTGCAAATAAAAAAACAGCAAACACACAAAAACAGCAAACAAGTTAAGAAACAAAATTAGCAAAAACAGTGAGCTTTTTGGCAATGAAACTGCCGAAATGAACTAAGGCTGAAAAGATATCACTCTCAAAGAAATAATGTTCTTGCACCAATCTGATCTTGAGGCCTTGGAATCCTCAAATGAAATATGTCAAAGCAAGCACACCAATCTTAAGAGCAAACCACCACAAAACCAAAGAAACAATAAAGACAAACAAGAAAAGGTATAAGCAAGGAAAGGTAATTGCAAAAGGAATACTATATGTAAGACAAACTCAAAGAGTAAGAATGAAAGACAATCAAGAAAATAAAGAACTCAATGAGAAAAGTAGGCACACAAAAGATTACCTAAGGAAAAGCACTAGAGTAGATGAAGAAAACAAAAAAAATTTAGCTACTGGAAATTTTTTTTTTTATGCAAACTGTGTTTGATATTCACTGATTTAACTGGAACGTTGTAGAGCGAACTGGATTATGAAATTTTTACCACAGAAACTTCAAGATGTTAACTCAAAAATGGCACTGGAATCAATTAAAAAAAGTAAGCCAATTGAGAGAAATAAATTTTTTAAAATCACTGCCAGATTACCGTATTTTTTTCGGCAGGAATGTACACTTTTTTTATTTTATTTATCATTTTTTGTGTACTTCATATTTTTGAATGATTCTTTTTTCTATTCTTTTCTAACACTTTGAATATCTCAAATCCAGAATTTCAGAATTTTACAGTACGTAAATCAGTTGCAATAAGGAAAAACAGTAAGCACTCTTTTCAGAAACAGAGGAATCCTAATAGGAATAAAAAAAACAGAATGATGAACTATCAAAGACATAATAGAAAATGATGTATTGGAACTTGTATAGGTCTAGAATACAAGTATGAACTCAATGCTAAAAAGAAAATGCTCAAAGGATCACATCAATTCAGAAAATTATATGACACCAAAGCAAGAAACAATCAAAACAATAAAAGTACTACTAGAAGTAATGACATATATGGAATAACATGACTAAGACAAAACTTAACATGATTCAAAAATTAAAAGACACAACACAAATTGTAACAAGTGGAAGGAAGCTTAAGGTAAACTCTAGGAAGGATAATGCCATTCCAAAAGAGCAACCATACTCATAAGAATGATGAGTGCCATAAACCTTTCCACAAACACTTGGAGCAAAAGAAAAACAGCAAGAAAACTCAATTAAAATTCTAAAACAGAAACTTAAATTGCAAGAAATTAAAAAGAGCTCTTGAAATAAAGTGCACACAACTCAACAATTAAACAAGAATGAACCTAAGACTCATGATACCACATGATGTGATTCCAATAGCCACATAGAACAAGATTCTTGACACTTTGAGGAATCACCTTGAGCTGGAAAATAAAGAGGCACTTTCTTAGAAGTTGGATCATGGTTCTAAGTCAAGAACTCACCAAAACAAGTACCAATTCCCAAACTCATTTGGATGAACCAAATATTGTCAAATTGAATCAACAAAGGAATTATAAAAGAGAAGACCGAACAGAATTAAAACACAAACAAATGTACCAAACAGAATTTAGAAAACCAAAACATAGGTGCTGGAAAATTAAGGACAGCCGAACCAAAAAATGCTCAAGAACACAAGACAACAAGAGTAATTGAAAGAGAAGAAAGGAAGGAGAAGAGAATGCTCATGAAGATGGAAGATAGGTTGGATGATCACGCCACTAGAAGTATGGATGCTCCTAGATGAGTGTGGAAGCCGCCACTTGAGGAAACCATGGTCCTTCAAGATAAGACTAGAGTAGAAGCTCAAAAGCTCTCCAAATGCTCACTCCAATTTTGAGTATAGTTTCTTTAGATGAATTCAAATCTGAATTTTACAAAGAAGGCACCTCTATTTATAGCCTAAGGTGCTGAAAAATAGGTGGGAAATTTCAAATAAACTCATTTGAAATTCCCACCAAAAACAAGTCACATGGGAGGTGTGACCTTTTTCTACTATGACACCTCCCAAAAACTACACCTACACCACTCTCCTAAGTCACATGGACAATGTGACTTTATTTTACATTTTCACACACCTTTATTTAATAACCAAACCTCCTAAAACTATACAAGAGTATTTCAAAGCTTGGCCTTGCCCCTCATGGGATGGACTTGGGCTCTTTGGGCTTTGGCCTTCTTGGGCTTGGGCTTGGGCTTTGGGCTTGGGCCTCATCTTTATTTTATTTCTTCTTTTAATTTTGAGAAGACTAGAAGGAAGAACTTCAAATGTGAGGGTGGATGTCCTCTTCCTCCATTAATAAAAGCCTCCTTTATTTGATTCTCATCACATAACCTCAAAAGGGGTGTGAGTAGTAGTAGAATTAACTACTTGATTATAAGCAAACTCAATATGAGGAAGTAAATCCTCCCACACCATACGATTCCTGAAAAATAAGGCATTTTAACATTTGGGATAAAGTTCTCTTCACCACTTCTATTTGACCATCAGTTTGGGGATGACAAGTAGTAGAAAACATGAGTTTAGTGCTAAGTTTGCCCCATAATATCTTCCAGAAGTGACTCTAGAACTTAGAGTCTCTGTCAGATACTATACTTCTAGGAAGCCCATGCAATTTAAAAAATTCCTTAAATAAGAGATTGACAATATTACAAGCCTCATCTACTTTATGGCATGAAATAAAATTGGCCATTTTGAAAAGCGATCCACTACGACAAAGATAGAGTTTATACCCTTGGATGAATTGGGAAAACCTAAAATAAAGTCCATAGAAATATCTACCCAAGGCATGTCCGGGATGGGAAGAGAGGTATATAAACATGAGGTTGCACCTTAGACTTAGCTTTCCTACATGCTATGCACTTATCACAAAAGTTGTGTACAAATTTTCGCATGTTGGGCCAAAATAAATGTTCATGTAAGGTGTCTAAGGTTTTTGCTACCCCAAAATGTCCCATTAAACCTCCCTCATGTGCCTCTTTTACAAGAGATTGTCTCAAAAACCCTTGGGGCACACAAAGTATTTTCCTTTAAAGAGAAAGCCATCATGTATCAACAAGTCTTTGTGGCCTCCTTTTGAGGACTCTTGAAAGATGAGAGAAAAATCAAGGTCTTCTTTGTAAATTTCCTTGATGTGATCAAATACCAAATATCGAGTGTTTAAAACATTAAGCAAGGTATGTCTTCTAGAAAGAGCATCTGCCACCAAATTAGACTTGCCTTGCTTATGTTTGATCACATAGGGAAATTGCTCAATAAACTCTACCCATTTGGCATTACTCTTGTTAAGTTTTCTTTGGCTTTTCAAATATTTAAGACATTCATGATCACTATGTATCACAAACTCTTTTCGAAAAAGGTAGTGTTGCCAGTTTTGCAAAGCCCTAACAAGAGCATAAAGCTCTTTGTCATAGGTGGAGTAATTGAGATGACTCCCTTTAAGTTTCTCACTAAAATAAGCTATAGGTGTCTCTCTTGAAGGAGGACAACCCCAATGCCTATATTAGAGGCATCACACTCAATCTCAAAAGACTTAGTAAAGTTGGGGAGTGTTAAGATGGGTGCCTTGGTTAATTTGTCTTTCAAAGTTTTAAAAATGTTTGCATGTTCTTGGCCCCATTTGAACACTACATCCTTTTTTACTATTTCATTGAGAGGTGCATCAATAGTACTAAAGTCTTTCACGAATCTTCTATAAAAACTAGATAATTTATGAAAGCTTCGTACTTCACTAATATTGGTGGGTGTAGGACAATTTCTAATTGTTGCCACCTTTTGTTCATTAAAGTAAACTACTGTAAACTTGCCTATAAAAGGTCTTAAGACATGATGCATAAGTCGCATGAAGGTGCTCGGAGCATTGGTTAAGTCAAAAGGCATGACTAACCACTAATACAACCCAAACTTGGTCTTGAAAGCGATTTTTTATTCATCTTCCAGTTTAATCCGGATTTAATTATATCCTCTTTTAAAATCAATTTTGGTGAAGACTTGAGACACATGTAACAATCTAACAAGTCATCTAATCTAGGAATGGGGTGCCTATATTTGATGGTGATGTTATTAATGGCGCGACAATCTGTACATATTCTCCAACTCTCATCCTTTATAGGGACAATTTGTACCCAACCCTTGTCTAATAACTCTTTGACTTGTTTTTGAATTTCCTTGGTCTCATCCGGATTGGTTCTATATGCAGGTCTATTTGGTAAAGAAGCTTCAGGAATGAAGTCAGTTTGATATTCAATGCCTCTTAAAGAAGGTAATCCTTTGGGAGGCTCTTATAACACATCCTGAAATTCCTTTAACAAAGAGTCCAAGCATTTAGAACTATCTAGAGTCGATTCTAGTTTTAGGCATTTCTTATGATGGGTTATAAAAATAGTCTTACGAGTTAACATTACCATTTTGACCTCTTTGGAGGAGATGAGAAGGCTCGTTTTAGTACTCTTATTTTTTTTTTCATTTTTATTTGGTCTTCATTCACCTCTTTCGGAGAGAGAGATTTTAATATGACCTTATGCCCTTGAAAGTTAAAAGAGATTTTATTAGTAAGGCCATCATGTAAAACTTTTCTACCATATTGACATGACCTGCCTAATAGAATATGAGTTGTTTCCATTGGTACAACATCACACAAGACCTCATCCTTATATTTTCCAATGGAGAAAGCTATGAGGACTTGTTTATTAACAATCAATTCTTCCTCTTCACTAAGTCATTGTAATTTGTAGGGCTTTGTATGAGAGATTGTGGGTAATCCAAGTTTCTCCACCACTCTTTTACTTGCCACATTTGTGCAACCACCCCCATATACTATTAAGGAATATAGTTTGTCATTAATAAGGCACCTTGTGTGAAAAATATTTTCTCCTTGACTTTCATCAAAAGGTTTTTGAAGTTGTCCAAGCATGTGCCTTACTACTAACAAATCACCTTCACAAGGTAGCTCATATTCTTCCTCACTTTGTCTTTTTGAAGAGGTAAGGGAGCTAGATCTTGAAGACTGATAACTATGTTCACTCACTACAACCCCATAACCATCATAGTTACTTTTGTGGGACAATTGGCAATTATATGCCCTAAACCTAAACATTTAAAGCATTTTCTACTTGAGGTTTTGGTGGATGACTTAGGGGTAGAGGTGGAAGGGTTTTCTTTAGAAACTCTATGTTGGGAAGTGTTTTTTTTTTTAGAAATTTGAAGGAAAAGTTTTAGTTGAATATTTATTTTTGTCATTCCAAGAAGATTTATAGAAGTCATAATTATGAACATTTTTAAAAGATGTTTTCTTCAAATTGTGATTCCATCTTAATGGCTAGGTGAACCAATTTTTCTAAAGAAGAATACTCATATAGTTATACAATATCTTGATTTTCTCTCCTTAAACCACTCACAAACCTAGCTATCTTTGACTCCTCACTATCATGCATATTAATTTTGGTCAAAGTAGTTTCTAAATTCTTGAAGTATTCATCTACACTCCTAGGTCCTTGATGAAGTCGTTGGAGTTTCAAAAAGAGTTCCTTCCTATAATGAGGAATAAACCGTGCACATGCATAACTTTAAATCATGCCAAGAGACTACGATTAACCTCTTGTTTATCCCAATGTCCATTACAAGTTGATGTCACCATTGCATGGCATAATCCTCAAATTCTAGGGAAGCTAACTTAACCTTTTGGTCATCTTCAACCTCATACACATTAAATATTTGTTCTACTTTAGCTTTATATCCTAGATAAATATTTGGGTCACTATCCCCATTAAAACTAGGTAATTTTACAAAAGGAATAGACTTCTTTTGTTGATGTTGTTGATGGCGCCTAACTTCAAAAAATTTCACTTTCCAATCTTCTTCTTCTTCTTGGCTTCCATAGTGCGTATGGTATCTTGTGGCTCTTCTAGGCTCCCACTTCCTTTCTCGATTTTGTCTCTCTTGAGTATCCTCTAACCTTTGCATTCTTTCCACTAGTTTCCGCATTTCCTCTTTTTTTTTAATCAAGCACCTCTTGTATCTTCAAGCTCCACCAAAAGGTTTGCCTTTTGAGGAGACGGTGGTTCAAAAGATTTCACAAAGACAAATGAGCCATAATTTGCACAAATAAAAGCAAAAAATTAGTGAAAAACAACAATTAATGCACTCCTTACGTGTATCACTTGGCTTTTTAGAATAAACAAGGATGAGAAGGGTAAGTTCACTCAAGAAAGGTTTTATCAACACTCCAAAAGGTCTACACTTGGTAAACACACTTCAAGTGAAAGAGGTCAGAACTCTTATCACTTACTCATGCAAGGACTCCAACAAAACATAAAGAAAAACTTGAGACAAGCAAGAAAAGTTGGAAGAAAGAAAGCTAAACCAAAAAGGAATTAAGATGATGACAAAACTTAAACAAGACAAACAAGAAAAGAACTTTTTAAGAATCAAAGATACTTACTTAAACTTGTAACTATGGAGTTTAATTTTCTTAGAAGTTGTAAAAGGAAAAAGGATTAAATTCCACAAATATGAAAACAATTTTCAACCCAAAAAGAATCCCCTTAGCACTTTAAACTTGAAATGTGAATTGCATTCAAATTGTTTGTCTTTGGTTTTGTTTTTATGGATTTAAAATTTTCACATTCTTGGCATGCATATTTTTAATTCACTTTCAATTTTTGCAAATGATTGGGATACAATTCATATATAATCACTTGAATTCTTTGTTTGGAACTAAATCAACTACCACTTAAACAAATTCTAATTGCTACAATTAAAGTTAAAATAAGCAGAAAGGATGTAAGACTCCTAGAACTCTAAGAACAAAAGACTCAAGCAAAATAAGTAAGGAAAGAAAAAAATGACATAAATAATTTAAAAGCAGAATTTAAATTGCTTAATGAATAAAAGACAGAATTGTAAATAATAAGGAATTTAAAGACTGAATTAAAGGTGCTGAATTGTAAAGCATAATTAAAATTGCTGGAAGATAAAGACATAATTGAAATGTGCTTGAATTTTAAAGAAGAAAATCAACTCAGAAAAGATAAGAACAATTAAAACCATGCTCTCAATACCATATGTTGAGAGTTGATTTTAGAACTAAACATATTAGGAGTTGCTATTGTATTTATGAATTTTTAATTAAACAGAATATGGTGATAAGCTTAAAGAAGATTTCCACTGGACACGAACTTAACCAAGTGGTTAAGTAAGTGTGAAGGTTCTCTTCTAGAGAGCAAAAAGAAAACTGAATGGAAAAGAAGAGAAAACAAGCAATAGGAAAATGAAGATGGAGCGTAAGGAATGGAAAATAAAAGAAGAAAAAGATGAAGAAAGCTTATGGAAAAAGGATGGGGATCACGCCACTTGTTGTGGTGGAAGACTCCAAGATGAGTGGTGAGTAGCCGCCACTTGAAGTGAACTACAATCAATACAAAACCCAAGAATGAGAGTACTCAAGACTTACTAATCACTGAAGCGGAGTTTCTTTTCTATATTCAAATTCAATGTGTAAATACATGAGGCAAAAACCCTATTTATAGAAGAAGGGTGCCTTGTGTTGAATCAAGTGTGATCAAAAGCTTTGAAGAATCCTAATCCTAGTGTTAGATGGAAGGCTGAAGTTGCTGTTGTGTTTTAGAGTAGGATCTGGGTAGTTTATCTGTGTAATCCACTCTTTGTTGAATCTAAAGCTAAAGTGTTTTCAAATCTTTTAAGTTTAAAGTGTTTTTCAAACTAAGTGGAAAACAACCTGTTGTTTTGTCGAAACAACCGATTGTTTTACTCTTAGGTGTTTTTGAAAAGGTTGAAAACTATTTTTGTTAGAAAGGATGACTTTAAACTAGAGGGGGGGTGAATGGTTTAAAGATGGTTTTCACAAACTTCTAATCCAAGAATGAAATTTCTTCGAGAAAGAAATGATAAGAAATTCAGTTTGCCAAAACACAAAGCAAAAACAACAGCACCAGAAAAACAATCGGTTGTTTCGCATAAACAATCGGTTGTTTATACCAGTTTGCAAATATTAAAACTGAATTTAAATTGATTAAGGATAGAGAGAATGCACACATATGTTTATACTGGTTCACTCTAAACCCAGAGCTACATCCAGTCTTCTCAGAAACCACTGAGGAATTTCACTAAGCAATCAAACCTAGATCACTTACACCACAACCAAAGAAGTGACCTTGATCCCCTCAAGACACACACTCCTCTTGGTCAACACACCAACACTAAGAATGTTGATCTTGATCCCCTCAAGAACACACAACACTTCTCAGCAACCACACAAGGTTTCTATTAACAGATACAAGGATTACACTTGTTTACAGAACAAATTTGAAATCAATACAAGAGAAAATCCTATCTCACACACTTTGATCAATCTTAATCTCTAAGCAATCTCAACTCTTCAAAAACTCAAAATCAGTGAAAAAATCAAATCTGTTTTTCTGTATATATCAAAGTTGTTGTTTGTTATCAAATCTTAACAAACTATTAATTGCATTTAAAGATTGGTCAAAGCATTAAAAACTGGAGTATAAACAGTTAGAAAATTATTCAATGCTCAGTCAAAGCATAAACCATTTTTTTTGTTATGGTACCAAAACAAACAATCGGTTGTTTCCATGAATCAATCGGTTGTTTCCATGAATCAATCGGTTGTTTTGGTTTTGACAGCAAGTCAACCATAAAAACAGTTTTCAACATTTTCTAAAAACACCTAAGTATAAATCAATCGGTTGTTTTTTACATAGCTTGAAAAACACTTTTCTTTTAAAAAGATTGAGAATGCTTATGCTTTGGATTCAATCAATAGTGGGTTACATATTAAATCTACCCCAGAACCTATCTAAAGGACAACTCAGCAACAACAAGCACAACCAGCCTTCATCATCCTTCAAAGGGTTTGGATTCTTTAAAGCTTGAACACCACTTGGTTCAACAATCTCCCCCTATTTGAAGAAGACAAATCCCAGATGCTTGTGTTATATCTGGTTGAATCTGAAGCAGTTCCTGCAAGATACAGTTTTAAGCAAAGCATAGAACTTCTGATATTTGGTTGGCACAGAAAAAAAAAACAGAAATCAGAGCATAATATGAAAGCAAAAACAAAAACAATATAAAAGCAAAAACCTATAAGGTTTCACCCATACAAACTATTTTGCAGAAAATAATAACTAAAACTAACACACAACATAAATCTCCCCCTATTTGTCTTCACAAATGGACAAAAAGAAGAGATGAAAAAGATAATTGTTCTTAATGCATCAGATTTAAAAAGCAGAAGCAGAAACAGAAAACAAGAAAAACTGATACAACCATAAAAAACAATCGATTGTTTTGATACATCAACCGGTTGTTTTTCCTTTTCACTCATCATCAGCGTATTGAAGATCAAAGATCTGGTTCTGTATTGCCTCAATCTGTTCATCTAAGATCATGAAGCGTGCATCCATGCTGTCAAACCTGTTATCAATCCTCTGGAAATTGCTAACACATAAATCATGAAGATTCCTTTGGTTCTCCGCAAAGCTATCAAGCCTATTGACCATGAGACTCTCAAAAGAAGACATGTTTTGCATTCTTTCTTCTTGATTTCCAGCACCAGTACTTGGTCCAACATCTTGATTTGCTTCAGGTTGATCTTCATGTTGAAAATCCATATCATCAGCATGTTCACCTTCTTCAAGATCAGCAACAGCACTTGATAAGGCACCAAGATCACCATCTTTACTAATACATTTGCCACCTACTTTGGTGAATCCCATTTTACTAAGAGATCCATTGTACAACTCTTGAGTTGACTTGACTAACTCAGATGTTTCATCCTCTAGGTTCACTTCAAAAATAGAGTAGAAATTTAGAAACCAAAACAGCATATGGATAGTGATAGTCACTTAACCTCATTGCCTTTTGCATGTGCTCTTTGATGATGTGGATCCAATTTATTCTGATCTTCTTCATAATGCAGAAGATGTACACCAGGTCCTCCTCTGTAAGAACAGAATGATTGCTCCCCCTTGGAGTTAGAATCCAAGTCACAATGAGGGCTAACAATCTTTCATCAAGCCTTAAGCCACCAACCGAACAAGTCCTAACTTGAGCATTTTGGTTCTTCAAGCAGCTCTTGTAGTATTGGACTTTGTTGAAAGCCTCCACTACTCCAAGGTTCCCTTTGTTGATTCTGAGGCCAGAGTACTTAATTCCAGCTACTGCAGTCCACACGTCATATGTGATCTCCATATCTACACCTTTTACATGAGAAACAAGGTTGTTTCCCTCAAACTTAAGATTTGTGTAGAAAACTCTTATCAAATCTGGGTAGATGTTTCCCTTCATCTCCAAGAACTTTCTGAGGGATTGATCTTTGAGGAGCCTTCTGACATTGTCCAGCTTTTGGCTTTTCAGCCAATCAAAGCAAACAACCTTGAGGTTGTTTATCACTTTGGTGCTAGTCTCAAACCTATACCTCTCAATTAGATCATTATCACCAGAAAACCATCCTTCTAACCTTCCTCCAGACCTTACTGCTCTGGATTTGACTCTTCTTGAGGTGGGAGGAGTTGAGACCATGATTGGCAGAGAAGAAACAGAGAGAAGCTCACACAAGAAATGTAAGAGATGTTGCAGAGATATTGCAATTGGTTGTTCTTGTGGAAGAGATTAGCTGCAACAGATTTTATAGCAATAATAGAATCAAAAAGCATTCAATGACATGAGTGGGAACCAGATTTTTAGAGAGAGAAGACTTTACCATGCCCTGCACTGAAAACGTCAGAAAAAACAGAAAATCACATGGTCTTCACATGTGATCCTTGACTAGTAATAAAAGCTCTTAAACTTTCAAGATTGTGGAATATATTCCTTTATGACTGTTGTAACTTCCTTCTGAGCATGATTAGCTTTCAACACAGGTTCATTGACCAAGGATTATTTCTTTAATTTGATCTGCAACGGATAGAAATTCAAAAAAGAAATTAAATTGATTTCTTCACAATGCTGTCAGGCTCAAAACAATCGGTTGCTTCGAGGAAACAATCGGTTGTTTTTCTGCAGCAGTTAAAACTGATTTTGAATTTTAACTACGAGTAGAAAGATTTCAAAGCAGATGAAATTACATATTTTAAAGAAGATATTTAAACATGAAAAAGAACTTAAAAACAGAAATTTAGAACAGAGAAAAGGAAGGTCTTATCCTTTATGTTGTTATTTCAATGAGCCATGTGCTTTGCGATCAAGAAGCCTCTTTTAACTGTTGAGGGCCTTTGGACAGATGCAGAACATTTATTCAGCTTCAATGTTGGTTTTTTTCTTCCAAGAACTTGATCAGATGACTCAGTCCTTCACACTTCTTTAGAATTCCTGCACAAGCATGAGATCAAGCAACAAGATTTGGCCCCTTCACAAATGTGGGTCCAATTGATTTCTTTTTCTCATTTGGAACCTCACATCCTTTAGGAATCTATTTCATCAAGCCCCTGGGAACATAAAACTTTCTTATTTTGCAGAATCTAACCGAATGTCCCTTTTTCATGCAATAAAAGCATGTAACAACCGGTTGTTTTACTAGCTTTCTTGAAAAAAAATTTGAAAACTTATCTTGTTTGTTTTGTTGATTAAAACCTAAACCAGCCTTTCCAAAAATACAGCTTTGATATGCCAAGACATTCTCAAAGTTAGATTTCCCTTTTGAAAGCTTGTCCACAGTGTCAACAAGATAATGCATTTTCTTCTCAAGGTTTTCACAATTTTCGCAAATGAGAGTATCACACTTGCAAAAAGAATTTTTAAAATGAGTTTCCAGATTTTTGAAATCATTTTTAGATTTTTCAATCTCATCTTCAAGTGATTTTACACTCTTTTCCAGCAAGCTGTTAAGTTCTTTCAATCGGTTGTTTGAAAGCACCAATCGATTAGCTTCATCATGAGTTTCTTGAAAAGCTGCAAGCAATTCACTATAATTCTGTTCATTTAAAGAAGCACAAGAACTTACTTCACTTGAGCTGCAAGATTCATCATCATCTTCAGCAATCCAACATATGTTTGCTTTCTCATCTTCACTTGATGAAGAGCTTGATGATGATACTTCATTCTCATCCCAAGCTATGTAGGCTCTCTTTGTCTTGTTCTTCTTTTCCTTGTTGCTAGACTTCTTCTCCTTGCTTTTGTTTGGGCAATCTGCCTTTATGTGACCTTGCTCACCACAACCAAAACAAGTATAGTTATTGGAATTAAAATCATTAGAATTCTTGTTTCCACACCTATCTTTATTGTTCTCCTTGTTGCGGTTCCTCTTCAAGAATTTGCTAAACTTTTTGTATAGCAAGCTAAGGTTTTCTTCATCACTATCATCGTTGGATTCTTGTTTGCCTTTGTGCTTGGAAGCTTTTAAGGCTATACTCCTTACGTGCTTGTCTTCACTTTCTTGAACATTGAGTCGATTCATCTCTAACTCATGTTCCCTAAGCTTGCCAAACAAAGAAGCCATACTCAAGGATGTTAGATCTTTAGATTCGGATATAGCAGTTACCTTTGGTTGCCATGCTCTATCAAGACATTTTAAAATCTTGATGTTTAGCTCTTCCTTTTCAAAGATCTTGTCAAGGCTCATGAGATGATTGATGATGTGCGTGAATCTTTTCTGCACTTCAGCAATTGTTTCACCTTTGAGCATTCTGAACATCTCATACTCTTGGATTAGAGTATGCTTCCTAGCTCTCTTCACCTCATTTGTACCTTCATGAGTTACCTCCAAGGTGTCCCACATTTCTTTTGCAGATTTGCATTGAGAGACCCTGAAAAACTCATCTGAATTCAAAGCATAGGTTATTATGTTTTTAGCAATGCAATCAAATTTGGCCTTCTTGCTTTCAGAATCAGTCCATTGACACCAAGGCTTTTCAATAGAAGATCCATCTTTTTAAAACTTTGGGACAAAAGGACCCATTTTCAATTGCATCCCAAATTCCTTTGTTAAGTGATTCTACAAAGATTTTCATTCTCATTTTCCAAAATTGGTAGTTCAAACCACAAAACAGAGGTGGTCTGTTGATTGAAGCACCTTCCCCAAAAGGTAGTCTATCATCCATTTAAAAAACAGTTTTAGGATCAACTTGAATAACTTTCAAGAACCAAGCTCTTGATACCAATTGTTAGAAAGGATGGCTTTAAACTAGAGGGGGGGTGAATGGTTTAAAGATGGTTTTCACAAACTTTTAATCCAAGAATGAAATTTCTTCGAGAAACAAATGATAAGAAATTCAATTTGCCAAAACACAAAGCAAAAACAACAGCACCAGAAAAACAATCGGTTGTTTCGCAGAAACAATCGGTTGTTTATACCAGTTTGCAAATATTAAAACTGAATTTAAAGAGATTAAGGATAGAGAGAATGCACACATATGTTTATACTGGTTCACTCTAAACCCAGAGCTACATCCAGTCTTCTCAGAAACCACTGAGGAATTCCACTAAGCAATCAAACCTAGATCACTTACACCACAACCAAAGAAGTGACCTTGATCCCCTCAAGACACACACTCCTCTTGGTCAACACACCAACACTAAGAATGTTGATCTTGATCCCCTCAAGAACACACAACACTTCTCAGCAACCACACAAGGTTTCTATTAACAGATACAAGGATTACACTTGTTTACAGAACAAATTTGAAATCAATACAAGAGAAAATCCTATCTCACACACTTTGATCAATCTTAATCTCTAAGCAATCTCAACTCTTCAAAAACTCAAAATCAGTGAAAAAATCAAATCTGTTTTTCTGTATATATCAAAGTTGTTGTTTGTTATCAAATCTTAACAAACTATTAATTGAATTTAAAGATTGATCAAAGCATTAAAAATTGGAGTGTAAACAGTTAGAAAATCATTTAATGCTCAGTCAAAGCATAAACCATTTTTCTGTTATGGTACCAAAACAAACAATCGATTGTTTCCATGAATCAATCGGTTGTTTTGGTTTTGACAGCAAGTCAACCATAAAATCAGTTTTCAACCTTTTCTAAAAACACCTAAGTATAAAACAATCGGTTGTTTTTCACTTAGCTTGAAAAGCACTTTTCTTTTAAAAGGATTGAGAATGCTTATGCTTTGGATTCAATCAAGAATGGGTTACATATTAAATCTACCCCAGAACCTATCTAAAGGACAACTCAGCAACAGCAAGCATAGCCAGCCTTCATCATCCTTCAAAGGGTTTGGATTCTTTAAAGCTTGAACACCACTTGGTTCAACAATTTTGGTTAGTTGACTTGCTGTCAAACCAAAACAATCGATTGTTTCGTGCAATCAATCAATTATTTGTTTGAAAATCCTAACAGAATCTATTTTCTTAGTTGAGTGTGCTTTAAATGATTTTCAAACTGAATGCGCTCCTGTTTTAAATGATTTGACCAATATTTGAAAGCTATAAATAGTTTGTTAATGTTTTATAAGAAACAAGAAAAGAGAAAAATAGATTTGAGTTTTTCAGAGTTTGCTTTCAAGATTTGATATTTCACTTTTCAGCTTTGGTTTTCTCAAGAGAAAGTGGAATAGGATTACATCTGTATTGATTTCAGTTCATTCTGTAACAAGTGTAATTCGTTCTGAATACTTTGTAAATTCTGGTATTGTAAAGCCAAGAAGGGTTGTGTGCTCTTGAGGTTGTCAAGATCAACATTCTTAGTGTGTGTTGAGCCAAAGGAAGTGTGTTTCTTGAGGGGATCAAGGTCACTTCTTTGGTGGTTTTGTGTGTAATCTGTAATTGATTGCTTAGTGGATTGCCCAGTGGATTATGGGGACTGGATGTAGCTCTTGGTTTAAGAGTGAACCAGTATAAACTGTTTGTGTATCTCTTTCTTCCCTTAAACTCATTTAAATTCAGTTGTTGTTGTTTTGCTGGTATAAACAACCGATTGTTTCGAAGAAACAACTGATTGTTTTTCTGGTGCTTTGCTGTTTTATGCTTTGTTTCTTGGCTAACTGAATTCCTAATATAGTTTCTTGCAAAGAATTTCATTCTAGCTTAAAAAGTTTTCAAAAACCCCCTTTAAACAATTCACCCCTCATCTCGTTTAAGATCATACATTCTAACAATTGGCATCAAGAACTTGGTACTTGAAAAATACTCAAGTTTGATCCTAAAATCTTTTTTCAATGGCTGAAAAACTGCCTTTTGGAAATGGTGCTTCAATTAATAGACCACCCCTATTCTGTGGTTTGAATTATCAATTCTGGAAAGTTAGAATGAAAATCTTTGTTGAATCTCTTGACAAAGGAATTTGGGATGCAATTGAAAATGACCATTTTATTCCAAAATTTGAAAAAGATGGATCTTCCATTGAAAAACCTTGGTCTCAATGGACCAAATGATAAAAATAAATCAAATGGACCCACATTTGTAAGGGGACCAAATCTTGTTGCTTGAATTCATTTTCATGCAGGGATACTAGAAGAACATGAAGCTCGAAGTCATCTGATCAGGTTCTTGGAAGAAAAGGATTAAGACTGGAACTGAATTGAGGGTGTGTACGAGTCCAAGCTTTTTCAAAAGCCAAAAGAAGCATTCTTGGTCACAAACAATGACTCATTGAAGGGACTTCATAAAAGGATAAGACTTTCCTTATCTTTGCCTTTGTTTTTAACTACTGATTCATGTTTAAATTTCTTTTTCAAATGAGCATTAACATTTGTTTTGAACCTTTCTCAGTCTATGCTTGAAAATCACAATCTGTCAACATGTGGCAGAAAAACAACCGATTGTTTCCTCGAAACAACCGATTGTTTCTTCTTTGACAGCATTGTGAAAGAATTGAATTAATTTCTCTATACTTTCTGTCTGTTGCAGATCTCAATAATGAAAGGATCTTGAGTCAATAAAGCAGTCTTGAAAGCCTGATTATGTTCTGGAGGAAGTTACAAGATGTCATAAAGGAATATATTCCATATCTTGAAAATTCAAAAGCCTTTATGTCTAGTCAAAGATCACATGTGTTGACCATGTTTTTTTCTGCTCTTTTCTGACGTTTTCTGTGCAGTGCTTGGACCAGTCTCTTATCTTGAAGATTGCAACCCACAATCACCAAAGGATCAAAGAAAGTATATGATTTCCTATAAAATCTGTTGTAGCTGTTTTCTTTCACAAAAACAACCAATTGGGCCATCTCTTGCAACATCTCTTTCTCTCCTTGAGTGTGTGCCTTTGTCTCCTTTTTTTGTTGTCATGGAGTCCACTTCACCTACATCAAAGAGGATCAAAACAAGGGTTGTGAGGTAAGGAGGAAGGCTTGGGGGTTGGTTTTCAGGGGATAATGAGCTTATTGAGAGGTATCGCTTTGAGACAAGCACAAAAGTGATCAACAATCCAAAAGTTGTCTCCTTTGATTGGTTGAAAAGCCACAAGCTGGACAATGTGAGAAAGCTTCTCAAGGATCAGTTGCTGAAAAGATTCTTGGAGATGAAGGGAAACATTTATCCAGATTTAATTCGGGTATTCTACACAAACTTAAAGTTTGAAGGAAACAATCTTGTTTCACATGTTAAAGGTGTAAACATGGAAATTACCCATGATGTATAGGCTGCTGTAATTGGATTGAAATATGCTGGTCTTAGAATCAATAAAGGTAATCTTGGTGTTGTGGAAGATTTCAACAAGGTTCAATACTACAAAAGTTGTTTGAAGAATCAACAAACTCAAGTGAGAACTTGTTATGTTGGAGGGTTAAAGTTAGATTAAAGGGTGTTGGGTCTCATTGTCACTTGGATCCTAACTCCAAGGGGGAGCAACCATTCTGTTTTGACAGAAGAAGATCTTGTTTATATCTACTGCTTCATAAAGAAGATCAAGATCAACTGGATTCATATCATCAAAGAACATATGCAAAAGTCCATGAGGTTAAGTGATTACCATTATCCATATGTTGTTTTAATCTCTAAATTTTTGCTCTATTTTGAAGTGAATCTTGAAGATGAAACCTCTGAGTTGGTTAAATCAACACAAGAAGTGAACAATGGTTCACTAAGCAAAATAGGATTCACCAAGATAAATGGAAGATGGGTGAGCAAAGATGGTGATCATGGTGGTTCCTCTAGTGCTGCAGCTGCTGATTTTGATGAAGAAGATCAAGCTACTGATATGGATATCCACAATGAAGAACAACCTGCAACTAACTTTGATGCTGGAACAAGTGCAGAACATCAAGGGGGTGAGATTCCTTCTATCTTCTTTTGAAAGATACATGGTGGATAGACTTGATGGCTTTGCTGAAAATCAAAGAAATCTCCATGATCTTTGTGTGACAAATTTCCAGAGCTTTGACAATAAATTCCAGAGCATGGACACTCGCTTTCAGACCCTAGATGAAAAAATTGAAGTTGTTCAGAACCAAATCTTTGAGCTGCAATATGGCAAGGATGACTGAAGAAAAACAACCGGTTGAATGCTCGAAACAACCGATTGTTTTTGCTCTGTAACAATTTAATTGCTATTTCTTTTAAATTCTATTTTATCTAGAACATTTTCTATTTTATCTCTTCTTATAGTCTATTTGTGAAGAAAAATAGTGGGAGATTTTATGTTGTGTTGTCTTAACGTCTGCAAACTCTATCTGTTTAAGTGATTGATATTTTTGTTGTTGCTGCTGATGCTTTATGGTTTGCTTTGGTTTTCCTTTTTTAGCTGGTTTTTTCTGTTGTATTGATTAAGCATAACACAAGCTCTATGTGCTATTCTAATCTGCTGCCATAAATGTTGTATATTACTTAAACTTTGTTTTGCAGGAATTGCTTTAGATTCAAACAAGTCCAACACAAGCAACCAGGGATTTGTCTTCATCAAATAGGGGAGATTGTTGAATCAAGTGTGATCAAAAGCTTTGAAGAATCCAAATCCTAGTGTTTGATGGAAGGTTGAAGTTGCTTGAAGTTACTGTTGTGTTTTAGAGTAGGATCTGGGTAGTTTATCTGTGTAATCCACTCTTTGTTGAATCTAAAGCTAAAACATTTTCAAATCTTTTAAGTTTAAAGTGTTTTTCAAACTAAGTGAAAAACAACCTGTTGTTTTGTCGAAACAACCAATTGTTTTACTCTTAGGTGTTTTTGAAAAGGTTGAAAACTATTTTGGTTAGTTGACTTGCTGTCAAACCAAAACAATCGATTGTTTGTTTGAAAATCCTAACAGAATCTGTTTTGTTAGTTGAGTGTGCTTTAAATGATTTTCAAACTGAATGCGCTCCTGTTTTAAATGCTTTGACCAATATTTGAAAGCTATAAATAGTTTGTTAATGTTTTATAAGAAACAAGAAAAGAGAAAAATAGATTTGAGTTTTTCAGAGTTTGCTTTCAAGATTTGATATTTCACTTTTCAGCTTTGGTTTTCTCAAGAGAAAGTGGAATAGGATTACATCTGTATTGATTTCAGTTCATTCTGTAACAAGTGTAATTCGTTCTGAATACTTTGTAAATTCTGGTATTGTAAAGCCAAGAAGGGTTGTGTGCTCTTGAGGTTGTCAAGATCAACATTCTTGGTATGTGCTGAGCCAAAGGAAGTGTGTTTCTTGAGGGGATCAGGGTCACTTCTTTGGTGGCTTTGTGTGTAATCTGTAATTGATTGCTTATTGGATTGCCCAGTGAATTCTGGGGACTGGATGTAGCTCTTGGTTTAAGAGTGAACCAATATAAATTGTTTGTGTATCTCTTTCTTCATTTAAACTCATTTAAATTCAGTTGTTGTTGTTTTGCTGGTATAAACAACCGATTGTTTCGAAGAAACAATTGATTGTTTTTCTGGTGCTTTGTTGTTTTATGCTTTGTTTCTTGGCTAACTGAATTCCTAATCTGGTTTCTTGCAAAGAATTTCATTCTAGCTTAAAATTTTTTCGAAAACCCCCTTTAAACAATTCACCCCCCATCTTGTTTAAGGTCATACATTCTAACACCTTGGTGGGCAAGAGTGAGAGGAGAGAAGAAGGGGGGCGGCTAGGGTTGACTCTAGGTCAATGTCGCACCCTTTAGGATAGATACTAGAAGGTAGGTTAAAAAACTCAAAACCTAGGCGCACATGTTATGCTAAGTACACCATAATCTATTGAAATTAAAAATAAAGAAACTAGCTGGTGCTCAACTCCAATTATGTGGGCTCTACTCCTGGTGATCCTCTGGAGAATGATAGGCTCTGAGGCAGAGGCACTGACTATGGAATGATCTTGACCTAGCCATGGGTCCCATGTCATGCTCCTGGTCATCCTTCTGGAAGGTTGGACTAGCTTAGTGACTAGCTTAGAGGGAGAAATGGACACAAACCAGAGCATCTTTTGTTCTTCATGTTGGTCTTCTTAAGAATAAAACAAGTTGTAAATAAGTTGGGCTCACTTTAGGGATCCAAATAGCAAAGATAGGCTAGAATAGGTGCCTATAGCATAATAGGGGTGTAGTTATCATTTTAGCTTGTTTATAGCCCTTTAGGAAGGCTTTTTTACTTAGTTTCTAGAAGAACAAGCCTAAGGTGCGGTTTTGACTTAGTCAAACCCTAAAGGAAACCCCCTCACACATTTACCACCCTACCCTTTCCCTTCTTGCCCACCAAGGCACCCATTCCTATAAATATGGTGCCTTACTCCATGTATTTACATGTTAAATTTGAATAGAAAATTTACTTTGCACAATTTGTGTTAGGTGTTTGTGAGGCTTGTTTCCTCTTAGCATTAGGTCTCATCTTGAGTGATTGGAGAGCTCTCAAGTGGCAGACATCAACACTTATCTTGAAAGAAAAACACACTCCAAATGGCGTGTCCAACTCTCTTCCACCACATAAGCATTTCCTTCCTTCATCTCTTCCATTTTTCCATTACTCCATTTATCTTTGTGTTCTTATGTTCTTATTTTCCTCCATTTTCAATTTGGTTTCCATCATGCTTTTATGTTTCCTTCCATGTTCATTTAATTTCCACCCTTCATCTTCAATCACCATATACTTGTATTTTTCCTTTGTCCTCTAGAAGTGAACCTTCACACTTACTTAACCACTTAGTTAAGTTCGTGTCAGTGAGGATCTTCTTTGGGTTCTCACCATATAATTGATAAAAATCTCAATCCTAAGCAAAGTGTCATATCTAAAATGGATAAATTTAAAATCAACTCACATCACTTAGTCCCTATACATCAATTTTTTCCAAAACCAACTCAAAAAAATAGACAAAGATGAACTTACTCTAAAACAAATTCTGATCGGGCATATTTACTTGTTCTCCACTAGAATCACTAAGATGGACTCTGATTTACGATAAGATAAAACAAATCTTTGAAAAGTTTAGATAAAAGATAAAGAAAGTAGAGAGAAAGTGTTATAAAAATATGGTAATTTTTTTGAAATTATTTTTTTATAAGCTTTATAATTAAATAATCAAATATTTATATTAGCTTAGTTGTATCATTTCTCCTCTTACACAATTAATTAGTTCTTTTCCCTTTATAAGATAACATTCGTGTCTCATTTTCTTTAAATTTATACTAATATTAAATATGTAATTATAATAATTTTACTAAATTTATTCATATATTTTATATTAATTATTTAATTTTACATTTTAAACAGCGTTCTCATAAAAATATAACATTTTTGTATTTTTATATGAAAATTTATAGTTGAGTAAAAAATATATTTTATATTATTATATAAGATAACCAAATACTTCAGTTTATTAAAAAAATAAAATACTAAAATGTTATTATATTAAAAACATAAAAAAAAATATTTTAAAACTTCAAAAAAAATTTGCCACAAGTTAAGTTGATAAGGAAAGTCTAGGGACAATTTATCTTCATTAAAAGGGTTTATTTGCTCTGTAGTAAAGAACTGAGAGGATTTCGGCTGTAGTAAAGAAGTGAGAGGATTTCGGCTATTTGGATTCAAGGTTATATGTGAAAGAAAATGAAATGATATACATGTGAACAATAAATATCTTATTCTCTCAAAATGAAGAGATATAGAAAGAAAATCACGTCTGCGTGTATTATTTCTAAATTTATCCTCATTTATTCTCCTGTTTTATTATCTTTTATTTTTCATTTCTGCAAGACTTTTTAATATTAAAAAATAGTATTTTTTTATTTTTATAAGATGTGATTTATTTTATAATTTTCTATATATTTTTAATATTTTAAGAAATTACTTAGAATTTATGTTTTTATTTAATTTGTTGTTGTGTTTATATTAATATATTTTTGTGTATAATTATTATGTTTATGAGTTATAATTTATTTAATTATATTTTTTTATGAAATTATTTTCTATTGTTAATTACGTTATTTTTTTTAGTGTTTTTAATTTTTCATGATTACAGAGTTTTTAATATTAAAAAATAATATTTTTATTTATTTATATAATATTTGATTTATTTTCGAAATTTATAAATTATTATACATGTTTAATATTTTTAAGAAATTATTTTTATTTAATTTGTTGAATAATTTTTTTTTAATTATAATTTTTAAATTATACCTATTTACATTTAATACATATATTTTTTTAATTATAAATTTTAAGTTTATAAATATGTGAAAAATTATTTATTTTTAAACAAAAAAACTCATTTCATTATTAAAAAAAATTAATAGGTAAGGGTAAATTTGTATAGTAACATTTTACAGCTTTGAAAATAATTCAAAATTCTATCACAACCATCACATCACTCACAAACTTTATAAACTTTCCTCACACATCTACTCTAATATACTTCAATCCAAACACCATCACTTTCTTCAAACTTTCCTCTCACATTCTCATACATCCACGTCCTCAAATCCTCACACATTTTCTCCCTAATCCAAACACACTCTAATGCTCTATTTGCATCCGCACACTTCATCACTTTCTTCAAACTTTCCTCTCACATTCTCATACATCCACGTCCTCAAATTCTCACACATTTTCTCCCTAATCCAAACACACTCTAATGCTCTATTTGCATCCGCATACTGATATTAAAATAACAAAAAAATTAGTTGTTTGTTTATGCTCAATTGGGAGGATTGAAAAGCCCTAGTGATTTGAGGGGGAGGGATAAAATCCATCCCTTGTGCCAAGCCCGGAAAGGCAATGAAAGATTACTTTTTTTACATCATACCATTAAAATGTCAAAATTACTCTCAATTAAATTTTTTATGCACATATAAAAAAATATTTTATATGTATTATAAAATATAAATACAAATAAAATAATTAATTATAATAATATAATAGTAATAAAATAAACATATTTATATAATAATAATATAAATGTATTTATATAGTAATAGTAAAAAAAACAAATTACTAATATAAATGTAAAAACTATGAAATAATAATAATATATTTAAAACTTAAAATATGAATAATATATAAAAAGTAATAAAATTATAAATAATAATAGTAACTAAAATAAATTTTTATAATAATAATAATAAATTATAAACAATAATAATAAATATAAATATAAATATAAATTACATATTTAATAATAATTAAAATAAATTTACTAAATAATAATATTAAAAATAATAAAAATTTATTTTAATTTTGATTTGATTCTATAAAAATATATTTTATATGTATTTATAAAATTTTAATTAACTAAAAATTACATAAAATAATCTCATATTTTATTATTTAAATATTTTTTAAGGAAGTGGTAAATTTGTAAACTTACATTTTAGACATTTAAAAAAAATAAAAATCCCCTAACAACTATCATATCATTTAACTTTAATAAACTTTTCTCACAAATCTATTTTAACCTACTTTAATCCAAACAACCTCAATTTCTTTACACTTTTCTCTCAAATCAATACTACTAGCATTCAAGTTAACACTATTTACTCGGATAAAAAAACAACAAAAATTCATTTGTTTCTAGTCAACTGTGAGGATTGAAAAATAGTGATTTGAGGGAGAGGGAAAAAATCCATCCCTTGTGCCAAGCGAGGAAAGGGAATGAAAAAGTAAAAAAATTTACATCATACCATTGAAATGTTAAAATTACCCTGAATTAATTTTTTTTGCACGTATAAAATAATATTTTATATGTATTATAAAATATAAATATAAATAAAATAATTAATTATAATAATATAATAGTAATAAAATAAAAATATTTATATAATAATAATAATATAAATGTGTTCTCGCCGGTTGACTCTAACGACGATCTTACGCCCGCCCGGATTCGCGCTTTCTTAGATCGAAGCACCTTGTACCTACAAAGACAAAGGGGACGCCCTAGCGGCTGTTTACATTCCAACGCTCAAGTCAATACTGGGGCAGCAAAAACCGTATGCGTGTGTAATAATTCTAAACTTAGAATTTTGTACCATCTTAGGGTTTTCAACACCCTTATATACGTGATAAGTAGGGTTGTTGGAGTCACGTCCTCACGCCGCTATTACACAGTCTTAGCGTAATCTAGCACGTAGGATTGCCCTTGACTGGAGTGCAACAATTAACAGGATGGCCACCAAGGTACCAAATCATGCACCAACCCTCCTGGGGGCCCTGTTCTTTGGGTACCCTAAGTATTCACGTGCCATGTATGCAACCTACCCCTGAAAATCATAACCCTAATGGGCCTTAGCGCCTCCCGTGGTTCTTTACTTGTGTTGCGCCTGAATGCACTATTCACACCACACATGAACTCTTCGTGACCTAGGGCTTCCCCTTATCTTTGGGTGCTTTTACTGATAACTGATATGTTCTTCTGGGACCCACCTCTCGCGACCCCATTTGTTGTGTCACTGCCTGAGGAGTCATCGGCCCTCCTGTATACCTGATGACTCTTCGGCCCTCCTTTGTGGTCGACGTCTGACGACTATTCGACACGCTAGCTTATACCGCTTGTGGGACCCAGCTTACGTGACTCCCCATTCTAGTTCTCGAGGTCCGATGACTGGTCGGTATAAAATGTAAAAACTATGAAATAATAATAATATATTTAAAATTTAAAATAGGAATAATATATAAAAAAAAGTAAAAAAATTATAAATAATAATAGTAATTAAAATAATTTTTTATAATAATAATAATAATAATAAATTATAAACAATAATAAAAAAAATATAAATATAATTACATATTTAATAATAATTAAAATAAATTTATTAAATAATAATATTAACAATAATAAAAATTAATTTTTAATTTTAATTTGATTTTATAAAAATATATTTTATATGTATTTATAAAATTTTAATTAAATCAAGTTTAAAAAAAAATCATATTTTATTATTTAAATATTTTTTAAAGAAAGGTAAATTTACAAGCTTATATTTTATACATTTTAAAAACAATAAAAATTTCTTAATTTCTTAATGACTATCATATTATTCATAAACTTCAATCAACTTTTCTCACAAGTATAATCTAACATATCTTAATTCAAACAACCTCACTTTCTTTCCACTTTTCTCTTAAATCACTACAAATTCACTCACTTGAATCATCTTCCTAATCATCCACAATGGCGGCAAATAATAATGGTAGTTAAAGAATTATGGGAATTATTTAGCAGAGAGACGTTTCCTGAATCATATGATATGTCATTATTAAACAACAGAATTTGGTGAGCCACGTGATTCAGTTATGTTATCTTTTCAACATTTTGGCTAACACTAGCAGACAAAAGCGATTATGTTGGAAAAACAACTGGCTCTTTTGTTGATACTACTTTGCAGTGTTTCTTCTCATGTCCAAAATTGTCTTGGGTTAGAAGATGGAATCAGCAGATCTCAATTCCCAAAAGGGTTCCTCTTCGGAGCATCCACTTCCTCCTACCAGGTAAATCTTTTACTTTACCTTTCCCTGCCTTCAAATTAACGTTGGAGTTTCTATAAACTTTTTCCCTGAAATATACCAACTTTGTTGGAGTTACAGGTTCCTTACTTTTCCTTTTCAGTTTCTGAAATATTTAAAAGTTGCTGTTTTTATAATGGGGGTTTTCATTTTTTTCTTCTGAACATAAAAGATTGAGGGAGCACCTCTTGAAGATGGAAAGGGGTTAAGCAACTGGGATGTTTTTAGTCATATTCCAGGTAAATTGTGTCGGTGGAATATGAAAAGTCTATCTTCATTTCTTGTTGTGCATAAAGTTATGAAATTATGATGATGAACCTGAATGATCATCATGGAATTTGATAAATTTTCAGGAAAGATAAGCAATGATGAGAATGGTGACATTGCAGATGATCATTATCATCTATATTCGGTAAATATCAGCTTCATATTTTACCTTTCTTTGTTATAATATAGCATCGTTGACTTACTTAATCAGTGTCCTTCTTACTGACAGGAAGACATCAAGTTGATGTCCTCTCTTGGGATTAACGTGTATCGATTTTCTATTTCATGGACAAGGATTCTACCTAGTAAGTAATTAACAATAATACACATAAATAGTTCTTTTGATCTTTCATCAAAAATATTCTGATCAATTTGGTCTTCATTAACAGGAGGGATATATGGGGACATAAATCCAAGTGGAATAAAGTTCTACAACAAAATCATAGACAATCTGCTGCTTAGAGGTGAAGTAAAATTGCCCACGTTGTTCTTTATATTCCACAATAATGCTACTTTGTTTTGACTTCAGATTGATGACATTCACTTTTGGCAAGACACAAGAACTAACTCTCCCTAGAAAAGAAAACTACAGTTGTTTTATGGAACTTCATATTTAATATTTATGTTTATAACCGCATGACATTATCCTAAGTTGTACCTAAGTCTGAAGATGGTGTGCTTACTCCAGGGATTGAGCCATTTGTGACAATTCACCATCATGACTTGCCACGAGAACTGGAAGAACAATATGGTGGTTGGCTTAGTCCCCTGATACAGTAAATGCGCTGATCTTACTATTTCAGCCCTATGATATAAATGCTAGAAATTTTGGAAATTTGCCACTTTTTCTAAGAAATTGCCCTCTAAGCTGATGAATTCCTCAGCATAACTGAAGCCTGAAACTTAAGCTAAGTTTACTGTAAACCTTTGAAAATCGTGTATTCTTTTATTGTAGGAGAGATTTTGTTTACTTTGCTGAAATTTGTTTCAAGAGCTTTGGAGACAGGATTAAGTACTGGACTACAATCAATGAACCAAACCTAATTGCAGACTTTGCCTTTATAAGAGGAACATATCCCCCTGGTCACTGCTCCCCACCTTTTGGAAATTGCTCTGCTGGTAACTCTGATGTTGAGCCTCTCATTGCCATGCACAATATGTTACTTTCACATGCCAAGGCTGTTGAGTTGTACCGGAAGCATTTTCAGGTATTTGTTGTCACATTTTCTAGTAGGGGAGAAAGGATTAAAGGCTAAGATGGGCTTCTAATTGATAAACTAATCCAGGAAAAGCAAGGTGGAGTCATTGGCATTGTTGCTCATACCTTCATGTATGAACCTCTTAGAGACGAAGAATATGATAGACAAGCTGTGAAAAGAGTATTGTCTTTTGTTGTATCCTGGTAAGTTGGTTAGTAAGTACTATCATAAATTATTATGTACTTTATTAATGAAAAGATTAGCAGCACAAGAAAATTCTGATATTTTGTAGGTGCTTAGATCCCTTGGTTTTTGGTGAGTACCCTGCTGAAATGCGCTCTATTCTTGGAAGCCAGTTGCCAAAATTCTCTCATGAGGAGAAGAATCTCATAAAAGGAAGCTCTGACTTCATTGGCATCAATAACTATGGAACTCTTTATGCCAAGGACTGCTCCCTCTCTGCTTGTCCTCTAGGAGCAGATCGTCCAATAAGAGGCTTTGTAGAAACAACCGGAATAAGAGATGGCATTCCTATTGGTGATCAGGTTCTACTGTGTCCTCCATCTGTTCAAACCATTGTGTTATACTGTTTACTTAAATGTTTGATAAAGGAAAAAAATTCAACATAATCTGTGATACATTTTCTTTTATTCAAGTAGACAGGAAACCCAAGGTTCTTTGTGGTTCCCAGTGGCCTTGAGAAGATTGTAGACTACATCAAGATAAGATACCATAACAGGCCCATGTATATTACAGAAAATGGTGAGCTAAAACTATATGCCTTTCATGATCTCATTTTCTCCCATTTTTTTATTTTCCTGGGTTGTTGCTTGCTTGACCAATGAATGAGTAATGTAATCTCAAACATTTTACCTTGCATCAAGGGACAAGGAACCTTAACTATTGAGGGTTGTTTTTGTGAAGGTATTAGTTAATAACTTACGGATGACCACATGAAAATTGTTTCAGGATATTCATCACCACCCAAACCGGATGAGACAGTGAATGATCTACTACAAGATTTCAAACGAGTAGATTATCATAAAGCTTACCTTGCAGCTCTACTTAGAGCCATAAGGTGAGTGATGGGGAATGGAATAGGAGTAGCAACATTGCTTAAGGCCTATTCTTAGTTACTTTGTTTACAAGGAGGGATTTTATTATGTGCAGGAAAGGTGCGGATGTAAGAGGATATATGATATGGTCATTGATGGACAACTTTGAATGGGCAAGTGGCTATGGCATCAGATATGGTCTTTATTATGTGAATAGAGACACTCTTGAGCGGATTCCCAAACTTTCTGTTCAATGGTTTTCTAGTTTCCTCAACAACACTATCAACACCAGCAAACAAGACTTGAGTGAGCAATATGTTAGGAGCAAAGATGCAATGACTTTTGGTTTCAAAGTTATTTGAACTAGCTGAAATGCATGGATGCTACTCTTTGAACCCACACCTAAACTAAGATAATTTTTCATGTTAGAATACCAGCAACATACTCTTTACCATATTTAATTGTTGATTGAAAATTTGTTGGAATTCTCAAAATTTTCTGGAACTTAGAATTTTACAAGTGTCACTCGTGATTTTACAGTCTACAAAAATATTTGATCAATATCAGATAGTATGTTTGAAAAATCTTATGAGTAGCACTTATCTTTTTGGGCTAATTCTCCCTACATCAGATTATTTGTCTGCACCCAACACTTATTTTAAAATCCTAAACTGCCCTTATCACCTTTATTTCAAAAAAATAACTGCAGAGGAACTCTTTTATTGTGGTGGAGGCGTTTTGAGTGGAGGTGGTAGTGGTGTAGTGGTGTAGTGGTGTAGTGGTGTAGTGGTTTGCTATGGTGGTGGTGGAGGCCAAAGCATTACTATTGGGTGCGGTAGAGTTGCCTTTTCAGGTAAGCATTTTCGCTTTCATGTGGTGGTTGCAGCTGCAAATTGTTCGAAGTTGTTACCGAATATCAGGATTCAGAGAGTGACATATGGATGCAGATATCTTGACGTCTGTGTCCAAATAAGAATGCGGATACTCATATCAGTAAGGCACATCTCAGTTCCAAACTTGTAGATCCAGAACTGCCTTATTTATGTTGTGGACATAGATAACCGGAAGGTTAAGGGCAAAATAGACATTTTTTGTGCAGGTGGGTGCAGATCACAATTGATCTAGTCTAAGGAGAATTAGCCATCTTTCTGTTTATACCATGTTTTGTTGAAGAATTATGAACCCACAACCACAACATTAGCAAGCAAAAAGGGTCTTGTAGGAGAGACAAATTCACAAATTTGAACCACCATAGTGCAAATGTTTGAATTCATTGTTGAACCTAGACAATGTACTGCAAGCTCCTTCACAACTTTTATTTTTAAAACACTTTCAATATCTTTTACCAATATGCTTGAAATCTCTTATATTCCAAAGAAATTAATGCTATTTTTTGAAGTAGGAAGGATTTTCTAAATGCATATTTTTCTGAGACAATTTGGTGTCTTTTTCTTGGCTAGCAGTATTTCTTCACCTCCAAGAACTTACATGCATGAAAGAAGAGAAGGCTTAATTAGGGCTTCTTAGATGCTAGACAAGGCTTAAATTTGTACGAAAAAATAACTAACATAAATCATAATTTGTAAACATATTGATAACATCAAGCTGGAATAGCTCAGTTGGTTAGAGCGTGTGGCTGTTAACCACAAGGTCGGAGGTTCAAGCCCTCCTTCTAGCGTTTTTTTTATACCATTTTATTTTTTCGTTTAATGGTTATGGTTCAGCCAAGTAATTGTACACAAAACAATTTTGTTATAATTCAAAAACTTTTTTCTTAACGTATTTTTGAAAATATAGTTATTTTTATTTCATTCTCTTTTCTATTTCCTTTTATGTAAACCAAAACAAATGGGAAATGTTTTGATAAGTTTATTGTGAAGCGAGTATTTGAAAATTGTATCAACACCTATTTTAATACAATATTTTGACTAACATAAGTCGATTTGCATTAATAGACAATGTTTATTGATATGAAAAAAATAATAATAGATTAATACACTATAAATCTTTTTTACG
The DNA here is from genome assembly GCF_051622355.1 of Phaseolus vulgaris. Taxonomy (NCBI): domain Eukaryota; kingdom Viridiplantae; phylum Streptophyta; class Magnoliopsida; order Fabales; family Fabaceae; genus Phaseolus; species Phaseolus vulgaris. The sequence continues at coordinate 20,963,981 of NC_143502.1, read as the reverse complement.
CCATAATGCTTATGTTAATGTTCATACTTAACATATTGTCAATAGATATAATTAAAACTCAAATAGAATACTTAATAATTAATGATTATGTTAATGTTATAGTTACTGTATGAATACTTGTTATTATACTGAAATATTAAGATTGAAATTATATGTTATATGAAAAAGGTATATTTTACTTAATTGTTGAACCCTCTCTATGTGAGGACTGAAATGATGACTCGACGATTTCGAGTTCTAAAAGAGGAGGTATATTTTTTAATATGATAATAAATTTTATTTAAAGAATTTATTTTACTGTTTAAAGTTTATACACTAAAAAATTATTTATAATTCAAAATTTTAAATTCAAGTTATTTTTTTAAAATAAACTAATTAGGGTTTTTTTTTAATAAATTATATAAGTCTATTTTTTTAAAATATGCGTCTTTATATTTTTAAATTGATGAATTTAATTTTGTTATTTTAAAAAATATTGGTTATTTCTTCCTGCACCTAACAAATTGCATTTCATTATTTTCGAAGAAGATTGTTTACCCCTTTTAAAAATGTTCTTTCTGAAATATTTTTGAAATATATTTTCTGGAACATATTTTATTAATTATGAATTTACCAATCTAAAAATAAAAAAAATAAAAAAATGTGTTCCATAATGAATATTTCAGAATGATTTTTTATCTTCCGTATTTTCCATTTTGGAAGCTCCCTTTGCTTACGGAATCTCTATTTCGGAAATTTTTTCTTACATAACCAATATTCCAAAATACTCAAAACTGTGAATGGGTAATTTTGGTATTTCAAAAAATATAAGGGTGTAGGAAGAAAAATGTAGAGGTGCAGAAAGAAACTTCCAAAAATATTTGTATTTTCTTTAATTGGGCTTTTAGGCCCATTTACTAACTTTGTTGGGCCTCTAATTTAATCATTGTCGCCAAAAAAATGTTCTCATTGTTCCTCTTAGCATAAAATAAAAGAGTTCTGATATGTTGACACCTCTGTCAACCACACACATTTGACAAAGTCCTTCATGGCATGACGCGTCAGTAGTAGAATTACGTGGCTTAAGTAGAATGATGTGGCAACTACAATCAAAAATCGAAATTTGAAGAGAGACTTTTCATTCCCGCCTGCGTTTCCGTCTTTTAGTTCTCTTGCTCTTGCTTTTGCTCTTATCTTACTATTCTTTTGTTGTTCTTTGATGTCGTTCTTTTGCTATTCTTTGTTGTCATTGTGTGTGGTGTCAGGGTCATGTGGTCGTGTGGTGTATAACTGTTCGTTGGCCCGCTCTGCATGTGGTGACTGTCTTCCCACTAGTGTATAGGTTTGTGTGTTGGCCTTGGGTGATGGGCCGGGGTGGTTATTGCAAGGGTTGTTCGCTGAGACATTGGAGATTAGAAAGTTGTGAAAGACTTGTTGTTTGTATATGTTTGTCATTTATGGGATTATATAATCTTTCCTTATATTAAATGTTTTATCATATCTAGTCTAACTAGTGGACAAATGTGTTGGCATTTATGGTATATTTGAAAATTTAAAATTTTAGGAGGTTTTTTTTATTTGAATTTTTCATATTCAAATTTGATATTTAAAGCATTTTAAATGTTTTGATGTCTACACTAACTAAAACATTCCATTGGTGTTGCAGGATGAATATGATATAATTTGTCTTTGTTAACACAATAGTTATCTATGGTCTTTTGAAAATATAATCACTACCATCAATGAATATGTGGTGATAAGATTTCTTTCAAAGGCGACTTTACTTACATTTGGTAGAGTTGGACATATTTATCCTAAAACTATAATTTTATAATGGATGATCAAGGTATAAATAAAAATTAATGGACAAAAGTACAATGTACTTGAAACTAAAAGTTTTGTGTTTTAAGTTATCTGATCTACCTATTTTATTAGTGTTCATGGTATTGTAATGAATCATCTCATTTTTACACCATGTATGTGTCGACCTACTGTTGTAAGTATACTGAAGTTAAGCACGAGTAATGTTAGTTCATATGTTTATTTTTTTCCCTCTCAATGCTTCACTAAAATTAGTAAGAAAAAAGATACAATTTATTCATCATTGTTCTATACAAATTAAAAATTACAGTACTGGAACCACCCAATCGTGATGATTCCTTAGTTCCTTTGACAGAGCCTATCTTAGATTGTTGGATATCACATTTTACACAAGACGAATCATATAAAATTGATAATAATTTATTGATAACTTTGAAAAACTGCTTTAGAAATATCTATAGAAAAACTAAACTTACACTCCATAAAAAAATTAAGTGATTTGATTTTACTTATCATCATAGTAGCCACAAAAAAGATGAATGTGTAGAACATTATGTATAAGTAACCATAAAGTTAATTGGTTACCTTGGTTCAATTATGCGAACACCTATGTACGAGATTTTGAATATATCGTGATTCATCAAAATGACTAACAACACTACAAATTTTGTTTGTTATCTTCACTCAAAACATTTGCATTTCATTTGGTAATATATTAAGGCGTTAATGGAAGCAAAACCCACGAACATGATAATGTTTAAAATTTAAAGTTATGCAACAAGGATTACCTGGTTACCATGGTTCAATTATGTAGACATGAGTTTTTGAATAATTTTGACTCATGTGCATAATCACCAACAACTCCACCAATTTTGTTTGTTATCTTCACTAAATACATTTGCATTTCATTTGGTTTTGTACTAAGGTGTAAATGGAAGAAAAACCCACCAACTTAGGAATGTTTTAAATTTAAAGTTATGCAACAAGAATTAACTGGTTACCTTAGTTCAATTATGTGGTCACCTGCGTATGAGTTTTTGAACAATTTCGGCTCATGTACATAATCACGAACAACTCCACCAATTTCGGCTCATGTACATTTACAGTTACTAAGGTTTTAATAGAAACAAAAACCACCAACTTAGGAATGTTCTAAACCTAAAGAATTAAGTGGTTACCTTAGTTCTATTAAGTGGACACTTGCGTATTGGTTTTGAAACAATCCTGGCTCCTGCACAATCACCAAGAACTCCATCAATTTTGTTTCTTATCTTCACTTAATACATTTTATATTTCATTTGGTTGTGTGCTAAGGTGTTAATGGAAGCAAAAGCCACCAACTAAGGAATGTTTAAAACTTAAGTTATGCATTAAAAAAATAAGTGGTTACCTTGGTTCTATTAAATGGGCACCTACGTAAGAATGTTAGAACAATCCTGACTAATGTGCATAATCAACAAAAACTCCACCAATTTTATTTATTATCTTCACTCAATACATTTGCATTTCATTTGGTTATGTACTAAGGTGTTAATGAAGCAAAAACCACCAAGTTAGGAATGTTCTAAACGTAAGTTATGCAATAAGAAAAAAGTGGTTACCTTGGTTCTATTAAGTGGACACCTGCATATGAGTTTATGAACAATCCTGACTTATGTGCATAATCACCAAAAACTCCACCAACTTTATTTATTATCTTCACTCAATACATTTGCATTTCATTTGGTTATGTACTAAGGTGTTAATGGAAGCAAAAACCACCAAGTTAGGAATGTTCGTTATGCAATAAAAAATAAGTGGTTACCTTGGTTCTATTAAGTGGACACCTGCGTATGAGTTTATGAACAATCTTGACTCATGTGCACAATCACCAAAAACTCAACCAACTTTCTGTATTATCTTCACTCAATACATTGCATTTCATTTGGTTATGTACTAAGGTGTTTATGGAAGCAAAAACCACCAACTAAGGAATGTTTAAAACTTAAGTTATGCAATAAAAAATAAGTGGTTACCTTGATTCTATTAAGTGAACACTTGCATATGAGATTTTGAACTATCCTGACTTGTGCACAATCACCAAAAAGTTCACTAACTTTATTTGTTATCTTCACTCAATGCATTTTCATTTCATTTGGTTATGTACTAAGGTGTTAATGGAAGCAAAAGCCACCAACTTAGGAATGTTCTAAACTTAAGTCATGTAGTAAAAAATAAGTGGTTACCTTGATTCAATTATGTGGACACCTGTGTATAAGTTTATGAACAATCCTGGCTCATGTGCACAATCACCAAAAACTTCACCAATTTTGTTTGTTATCTGCACTCATTACATTTTCATTTCATTTGGTTTTGTACTAAGACCTTAATCGAAATGAAAGCCACCAACTTAGGAATGTTAAAAATTTAAGTTATGAAGTAAGAAATAAGTGGTTATCTTGGTGTAAGTTTTTGTACAATTGTAATTCAATGTCTTATCCATAGGGTCAGGGAGGATGATAGGTAAGGTGGCAGTTGTTTGTTTAGTGTATGTTAGTCTCATATACCTTTAATTTGTTGGATTATAAATAATTGAACAATATGCACTTTAGTAGCCTTTTAATTGTGTTCTTACTCAAATATTAAAATGTCAGAAATATGAATTAAGTTAGCATTTTACTCGATGGTGCACTTTTTTGAATTAATGGGACAAATTCAACCATATATCGTTGAAGTTCATGGATTCGTCATTGACAATTGTTATTTGGGATGTAAATAATGTAATTCCTTATGTATTGTAATGAATTCATTGTCACCATATATCAAGAAATTTGTTGAGTATTATACTAGTTTGTCTAGTTATAAGTGGTTACCCTAGTTTGTATATTTAGTGACTTGAGTGTAACTTTTTGTACAATTATAACATTTCATAATACCAACCCTCAAGATCAAGCGCAACAATAAGGAACATGATCTACCTCTTTATGGTGTTTATTTATAATTGTAATCTCATTGGTAGTGGATTGTTGTACAATATAATTAAAAACATATCAAGATTCTATTGTTATAAATAAAACCGAATTCTATTATTATAAATAAAAATGATTATGAAAAAGGAATCATTGTTAGGCATTCTTATACAAACAAAGGTTGGTCACCAATATTGTATTTCAAACAAAGAAAAAGTCAACATATATCCTTAATGATTTATAACACGAAAGTGAACACACTCCAAAAACAAACATAAATAATAAGTTCTTAAATGATGAATACAACATTTCTCAAATTTTGTAATTACAATATGACAACAGTCTTCTATTCCTTTTTCAATTTACCGTTATCAAGTATTGTTTTCCTCAAAGTCTAAAAATAACAACATCTATATCAAATTTGTTATCCAAGTATAAAAAAAACCAAAATGAAATTACACCATCGACATCATAGCATGCACCCTGCACAACAAAAAATCAATCAGTCACCTCACTCAATGTTGTCATTTACATTGCAAAACAAAAAAATAAAGTGCCTAGTTTACACAAAAACACTTTAAATATCAAGATTACCATATTTCTAGTCTAACAAATTAAGAGTGATTACCTGTTGTTAATTCCTAAATATTCCTAACAACATACCATGCATTATTGTTCAAAATACAATGCAAATATTACTAAGGAAGTAATAGAATACAAACTTCACCTTTAAAACTAACATCGCTTCCATTTTTTCTCAAATACATAGTCCAAGGTGTTTGACAATAATGCATGCTCCATAACCCAAATCTATATCATTAAAATCAAATTTGAAAGTCATCATAAAAATATAGACTAATTATAAAAATATTCTACAAATTACTTATATATCACACTTTGGAACTTACCTACAACAAGAAAACACAACCCACAACATACAATTGTGATGAATGTCCTTGGTTGATACAAATCAAAGCTCAACACAAACAACCTACCAAATATTCATAAACAACACTCACCCAATTATTCTTACCAAGTTCACCTACCTTTTCTTTTTACAGACCATGATTTTCAATTATCACATATGTTGAAAAAAAGATCCTGATAAATCTTGCAAAAGTTACCTCATTTGATATATGCTCATACTAACCTTAATTCATATTTTTCACATATATAACCTCATACTAACCTTAATTTGTATTGTTCACAACTATGATTGAGCCTTCATCGTGGAATTAAGAGTATCAACATCCTTAATTATTTCAGTGCTAATTTGTAATGATATACTGAATATGTTTTAATATTTGATTTTTTTGGCTTTGGAACATTGTATATTTAACGTGTTCAAAGTAATTTCACTGGTGACTGATCCAACAACTAATATTCATTTTAAGGTTAACTAAGTTATGAAATAAATAAATAAATGAAAAAGCTTTCTTCTTTCTTTTATACCTATTGTCTTAACATCCTTATGGAGACGGAAGGATTCATCGTTTTACTTCTTATTCTAGAGTTACATAACCATGAAGATTCCTATATATTTTAATTATTGTACGACATTCACAACAGATTCTCATTGGGGTTAGTATGACCATGAGCATTATACCTTCATTGCAGCAACTTGGAATCTCAGTAAAACATTTCGAATTAACCTTTTGGTCAGTAAGAACAATCACTTGTTTTATCTTGATGTATACAGTTTTACTAAGGCCTTCCTATGTTAGTATTGTCTGTTGTCTTATCCTTTTGGGAGCTGGTGCTATTTGTGGACAGTGCCTATGTAATAGAATCTTGTATTCTTGTGCACATCACATTCTTACAATGGATGACAACATATTGCAGAAGGGGTTAGTGAATATGTTGGTTCTCTCGTCTCTTGCTCAAACTTGTTAAACATTTTTTATTTGTGCAGTAAATTCCAATTACTATCTCATTCTTTGGTATTATAGTTATCTAGTGCTTTAACACTCCTTTTCTTCTGTTAGTTTAGTTCCTTCTACCATTGACAAATATAGCTTTGATATATGGTATCACTTGATAAAAAATACATTATTATTTTATTGTTTTTCTTCCATTTAAGATTTTAAGTCTAATTTTATATTCAGTTTGGTATCATCATGTTTAAAATAAGATGTATTTATAGAGGAAAAACTTATTATAAAAGGGCAGTACAAAATCTAAATTGTATTAATTAAACCTATACAAAGGGTAGGAGCAAGAGTGGTTGTACTTTTAACTTCATTGATAAATACATACAGATAATCTAAAACATTTTCAGTTAATTATGAAATATGTGAATTGAGAATTGAAACTTGTTTTATTTGTTGTAACCAGTTAAAGTTGTATGCCTAGCAAGTGCTTACTTTGCTTCAAATATCATTATCATCTTTACAGTTGGAATTGTCCATGTCTCCCTTCAAATTATGTATCTCTCGGATTGCTTTATAAAATTATATATATATATATATTAATATAATAAAAATATGAATACAAATATAAGGAAATCCATATTAAGTGTTTTGAGTGATGAAATGCTTTTTATTAAACATGTTGATAATATGTTTTTAATGTATTTTTATTATTTATTAAAATTTATTCAAAAGTCATATAGTTATTAGTAAAATTTATTGATTAAAAAATGAGATTAATTAATTATATAACTTTTATTTAATTTGAACCACTAGCAAACCTGTATTACCAAAGACATTGATTATCTCCAAATGCAAAAAAAGGACAATATCTACAGGTTTCTCTCCCTAACCTGTAATACATTAGATTAGATTCTGAATTATATTTAACATTTGCAGGTTCTCTATTCATGATATGCACAAGATGAACCCACATATGTGAATGAAAAAAATGATTTTTCTACAGTATATTTGGCATTATACATAGATCGGATGGAATGAAAATTTAATTGAGGATAAAACAAACAAGGAGGACAATACTGAGCGACAATATAAACATACTTTTGGAGACAATAAGATGTTACCTCCAAACTTCTAGCCCGAAGTGATCTTTTCTTTAAGTGACTAATTTGCCTCTTTTCACTTTTAATTTCTGCCTTCATGACTGCAAGGCCATGACCTATATCATAGGGAATACATAAATACAACTTAATATATTGAAAGGTAATTTTTTTTTTTGAATCAAAGTGACTTTTTCTTCAAACATGTGCAATATATATAATAAACAATCATTTAGGCCTTCAGCCAACACTACGTGATGGCTATGTTTTCAACAACAATAACATTAATGCCAAATTATTCTTCACTTTAAATTAAGTCTCTAAGAGCTTCAGATTTAAGATTAAAAATTGCTACAAAGACAAGATGAATATTATGCTATGGCCCATTGATAGCATTGAACAAATCCCTCTTTGATCCTCCAACTCACACGCTGAAAATCTTGTTGAAGTTTATCCCAAGCATCTAATTCATGGTACAATTTCTGCAGCTAGGGGCAATTGTTTTCCAATTTTAGAATTAATTCCCAAATAAAAATAATAATTAGTTGAATGAAAAGAAGATGCATAGAAAACTTCATTTCGGCAAAGTAATAGAAAATCTAGAAGACCAAGTAACTGCAAAATAGGAGAAAATGAGCCGAGATAACAAAAGGTGATAAATAAGACAGAAAATCTAGAAGACCAAGTAACTGCAAAATGGGAGAAAATGAGCCGAGATAACAAAAGGTGATAAATAAGACACCTCAGGTAATTTAATAAACTACCAATTTATATAAGTACTATATACAACATTTCCACAATTACTTATAGCAGTATATTCCTTCAATAACACGTAATTTATACAATCAAAATAAATGAGTAATGTACTGGTATGGACGAGACTGAAGATCCGGTCACCCTGACCGAGACAAGTGGAACCCGGCCGAGACCTCGGGAACTTGACTGAGACGAGAGAAATCGCCACGGTCGACCGACCCATACATCCATTAACGTTCAAACCAAAGTTAGTGAAGCTAACCCGTCATTAAGGATTAGGTAATACACCCATAAGTGAGATCCACTCCACTAATCAGGCCCAATAAGGTAAATCTATTAAAATAATATAAATAGCACACATCCCAAGGAGAAAGGTACGTCATTTATTACTGTGCACCTACCCGAATACTGATCACCCGCTTTACTGACTTGAGCGTCGGAGTGCCTTCCGCAGATACCCCCCATTTGGTATTCGCCCGAGACCGAGTGCCGAAGGAGAAGCACGAAGGCGAGAAGGACCCCAGTTCATCACCCAACAACCTGCCCAACCGAAGGAAGGAGACGAAGACTTCAATAGTTCTCTAGGTCTCATCTCCCTAGCAGGAACAATTGACGCCCATCGTGGGGCCGAGAGAAACTAGCTGAAGAAAGAAAGTAGATAGTCTCAACCAGAAGTATGGAGAGGATAACTGAAGCTGACTAGACGATGCTGTTGTTGTCTCTCTAGAGAGAGATGGTCGAGATGAAGAGAAAGACCAAGGAGACTGCTCAGAAGAACGAGCAGGAGCTGCAGGTTCTCCGTAGGAAGAACAAAGAGATGAAAAAGAAGCTTGGTGAGGGAGGACCCTCCGCTATACCGACCAATGTTGTCGGCAGGTCCTACACCTCTCCCCCAGCCCAAGACAGGCCGAGGGGACGAGAGACAAGGTCCCACCCCGGGAGACCGAGATGGACGACAAGTCATGCCTAGTCAGGTCCGCCCGGACGACCGTGACGGCCGATTCGACCCGCCGACATCCTTTTACTAACACCATCATTGAAGTCCCACTACCTGAGAAGTGGAAGGGTTTCAACCGAAACCGATATGACGGGTCTACCGACCCGGATGAGCATATGGATGCTTACACCACCCATATGAGCCTCTACACCTCGGATGACGCTGTATTATGCCGAGTGTTTCCTACGTCCTTGAAGGGAGCAACCCTTAGTTGGTTCACCAAGCTTTCACCCAACTCCATTGACAGCTTTGCCACACTCGTGGCAAAGTTTGAAACCCAGTTCGCGACCAACCGACATACCCTGCCAACACCTCTCTCGGCTCGGTCTGGATGAAGCCTTAATCGGCATACCCTGTCGAGGTCGACCTATCAGGTTTGGTCTGGATGAAGCCTCAACAGGCATACCCTGTCAACACCTCTCTCTCGGCTCGGCCTGGTCGAAGCCTCAACCGGCACACCCCGGCCAAGACCGATTGACACACACCCAAACTCACACGTTAATGGCCGACCGCCCCATTTCAACTTGTTCGATTAAGCAATCACAATTAATGGCCGACTGCCAATTTTAACTTGTTCGATTAAACAATCACAATTAATGGCCGACCGCCCATTTCAACTTGTTCGATTAAGCAATCACATGGCCGACCACCATTTCAACTTGTTCGATTAAGCAATCACAATTAATGGTCGACTGCCCATTTCAACTTGTTTGATTAAGGAATCACAATTAATGGCCGACCGCCCATTTTAACTTGTTCGATTTAATCTCAAACCAATTGCCGACTGCCCATTTAAATAAAGACCGACACTTTTAACTTGTGCAAATTGTTTCTACAAAATCAAATAGACCGATTAAAAAGAAGTTGGGCGATATATTAAAAGCTGCAAAGGGAGGAAGCCACACCCCGACCTTGGAGGAAACAAAAAGACAACAAGAAAAGGCCACAGCCCGACCAAAGGCAAACCTAATCTTAAACTTCAATGCACTCGCTCTCCTCAGCCTCGAGCCTTTTGTGCTGCCAAAGCACCCACCTCGGCACTTGGGACCAGCCGACCCTGGTGAACTTCACAATCAATGTCGAACTCACTAGTGGTCGGCGGCCCCCCATAAAGCACATGGGCTTGGCGCACGGCTCGGTCGAAGCATTGCTTCAGCAATTCCTCCGACTCCTCGTAGTTTTGATCAAGCTCAGCTTCGGCCTGATCCTTTGCAACTTGGAGGGCGGCCAACTCAGTAGCCGAGGACGAGAGTTTCTCATCCCTCTCCTTGACCATCTTCTTCAGCTCGGTAATCTCTGTTGCCGCCCTCAATGTCTCGGCCTCCCTCCCCGCCAAACGCTACCTTGCCTCGGCAACGTCCTTCTCCGCCAACTCCCTCTCGGCCGCCTCCTGAGCAATCCTGGCTGACAACTCATTATTGGCAGCCAAAGACTGCTTCAAATCTTCAGTGGCCTCAGCCAACTGATGCTCCGGTTAAGAGACGTCCTCGGCATGACGGTCTCGCCCTTAAATTCCATTTTGGACAAGAACAATGGAGCGGCACATCAGCTCCAAGCCACTCCTTAACAGGTCCGAGGGAGAGACGCCTGGGATGGACTCCCGAGTCTCATATGGGAAGGCCACGCGAACCCTTCGCGTGAACTGAAACCCACCCCCAGAAGATCGAAGGGCGAGGGCGAGGCTCCGGCACCGACCTAGGATGGGCCAGCCGCACGCTCTACGTGCCTGGGCGAGGGCAGCGCCACCTCGGCTACCTCTCGGCGAGGTGCAGGTGTCGGCATGGACCTGAGAGAGCGAGTGGTAGTGGCGATGTTCCCACCGTCTCTCGGGCATTTCTTGGACTTTTGGGAAGGGTCAGTCGATCCCTTGCCAGTCCTTGTCGGCGGGAACACCTCGATGTTGCGATGACCCTTACACTCAGCCGCCCATTGCCTATGCTTGTCAAGAGCACTGAGAGCGGTCGGTTGTTCTTGCACCATGATCTCTGCAAAACAACAAAAAATAAACAAGTTAGAAACGCCGTAAGACCGACTGAATCACAAGAATGATCAACCGACAGAGCCAAAACGAAGACCCATACCCCTAACGGCCCCCATCGCGCCGCCTCGGTATATGCACTGTTCAGCCTCCGGCATGGAAGCTTCCTCGGGAGGGAATCAAATAGGAAGAGGACCTCCAGCTCATCATCACCCTCTGTCTGCCTCGGCCACACCTTAAAATTGCAAGGTTGGCAAGTCCAATAAAGAGGAAACCTCGAGCGATCGACCGAGTCCAAAAAACAGGTCATCGCCTAGGGCCGAATCATAACCTTCACAAACCGCTTATAAGAGAAGGCGAAGGAGTCAAACAACACGCTGCCCGACCAACCAACCAAAGAATGCTAAGAGGCCCTTTTGGTAGGGTGAGAGGTATAATAGGAAAGAAAACAAGAGGGGGTGGGGTGAAAATGCATAACGTCACACAACAGGCGAAAGGCGTGAAGGGACGCCCAAGTGTTCGGATGAACCTGAGTGGGAGCCACATTGAGTGCCTGAAGAAGAAGATGTCGGCCGAGATGGCGTCGACATAACTAACCTTGTGGAAGAAAGAAAAAAAAAGGCGAGGTTGAGTCTTGCGAAAAAGGGCGAGAGGTCACTCGGTTCTCAGAGCTATAGGCGGGAGAATGCTCGGCTATCAGACAAACTCGCAAAGGAAAAGCACAAGGTCTCGACACTGTTGGGACCCCTATTTATAGGGCCCATGTGCCTCGGATTTCGAAACGACGGATCAATCTCAATCGTTAGATCTCTTGGATCCAACGGTCCACAACACTTCCTGCCCGAAAAACCCCTCATTAATGTCAGTCATGTCATGTCGCCTGAGGTCACGTCACACCTCGAGGAAAGAGACAACTGCACGACCAGGGGGACCGACCGACACCCACCATTTAAGACTCCTCGGACATAACCGTCCTCGAGCCTGGGGGCAAGTGTACTGGTATGGACAAGACCGAAGATCCGGTCACCCTGACCGAGACAAGTGGAACCCGGCTGAGACCTCAGGAACGTGACAGAGACGAGAGAAATCGCCACGGCTGGCCTGGCCGGCCGACCCATACATCTATTAACGCTCAAATCAAGGTCAGTGTAGCTAATCTGTCATTAAGGATTAGGTAATACACCCATAAGTGAGATCTGCTCCACTAATCAGGTCCAATAAGGTAAGCCCATTAAAATAATATAAATAGCATATATCCCAAAGAGAAAGGTACGTCATTTATTACTGTGCACCTACTCGAATACTGATCACCCGCTTTATTGACTTGAGCGTCAGAGTGTCTTCCGCAGGTACCCCCCATTCGGTATTCGCCCGAGACCGAGTGCCAAAGGAGAAGCACAAAGGCGAGAAGGAAGGAGACGAAGACTTCAATAGTTTTCTACGTCCCATCTTCATTACCATCATATTGGTTTCATTTCTTAAACATGTGTCATTGTGAAATTTTGGTACGTATTCAATTCCAAATTTACATGATTGGTAGTTACATTTGTTAAAATATATGGCCTTAAACGAGAGGGGGGTGAATTGTTTAAGAAGGATTTTCGTAAACTTTTAAGCTTAGAATGAAAAATACTTCAAGAAATCCTTGATTAAGAATTCAGTTTTTCAAAACATAAAGCAAAAGCACAATACTGGAAAAATAATCGGTTGTTTTACCGAAACAATCGGTTGTTTATACCAGTTTTTAATTGACAAAGCTGAATTTAAAGAGATAGGGATAGAGAAATTGTACACAGTTGTTTATACTGGTTCACTCCAAATCCAGAGCTACATCCAGTCTTCTCATAAACCCTGAGGATATCCACTAAGCAATCACCACTTGATCACTTACACAACAACCAAGAGAATGACCTTTAACACCTCAAGAAACACACTCTCCTTGGCCAACACTAAGATTGTTGATCTTGAACACCTCAAGAACACACAGCCAATCTCAGCAAACACAGAAACGAAATTGTTCAACAGAGTACAAGGGTTACACTTGTTACAGAAGATAATCTAAAATCAATACAAGTATAATCCTATTCCAGCACTTTGATCAATCACAAGCAACTTAGCAATCTCAACACTTTGAAAAACTCTCTTAGAAAAACTTTGTCAAAGATTCTTAATTCTTAAATCTGTTTTTCTGAATATATTCAAAGATGTAGTTTGTTATCAAATCTTAACAAACTCTTAAATTGCATTAAAAGATTGGTCAAAGCATTTAATGACTGGAGCGTAAACAGTTAAATCATTTAAAGTTCAGTCAAAGAAAATAGTTTTTCTGTTATGGTCCCAAAACAAACAATCGGTTGTTTCCTCGAATCAATCGGTTGTTTTGGTACTTAACAGTTTAACCATTCAAAACAGTTTTCAAACTTTTTCTCAAAACACCTAAGTACAAACAATCGGTTGTTTCGTAAAAACAATCGGTTGTTTTTACTTAGTTTGAAATCATTTTGTTTTCACAAAGATTGAGAATGCTAATGCTTTAGATTTAATCATAGGGTGGATTACAACATATAAACTACCCCAGAACAAGGCTTAAACCAGCACAACAACATCAAGCACAACAGAGGCTTCAACATCCTTTAAAGGATTTGGATTCTTCAAAGCTTGAACACCACTTGGTTCAACAATCTCCCCTTATTTGATGAAGACAAATCCTTGGTGCTTGTGTTTGATCTGATTAAATCTGAAGCAGTTCCTGCAGAAAAAGCATTTATACTATCCAAAGCTTCTTACAGCATCAAGTCAGTTTATTACTCTTTTAAAGCATGACACATAATAAACAATCGGTTGTTTACACGAAACAATCGGTTGTTTCTATCAGCAGCAACAGAAAACACTTTCATATCAGAGATTTTAACATTTTATGCAGTATTAGACAAAGATATACAAGAACCAAAAAATTCTCCCCCTATTTGTCTTCACAAATAGACTTTAGCATGTATCAAAAACAGATTTAAGAGAGATTATTAGGATCAAGAATACCTAACTCATTTCTTAAGAAGAAAAACCTCTCTTTTGGTAAAGGCTTTGTGAAAATGTCAGCTAGCTGCAGTTTGGTTTCCACAAACTTCACTTCACAGTTCCCATTTTGTACATGATCCCTGATGAAATGATGTCTTATCTCAATATGTTTGGTCCTTGAGTGCTGAATCTGATTTTTGGTAAGATTGATGACACTTGTGTTATCACACATCAAGGGAACCTTGCTGATTTGTAAACCAAAATCTGCAAGTTGTTGCTTGAGCCATAGAATCTGTGCACAACAGCTACCAGCAACTATATATTCAGCCTCAGCAGTAGAGAGAGCAACACATGCTTGCTTCTTGCTATGCCATGATATTAGGCTTGAGCCAAGAAGGTGACAAGTGCCACTTGTGCTCTTTCTATCTAGCTTGCAACCTGCAAAGTCAGAATCTGAATAACCAGTTAAATGTATTGGAAAGTGAGAAGGATACCATAATCCTACAGATGATGTTCCTTTGAGATATTTCAGAATTCTTTTTGCAGCTTTGAAGTGTGACTCTTTAGGATTTGCTTGATATCTTGCACATAGACACACTGCAAACATGATGTCCGGCCTACTAGCTGTTAAATATAGCAAAGATCCAATCAAACCTCTGTATTTTGTTTGATCTATACTCTTTCCAGCAGCATCAGCATCCATGTAACAGCTTGATGGCATTGGAGTGTTTGCTTCTTTGCAATTCTCCATTTCAAATTTCTTGAGAATCTCCTTGCAATACTTTGATTGACTTAAGAAGATCTCATCCTTTGTTTGCTTAACCTGCAATCCAAGAAAGAAAGATAGTTATCCCATTATAGACATTTCAAACTCACCTTTCATTACAGCCACAAATTCTTCACACAATCTATCTTGTGTAGCACCAAAGATGATATCATCAACATAGATTTGCACAAGAATTATTTCTGCATTTGACTTCTTGATGAAGAGAGTCTTGTCTACCATTCCTCTTTCATAACCATGAGATAGCAAAACGTTGCTAAGCCTCTCATACCACTGCCTTGGAGCTTGTTTCAGTCCATACAAAGCTTTCTTCAACTTGAAGACATGGTTGGGATACTTGTGATCTTCAAAGCCCGGTGGTTGATCTACATAGACTTCTTCATTGATGTAGCCATTCAAGAAAGCACTCTTTACATCCATTTGAAAGAGTTTGAAACCACTCATACATGCAAAAGCCAGCAGCAGCCTCACAACCTCCAATCTAGCAACAGGAGCAAAGGTTTCACCATAGTCTATGCCCTCTTCTTGATTGTAGCCTTTGGCAACTAGACTTGCTTTGTTCCTTGTGAGCACACCATCCTCATCTAGCTTGTTCCTGAAAACCCATTTCGAACCAATAATATTCATTTCATTAGTTTTAGGGACAAGAAACCATACCTCATTCCTTTCAAACTGATTTAGCTCTTCATGCATAGCTTCAACCCACTTCTCATCCTTGAGAGCTTCCTCAATTGACTTTGGTTCAATTTGAGAGACAAAAGTTGTGTGCCTGCAGAAGTTTGAGATGGAGCTACGTGTGGAGACACCTTCCTTTATCTGCCCTATAACGTTGTCCACTGACAGATCTCTAGGAATCCTCCACTCTTTGGGCAGCTCACTCTGTTGCAGAATTTCAATCGGTTGTTTATGTGAATCAACCGGTTGTTTTTCTGCACAGATTTCCAGCTTTTCCAAACTGATGCTCTGTTCATCTTCCTCAGGACTGGTCTTTGGGATCTGACTGATTTTGCGATCTACCTCATCAAAGACCACGTGAACTGATTCTTCTACAGTCATCAACCTCTTGTTGTAGACTCTATATGCATGACTTGTAAGTGAATAACCAATGAATATACCAAGGTCCGCTTTCTCATCAAACTTTCCCAAGCTTTCCTTTCCATTGTTAAGAACGAAACAAATGCAGCCAAAGACTTTGAGGTGACTGATGTTAGGCTTCCTTCCATTGAAAAGTTCATATGGAGTTTTCTTCAAAATGGGCCTTATAAGCACCCTATTCATCACATAACAAGAAGTGCTCACTGCATCTGCCCAAAAATACTTAGGAAGTGATGATTCACTAAGCATTGTTCTTGCAAGCTCTTCAAGAGACCTGTTCTTCCTTTCTACAACTCCATTTTGCTGTGGTGTTCTTGGTGCAGAGAAATTGTGCAGAATCCCCAACTTCTCACAGAATTTGCCAAACTTCTCATTCTGGAATTCTCTTCCATGATCACTCCTTATAGAACCTATGTTGCTGCTCTTGTGTTTTGAAGTCTTCTTGCTAGCTTTTTGAATGCAGCAAAGGCATCACTCTTTGATTCCAAGAACAAAGTCCAAGTGTACCTAGAGAAATCATCAACAATAACAAGAGCATAATAATTTCCACCAAGACTCATAGTTTTAGAGGGTCCAAAGAGATCCATGTGAAGAAGTTCAAGAGTTCTCAAAGAAGAGACAACATTTTTGGTATTAAAAGAACTTTTCACTTGTTTCCCCTTTTGGCATGCTTCACAAATGTGATCCCTCTCAAACTTGAGTTTTGGCAGCCCAATCACAAGATCTTTTGATATTAGCTTGTTCAAATGATTCATGTGAATATGAGCAATTCTTCTATGCCAAAGCTAAGATTCATCTTGCTTGGATAGAAGACATCCAATTGAACATGGTGAAGAGATATCTAGAAGATACACATTGTTAACTCTCTTACCTACCAACATTACCTCTTTGGTGTTGGGTAGACAGATTTCACATGTGTTTGACTTGAACATCACTTGATATCCGTTGTCACAAAGTTGGCTAATGCTTAGCAGATTATGCTTTAGGCCTTCAACAAAGAGCACATCATGAATCACCAAGATGCTCTCATCTCCTATGGATCCTCTCCCAAGGATTCTTCCTTTGTTGTTGTCTCCATAGGTGACATGACCCTCTCGCTTAAAGGATATTCTCAGGAACTTTGATTTGTCCACTGTCATATGCTTGGAGCATCCACTGTCCAAGTACCACAATTGCTTGCTCTCTTCCAAGATTTCCTACAAAAGAGATTTTCAAGTACAAAGATTTGGTCCCCTTATGAATGTGGGTCCATCTTGTTTATATTTATCAAGTAAAGTTTTATTTCCCTTAGGAATCCACTTCATAAGCCCTTTAGGAACAGCATGTTTTCTGATTTTACAGAACCTCACAGAATGACCTCTTTTCATGCAATAGAAGCATGTAACAATCGGTTGTTTCGATGGTCCAATCGATTGTTTTTCTGGCATTTTTGAAAATGATTTTGAAAATCTATCTTGTTTGTTTTGTGGATTAAAACCCAATCCAGATTTTCCAAAAACATAATTTTGAGATGCTAGCACACTCTCAAAGTTGGATTGGCCTTTAGAAAGCTTATCCACTGTTTTAACAAGATAGTGGACCTTCTTTTCAAGATTTTCGCAATTTTCACAAACTAGAGTATCACACTTGCAAGAGGAGTTTTTGTAAATGATTTCCAGATTTTCAAAATCTGTTTTTGAATGTTCTAAATCCTCTTCCAGTGCCTTTACTCTGTTTTCAAGCTAGCTGTTCTTTTCTTTTAACCGATTGTTCAAGAGAGCCAATCGGTTGGCTTCTTCATGCGTTTCTTGAAAGGCTTGAAGTAATTGACCATAATTTCAAAGTTTGAGGAGTTTGATGAACTTACACTACTTGAGTCATCCTCCCTTCTAGCCATTAAGCAAAGATTGAGGCTTTTCTTATTTTGCCTTCTCTTCCTTCTTGCTTGACTCTTTGTCATTGCTTCCTTTGGTTCATGAGCAGCCTTGAGTGTCTCACACATTTCCTTAGCAATTTTGCACTTTGATATCCTGAAAAATTCATTGGTATCTAGTGCAGAAGCTATAATGTTTTGAGTAGACCGATCAAGCTGGGCCATCTTACATTCATCATTTGTCCATTTGGACAAAGGTTTTGCAATGAAAGAATTATCCTTTTTGAACTTTGGAATGTAAGGACCATTCTCAATTGAGTCCCAAATTCTTTGATCAATAGATTCAATAAAGATTTTCATTCTTGCTTCCCAAAACTCATAATTCAATCCACAGAATAAAGGTGGTTTGTAGATTGAAGCACCTTCCTGAAAAGATAGAAATTTTTTTTGATCAACTTGAATAACTTTCAAGAACCAAGATCTTGATGCCAATTGCTAGAATATATGGCCTTAAACGAGAGGGGGGGGGTGAATTGTTTAAGAAGGATTTTCGTAAACTTATAAGCTTAGAATGAAAAATACTTCAAGAAAACCTTGATTAAGAATTCAGTTTTTCAAAACATAAAGCAAAAGCACAATACTGGAAAAACAATCAGTTGTTTTACCGAAACAATCGGTTGTTTATACCAGTTTTTAATTGACAAAACTGAATTTAAAGAGATAGGGATAGAGAAATTGTACACAGTTATTTATACTGGTTCACTCCAAATCCAGAGCTACATCCAGTCTTCTCAGAAACCCTGAGGATATCCACTAAGCAATCACCACTTGATCACTTACACAACAACCAAGAGAATGACCTTTAACACCTCAAGAAACACACTCTCCTTGGCCAACACTAAGATTGTTGATCTTGAACACCTCAAGAACACACAGCCAATCTCAGCAAACACAGAAACGAAATTGTTCAACAGAGTACAAGGATTACACTTGTTACAAAAGATAATCTAAAATCAATACAAGTATAATCCTATTCCAGCACTTTGATCAATCACAAGCAACTTAGCAATCTCAACACTTTGAAAATCTCTCTTAGAAAAACTTTGTCAAAGATTCTTAATTCTTAAATCTGTTTTTCTGAATATATTCAAAGATGTAGTTTGTTATCAAATCTTAACAAACTCTTAAATTGCATTAAAAGATTGGTCAAAGCATTTAATGACTGGAGCGTAAACAGTTAAATCATTTAAAGTTCAGTCAAAGAAAATAGTTTTTCTGTTATGGTCCCAAAACAAACAATCGGTTGTTTCCTCGAATCAATCGGTTGTTTTGGTACTTAACAGTTTAACCATTCAAAACAGTTTTCAAACTTTTTCTCAAAACACGTAAGTACAAACAATCGGTTGTTTCGACAAAACAATCGGTTGTTTTTACTTAGTTTGAAATCATTTTGTTTTCACAAAGATTGAGAATGCTAATGCTTTAGATTTAATCATAAGGTGGATTACAACATATAAACTACCCCAGAATAAGGCTTAAACCAGCACAACAACATCAAGCACAACAGAGACTTCAACATCCTTTAAAGGATTTGGATTCTTCAAAGCTTGAACACCTCTTGGTTCAACAACATTCTAGGTTCATAATAGAGAACATAATAAAAAATGAATAATTAATCCTTTATATGTAAACTTCTATTGTAATTTTGTAGATCATATTCCTGTAAAAGGTATTAATTAGGACCCAAAGTGATGAAAAAAATAATCATAATGTAATTGATGTGTATGCAATATAAGGTAAATAGTTTGAAATCCTTCAATAATTTCCCCTATAATGAATTTCTGCGAAATTACAAAAAGAAATCCATGGATATACTATATTTCCTATTACAGGACAATCACTCATTCAACTCGTTAAAAATTGGCTTTATTAGAAATAATTTATAAATTCAATTAACAACTTGACTTTCTTATTCCTAATTTTATTACTATCCCAAATTTCTCAAAATCCTAATTTCTCTAAACCCTTCGTGGGTTCTCGCACAACCAAATACCAGAACGCTGCTCACCGTCTGACGAACGCCACTTACCCTCCGCTCGATTTCTAACATCGTCGCTTACCCTCATTCCTCCGCTCGACTCGATTCTAACACCACCGCCACCAACAACCGCCTGATTCCAATATCGCCGCCACCTACAACCACCCGATTCTCCCTCCACATTGAGAAATCCAACTTTTCACACCATTCTCAAACCTAAGTTTCTCCGTCTTTCTCTCTCAAAGCCAAATTCTAACTCTGCTCGAAAACCTTTCTCTACAAAATATTCAAATATTATATCACATTACGAAAGTGTCCTTTGCTACATATCATATATATATATATATAACATTTACAACCACACCCTTTGCCACATTAGCAATTCCGACCACGTGGAGAGCGTAAAAAAAAGTGTGTAATACAACAGAACTCAGTGGTAACAAACCAACTCGAATCTCTCTATAGATGGACTGCAATGGCGAAGAAGCAAGAGAAGAAGGTGAACGTCTCCGGCAAACCGAAGCACTCTCTCGACGTTAACCGCAGCAATGACTCGAAGAAGGAGAGGCGCTCCGCCGCCACCGTGCGCCGCCTCAAGATGTACAAGACCAGGCCCGTTCGCGATCGAAAAGGAAAAGTCCTCTCCAACGAGTTTCAGTCCAAGGATCTTCCTGACACGAATTCAACCTTATCGCCGATGGTTCGGTATGTCCAATTTCGTAACAACAATCATTTAAATGCTTAATTTTAAAACAATAATCGCGTTTCATCAACTTGAACTTGTGAATATTACAATCCGCAGGGAATACGCGTGTTGTGAATCAGAAGGAGCTCGAGTTCTTTCGTGAAGAGCTGCAGAGTCGCATGTCGAGTAATTACAATGTGATTCTTAAAGAGAAGAAACTGCCGCTGTCATTGCTCAATGATCACCAGAAGGTTTGTTTGTTAAGCTCTGCGTGATTGGTGAAAGAGTTGTGCGCGTTTTTAATATAAAAATGAGAATTAATTTAGTAATGGTTTTGGATTTTGAATGTAGCAAGTTAGAGTTCATCTGCTTGATAGAGAGCCTTTTCAAGATGCTTTTGGACCTAAGACCAAAAGAAAGCGCCCCAGCCTCTTGGCTGCTGACTACGAGTCCTTGCTGAAGAAAGCTGATGGTTCTCAAGGTAAGGATGGTTTCTCTGTGAATTTGTAGGTTGGGTGAGCAACGGGGTTGTGTTGTTATCTTTAAAAGTTTAGGACCTGTTTGCTGGTGTGTATGTTCTGAGAAAAACTATTTCTGGGTGAAAAAATTCATAAAGGTTACATAAGTTTCTCCGACGAAGTAAATCTCAAGAACAAAGAAGTTTATTTAGTTATGTCTTGTTAACTCTTTTTCTAAAGTAGTTTACTATTCTAAAAGTTATTTGTCCTACATTTCACCAGATCACTTAAGAAAACAGGAGATGGGAAATGTTTTTGTAGAAGTTAGAAATAATAGCTCAAGAAGTTATATTATTAAATTGAGATTTTGTTTCTTATCTAAAGCACCCCTTGGTCTATTACTTGTTTTATGATGGTGCACTTAACAGATTCACTTAATTGAAACTGAATAGTAACTTTTTTGTTTATTTTGCGGGAATTCTTGTTTTATGTGATCTGTAGTTTCTTTCTACAAATTAATTGTGCTTTACTTAGTGTGAGATTATTTATCATTCCTTCTTTGTTATGGTACTTTGCATATGTTTTTGAACAGAAGCGTAGTTCTAGTGCATCTGGAGAAGTTGATGATGGGGATGGATGATGAAAGAGACCCCAGCACCAACCCTTTGAGAGGCCACCAAAATGTTACATTAAGTCAATCACTAGAGTCATAGTCAAAGAGGGGTCAAGAGGATACATTTTACATGTCATAGACTCTAGTGTGTCATAGTTTTTCTTACTTTTCTAGTCAAAGTAGCATTGTTTAAATCTTTTTGTAAATATGATGAAACATGCAAAGTGGTACTTAAAAGGCTAAACCTAAGTTTAATTAGAAATATCCATTTCTAAGTAAACTTAGGACCGGCTCAATTATCTAGACCTAATGGGTGTAAGTTATAGATCAACCACATAAGGAAGGATTCTATAACCTACCTCCATTTAGGTGCCACATTTCCCATGTGCTCACATTTCCCATGTGCTCACATTTGCATGTAATTTGGCTAGCATTTCCTCTTCATTTACATTTGCATTTCAGGTCCTCCAAGGCTATTTAAGGAGGAGCATACCTCATGTTTTGATAAGATTAATTTGAGTAATGAAATGCTGCCAAAATGTGTCATTCTTACTCCCTTGCCTAAAATCTCTCTAGATTTAGGTCTTTAATCTTCAACCCTTTCATCTACCAAAGAGAGTTGGCCGAACCTTTTTGACTCTCCTACTCTTCATGTACCTCCCAAGGCTGCCACAACTCTTAGGAGATCCTTGTTCCACCTACAACCCATTGAAGCTTCCGCAAACCACCACAAAAACCGTAAAAGAGAAGAGCTCAATGCCATCATTTGTATCTAGAGCTATGGTTTTCAAGAGATAAGTGTCTCTTTACATTTTTCTGCTTGAGTTCTTCTTATCTTCATGTTGTTCATCTTTTTGTTCATGTTGTCTTGCTGTTTTTACGTTTTTAAATATGATTTAGATGCTATTCTAAGCATTTCAATCGGTAGAAATTGTTCAATTTGTTCTTGAGCACCTTATTTTCAATTTTGTGTAGGATTCTATGGTGAATTGTGTTGCTGTTTTGATTTTAGGATATTTGAGTCTTGCTTGAATTTCTGTTCGGTTCATATGATGTGTTTGAGTCATTTTATTTTTTGGATCTATAAGTTTTGTCTAGTCATGTAATTCCAAAATTGTAAACAAATCTTAGTAGTACTTTTCTTGATTCATTTGTTTCTTGTTTTGATTTGAGTGTTTAATTTGAATTCTGAATTGATTTGATCCTTTGGTGCATTTTTCCTTTTAGTTTGAGTTCATATTTGTATGTTAGATCCATACAAATTCTATCACATTCATTCCATTGTGTTTTTGAAGTATCTCATTCGGTTTTTTAATTCCAGATTTAGATTCCTCTGCTTTAACAAATTCTGTTATGGCTGTTTTGTTTTATGAAAATTAAATACGTTAAAAGAAAATTATGAGATTCTGGATTTCAGTGGTTTGAAGCGTTAGCAAAAGACAAAAAAAAGAATCAGTTGAAAAAGAGAAATAGAAAAAAAAAGATAAATCACACAAAAAAAAGTGCATTCTGGTGCTAGAAACTGGCGGTAATTGGACATTGTTTTTGGAAAAATTATCACAATTAATTAGTGCATGTGCTTTGTGTGAAACCAACGCCAAAAGTTTGTTAAGAAATTGAATTGTTGGTGTTTAAATTTTCAGAAGCAAATACAAAATATCCAACTCAGCATAAATCATTGAAGTCACGCTTTCTGAACCACAATATTTTCAGTAGTGCTGTTTTGGTTTTTCAAATCAAATCTAGTGTCAATCTTTAGGTTCCTTTTGTGTGCCTATTTTTATTTGATTATCCAATTTCATTCTGAACTCTTTCTAGTTGTGTCATATCTTTAAATCCAATTGCAGTGGTGCTGTTTTTAAAATTTAATTGTTTCTTGCTTTCTTTTCTTGACCTCTATATTGTTGGTGGATAAATTTCAATTGGTGCTTGTTGAGTGAAAAATTGACTTGAAGAGAGTCTAGCTTTACTTAGTAGGTACTGTTTTGGAGAATTTAATTGCTTAAATCATAAGAGGATCAAGGCAAGGGATAACAACAAATACAAATACCAAAATACACCATACACTTTGAAGGACACAACAAAGAAGAGTAACAACAAGTTAAAGGAGTGTATAGCCTAGCCAGTTGAAATTTAATTTGTGCAATTTAATTTCTTTGCATTTTTTAAGTTGTAATTACACTTCACTTTTGATAATTAGTAGATTAATCACGAATTAGACGGTGAGTGTGTCTTCAAAGGCTCAAAGTGTCTAAGAAGCCTCTGATAGCCTTGAGCTCTTCTCTTTTACGGTTTTTGTGGTGGTTTGCGGAAGTTCAATGGGTTGTAGGTGGAACAAGGCTCTCCTAAGAGTTGTGGTAGTCTTGGAGGTGCATGAAGAGTAGGAGAGTGAGAGAAGTTCGACCAACTCTCTTTGGTAGGTGAAAGTGTTGAAGATTAAAGACCTAAATCTAGAGAGATTTTAGGTAAGGGAGTAAAAATGACAGATTTTGGCAGCATTTCATTACTCAAATTAATCTTATCAAAACATGAGGTATGCTCCTCCTTAAATAGCTTTGGAGGACTTGAAATGCAAATGTAAATGAAGAGGAAATGCTAACCAAATTACATGCAAATGTGAACACATAGAAGCACATGAGAAATGTGAGCACATGGGAGCACATGAGAAATGTGACACCTAAATGGAGGTAGGTTCTAGAATCCTTCCTTGTGTGGTTGGTCTAGAACTTACGCCCATTAGGTCTAGATAATTGGACCGGTCCTAAGTTTACTTAAAAATGGATATTTCTAATTAAATTTAAGTTTAGCCTTTTAAGTACCACTTTGCATGTTTCATCATATTTACAAAAAGATTTAAACAATGCTACTTTGACTAGAAAAGTAAGAAAAACTATGACACACTAGAGTCTATGACATGTAAAATGTGTCCTCTTGACCCCTCTTTGACTATGACTCTAGTGATTGCCTTAATGTAGCATTTTGGTGGCCTCTCAGAGGGTTGGTGCTGAGGCCTCTTCCATCATTCCCTCCCTCTTGAAAAAAAGGATTTGTCCTCAAAACCATTGCTTCATCCTTGTCAAAAGTAGGTGGATGTATATGGCTGGATGGTGTCCATCATCTCCTCCTTCTTGAGAAAATCTATCCTCAGATCCACAGTGTCGATCTCTGATAGTAGCCTCTTGCGTTGACAACTAAGCTCGTCCTCCTGGATCAAACGTCCATCTATGGGAATCATCAAACAAAGCAAATGAGTTAGTTTGAGCAGTTGTATAAAAATCAATTTTATGAAGTTGCCATTTTTATTTTTCTTTTGTTTTTGGCAACTTTTTACAATATTTCTCTTTTGGTTGTTGTATGTGTTCTCTAATCCTCTTATGCATTTTAAAATATTCGGTTTTTGTTACTTTTTCCTTAGGCACAAATCTTTGTGGAATAGGAAATGATAACAAATCAAAAGGGAAAAGAGGATTAAGTCTACATACAACTTCAAATGTAGAAATATTAGTAGTCTTGTGGACTACTCTATTGTATGTTAGCCTTTTATGATTACTATAAGCATAGTAGAAAGAACTATGTTTTCAATTTCATTTTGACCATTCTTATGAGCATGATAAAAATTTGAAGAGTACAACTTAGTTCCAAGTTTTTCTAGAAGTATCCTCAAAAAATGGTTTTTAAAGTTTGGAGCTCTTTTCAATACTATGCTTGGAGATAAACTATGAAGATTTATCACTTCTCTAGAGAAGAGTTTATCCATGTCCATAAAAATGGAATCAAAACCTTTTGTTGTCCTAGGAAACTCTAATATAAAATCTAGGCTTATGTTTTCCCATGGATCATTTACAAAAGGTAAAGGAGTATAGAGTTCATGAGACATTGCCTTAAATGTATTTTTAAAACAAGAAATGTATCTAGGGTAATGTCTTTGAACATCTTTTCTCATGGGTGATCAAAAGAATTTTCCTTTTAAAAGCTCTAGAGTTTTATCAACTCTAATTTGGCTCATGAGTTCTCCTTCATGAAGAATTTCTCTTTTATGTGTGAAGGTAGTCTCGTTGATACGACCATTGATCATGGAAATTTTAACATTTTGCAATGGTTGTCTCAATAAGACATGCCAAGTTTCTTTAAGCTCTACCTCACATAAAAATTTATCTTCGTAGATGCCTATAGATAACTTGACCTTCACATAATCAAAATAATCTACTAATAATCTTGCATGTGTTCCTTTACAAAAGGTAAGGCTTTGAGGTTGTTCAACAAGAAACATATTTTCAAAGGTATTTTCAACTTTTCCTTCTTGTTGAATGACCTTGTGGGAAGCAACACTACAATTAAGCGAAGTTTAACAAAAGCAAATGGCGTAATTAAAACAATTAACAAATGCTAAGCTAGAAAGTTTAAACTAGGCGATCCTAGGTGAGGCTTCTTAGACACTTGAAGCCTTTGAAAACACACTCACCGTCTAATTGCGTGATTAAGCTACTAATTAACAAAAGTAATTTGCAAAGAAATTAAGTTGCACAAGTTAAAGTGTACTCCCTTGGCTTGTTGTTGATCTTCTTGTTTGTGACCTTCAAAAGTGTATGGTGTATTTTTGATATGGTGTTTGTTGCTGCCCCTTGCCTTGATCCTCTTGGAATTAGGTAATTAGATTCTTCAATACAACACCTATTAAGTAAAGCTAGACTCTCCTCAAGTCAAATCCCACTCAATAAGCACCAATTAATAATAATCCACCAACAAAGCTTAGAGGTCAAGAAAATAAAGCAAGAAACAAATAAAATTTGAAAATAGCACCACTACAATTGGAATTAATATTGACACAACTAGAAGGAGTTCAGAATGAAATGGACAAGCAAATAAAAAAAACACTCAAATAATGGATGACACACAAAAGGAACCTAAGGAATAACACTAGATTTGATTTAAAAACCAAAAACAGCACCACTGAAAAATGTTGTGGTCCAGAATGCGTGACTTTTAAAGATTTATGCTGAGCTGACTCTTTTGTATTTGCTTATGAAAATTGATACACAAACAAATCAAGATCTTAACAAACTTTTGGCGTTGGTTTCACTCCAAACGCATGCACCAATTAATTTTAATAATTTTTTTAAAATCAGTGCTCAAAACCGCCAGATGTAGCGTTAGGATTGCACACTCTTTTTGTAAGATTTATCTTTTTTTTCTATTTCTTTTTTTCAACTGATTCTTTTTTTGTTCTTTTGCTAACACCTCAATTTAGTGAAATCCAGAGGCTCATAATTTTCTTATGATGTATTTAATTTTCATAAAGCAAAACAGCCAAAACAGATTTGTGAAAACAGGGGATTCTGAAATCTGGAATAAAAAACAGAATGATATATCAACAAAAACACAATGGAAAAAAAATGTGATGGAATTTGTGTGGATCTAGCACACAAATAAGAACTCAAACTACAATTAAAAAAAGCACCAAAGGATCAAAACAAAGCAGATTTCAGATCAAGCATTCAAACAAATAAATCAAGAAGAGTACTACTAGGATTTGTTGACAAATATGGAAACACGTGACTTAGACAAAACTTATGAATTCATAAAATGAAAAGACTCAAGAACATCATATGATCCAAATGAAATTTCAAGCAACACTCAAATACCCAAAAATAAAAAACAGCAACACAAAGATATCAAGAATCCTACACAATTGAAAAGAGATGTTCAAGCACAATTTTGAACAAAACCCACCGATTGAAATGAATAAACAAGCATTCAAATCATATTAAAACACAAAAACAGCAAGACAACTTGGAGAAAGAAGAACTCAAAAAGAAAAATGCAAAGAGATACTCATCTTTGAAGAACCATAGCTCTAGATACCAAATGATGACATTCCTTTGAGCTCTTCTTTGCGTTTTGGTGATGAACTTGCGTAAGCTTGTGGAGGAGATGAAGCAAGGCCTTCCTAGGAAGTATGGGTGCCTTGAAGGTGCATGAGAGTGGGGAATTGGGGAGGTTCGGCCAGCCCCTTTGAAGGTGATGAAGTGAAGATTAAAACCTAGATGCTAGGCAAAGAGTAGTGTATGACACAAATTTGACAGCATAACAATACTGTATTCAATCTTACAAAATGAGAGCCAAGCACCTCCTTATATAGGATTGGAGGGCTGGAATTTGAAGAGCCAAATACAAATGAAATGTAATCTAAATGACATGCAAATGAAGGAGCACATGGAGGCACATGGAGCACATGGCACATGGGTGCACATGGCCTTCTAACTTGCACATGGCTGGTCCTAGATTAGTGGGGAGGTTCTAGAAACCGTAGCTAATCTAGGTTAACTCCTCCTTAATCCTAATTTGCAGAAATTAAACAAAGTTTCACAAGGCTATGCTATTTACACCACAATTAAGACTAAGCTACACTTTGTTGGGCCTTCTTGGACGTCAACCTTCTTGGATGTCAATTCTCTTTTTTCGCTTCTTGTGTGGCCTAGACGCTTCTTGTGGGTGCCCTCTATGCAAGGTTGGTCCTAGACGCTCTCTTAGTTGCCTTTCATGCAAGGGTGGTCCTAGACGCTCTTTTGGGTGCTGGGGCCTCTTCCATCAATAGATCTTTCGTTGGGACATTGAGATGGTAATTTGGGGCCTCTTCCATCAATAGATCTTTCGTTGGGACATTGAGATGGTAATTGATCATTACCAAGGTATGTAAAACATGGAAATGTTAAGTGCCCTACATTGCTATTATGTGACTTAAAGCTAACTTAATTTTATTTCCCCCTTTTCAATGTGATCTAGTTCCTGCTTGGGCAACAAAGGGATGGCTTAGAGTTTTGTCTAAAGAATTTCCAACTCTGGCATTCCATGCAAACATTAACAAGTCCTTTGGAAAAGTATTTCTGATACGCCTGATCTTCATTTAATTTGTTTGCTTTATGTGCCAATTTTGTTAATTTATGAAAGAAATATAACTGAAAC
This sequence comes from Phaseolus vulgaris, assembly GCF_051622355.1. Taxonomy (NCBI): domain Eukaryota; kingdom Viridiplantae; phylum Streptophyta; class Magnoliopsida; order Fabales; family Fabaceae; genus Phaseolus; species Phaseolus vulgaris. Next base: position 20,935,031 of record NC_143502.1, on the reverse strand, counting down.
TTGATATAGCTATTCTGCATCTCCTGCTATGTGCTATTTTCTTATTTGTCATTATTGTGCGTAGGGTTCTCTTCTATCTGTACTTAGACAATTTGCACATTTGAAACGGGATAAGCAAGCAATATCTGTTGGATTTTTTGGATATCCAAATGTTGGGAAGTCATCAGTAATCAACACTTAGCGTACAAAGAATGTAATACTTCTATCTCCTTTAATGCTTCTCATTTTTTGCTTAAGCTGTTGTTTGTGCATTTATGTGGACATGAATGCAAGCATAGAATCACTAATCTTGTTTAGTTTTAAATTATTGTTGTGGAATAATCACTTTAACAAATTGACTAATGTGTATCCAATTATATGTTATAAAAGGTCTGCAAGGTTGCTCCAATTCCAGGGGAAACGAAAGTCTGGCAGTATATAACACTTACAAAGAGAATCTTTTTGATTGATTGTCCAGGTGTAGTCTACCACAACAAGGATTCTGAAACAGATGTTGTGTTAAAGGGTGTGGTATGTTACCTTCTGCTTTCTCTAATTTTGGTTGTCATGTGCTTTTATAAAGAATGTTTTGTTTTAGACTATTTTTTTAGTGGTAATTTAATTAGAGTTAATTTAATTAATAGATGTAGTCCTTTAATCCTTGTAGGCAATTTCACCAAGTGAGGAATAGTTTCATTGTTGTAATTTGCTAATATTGTTGAGCAACTGTTTAGGGACATGGGTTAATGAAATCTAATCAACCTAGTTGTCTCCTGTGATATCATCTATTTTGTTTGGTTGTTTTAGTTTATTTGTTTTGATTTGTTGGGCCATAGTCTAGGAAACTATTCTTTTATTTTGAAAGGCTGAATGACTAGTATATTACTTAATTTGGTGTTATATCCATGTAACGACACACTAGTTATTCTGTTAAAAAACTTTGATGTCATTAAAATATGATGGTGGTTAGTTTTGTTTCTCCCTTGTTGATTTGTCAGAATGGTGGCTATCCATTGGTGAAATATGATAGTATCTTGAGTGAGATGAAGTTAGTTTCAACCTGGCATCTCCTGAACCATCATAGCTTTTATTTGGTCACGTGATATTCTATTGTCATTTTTAGGACTCATACTTGTTTTCTTGTCCAGTGGATAATTTACTCCTTGCTTTTGCTTGTAGTAGTGGAATTAATTTTGCTGTAGTTGGTAATTATATTATTACTATTAATCAATACAGTCATGCTAATACATGTTACTTTCAGGTGCGTGTAACTAATTTGAAAGATGCTGCAGACCATATAGGTGAGGTTTTGAAACGTGTGAAGAAAACACATTTGGAGAGAGCATATAAAATAAAAGAGTGGTATGGCTCTGTCTCCTGAAGTTAATGGTGTCGACCTGGTTAACTAAGTGTGTCCTTTTGTATTCATGTGTTTGTTTGATGAAAATATCCTAAGTTTGCCAATCATATGATCATTCTTCATCTCTGATAAGGAGCTGTAGTAGTTGATAGAGAACATTTTTATGCCATGGTATACAAGCAAAATTATAGGCAAACGAAAACTGACAGTATTATATATCATGGCAACTTTTCACCCTGTTTTCTCTTCTGGCATCTCATAAGATTTTTTTGTTGCCACCAGGGATGACGAAAATGACTTCTTACTGCAGCTTTGCAAATCAAGTGGCAAACTTCTGAAGGTATTTTAGTTAATCTGAATTCTTAGTTTAATATCTAAGTTATTTCATGATTGCACTGTTGTCGAGGCAAGCAACTGCTATGGTAATGTATTTTGGCTCTGCTGAATTCGGCAAAGACTAGATATGTGTATACTCTTAGTATGGGATGCCTATTGAGAGTCAAAAGCCAATAATGAACCGAAGGAACACGTTTCATCTCTTCATAGTCTGCTTCTATTGTATAAAACGAGAGAGATGCAATTTAGTAACCCCCCCAAAGACAGCAGTTTGCCAAGTTTTAGGGGGGGAGTTTACAGGGAGGCTGTAAAACCCGCAATCTTGCATTCAATTTTTTGTGCATGTGGAGAGTAGAAGACCCATTAAGACGTGTAAATCAGATGAATTGTTTGATTCTTTTATCCAACCTGCTATTTTTTGTGCATGTGGAGAGTAGAAGACCCATTAAGACGTGTAAATCAGATGAATTGTTTGATTCTTTTATCCAACCTGCTCGGTGTTTTTTTTTTTAACCTTTTTGCTCCGCTACTGAACTGAATGGTGTCTTGTGATCCTTTTAATTGACCCCATCCAATGGAATGAGACTTCTGTTTTAGTTTATCTCTCTCTGGGCGAAATAGGATATCGTACTTCTGTGTGACTGTTTCCTATATTGGTTGTTTCAGGGTGGTGAACCTGACCTGATGACTGGAGCAAAGATGGTTCTTCATGACTGGCAGAGGGGTAGACTTCCGTTTTTTGTTCCTCCTCCTAAGCAGGAAGAAGAGTCTGAGGAACCTAATGTTAATGGGGTTGACATAGATGATGCAGTTGATGGCAATGAAGCATCTGCTGCTATTAAGGCTATCGCAGATGTTCTTTCGTCTCAGCAGCAAATAAGTGTCCCTGTTCAAAAAGATTTGTATAGTGAGAATGAGTTGAAGGGGGAGGCGACTGACCAAGCTCCTAACCACAATGCAGAAGATATTCCAGCTTCTGATAGTGACACATCTGAACAGGATTCACCTACTAAGATTCCATCTGAGCCGCTTCTTTGCTGAACTGGACCCAACCATTGAGTCATAAATTTTGGTTGCATTGGAGTTATAGCTTTTAGGAAAATTGTATGTAAATTATAAGTTGGTTCTATTTCCATCCTCTAAAGCTTGGAAGAGAACAGCTCCTTTTCCCTTCGCATCATTTCTGAGGCCAGCTTCATCTACCTCACAAAGATGGTTGTCAAATGCATCGATTTTTCTTTCGGGAATGTTGTTTTGGCTAACCTGATGTTTGTATTCGTGAGATATGTGCAAGGAGATCTTAAGAACAGGCAGAAGGTTTAGTTTGTTGAGCATTGGTTTTATTTTTAGTTACTAATTTAAGCATTAATTTTATCGATATAGCTTTGTGCCTTAGTTGAAATTTTGTTTTACTTTTTAAATATACCATCGTATGATTCAAAGTTGTAAACGTGGATGATGCAACATTTTCTAATTTAATGCCAAGCCAATATTTTTCCATTCATTTGCAGATATTCTACCTTTAACATATTTGATTATAACTTTCTAATAATAAAATATTTAAACTATAATTATTTAATAAGATGTAATGACAGTTGTAATATTATGTGTACCGGTACACACTGGATAGACGTGGTCGACCGACCGAATGCATAATAAATGCAAGGGCATTTATGTAACAAGCCAAAGTAGTTAAGATACACTTTCGAAAAATAAGGAGAACACGCTTAGAGAAGATATGTTCCCCGGGTATTCTGGAGCACGACTGGCAAGACCTATCCATAACCACCCTAAGTCCAAGGGATAGAAAGCCCATTAGGCAATCCTATAAATACTGTGCTCAAGCCAGAGAAAGGTACGTTTTCATCCACTTACTGAATCACACTTAGAATTTCTTACTTACTTGAGCGTCGGAGTGCCTTCGCAGGTACCCTCCCCCGCCCGACCGAAGGAGACACCAAGAAGGAGCGACCGACCGAAGGAGAAGAAGATCGACACGTCAGCAATTATACTACGTCAACCGACCGTGCCTGGGCCCCATCTCTCCACTCAAGTACAATTGGCGCCCATCGTGGGGCCGAGGCAAGATTTCAATTTTTGAGGTATAATGGTTGCAACAAGGAACAACAACGACGCTATGGCAGAACAGATGACTATGATTCAAACCCTCCAAACTCAGATGGAGGAATTGCGGCAAAAGGGGATTGAAGACAGTCGCCAACACGAAGAGGACAGGCGCCGTCAAGAGGAAGAAATCGCCTTATTGAGAGAGCAGAATGCACAACTCCAGCGACAGGTTGATAATCCCGAACGAGAAGGTCAATCCCATACGGCCGACCGAACCACCTCTCGCATACCTACACCGACCGACACCAATCCTGCTTCCAGAACTGAAATAGTCGAAAGAAAGTTAAGTAAAAGGGGTCATCCTTTTACAGACGAAATCATCACCACACCACTTCCTGACAAGTGGAGAGGCTTCGCCATTAAACTCTATGACGGCTCGACTGACCCAGACGAGCATTTAAATGTTTACAAGACGCAAATGACTTTGTATACCACAGATAACAATGTGTGGTGTAAAGTATTCCCCACGTCGCTTCAGGGAGAACCTCTTACCTGGTTTACAGAGCTGCCTCCGAATTCCATTGATGACTTTGACGTCTTAGCCGCAAAATTCTCTACTCAATATGCCACCAGCCGACCGCATAACATGTCCTCCATGTCTTTCCTAGCGGTACAACAAGAAAAAGGTGAATCTCTCAGAACCTTTTTAGATAGGTTCAACAAAGCATGTATGAATATCCGAGGGCTCAAACAGGAAGTTGCATTACACCATTTGGTTTCGGCCATCCGGCCGAGCCGTTTTACCGAAAGTCTCATCAAGAAGCCGCCTCAAGACATGGAAGACCTTTGAACTTGAGCAACCAAATTCATGCAAATCGAGGAACACATTGACTATCACCAACGGTTCAAAGTCGTCGGATCCGGAGTCCTCAAAGACCAAACCCCGAGCAAAGAAAGAGAAATCGAGACCGAACGGACTGTCTGAACCACTCCAAGGTCCGAACGGAACAGAGGAGGCCGAATCCCCAGGTTTAACAGTTACACCCCTTTAACTGTTCCGAGGGGACGAGCCCTAGATGAAGCACTACAAACGGATTTAATTCCGACACTAAAACGATATCAAACACCACCGAATGTAGATACTGCTAAGCATTGCCAGTACCATCGTAATTTCGGCCACACGACCGAGGGATCTCAAGCGTTGAAGGACAAAATCGAAGAGCTCATCCAGGCTGGCCATCTGCGGCAGTTCGTCAAGAAGACAAGGAATTCAAGATCCCCACCACGAAGTACCGACCTTTCATCCCGTGGTGACGACCGGTCATACCGTAATGATTACAAACGCCGAACTGACCATAGCCAGGCTTCGCGGAAACGCAGTGAAAGCCCCGTTCGGCGTACACGCGCCCGCAACACAAGTCCCGACCGAAACGCCCGCCCTCGTCAACAAGTCCGCGAAGTCATCAATATGATTGCTGAACCCGTTACCTTGGGCGAACCAAACCACGAAACAAATTACATAGCCGGAGGCTTTGCCGGTGGCGGGTGCTCAAATTCCGCCCGAAAGAAACATCTCCGGGACATTCAGTCCGCTCATGCTACTACGAGAAGGCGCCCACACATACCCCCGATCACTTTCACTGATGATGACTTCACAGCCACAGATCCAGCCCAAGACGACCCTATGGTAATCACTGTGGAAATTGACAAGTTCGCAATTGCCAAGACTTTGGTGGACCAAGGTAGCTCGGTCGATATATTATACTGGGAAATCTTCAAGAAAATGCGCATCCCAGAAGCAGATATTCAACCCTATAACGAACAAATTGTAGGGTTCTCAGGTGAACGGGTCGACACTAAGGGGTATATAGACTTGTATACAACCTTTGGTGAGGAAGACGGTCTCCATAAAACAATAAACGTACGGTATCTTGTGGTTAACGCCCAAACTTCCTACAACATCCTGCTCGGCCGTCCGTCCATCAACAGATTAAAAGCCATTGTTTCCACCCCACACTTAGCCATGAAGTTCCCTTCGGCAAATGACGACATTGCAACAATCCATGTCGATCAAAAAACCGCTAGAGAATGTTATGTCGCGAGTTTGAAAAGTGAGCCAACTCGGCGGCTCTACACGACCAATCCAGACGACCGACTCCCGCAAAAAAGAGGACGATCCCTGACTCGGTATTCCGAAATGCGCATGTCCCGTCGTCAGATGATAGCCCTTGTTGATCTCGACCCTCGTATGGACGATCCCCGTATGGAAGCAGGAGAAGACTTGCATCCATTCCCACTTCGCGATGATTGCCACGCTACACTTATTGGCACCTCACTGAAGTCGGACGCGAGTGGCCATCGACACGACGCTTGTTAAAAATGCTGATCTTTTCGCATGGACGGCCGCTGACATGCCTGGCGTAGACCCACAGGTCATCACTCACCGATTATCACTGTATAAAGAAGCTAGGCCGGTAGCTCAAAAGAAACGAAATCTAGGAGAGGAACGACGCCAAGCCGCACGTAACGAAGCTGATAAATTGTTACAAGCTGGATTCATTCGGAAAGCCCATTACACCACATGGCTAGCCAATGTAGTTATGGTAAAGAAAGCGAATGGAAAATGGCGAATGTGCGTTGACTACACGGATCTCAATAAAGCATGTCCAAAAGACTCTTATCCTCTACCTACCATTGATCGTCTAGTCGATGGGGCGGCCGGACATCACATCCTCAGTTTCCTTGATGCCTACTCAGGTTACAATCAAATCCAAATGCACCCGGCCGATCGAAAAAAGACGGCCTTCATGACCGACTCCGACAATTTCTACTATGAAGTTATGCCCTTCGGACTCAAAAATGCGGGAGCCACTTATCAAAGGTTAATGGATCATGTATTCCACGACATGATCGGTCGGAATGTCGAAGTCTACGTTGATGATATTGTTGTCAAATCTGACTCATGTAAACAACATGTCGCCGACCTAAAAGAAGTTTTCCAAGCTCTTCGTCAGCACCGAATGCGACTCAATCCTGACAAATGCGCGTTCGACGTTGAGGGAGGAAAGTTCTTAGGTTTTATGCTTACTCACCGTGGCATAGAAACTAATCCAGAGAAATGTCAAGCCATTTCCGAGATGAGGAGCCCCAGTTCCATTAAAGAAATTCAGAGACTCATTGGCCGGCTCACCGCTCTGTCGAGGTTTGTCCCTAAACTCGCAGAAAAGACGAGACCCATAGCCCGATTATTGAAAAAAGCATCTCGCTTCGACTGGACAACCGAATGTGAAGAAATCTTCCTTCAATTAAAAACTTTTTTATCCTCCCCACCGGTCATCCAGAAACCGGACGCCCGAGAGCCGATTATAGTCTACCTAGCCATTTCAAACGAAGCTGTTAGTTCGGTCTTGGTCCAAGAGATTAATTCCGAAGAACGTCCAGTTTATTTCGTCAGCCGCGCCCTCCATGGCGCCGAGGTTCGATACCAGACGATTGAAAAGGTGGCCATGGCTCTAATCATTAGAGCCCGACGAATGCGCATGTATTTTCAAAACCATCGCATTATTGTTCGGACGAACTACCTTATCATGAAGATTCTGGCCAAACCAGACTTAGCCGGACAAATGATTAGTTGGGCGATAGAATTATCAGAATTCCATATACAGTACCAGCCAAGAGGGGCCATCAAGTCGCAAGCCCTTGCCGACTTCGCAGCCGAACTCACCCCTTTCTTGGCCAAGGACGAACATCCATCTTGGATTCTACACGTTGACGGCTCCTCCAATGAACGGTCGTGCGGCGCTGGAGTCGTGTTGGAAGGACCCGGCGAGATTGTTATTGAACAAGCTTTGAAATTTGAATTCAAAACTTCCAACAACCAAGCTGAGTACGAGGCCCTTATAGCCGGCTTACACTTAGCCCAAGAATTGGAAATCACTAGATTAATTTGTAAAAGTGATTCCAGACTCGTCATCGGTCAGCTCAATGACGAGTACGAAGTACGGGAAAGCTTGCTGTAGCAGTACTACCACTTCGTCAAACAGTTGATGAATACCTTTTCGAAAATATCCTTGCAACACGTCCGACGCGATCACAACACTCGCGCGGACGCCTTATCCCGGTTGGCAACCACAAAAAGTAAAGGAGTACACGAGTCGGTAATCTATGTAACGCTTGCACGGCCGAGCATCGACCTACAAGAATGTCTAATGATCGACTCGGAATACACCTGGATCACCCCAATCAAAGAATATCTGCTTAATGGTACATGTAGTCCCAGGTCTGAAAAAACCATGAAGCAGAAAACTGCCCGGTTCATCCTGATAGGCGACGATCTTTATGGTCGTGGATATACCAGACCGCTCCTCAAGTGTTTAACACCCGATCAGGCCTCCTATGTCGTCCGGGAATTGCACGAAGGAATTTGTGGCACTCATTCTGGTACGCGAACGATGGCTGCCAAAGTACTCTGAGCCGGCTACTATTGACCGACTGTCCAAGGTGATTGTACTGACTTCGTCTGAAAGTGCCTTAAATGTCAGGAATTCGGCACTTTGTCTCACCAAAAACCAGAGGAACTCCACTATATGCTCTCACCGTGGCCGTTCGTCCAATGGGGTATGGATATAATCGGCCCTTTCGCTCCCGGCAAAGGACAATGTAAGTTTCTATTGGTCGGCATTGATTATTTCATCAAATGGATTGAAGCTGAGCCTCTTACTGCAATTACCGCTCGCAATGTCCAAAATTTCGTATGGAAAAATATTGTTTGTCGTTTCGGCCTTCCCCAGATTATCATCACTGATAACGGCCGACAATTTACCGATCGGACGTTAGCCGAATTTTACGAGAAGCTCCACATCAAACATATTGCCAGATCGGTCGAACATCCGCAAACAAACGGCCAAGCAGAGGCTGCAAAGAAGGCCATTCTGAACGAACTAAAGAAACGTCTCGGCCCAGCCAAGGGTAACTGGACTGAAGAACTCTTAGAAGTCTTATGGGCATATCGTTGTACCCCTCAGACGACTACACAAGAAACGCCATACAGCCTAACGTATGGCACTGAAGCCATGATCCCCGTCAAAGTCGGAGAACCCTCTATCCGCCGATAAACCCTTGATCTTGACTTAAACAACGAAAGTCTCTCTGTTGGCCTAGATCTTATCAACGAACTTCGAGACAAGTGTAGAATTCGTGAGGAAGCATGCAAAATCAGGGCAGCCAGGCGGTACAATTCCAAAGTTAAACCAAGACAGTTCCACAAAGGTGATTTGGTCTGGCGGATGCGAGGCGACACCCGGAAGGAAGGCGGGAAATTTTCTAGCAATTGGGAAGGACCATTCCGGATAGCAGATACAGCGGCTGGCGGAGCTTATTACTTGCAACATTTATCTGGAAAAGATATACCGAGAACGTGGAATGCCATGCATCTCAAATTTTACTACAGTTGAAATAATAAGAGAAGTGTACTCTTTCCTCGCACGGTCGGTTTCTCCCTAAAAGAGGGTTTACGACCGAGCAGGTTTTAACGAGGCACTATAAAACAAAAGACATCTCTTCCATACCTTTCGTTATTTTCTACTTCGTTCATCATTCATTTATTTTCATGCCTCGTTCGGCACTCGAATCATTACTTAAACGTAATCATAAATTCATTCATGCCTCATTCGGCACTCGAATCATTACTTAAACGTAATCAGAAATTCATTCATGCCTCGTTCGGCACTCGAATCATTACTTAAACGTAATCAGAAATTCATTTATGCCTCATTCGGCACTCAAATTATTACTTAAACGTAATCAAAAATTCACTTATTTTCATGCCTCGTTCGACACTTGAATTATTACTTAGACGTAATCGGAAATTCATCTATTATCATGCCTTGATCGGCATTCGACTCATTATTTAGAACTAAGAAATTATTACTTAAGCGTAATCGAATATTTATTTTCATGCCTCGTTCGACATCTGGATTATTACCTACTTACATTTATTCATGCCTCGCTCGGCATCAAAATTCTTACCACGCCTAAGAATTTGTCATCCAACCAGCCCACGCCTCGTTCGGCATTTAACATGTATGTGAGTAAACATAACTTCTCTTACAACCCACGCGTTTTTCAACAATAACAATAATAATGTTTACCAACAGTACCTATTCAGTCGGTCATACACACCCCACAAACAAGTAATAAATATACAAAATAGAACCATTGTACGATGCCCACATGCCGGGTCCAACAACTCTCTACGGAACATTCTTCATTAGTTCTTCAAATGAGGCGTCCGGCTGTGGGCCAGGGGTCTCCGCCTCGGCCTCCTCATTCAAGTTGTCATCGGGGTTGGCCGATACCAGCTTTCCATCAACCACTATTTTTTCTATGTTGTACCGGTCGTCCTCCAGTGGCGCCCCATGCAAGCACGACACTTGTTGAATGCCCAACCTGAAGTACTCTTCGCTAATGCGAAGCATAAAATCTTGGCACTTGGCCACTTCAGCTTTCAGAGCCTCCTCCCGGTTGACCCCCTCCTTCAGCTGCGCCTCGAAGCCCTTCTTCTGCTGTTCATGCGCTTTTATTGCCGCCTGTTTCTCTTCTAGTTGGCCCTTCAGCTTTTCGACCATCTCGGCCGACGCCTTTGAAGCTTGGTTGGCTTCAGTTACTTCCTACTTCAAACGAGGAACGGTGACGGTCGTAACTCTCTCGAGCTCTTCGATCACCGTTCGGCTCGCCACGAGCGCCCGATTTTGCAATTCTAATGTTTCCACCATCAATTTTGTCGTAGGGATGGTGGAGAGCACCTCGTTCTCCTCTGCTGTCAGCTCCGCTTGCAAATGGGCCGCTATTTCCAAGCCGGCCGTTAACAAAGACGGTTCAACAACCGTTCGAGAGGGCCCCGGTCGGCCTTCTTGATTTCCCTTAGGGGGTCGACCCCTTTTCTTCGCTGCGGCCGTGGTCTCCGCAGCAGGCACCACTGAGGTCGGTCGGGCGGCTAACGCCCCACTCGTTTCAAGAGAACCCGCCTGTCGGTTCCTCTATTGGCGCAAGTTGTTCATATACTCATTCAGGGATGTGTCCGTCCGTGTCATGATTTCTGCAAAACACACAAGAATTAAACACTATTAATGAAGTTATTCAATCACAACAAATTTGCAATCACATACCAATAAAATCCGCCCAAGGATCGGACGACGCATATAATGCAATTATTTCCCTTGTCGGCAACTTATGAGGGAGCTGGTCGAATATCGCCATTACAGCCTTACCCAGCACCGACACGGCCGTACGTGAATTAGGATTAAGGGCAACGGGATTTTGCGTCCAATGAAATGGAAACCTAGTTCCACCCTTAGCATTGTAAAAGTATTCCCGGCCATCCGGCTCCACAAATATCTTAAAATACCGTTCCTTGAAGTTCTTATAAGATGTGGTAAACGCCGCAAAGCGCACACTCCCCGGGCGGCTCACCAAGGAAACCCAGCTTACCGGACTAACCGGATATGTGCTATAATAAAACAAAAACACCTCCGCCATGGGTGTCAACTCAAAAAGTTGACACACCATTCGGAAGGCTTGTAAACATGCCCACGAATTCGGATGAAGCTGTGTCGGAGTTAGGTTAAGGATCCGTGGCACGTCTGTGGTGAAATCGTCGAACGGCAAGGTCACTCTCAAATCAGTAAATAATGTGGTATAAACATAGAAAAAATCTATTGGCGCATTCTCCCTCCCATGACAAACCCGGTCGGTATACCCACATATTTCGGCTATTAGAATATCCGAGGGTAAACCCGACTGCACAACCGGTGCCCTCGCTATCACCTTATCTAGGTCGTCCGATTTTCTAAGAATGGTAGGGAGGTTCTTAACACTAACATCCACCTAGTCATACGTTGGACCCCTCGACCCACTTGTACTTTCACCACTCCCGGACGAAGAGCCCTCACTCCCAGACGACTCTATACTCACTATTCTATTTGAGGAGAGTTGAGACGACATAACTAACCTCAACGTGCCGAAACAAACAGCCGGTCGGCACCTACAGCTTGTTCAGCAACACACGCTCGCAATATAGACTTGGCACTCGGAGCGACTCGGATGCCGAATTCACAAAAACGTAAAATTAATCCAAATGCGAACGCTATTTATAGCATTCCCCCCCCCCCTCCCTCAACCGTTAGATGCACGTTCATCCTACGGCCTCAGCCAGTCGGAAGTCGAACCGTCACTCGATCTCCACCGTCAGATCGATCTCTGTCCCCTCCGACCAAAAGCAAACGTCTCGTCATTCCGTTACATTTAATGCCTGACACCTCGAAAGGCACAACAATCATTACGACTCTTCGACTTTTATTCACCTCGAGCCTGGGGGGCAAGTGTACCAGTAGACACCGGACGGACGTGGCCGACCGACCGAATGCATAATAAATGCAAGGGCATTTATGTAACAAGCCAAAGTAGTTAAGATACACTTTCGAAAAATAAGGAGAACACGCTTAGAGAAGATATGTTCCCCGGGTATTCCGGAGCACGACTGGCAAGACCTATCCATAACCACCCTGAGCCCAAGGGATAGAAAGCCCATTAGGCAATCCTATAAATACTGTGCTCAAGCCAGAGAAAGGTACGTTTTCATCCACTTACTGAATCACACTTAGAATCTCTTACTTACTTGAGCGTCGGAGTGCCTTCGCAGGTACCCTCCCCCGCCCGATCGAAGGAGACACCAAGAAGGAGCGACCGACCGAAGGAGAAGAAGATCGACACGTCAACAATTATACTACGTTAACCGACCGTGCCTGGACCCCATCTCTCCACTCAGGTACATTATGGTATAAAATGAGAGGGTTATGAACCTATCATAACTTCTAATTTAAATGTGAAAAAATGTGGTATATACTGTGAATTTCCCACCAAGCAACCTCTTACGACGTATATTAGCATCTTTTTGGTTATTGACTTTTCTCGTGTTCAAGTATACGTAGGAAAATTATGAAACTAGTGATAGGGAATGTTATTAAAAGCTGAATGGTGAACCGTGAATTCTCATTTTCTAATTGTGATAATAATTTTGCATGGAATAGTAAAGTTAGGATACAATTAATATAGATTTTTCAATGTAAATTTTTTTAACTAAAAATAGATAAAACAGAACTCATAAAATAGAGCTATAAGTTATATCTAAATTCATGTAGTCTTTATTTGTATAGAATTTGTTAGGTCTATTTTAAAATAATGAAAACAAAAAAGTTAAATAGGAAACATGTATTGAATATGATAAATAAAAGTAAGACACTCAAAGTGGATAACTTCATAAGGTTTCTTTGAAATTCATTTTCATTCTAAAATTGAAATATATAAGTTTTTTCTTTTTATAAAAATTGATGAAAAAGTAAAAACAGAAATCCTGTGAATTTGGTGTCTTTGTCCCAAATAAATACAGTGTCCCTGCATGCCAACTGATGCACCTAAAATTGCGAAAATCCCACGTTGTGTGCCCAAAAGTTGGCCAGATGTTGTCTTGGTTCAAAATTGGTCTAATGAGTTGACATTTGGTAGCAACCTTTTGATGTGATTTATGTAGTTATGTAGTAAGTATTGGGTAGAAGCCGAAAAGAGTGGCTGCTCCTAACATTTAACAGGGTTCCAATAATTCAAAAATGTACACCCAAGCTTTGAACAGCCTGGCTAGAAAAGGTTGGTGAAGATAACCATCACCCTATTCATCCATTGATCCATCCAATCTTCTTCAAGCTGTTCATTGCTATTCAAAAAGGACAAACATGCATGCACACTCCATCTTCCTTCATACTCACAAAATTATAAGAACTGACTTTCATGATTGCTTACTCATACAAATGCAAGCTTTTATAGGTCGAGCTTTTTCACCTCCTTAAACGGATATTCATCAAGTAAATATTAGGTTAAACGAGTCTTCTTTTACAACTATAAACGAAGTAAACTTTAAATTTAAATTTTATAAAATCAATTTATAAGGTGAAGTTTTACTTATTTAATAGAATTTAAGTCTTATTCAATATTATATAACCAGTTTATAAGATGAGATTCGCATATGTTTATATACTATATAATTTATGTATTTCTAATCGATGTAAGATCCTCAACAACAACTAAATTATCTTCACTTTTTCTTACAACTATAAACGAAGTAAACTTTAAATTTAAATTTTATAAAATCAATTTATAAGGTGAAGTTTTACTTATTTAATAGAATTTAAGTCTTATTCAATATTATATAACCAGTTTATAAGATGAGATTCGCATATGTTTATATACTATATAATTTATGTATTTCTAATCGATGTAAGATCCTCAACAACAACTAAATTATCTTCACTTTTTCTTACAACTATAAACGAAGTAAACTTTAAATTTAAATTTTATAAAATCAATTTATAAGGTGAAGTTTTACTTATTTAATAGAATTTAAGTCTTATTCAATATTATATAACCAGTTTATAAGATGAGATTCGCATATGTTTATATACTATATAATTTATGTATTTCTAATCGATGTAAGATCCTCAACAACAACTAAATTATCTTCACTTTTTCTCTATGGACATTCTAGTCATATACAAAAGATTTGTTTATGTTCTCAAGTTAACTCTTTTTTAATCTTTTGAAAATATTACTGCAAGGATCTAGAAAATTACCTTAGAGTAGAAGTGATATATTTTAAATGACACCTGAATATTTTATTATTAAAATAAAAAGAACATATAAATATAAAATTCAGTTATTCAGGTTTCATTTCAAAAGAACTACCATCTCTTTAGAAGTTCCTTTTTCCTTTTCTCTCTCTTCTCTCTAAGATTCTAACATCCTCGCTCGTCATTTTGACGATCAGAGTCCGTCATTAAACTCCTGGCAGCGAGATCTACAAGACTGCCCGATCAGAATCTCTGATAGAATTAGGCTACCCTTGAGCTTTTGGTAGTTTGGATTTCTTAGGGAGCATCTGCTCTAGTTCAGGTAAGGGAAGCTAGTTTAAATTTTCAATACAACCTTAGGCTAAAAGATCTGGATGTGGGGTGACGTGGTCACCAATTTTAATTTTGGTTTGCAGGAATTATTGTTTATGAGTAATGTGGTATTATTTGAAATAAAATGTGAAAAATGTTGATTTTGATATAGATGATTTATGGTAGAAGATTTGGTTTGAATATGAAAATTTAGTTGATTTGTATAGTTGATTAGTGCAAGTTACTTTTGAAATGAATGAGTTGTTGAAATTGTTTTTGTTTGACTCTGAATGGTGAAATTAGGCAGAATTATGCATATTTTTCTGCATATCTCGCCTAGGCGAGAATAAAATGAAAAAAAAATGGTGCTCTCGGGTCTTTTCTCGCTCAAGCGAGACCAGAGATGAAATTTTGGGTGCTCTAGGCTAGATTTCCACTCAAGTGAGAGAATTTTCGCTTGAGCGAGACTCATTCTCGCTCAAGCGAGAAATTCTTTCTCAAGCTAGAATCTCTGTAAAAAAAAAACTAAAATTTTACTTTTTCCTTTAAAAGGTTGGTTTATATATTTTTGTATAATTTTACTTATAAATTATGTAAACTTTTATTTCATGTATATTTAATTGAAAATTTCTTTAATTAGATATTTATATGATTAGTAGATGAATTGTGTTGTGTTTTGGAAATTATAAAATTTGGTATGATTTGATTGTTTGATGTTGGATTTTGTGAGGTTCAAAATATGAATTTTAATCAAGACATAGTATTTTCAGGAAAGAAAATACCGTGTAAGATTGTTTAGGATGTGCATTGACTAGAGATTCGTCTAGAAGGAGATATTCTTACTCTACTGAGATAATGAAATCATATAGATGAAGTTATTCAGGTGATGAGAGTCGCAGGAGGTTCATATGAATGGGTAAGTTGTTTGAAAGATAACTAACTTGACATGTTATATGTGATGGCATTTCATGAAGGTCTTCTTGAATCATGTAAGAAAAAGTGGTGCGGAAGCTATGAAGGTGTGTGAGCAAGATCCTCCTAAGAGTGGTGTTGATCTTGAAGGTGCATGATGTGTATGAAGCTAGGGAGGTTCGGCCAACCCAAGGAGAGGTGAAGGAGATGAAGTTTAGAGCCTATTCTAGGGAGAAGCAAAGCTTGGCACAAAATGGCAGCATAACTTTACTCACAATAAACTTGGAAAATACAAGAGATAGTCTTCCTATTTATAGGCTATAGAACCGTAAAAACTAAGCTAATGTCTAATGAAATGAAAGCCAAATGAAATGCAAGAATGACAAGGCACATGGCACATGCACATGACCGGCCAAACAAAACACATTCTAGAATGTTTCACTCAAATATGCTTTCTACACTACTCTAATTACTAAGCACCCCTAATGGGCCTTTATGCAACATGTACAAAGCTTTCTCTCTTCCATCCGTGGCTTCATTCAATTGGGCTTGAATATGCTTAGCCATTGACCTTGTGATAGGTCCTAGACGGTCTAGGTCTCCTCCTAGACGCTCCATGGGTAGCCTTTCCTCTTCACGTCCTAGACGCTCCATCCTTCTAGCTAGACGCTCATCATGGTCTAGACGCTCTTCATGGTCTAGTGTTGGGCTTTGGCTTTCATGGCTAGATGTGCTTGGCCCTCCTCCATCATCCTCTCCCCCTTGGAAAGGATTTGTCCTCAAATCCAACTCGTCATCGTCATTGGTACCTACAAATGGAGAAAGGTCAATCACATTAAAAGTGTCATGTACTCCATATTCAAGAGGTAGGTCCAATTTATATGCATTATTGTTGACTCGCTTGAGGACTTGAAAGGGTCCATCTCCTCGGGGACTTAGTTTGGACTTCCTTTGAGTTGGAAATCTATCTTTGCGAAGGTGAAGCCAAACTAAGTCTCCTTCCTAAAAAATTATTTCTCTCTTCCCTTTATTGTTGTATTTTGTGTACTTCTCATTTTGTTGTTGTATTTGGAGTTTAATCTTCTCATGCATTTTCTTTACAAAGTCAGCTTTGATTACTCCTTCCTTATGCACAAAATCTTGTGGATTAGGAAGGGGTATCAAATCCATGGGTATGAGAGGATTAAAACCATATACTACTTCAAAAGGAGAAGCATTAGTAGTCTTGTGAACTACTCGATTGTAAGCAAATTCAATGTGGGGAAGATACTCATCCCAAGATTTGTGGCTGCCCTTCATGATAGCCCTAAGCATAGTTCCAAGAGATCTATTGACTACTTCAGTTTGCCCATCCGTTTGAGGATGACAAGAAGTTGAAAATTGTAGTCTTGTTCCAAGTTTACCCCAAAGAGTTTTCCAAAAGTGGCTTATAAACTTGGGATCTCTATCGGACACTATACTTCTAGGGAGACCATGGAGTCTCACCACTTCTCTAAAGAAGAGTTTAGAAATATTTTGAGCATCATCTACTTTGTGGCATGGAATAAAATGGGACATTTTGCTAAAACGGTCCACTACCACAAAGATAGAGTCATGGCCTCTTGCAGTCCTAGGAAGTCCTAAAATGAAATCCATGCTAATGTCTTCCCAAGGAGCATTTGCAATCGGCAAAGGGGTGTAGAGTCCATGCGACATTGTTCTAGACTTTGCTTTTAAACATGAGATGCCTCTAGAACAATGTCGTTGGACATCTTTCCTCATGTGTGGCCAACAAAATTTTGCTTTTAAAAGATCTAGAGTCTTATCAACTCCAAAATGGCCCATGAGTCCCCCCTCATGTGATTCTTTGACAAGGAGTTTCCTATGTGTTCCTTGGGGAATGCAAAGTTTTCCCTCTTTAAAAAGATATCCATCGGACACATAGTAACCTCCTTGCGCTCTATGTAGACATTGGGCATAGATGGATGAGAGTTCTTGATCTTCTTGGTAAAGCTGTCTTATGTGGTCAAATCCAAGAATTTGTGCACCCAATTTTGAAAAGAGTGTATGCCGTCTTGAAAGAGCATCGGCCACTATATTGGTGCTTCCTTTCTTGTATTTGATTACATAAGGAAATTGTTCAAGAAATTCCATCCATTTAGCATGTCTCTTGTTGAGCTTGTGTTGGCCCTTTAAATATTTTAAAGACTCGTGATCACTATGGATTACAAATTCTTTGGACACAAGGTAGTGTTCCCAAGTCTTTAGGGCTCGCACAAGAGCATAGAGCTCTTTGTCATAGGTGGGGTAGTTGAGGGTGGCACCATGGAGTTTTTCACTAAAATAAGCAATGGGGTGTCCACCTTGCAACAAAACCGCACCTATGCCTACCCCCGATGCATCACACTCTATCTCAAAAGTTTTGGAAAAATTTGGGAGAGATAGAATGGGTGCATTGGTGAGTTGAGCTTTTAGCCTTTGAAAGGCTTGCTCATGCTTTTCATTCCAACAAAATGCAACATCTTTTTTAACAAGTTCATTCAAAGGAGAAGCTAGACTAGAAAAATTAGGCACAAACCTTCTATAGAAGCTAGCTAACCCATGAAAACTTCTTACATCACTTACATTTTGTGGAGTTGGCCACTCGCGGATGGCTTTGATTTTCTCGGGATCTACATGCACCCCCTTTTTGTTTACTATGAAGCCTAAGAAAACTACACTATCTACACAAAAGGTACACTTATCCCTATTTGCAAAAAGACTATTTTTCCTAAGCACTAGAAGAACTTCCCTAAGGTGACTTAGATGGTCTTCTAGGGTTTTACTATATACTAAGATATCATCAAAATAAACTACTACGTATTTACCTATACAATCCCTCAAGGTGTGATTCATAAGCCTCATGAATGTACTTGGGGCATTAGTAAGCCCAAAGGGCATCACCAACCACTCATATAATCCAAATTTGGTCTTAAAAGCGGTTTTCCACTCATCACCCTCCTTGATTTGAATTTGGTGATATCCACTTTTAAGGTCAATTTTGGAGAATAGAGTTGACCCATGCAATTCATCAAGCATATCAAGCCTTGGGATTGGATGCCTATACTTGATGGTGATGTTGTTGATTGCTCGACAATCACAACACATGCGCCATTTTCCATCCTTTTTGGGCACCAACAAGACAGGTACAGCACAAGGGCTTAGGCTCTTTTGAACCCAACCCTTCTCCAACAAGTCTTGAACTTGTGATTCTATCTCCTTTGTTTCCTCGGGGTTGGTTCTATAAGCAGGCCTATTTGGTAGGCTTGCCCCCGGAATGAAGTCAATTTGATGTTCTATCCCCCTAAGAGGAGGAAGCCCAATGGGCCCCTCATGGGAGAATAGATCTTCAAATTCACTTAAAAGGTTTTCTATTTGAGGAGGTAAATTCATAAGTTCACTACTAGTGGCAGTGCATGTAAGTGCTCCTTTACAAAAGATAAGGCTTGGTTGTTCAACAAGAAGCAAATTTTCAAAAACGTTTTCAAGAGGCTTTTCTTGTTGACCAACCTTGTGGGAAGGAACACTCTTCTCCCATGCCTTCCTATCCCTAAGGATTTTCTCTTTTTCTAGCGCTCTTTTTTTTTTGTTTTCCTCATCCCTCTTTTGCTTCATTTGTATTTGGTCTTTTACCACTTGAGAATGTGGTAAGGGACTAAGTACAAACTTTTTATACTTGTGGGTGAAGGAAATTTCGTTAGTGAGACCATCATGCAAGGTTTTCTTATCAAATTGCCATGGTCTCCCTAATAAAATATGACAAGCTTCCATAGGTACTACATCACATAAAACCTTATCTTTGTAGTTCCCTATGGAAAACTTGATTTCCACTTGCTTGTCTACATGTAGTTCCCCATTTTCATTAAGCCATTGAAGTTTATAAGGTTTTGGGTGAGGAACTACTTGTAGCTTAAGCTTTTCCACCATCCTAGCACTACAACAATTGCAACTAGATCCACTATCCACAATGAGAGAGCATATGTTTTCTAAAACATTGCATCTTGTATGAAATATGTTCTCTCTTTGTGTTTCAATGGATGTGCTAGGGTGATTGTTGAGGGTTCTCCTAATCATAAGCAATTCTCCCTCTAGTGGAGCTACCCTCTCATCCTCTCCCCCCTCCTCTCTCTCACTAGGCTCATCCTCACCACTAGTGTACTCGTCTACACCCTTAAGAAACAAAGTCCTTTGGTTTGGACATTGTGCTTGCACATGCCCTCTACCATAGCACTTAAAACACTTGACATCTCTAGCTCGGATGGGTGGGGTGGAGGTTTCTTTGGTAAAATGTTTGGTAGGTTCTTTTGGTTTTTCCTTTGATGTACTACCCTCCCTTCTAAACTCTTTCTTGGGATAAAAGTTAGAGTAAGGGCTCACCTTTTGACTTGATGTTTTGCGTAAAATTTGTTGCTCAACTTTAATGCAAAGTTGAACCAAATCATTCAAGTCTTGATAAGGTAAGAGCTCCACTCTATCTCTTATCTCAAGTGATAGGCCACTAAGGAACCTAGCTATTGTGGTATCCTCCTCTTCTCTAATGGAGGCTCTCATCATGTAGAGCTCCATTTTTTGTCTATACTCTTCCACACTCATGTTTTTTTGTTGGAGTCTTTGGAGCTTGTCCATCAACTCCCTATGGTAGTAGGAAGGTATGTGTCGGCGTCTTAGGGCTCCCCTAAGGTCATTCCAATATGTAATGGGAGGTTCCCTATGAAGACGCCTTTCTCTTTCGAGAGAGGTCCACCAATACATGGCGTTCCCTTGGAAGCTAAGGGCGGCTAAGGGTACTTTACGTTCCTCACTTACCCTATGGCAAGCAAAGAGTTGTTCTACCTTCATCTCCCAATCTAGATAGATTTCTACATTTTCCTTTCCATGAAAATGAGGTAGGTCTACTCTAGTTTCCCTTGGCACCTCTTGCTCCCTTTGCCTATTCCTTCTAGGGGGTGGTTGGTAGTAGTCATTAATTCTAAGGCTTCCCTCCCTTAGAGACTCATTACTCCTAGATGCATGAGTATGAGTTTTTTTTTATTTTTGTGATTTTTGGGATTTCTCCTCTTGGGCTTTAGCCAATTCATTGATTTTATTCTCATTCTCCAATTGTCTAAAGGAAATCATTTGTACAGCTTGTGAAACTTCTTTTAAAAGAGATTTTATAGATTTGACTTCACTTTCTATAGACTTTGGAGAGTGAGGAGTAGAAGACATGGCTAAAGTTTTTTTGTATATATAAGTGTTTTACCTTGAGGAAATTTAGGAAAGTCAAAAAAGGTAGTTTTCCAGGTAAGGGAGGTGAGTCACAAAGGACTACTTAAGTACCAAGCCTTTGCCTTAGCCAAAAACTATCCCTCAATGTCTCCACACAAAACTTCCTCTTAGTAAACTACTTAGAACACAATTAAGTTGAGAAATCAAAACTTGTTTTTCAATGCAAGAAAACAATGTATGCTAACTAATTTAACAAAGCTAGTCGGTTTAACACAAAATAAGCATGCAAAGCGTCACTACTAAGCAAAAGAAAAGGCAATTACAAACAATCAACAATTGCTAATTAAGAATTCTATACTAGTCGGTCCTAGGTGAGGCTTCTTGGACACTTTGAGCCCTTGAAGACACACTCACCGTCTAAAACATAATTAAGAGGTAATTAACACAAATTAAGTTGTAAGGAAATTAAGAAAAACCCCCTTTGTTGAAACTCTTTTTGCTAGTGATACTCCCTCTTGTTGTCTTTGCTTGTTAGCCCTCCAAATGTGTGTAGTGTTTTGAGAAAGTTTGCTTCGGCTTTGTCTTTGTCTTCCCCTTAGAATGAAGGTCTTGATTCTCCAATTTCCAGCACCTATCAAAGGGCTAAACCTTAACCAAGTCAAGTTTCCATTCACATAAGCACCAAAGGAGAATAAATTCCAGCACCCAAATTAGAGGTCAAAGAACAAAAGCAAGAAACAATTTAATTGAATAAAACAGTACCACCAAAAGGAGTTAGATTATGACAACTAGAAAGAGGTCCAAGAAATATTCAGCAAGCAAATAAAAGGTACCAAAATAAAGGTAGGCACACAAAAGAATCCTAAGAATGGCACTAGAATTAGATGACCAAATAAAAAAACAGCACCACTGGAAAATGTTGTGGGCCAGAAACGTGTTTTTCCCCAATTTATGCTGAGCTGTGTTTTTATGATATGATTCTGAAATTTGATATGCAAGATATTCAAGATCTTAGCTAAAATCTGGCTTTGGAATCACTCAAAACGCATGCACCAATTTGTTTTAATAAATTTTGCAATTTTGGTGTTTAGTTACGCCAGCTGTAGCGCCTCAGATTTGCACACTGATTTTAAAAGATTTATCATTGTTTTTCTGTTGATTCTTTTGGACTAATTCTTTTTTTGTCCTTTCTATAACACTTCAAACTTGCAAATTCCAGAGAATCAAAATTTTCCTATGAGTGAAAATATTTTTCTGGATCAAAACAGTCAGCACAGAAAATCTGACAGGGGATTCTGGAAACTGGAAACAAAAACAGCAAGATACCAAAGTTTAGACACAATGGAAATTTGTGAAATAGAATTGTGTAGGATCTAAACACAATATGAACTCAAACTAAAATTAAAAAGGCACCAAAAGATCAAAGAACAGCAGATTCAAAGCAATTAAAGATACCCAAAATCAAGAAACAATCAAGCCAAATAAAGGACTACTAAGAATTGTTGACATTGTGGATGAACATGACTTGACAAAACATATAAGATTCAGAAATTAAAGACTCAAAAGCATAATATGAACCAAATAAGAAAGCAATAAAGACTCAAAAGCCTAAAAGAAAATAGCAACTCAAAGGTGTATGGAATCCTATCACAATTTGCACAAGAACTTGTTCAAGATCAATTGAACAAAAGTGCTTCGGTTGGATCTTCCACAAAGCACACCAAAACAATTAAAATGTAAAAAACAGCAAGACAATTATGGAAAATAAGATGAACAACATGAAAGTAAAGAAGAACTAAAAATGAAAGACCAAAAGCAACTCATCTTGAAGAACCATAGCTCATGATACCAAATGATGGCATTTCATGAAGGTCTTCTTGAATCATGTAAGAAAAAGTGGTGCGGAAGCTATGAAGGTGTGTGAGCAAGATCCTCCTAAGAGTGGTGTTGATCTTGAAGGTGCATGATGTGTATGAAGCTAGGGAGGTTCGGCCAACCCAAGGAGAGGTGAAGGAGATGAAGTTTAGAGCCTAGAATTCTAGGGAGAAGCAAAGCTTGGCACAAAATGGCAGCATAACTTTACTCACAATAAACTTGGAAAATACAAGAGATAGCCTTCCTATTTATAGGCTATAGAACCGTAAAAACTAAGCTAATGTCTAATGAAATGAAAGCCAAATGAAATGCAAGAATGACAAGGCACATGGCACATGCTCGTGACCGGCCAAGCAAAACACATTCTAGAATGTTTCACTCAAATATGCTTTCTACACTACTCTAATTACTAAGCACCCCTAATGGGCCTTTATGCAACATGTACAAAGCTTTCTCTCTTCCATCCGTGGCTTCATTCAATTGGGCTTGAATATGCTTAGCCATTGACCTTGTGATAGGTCCTAGACGGTCTAGGTCTCCTCCTAGACGCTCCATGGGTAGCCTTTCCTCTTCACGTCCTAGACGCTCCATCCTTCTAGCTAGACGTTCATCATGGTCTAGACGCTCTTCATGGTCTAATGTTGGGCTTTGGCTTTCATGGCTAGATGTGCTTGGTCCTCCTCCATCAATATGAGTTAACCATGTCATACTAGAAGAGAGATGATATTAAGATTATTTATGTGCATAGCTGAGTGGATTTCACAGGGATATAGTTATGACAATTGCAAATATCTGAGTTTAAGTTAATGCACGAGTCTTCCGGAAGTAAAGTAGTGGAAGTCTGACATATGAAAAATGAATATTAAATTTTAATAGACACTTGGTGATTTGAGAAATTGTATGAAACTTGATGATTTATATTTATTAATTTGAAATTGAAATTATATAGAATTTTTTATATATATAGATAGCTTAGCCTGTTATTTGTTTGTGTTTGTTTCTTTATCTGTGATGATCGTCTATTTACACGGGAGCAGATGATGTTACATGTGATTGAGTTTCTCGGTGAGAAGATTGATGATGAAAAATTTTATTTTCTTTTGAATGTCTTAAATTTATGTATATATTTAAAGTTCTATGAAAAGAAATATATTTTGAAACATTATATAAAAGAATTGTAGAGATATTTATATTATGTTTATATATTTATTTTGATATTTTAAATAAATTATGGTTATTAAATATGGGTAAAAATTTAGGGATGTTACAATTACTGATATAGTTATAGATTAGATTTGGTATTTATGCATTACATTAATATTTTCTTATGTTTTTAAAAATATAATAATGTTTGGTGCATTGTTGTAAATGATAAAAATCACTATATTATATAGCATTCTAGAAACACTTTAGGGAAATGAATATAATTCACTTAATTTTTTTTATGAATATTAAATTTTAATAATTTTGATTCAGTAGTTACGCATATAAATTTATGTAATTTAAAAAATAATTAATTTTTTTATCTAAACATCATTTTCATGTCTGATGAACTTTATAGAATATAAAAAAAATAAAATTATCTAAACCTAAACCCTAAAAAAATAAAATTATCATATAATATATTTATGCATATTTAATTTTTATGTATAATTATTCATATAATATTGCATAATTTAATAGTTATATTTAATTATAAAAATACTAAGTATTTAGTACTTTGTAAAAATAAATAAATCCTTTAATGCGACGGGGATTCAAATCATTACAATCGAAGTAATAATAAAAGTTATTGTGATATTTGATATGCACTTAGGTTCAAACATGTTATACATTCTTCATTAGAATGCTGATAAAAAAAAATTCTTCATTAGAAAATTGAAAGCTTGATATAATAACAATAACAACAATGCTCTAACTTTTAATTATTTTCCTTAAAATTTCCCCACTTTTCTATAAAAATATTAAAATAAAACTTATATAATTTTAATTTATTAAAGCTTAATTGTTTTTTATACAAAATTAAAAAAATAATAAAAGAATATTACATAAATTATATAGATTTAAATATGTTTTTAAGTAAAATAAATGAATTTTAAATTTCGTGTTTGGAAGATTTTTTCTTCTTTGTTTTCAATTTTTTTAAAATAAAATTCTTATTACTTTTCATATTTAGTATTATATAATTTTTTAATTTTTGTATTTTTTTAATGAAAAGTCAAATTATTACCACAAAGATGTAGATAATATAATGTTAACATATGATATTTAAAACAAATCAAATTTAAGAAATAACTGTTATTTTAAAAGTAACTGTTAGGAATAAAATATAGTGATTTTAAATATAAAAAAAATGAAAATAAAATATTTGTTTAGTGAAATTAGGAATAAAATTTATTTAATTAAAGCATAGTGTATCATCTAAGTCATGAAAAGTGTTAACTAAGAACGTTAAGGCATAAATAAGAATTATTTTTTCTTTAAATATAATCAAAAGATATTATTATTCACCATCATTCCAAGTCCAACTCAAAAGCTACAAATAGACATCAATCCAAACAATATGAATTATTTATGAGCATTTAATATATCCATATGCTACATCCAATTATCACCTTTCAAAACATTAACATGTGGATGGATAACAAAGGGAAAGATATTATACTTTATATAAGTATATTTGGTATCCAATATAGACTAAACGATCTTCCACCAAACAATACAATGACTCTAACCAGAACCATGAATGTCAATCAAGAATAAACTATCAACATCTATTATAAAGTCTCAAACCAAATGTAGAGATATAAAGATCCCTTTTGTTAAATCACCAATCGACAAAGATGTCAACCGACCCCTCTTCAACCATCTTAGAGAAGAGAGGGGAACTTGAGAAAATACAAAAAAAAAAAAAAAGTTTAAGAGTTATAATCCTAAAGAGATAAAACACTACTATTTAAAGTCACTACAAATGTTGGTCATATGAGGTACATTTCTAGGTGCCCCATATGATCAACAAGGAAGCCAAAAACTATAAGACCAAAACCATCATGCCATAGGTCAATTTATAAGCCTTTTGTGCAAACTCATAACTTCTTGAATGAGTGTGATTGTACTAATTAAAAAAAATCATGAAAGTTCTCTTATTCCAAAGATAGAAAAGTTCTAATATTATGATGACCTTATCGACCTAAACAAGCACACATTTATGTGATCTATGTGAGACATTATGAGCGAGGTCATCACATGCCAAGTTTTTCCCATCTCATTGAAAGGTTTGACCCTCAATTGATTGCATAGTTACTAACAAAATCCATTGACATCTTCATCATATTGAATATCAGATTCGCCACCCAGTTCATAACAAATCAACTCCATGATCTCACTTTTGTGGCTCTTATGAGTATTTGACATGATAAGAGATAATCATTTTAGGATTTTATAGAGAGATTTGGAATTGTGACCATCATCGAAGAAGTTTTTTGCCATGCTAAAAAGTCAATTCAATTCACAATATCTAAAAAAAATGAGGCAAGGCAACAAGTAGAGAATACTAGAACTGCAATCAAAAATGAAAATCAACACCCTAATTGGTGGGTTTCACAAGAGGTGGGTTGAGCACCATGAAAGGAAAAGACTCATGTGAAACGTTAGTTTGGTAAGCATCGTAACAAGTCCCAAAAGCTTCAACATACCACTACTAAAATTTATATACAAAAAATTTAAAGGCATGGAATCAATGCAAGATGATCAAATGATCACCATGATTGAAATGACAAACTATGTAGTTGTGAAAATACTAGTAGATGAAGGCATCTCTACCAACATCTTGTATTACAAGATTGTGAAAAACAGTTCAGATAAATAAGAAGAGATGGTTGGGTGGTGTATCAAAACTTTTCACAATTTTTCTCCAGCTGTGTCCAATGGAATGTTGACAAACGCAAGTATTTAATGTGACAAAGGATATGCCAAAAAAACGTTTAAAAATTTAGCATTTTTGAAGGCTCTCATTCTTTTACTAAAACAAATTATATAACATGAAATTTAAACAAGATTAAGGAAAGTGGGGTTTACACTAGTTCGTCTGTAAAGGCAAACTATGCTCAAATTTTGATCAAGCTCTACTTGGTAGACTAATGTTACAAGCAAGAATTGTTTGGATCCTAACCATTTCTAGCTAAAACAACCTGAGTATTGTTTGGATATCCAATTGCTTCTAGCTAAAACCTTAATATTGTTTGGATCACAACCACTTCTGGCTAGGGGTAATAAAGTGGGTTGAACTTGGTGGACCAACCTGCCAACTGATCATCATTTAAATGGAAAAAGTCCATCTTTTGAACTCACCAACCGATTTTGACCCAACTCATTGATAAACATAACTTTATTCACATTTAATAACTTTAATCATAGATTCTTAGACTCTAACTATGAATAAGAGAATTATAAACCCAAAAAAATATTTAACTATTGTACTGGACATGAATGCTCAGGACCTCGGTCCAGGTATTTGGGGGAGGTCAGCTCGATGTTTGGGCCCAAGAGGTGGGTCGTGAGCTCGGCCTAGATGTTGGTCAGCCCAGAAAATGTAGTTAAGATAAAAGATAAAGAGATATTTTATCTGTTATCATATTATGCAGAAGATGAAAGATATAATTATTATTGTTTAAATCTGTTATCATATTATTCTAAAGATGAAGAGATATTTTATCTCTTGTGATAATATGCAACTTAGTTATTTATTAATTAATACATATTAGTTACATATTAATTAATAGTTGTTCGTTGAAAAGATAAAGTTGTTAAATAAGAGAAGCATCGTGAGTAAGGGTGCACACGTAAACAAAATATTTTCCTGCTGTTAGCACCTGAAGATAAGTGGTGCCCCGTTAGCATGTGGTTTTTCTGTTGTTATTTTATGCTTTCAGTAGAGATAAGACTCTCATGAGAGAAAGTTGTTAAACGAGTAAGCTATAAAAGGTGCTTGAGACCGCAGGTAAAGGGACATTGTTTCTAAGACTGAAACTGAATACTTATTTGATTTTAGTAAGCTCTTACTGACTTGACAATCGGAGTGTGATAAACAGGTAGAACCTCCTCTATTTCAATGGAGCCACATTCCACTACAACGCTACGTAGAACAGATTGCAGTGGAAACAGACCGGAGCTAAAGCTTGTCACCAGAGTTAACTAGTGAGAAAGTTAACCAACGAGAACATTTGGCGCCCACCGTGGGGCCCGATAAAACTTGATCCCTTAATTGTGTTTGAGTTTTCTAGCGATATGAGGAACACTAGGCAAGGATCTGTGGGATCTGAAAGAAGTGAGGTCACCACCTTACAACAGCTCATGGACACCGTAAGAGCTCTCCAGGAAGCCAACGAGCAGTACAAACGAAAACAGGAGTGGATCCAACAAGAAGCTAAAGCCGAGCAGAAGAGGCTAATGGCAGAAGCTAAAGCTGAGCAGGAGAAGCTCATTGCGAAACTCAAGATGAGCAAGTACTTAGGCAAAATCAACTTATGGCTGAGATAGATGTAAGTCACTGCCAGATACTCCCATTCGTCTTTATTTTGCAGGCAAAAATCGGGAAATTAGCTCGGTCATTGTGTAAGAGAAAGATAGGGTCTAGAAGCCGGTCTAATTTGTGAGCAAGGTGCTGCAAGAGCCAAAAGCGCGGTACCAAGCCATCGAGAAGGCCACTTTAGCGATGGTATTCACAGCTCGGTGGCTCCGCCACTACTTCCAGAGCTTTACTGTGATAATGATGATTGATCTGCCCATCCGCAAGGTTCTTCAAAAGCCCAACATAGCAGGTTGGATGGTCTGTTGATCAGTTAAGTTATCCGAATTCAATGTGCAGTATGAACCCCGGGGGCCTACCAAAGCCAAGTGTATGCTGATTTCATGGTAGAGTTGTCATCTGAGGGTCCCCAGCCTGATCCTAATGACTTCCAGTGGGTCCTTTTAGTGGAAGGATCCTCTAACCAACAGAGGAGTGGAGCTGGGGTCATTCTAGAAGGGCCAAGTGGGTTGTTAATCGAGCAAGCCTAGAGGTTTTCCTTCAAAGCCAACAACAACCAAGCTGAGTACGAAGCCTTGATAGCCAAAATGTTGGTAGCTGTTCCCACCGGTTGACCAGGGTCGTCTTCGTGCGTGGCTTGTCCTCACGAGCTATGGCACCCTCGTTCCGCTCCGTCTGTGAATACCTGAAAAGAAGTGAACAAAGGGGCGCCCTCGCGGCCGTTTGCACTCCGACGATCAAGTCAGCTAGCGAGAAACATCAAAGGTGACACACCTCCGTATCAGAACACCGTGAAAGGATGCTCTGAAGGTGGTCGAAATACTGAATAGCTAGTACTGTGTTGCCCTAATTGCCTTGTGCTCACAGTGGGTGCGCAGCGAAAACAACTAGGGTTTGTGCTCTGTGTAACTTATGAGAATTAGGTCAAAAAACTCTTTTTTTCAAACGACCCAAGGTCCCTTTTTATATACCTTCTGCATTTAAAGCGCGTTGAAGCGCATTGAAGGCTTATAAAAAATGTGCTTTGAAACATTTGATACGTAAACTAAATTATCGCGTACCTTGGCAAACTTTCACTGAAACCTTTAATGAGCATGTGTGCATTGCCACGTGCCCTTCTGACTTGATCGTTATTCTGCACAGAGGGTCCCATAGCGCCACAACCCAATCTTAGGGTTAATCGATTGTGTGGGTCCTCCTTCCTTCGAAGTGCTTTTGGCGCGTAGGTTGACTTTCTGGGTGCCAACTCATGCGTCCCAATCACTGGTCACTTGCCCTGGGGGTGTATCTACCTTTCTCTCGTACCACGCACGTGGTTCTCCCCTGGTCATGGCCCTCTCATGGGTCGTATCTGTACCAGGGTCTCCCAGCAGTGGCGTGGATACTTCACGAGTCAGGATATCCGCTACTAGTGCTAGAACTTATGGCCTTGAAGCCACCTTTTTCTTCTCCTTGCTACTGTTCTGGACTGTCGTGGCCCGAAGCCTCCTTGTGACGTCTTAGCTTGGCGACGCCCCTCTTTGGGCGATGCCTCTCTTGGGCGATGCCTTTCTTGGGCGATGCCTCTCTCGGGCGATGTCTTTCTTGGGCGATGCCTCTCTTAGGCGACGCCTTCTTTCGGAGACTGTTCTTCTTGGGCGATGTCTTTGCTCGGCGATGCCTTTGCTTGGCGATGTCAGACCACCTAATCTTCCATTATCTAACACGTTGATGACACACAAAGCGGCGACAACCGATTATGTATGCCGCAGAACGCCACTTCCATAAACGGCGACTATGTTGCCTTCTTGACCGTCCACCTTTCTCCTGTCCACGTCATCACACCCGATGACCTGATCGGTACAGTAGCCAAGGAGTTGGGTGCTCGAAGTTTGTTGGTGAAGAATGACTCGTTGTTGGTTATTGACAGGTCACGGGTGAGTACCAGGCTAAGGATTCGCAGTAAGCCGCGTACCTCAGGTATGTTATGCCTTTGAAAGCAGCTTTCTCCACGTTCGAGCTAGTGCATGTCCTTAGATAATAGAATACCCGAGCAGACTTATTGTCCAAACTGGAAAGCTCGGGGAAGGAAGGCCAACAGAGGTTAGTCATTCAGGAGACCCTGAAGTCGCCCAGGATCGCAAAAGGGGAGCTAGCCGAGATCCGTCGTGTGGAAATCTTGGGGTTAAGCTCAGGACAAGGGAGGAGGCACAGATCATTGACCCAGGAGACCTTGAAAGTTCCTAGGATAACCACCTATGGATTGTTAGGAGATGAGTCTCTGGAGGTCCTGCAAGTCAACACTGTGGAGGCATGGATAACTCCATATCAACGTTACTTTGTTGATGGTTTGCTTCCTGCAGAGCCTACAAAGGCAAAAATGGTTAAGAGGAATGCGAGAAAGTATACTCTCATAGATGGAAAGTTGTTCCGTCATGGTTATACCCACCAATCCTCACTTGTGTAAGTGGGCATCAATGTACCCGCATCATGGGGGATGATGGAGGAGGGCCCAAGCTCACCACACGATGAAAGCCAAGCCTCCAAGACTAGACGGTCTAGCCTATGATGAGGAGCGTCTAGACTCAAAAATGAGCGTCTAGCCCATGAAGAGAAGCGTCTAGGCCATGATGAGGAGCGGCTACATAAGGAGCGTCTAGGCCATGATGAGGATTCCTTCTAGACCGTCTAGCTTCACATACACATGGGTCAAAGCTACGGTTTTGGGAAGAGAAGACCTTTGTAATTGTTACATAAAGGCCCATTAGGGGTGATTAGTATTTAGAATAGTGTAGAAAGCATATTTGTGTGAACATTCTAGAAAGACCATGGAGGGGGGGTGAGCATAAAAACTAGACACACCCCTCCCCATGTGCTCATTTGTGCACCCATGTGCTTCACATTTACATTTCATTTGGCTAGCATTAGGGTTGCATTATGGTCCTCCTTAGCCTATAAAAGGAGGAGCCTACACCTTGTATTTTCAAGTTTAATTGAGTAAGGTTATGCTGCCATTTTTGTGCACAAGCTTTACTTCTCCTAGAAATCTAGGCTCTAAACTTCAATCCTTTCACCTTTTTCCCTTGAGCTGGCCGAACCACTCAAACACCATACTCATCATGCACCTACAAGGCCAACACAACTCTTAGGAGGGTCTTGATCATCTCACCCATTGCTTCCGCACCTTATTTTCTACTTTGATTCAAGAAGAACACATGAAAATGCCATCATTTGGTATCATGAGCTTTTGGTTCTTCAAGATGAGTAGCTTGGTCTTTTAAATTTTCAGTTCTTCTTTATTTCATATTGTCATTTAAATTCCATACTTGTCTTGCTGTTTTTTACTTTTTAAATTGTTCTTGGTGTGCTTATGGAAGATCCAACCGAAGCACAATTGTTCAATTGATCTTGAACAAATTCTGTGCAGCTTGTGATAGGATTCCTTACACCATTGAGTGGCTGTTTTCTTTTAGGAATTTGAGTCCTTATTGCTTTCTTAATTTTGCTTCATTTTATGCTTTGAGTCTTTATTTTCTGAATCTATAAATGTTGTGTCAAGTCATGTGAATCCATATTTGTCAACAATTCTTAGTAGTCCTATTATTGGCTTGATTGTTTCTTGCTTTTGGGTCTCTTTAAATTGTTTGAATCTGCTGTTCTTTGCTCCTTTGGTGCCTTTTTAATTTTTAATTTGAGTTCATATTGTGTTTAGATCATACACAATTCTATTTCACAAATTTCCATTGTGTCTAAACTTTGGTATCTTGCTGTTTTTGTTTTCAGTTTTCAGATTCCCCTGTTTACACCTTCTCTGTTTTGGCTGTTTTAACCCAGAAAAATATTTCCACCCATAGAAAAATTCTGATTTTCTGGAAAATGCAAGTTTAAAGTGTTATAGAAAAGACAAAAAAAGAATTAGGTCAAAAGAAGCAACAGAAAAAAAATGATAAATCTTACAAAATCAGAGTGCAAATCTTGAGCACTCCAGCTGGCCTAACCGAACACCAATTTTGCAAAATTTATTAAAAAAAAATGGTGCATCCGTTTTGATTGAATCCAAAGCCAGATTTTAGATAAGATCCTGAGTATCTTGCATAACAAATTTCAGAGCCAAATTCCAAAAATACAGATCAGCATAAATCGGGGAACAAACACGTTTTCTGGCCCACAACATTTTCCAGTGGTGCTGTTTTTTTATTTGGTCATCTAATCTAGTGCTTTTCTTTAGGAATTCTTTTGTGTGCCAACCTTTTATTGAGTACCTTTAATTGTTTGCTTTAATTTCTTGAATCTCTTTCTAAGTTGTCATATTATAAATCCTTTTGGTGGTACTGTTTTCTTTCAATTAAATTTGTTTCTTGCTTTTGTTCCTTGACCTCTCTTTTTGGGTGCTGGAATTTAATTTCTCCCTTGGTGCTTATGTGCATGGAATTTGACTTGGTTTAAGGTTTAGCCCTTGTGAATAGGTGCTGGAAATTGGAGAATTAAAGGCAACATTCTAAGGAGGAGACAAAGCCAAATCCGAAACAAGCTTTCTTGAAACAAACACTACAAACACTTAGGAGATCAACAATCAAGACAACAAAGAAGTGCACTAACCAAAAGGAGGAACAACAAAGGGAGTTTTCTTATTTCCTTTGCAACTTGGTTTATTGTTAATTACCTCTTTTAATTACGTTTTAGACGGTGAGTGTGTCTTCAAGGGCTCAAAGTGTCCAAGAAGCCTCACCTAGGGCCGAATAGTATAGCATTCTTGATTAGTAATTGTTACTTGTTTGTAATTGCTTTTTCTTTTGCTTAGTTAAGTGACGCTTTGCATGGTTATTTTGTTAAGTTTGTGTTAAACCGACTAGCTTTGTTGATTAGTAGCTTGCATTGTTTTCTTGCATTGAAAAAAAAAAAATTGATTTCTCAACTTATTTGTGTTCTAAGTGTTTCACTAAGAGAAAGTCTTGTGTGAAGATATTGGAGGATAGTTTTTGGCAAGGAAAAGGCTTGGTATTTAAGTAGTCCTTTGTGACTCACCTCCCTTACCTGGAAAACTACCTTCTTTAACTTTCCTAAACTTTCTCAAAGTAAAACACCTATATACACAAAGCTTTAGCCATGTCTTCTTCTTCTCATTCTACAAAGTCTATTGGAAGTGAATTAAAATCTTTAAAAACTCTTTTGAAAGAAGTTTCACAAACGGTGCAATCAATTGCATATAGACAATTGGAGAGTGAGACTAAACTTAATGTTTTGACTAAAGCAAAGGATGAGAAGTCTCACATTCTAAAAAAATTACCTTCTCATGCATATATCTCTAAAGATCATGATTCTTTTGGGGAGGGAAGCATTAGAGTAAATGATTATTATCAAGCACCCCCTAGAAGACATAGAGGAGATAGAAAAGAACAAGAAAACCCAAGAGAGGTTAGGGTAGACCAACCCCATTTCCATGGAAAAGAAAATATAGAAGCTTGCCTAGATTGGGAAATGAGGGTAGAAAAATTGTTTGCTTCCCATAAAGAAAGAAAGGAAAGAAAAATACAAAAGAAGAGAGGGGAAGTCGAAAGGGAAGCTAAAGAAAAAGAAGAAAAAGAAAAGCATGAGAAGACCCTTGAAGAACAAAAGGCGTGGGAGAAGAATGTTCCTTCCCACAAGGTCATTCAACAAGACCAAAGATTTAAAAATACCTTTGAAAATATGTGTCTTGTTGAACAACCTCAAAGCCTTACCTTTTGTAAAGGAACACTTGCAAGCCTAAGTGAAAAAGAAGAGTCTTTAAAAGAAGCTTGCATAGATAAAAATGAAATAGATTATTTCTCATATGTGCTAGGATATCACCAAGTGAATGTCAAGTTTTTTATAAGCATCTACAAAAACAATTTTTTATGTGAAGTAGTGCCTAAAGAAACTTGTCATGTCTTATTGAGACAACCATTGCAAAGTGTACAAATCCTTATAAACAATGGTTGTCACAACGAGACTATCCTTACACATAAGAGAAAAAGTCTTCATGAAGGAGAACTCATGGGACAAATTAGAGTTGATAAAACTCTAGAGCTTTTAAAAGGAAAACTTTTGTCCCCCATGAGAAAAGAAGTTCAAAGACATTACCTTAGGTACAATTCTTGTTTTCAAAATACGCCCAAGGCAATGTCTCATAAACTCTATACTCCTTCACCTTTTGCAAATGATCCTTGGGAAGATATAAATTTCCTATTAAAACTCCCTAGGACAACAAAAGGTTGTGATTCAATCTTCATGGTTATGGATAAACTCTTCTCTAGAGAAGTGATACATCTTCATGGTTTATCTTCAAGCATAGTGTTGAATAGAGTTCCAAATTTCGCAAACCATGATTTGAGGATTTCCTTTGGAAAACTTGCAACTAAATTGCACACTTTAAATTCTTATCATCCTCAAACGCATGGTCAAAATATATTTGAAAATCTAGCTCTTTCTACTATGCCTAGAATAATCATGAAGTGCACACACAACTCTAGAGGTGAGCAAACATACCATAAAGTAGTTCACAAAACTACTTATATTTCTACTTTTAAAGTTATGTGTGGGTTCAATCATCTTTCTCCTTTTAAGTTGTTACCATCGTCTATAGGATTTATGCCTAAAGAGAAAGTAACCACAAATGAACCTTTTAAAATACATAAGATGATTAGAGACCACACACAACCATTAAAAGAGAAACTTTGTCCAAGGTTGCCAAAACCAAAAGAAAAGCAAAAATGGCAACCTAGTAAAATTAATTTGCAAACTAACACCTATGCCTTATTTGATTATTTCTATAGGTGGACGTTTGATCCAGGAGGACAAGCTTTGGCGAAGCAAAAGGTTGCTATCTGAGATCAAGTCTGTAGATCTGAGGATAGATCTTTTCCCGAAGGAGGAGATGATGGACACCATCCAGCCACAACCATCCCCCTAGTTGAAGAAAAAGCTTTGGATTTGAGGACAAATCCTTTTCAAGAGGGAGGGGATGATGGAGGAGGGCCCAAGCTCACCACACGATGAAAGCCAAGCCTCCAAGACTAGACGGTCTAGCCTATGATGAGGAGCGTCTAGACTCAAAAATGAGCGTCTAGCCCATGAAGAGAAGCGTCTAGGCCATGATGAGGAGCGGCTACATAAGGAGCGTCTAGGCCATGATGAGGATTCCTTCTAGACCGTCTAGCTTCACATACACATGGGTCAAAGCTACGGTTTTGGGAAGAGAAGACCTTTGTAATTGTTACATAAAGGCCCATTAGGGGTGATTAGTATTTAGAATAGTGTAGAAAGCATATTTGTGTGAACATTCTAGAAAGACCATGGAGGGGGGGTGAGCATAAAAACTAGACACACCCCTCCCCATGTGCTCATTTGTGCACCCATGTGCTTCACATTTACATTTCATTTGGCTAGCATTAGGGTTGCATTATGGTCCTCCTTAGCCTATAAAAGGAGGAGCCTACACCTTGTATTTTCAAGTT
Organism: Phaseolus vulgaris; assembly: GCF_051622355.1. NCBI lineage: Eukaryota > Viridiplantae > Streptophyta > Magnoliopsida > Fabales > Fabaceae > Phaseolus > Phaseolus vulgaris. Next base: position 20,899,307 of record NC_143502.1, on the reverse strand, counting down.
TAATTGAGTAAGGTTATGCTGCCATTTTTGTGCACAAGCTTTACTTCTCCTAGAAATCTAGGCTCTAAACTTCAATCCTTTCACCTTTTTCCCTTGAGCTGGCCGAACCACTCAAACACCATACTCATCATGCACCTACAAGGCCAACACAACTCTTAGGAGGGTCTTGATCATCTCACCCATTGCTTCCGCACCTTATTTTCTACTTTGATTCAAGAAGAACACATGAAAATGCCATCAGGGGAGCTCCATAAAGGCATTTACGGGAGTCACGTCGGAGGAAGGGCTCTCTCTTTGAAGGTCGTCCGAGCTGGGTATTATAGGCTGACTATTAAGGAGGATTGCCTGAAGTATGCATAATGATGCGAGTAGTGTTAGAAGCATGCTGATTGGCATCACGCACCAGTCGAGGAGTTGCGGTCAATCTATAGCCCATGGCCTTTCCATACTTGGGGGATAACAACTTGGGTCCTTTCCCTTTGGCAATTCGTCACATGAAGTATCTCATAGTAGCCATTGAATACTTCACGAAGTGGATTGAAGCCGAACCAGTCGCACAAATAAATGCTTATAAGGTGCAACATTTTGTGTGGAAAAACATTATATGCCGTTTTGGGATCCCTAAACACTTGGTGTCCAACAATGGAACCCAGTTTGCAAGTCAGTAGTTGTGCAAGCTATGCACGAAGCTTGACGTCAAACAAATATTTGCTTCGGTAGAACACCCTCAGATGAATGGTGAGGTTGGGTCTGCCAATAAAGTCTTTCTTAGAGGATTGAAGAGAAGATTGGATGATGGCGGAGCCCCAAGCCACACACAACCACATAATAAGTAGGATGAAGACCTAAAGGTTGTTTATTGATTTATTTGCAAATATGGGTCTAATTGAGCTTTTATTTATTTTTGTAGGCCCAATCAAGAGGATAACTCTAGGTTGAAGGAATTTACAAACATATCCAAGAAGACCTCCAACTCATCAAAACATAAACGAGAGCTTTGGTTAGAAGAACACAAGAAGACTGAGTTTCTACTGACTAGTCAACATTATTTCTGGGTCAAACTTTAGCTTAAACAAATTGTATAAAGTTGTTTAGGATTTCATGGACCATGTATTGGGCCTAGTAGCATAAAATAATTGGACCAAATATTTGGGCCAAGTAGCACAAGTTTTTGGGCTTGTTTTTGGGCCAATAGTAAAATAGGCCTAGTTAGGGTTAAAAGTGACTAGTTGGGGGTAACAATTGAGCTTCTTTGAGTCCAATGTAACCCTAAAACGTCTAGGGTATATTGGAGGACGAAAATTACCTTTGCATGGAGCACATGGACGTTCACATGACAGCCTAGGAGTGGAGAGGATTTAGCATGGAAGGTGTGAGCTCAACATGGAAAGAATGACTCAACATGGCACCTTCTCATTGGAGATTTTTATTTTGAATTTTCAAATTTTGGCTCCAAAATTTTCATCCCTCTCTCCTATAAATTGAGGTGCTTGGCTATCATTTTATAAGATTAATGAATGAGTGAAATTGCTGCCAAAGTTGCTAGCCTTTCTCACTCCCTTGTCTTGCCTCTTTATGATAGACACTTTAATCTTCTTCTTCACCTAGCTCAGGTGATATGGCCCAACCAATCACTCTCCCTACCTATCATGCACCTTAAAGGAAACCATATCTCTATATGAGTCATTCTTGTTCATCTCTTCCATTGAAGCTTTCGCCAATCCTCTCCAAAATTCAAGAAAAGAATTCGGTCATGAAGGCACATTTCCATCACTGGAGAAGGCCAAGGGAACCTGGTCGGAGGAAGTTCCTCGAATTTTGTGGGCTTATCACACTACTCCTCAGTCAACAACTAAGGAGACGCCCTTCAGTTTGGTATATGGGTGAGACGCTATTATACTAGTAGAGATCCAAGAGAGCTCTCTTTGGTTTCAGAACTTCGTTATTGAATAGTCTAACGAAGGAAGGAAGGTGGACCTGGATCTGCTAGACGAAGTGCGCGAGCAAGCTCGCATTAATTCTAAGGCACTAAAGAAAAGGGTGGAGTTGAGGCAAAAGACCAAGTTGAAGCCTCGTCAATTCCGGGTTGCCAACTTAGTGATACGAAAGGCTCACCCCTATCAGTTGGAGAATAAGTTGTGTCCGAAGTGGACTGACCCATTCCGTATAGTTGAGGTGCTCGGGAATGGAGTTTACAGGCTCGAAACCCTCGAGGGGGGAGCTATACCTCGAATGTGGAATGGAGAAAATCTCAAATTTTATTTCAATTAAGACATTTTGTTATTGCTTTCTTTATGAGCGATGTAATGTTTAAGGGGATACTCTTTTTCCCTTACGAGGGTTTTTTAACGAGGTCACCCAATGAAAAATTGTTCTTGAAAGATGGTGCATTAGATTTGTTTATTTGTTAGCACACATAAGACGACCTTCCTCAGAAAGATTATTTGAGTAGGCGCCATGTGTGTATAACTGATTGTTTGATGCCAGATAAGGTGACCTCTCTCGGTGAGATTATCCGAGCAGGTGCTCTGTGTGCGAATTGTGTATCTATTGACAGATAAGACGACTTGTCTCGATAAGATTTCAAGTGGGTGCCCTATGTATCTATTGACAAATAAGACAACCTGTCTCTGTAAGATTCTAAGTAAACGCCCTGTGTATCTAGTGACAGGTAAGGCGACCTGTCTTGGTGAGATTATCCATGCAGGCGCTCTGTGTCCGAGCATAAGGTAAGGCGACTTGTCTCGGTGAGATTATCCGAGTAGGCACTTAATGTGTGAATTTTTTATCCATGATCAGATAAGAAGACCTTTCTCAGTAAGATGATCCGAGTAGGCGCCCTGTGTGTTAATTGGTTATCTGTTATCAGGTAAGCCGATCTTCCTCGGTAAGATGATCCGAGTAGGCGCCCTAAGTGTAAATTGGTTATCTGTTATCAAGTAAGACGACAGTTCCTCGGTAAGATGATCCGAGTAGACGCCCTGCGTGTAAGTTGATTTTATGTTGGCAGGTAAGGCGACCTCTCTCGCTGAGATTATTCGGGTAGGCGCTCTGTGTGAAAATCGGTCATCTATAGGCAAGTAAGATGACCTAGCTCGACGTCAGTACGACCACCCGAGTTCAGACTCTCTTCAGATGAACATTGTGACTAAGTTGTCTCAATGTATGGTAAATATTCAAGTAAGCACTCCGCACAGCAAAATCGGGTGAGATCGAGATATACAACTATATATGTCGAGAAGGAGCACTGACTTGTTGTAGTTGTGGGTGTATAGTTCATCAAAAGGTTAGTTCTTTGTTAGTCGAGGACTCCATAGTTTTTCATGCTTAGATTTTGCCTAAGTTGCATTCTTGTTATCTTTATTACTTTATGCTTAAGAGGTAGAATTGGTGCACGAGATTCTCTTATGTTGTTAGCACCATGAGTAAAGGTGCCCGTAGGTAGAATATTTTTTTTATTAGTTGAGATTATATTCTCGTAAGACTCTCCACTTAGCCAAGCTCAACTTGAGCTTGGGGGGCTTATGTATTGGACAGGAATGCTCGAGACCTCAGTCCAGGTATTTGGGGAAGGTCAGCTCGTTGTTTGGGCCCAAGAGGTGGGTCATGAGCTCGACCCAGATGTTGGTCAGCCTAGAAAAGGTAGTTAAGATAAAGAGATATTTTATTTGTTATCATATTATTCTGAAGATGAAGAGCTATTTTATCTCTTGTGATAATATTCAACTTAGTTATTTATTAATTAATACATGTTAGTTACATATTAATTAATAGTTGTTGGTTGAAAAGATAAATTTGTTAAATAAGAGAAGCACAATGAGTAAGGGTGAACACGTAAACAAAATATTTTCTTGTTGTTAGCACCTGAAGATAAGTGGTACCCCGTTAGCAGGTATTTTGCTGCTGTTATGTTATGCTTTCAGTAGAGATAAGATTCTCATGAGAGAAAATTGTTAAACGAGTAAGCTATAAAAGGGGCTTGAGATCGCAGATAAAGGGACGTTGTTTCTGAGACTGAAATTGAATACTTATTTGTTTTAGTAAACTCTTACTGACTTGATCATTGGAGTGTGATCAACAGGTTGAATTCCCTTTGTTTCCCCGAAATCAAGTTCTAGTGTAACAAGATGTAGAACAGATTTCAAAGGAGACAAACCGAAACTAGAACTTATCACCATAATCAATTGGTGAAAAGATTAACCGATGAGAACAACTATAAGTAAATTTTTTGAGGTCAATAGAATAGAATAATCATCATATCTCTTTACTATAACAAAATGTCATAATTTTTCATATATATATATATATATATATATATATATTCAAATTTAGAATTTCCAAAAAAAAAATAATTTTAATTCAATCATAATCTAAAATCATTCAAACGGACTATTAGTGTTTCATTAGAAAGACTACGATAAACGTGGACCTTTTTTTACCCTCTATCTGGAAAACTCAAAAATCAAGCAGGCAAAACAATGAAAAAAACATATAAAATTGTTCCTTCCTTTTTTATCTTTTCACTTGTACACAACAAAAAAATATCCTTACCTTTTTTTTTTGTTCATTTTCCTTTAAAACAAATAATTTAATTTTTTTTTGTACTGGACTAGAGCGTTGGGCTCGATGGTCAGGTGATCGGACATCGGTGCCTGCGTGGAGGAGATAAGCTCGATGGTCTAGTCAAGTTAATGGGCCACATAAGTGGACCCTAAGAATGCGTGTGTTAAAACCCGTATATACGTAAGGCCTAATCAGCGAAAATACATGTTGTGTGTATAGTACATTTGGGTCTAGCACAAGTAAATACACACTAAAGATGCCTAGGCCCAAGAGTACTAGGGTTTTTAGGGGTAAGCTGCATGCATGATACGTAAAGGTTAGAGCGCCTACAGTGATAGATGGGCCCCATAATGCTGGTACATGAGTTGGTACCTTGACGACCAAACTGTTAAGATTATGCACTCCAAGGAGGAAGATTTTGTGCGGTTGTTACACTAAGATTGTGTGACATCGTAACAGAGTGTCTTCCCATCAAACCTACTTTCACTCGAGATAAGATTCTCGTGAGGGAATGGTTGTTACAATGAGGTAGCCTAAAGTAGTCTATAAAAGGGATTCGTAATCCCTGGTAAAGGTACACCGTTTCTAAGACTGAAACTATTCACTTACTCATTGTTTCTTAGCCCAGTACTGACTTGATTATTGGAGTGCAATCAACAGGTAGGACCCCCTTCTGTTTCAAACGGAACCGCGTTCTAACATCCTAGGGAAAGAGCAAATTCCAACAGAGACAGACAGAGTCATAACCTGTTCCCAAAGTCAACCGACGATCAAATTAACTGCCAAGAACAATTTTATTTCGCTTTTTCTTGTGAACCTAACATAACTTATCTCTGCAAGAAGTAGTTGGACCTCTTATCACTGGTTACAATATAATAATTTTTTAGAGAAAACATTGATTAAAAATAAAATATTTCAAATATTTAAATTTAAGGACCAGTAATAAATAGTAATATGCTTCGAAAATAGAAATTTATTTTTAAAAATGAAAAATCCTTTTTTTTTGAAAAAAAATATCAAAACGAGATATAAGTAATATTTTTTTGAAAAAATGTTTTTCATTGAACCATTTTTTAAACTAGTTTCTAATCCATCCATCAATTTTCATACCAATTTTATTTGTTCATAAACTAGATTAAATGGATTTATTAATTTTTTGATTGAACTAGCAAGCCTTGTTATTATAGTTTCAAACTTAAAATCCCCGCAACGAATATATGTACTACCATTAGCAATAAGATTAAATTTTGCTGCCTTATTTTTATTTTACCATTTAATGCCCCATCTTTAGAACTTTAAAATAATAAAATTTTACCAACATAGCAGAAAAATAATTATATACACAGTTAATTAATCATGGATTAAATATATTTTTCAATACTATAATATAAAATTGATTTTTTTAGTTCAGACTTTACTTTCTATATACTTATTTAAAAAATTATTGAAATTAAAAATGAAAATCAATTTTGCACTATCGAAATATCGAAAAGGATATTTAATCCATCAATTATTTGGAGACGTAAATTACGAAACGTTAATCTTTTTCTTTGTCTAGTAAATTTAATGAAATGATTAATTAACATATTCATTTATTTCAGTTCTTAAACTTTAAAAAGTAATTTAGTTCAGGGTCACATATAAAATATACTCATTCCAAAATTTTCAGTTCTGTCTTATGATTATTTTCTTTAGTGTAGAACAACTTTAGTTCAGAATAAAGGGTTAGAGCACCTTATGATATTTATTATTTTTAAGCAATATAATATTTGTTCTGTACTAAAACAACAAATATATAAGTTTATTTTATGAGTTGGTATAGATTTTTAAGTTTTTATAAAATAAAATAAAAAATAAGTTCACAATTGCATGCCTTTATAGTTGAAGTGACTATTTTTTTATATAGAAAAAATATATTATAAAAGATACAATTGTAATTAGCTTTGATCATGTAAGAGATTTAAGAGTTTGGAAAGAAAGGAGAACCAAAAAAAAAAGGACGAGAAAGGAGGAACATAGAACGTCAAAAATAAAACAGAGTGATAAAAAGAAATAATTTTTTAATTTTTTTAATTTATAGATAAAAATTAGTTTTAACTTACAGAAAAATATTTATTGTTCACTTTTATATCTTAAAAAGTCTTGAATACATATTATAAATTTCAGTAATTCATTTATAAAATTGAGTATTTTACCTGAATTTTTATTAAAAACAATTATATTAAGTGTTTAAATATTTATTTATTTATTTACGTCTTTGACGGAATGAGGTGTTATTCTTACTTTTACTTTTTAATTTTAAATTTACTAATTAATTGTTTCATTCTATCACCTTGCTCTTTCCTTTTTCTTGAAGGAGGAGACGAGTTTAAAAAGATGAAAAAAAAAATGATTTGATTGACAAGTTAAACACATATCAACGGTAGCAAAATCAAACGATAAAATACTTAAATAAAAATAAAAATGATTATAAATATCAAATAATTTTTTAATAAAAGTTAAATTAAAATATTTAAATTTATAAATTAATTGAAATAGAATTAAATCTATATTATATAATGAAACATTGACGGGGATGTTGAATAAATGATATTGGTGAAAGAAAATGTTAAATGAAGTTTAAAGTGATATGCGGCACCGACATCTTTGATTATGGATGGAGAATTTTTTACCAAACCTTACCATCACCAACTTCTGGACTTGTGGGACCATATTTCACTCACTTCATATCTAAACTTCCTTTCATGTCTTGACACTTTACATTATCCTAAATTTTATCAAACTTTTCTTTAAATAATTAACTCACTATTATTATATCACATTTATTTATTTATTACTCATTTCTATTCAACTTTCTTTCTCTATATATCTCTAACACACAATTTAAATATAAATTTTTAATTTTTCTTCTTCCATGATTTGTAGCGGTCTTTAATGTAAATTTAGAATTCACATAGTACTCAAACTTTATCTTTTATTAAAAATAATATAAAATTAGAAAATATTATTGTTCTCGCCGGTTGACTCGCTTCGTCGGTTGACTCGAACGATAGCCTTTGGCCCTCCTATCTTTGCCTAAGAATCGTACTTCCTCGATCAAAGAATCTCTCACCTGCAATCCGACGCTCAAGTCAGTATAAGGGAAAAGAAACACCAAGTGTATAAAGTAGTTTCAGTCTTAGAAACTGTGTACCTTGCTAGGGTTCTTAGCACCCTTTATATAGGTTGAAACTAGGGTTTACATCTGTTTCTGTTACCCTTGTCTAGGGTTCCTTGGGGAACGTCCTTGCATCGTTATTTACATAATCTTAGCGTATTTGGCACATAGAACTTTCCTTAACTGGAGTGCAACGACTAATAGAGTGACCGCTAGGGTACCAACTTGTGTACCTAATCTCTGGCGCCATTTGTTTCTGCAGGTGCCCTAAGTATTCACGTGCCATGCATGCAGCTTCCCCTAGAAACCCTAACCCTAATGGGCCTTAGTGTCTCCAAGGATTATTTACTCGTGTCGCGCCTGTATGTGCTATACACACCACGTGCATGAATCTCTCGTGACTTAGGCTTCCCTCTTATCTGATGTTTAACAGATAACTTAGTATAATTCTGGGACCCACCTTACGTGGCCCAATATAACTGTTCAGACCGTCATGTCCGATCTCTCCCTCTTCTGGCGAGGTCTGATGTCGATCTCCAACGTTGATGTCTATGGTACTGTTCCTGCCGGTTGACTTGCTTCGTCGGTTGACTGGACGGCAGCCTTTGGCCCTTCTATCTCAGCCTGAGAATCGTACTTCCTTGATCAAAGAATCTCTCACCTGCAAAGACAAAAGGGTGCCTTGAGGACCGTTTGCACTCCGACGCTCAAGTCAGTAAAAGGGCAAAGAAACACCAAGTGTATAAAGTAGTTTCAGTCTTAGAAACTGTGTACCTTGCTAGGGTTCTTGGCACCCTTTATATAGGTTGAAACTAGGGTTTATCTTTGTGTTGTTACCCTTGTCTAGGGTTCCTTGGGGAACGTCCTTGCGTCGCTATTTACATAATCTTAGCGTATCTGGCACATAGAACTTCCCTTAACTGGAGTGCAACGAATAACAGAGTGGCCGTCTGGGTACCAACTTGTGCACCTAATCTCTGGCGCCATCTATTTCTGCGAGTGCCCTAAGTATTCACGTGCCATGCATGCAGCTTCCCTTGGAAACCCTAACCCTAATAGGCCTCAGCGCCTCTAAGGATCATTCTCTCGTGTCGTGCCTGTATGCGCTATACACACCATGTGCATGGATCCCTCGTGACTTAGGCTTCCCTCATATCTGATGTTTTAACTGATAATTAGGATAATTCTAGGGCCCACCTTATGTGGCCCAATGTAACTGTTCAAACCGTCGACGTCCGACCTCTACCTCTATTGGCGAGGTTCTATCTCTCCTTCTAACATCGAGGTCTATAGTACCGATGTTCAAAGACTGACCAATACCCTGATAGGTGTGTCTGGGGCCCACCTAACGTGGCCCCCTTCCACTAACAGGCACCAGTGTGCGATGTCTGAGGTCAGTCACTGGAGTTGATGACCGAGGACTGGTCGGGACAGGTACCGATGTCCAAAGACTGACCAATACCATGATAGGTGCGTCTGGGGCCCACCTTACGTGGCCTACTTCCACTATCAGGCACCAATGTGCGATGTCTGAGGTTAGTCACTAGAGTGGATGACCGAGGACTGGTCAGGACACAAGCCCCCTAGTCTCGAGTTGTAACTTGTTTCAGCGAAGAGACTAAGTGATTACCCTGGGCAACCTACGTGGCACTAGGTAACTGGATGTGAACAGTACACCGAAGTGACGTCTCACCATACTTTCTAGATCAGTGTACACGTGGCAAGATCAACGGCTATCACTTGTTGGCGCTTGCGCTTCTTCGTATACTGTTCAAACCTTTAAACCCTTACGCTCTCTTCACTGTTTCATTACTTTCACTTAAGCGAATCATTTCTCAAGCATTTCTTCAAAACGCTCTCTCTTCTTCTTCCAAAACTCAGAACTTCAAACCTTGCTTGATCAAAGCTATGAACTTTACTTGTTGCTTGCTCTTGCTTTATGATTTCGCTGCCCATAACATGCCATAACTGTTCTGGGACTGTTTATGTTTTCTACATTTTAGGTTTTCTGCACTTTACATTTCCTCTGTTTTTCGTTTCGTATCTCTGTTTTTCTATGTTTTTTTGGGTCGCGCCCCCAACTTCTTCTGAACCTTCGTTTTCTTCCTTTCTCTTATCTCTTTTTAGCTTCCTTTTTTAGATGGCCAGAACAAAAACAACACCGAACCCTCCACCTTCCATTAACTACCAGGCCCTCTATCGATGGGCCCCCGAAGCCCTTCTGGCTGAGACCTCCAACTTCTCCTCCAACCAAGACGTCATAACATACAAGGAGGCTGAAGCTTATGAGAAGTGTCGTGTCTTTGGGAGGGACCTGTGAGAAGGGCGAACCAGTGTGTGTTGACGATCGTGCGAACCCAGCTGGAGGCCCTTTCTTCTTTATGTATTCCACCATTTTCAAGCGGGTCAAGCTTCGCTTGCCACTTACGGGTTCAAACGCGTGTTGCTCACGGAGGTCAACATGGCCCCTACCCAACTGCATCCCAACAGCTGGCCTTCGTAAGGGCCTTCAACATTCTGTGCAACCACCTTGGCCACACACCCTCCGTGGATGTCTTCCTGTATTTCTTCGAGGCGAAGAATCCTAGCAAGAGGCTATGGTTGAGCTTCAACGGAGTGGCGAGGAGAGTTCTCCTCACTCTATTTCAGCAATCCTACAAGGGCTTCAAGAAGAAGTTTTTCAAGGTGAGCAGCAGCGTCCACGACCCTACCCTTCTAGACGGATTTCCCCTCTATTGGGTGAAGAACCCTGGACTAAAAAAGCCTAGGAGCCTTGAGGATTTGACCCCACCAGATCGTGAGATGTGCTAACTCCTTTCGGGTTTGGGAGCGGTGTTTGACACTGCCAAGCTGATCAAGCTTGAATTCTACGCCAAAGCTCTTAAGGGCTATATTGGTACTGTTCATATATATGCTTCATCTTTGTCTTTACCTTTACTTGTTCATTATTGTCAATTGCATGCTGTGTGGAGTTAGCTTCTTACGCTTTGTTGTTTCTATGCAGACATGACTCTTAACGTGGAGAGGAAGAAAAAGTTGGTCGATCTACTCGCCAAGCGCAGGGCTGCTGTTGTCGATGTGGGCACTTCAACCCCTACAACCCTTCCTTCCCCTGCTACCTACGTGCCAAACTCATCAGCACCAGCTCATGTTGAAAAACGAAAGGGGGTGGTGGTGGAGACAAGCTCAAAGGACGAGGACACCGGCTCGGGCCTTGTATTCAAGAGGCACAGGGTGATGACACCGTGGCGCCTTCGCACTCTGCATCTGGCAGACTTACTCCAACCTTTAGGGACAACCCTCCAAGTGCTTCCTCCCCTCGCGACCTTATCGTGCATGAAGGAGGGGGGCGAGCGCTCCTGAAGATCGTCAGGCTCTGCCCGCTGTTGAGCTTCCCCCATCATCCAACAAGCCCTTAGACGCTTCCAAGACACAGAAGTGGTGGAGAGCCTTGGTGGGAACCTCCTCCAAGACCGCGTGGCTCAAGGCCTTGGGGATTTCCTCATTGTGTCCAACCTTGCTCTGAGTAAGGCGGAAGACGTACAAGACTCGCAGGTTGAGACAACGAAGCTGAGGGAAGAGCTAGCTCTCCAAGCCAAGGCCCTCTCCAATCGTGAAACGACCATGTATCAGGAGCTGGCGAATCTTCGTAAATTAGAGAAGGAGGTCAAGAGGCTTCTCTTTGAAAAGTCCCAGGAAGCCCTTGAATCTGAATCGAAGATCTTGCTTCTCTGCAACAAGGTGGTCGAACTGGAGGAGAAGGTAAAGGAGGTGCAGGCCAAAATGGCCAAGCTAGAGGAGAGGGTCACCCAACGCAAAGTCCAACTGGGGCAAGTGGAGGGGGAGCTGGCTGAGAAGGTCGAACTCTTCAAGAAGACAGAAGAGAAACTCAACAATGACGTCGTTGATGCTTATGGCGAGGGGTTCCAAGATGCCATGGCTCAGTTTGCCTGGGTGCATCCTGAGGTGGATCTTTCCCCTTTCGCAGAGTCGAAGTGTGTTGTTGATGGGCAACTCGTGCCCAGGGAGTAACTTCTTTCTGTAATTTTTAACTTCTTGACGAACAGTTTTCACCTTGTGTATATGTATATATATATTTATGAGCATTTGCTCTTTCTTTGGTCTTTTTGTCTTAGTTGCCTTTTCTTGCATTAACTTCGACTAACAGCGTCTTCGACATAGATTCACCTCTTAGGTAGCGCGCTTAACTCCATATGCTTTAACTTCCTTTGACCTTTGTTGTCTTCAAGGTATGTGCGCAAACTCTCGGCCTAATCTTTGTCGTACGAGGATAAGGAAAACTCCTCCTACTGCTTTTATTTTTCTCTTGCAAGATACGAGAAAGGTCTCCTTGCCGATCTTATCCCTACCCTCTTCAGGTCGACGGGAATGCCCTGCTGGTAACACTGGTGAACCACACCACTCTCGACCTTGGCTTACAAACAAGGGAGAAGTGTATCCTTTCGATCTCGACCCTGCGTTACGAGGGTAAGGGTGAATTTAACTGGCGGACCATACTGTTCGACCCTGACGTTCCCGCAGAAGAAGGACGCTCACTCAGGAACCATACTATTCTCAGTCTTGGCGTTTCTAACCCAGGAGAATGGTCTGTAACTAACCTCGTCCTTGCCCATGGGATAGGGGAGGATGTAACTGTTGAACCATATTGTCTGACCTTGGTGTTCCCACACAAGAGGGAGGCTCACTAAGGAACCATACTATTCCCAATCTTGGTGTTTCTAACCCAAGTGAACCGTTCTTGTCTGACCTCGTCCTTGCTGTACGAAGTCAAGGGACAGGTTCTTAATAACTGACCGCTACCTTGCTATATGAAGTCAAGGGACAAGTCTGAATCACTGACCACAACCTTCCTATAAAAAGTCAAGGGACAGGTCTTTAACGGTTGAACCATACTGATGTGATTCCAATAGCCACATAGAACAAGATTCTTGACACTTTGAGGAATCACCTTGAGCTGGAAAATGTAGAGGCACTTTCTTAGAAGTTGGATCATAGTTCTAAGATCAAGAACTCACCAAAACAAGTACCAAATCCCAAACTCATTTGGATGAACCAAATATTGTCAAATTGAATCAACAAAGGAGAAGGAAAAGAGCAAACCGAACAGAAATTAAAAAACTAAACAGAAAATAGATGCTGGAAAATTAAAGAAACCGAACAAAGACAACTCAAAACTCAAGGAAACAAGAACAAATTGAAGAAGAAGAAAGGAAGGAGAAGAGAATGCTCATGAAGATGGAGGAATGGTTGGATGATCACGCCACTAGAAGAATGGATGCTCCTAGATGAGTGTGGAAGCCGCCACTTGAGGAAACCATGGTCCTTCAAGATAAGACTAGAGAAGAAGCTCAAAGCTCTCCAAATGCTCACTCCAAGTTTGAGTATAGTTTCTTTAGATAAAATTCAAATCTGAATTTTACAAAGGAAGCACCTCTATTTATAGCCTAAGGTGCTGAAAAATAGGTGGGAAATTTCAAATAAACTCATTTGAAATTCCCACCAAAAACAAGTCACATGGGAGGTGTGACCTTTTTCTACTATGACACCTCCCAAAAACTATACCTACACCACTCTCCTAAGTCACATGGACAATGTGACTTTATTTTACATTTTCACACACCTTTATTTAATAACCACACCTCCTAAAACTATACAAGAGTATTTCAAAGCTTGGCCTTGCCCCTCATGGGATGGATTTGGGCTCTTTGGGCTTTGGCCTTCTTGGGCTTGGGCTTGGGCTTTGGGCTTGGGCCTCATCTTTATTTTATGTCTTCTTTTAATTTTGAGAAGACTAGAAGGAAGAACTTCAAATGTGAGGGTGGATGTCCTCTTCCTCCATTAATAAAAGCCTCCTTTATTTGATTCTCATCATACTCCTCGAGTTGGAGAGAATTCGTCCACGAATTCTGAATCCCTGCATATAACAAAGTCAGTTTAGTTTTACAATTAAAAGTGGAAGAAAAATGTAAACATGACTTAGTATTTTTAAATAATGGGATTTCAGAAAAGGAGGTTCTATTAATCGACCAAGTTGGTAAAATTTGTTTGGGAATGATGTGATGTTTTGGAAAAAGACCTCTTAAATGGTGACAACCATTAGGAGGTATGAACAAATTATCCCTAACAGTTTTTAACCAAGATGGTGGTGAAATAGGAACCTTGGGTAAGGAAAAAGATAAGGAAGGAAAACACCTTGGAGGTGAAAGGATTAGATCCATGTCAACTTGGCCTTCTTTGTCTTTTTCATTTTTACTTGTGGGAAGTGGGTGAGTTAGGTCTTGTTTTACCTTCTTTATCTTTAAGATTTGCTTTTGTGGACAATGAAGAGCGATGTGCCCAAAACCTAAACATTTAAAACATTTGATATTTGAAGTTTTGGTAGGTGATTTAGGAGTAGAAGGATTTGTAGTAGAAACTTTTTTTGGAAACATGGTTTGTTTGGAAAAAGTGGAAGGAGAAATTTGAGTAGAAATTTTGTTTGCATCCTTCCTAGAAGAGTTGTACAAATCATCATCATGAGTATTTTTGCAAGTTTTTTTCAAAAGATATGATTCTACCTTGATGGCTTTGTGAAACACTCTCTTTAAAGAAGAATATTCTTTTAATTCTACAAAGTCTCTAATATCTCTTCTCAAACCACGTACAAACCATTTAATCTTTGACTCTTCATTAGCATGCATATTCATTTTAGTCAAAGTTGTTTCAAAATCTTTAAAGTATTCATCTACCATCCTATGTCCTTGAGGAAGCCTTTGGAACTTCAACAAGTGTTCCTTCCTAGAAGGAGGAACAAACCTCGCGCGCATACACTCTTTCAAAGCATTCCAAGAAACCACGGGAGGTTTCTTGCGATATATAATGTCCATTACAATTTTATGCCACCATTCTTTGGCATAGCCCAAAAAGGATGAAGAAACTATCCTAAGTTTATCGTCATCTTGGACCTTATACACATGAAAATAATGGTCAACCTTAGTCTCCCATTCTAAATACACATTAGGATCACTATCACCATTAAAACTAGGGACTTTTTTACAAGCAATGTTGAACACTTGGTGATATCTTTGGTCACGGTTATAGCTCTCTTCATGAGAATGATGGTGATGCCTCCTTCTTCTATGTTCTTCTTCACCAAGGACTGAAGCTTTGGAAGGAGAATGCTGTTTGTAAGATGCACCACTTGAATAGTCAGCCATTTTGCAAATAAAAAACAGCAAACACACAAAAACAGCAAACAAGTTAAAAATTAGCAAAAACAGTGAGCTTTGCAATTGAAACTGCCGAAGTGAATTTAAGGCTGAAAAAGATATCACTCTCAAAGAAATAATGCTCTTGCTCCAATCTGATCTTGAGGCCTTGGAATCCTCAAATGAAATATGTCAAAGCAAGCACACCAATCTTAAGAGCAAACCACCACAAAACCAAAGAAACAATAAAGACAAACAAGAAAAGGTATAAGCAAGGAAAGGTAATTGCAAAAGGAATACTATATGTAAGACAAACTCAAAGAGTAAGAATGAAAGACAATCAAGAAAATAAAGAACTCAATGAGAAAAGTAGGCACACAAAAGAATACTTAAGGAAAAGCACTAGAGTAGATGAAGAAAACAAAAAAATTAGCTACTGGAAATTTTTTTTTTTTTTTTTATGCAAACTGTGTTTGATATTCACTGATTTAACTGGAACGTTTTAGAGCGAACTGGATTATGAAATTTTTACCACAGAAACTTCAAGATGTTAACTCAAAAATGGCACTGGAATCAATTAAAAACAGTAAGCCAATTGAGAGAAATAAATTTTTTAAAATCACTGCCAGATTACCGTATTTTTTTCGGCAGGAATGTACACTTTTTTTATTTTATTTATCATTTTTTGTGTACTTCATATTTTTGAATGATTCTTTTTTCTATTCTTTTCTAACACTTTGAATATCTCAAATCCAGAATTTCAGAATTTTACAGTACGTAAATCAGTTGCAATAAGGAAAAACAGTAAGCACTTTTTTCAGAAACAGAGGAATCCTAATAGGAATAAAAAACAGAATGATGAACTAGCAAAGACATAATAGAAAATGATGTATTGGAACTTGTATAGGTCTAGAATACAAGTATGAACTCAATTCTAAAAAGAAAATGCACAAAGGATCAACATCAATTCAGAAAATTATATGACACTAAAGCAAGAAACAATCAAAACAATAAAAGTACTACTAGATGTAATAACATATATGGAATAACATGACTAAGACAAAACTTGACAAGATTCAAAAATTAAAAGACACAACACAAATTGTAACAAGTGAAAGGAAGCTTAAGGTAAACTCTAGGAAGGATAATGCCATTCCAAAAGAGCAACCATACTCATAAGAATTATGAGTGCTATAAACCTTTCCACAAACACTTGGAGCAAAAGAAAAAAAACAGCAAGAATACTCAATTAAAAATGCTAAAACAGAAACTTAAATTGCAAGAAATTAAAAAGCTCTTGAAATAAAGTGCACACAACTCAACAATTAAACAAGAATGAACCTAAGACTCATGATACCACATGATGTGATTCCAATAGCCACATAGAACAAGATTCTTGACACTTTGAGGAATCACCTTGAGCTGGAAAATGTAGAGGCACTTTCTTAGAAGTTGGATCATAGTTCTAAGATCAAGAACTCACCAAAACAAGTACCAAATCCCAAACTCATTTGGATGAACCAAATATTGTCAAATTGAATCAACAAAGGAGAAGGAAAAGAGCAAACCGAACAGAAATTAAAAAACTAAACAGAAAATAGATGCTGGAAAATTAAAGAAACCGAACAAAGACAACTCAAAACTCAAGGAAACAAGAACAAATTGAAGAAGAAGAAAGGAAGGAGAAGAGAATGCTCATGAAGATGGAGGAATGGTTGGATGATCACGCCACTAGAAGAATGGATGCTCCTAGATGAGTGTGGAAGCCGCCACTTGAGGAAACCATGGTCCTTCAAGATAAGACTAGAGAAGAAGCTCAAAGCTCTCCAAATGCTCACTCCAAGTTTGAGTATAGTTTCTTTAGATAAAATTCAAATCTGAATTTTACAAAGGAAGCACCTCTATTTATAGCCTAAGGTGCTGAAAAATAGGTGGGAAATTTCAAATAAACTCATTTGAAATTCCCACCAAAAACAAGTCACATGGGAGGTGTGACCTTTTTCTACTATGACACCTCCCAAAAACTATACCTACACCACTCTCCTAAGTCACATGGACAATGTGACTTTATTTTACATTTTCACACACCTTTATTTAATAACCACACCTCCTAAAACTATACAAGAGTATTTCAAAGCTTGGCCTTGCCCCTCATGGGATGGATTTGGGCTCTTTGGGCTTTGGCCTTCTTGGGCTTGGGCTTGGGCTTTGGGCTTGGGCCTCATCTTTATTTTATGTCTTCTTTTAATTTTGAGAAGACTAGAAGGAAGAACTTCAAATGTGAGGGTGGATGTCCTCTTCCTCCATTAATAAAAGCCTCCTTTATTTGATTCTCATCACATACTATTCTCAGCCTTGGTGAACTTACGCAAGAGGGATGCTCACCGAGGAACCATACTATTTCCGACCATGGTGTATCACTTCAAGGGAGAGGTTCATTAACTGCTGAACCATACTATTCTCAGCCTTGGTGAACTAACACAAGAGGGAGGCTCACCGAGAAACCATACTATTCTGACCTTGGTGTATCACTTCAAGGGAGAGGTTCATTAACTGCACTGCACAAGTTATTTCTTAACTGAATAACTGAAATTTTATTGGGTGACCTCGTTAAAAAAACCCTTATAAGGGGAAAAGAGTGTCCCCTTAAACCGTGTACAATGCAAAACATCTTAACTAAAATAAAACTTAAGGTTGATCGTGTTCCAAGTACGAGGGATCGCACCACCTTCTAACGTCTCGAGCCTGTATGCTCCATTCCCAAGGGCCTCTTTCACTCTAAAAGGACCAGTCCACTTGAGGGATAACTTGTTTTCTAGCTGGTACAGGTGGGCCTTTCGCATCATCAGGTCGACGACTTGGAACTGCCGAGGTCTCAGCTTGGAGTTGTACTTGTACTTCACCCTCCTCTTCAAGGCTTTAGCCTTAATCCTTGCTTCCTCCCTTACTTCGTCCAATAGGTCCAGGTTCACCTTTCTCTCTTCATTGGACTCTTCGACCACAAAGTTCTAGAAACGTGGCGAGTTCTCCTGGATTTCTACTGGAATCATTGCGTCCGAACCGTACACCAAGCTAAAGGGTGTTTCTTTGGTTGTGGACTGGGGAGTAGTGTCGTAAGCCCACACAATTCTAGGAACTTCTTTTGCTCAGGTCCCTTTAGCTTTGTCTAGCCTTCTCTTCAGACCCCTGAGCAGAACTCAGTTGGCAGACTCGACTTTCCCGTTTGTCTGGGGTTGTTCAACCGATGCGAACACATGCTTTACTCCCAGCTCTGTACATAACTTGTCCAATTGCTGGCTTGCAAACTGGGTACCATTTTCCAACACCAACCTCTTTGGGATTCCAAAGCAGCGGCACACTATGTTCTTCCACACAAAGTGTTGGATCTTATGAGTTGTGATCTGTGCTACTGGCTCAACCTCTATCCATCTTGTGAAGTACTCTATGGCAACCACGAGGTACTTCATCTGCTGCACTGCCAAAGGGAAGGTCCCAGAATGTCGATCCCCCACGTATGAAATGGCCATGGGCTGTAGATCGACCTAAGCTCTTCTGGAGGCGCCTTGTGCCAGTCGGCATGTTGCTGGCACTGTTTGCACCGCTGTGCATACCTCGTGCAATCTTCCCTCATGCTTGGCCAGTAATATCCTGCACGAATGGCCTTCGACGAGAGGGATTGGCCGCCGATGTGGGTACCGCATATCCCCTCATGCAATTCTTCCATAATGCGCAAGCATTGCTCATCAGTTACACATACCAACATAGGGTGGGTGAACCCATGCCTAAACAACTTTCCATCAATCAAGGTGTACTTGCTCGAATGTTTCTTTATTTTCTAGCCTTTGTGGGCTCTAGCGGGAGTATCCCATCAGTCAAATAGTGTTGGTAGGGTGTCATCCAAGTTTCTCTTGTTTCAACTTGGTAAACCTGCGACGACATCTCCCAACAACCGAGTACATGCTTATTCTGGGTGTTTTCAACGTCTCCTGCGTTAAAGACCGATGACTCCTCCTCACTCCCTCCAATGTGCTCATCTGCTAGACCTCTGCCATATTGTCTGTGATAGTTCGAGGTGTCCTCAGGGTCTCTTGAATTACTGTCCTATGTCTGCCCCCCTTGCTCGAACTAGTGAGCTTTACAAGCAAGTTTGCTCGGGCATTCTGTTCTTTGGGCACGTGGACTAACTCGAACACCTCAAATGTCTCCTTCAGAACTTGGATGTACTTTAGGTATGCGACCATCTGAGGGTATTTAGCTTGGTATTCCTTCGTGACCTGACCTGTGACTAAACTCTTCGCCAACAAACCTTTCGCTCCCATCTCCTTAGCCAGCAGCATTCCAGCGATCAGGGCCTCATACTCTGCTTGGTTGTTACTGGCCTTGAAAGCGAACCGTAGGCCTGCTCAATTAGCAACCCATCTGGTCCTTCCAAGATGACACCAACCCCACTACCTTGTTGGTTGGAGGAACCATCTACAGAGAGCACCCATCTAAAACCTGCTCCTTCTTGGTGTGTGGCTGCCGAGGAGAGCTCTACTACGAAGTCAGCATAAACTTGGCCTTTAATGGGGCCTCTAGGCTCATACTGCACATCGAATTCTGATAGCTCATCGCACCATCATGCCTACCATATCTGGCTTCTGTAAGACCTTGCGAATTGGAAGGTCCGTCATTACTATTACGGTAAAGCTCTGGAAGTAGTGGCAAAGTCTTTGCGCTGAGAACACTACTGCTAGAGCCACTTTCTCTAAGGCCTGGTATCTCACCTCTGAACCCTGCAACACTTTGCTAACAAAGTAAATTGGCTTCTGCACCTGGTCCTGCTTTTGCAGCAGAACCGAACTGATCGCCTTCTCTTTAACTGCAAAGTATAGGCGGAGGGGAGTACCTAGTTCTGGCTTGCACAACACTGGTGGACTGGCCAGGTACTCCTTCAATTTTAAAAACGCCTTTTCGCACTCTCTGGTCCATATGAACCTACTGTTTCTCTTCAGGCACTAGAAATAAGGATGCCCCTTATCTCCTCCTACTGCTACGAATCTGGACAGAGCAACCATGCGCCCTGCCAACTGCTGCACCTCCTTAATCGAGATCGGGCTCCTCATTGCTATTACCGTAGCGCACTTCTCAGGATTCGCCTCTATCCCATGTTCAGTGAGTAGGAACCCCAAGAACTTGCCTGTTTCAACCCCGAATACGCACTTCTCTGGGTTCAGCTTCAACCTGTACTTGGCTATTGTGGTGAATAACTCCTCCAGGTCTACTACGTGTTGTTCCCTATGCTGGGAGGTGACCACCATGTCGTCTACATACGCTTGGACATTTAGCCCTAGCATGGGCGCTAACACTCTGTCTATCAGCCTTTGGTACGTCGCCCCTGCATTTTTCAGCCCAAAGGGCATCACCTTATAACAGTAACAAGACAGCTCTGTCATGAACGCCTTCTTGCACTCGTCCCTGGGGTGCATCATGATCTAGTTGTAACCAAAAAAGGCATCCAGGAAGCTGAGCAGTCCGCAGCCGGACACACTGTCTACCAAAGCATCAATACTGGGCAACGGGTAGGAGTTCTTCGGACAGGCCTTGTTGAGGTCTGTGAAGTCAACGCACATCCTCCACATCCCGCTGGCCTTCTTCACTAGTACCACATTGGCCAGCCATTCAGGGTACTGAATTTCCCTGATGTGACCAGCCTTCAACAGTTTCTCTATCTCTTCGCGGACGACCTGACGCCTCTCCTCGTTGAACTTTCGTCTTCTCTGGCGAACAGGTCGGACCTGGGGTCCATGGTGAAACGGTGGCACAGGAAGTCAGGATTTAAGCCAGTCATGTCAGAGGCAAACCACACAAAAGCATCAAGGTGTCGTGCTATGACCTCGGCAATCTAATCCTGTGTCCCTTGGCCCAAATATTTTCCAAGCTTGAACATCTTCCCACCAATCTCTCGCTCTAGCACATTTTCGGTGGGTTCGGGTCGTCTCTCCCGGGCCATCTTTGTGCGGGTAACCCCTTCTTCCCTTGGAGGTTGAGTGGTAACAGGGAACACTCATCTCGTCGTCTTGAGGCTATTCTCGTAACATTTCTTAGCCTCTTTTTTATCAAACTTGATGGTGATCACCGTACCCTCGAGGGAAGGCAACATCATCTTCATATGCATCGTAGAGGCAATCGCTCCAATCCTGTTCAAAGCAGGTATACCTAACAGTATATTGTAGGCTGATGGGGCATTAACAACGAGATACCTGATGTTGGCAGTGCGTGAAGTTGTGCCATCTGTGAAGGTCGTCATCAGCTCTATATGCCCACGTACCTCCACTTGGTCTCCAGCGAAACCGTACAAGCAACTGGTATAAGGTCTCAACTGCTCTAGAGACAACTGCAACTTGTTAAAGGTCGACCAGAACATCACATCGACCGAACTTCCTTGGTCTACGAGGATGCGATGCACCCTTCTCCCTGCTGTAACTACCAAAATTACTACCGGGTCATTGTCATGTGGTATGACATCCTGGCGATCAGCCTTGGTGAAGACGAGGTCGACATCGGGAGTCTGATCTGTCTCCTGTACCTCCATTGCCATTACCTCTTGCGTGTACTTCTTCCGTTGGGAGGCGGTGCATCCTCCTCCTGAAAACCCTCCAGAGATGGTGTTGATTTCACCATGAATGGGCACCTCGTGCCCCTGATCTACCCCTGCGGTTTCCAACGCCTGATCGTCTTGCGGCTCCTAGAGGTAGTCCTTTAAGAAGCCGCTTTTCACTAGCTCATCCAGTTGGTGCGCCAGGGCCAAGCAATTGCGTATGTAGTGGCCATACGCTTGGTGGAATTCGCACCAAGCGTCCTTGTTGGGCCCCATCTTCCTGTCGGTCTTTGGAGGTACCTTCAATTTTGCTACTATGTTAGGAATAGCAATCAACTCCTTGAGTTCTACACGAAAATTATGTTTTGGGGCGGGTCCCTTCGCGTGCACGTCCCCGTCTAGGGCCTTTCATAGGGTTTCCCCGCACCCTTCTTCTCTGTGGTCGCCTCGTGCACCCTAATGGGCTTAAGTCGACCTGTTGATCGAGGTCAAACATAACTGACGAGACCACATTTCTTTGTGACTCGATCATCCGCAGCGATGTGCGCCAAAGCTCAACGCCTGATCTCGTTGAACGTCTTTGGGTAGAACCTTAGCAGCGATTCACTGAAAGGTCCTAGAAGTATTCCCTTGACGAAGGCGTGCACCGTCATGGCCTCATCTGTGGGTTTCAACCTCACTACTTGGACCCCAAATCTGTTCAAGAACTCCTTTAAGGACTCTTCCTAGAAGCAAGGCAAAGTAAACATTGTGGAGGATGCACTTTCTAGAAGATATACTTTGCTAAAACTTTTAAGTTCTCAATATCTTGGCTTTGATCACATTAAGGAACTTTATCATGATGACCTTGATTTTTCTCTCATCTATAAAGAGTGTCTTAAGGGAGGACACAAAGATTTTTTTATACAAGATGGCTTTCTTTTTAAAGGAAAACGTCTTTGTGTCCCTCAAAGCTCTATTAGATTATCTCTTGTTAGAGAAGCTCATGAGGGGGGTTTAATGGGTCACTTTGGGGTTGCTAAAACTTTGGATGTGTTGCATGAACATTTCTTTTGGCCTCATATGCATAAACATGTTCATAGTTTGTGTGATAAATGCTAAAGCTAAATCTAAGATGCATCCCCATGGTTTATACACTCCTCTTCCTATCCCTTCAATGCCTTGGGTTGACATATCTATGGATTTCATCTTAGGATTACCCAAGACATCAAAGGGAAAGGACTCCATTTTTGTGGTAGTGGATCGTTTTTCAAAGATGGCTCACTTTATTCCTTGCCACAAAGTGGATGATGCATGTCATATTGCAAACCTCTTCTTTCAAGAAGTGGTTCGCTTGCATGGGATCCCTAGATCTATAGTGTCCGATAGAGATCCCAAGTTCTTAAGTCACTTTTGGAAGACCTTGTGGGGCAAGCTTGGAACTAAACTTTTATTTTCTACCACTTGCAACCCACAAACTGATGGTCAAACCGAGGTGGTGAATAGAACTTTGGGACAACTATTGAGATGTTTCATTTCGGGGAATCCTAGAGTGTGGGAGAATTTACTACCCCATGTTGAGTTTGCATATAACCGTGTAGTAAATTCTACCACCTCACATTCTCCTTTTGAGGTTGTCTATGGGTTTAACCCCTTAACACCTCTTGATCTTCTTCCTATTCCCATTCTTGGAGATGTCTTGTGCAAAGATGGGGATGAAAAGGCTTCTTTTGTGAAAACTTTGCATAAAGACATCAAGAAGAGAATTGAGAAGAAGGTTGGCAAGTATGCTGAACTTGCCAATAAAAGGAGAAAAGCATTGTTGTTTAAGGAGGGTGATTGGGTGTGGCTTCACTTGAGGAAGGATCGTTTTCCTACTCAAAGGAAGTCCAAACTAATGCCTCGTGGGGATGGACCTTTCCAAGTCCTAAAGAGGATTAATGATCAGTGATCTAACTCCTTTTTCTGTAGGTCTCCAGAATTCGTGGTCGAATTCTCTCCAACTCGGGGAGTATGATGGAGATCAAGCTCAAGTGGACATGGAGGCCAATCATCAAGAGCAAGAAGAGGTTGAGGCTCAAATGGAGGACGCTCATGGAGGTCAAAGCCCACCTCAAAGGCTTACAAGGAGCATGTTCAAGGCTTTAGGAGCTAATGGACGTTTGTTTTCTCTTTTTGTAATTTCTTTGTTTGAAGGTGCTTAGAGGGAAACATAAGAAACCTCTTTTGTCAAAGCATCTTTAGGTCTTTAGTATAGGAGTCTTAAGGGGGTGTGCGTTTAGTAGAGAGGTGTAGAAATAATAGGGAGGTGCCAAAGTGAGAGAGGAAGTCACACTTCCCTCATGACTTAGGATTGGCGCCACTTTCATTTTATTTAGGGGGAATTAGCATTTGTTTTAGTTTACATTTCAGCACCTCCTAGCCTATAAATTAAGGTGCTGCCTTTGTATTTTTCAGATTTGAATTTTGAATTAGAGAAACTATACTCAAATTTTGAGAGAGAATTGGAGAGCTTTGTGCCTTCCTCACTTAGTCTTATCTTGAGAGTTCTTGGTTACCTCAAGTGGCGGCTTGCACACTCATCTTGGAGGCTCCATCCTCTAAGTGGCGTGATCATCCAACCATTCCTCCATCTTTATGAGCTTTCTCTTCTCCTTCCTTCCTTCTCTTGTTATGTTCATGTCTTAGCTTTGATTCTTTGCTTTTTCAGTTCGGCATTTTCAGTTCATTTGTGTTTTGCTTCGGTTCATTTTCTGCTTTGCTGTTCTTCATTGTTTCTTCTTCATTTCTAGCCTATTTGTTCGGTGCAATTCTGTTCTTGTGCTTTTTGTTCGGTGCCTTTGCCTTTTCTTCCATTTTGTTCGGTTCAATTTGACAATACATGGAACTTCCATATGAGTTTGGGTTTTGGTACTAGTCTTGGTGAGTTCTTGAACTTAGAACCTTGATCCAATTCTATGAAAAAGTGCCTACCTCATATCCAACTCAAGATGATTCCTAAGAATGTCAAGAATCATTCATAATGTGCTATTGGAATCATATCACAAAGGGCGCCTTGACGGCCGTTTGCACTCCGACGCTCAAGTCAGTATAAGGAAAAAGAAACACCAAATGTATAAAGTAGTTTCAGTCTTAGAAACTGTGTACCTTGCTAGGGTTCTTAGCATCCTTTATATAGGTTGAAAATAGGGTTTACCTCTGTTTCTGTTACCCTTGTCTAAGGTTCCTTGGGGAACGTCCTTGTGCCGCTATTTACATAATCTAGCATATCTGGCACATAGAACTTCCCTTAACTAGAGTGCAACGACTAATAGAGTGGTCGTTTGGGTATCAACTTGTGCACCTAATCTCTGGCGCCATCTGTTTCTGCGGGTGCCCTGAGTATTCACGTGCCATGCATGCAACTTCCCCTGGAAACCCTAACCCTTAATGGGCCTTAGTGCCTCCAAGGATTATTTACTCGTGTCGCGCCTGTATGCGTTATAGACACCACGTGCATGGATCCCTCGTGACTTAGGCTTCCCTCTTATCTGATGTTTAACTAATAACTTAGTATAATTTTGGGACCCACCTTACGTGGCCCAATATAACTGTTCAGACCATCGACGTCCGATCTCTCCTTCTTCTGGCGAGATCTGATGTCGATCTCCAACGTCGATGTCTATGGTATCGATGTCCGAAGACTGACCAATACCCTGATAGGTGCGTTTGGGACCCACCTTACATGACCTACTTCCACTATCAGGCACCGGTGTACAATGTATAAGGTGAGTCACTGGGTTTGATAACCGAGAACTGGTTAGGACAATTATTTTAACAACGATATAGTAAAAGACATTAATTTATAATTATGATTATATAAAATACAATTTTAAAATGGTTCATCTAATTGTTTCTCTTTCAATAATAATATGGTAAAGAGAAGATATCAATACACTTTAAAGTTATTAAAAGAGTTGAGTCCAGTTAGCGATCCGAATAATAGTAATTATAATATAAAAAAAGGTAAAAAAAAAATGTTAAGTTGATGCAGCAACGACAAGTGAAGCCACTAGTACAAAAATAAGAAAATAACACTCATTATTTAATGCGATTCAGCGCTTAAACGCATTCGTAAAAAACGCGGTGACATTTTTGAAATTATTTTGATTTACAAATGCGGTTTTTAAGTTTAGCCGCATTTGTAAATGGTTTTTACCCTAAAAATTTTAGGCGCTCAACAGTTTCGTTCATTCTCCGTTTACGCTCATATCTGTTCTTCGTTTTCTTTGGTTGCGAAGTTCTGCATTTTCGAAGGTACGTAACTGCATTGCCCCTCATTCTCTTGTTTCCATTGCTCCTAACAACTGCATTGAACTCCAATGGCTTTCGCTTTCCATATTGCTTTCGTTTTTAATGGGTTTCGCTCTGCATTTTGAAGGTGTACTCTTCCATTGCTTCCGCCGCTGTCGCATTTCGCTCTCGCCGCTCCGCCACTGCTTTCGCCGCCGCTGTTGTGTTTCCTCTTCTCCCCTTCCACTCTTCACCAACAACGTGCCCCTAAAACCCCAGCTCATTCAGAAGAACATATAAATGCGAGCTCATTCAGAAGAATATACAAATGCGGCTATTTCAAATAACCGCATTCGTAAATCGCATTTACAAATGCGGCTCTATAGCCGCATTTGTATTTCTCTGATTTACAACTGTTTGCTGATCAAATGCGGCTCTATAGCCGCATTTGTAAATATAAAATAGTCGCATTTGATTAGCATTTCTGCGCTACTGAGCAGACAGCGCGAAAAAAGATAATAGCTGTAGGGAAAACACGTGCATGTTGCATGAACATTATTTTTTTATTATTTATTCATCATTGTGTAATGATAATACTTTATTTAAATAATATGATGCTATACAACAATTATCAATATTTTTTATTTCCTTTTAATATATGGATATGTTATTTTTAAGAATCATTATGTAGATATAATAAATGATTGAAATGAACAATAATTCTTTTAAAATGATTAATGGAGTAACTTAATTTATGTATATAATGACAAGTAAATTTTTAGACATGTGAAGTTAACTCTCCTTTATACAAAGAAAATGATAATTTGATAACTCAGAATTGTATAAAATTTTTAATATGATGAATTTAAAATTAAATATGTATAATAAAAAGTAAGTTTAGAATTAAATGATATAAAAATATTAAAATAATAATATTATGAATTGTAACGTGATTATATAAAAAAATACATATACCTTTATTCAATTATACAGTTAAAGAAAACTACTTTCATATACAAGAAATTTGTTTTTTTAAATAAAAATACTATTTTTTTTATAAAGACTATTTTTTTTATAACAGTATCAAAATAAATTTACTTTTAAATATGTTGGGATACTCATTTTTGTGTGAATTCATGTAATAATTTGTACTGATACCAAAATTAAAAAAAAAAATCTTTATCCTTTTTTTCTTTCACGTAATTTGAACTTACTTGCTTAAAAAACACAAGTATGAAGCAATGTGGTAGATGTTGTTGATTAGTATATTATATAGTGCAAAAGTTAGAGTTGGCACGCACCTGTGGCCCTTTGAAGAGATACTGAACAGTGTGCATTCCATTGGCATTGACATAATATTACAGCTGGAAAAGACGCGCCTTGCCCCTCATTTTATATTGGAATCATAAAAATGCATGTAGTTTTTGGTGAACTCATTCAATGTATTATTGTATTAGGAACAAACAAGTAGTTTGTTAGTTACAACTTGTGACTATGTGTGTGTGAGAGATTGACAAGTTCTGGGTTCACTTGTTACAGAGTGACAAGTTCCTTTCTGAGTTTCCTAGATTCCTGACAAGGGTTTAAGGTTGTGGGTACTTGATGTTTGGAAAAAAGTCGTGGCCTTTACTCTCATTGGAGAATGTCTGAATCTGCTTGGCACTGTCGTTAAAGTAGAATGAAGGAAAATATTGGGCATTAAAAGAGCCAGTAACGTGTCTTTGGAATGTGAGCATGATTTGCAAATGAGGTTGGTCTGAATAGTTCAGAAGAGCTCTCAGGAAGGAAAAGAAAGAGCCTTGCTTTTTCTTTGCTTTTTTTTTTATTTTCTTTGGAGAAAGTGAGAGAAACAAGGTCAAGGAAATTTCTTTTCACCATCTTTGTCATATTGGAAATAGTTTTTTATTTTTTCTGGAAGAGTCTTTGATGGTTATGGAAGATTTTGGCATGCAGTGAGGAGCTAGTCACCAGGTTCATTTGGGGTTTGCCAAAGTTTTCTTTGTTAACAAGTAGTATGTATTTGTGTCTTATGCTCAAACCTTGGAGTCAATGAAGGAGAGATTGGAAATTAGAGCTTCCATTGGGTCCTATTCCTTTGATCTGTTGTATCTTTGTATTTGTATGTAAATTAGTAGTCAGGACCACTACTTGCTATTGTCTGTTGATGAAAGATATTGCCATTAGAATTTCTAATTACGGGATTCAGTATTCCCCCATTGATTTATAGCCTGATTAAGGGGTGCACTATGAGTTCTGTTTGTATAACTTTCCAAGGAGATCTTTGATGAGACTATGTCTCAAGTCCATTGAAGAAGTTGGCCTGTGACTTTGTTAGGCATAGCCATAGCCATATTAAAGGTTTGGTCTGTGATTTGGGTGTTTCAAAATGGAAAAAAATGTACAAGAAACAAGGTCATTGGCCTTGACTCCTACATGGTCTGTTGCTACTGTGTTGACTGTCTTTGTTGCTGTCTCTCTGCTTGTGGAGCGCTCCATTCACCGTTTAAGCAATGTAAGTAATGGTTAAACTAGAATCTATGTTGGTTCTTGATGTTAATTTCTCGTTTGTTGCAAAAAGTTGCATGGTAGAAGTTGTAATTTTGTTCAATTTTCAAGGCATTTTTTTGCAAACTTGTGGTTAAGACTCAAGCTACTATCAGACTTGTCAATGAGTGGAGAAAGGGAAGGGTAGAGGTAAACAAAATGAAAAGAGAAAAAAATGAGTATTTCTGGGCGGAATGTAACTCTAAATAGATTTAACAGGATATGCATTAATTGACATGGAAAGAAGTTTTCACTCTCTTCATATGCATTTTCACTGGCATGTGTCGATTTATATTTTTCATTTTTTGTTTAAACTTTAGAGCTTGATTCTGGCTTAATCACATACTTGTCTTACTTGTGATTGAATCCGTTCTTAGTGGTTGCCTTTGGCATGAATTCTGATGTGTGATTATGTTTTTCTGTGGCTGCAGTGGCTGCGGAAAACTAATCGAAAACCGTTGCTTGCAGCTTTAGAGAAGATGAAGGAAGGTGTTGTGCATTAAACTATACTTGTATTGTATTGCCTTCGTTTTAGATATAAACAAGAATTCTTACTGATCAGTTCTCATTATTTTGGAATTCTATCTTCAGAATTGATGTTACTCGGGTTTATATCACTCTTATTAACAGCTACCTCACGCATGATAGCTAATATTTGCATTCCATCAAAGTTCTACAACAGTGCTTTTGCTCCATGCACTCATTCCCAGATTGATGAACAAATGGAAGAGAATGGCTCTGAAGAGCGTAAATTACTGACGGCTTCTGCTTATCATGTATTTGGAAGGATGTTAGATGGAATAAATAGAAGCACTTGCAAAGAGGCATGAGTAATATACCTTACATGTATAAAATTTGACTATCTCTGGCTTTTACTGCTCTAAATTAATGTAGTTAATTTGCATTTTTGTTATCTTGCTCAGGGTTATGAACCATTTGTTTCCTATGAAGGTCTAGAGCAGTTGCACCGGTTCATTTTTGTCATGGCAGTAACTCATATATCTTACAGTTGTCTTACTATGTTGTTGGCCATTGTGAAGGTGAGTCATTGTTTCTATTTTTAGATTAAGCATGTCTGCCACTTATAATTGTTGCAAAAAGATGGTTAATGTGTGGATTTTCTTCTTCAAAATGCGCTTGCGTTTTCCCAATGCTGATACAAAATAGTTTGATCCATTCTAAATAAGTTTTTATACAATGTGTATTACATTTATGTTGTCAGAAAAGGACTACCATTATGCCTTTTTCATCTTACTTATGGATCTTGGGTAGCTTTTGATGAAATACTTTTTGCTAACTAATGATAGAATTAAGTTGTGGAGTTTGAAAATTGATAAAATTGGCTTATCAAACCTAAAGATCTAATTGCCACAACTAGGTTGTATGTAATATATATATATTTTTTGTTAGCATATTCACAAAGTTCAGCTGCTTTCTACTATGTTAATTTAATTGGGGAGCACTCTTTAGTGTGTTCAAGGTTATTGGTAGAATCCGTAACAATATATGAAAATGTCTTACCATGTCTGTAGAATATCTTATATTATCCTCTAGAATTAGTTTCCCATGTTATCTCTTAGGATTTGCTACTGAATTTCCTTATAAGCATAGTGTGCAAAAGAGCAGAAAGAAAATGTAAGGTCTCTAGACAATTTAAGAGTTCATAATTGTTAGAAATATGGGCCTTAAACAAGAGGAAAGTGAATTGTTTATGAAAGATTTTCACAAATGTTGAAGGTAGATTGAAAGTAGAAATCAGTTCAGCTTTGGCAAAAACACCACAGATCTCAGAACAACCTCTGAATCTGCACAACACCAGTCTTTACAGAAATACAGTAGTCAAGTGAGAAAGGAATGAATTACACCTCTGTACAATCTCAGATTGAAGAAAAAGAATACAATGCAAGTCATATTCCACTCTTAGAAAAAGATCCAAAGCTTGGAAAAACTGTTTTGAAAGTGTTATCTTGAATCAATAACAATCAGGAGCGTATATCCACTAATTTATACTTCAAACAATTATTAAAAGCATTTAATGTAAGAACCAAAACAATTTTAAATCAATTAAAACAGATTCAATCAACTTAACAAAATTCTGTTAAGGATTTCAAAAAATCAACCGATTGAAAACACAAAACAATCGGTTTAATTGGCTTGACAGCAAGGTCAACCAATTTCATGCTTTTTCAAATTCTTTTCAAAATACTCTAAGTTTAAAACAATCGGTTGAATCGAAATTTCCACAGAGTCTTCAAACAATCCACTTGAATTTGGAGACATCAAAACCCATGTTCAAGAATAATCTCTTCCAAATCACTGACATCCAATACTCTAAGCTTATTGGGC
The DNA here is from genome assembly GCF_051622355.1 of Phaseolus vulgaris. Taxonomy (NCBI): domain Eukaryota; kingdom Viridiplantae; phylum Streptophyta; class Magnoliopsida; order Fabales; family Fabaceae; genus Phaseolus; species Phaseolus vulgaris. Next base: position 20,868,658 of record NC_143502.1, on the reverse strand, counting down.
ATACCAGAATAATTAGGAAGAAACATGTGACTAAAAATGACAAGGAAAAGTGTATATAGGTAAAGGTAATGTATAAAAAATTATATACAATACCACAAAAGAAGTATAGAGGATGTTGTATTATTCAATCAATCAAAGTAAAAGTATGGAGATTGTTCCTACGAAAAGTAACTAATTAATCTATGAAAATGATTTGGGCATTTTTTTTATAAAATAAAAAATATGTTCTATCATGTATATTTTTTCTTATTTTGAGTAAATGACCAATTTAATATGAAGCCCTCCTAATTTAGTCATTGAAAGAGTGAACAATCTTATTTATTACATGTGTAAAAAAATTCAAATTAGTTCCTGATATCATAGCTTTAAGACAAAATTATCCTTGATTGACGTTAAATTGGTCTTTAATTATATTTTAATGGCTAAATAATTCTATAAAATCTAACAATAAGACAAAGTTGTTGAACTTTTTACACATCAGGAACTAAAATAAGCCTCTGAGAGGTAAAGCATTTAGGTTTTTATCATCTTGGATTTTGTTTGACATAATAATACTAGTAGTTTAAACCAGATTCACAGTTGGAGAGTGTGGGAGGATGAGGCTCACATGGATCGGCGTAATTCATTATCTGGTTAGCTCATTGCTCTTTGAATGAAAGCTATTTCTATTTCTCTTATGTTATCCTTTTTAGTCCTTTGAAATATTGTTTCCAGTTATATGATTGAATATACAAACTTGCAAAGCACATCGATCAGGTTTGTTATCCTATAATGCATCTCTTCTCGCAATTATGTAGTCGTTGCAGATAATGCAATCTGTTATATAATTAAAATCCAAAAGCATTTCTGTGTTTGATCTCTCCCCTCCATTCTCCTAATTCACTTCACTGATCCTGTTGAGCAATTATATTTGCATTTTGCCTGATAGTTGTTCCTGCTGGTTGACCCCAAAGCGTCTCCGTGCCCTCACAACAACCTTCACGTCCAGGAATCCCTCTCTCACCACGGTGCTTTCCTCCTCATGGATCACCTGAAAAGAGACAACGAGCGCCCTCGCGGCCGTTTGCACTCCGGGCAAAGAAACACCAAAAACTCTAAACTCTGAGAGCTCTGTGTGTGTACTCTTTGTGTGTGTTATTTGCACTAGAAATGCGTACCTTATTATTCTGTTGGTTGTTACCCTTTATATACTCTTTAGTGTTTCTGCTTCCTTCGCTAGCTGTGACTTAGGCTTACTGTAGGTGCATCTTAGCATCGCTCTCGCCCACTCTTAGGACCATTTAGCGTGCTAGACCCCCTTCACTCGAGTGCAACCCCCCACGGGATGACCACTTGGATGCCAACTCATGCACTCAATCTCTGGGTCATCCGCCCTGGGAATGTCCTGTCTTATTCACGTGCCATGCATGTAGATTACCCCTGGGATGCGACCCTTACCAGTCGTCTCTTTCCCAGGGGCTCTTTGATTGTGACGCGCCCTACCGCCTCGTCCACACCCCATGCATGAACCTTCTGTGACCTTGACTTCTCCCTTACTGAGTGCTGGAATGTGGCTTGGAAACCACCATTTTTCGGCTCAGCTTTACTGTTTGGATTGCCGAGGTCCGAGGCCTCCACGTCTCGCACCTCGATGCCGCCCCCTCCTCGGCTGCCCTTATCCATGAACTTACTGAGACTCTGGCCTGTCCAGCCAGTCTACTAGTGGACCCAGCCTTCGGGGCCCACCGTGACTTTGGTCAACGCCCAAGTCCAAGGACTGGTCGGTACAATAGCCATTGAAGTTAAATAAACAAGCATTTTGGATGACCAAAACCTCCCAAGATTTCATCCAGAGATTTATGATGGATGGAATTCTAATTGTAATATATAAATGTATCTTTACATGTGAGATCTAGCTTTTACGACAATCTGTCCATGATGTAGTATTATATTACATCCATCATCACATTTAGTCAAGAGTTTGATCCCTGCTTTAATATTAACTTAGTTCTTATTCATTCTCCACACTCCCAGCTCAAGAGCTTCTGCAAGGGAGCACATTAAAAATGTTCATACATCTATACTTGACAGTGTGGTAGTCTTTTAGGAGAGTTGGTCATTGACAGAAAATACGTGGTCATGGTCATGAAATGCATATTTAAACCATATTTAGTAGTTGATTTTTCAATTCTTTTGTTTCAACAGAGATTTCAAGAGAGCTGACTATGAGAAGGCAATCAACCTTTGTCAAGTCTCATGCATCAAATCCATTGTTCAAAAACAGTACCCTTATTTGGGTGGTAATTACATGTCTCCCCTAGTTTTCTTGTTTCCATTTGGTTTCATTTCATTAATGTATTTTTAAAATTCCCCTCTTTAGTTCTTAAACTTATTTGATGAAGAAACAAGGAAGATATGTTAATCAAAATATACAGAAAAGATTTTACCATCTTTGCATGCTTAACTTGGGTTAGATTTCTCATCTTTTGATCAAATTGTTTTCCCAAACAAGTTATGTTATGCAGCAGGAGTTTGTTGCAACGGTCAACTAAATTGGATAAATCATTTCAAAGTTCTTTTCTCAAGGAAGCAAATCGAAATTTTAATGATTACTTTTTTGAAGTTGTCAAACTTATGGGAATTCAATTTGTGGTTCTCCGAATACTAAATGCTAATAGTACATTATCGGCCTTTTCTGAGAACAAACATACTTTATATGAATCTTTTATTCTGAGAACAAACTACTCAATTTATATATCATTTTAATCATCAAGTTCTATGCAAATTCAGGTTTCCTTTTGAACCATTTACTCAGTATAATTGTATATCTATCTAATTTTAATTTACTTAACCTGCAGACATGCTTTTTCCGACAATTTGCACATTCTGTGGTTCGTGCTGATTATCTTACACTTCGCAAAGGCTTCATCATGGTACGCAGTATTGCAATAAAATTTGTCTTTGGTATAGATGTTTTTTTTTCACAAGCTATTTAATGTGGTTCTCATCTCATAATTATTATGTTTTCCCTAAGTTCTTCGGCTAATATGTTGCTTAAACTCTTGTTCTTGCCGGTTGACTGGGTTGCCGGTTGACTCGAGGTTGAATGCCCCTCTTCTGTATCTACCTCTTCTGGAACTGAGTTCATGAATCCTTGTCGCACCAGAATGAGGTTCCGTTGAGATAGAGGACGCCCTACCTATTGATTACACTCCGACGATCAAGTCAGTTAGGGTTCACCAATCAAGAATGTGTATAAAAAATAGCGTACCTTTACTTGGAGACTTACTGATGGCATTGAGCTCTTCTCTTTCGTGATTTTTGGGTGGTTTACGGAAGCTTAGTGGTTTGTTGATGGATCAAGGCCCTCCTAGGAGGTGTGGCTGCCTTGGAGGTGCAGGAAGAGTAGGGAATTTAGGAAGGTTCGGCCAGCCCCTTTGGAAGGTGAAAGTATTGAAGATTAAGACCTAAATTCTAGGCAAGGGAGTAATATATGACTCAAGTTTGGCAGCATAACAATACTCAATTTAATCTTACAAAAAGAGAGTCAAGCACCTCCTTATATAGGATTGAAGGGCTGGAATTTGAAGAGTCAAATGCAAATGAAATGCTAGCCAAATTACATGCAAGTGTAAGCACATGGAAGCACATGGAGCACATGGCCACCTAGCCTTCACATGGTCGACCTAGATTAGTGTGGTAGGTTCTAGAAACCGTAACTAATCTAGGTAATCCTAATTTAATCCTAATTTGCAGAATTAAACAAAGGTTCACAATGCTATGCTATTTGCACCACAAATAAAGCTATGCTACGCTTGATGGGCTTCTCGGAACAACAACTCTCTTGGTCATGGACCTTGTTGTCCTAGACGCTCTTGTGGTGCCCTTCATGCAAACATCAACTCTCTTGGTCATGGACCTTGTTGTCCTAGACGCTCTTGTTGGTGCCCTTCATGCAAGGTTGATCCTAGACGCTCTTTTGGTTGCTTTTCATGCAAGGTTGGTCCTAGACGCTCTTGTGGTTGCCCTTCATACAAGGTTGATCCTAGACGCTCTTTTGGTTGCTGGGGCCTCTTCCATCATCCCCTCCCTTTTGAAAAAGGATTTGTCCTCAAATCCATTGCTTCTTCTTCTTCATGGTTAGGGGGATGGATGTGTATGGCTGGATGGTGTCCATCATCTCCTTCTTCTTGAGAAAATCTATCCTCAGATCCACAGTGGTGAGCTCGGATAGCAACTTCTTGCTTCTTCAACTATGCTTGTCCTCCCGGATTGAACTTCCATCTAGGGGAATTATCAAATAAAGCAAATGAGTTTGTTGAAGTAGTTATATAAAAATCAATTTTATGAAGTTGCTATTTTTGTTTTTCTTTTGTTTTTGACAACTTTTTACAATATTTCTCTTTTGATCGTTGTATGTGTTCTCTAATCCTCATTTTAAAATTTTCAATATTTGTTACTTTTTCCTTAGGCACAAGTCCTTTAGGAAATGGTAACAACTTAAAAGGAGAAAGAGAATTAAGTCCACATACAATTTTAAATGTAGAAATATTAGTAGTCTTGTGGACTACTTTATTGTATGCATGCTCATCTCTAGAGTTGTGTGTGCACTTCATGATTACTCTAGGTATAGTAGAAAGAGCTATGTTTTCAATTTCATTTTGACCATTCTTTTGAGGATGATAAGAATTTGAAGAGTACAACTTAGTTCCAAGTTTTTCTAAAAGTATCCTCAAAAAATGGTTTTCGAATTTTGGAGCTCTTTTCAATACTATGCTTGGATATAAACTAGGAAGTCCTATTACTTCTCTAGAGAAGAGCTTATCCATAAAAATGGAATCAACACCTTTTGTTGTCCAAGGAAGCTCTAATATAAAATCTAGGTTTATGTCTTCCCATGGATCATTTGCAAAAGGTAAAGGAGCATAAAGTTCATGAGACATTGCCTTAGATGTATTGTTAAAACAAGAAATGTATCTAGGGTAATGTCTTTGAACATCTTTTCTCATGGGTGACAAGAATTTTCCTTTTAAAAGCTTTAGAGTTTTATCAACTCTAATTTGGCCCATGAGTTCTCCTTCATGAAGAATTTCTCTTTTATGTGTGAAGGTAGTCTCGTTGATACAACCTTTGTTCATGAAAATTTTAATTCTTTGCAATGGTTGTCTCAATAAGACATGACAAGTTTCTTTAGGCACTACCTCACATAAAAATTTGTCTTTGTAGATGCCTATAGATAACTTGACCTTCACTTGGTGAGATCTTAGCACATATGAAAAATAATCTACTACATTTTTATCTATGCAAGCCTCTTTTTAGGATTCTTCTTTTTTTACTAGGCTTGCAAGTGTTCCTTTACAAAAGGTAAGGCTAGGTTGTTCAACAAGAAGCATATTTTCAAAGGTATTTTCAAATTTTCCTTCTTGTTGAATGACCTTGTGGGAAGGAACACTCTTCTCCCACGCCTTTTGTTTCCCAAGGGTTTTCTCTTGATTTTCTATTTTTACATTTTCATCACTCTCACTAGCTTCTTTTTCTTGGCTACTATTCTCATTTTTGTCCCTTAAGATCATAGATCTTTCATTGGAACATTGAGATGCTAATTGATCATTACCAAGGTATGTAAAACATGGAATTTTTCTAGTTTGAGTCTATGAGATATGCTTGGATAGGTTTTGGGAAAGTTCTAGAGATGTTTCTTTTATATGTTCTTCCCCTCTATGGAACTCATCCTTGTCATAAGAAACATAGTATGAACTTTGTTCTCGACTTGATTGTTTTCTCAAAATTTGTTTTTCAACTTTAATGCTAAGTTGAATCAAGTCATTTAAATCTCTATAAGGTAAAAGTTCAACTTTGTTTCTTATCTCAAGTTTGAGACCACTTAAAAACCTAGCTATGGAGGTATGGTTGTCTTCGTTAATCCTTGCCCTCTTAATATATGACATCATCTTTTGCCAATATTCTTCTACACTCATATCTCTTTGATGAAGTCTTTGGAGCTTGTCCATCAACTTCCTATTGTCAAGCGAGGGAATATGGCGACATCTCAAGGCTTCCCTAAGGTCATTCCAATATGTAATGGGAGGGTCCTTGTGGAGATGTCTCTTTCTTTATAGGGCATTCCACCAATACATAGCATCACCTTGAAAACTTAAGGTAGCTAAGGGTACTTTCTTTTCTTCACTCACATGTTTGTAAGAAAACAATTGCTCTACCCTCATCTTCCAATATAGATATGTTTCTTCATCTTCTTTTCCATAGAAATGAGGTAGCTCTACCTTAACTTCCTTTAGGTTTTCTTGTCTCTCTTTTCTAGCTCTCCTAGGGGATGGTTGATGATATTCATTTATCCTAAGACTTTCTTCCCCAAAAGAATCATAAACTTGAGAGCTATATGCATGAGAATGTAATTTTTTTGAAATTTGAGACTTCTCATCCTTTGCTTTAGTCAATTCATTAGTTTTGGCCTCATTCTCCAATTGTTTAGATGAAATTGATTGAATATCCTTGGAAAGTTGTTTTAAAAGAGATATCAAGGATTTCACATCACTTTTAAGAGATTTAGAGGAGTGAGAAGACATGACTAAAACTTTGTGTTTAGAAATGCTTTACTTTAAAAAAGAAGAGGAAAGTTAATGAAGGTTGCTTCCCAGGTAAGAGAGGTGTGCCATAAAAGACTACTTAAATACCAAGTCTTGCCTTAGCCAAAAACTATCCCTCAAAATCTTCACACAATTCTTTCTTTAGGTAATTCACTTAGAACACAACGAGGATGGAGAAATCAAATTTTATGCAAGAAAACTATGCAAAGCTATTTAACAACTAAAGCAATTTATCAAAGCTTTAAACAAAGATAAGCATAAGCAAATTAAGCAAAACTAAGCAAGTATTGACGTAAGGAAATCTAGCTAAAGCAATTAACAAAGTTAATCTACAAAGCTTTAACTAGTCGTTTCCTAGGTGAGGCTTCTTAGACACTTTGAGCCTTTGAAAACACACTCACCGTCTAATTTGTGATTAATCCACTAATTAACAAGAGTGAAAAGTAATTACAATTCAAGAAATGCAAAGAAATTAAATTGCACAAATTAAATTTCAGCAAGGCACTCCTTTGACTTGTTGTTACTCTTCTTTGTTGTGTCCTTCAAAGTGTATGGTGTATTTTGGTATTTGTGTTTGTTGTTGCCCCTTGCCTTGATCCTCTTATGATTTAAGCAATTAAATTCTCCAAAACAGTACCTACCAAGTAGAGCTAGACTCTCCTCAAGTAAAATCCCACTCAACAAGCACCAATTGATATTTATCCACCAACAAATTTAGAGGTCAAGAAAAGAAAGCAAGAAACAATTAAAATTTTAAAACAGCACCACTGCAATTGGATTTAATAATGTGACATAACTAGAAGGAGTTCAGAATGAATTGGACAAGCAAATAAAAATAGGCACTCAAATAATGGATGACACACAAAAGGAACCTAAAGATTGACACTAGAATTGATTTGAAAAACCAAAACAGAACCACTAAAAATATTGTGGTCCAGAAAGCGTGACTTAAATGATTTATGTTGAGCTGGGTATTTTGTATTTGTTTCTGAAAATTTAAACACAATCAATTCAGTTTCTTAACAAACTTTTGGCGTTGGTTTCACTCCAATCACATGTGCCAATTAATTATGATAATTTTTTCAAAAACAGTGTCCAATTACCGCCAGGTGTAGCGTCAGAATGCACACTTCTTTTGTATGATTTATCTTTTTTTTTTCTATTTTGTTTTTTCAACTGATTTTTTTTCTTTTTGTGCTAACACCTCAAACTATTGAAATCCAGAGGCTCATAATTTTCTTATGACGTATTTAATTTTCATAAAGCAAAACAGCCAAAACAGATTTGTGAAAACAGAGGGTTATGAAATCTGGAATCAAAACAGAAAGATATACTTCAAAAAACACAACGAAATTAATGTGATGGAATTTGTGTGGATCTAGCACACAAATATGAACTCAAACTAAAAAAAAAAATGCACCAAAGGATCAAAACAAAACAAAATTTTGATTAAGCACTCAAATCAAAACAAGAAACAAATGAATCAAGAAAAGTACTACTAAGATTTGTTGACAAATTTGGAATCACATGACTAGACAAAACTTATAGATTCAGAAAATAAAATGACTCAAACACATCATATGAACCAAATAGAAATTCAAGCAAGACTCAAATATCCTAAAATAAAAACAGCAACACAATTCACCATGGATCCTACACAAAAATTGCAAATAAGATGCTCAAGCACAAATTGAACAATTCTACCGATTGAAATGCTTAGAAGAGCATCCAACTCAAATTAAAAATGTAAAACAGCAAGACAACTTGAATAAAAGATGAACAACTTGAAGATAAGAAGAACTCAAGCAGAAAAATGAAAAGAGATACTTATCTCTTGAAGACCATAGCTTTAGATACCAAATGATGGCATTGAGCTCTTGTCTTTTGTGATTTTTGGGTGGTTTGCGGAAGCTTAGTGGTTTGTTGATGGATCAAGGCCTTCCTAGGAGGTGTGGCTGCCTTGGAGGTGTAGGAAGAGTAGGTAATTTAGGGAGGTTCGGCCAGCCCCTTTGGAAGGTGAAAGTATTGAAGATTAAGACCTAAATTCTAGGCAAGGGAGTAATGTATGGCTCAAGTTTGGCAGCATAACAATACTCAATTTAATCTTACAAAAAGAGAGTCAAGCACCTCCTTATATAGGATTGGAGGGCTGGAATTTGAAGAGCCAAATGCAAATGAAATGCTAGCCAAATTACATGCAAGTGTAAGCACATGGAAGCACATAGAGCACATGGCCCCCTAGCCTTCACATGGCCGACCTAGATTAGTGTGGTAGGTTCTAGAAACCGTAACTAATCTAGGTAATCCTAATTTAATCCTAATTTGCAGAATTAAACAAAGGTTCACAATGCTATGCTATTTGCACCACAAATAAAGCTATGCTACGCTTGATGGGCTTCTTGGAACAACAACTCTTTTGGTCATGGACCTTGTTGTCCTAGACGCTCTTGTGGGTGCCCTTCATGCAAACATCAACTCTCTTGGTCAAGGACCTTGTTGTCCTAGACGCTCTTGTTGGTGCCCTTCATGCAAGGTTGGTCCTAGACGCTCTTGTGGTTGCCTTTCATACAAGGTTGGTCCTAGACGCTCTTTTGGTTGTTGGGGCCTCTTCCATCACTTACTCTCCTTTTATTGTTGCACATGCAATATGCAACCATTCTCCCTGGAGATAAGTGAATCTTAACTGAAAATATACTAAGCACGTTAATCTTTTATCTGTAACAGAAAAACCACCTGCCACGGGCACCAATGATCTTCAGGTGCCATTTGTAGGCCCCTTTTGTTACTAACGCATCTCCCTATTTTAATAGGGTTATATCTACTAGCCACGTGTAACAGATATGCAACAGAAAACACCAACAAGAAATATCGCCATATACCCATAACAAACATGTAAAACAATAACAACATTATATTCACCGCCCCAAACATATCTATAAGTTGGTGCATATATAAAATTACTCTACGTAACGACCCTTTCTCACACTTTGGGCCTTCCCTAAAAGGCCATCTACACGGGTCTCACCCAGGCCCAACGACCGAGTTGACTTCCTATACCTCAAAGAACCGAGCATACAAAAATAATACCGAGAGCCGAGCACTGGTTAGTACAACTCTTATCCCACCATATATGTCTAGATGCAGAATTTAACAAACTTTTATCTTTTCTTGAGAAAACTCTGGTTTAAGTTCCTAGTGGAAACTGAAAAAGCCTATTTAAAAATAGATACTTCATGCACTTGCATAATATTAGTTTCCTACCATCTGATTTTAAGACTGTAATTGCATGAATTGTAATTTTAAACAACAATCCCCAATGGTAGTTGTAGGTCAGGTTTCGTGGAACCATGTAGTATATGTGCACTACTATTTTTTGAATATGAACTACTTGCTATCTTTTCATTCTTCATGGCAGAATCACCACCTTTCACTAAAGTATGATTTCCATAGCTACATGGTTCGGTCTATGGAAGAGGAATTCCAAAGGATAGTTGGTGTGAGGTTAGTAATAGTCGAGATTCAGCAGTCAGTTTCATGATTTTCTCTTCGGACACCAATTTCAGTCATTAAAGTATTATAACTTCTCTAGTGCATTTTTATGTGCATTCCCATTATCTTAAATTTTCAAGATGACCTGTTCTAATAGTAAATTGTTGGAAACAAGATATCCATTTATTTGTATTTAGTGTTTCAAGAGGTAGTTTAATTTTTCTATGCTATATTCATTGCAAATAGTAAGAAGGCAAGAATATAATGTCTTAAATTCTTAACTTGAGCATGTTGGACTTATTCTTGTTACATTTTTATTGCTTTAGTTTTTCAGTAACTGATTCTCATGAAGAAGTTGAAAGCTGATTATGTCTGTAAAATCTCTTGCAGTGGCCCGCTCTGGGGATTTGTTGTTGGCTTCATGCTTTTCAACATTAAAGGTATAGCCTATTTATAAGCTGTCCAGGGGAAAATTAGTTTATAATTCCTTGATTTTAATATGCTTCCTCACTGTCCCTTTGCTCAAAAAATCTCCTTATGCTTATACTTTCAGTCCCTTTTCTCTGCAAGATTCACTGAAGCATTGTGGTAAGTTCATTCTTGGTTTTGCATGCTGTTGAAACTTACAAATGGTTATTTTTTGGGTGGTTTATGCAGGATCTAACCTATATTTCTGGATAGCTATTATTCCTGTATCTGTAAGTTACTTCGTTATTTTCTTTGTTTCCTTTTTTAGTTATCCTAATTCCATCAAATGCCATTGTGGTGGATAAACTGAACTTTTAAACTTTTGTTCCACAGAACCATTTAGATGCTGTAAATGGCATGTGGTTGGTTCTTTGTGGAATAGTTGGTGGGTTTTTCTATGGAATTTGAATAGAATACACTGTTTTTTGGTAACCTGCTTAAATTATGGCCTTATTCACTGAATGCTTTATGATTTTTATATGATAGATAAATTAGTTGAGTAAATTATTGAAGACCTTCAACAATAAAATCATTATGTTTCATGCACAGCTTGTGCTATTGGTGGGAACAAAGCTACAGCATGTTATTGCAACCTTGGCGTTGGAGAATGCTGGAATTGCAAGGTTCTTCCCAGAAGCAAAGTTGAGGCCTCGTGATGAACTTTTTTGGTTTAACAAGCCTGAACTATTGTTGTCCTTGATCCATTTCATTCTCTTCCAGGTTGGCCATGGTTCGTCTACGTCTTATGTGATAATTTCTTACTCAAATTTGTTATTTTCGTATTAACTTCTGATATTCTTTGTTCCTTTTGGCAGAATGCATTTGAGCTGGCTTCATTCTTTTGGTTCTGGGTACTTCCTTGTCCATTTTACAACCTAGAATTAGACATGGAGTAATAGGAATCATATTGTTTTAAGGTTGAGTTATAAATAGTTAAATTGCTTCGACATAAATTATCCAAAATTCTAAGCAAGATTCAGTTTTAGGGAGTTAAAATGAAATAAGACACAACTATATATTTGTGTTAATGAATCATAATACAGATAGCAACTTTGAGATTTTGCATTTGACTAAACCAGCAAAATGTGTTTTTTTGACTACAGTGGCAGTTCGGATATGATTCTTGCTTTATTAGGAATCACCTTCTCCTGTATTTAAGGCTAATATTGGGGTATGGAGAAATAAGCCTTTTCCCCTTATTCAAGATTTTACATACAATACTTGTGTAAACTAATTCAATAAAGAATTGACATGCGATTTTTTAAATATAAAATAGCTACTTGGCGTGGACATTTAATGTAAAATGCCAGCATTGGATATTTACTGTCTTACTTTACACTAATCGACAAATCAACATGCACCTTATATCTCAACTTTGCAGGTTTGCAGGACAGTTTCTTTGTAGCTACAGCACCTTGCCACTATACGCACTTGTTACACAGGTAAAGGAAATATAACAATAACAATGTCTTACTATGGATTTGTTTGATTCTCTTCTCATCTTTTGGTTTTAAAAGCTGTTTTCTTCAATAGTTCCACACTACTCAAAAATCAATTTCTCATCCAAAGACAAGGAAGTTTTGAAAATTGCTTCTTAAACTTATGATTTAAAATCCAAAGAACAGAAACAAATATGAGAAGTTTTCTCATCTTACACAACTTTTCCATTAATTACACTACCTGTCTTGCATGACCCTCTTTACCAGTTGATGGTACAACTTTGTTTTAAAAACTAATAATTTTTTGAAAATGTAAATCACACACACTAGAAATGACTAGTTTTCAGTTTCTGGAAGTCTCAAATTATACAAATGGCATTCCTTAATGATGAATAATCCGTCTTGTGTTGCATGAAAAATGGATTTGATACACTGAGTGAATCATTTTAGTGAAGGGCTTTTGCTTTGCCACTGTAATGTTCCATGCAACAACAGCTTTTCAATGTTTATATCAGATGGGAACAAACTATAAGGCAGCATTAATCCCACAGAGGATAAGAGAAACAATTCATGGATGGGGTAAAGCAGCTAGGAAGAAGAGAAGGCATGGTATGTTCCCTGATGACTCCACCATTCATACAGACACAAGCACTGTGTTGTCCATTGAAGAAGATGATCAAGTAATTGATGCCCCTGAAGTAGAATTACCACCAGTCACGGCTGTTACACCTACCCCTTCTCCCATTGCTAATGAAACTTCAAGCAGGGCTGTTACACCCCTCCTAAGACCCTCTGCCTCGATATCTTCTGTGCATAGCAGTTCTAAAGCTGAAGTAATTATAAGATGCTCCTCTATGCCAAATGGGAGTTAAACTATGTGCAATGGAGGAAAATGAAAAAAGTTAACTAGTATATTGACGAAGATAGTATGATTATCAAAGATGTATAATAAGATGACTACTTCTAGTTCCCTTAAAAAACAAGGTTAATAGTGCTTTTGGACATTATTAATTTATGTAGGACAACTATAGAATATGGTGACTTTTGTTGGCATCAAGCAGAACTGGAGTGTGAAAAAGTATATCATAATTGTTTTTTGGATTTGAAATAGTGTAATTTGTTAAATTTGATTATACATTAAAGAAAATGGATTTCAATGCAGTCTGCAGAAAACTCCTTCGTCCTTATGGAGAGTCCATGGCTATGGATGCACTATTTATGACAATCTTTATTATACAAATTGCATAATTTGATACTTACCATGTTACATGAAGAAATTAGTGTAATTCTATCATATGAATTACGTCATTCAATAAGTATCCCCTCCTACCATCTCATGAGTTAACCAAACATTTACTATGTCTTTGTACGTAAGAAAAAAAAATTAGACTAATACAAAATATAAGTAAATTTTAATCACCTTTCATATTGACCATAGTTTATAATTTAGTTTTTCACGCAAAGGAAAATGAATAATATAAAAATAATCGTTTTAGTTTTTTGTAACTTTAAAATTGATTGATTACCATGTAGGATTTTGTACTTGATAATTAAAATGTTTATTTATATAATATTTTTTTTTTAAAAAAAACTTTCATGTTAAGTATCACTATGCAACTTGACATCTCTGTTATACTGACACTTCAAGTAACAACAATCATTTGTCATCACATGAAAAAAGTATTATTAAAAAAAATACAAAAAAAAATATGGAAGGACTAGACCAAAACTCATATGTTAACAAAAACAATACATAGATAGACTATATTTATTCATAAAGAATTATAAGAACAGATGAAAGCCTATTATACCAATGAAATGATTCTCTATGAATAAATCCTAAATTAGCCAACTTATCAGCACCCGCATTTCCTTACGAAAAATATGAGTAACCCTAAACCTGATTTTCTCACAGTAATTAAGACAAGTATTTCATTGTTTAGGAAACATCCATGGAACATTAGTCCTAGTAGTAAATGCAACACAAACCAAGGCAGAATCACATTCAAGTCATATGTTAACAAAAACAATACATAGATAGACTATATTTATTCATAAAGAATTATAAGAACAGATGAAAGCCTATTATACCAATGAAATGATTCTCTATGAATAAATCCTAAATTAGCCAACTTATCAGCACCCGCATTTCCTTATGAAAAATATGAGTAACCCTAAACCTGATTTTCTCACAGTAATTAAGACAAGTATTTCATTGTTTAGGAAACATCCATGGAACATTAGTCCTAGTAGTAAATGCAACACAAACCAAGGCAGAATCACATTCAAGTCATATACATTAGTAAGCTCAATCTTTTGAGCTTCCTCCTCAGCAACCATAGCTGTTTGTGATGGAAGAGGCCCAAGCTCAGGCCCTAGTTCAAGCCCAACAACTAGGTCCATGGCAAAGAGGATTCAAGAAGATTGGGACTCTGCTGAGGGGAGTATGAGAGTTAATGATTATTATCAACCTCCACCAAGAAGAACTAGGAGAGAGAGCCACAAAGAGACTAGGGTAGACCTACCTCATTTTTATGGAAAGGAAAATGTTGAAACATATTTACATTGGGAAATGAAAGCAGAACAACTTTTTGCTTGCCATAATGTTAGTGAGGAGAGGAAGGTGTTGAAGATGGGAAACTTTGATGTGTCAAATCCTCATGAAGCCTGAAGTTGTGTTGTGTTTTAGGTTTAGGTTTTGTTATGGGGTTTAGAATCCTTGTAAGATCGGTCTTGATTCTCAAACAAAGCTTATTTCAATCTGTTTTAAAGATTAAAGTGTTTTTCGATCCAAAGGGAAAAACAATCGATTAAAGTTTCGAGACAATCGGTTGTTTGTCACTTAGCTGGCAAAGAAGTTTTGAAACTGTTTTTTGAATCAGTTGTATAACTGTCAAAGTCATTCAACAGGTTAAATCACAGTTTTAACCAATTAAATGTAAGTTTTCATAACACCATTTTGAAAACCTGTTTTAACTGATTTAGTTGTTCAAATCTGCCTTCAACGGTAGCTTTTCAAGGTTTATAAAAATAGTCTTCTTTCCGATGTTTGTTGATTGATGAACAAGAGAAGTTTGATATTCTGATTTGAGATTGATTTCAGAGATTACCAACTGTTTGTGAACAGATGTTTTTCCAAGTTTAGCAAGATTGTCTTTGAGCTTGTTGTGATTCAAGAACTGATCAATAGGGTTTCTGGTGTACTGTAAATCCAGGTGTTTTCTATCCTTGTTTAGTTTCATGTAATTGTTCATATACTCTATAAAACTGTTGTAAAATCCTGTAAAGTTAGTGTGATTCTGGCTTGAGGTGTTGGTTGTGTGCTAAGAGGGTGAGTAGGCTTTGTGGGATTCAAAGTCACCTCTTTGTGGTGTGTGTTTGTCCACTAAGCAATCAACCCTAGATTACTTACAACACCACCAAAGAAGTGACCTTGATCCCCTACACACTTCCTTTGGCTCAGCACAACACCACTAAGAATGCTGATCTTGACAACCTCAAGAACACACAGCACTTCTCAGCTTCACACACAGAGTTTCTTCAAAAGTACAAAGGATTACACTTGTTACAGAAAAAATCTGAAATCAATACAATATGAAAATCCTATATCACACTCTCTTTGATCCAAGCAATCTCAAAAGCAATCTTCAACTCTTCAAAAAGCAAAATCAGTGAAAAACTCAAATCTGTTTTTCTCTAATTAAATCTAAGTTCTTGTTTGTTACATAATCTGAACAAACTATTTATTGCATTCAAAGACTGGTCAAAGCATTTAAAACTGGAGCGTAAACAGTTATAAAATCATTTAATGCTCAGTCAAAGCACAAAACAGTTTTCTGTTATGGTCCCAAAACAAACAATCGGTTGAATGCTCGAATCAATCGGTTGTTTTGGTTTGACAGCAAGTCAACCATCAAAAACAGTTTTCAACCTTTCTAAAAACACCTAAGTATAAAACAATCGGTTGTTTCGACAAAGCAACAGGTTGTTTTTCACTTAGTTTGAAAAACACTTTTCTTTTAAAAGGTTTGAGAATGCTTAAGCTTTGGATTCAATCAAGAGTGGATTTAACACATAAAATCTACCCTAGATCCTACCTAAAGACAGCTCAGCAACAGCAAGCTCATCCTTCAAAGGGTTTGGATTCTTCAAAGCTTGAACACACTTGATTGAACAATCTCCCCCTATTTGATGAAGACAAATCCCTAGTTACTTGTGTTGGATTTGATTGAATCTGAAGCAGTTCCTGCAAGACAAAGTTTAAGCAAAGCACCATATCTCTGATATAGGGTTAGAGTAAAAACAGAAACAGTATCTCAGCAGTTTAAAAACTAGCAGAAAAAGGTTTACTTAAACACTCATAAACCACATAGAGTTTTGTAGAAATTAAAAGATAAAGAAAGACAACACAACATAAATTCTCCCCCTATTTGTCTTCACAAATAGACAAAAAGAAGAGATAAAAAGATAATTATTCCAGATCATACAGAAATTTAAAATAGAAGCAATTAAACTGATACAAGACCAAAAACAATCGGTTGTTTCGTGAATTCAACTAGTTGTTTTTCCTTTAATATTCCTTGCCATACTGGAGTTCAAAGATCTGATTCTGAACAGCTTCTATATGTTCATCCAAGGTCATGAACCGTGTATCCATGCTGCTGAACCTATTGTCTATACTCTGGAAGTTGCTTACACACAAATCATGAAGATTTCTTTGATTCTCGGCAAATCCATCAAGCCTATTGACCATATATCTTTCAAAAGAAGACATGGATGGCATTTCATCTCTTTGATTCCCTGCACTGGTTCCAGCACCTAGATTGGTTTTAGATTGCTCTTCTTGATGAAAATCCATGTCAGCAGCGTGATCTTCTTCATCAAAATCAGCAGCTGCAGCACTTGATGAGGCACCATGATCACCATCTTTGCTCACCCATTTCCCACTTATTTTGGTGAATCTCATCTTGCTAAGAGAGCCATTGTTCATCTCTTGTGTTGACTTGACAAGCTCAGATGTCTCATCTTCCAAACTCACTTCAAAATAAAGCAAAAATTTAGAGATCAAAGCAGCATAGGGATAGTGATAATCACTTAACCTCATGGCTTTTTGCATGTTCTCTTTGATGATGTGGATCCAGTTGATTCTGATCTTCTTCATGATGCAGTAGATGTACATTAGGTCCTCTTCTGTTAGGACAGAATGATTGCTCCCCCTTGGAGTAAGAATCCAAGTTAAAATAAGAGCAAGCAACCTTTCATCTAGCTTTAAGCCTCCAACAGAACAAGTTCTCACTTGGGCATTTTGATTCTTCAAGCAACTCTTGTAGTATTGGACTTTGTTGAAATCATCCACTACTCCAAGATTTCCCTTGTTGATTCTTAGGCCAGCATATTTCAAACCAGCAATAGCAGTCCACACATCATAAGTGATCTCCATGTCAACTCCCTTCACATGAGAAACAAGGTTGTTTCCCTCAAACTTGAGATTGGTGTAGAACACCCGAATCAAGTCAGGGTAGATGTTTCCCTTCATCTCCAGGAATCTTCTTAGAGATTGATCTTTGAACAGCTTCCTCACATTGTCTAGCTTTTGGCTTTTCAGCAAATCAAAGGAAACAACTTTGGGGTTGTTTATCACCTTTGTGCTAGTTTCAAACCTATACCTTTCAATGAGCTCATTGTCTCCAGAAAACCAGCCCTCTAATCTCCCTCCATACCTCACTGCTCTGGTTTTGACCCTCTTTAATGTAGGAGGAGTTGATTCCATGACAATAGAAAAAGGGGCAAAAAAGACTCACACAAGGAAAGCAAGAGTTGTTGCAAGAGATGGCTTAATTGGTTGTTCTTGTGAGACAGAACAGCTGCAACAGAATTTAAAGAAAACACAGAACCAAACTGCATTCAATGATGTGAGTGGGTTTCATTTTTTCAGAGAGAAAAGACTTGATCAAGACCTGCACAAAAAACGTCAGAAAAAGCAGAAAATCACATGGTCATCACATGTGATCTTTGACTAGTCATAAAAGCTCTTACATTTTCAAGATTTTGGAATATATTCCTTTATGACATGTTGTAACTTCCTTCAGAACATAAACAGGCTTTCAATACAGCTTTATTGACCCAAATCCTTTCGTAATTGATATCTGCAACAGACAGAAATTAAAAAGAAATTAAATCCATTCTTTCACAATGATGTTAGATACAAAACAATCGGTTGTTTCGAGGAAACAATCGGTTGTTTCGAGGAAACAATCGGTTGTTTCGAGGAAACAATCGGTTGTTTTTCTGCAGCAGCAAAACAGATTTTGAATTTTTAATCATGAGTAGAAAGGATTCAAACCAGATGTATTTGAACATTTTAAAAGAGATATTTAAGCATGAATATGAATCTAAGAAGGAATTAAAGATAGAGATAAGGAAGGTCTTATCCTTTATGATGTTCCTTCAATGAGTCATATGCCTTTTGATCAAGAAGCCTCTTTTGACTATTGAGAGCCTTGGACTGATACATAACATTGATTCAGCTTCAATGTTAGTCTTTTTCTTCCAAGAACCTGATCAGATGACTCAGTTCCACATATTCCTCTAGATTCCCTAGATAAACATGAATTCAAGCAACAAGGTTTGGTCCCCTTACAAATGTGGGTCCACATGGTTTACTTTTATCATTTGAAACCTCACAACCTTTAGGAATCCATTTCATAAAGCCACTGGGAACAGAAAATTTTCTTATTTTGCAGAATCTAACATAATGGCCTTTCTTCATGCAATAAAAGCATGTAACAACCGGTTGTTTCGACTTAACAATCGGTTGTTTTACTGGCTTTCTTGAAAAACTTTTTGAAAACTTATCTTGCTTGTTTTGTGGATTAAAACCTAATCCAGCTCTTCCAAAAACACAGTTTTGAGATGCCAAGACATTCTTAAAGTTAGATTTTCCTTTTGAAAGCTTATCCACAGTACTTACAAGATAGTGCACTTTCCTTTCAAGATTTTCACAATTTTCACAAATGAGAGTGTCACACTTGCAAGAAGAATTGTTGCAATGTGTTTCAAGATTTTAAAAATCCCTTTTTGATTTTTCCAGCTCTTCTTCAAGTGCCTTAACTCTCTTTTCAAGCCAGTTGTTAAGATCTTTCAATCGGTTGTTTGAAAGAACCAATCGATTAGCTTCATCATGTGTTTCTTGAAAAGCTTCAAGCAATTCACTATAATTTTCTTCATTTAAAGAAGCACATGAACTTACTTCACTTGAGCTACTTGACTCATCATCTCCTTCAGCAATCAAGCATATGTTTGCCCTCTCTTCTTCACTTGATGATGAGCTTGATGAGGAGACTTCATTCTCATCACAAGCTATGTAGGCCCTTTTTGACTTTCCCTTCTTTTCTTTGTAGCTTGACTTTTTCTCCTTGCTTTCTTTGTTTGGGCAATCTGCCTTTATGTGCCCTTGCTCACCACAACCAAAACAGGTATAGTTATTGGAATTAAAATCATTGGATTTTTTGTTTCCATACCTTTCTTTGTTGGTGTCTTTGTTGCGGTTCCTTTTCAAGAATTTGTTAAACTTTCTAGATAGCAAACTAAGGTTCTCTTCATCACTTTCATCACTGAATTCTTGCTTGCTTTTGTGCTTGACATCTTTTAAGGCAATACTCCTTACATGCTTGTCTTCGCTTTCTTGAACATTGAGTCGATTCATTTCTAACTCATGTTCCCTAAGCTTGCCAAACAAAGAAGCCACAATCAATGATGTTAGATCTTTAGATTCAGATATAGCATTTACCTTAGGTTGCTAAGACCTATCAAGACATTTGAGGATCTTGATGTTTAGCTCTTCTTTTTCAAAGGTTTTGTCAAGGCTCATGAGATGATTGATGATGTGCGTGAACCTTTTATGAACTTCAGCAATTGTCTCACCCTTGAGCATTCTGAACATTTCATACTCTTGGATTAGAGTATGCTTTCTAGCTCTTTTCACCTCATTGGTACCTTCATGAGTTACCTCCAAGGTGTCCCACATTTCCTTTGCTGATTTGCATTGAGAGACCCTGAAAAATTCATCTGAATTCAAGGCAGAAGTTATTATGTTTTTAGCAATGCAATCAAATTTGGTCTTCTTACTTTCAGAATCAGTCCATTGAGACCAAGGTTTTTCAATGGAAGATCCATCTTTTTCAAATTTTGGAACAAAGGGGCCATTTTCAATTGCATCCCAAATACCTTTGTCAAGTGATTCTACAAAAATTTTCATTCTGACTTTCCAAAATTGGTAGTTCAAACCACAAAACAGAGGTGGTCTGTTGATTGAAGCACCTTCCCCAAAAGGTAGTCTATCAGCCATTTAAAAACAGTTTTGGGATCACACTTGAATAAATTTCAATAACCAAGCTCTAATACCAATTGTTAGAATGTATGGCTTTAAACTAGAGGGGGGTGAATGGTTTAAAGAGGGTTTTCGCTAACTTTTAAGTCTAGAATGAAATTCCTTCGAGAAAACTTGAATCAGAATTCAGTTTGCCAAAAATATAAAGCAAATAAGCACAGCACCAGAAAAACAATCGGTTGTTTCGCAGAAACAATCGGTTGTTTATATCAGTTCACAAATATAAAACTGAATTTAAAGAGTTCAAAGGATAGAGAGATTGAACACACAGGTTTATACTGGTTCACTCTTAACCAAGAGCTACATCCAGTCTTCCCAGAAACCACTAGGGACTCCACTAAGCAATCAACCCTAGATTACTTACAACACCACCAAAGAAGTGACCTTGATCCCCTACACACTTCCTTTGGCTCAGCACAACACCACTAAGAATGCTGATCTTGACAACCTCAAGAACACACAGCACTTCTCAGCTTCACACACAGAGTTTCTTCAAAAGTACAAAGGATTACACTTGTTACAGAAAAAATCTGAAATCAATACAATATGAAAATCCTATATCACACTCTCTTTGATCCAAGCAATCTCAAAAGCAATCTTCAACTCTTCAAAAAGCAAAATCAGTGAAAAACTCAAATCTGTTTTTCTCTAATTAAATCTAAGTTCTTGTTTGTTACATAATCTGAACAAACTATTTATTGCATTCAAAGACTGGTCAAAGCATTTAAAACTGGAGCGTAAACAGTTATAAAATCATTTAATGCTCAGTCAAAGCACAAAACAGTTTTCTGTTATGGTCCCAAAACAAACAATCGGTTGAATGCTCGAATCAATCGGTTGTTTTGGTTTGATAGCAAGTCAACCATCAAAAACAGTTTTCAACCTTTCTAAAAACACCTAAGTATAAAACAATCGGTTGTTTCGACAAAACAACAGGTTGTTTTTCACTTAGTTTGAAAAACACTTTTCTTTTAAAAGGTTTGAGAATGCTTAAGCTTTGGATTCAATCAAGAGTGGATTTAACACATAAAATCTACCCTAGATCCTATCTAAAGACAGCTCAGCAACAACAAGCACATCCAGCCTTCCATCATCCTTCAAAGGGTTTGGATTCTTCAAAACTTGAACACACTTGATTCAACATAAACCTTGTGTGTAATTCTCTATATCTTTTCTCTTCATAACTGTTTGATATTTCCGCTGTCATAAACAACCAGTTAAATCGTAGTTTTAACCGATTATAATTCTAATATTTGTTTCTGTTTGACTATTTGATTAGCCTTCTGAATTGCTTTTCTGAGTTGATTGTTAAAGGTTCAATATGAAGAAAGTATTTGCGAAAATCTTTTATAAACAATTCACCCCCCCTCTTGTTCTAGCCATCAATCCTAACAGAAGGTACCCTTAGCCACTTTAAGCTTTAAGGAAACGCTATGTATTAGTGGACAACCCTAGAGAGAGATAGACGCCTCCATAGGGACCCTCCCATAGAATATTGGAATGACCTTAGGGGAGCCTTGAGACGCTGCCATATTCCTGCATACTACAATAGGGAGTTAATGGACAAGCTCCAAAGACTCCAACAAAAGAACATGAGTTAGAGAAGTATAGGCAAAAGATGGAGTTTTACATGATGAAAGCCTCTATTAGGGAGGAAGAAACCACCACCATAGCTAGGTTCCTCAGTGGTCTCAATCTTGAGATAAGGGTTAAAGTGGAACTCTTGCCCTAAGGGACTTGAATGACTTGATCCAACTTTGTATAAAAGTTGAGCAACAAAATTTGAGAAAAGGATCAAGTCGCAAGGAGAGTTCTTACTCTAACTCTTATCCCAAGAAAGAGTATAGAAGAGAAAGGGAGGATAGTATTTCAAAAGATAAACCCAAATAAACTCCCAAAAGTGTAGGAAAAGATGTGTCTACCTCACAACCCCGTAATAGAGATATCCAGTGCTTTAAGTGTCTTGGTAGAGGTCATATAGCATCCCAATGCCCAAATAGGAAAACCATGATCTTAAGAGAAAGGGGTGAGTATAGCAGCCAAGATGATGAGTCTAGTGGGGAAGAAGAGAAAAAAGATAGTGAGGGGGCATATCCTTGTGAGGGAGAATTAATGATGATCCAAAGAACCCTCAACAATCACCCTAGTGTGAACCATGAAACACAAAAAGAGAACATCTTTCATACAAGATGTAAAGTTTTAGAAAACATTTTTTCTCTCATTGTGGATAGTGGTTCTTGCAGCAATTGTTGTAACACTAGGATGGTTGAAAAACTTAATCTACAATTAGTACCTCATCCAAAACATTACAAACTTCAATGGATCAATGAAGATGGAGAACTAATTGTAGAGAAGCGAGTAAAAGTCGGTCTTTTTGTGGGGAACTATAAAGATGAGATTTTATGTGATGTAGTACCCATGGAAGCCTGTCATATCTTATTGTGAAGACCATGGCAATTTGATAAGAAAGTTATGCATAATGGTCTTACCAACGAGATTACTTTTACTCATAAGGAAAAGAAATTTTTACTTTATCCTTTAACACACTCACAAG
This sequence comes from Phaseolus vulgaris, assembly GCF_051622355.1. Taxonomy (NCBI): domain Eukaryota; kingdom Viridiplantae; phylum Streptophyta; class Magnoliopsida; order Fabales; family Fabaceae; genus Phaseolus; species Phaseolus vulgaris. The sequence goes on along the minus strand of NC_143502.1, from coordinate 20,845,735 downwards.
TGGTAAAGGACCAAATACAAATGAATCAAAAAAGAGAAAATGAGAGAAAAAAAAATAGAAAAAGCAGAAAAAGACCTTAGAGAGAAAATTGAGGTATGGGAGAAGAGTGTTCCTTCCAACAACGTCATTCAGAAAGAAGAAAAATTTGAAAATAAAATTGAAAAGATACTTCTATCTGAACAACCTTCGGGCCTCCTTCTTTGTAAAGGAACAATTGCATGCACTGCCACACTTTCTAAAGTTTGTGAACTACCTCCTCAAGTCCAAAAACTTTTAAAAGATTTTGGTGATATATTCCCTAAGGAAGGACCCATTGCACTTCCACCTGTTAGAGGTATAGAACACCAAATAGATTTAGTTTCGGGAGCTAGTATACCAAATAGACCGGCTTATAGAACTAATCCTAAGGAGACTAAGGAGATAGTCACAAGTTCAGGAATTGTTGGAGAAAGGTTGGGTTCAAAGAGTCCAAGTCCTAGTGTTGTACCTGTTTTATTGGTGCCAAAGAAAGATGGCAAGTGGAGAATGTGTTGTGATTGTAGGGCCATCAACAATATCACCATCAAATACAGGCATCCAATTCCTAAACTTGATGATATGCTTGATGAATTGCATGGGTCCACTATATTTTCTAAAATTGATATAAAAAACGGATATCACCAAATAAGAATCAAAGAGGGTGATGAGTGGAAAACTACTTTTAAGACCAAATTTGGATTATATGAGTGGTAAGTGATGCCTTTTGGACTCACTAATGCATGAGGCTTATGAATCATGTCCTTAGGGATTGTATAGGTAAATATGTAGTAGTTTATTTTGATAATATATTAGTATATAGTCAAAGCCTGGAGTCCCACCTAAGTCACCTTAGGGAGGTTCTTTTTAGTGCTTAGGAAAAATAGTTTGTTTGTTAATATAGATAAGTGGATTTTTTGTGTAGATAGTGTAGTGTTTTTAGGTTTTATAGTAAACAAAAATGGTGTACATGTTGATGGATATCCAATAGGAGAGGATTTTATTAATGAAGGAAGAGGATTTTCACCTACACATTTGAAGTTCTTCCTTCTAGTCTTCTCACAAATTAAAAGAAGTCAAAGAGAAGATCAAGCCTAAAGATAAAGAAGTCTACAAACGCTCAAATAATAGGCTTCATTTTGAATATCTCTCTTTAAGTAGAAAATATATAGAATAGTCTTTAGGAAGGTGCTTAGAGGGAAACATAAGAAACCTCTTTTGTAAAAGCATCCTTAGTTGTAGTTTAGAAATAGTAGAAGCTTAGGGGGGTGAACTTAGTAAGGGATGCTAGGGGGAGTGTAGATATGAGTTAGGAGGTGCCAAACTAGGAAGGAAAGTCACACTTCCTTCATGCACTAGTTGGCGCCGAAATTACATGTCATTTAGGGGCACATTTGCATTTGATTAGCTTTGCATTTCAGCACCTTATAGGCTATAAATAAAGGTGCTTGGCTTGTACAAATCAGATTTGGAATTGGAAGTAAGAAAACTCTACTCAATTTGAGAGAGAAATTGGAAGAGCTTTGGTGTCTTCATCAAGTCTTATCTTAGGTGTCAATGGTGAACCTCAAGTGGCGGCAACACACTAATCTTGGAGTATCCACACTCTAAGTGGCGTGATCACTCACCTATTCTTCCATCTCCATAAGTTTTCTATTCTCATTCTTTGTTTCTTCTTCATGTTCATGTTCTAGCTTACTTGTTCTTCAATTCTGTTCGGTGCCTTTGCTGTATTTTCAATTCTGTTCGGTATTTTTCCTTTCATTGGCTGAGTTCAATTGTTGTTTCTTCAATTCTTGTGGTTGTGATTCAATATGACAATACAGGACTTCCATGTGAGCTTTGGTTCGGTGCAAAGTCTTGGTGAGTTCTTGAAGTAGAACCTTGATCCAATTCTAACTAAAGTGCCAATTCATGACCAACTCAAGTTGTTCCTAAGAATGTCAAAGAATCATGTATTCTTGCTATTGCATTCACATCACATGTTGACCCCGAGAAAATCAAAGTCATCCAAGAGTGGCCAACCCCACAAAAATGTAAGAGATGTTTGGAGCTTTCATGGTCTAGCAAGTTTCTATAGGAGATTTGTTCCTAACTTCTCAAGTCTAGCTTCACCACTCAACGAGTTAATGAAGAAAGACACTCAATTTTGTTGGACGGAGAAGCATGAGCAAGCCTTTCAAAGGTTGAAAGCTCAACTCACTAATGCACCCATTCTAGCTTTACCAAACTTTTTAAAAACTTTTGAGCTAGAGTGTGATGCATCGGGAGTAGGAATAGGTGTTGTGTTGTTGCAAGGTGGGCACCCAATTGCATATTTTAGTGAAAAAATTCATGGTGCTGCCCTCAACTATCCCACTTACGACAAAGAGCCCTATGCACTTGTGAGGGCCCTGCAGACTTGGGAACACTATCTAGTCTCAAAAGAATTTGTTATACATAGTCTTTGAAATATTTGAAGGGTCAACACAAGTTGAACAAAAGACATGCAAAGTGGATGGAATTTCTTGAGCAATTTCCATATGTTATCAAATACAAGAAGGGCAATACAAATATTATGGCAGATGCTCTATCAATGAGACATGCCCTCTTTTCTAAACTTGGAGCCCAAATTCTTGGATTTGAAAACATACCTGAACTTTATAAAGAAGATCATGATTTTGCACCCACTTTTGCTGAGTGCCAACATAGAGCACAAGGAGGTTTTTATGTTTCTGAGGGGTACTTATTTAAAGAAGGAAAACTTTGCATACCCCAAGGAACACATAGAAAACTCCTTGTAAAAGAAGCACATGAAGGAGGACTTATGGGCCATTTTGGAGTTGATAAAACTCTTGAGCTTTTAAAAAGAAAATCTTTTGGCCACACATGAGAAAAGATGTCCAAAGACACTGTCATAGATGCATTTCATGTTTAAAAGCTAAATCTAAGACAATGCCTCACGGACTCTACACTCCTTTACCTTTTGCAAGTGCTCCTTGGGAAGATATAAGCATGGATTTCATATTAGGACTTCCTAGGACACATAGAGGTTTTGATTCCATCTTTGTGGTAGTGGATAGGTTTAGCAAGATGGCTCATTTCATATCCTGCCATAAAGTGGATGATGCTAGCAACATCTCTAAGCTCTTCTTTAGAGAAGTGGTAAGACTACATGGTTTACCTCTAAGACCATAGTTTCGGATAGAGATCCTAAATTTGTAAGCCATTTCTGGAGAACTCTTTCGGAAAGGCTTGGAACTAAGTTGAATTTCTCAACTTCTTGTCATCCTCAAACTGAAGTTGTAAATAAATATCTTTCCACTATGCTTAGGTCAATCATGAAAGGAAACCACAAATATTGGGATGAGTACCTTCCTCATATTGAGTTTGCATATAATAGAGTAGTTCATAAAACTACTAACATTTCTCCATTTGAGGTTGTGTGTGGGTTCAATCCTATTACTCCTTTGGATTTGTTACCTCTACCTAATCCACAAGATTTTGTGCATAAGGAAGGAATAACAAAGGCTGAATTGTAAAGAAAATGCATGAGAGGTTTAAGAACAAAATACAACAACAAACAAAGAAATATAGGAAACATAGCAATAAGGGGGAAGAGAGAGGTGATTTTTTAGGAGGGAGATTGGGTTTGGCTTCACCTTAAAAAAGATAGATTCCCTAATCAGAGGAAGTCTAAACTTAGTCCCCGGGGTGATGGTCCCTTCCAAGTTCTCAAAAGAATCAATAATAATGCATATCAAATTGACTTGCCTGAAGAATATGGAGTACATACTACCTTCAATGTTATGGATCTAACACCTTTTGCAGTTTGTGAAGGTGAAGAGACAGAAGCATGTGATTTGAGAACAAATCCTCTTCAAGAGGGAGGGGATGATGGAAGAGGCCCAAACTCAGACCCTGGTTCAAGCCCAACAACTAGGTCCATGGAAAAGAGGATTCAAGAAGATTGGAACTTTGCTACTGATGGCACAGAAACGTTTCTTTATATCTTCATAGAGGACCACAAGAAGTAAAGCCCAAGCCATGAGAGCTAGTTTCTTTATTTGTAATTTCAGTAAAATAGGGTTCCTTTAGCATAATGGGGGAGATGTGCTTATCATTGTAGCTTGAGTAAAGCCTTTTAGGTTAAGAAGTTAACCTAGTTTCTAGAAGTTTGCTCCTAAGACACGACATTGACTTTAGTCAAAACCCTAGTAGCCTAGCAGTCGCTCTTTTGTGTATTTCCCATCCTACCCTTGCTTCTTGCTCTCCAAGGCACCATCTCCTATAAATTGGGTGTTTTGGCTCATGTTCTATAAGATCAATTTTATGAGTAAAATGCTGCCAAATATTGCAAGCTTCTACTCCCTTGTCTAGTCTCTCTCTAGGTTAGACACTTTGATCTTCACCTCCACCTTTCTCCAAGTGATATGTCCCAACCAATCACTCTCCATACATTTCATGCACCTACAAGGAACTCATAGCTCTATATGAGTATTCCTTAATCCATCACATCCATTGCTTCCACCACCATTTTCAAATCTCCAAGAACTACAACCCATCAGTTTGAACTTCACAAAACACAGAGAAAGCACTAATAAACCTCATCATACTCCTACGAAAAATACCTCCACAAGTAACAAGACCAGGATATTCCCTAGCAGCCCATCAGTGTTAATATTAACTCTGCCTGATGAAGGGAACTCCCATCTAACAGGAAGAGCACGAAGAACTTTACTGTTGAACCTTGTGATGTTCAATGTTTTGAAGAATCCAAATCCTTTGAAGGATGTTGAAGCCTCTGCTTTGCTTGTTGTTGCTGTGCTGGTTTAAGCTTTGTTCTGGGGTAGTTTATATGTTGTAATCCACCCTTTGATTAAATCTCAAGCAATTAGCATCTCAATCTTTGTGAAAGTAAAATGTTTTTCAAACTAAGTTGAAACAACCGATTGTTTTGTCGAAACAACCGATTGTTTATACTCAGGTGTTTTGAGAAAGATTGAAAACTGTTTTTGAATGGTTGAAACTGTTAAGTACCAAAACAACTGATTGATTCGAGGAAACAACCGATTGTTTGTTTTGGAACCATAACAGAAAAACTGTTTTGTGTTTGACTGAGCTTTAAATACTTTAACTGAATACGCTCCAGTCATTAAATGCTTTGACCAATCTTTTAAAGCAATTTAAGAGTTTGTTAAGATTTGATAACAAACTACAGCTTTGAATATATTAAGAAAAACAGATTTGAGAATTAAGAATCTTTTTTTTGACAAAGTTTTTCTAAGAGTTTTTCAAAGTGCTGAGATTGCTTGAGAGTTTGTGATTGATCAAGGTGCTGGAATAGGATTCTACTTGTATTGATTTCAGATATTCATCTGTAACAAGTGTAATCTTTGTAATTTGTTGAACAATTCGTTTCTGTGTTTTGTTGAGATTGGCTGTGTGTTCTTGAGGTGTTCAAGATCAGCAATCTTAGTGTTGGCCAAGGAGAGTGTGTTTCTTGAGGTGTTCAAGGTCATTCTTTTGGTTGTTGTGTAAGTGATCAAGTGGTGATTGCTTAGTGGATATCCTCAGGGTTTCTGAGAAGACTGGATGTAGCTCTGGATTTGGAGTGAACCAGTATAAACAACTGTGTACAATTTCTCTATCCCTATCTCTTTAAATTCAGTTTTGTCATTTTGAAACTGGTATAAACAACCGATTGTTTCACTAAAACAACCGATTGTTTTTCCAGCTTTGTGCTTTTGTTGTTTGTTTTGAAAAACTGAATCCTTAATCAAGGTTCTTTTGAAGAATTTTCATTCTAAGGTTAAAAGTTTACAAAAATCTTTCTTAAACAATTCACCCCCCTCTCGTTTAAGGCCATATATTCTAACAATTGGCATCAAGAGCTTGGTTCTTGAAAGTTATTCAAGTTGATCTAAAAAAAAATTCTATGGCTGGAAAACTATCTTTTGATGAGGGTGCTTCAATCTACAAACCACCTTTATTCTGTGGATTTAATTATAAATTTTGGGAAGCAAGAATGAAAATCTTTATTGAATCTATTGATCAAAGAATTTGGGACTCAATTGAGAATGGTCCTTACATTCCAAAGTTCAAAAAGGATAACTCTTTCATTGCAAAACCTTTGTCCAAATGGAAAAATGATGAATGTAAGATGGCTCAGCTTGATAGGTCCGCTCAAAACATTATAGCTTCTGCACTAGATACTAATGAATTTTTCAAGATATCAAAGTGCAAAACTGCTAAGGAAATGTGGGAGACGCTCAAGGCTGCTCATGAACCAAAGGAAGCAATGACAAAGAGTCAAGCAAGAAGGAAGAGAAGGCAAACTAAGAAAAGCCTCAATCTTTGCTTAATGGCCAAAAGGGAGGATGACTCAAGTAGTGTAAGTTCATCAAACTCCTCAAATTCTGAAAATTATGGTCAATTACTTCAAGCCTTTCAAGAAACGCATGAAGAAGCCAACTTGATGGAGATCAAGCTCAAGTGGACATGGAGGCCAATCAACAAGATCAAGAAGAGGTAGAGGCGCAAATAGAGGACGCCCATGGAGGTCAAAGCCCACCTCAAAGGCTTACAAGAAGCATGTTCAAAGCTTTAGGAGCTAGGGGACAATTATTTTCTCTTTTTGTAATTTCTTTGGTTGAAGGTGCTTAGAGGAAAACATTAGAAACCTCTATTGTTATAGCATCTTTTAGTCTTTAGTTGGGAGTCTTAGGGGGGGTGTGTTAGTAGATAGGTGTAGGAGTAGAATAGGAGGTGCCAAAGTGAAGGAAGAGGTCACACCTTCCTCATGCATTGTTTTAGGCGCCGATTCTAGTAGCTTTTAGGAGGGAGTTTTTGAATTTGTGTAGCTTGCATTTCAACACCTTAGGCTATAAATAGAGGTGCTCCCTTTGTATTTTTCAGATTGGAATTTAGACTAAAGAAACTATACTCAATTTTTGAGAGAGCATTGGAGAGCTTTTGAGCCTTCTTCTCTAGTCTTATCTTGAAGGATCCATGGTGCCCTCAAGTGGCAGCAGCACACTCATCTAGGAGCAACCATCCTTCTAGTGGCGTGATTATCCAACCTTACATCCATCTTCATGAGCATTCTTTTCTCCTTCCTTCCTTCTCTTTCAATTGGTCAAGTTTAGCTTGTGTTCTTGAGTTTTGGTTCGGTTATTTTATGTTTCTAGCAGCTGTTCTTCTTTTCTCTGTTTTTGGTTTGGTGCATTTCTGTTTCCAACACTCCTTTTCAGTTCACTTGCCTTTTAATTCATTTTTTTCGGTTCATTTTAGTTCTTGTTCAATTCTATTCGGTGCTTTTGATTTTTACCTCTTTTTGTTGGTTCAATTTGACAATATGAGGAACTTCCATATGAGTTTGGATTTGGTGCTAGTTTTGGTGAGTTCTTGACTTAGAACATTGATCCAATTCTAAGAAAAAGTGCCTAACAATTGTCCAACTCAAGTTGATTCCTAAGAATGTCAAGAATCATTCATATTGTGCTAGTGGAATCATATCACAACTGATTGGCTCTCTTGAACAATCGGTTAAAAGAAAAGAACAGCTGGCTTGAAAACAGAGTAAAGGCACTGGAAGAGGATTTAGAACATTCAAAAACAGATTTTGAAAATCTGGAAATCATTTACAAAAATTCCTCTTGCAAGTGTGATACTCTAGTTTGTGAAAATTGCGAAAATCTTGAAAAGAAGGTCCATTATCTTGTCAAAATAGTGGATAAGCTTTCTAAAGGACAATCCAACTTTGAGAGTGTGCTAGCATCTCAAAATTGTGTTTTTGGAAAATCTGGATTGGGTTTTAATCCACAAAACAAACATAGATTTTCAAAATCATTTTCAAAAATGCCAGAAAAACAATCGATTGGACCATCGAAACAACCGATTGTTACATGCTTCTATTGTATGAAAAGAGGTCATTCTGTGCGATTCTGTAAAATTAGAAAACATGTTGTTCCTAAAGGGCTTATGAAGTGGATTCCCAAGGGAAATAAAGCTTTTATTGATGAGTATAAACCAGATGGACCCACATTCATAAGGGGACCAAACCTTTGTACTTGAAAATCTCTTTTGTAGGAAATCTTGGAGGAGAGCAAGCAACTTTGGTACTTGGACAGTGGATGCTCCAAGCATATGACAGGGGACAAATCAAAGTTCCTGAGAATATCCTTCAAGCAAGAGGGTCATGTCACCTATGGAGATAACAACAAAGGAAGAATTCTTGGAAGAGGATCCATAGGAGATGAGAGCATCCTGGTGATTCATGATGTGCTCTTTGTTGAGCATAATCTGCTGAGCATTAGCCAACTTTGTGACAAGGGATATCAAGTGATGTTCAAGACAAACACATGTGAAATCTGACTACCCAACACCAAAGAGGTAATGTTGGTAGGTAAGAGAGTTAATAATAGGGGTGGCAAAGCGGGTTAGCCCGCCCCACATTGGCCCGCCCCGCACTTGGCCCGCAAAAATGTGGGGCGGGTTGGCCCGCCCCGCAAATTTATTGCGGGTTAGAATTCCCACCCCGCCCCGCATAAGAGCTGGCCCGCGGGTATGCGGGCCAGCCCGCATTTTTTTTTTAAATTAAATATTTTTTTTTACATTTTGTTCTTAAAAAATTGTCAAATTAAACCTATATATTTGTTACTATCAAATTCAATTTTTTTTTCTTCCTTTTCAAACATAGTCAAACATCAAAAAATTAAACATTAAGATAAATATCAAATATCACTATTCTTCCACTTCCAAAACATTAAACATACTTAATTTCAAAACATAAAACATAAACATAAACATTAATTAAAAAACATTAAACATAAAAATTATTGACATTCTTCTATTTCAATAACATTGGATGTCGCCTTAGAAGAACTTTCATCCATTTTTTCATAATTATAATCTTCCCCGTCATCTGCACACATTAAAACAATGACATTTTTTTTTCTTGCGGGTTAGTAGGCCAGCCCGCCCCGCCCCGCTGCTGACCCGCGCGGGCCGCGGGCTAATGCGGGGCAGGCTAATGCGGGTTAGCGGGTTGAAAAGGTTAGCCCGCCCCACGTTTTTTACCTGCAGGCCGCGGGCCAGCCCGCATGGCCCGCCCCACTTTGCCATCCCTAGTTAATAATGTGTATCTTCTAGATATCTCTTCACCATGTTCAATTGGATGTCTTCTATCCAAGCAAGATGAATCTTGGCTTTGGCATAGAAGAATTGCTCATATTCACATGAATCATTTGAACAAGCTAATATCAAAAGATCTTGTGATTGGGCTGCCAAAACTCAAGTTTGAGGGGGATCACATTTGTGAAGCTTGCCAAAAAGGGAAACAAGTGAAAAGTTCTTTTAAAACCAAAAATGTTGTCTCTTCTTTGAGACCTCTTGAACTCCTTCACATGGATCTCTTTGGACCCTCTAGAACTATGAGTCTTGGTGGAAATTATTATGCTCTTGATATTGTTGATGATTTCTCTAGGTACACTTGGACCTTGTTCTTGGAATCAAAGAGTGATGCCTTTGCTGCATTCAAAAAGCTAGCAAGAAGACTACAAAACACAAAGAACGGCAACATAGGATCTATAAGGAGTGACCATGGAGGAGAATTTCAGAATGAGAAGTTTGTCAAGTTCTGTGAGAAGTTGGGGATTCTGCACAATTTCTCTGCTCCAAGAACACCACAGCAAAATGAAGTTATATAGAGGAAGAACAGGTCTCTTGAAGAGCTTGCAAGAACAATGCTTAGTGAATCATCACTTCCTAAGTATTTTTGGACAGATGCAATGAGTACCTCTTGTTGTGTGATGAATAGGGTACTTATAAGGCCCATTTTGAAGAAAACTCCATATGAACTTTTCAATGGAAGAAAGCCCAACATCAGTCACCTTAAAGTCTTTGGCTGTAGCTGTTTTGTTCTCAACAATGGAAAGGAAAGCTTGGGAAAGTTTGATGAAAAAGCTGACCTTGGTATTTTCATTGGTTATTCACTCACAAGCCATGCATATAGAGTCTACAACAAAAGGTTGATTACTGTAGAAGAATCAGTTCACGTTGTCTTTGATGAGGTAGATCGCAGAATCAGTTAGATTCCAAAGATCAGTGCTAAGGAAGATGAACATAGCATCAGTTTGGAGAAGCTGGAAATTTGTGCAGAAAAACAACCGGTTGATTCGCATAAACAACCGATTGAAATTCTGCAACAGAGTGGGCTGCCCAAAGAATGGAGGATTCCTAGAGATCTGGCAGTGGAGAACATCATAGGGAAGATAAAGGAAGGTGTCTCCACACGTAGCTCCATCTCAAACTACTGCAGGCACACAGCTTTTGTCTCTCAAATTGAACCAAAGTCAATTGAGGAAGCTCTCAAGGATGAGAAGTGGGTTGAAGCTATGCATGAAGAGCTAAATCAGTTTGAAAGGAATGAGGTATGGGTTCCTGTCCCTAAAACTTATGAAATGAATATTATTGGTTCGAAATGGGTTTTCAGGAACAAGCTAGATGAGGATGGAGTGATCACAAGGAACAAAGCAAGTCTAGTTGCCAAAGGCTACAATCAAGAAGAGGGCATAGACTATGGTGAAACCTTTGCTCCTGTGGCTAGATTGGAGGCTGTAAGGTTGCTGCTGGCCTTTGCATGTATGAGTGGTTTTAAACTCTTCCAAATGGATGTAAAGAGTGCCTTCTTGAATGGCTACATCAATGAGGAAGTCTATGTAGATCAACCACCGGGTTTTGAAGATCACAAGTATCCTAACCATGTCTTCAAGTTGAAGAAAGCTTTGTATGGACTGAAACAAGCTCCAAGGCAGTGGTATGAGAGGCTTAGCAACCTTCTGCTATCTCATGGTTATGAAAGAGGAATGGTAGACAAGACTCTCTTCATCAAGAAGTCAAATGCAGAAATAATTCTTGTGCAAATCTATGTTGATGACATCATCTTTGGTGCTACACAAGATAGATTGTGTGAAGAATTTGTGGCTGCAATGAAAGGTGAGTTTGAAATGTCTATGATGGGAGAACTATCTTTCTTTCTTGGATTGCAGGTTAAGCAAACAAAGGATAGGATCTTCTTAAGTCAATCAAAGTATTGCAAGGAGATTCTCAAGAAGTTTGAAATGGAAAATTGCAAAGAAGCAAGCACTCCAATGCCATCAAGCTGTTACATGGATGCGGATGCTGCAGGAAAGAGTATAGATCAAACAAAATGCAGAGGTTTGATTGGATCCTTGCTTTATCTAACAGCTAGTAGGCCGGACATCATGTTTGCGGTGTGTCTATGTGCAAGATATCAAGCAAATCCTAAAGAGTCACACTTCAAAGCTGCAAAATGAATTCTGAAATATCTCAAAGGAACATCATCTGTAGGACTATGGTATCCTTCTCACTCTCCAATACATTTAATTGGTTATTCAGATTCTGACTTTGCAGGTTGCAAGCTAGATAGAAAAAGCACAAGTGGCACTTGTCATCTTCTTGGCTCAAGCCTAATCTCATGGCATAGCAAGAAGCAAGCATGTGTTGCTCTCTCTACTGCTGAGGCTGAATATATAGCTGTTGGTAGCTGCTGTGCACAGATTCTATGGCTCAAACAACAACTTGCAGATTTTGGTTTACAAATCAGCAAGGTTCCCTTGATGTGTGATAACACAAGTGCAATCAATCTTACCAAAAATCAGATTCAGCACTCAAGGACCAAACATATTGAAATAAGACATCATTTCATCAGAGATCATGTGCAAAATGGGAACTGTGAAGTGAAGTTTGTGGAGGCCAAACTGCAGCTAGCTGACATCTTCACAAAACCATTACCAAAAGAGAGGTTTTTCTTCTTAAGAAATGAGTTAGGTATTCTTGATCTTAATAATCTCTCTTAAATCTGTTTGTGGTACATGTTAAAGTCTATTTGTGAAGACAAATAGGGGGAGAATTATTGGTTCTTGTATATCTCTGTCTGATATTGCACAAAATGTTAAAAACTCTGATATAAAAGTGTTTTCTGCTGCTGCTGATAGAAACAACAGATTGTTTCGTGTAAACAACCGATTGTTTCGTGTAAACAACCGATTGTTTATCATGTTTTATTCTTTAAATGAGTTAAAATCTAACTAGCTGTTGTAAGAAGCTTTGGATAGTATAAATGCTTTTTCTGCAGGAACTGCTTCAGATTTAATCAGGTACAACACAAGCACCAGGGATTTGTCTTCATCAAATAAGGGGAGATTGTTGAACCTTGTGATGTTCAATGTTTTGAAGAATCCAAATCCTTTGAAGGATGTTGAAGCCTCTGCTTTGCTTGTTGTTGTTGTGCTGGTTTAAGCTTTGTTCTGGGGTAGTTTATATGTTGTAATCCACCCTTTGATTAAATCTCAAGCAATTAGCATCTCAATCTTTGTGAAAGTAAAATGTTTTTCAAACTAAGTTGAAACAACCGATTGTTTTGTCGAAACAACCGATTGTTTATACTCAGGTGTTTTGAGAAAGATTGAAAACTGTTTTTGAATGGTTGAAACTGTTAAGTAACAAAACAACTGATTGATTCGAGGAAACAACCGATTGTTTGTTTTGGAACCATAACAGAAAAACTGTTTTGTGTTTGACTGAGCTTTAAATGCTTTAACTGAATACGCTCCAGTCATTAAATGCTTTGACCAATCTTTTAAAGCAATTTAAGAGTTTGTTAAGATTTGATAACAAACTACAGCTTTGAATATATTAAGAAAAACAGATTTGAGAATTAAGAATCTTTTTTTTGACAAAGTTTTTCTAAGAGTTTTTCAAAGTGCTGAGATTGCTTGAGAGTTTGTGATTGATCAAGGTGCTGGAATAGGATTCTACTTGTATTGATTTCAGATATTCATCTGTAACAAGTGTAATCTTTGTAATTTGTTGAACAATTCGTTTCTGTGTTTTGTTGAGATTGGCTGTGTGTTCTTGAGGTGTTCAAGATCAGCAATCTTAGTGTTGGCCAAGGAGAGTGTGTTTCTTGAGGTGTTCAAGGTCATTCTTTTGGTTGTTGTGTAAGTGATCAAGTGGTGATTGCTTAGTGGATATCCTCAGGGTTTCTGAGAAGACTGGATGTAGCTCTGGATTTGGAGTGAACCAGTATAAACAACTGTGTACAATTTCTCTATCCCTATCTCTTTAAATTCAGTTTTGTCATTTTGAAACTGGTATAAACAACCGATTGTTTCGCTAAAACAACCGATTGTTTTTCCAGCTTTGTGCTTTTGCTGTTTGTTTTGAAAAACTGAATCCTTAATCATGGTTCTTTTGAAGAATTTTCATTCTAAGGTTAAAAGTTTACAAAAATCTTTCTTAAACAATTCAACCCCCTCTCGTTTAAGGCCATATATTCTAACATTTACCACAGTACGAGCATTAATATATTTATATAATAATTAAATAAGATTTTTTTATTCAATGTCTTTGCACCAATTTTCATGTAAATGTATAATTTACTCCACCTTCATACATTAAAATATTGTTTAATTATACATATAAGCATATACATATCTAGTGTCCTATGACAAAATTAAAAACATGATGTACTTTGTTTAGGATTTAGGCATATACATATTGTTTTGATAATCATACAGTATCCTATGACAAAATTAAAAACATGATGTACTTTGAGGTCAATAAGCACTACAAAAAATATGTTTATTAACATGGGTCAAAAAGTGACATTAGCTATAATAAATGGACGCAAAAGTGTACTTATCATTAAAATTTGGAAGCTAATATGCTCGACATAAAAATAGTGGCGGGTGTGTGGGTCATAAGTGATGTGTTTTTTGCGTAGGCCTAGCCTACATGTTCCCCACACAAAATTATATTTTATATTGTTTATTTAAAGAAGCGTGGGCTTAGCCTACATGTTGCCCACACAAAATTATATTTTATATTGTTAATTCAAAGAAGCATGGGCTTAGTCAACGGATTAGTCACACAATTTTTAAACAAGCATGAACTTAACCTTCATAATTTTATTACATATTTAAATTTAATTTAAATATATATATATATATATATATATATATATATATTATGTTTGTGTAGGCTTAACCTACAAAATTTTAAATTTTTATTATTATTTATTATTTATTATTTATAGTTTCAGTTGTGACCGTTTGACCCACGCAATTTTTTTTCTTTTTTTTAGTTTATGTCAATATAACCCACACTTTATTTTATTTTTTTTAATAATGAAGGCTTAGTGGATACTATTTAGGGTTTCTAGCATCACCTTCACTTTCTTTTGTGGTTAATTTTACTATTTGGTGTAGTGAAGCCTGGGAGTTGTAGCAGTCGTTGCATGAAAAATAATGTGCAAGAGCTCATTATTCTTAAAAGTTTTAGAATAGAAATATATCCTAGGAAGGTGGCATCCTATGTTCCTATTTTTTTTTTTCTCTTTTCATTAGTTTAAATGTAATACAGAAGGGGCAACTAAAGGTTCTTATGATATATCTGGTTGTGAGGATATTTTTAGAAATACTCATGCTTCCATTGTGGTTTGTTTCTTTCATATCTTGCGTTCATAATGCTTTATATGCTGAAGTGTGATTCTGGAAATGGAACTTGTAATTTTCATTGGATGAACTCATTTTAATTGAGTATAACTCTCAACTTGTTATTTATGCTAGATCCAATGCTTATATTTTTTTCTTTTAATCTTTATGACAGATCACTAAATTTTTTTGTAAATAGTATTATTATGTGTACTCATTTTTCGTATATTTTTAGAGAGGATTATCAATGTGTTAATCAAGTGTTAATGAAGTTGCTGAGTTTAATTATAGATCTCAAGGTTATACTGATAGGAAATTGTTTCTACTGAACTTTTCAATGATAAATTTGATATACCCTTTTGCAGGGTTAAGGATTAGTAGGTGTGAAGTTTAGTTCCCATTATGTTTTTATTCTCTTTCTTTGTGATATTTCTATTAAAAGATATATAATGGTGTAATTCCTAAAGGATTGCTCGAATAACACGAAACGAATGTCTATAAACTTTTTTCTTAAGAAAAGTTTGTGTTGCAAGATATGAAAAGCAAGCATAGAATCTAAAGAACGGAAGATCTTATAATTGATCACAAGTTGCAAGTTTGTGAAAGGTTATAATTACACAAGAACAAAAATTGAATTTGTTCTGGTTGTGGCCATAACATGATATCCTAGCATAACCCATTTGTCAAAAAGTAAAACTACCTAAAGAGCTACCTTAATCATAGGGAACCTTTGTTGAACATTGTATATAGTAAATATATACAAGGAGAAGAACAGAACTCGGGTGGAAAAATTAAGCACCTTAACAAAATTCTAAATCCTCCTGAAGCCCTGTTAAAATTCATCACAGAGAAAATAGAGCAAGAAAATACTTCATTGCGGTGCTTGTGCAAGTCTCTGCATCTCATTTTGGTCTCCCAGGGTTTCAATGAGAAGAGGTGAAGCATACTGTGCTGTTCCATGCTCTTCAGAATCTTGGCAAAATGAGAGAATGATGGTGTCTATTGACATCTCTACAACTGCAAAGAAAAGAGTTGCAACAACATATCCAAGAGCCCAGCAAACCTGCATTGCACAAAATTACAATTCAATTTAAAGGGAGAATTAGTATAGATATATTTTCTGCAATATTTTGCTGCTCCCCATCCTTTAAGTGAGCATGTTATCCATTATGGTCATGCTGAATGCATATAAAGTCAATCTTTTACTCAGTGGTGTAGAGCAACAAATTTAACTCTCCATGATGAAAGAAAAAACAAGTCCCATAAATTTTGGAACTAAAACCTATGGGCATGCTAAAATATTTTGACCAACTACACATTCTATTGGTTAAAAATTGAATTACCATATTTCATGCTTTGGAACCATTATTGATTTTCAAGCCCAACTCTTACAAGATTATAAACATACCACAACAGGCAAAAGTGGAGATGATATCTTGTCATGCGCTGATCTGTACTTGTGCGTGTCCAGCATGAGGAAAGCAAAAACAGCACTAGAGAGACTGACACACAATTTTCCAAGGAACAAAATAACATCTCCAATCACATTGACACGTCCAATCCGTAGGATGTTATTCATGATCAATTCGGTTGCAACAGCAGAGGCGTTAAAGAAACTTTTACCCGTTACAGCAATCTGCAGATGTGAGGAAGACAAGTAAAATGCAGAAAGACAAATTAATTAATTATACAAGTCTATTTATAAACAACATGCCAACATTAAAAAAGTTGTTTGCCCCATGTTTTTAATTAAAATCAATATGAACACATGAAATATCTATATGTAATCCTGCCTCTCCCATACTTTCTGATTACAATAAGGACAAGGCAAAAGTATATTAAAGTTGGCTTTTCCATCTTGTCTGTCCTTATCTGTTAAATAACAGCTGCTCAAAATTAACATGCACATATCCATCTGCAAGGTGCAGACATAAATGATTTATGGAAGATTAACAAAAATTACCATGATGTAAGCATTTCGGTTCACTGATTTGATGGTCCACCCAATACATCTTTGAAAGCATTGAGAAGATTGGTAAGCAGCCTTGCCAATCCAGCTATCAGGTACATGACTGGAGACTTTTAGTTTCCGGCGAATAGATTCGAGCAGAAAGCGGATTGACTCTACAAATGATACAGTCAGAGAACCAAGAGCCACAGAACCAAGACTGTAAAACATAAGCCTCTTCATGGAGGACAATACTGAAATAAAAGGAATTTCAGGCTGCATTGAGAAAGATGAAATACATTTAATATCATATAAAGGATAATTTGTAACCATCAAAAGAAAAAGGTTTAGTCCATTGATAAACCAAATTCCAATCAGCCAAACAGACAAAAGCCTGATGTTTGTCATTTAGTCTAAATTTGGTCTTTATTATTTTGAAGCTAAAAATTTGCCCTGGCACAAGGAAATTTACAATCTAGCTAAGCCCAATAAATTATTGTGATAAATTGATACTTCCTCTTTCCCATATCTTTAGATGCTAGCACCACTATTATTGAGATATTAAACAAGGATATATTAGAGAGAGAAAAACATTAATAGAAAAAGGTACTGAGGACAATTTAGTCCAAATATAATAATACTCTACTTCCATTAAATATTTCTTAGTCTATGGTTAATATCCTTAAACATCAAAGATATGAGGAGATAGTAAAATGATATTCATATTTCAACAATTTCTAATCCTACACCAGTATTCCTTATACTGATTAAGAATCATTTCTGAGCCAAAATGCGAACTGCCTCTTTATGACTGGGACTACAAATTATTCAATCTCATTAAACTTTAGTAGTTTTTTCTTCATATAACCTTTCCTTACCACATCATCAGAACTATACAACAACCACCACCCAATCCCAGATTGTGAGGTTGATTCCTCGGTGAAACAGTGCCATTGAACTTAGTTGAAAACCAATTTATTAGTGATGTTATAAACCATGAAATCTCCTTTAATAATTCTCTGTGGTGTTCTTTTCGGTCTGGTTCTATCCATTTTCATGGAGCTAAAAACTCACGCAATCTACTTTGTTACTGTTACATCCTCAGAATTATGGCAAAACAAATTCTTCTGAATTGTTCATTTCTTTATTAGCATGGTATTTTGACTTACAGATGCTTCACCATGGGCCCAATAATAAGAGGCAACAGATCCAGCAATCACTGTTGACAAGCAAGCTATGAAAAACTGTGTAGCCCAATAACAGCCAAATAGATGAAAAAGGATGGCAGCTCCAATATGTGGTGTGTAATGAATGCTATATCCACAACACCGATCACATATCACCTTTTTCTCAATGAGGTAATACGTGCAGCAGTTAGAATTGCAGTTGTTCTGAACAACCTGACCAGAGCTGAACAAATGAAGAGCAGCAGAAATCCAGAAGATATAGAAGACAGCAAGGATACCATAAGGTATAATTGGAAAAATAATAAGTGCTTGAACTTCTCCTATCATTTTTGCAGCAACCTGTGAGCAATATTTGCATTAAAATCAATTGAATTGATTGTCTACGTCAAAGTGTCATAAGGGAATCAATGCTGTAGCATCATTCCTCAATTATTAATAATTCTAGCATTGCTATGTTGTATCATACTATGTGACTAAGGGCTCTGTTATGTGACAATTTTGTGAAAGAGAAGTCATTCATAACTTAGTGACAGCTGGATGTAAAAACTAACATATTACATGGATTGTAGGTTATAGAAGTTATGAAATTAATATTCCATAAGCAGCACATATATCACACATTATCAATAGATTGTTATGGTGTCAACAAAAAATAGCATTGGCAGAGTAAAGGATAAAATATTTAAGCATCCATTCCATTCATTAAATAGTTAAATAAGAACACTGGATGATCAAATTGACCAAATTTTGGCTATGCTGTGAATACCACTGCTGCCAGATGCAGACCTAGCAAGATTAGCATTTACCTGACTTGGAGTGTACAAGCACTCCAATTGCTTAATCTAAGTAACTAGCAAGTACTCATTACAACTTCGAGAGAAGACTAGTCTGCCACAAATTTTACTGTTTGTATTTTCTCTTAATTACTTTAACCACAAAAACTAATAGAAAAGGGGGATGTTTCTAAATGTTATTGTAATAACATAAACTAATCCACTTTACTGAGACCAAAACAGGCATTTTTTCTCTGGAAAAGTTAACACATTATTCCCTTGAACTTTTCACCTTTTTTCCATTTTTCAATTAACAAAGCACCCCTTAAGTTACTTCTATTTTTGTAGTGCTCTTTTTTAGTTAATTATAATGGAAGTTATTGTTTCCTTTACATAATAGCCCATTGTGGTTTAGCACTTTCTCAACAACGGCCATGAAGCTTATTTTTATCATCAAACCTCCTACGGAGAAATAAACACTAGGGAGGTAGATTGAGGAAGTTTTGGAGTGCTATTAGTAAACTTAAAAGAACTTAAACCCTATTTTTTATTTCTGTCAGAATTGTTTAATTTATTTGAATGGTCAGCTTGTTAGAATAGGTTAACTTATCTTTCTTGTATTGCCTATCTATCACCTATGTGTAGGTCGCTCATATCTTTTCTTAATATCTCAAATGTAAGGATCCTTATAAATATATGAATAAGCTAAAAGATTATTTTTCTCTCAAGCATTCTTTCTATTTTCACTCTCAAGTAAAGGTATCAAGGCTAGTCTGTTTGTCATGGTTTGATGGTGATGAGGACATCCAAGCCCAAGGGCATGGTGAGGAGGAACTTGACCAAGACATAATTCCAGACTTAGGTGAACCCATGACAAGAGGAAGGCTTAGAAAAGCCAAAGAGACATTACAACACAAGGTGACTAATCTTTTGGAGGCCCAATTGTTGAATGAGCCACACTTTAAAAAGACTAAGCTGATTACATGCACAACATGCTCGGAATATTAGAATAAAATAATATTATTATTTTGCTTGGAGTTAGGATTTGAACCCAAAACCAATTAGGAAGTATCAACTTATATTTTTATTTTATTTACTTACAAACGAGAAGAGACCTATAACTAAAATTGTATTTATACACTTTTGGAATTCATAATGAAGATGAATGTTTTGGCAATTCAAGAGAGAATATATCTCTGTTAGGGTTTTTCCTTGCATCTTGCGATCTTATCAAGAATTCACCAATTCTTGTGACGATAGGCTTATCAAACCTTGTTTGCGGCACCTCCCTTTATCCAAGTTTTCATTGTTACTGTTTTTAATTGATTCCATTCTGTGTATAATCTACTTATTTTAAATTAGAAATTTGTGTATTCACTATGTATAGGATTTAAAATAATGGCTTAAATATGTTTTTAGTATTCCAAATTGGGGACATTCTTTCTTTTGTTCCTCCCATTAAAAAATTTCATTTTTTAAGTCCTTTAATTTTGTGAAATGCTATTTTAGTCTCTGGTATTAGAAGGCGTTAGTGACATTGATTATCTGGAAAATAGTAGTCCACTCTACATTTGCCTCGTGGATTTAATTGAGTGACATAGTTTTTTGGAAGTTATTTAAGTTTTAGTCCTCCAAATTGGGTACACAATTTCTTCTGGTCCTCAAATTAAAAAATTTCTTTTTTTAGTCCTTCAATTTTGCGAAATGTTATATTTTAATTCAAGGTTGGATGACACTAGTGACATTCCCTTTATGGCATCACTGTTCGAAATCTCAATCAACCTTATGAAAACACCTCACACCACCAACCTTTCTCATTTCACTCCATAGTCCAAAGTCTCGGTCAAAGATGCAATAACCCCAAAACCAACCAAAACCTTTTCATTAGAATCATACTACATCACACAAGTTCATGTGCCTCCTCCACCGTGCCCAATATTGCTAAAACGTTACTAGAGAGTGAAGTTGCATCGCCAATGACAAGTGTCATGTAGACCACCGTTTGCCACATCACTAATGTCACTAACCTCACTCAGGGACCAAATATCATAAAACAAAACCAAAGGACTAAAAATGATTTTTTTTAATCAGTGGACTAAACAAAGCAATGTTACCCAATTCAGAGGACTAAAAACATATTTAAGTCGTTAATAAACTTCCAAAAAATCATGTCACTCAATTAAATCCACGTAGCAAATGCTTAGTAGACCATTGCTTGCTATATCATCAACGTCACTAATGTCATCGAACCCCAAAAACTAAAAATAGCATTTTGCAAAATCAAACTGAAAATTTTTAATTAGATGACCAAAAGAAATAGTACCCCCATTTAGAAGACTAAACACATTTAAACTTAGAATAATTGTGCCAGTATTGCTATTGATGGTGTAAATATCTTTGTAATGTTTATAGATGGTATTATGATCAATGAAGGGGGCAAAAAAACAAAAAATGACACTTAGAAGTTGATTCTTTAGAAGAGATTAAGAAGTTGGATAAGTTCTACATGGTTATGATCCTTTGTGCCATGAACATAGATTTTGATCATGTTTCGGACCAAATCTTGATCAATCAAGAAATTCCATCAACAAAAAGCCTAAGAACACGACTACTTTGTGTTCTCACTCTTACCAATAGAAATCTTCACGATTATGTTAAATCATCTGCCATGGTGTCTACTCTCAAGAGGGGAGGCACTGTAAATAGAGGAGGAAGAACTGATTCAGAACGTCCCCAATGTTCTTATTGTAAGAGAATGAGTTATACTCAAGAAAATTTTCCTCTTTACATGGTTTCCTTAACAAGACAACCAATGGTTGAATCCAAGTTTTTTTATTATGGGGAATATCTAAGGTTAAAATCCAATAGCCAAGCACTATCTTCCACCTAGGTTGGTTTGTCAACAACTTGCATTTCTCAAACAATGGAAAGTTAAAGTCCATGAATACTGTGCTTTTGTTATTATTTTCGATAACAATTGATTCAATCACTTATTTTTAATATTTTCCGATATTGTTCTTATGTTCTTGAATTCATCATTGAAGTTGAACATGAGACATTTTCACGTTCCATAGAAAATACGTCATTCAATCTTTGGTCTTGATCTTACAAAAACCTGGAACAAATTGATTCGCTCTCATGGCCAATTGGATTTGATGGGATTGTAGGTGAGGATTCACCCTTCCATACTCCTTATAAGGTTCCCTTGTTTGGTATGTATAGTAAGGCTTAATCCATGACTTATATGAATCATTTTAGTGTCAATTAGTAAGGAAAGCACTCAATTTCACCAATTCGCCACAAAATCCTCTGAAAATTGTCACCAAATTTGTCACAAAACCTAACTGAGAGATATGAATCAGTAAAATTTTGGTGCAAAAGTTGACCAATTGTTGAGGCTAGTCATGGTTCTGGTTTAGTGGAGTTGATCGTGGTGCTAAATTTGATTGTGGTTCTGGAACTATTTCTAGTGTTAATACTAGTTCAAAATGGCTTGGTCAAAATTCTAATGAAGGTGCCTAAGTTGTTGTTGTTGGTTATGATCCTTTGAAGCATTTGTTGATGTGTCACACTGCTAGTTCGAGTATTGGTTCTAGGGCTTAGGCTGATTCAAGATCCTAGTTCAAAATTGGCTCAACTCTTGAGCAAGATTTGCGTGGCACTCAGTGAAATTTGGTAAAATCATCATGGTGTGAAAATCACAAAGGTTTTACATCTTTCCTCTCTCTTTGTTGTCGTCATTGTTCTTTTAGTAATAATGAGTCTCTCAAATGAGAGTAGTTTGACCTTTCTCCACTTAAATTGTTAGATAATATTAGATATTATGAGATATTTAGATATTGTTAGATATTGTTAGATATTTCTATTTATGTAATGAGTTTAGCTCATATATTTCTTTTTCTATATAAACATAATCTTATGTGTTCAACATACACAAAAGATTTACCCTATTCTTTCTTTTCTTTTAATATGGTATCTAGAGCATAGGTTTAGCGTTCAATTTTTGTTGGTGAACTCACTGTTCACTGGAATTTTCCAGCCATCGCACCACCATCTCCTTGACGCTGGAGCCTCACTAGAGCCTTTACTGTTGTTGCTGCTGCCAATTGGCCAATGACTAGATTCGTCCTTGTCATCTATGGCTTCTTTTGCTGCCACTATGTCGGATCCGTCTATTTATACTAATTATGTCAATGTTCATCTCTCCAGTGACAAATTGGATGGAACCAATTATAACACTTGGGCATTAGATATTAAATTATGGCTTAAGAGTCAAGGTTATGTTGATCATCTTACTCGTCCCAATGTTGCTAAAAATGAGTTGAAAATTGATGCTCAACTATGCATTGTTATCAAATCTACCATTCACTCATCTTTAAAACAAAATTTCCATACCTATGAGACATATTCAGAAGTTTGGGAACAAGCAAAATTATTATACACCAATGATACTCAACGTCTTTATGGTGTGTGTCAAAAATCTCTTCACAGTTGTTGCTCCCAAACGTCTTGAAAGTACATTGGCAGAATATTTAGGTAAAATTCATGCTCTTCTTCATGATTTTGCCTTGACTCCTTCTCAAGAACTAGAGCAAAGATCTAAGTTCTTCATGTTATTGGGTTTACATGGCCTTCCTGATGATTATTTTCATGTTCGTCATCAAATTTTGGGATCTCTTATCACACCCAATTTTACTTCTACTTGTTCTACCCTTTTACGTATGCTAGGTAAACACACTATTGATATAACACCTCATGTTGATGATTTTTCTACTTTAGTCTCTCAGCATAATAATTGTACTCGTCATCACAAGTCGGACAAAGGGCATCACAAGTGTGACCATTGTGGCAAACTTGGTCACAAAATTGACAGATGTTATCCCTTACATGGTCATCCTCTTAAATTTGTTGCAGTTGCCCAAACTGCTCTTGTACAACCCTGGCCAACTTTCTATTTTCAATGAATTTCTTAAATGGTATGAGGATCGTCAGAACCCTAGTTCCACTACTTCTGTTGCACATTCAGGTACATCTTTTGTTGGCCTCACTCACTCTACTTCCCTTGGCCCTTGGGTTCTAGATTCAGGTGTTACATATCACATTACTGGTAATCAATCTTTTTTCTCTTCCATGCCTACTATGGGTTATTTACCTTCGGTTACCATGGCCAATTGATATAGGGTACCATCACATGGTGTTGGTACTATTAATCTTTTTCTTTCTTTATCTATTGATAATGTTTTCTTATGTCCCTAGTGTTGAAGATAGGCTTTGATGTCTCCAAATCCATGAAGATTGGGTTTTGGGTAGTTTGAATATGTAATCCACTCATAGATTTGATCCAAGGTTGTTTGATTTTAATCCTTTTTAAAAATATGTGTTTTCAAAGAGAAGTGGAAAATCAACCTATTGAATTGTCGTTTCAACCGGTTGTTTTACACTTAGGTTTTTTAAAAGGATTTGAAATTGTTTGACTTTGGTTGACTTTGCTGTCAAACCAATTCAATCAGTTGTTTCAAAAAATCAAATCGATTTTTTTTTTAATTTTCTTAACAGAATTCTGTTTAGTTAGTTCAATCTCTTTTAATTGATTTAAAACTGATTTGACTATTGCATTAAATGTTTTTAACAACTGATTGGAGTATATATAATCTGTTTTACGCTTCTAGTTGTTATTGATTCATAAGATTGCTTTTAAATCAAGTTTTTCCAAGATTGCTCAAGGCATTGAATTCTTTCTAAGAGTGCAATAGGATTGCACTGTATTTTCTTTTCTTTTTTCAATCTGTGATTGTATCATGTGTGATAATTCCTTTTCTCTTAACAATTGTATCTCTGTAATAATAATTGTTTGTGTGCAGATTCAGAGGGTGTTATGAATTCTGTTGTGATTAGCAAAGGTGGTGTGTGTTCTTGAGGGGTTCAAGATCACCACTTTGGTGTGTGTTGTAATCAAGGCGTTGTGATTGCATAGTGGAATTCTCAAAGGTTTTCTGGGGACTGGATGTAGCTCTTAGCTAAGAGTGAACCAGTATAAATTTACTGGGTGAATATCTCTATCCCTCATCTCTTTAAATCGGTTTTTGTTTTCAATTTATAAGTACTGATATAAACAACCGATTGTTTCGCAATAACAACCGGTTGATTTTATGTTGTTTCTATGAAAATTGTTTTTAAATTCAGCTGAACAAATTTTATATTAATTGATTCTCTTATGCCTTCATTGTACCTTAAAATTTGCGAAAATTTTATAAACAATTCACCCCCCTCTTGTTTAAGGCCTATAATTCTAATTGGCATCAAGAGCTAGGTTCTTGAAAGTCATTCAAGTTTTGATCCTAAAATCTTATTTTCATGGCTGATAAACTACCCTTTGGAGAGGGTGCATCTATTAATAGACCACCTCTATTTTGTAGTGTGAATTACCAATTTTGGAAGGTAAGGATGAAGATCTTTGTAAAATCAATTCACAAAAGGAATTTGGGATGCAATTCAAAATGGTCCTTTTGTTCCTATGCTTGAAAATGATAAAGTGGTTTTTAAAAACCTTGGTCCCAATGTACTGAGCATGAAAGCAAAAAGGCTCAATATGATTGTATTGCAAAGAATATTATTACATCTGCCTTAAGTTCTGATGAGTTTTTAAGGGTATCACAATGTGAATCCTCAAAGGAAATGTGGGATACTCTAGAAGTCACACATGAAGAAACAAATGACGTGAAGAGAGCAAGGAAGCATGCTCTTATCCAAGAATATGAGATGTTTAGGATGCAGAAAGGGGAGACAATTGCTGAAGTACAAAAAGATTTACCCATATTGTGAATCACCTCATGAGTCTTGGAAAGATGTTTGAAAAAAGAGGAACTCAACATCAAAATCCTCAAGTGTCTAGACAGATCTTGGCAGCCCAAGGTCACTGCCCTCTCTGAATCTAAAGATTTAACATCAATGACCACAGCTTCACTATTTGGGAAGCTCAAAGAACAGGAATTGGAGATGAACATGTTGAATGTTCAAAAAAATGAGGAAAAGCATGTGAGGAACATTGTCCTGAAGACTGCTGGACATAAAAAATGTCAAGACTCAAGTGATGACAATGAAGGAGAAACCCTGAGCTTGCTGACCAGGAAATTCAGTAAATTCCTGAAGAAAAACAGCAACAAGAATCAATCTTCCTACAGGTATAATAGTAAGAAACTTAATGATTTTAATTCTAACAAATATACCTGCTTTGGATGTGGTGAACAGGGACATATTAAAGTTGATTGCCCCAACAATGAGAATAAAAAAAGAGGAGCAAGCAAGAAAGGTGAAAAGAAAGGAAAAGCCAAAAAAGTCTACATTGATTGGCAAGATAATGATGTTTCTTCCTCTAGCTTATTTTTAGGAGATGAAGAAGCAAATCTTTGCTTGATGGCAAAAGAAGAAACTGATGTAAGCACTGTAAGTTCCAGCACTTCAATTAATTTTGAAAACTACAACCAACTTCTTGATGCTTTTAAAGAAACTCATGAAGAACCTAATAAGCTGGCCCTTTCAAAAAACCGGTTAAAAGGCTTGAATAATTGGATGGAAAATAGAGTCAAAGCATTGGAAGAAGAGCTGGATAACTTGAAAAATGATTTTGAAAATCTGGAACTGATTTACAAAACTCTTCTTGCAAATGTGACTCAAGTGTTTGTGAAAATTGTGAATCTTTTGAAAAGAAGGTTCACTATCTTGTGAAAACTGTGGACAAACTTTCTAAATGCAAATCTAACTTTGATATTGTTCTTTCTTCTCAAATATGTGTCTTTGGTAAAGCTGGTTTGGGTTTTAATCCACAAAACAAGAAAAGTGGTGTTTCAAAGCCTTTTTCAACCTTCTTTGAAAAACAACTGATTTAAAAGTCGAAACAACCGGTTTTTTCTGTTGAAGATGGATGAAGTTTCTTTTCTACCAAGTCTTAGTGTGAGTTTAATGAAGAAAATAACTAGTTTGCTTTGAAGTTTATAATGTATGTATTGGACCAGAGTAGGAGAACTCTGTACTCGGTGATCGGACATCAGCACGAGAGAACTTTGTACTCGGTGGTCGGACATTAGTATGTTTAAGGTTTCCTTTTGCTTCATGACCTATCCTATTTGCCAAATCAAGGTAGTAAGAGCAAGCACAAGAAGTGATTAAATGATTTTTAAGGTTTTCTCAAGAATCAGGTTACTGCACAAAAATAAATGTTTGTTTGAAAATCAATAGGTTTATTATTGTTCTGCTGAAAGGATTTTCGAAATTCTGTTAGGACACCAAAATGCAGTTCATTAGTATGTTTAATTCTGCTCAGTGATCGGACATCAAAATAGGAGAACTATGTACTCGGTGGTCGAACATTAGTATGTTTAAGGTTGCCTTTTGCTTCATGACCTATCCTATTTGCCAAATCAAGGTGGTAAGAGCAAGCACAAGAAGTGATTTAATGTTTTCCAAAATGCTTTTTAAGGTTTTCTCAAGAATCAGGTTACTGCACAAAAATAAATATGTTTGAAAATCAATAGGTTTATTTTTGTTCTGCTGAAAGGATTTTCGAAATTCTATTAGGGCACCAAAAATGCAGTTCAGTCAGTTATTTCAGTTAAGCTGAGCTGACAGTTTTCCTGAAAAATAATGTTTTTATAACAGCTTTTTAACTGTTTTTTGAAAAGTTGTTAGAAACTGATTTCTATATAATGAAAGGTTTTTCTCACATGAAATGTGGTCGAGCAATCACAGTTTTAACATAGATCAAGTGATTTTCAGAATGAGAAAAAAGATTGAATGAGTTTTTGAAAGGTTTTTCAAAGAGATCTTCAAGTGTGCTTGTTCTAAGAGAGCCTTGATCTTGGTGAAGGTGCTGGTGCGGTTCTGCTGCAATTGGGACAACTGGTTTTTTGTTTTTGCATCTTCTTTCCGGTGTTATCATTCCTTTAATTCTTATTTGTAAAGGTAGTTGTGTTAGTCACTCCTTGATATGGTTTCTTGAAGTGCAAGGTGTGCTGAAATAGGGTTTTTCAACTTTGGTTGTATTGTTCTTGTAGGGTTCAAGAACTGTTGTGTGTGTTGTAATTGATTGCAACTGGTTTTTAGTGAATTCCACCTTGGAGTAAGGTGAAACTGGATGTAGCTCATTATGAGTGAACCAGTATAAAGTGTGCTTGCCTTATTCTTCTCATCTCTGCACTCTTTTCTGATTTTTGAATACTCTGTCAAGAAAGAAATCTGTTCATTTAAAATTGAACCAGTTATTTCTGGGTTTACTCAAATTGTTCTTCTTGATCTGGAAAATCTCTTTAATCATAAACAAAGCCTTTTGAATCTGAGTTTTTAATTGTTTTAAGGACAAACAGTTTCTTCATTAAATCTTGGTTAAAGATTCATCTTCTTTGAAGATTTGTGGTGTAAGAACTTAGTTGATCTCGTGGTATAAATTGTGTTCTTCAAGCTGTTTGAATATCAACCAATCTAGTTTTATTAACTTTCTTTGTTTGATCTCAATCTCAATCTGAACAAGTTCCGATTCTGTTAAAGTGTATTGAAGAATTAATTTGTTCCTTTTAAAATCAATATGTTCTTTTTTTCTTCTGATAAACTGTAAACCAGTTTGTATTTGCGAAAATTTTATAACTTCAATTCACCCCTCCCCTCTTGAACTTAGACACTAATAGACCCAACAGTTTCATGCTTCTACTGTATGAAAAAGGGTCTCTCTGTCAGATTTTGTAGAGTTAGAAAATTTTTTGTTCTCAAAGGTATTCTAAAATGGGTTCCTAAGAATTCTAAGAGAGTTGAAATAAATAGATAGAATGTATTTCTAATTTATCTTACAAATGTCATTACAATCTCTATTTATAAATTGTTTTACAACCTAATTAAGAAAAGAAATAATAGGTAATGAAAGCCAGAAATAATGGGTGTTTAAAGTTGTACAAATCAAATCAAATCACTAACAAATCTGTCCTAATAAATATAGAATGGAATATGCACTTAATTACCGCATAATTCTCCTGATTATGCAACACTCCCCCTCAAGTTGGTGAATGTATATCTATCACGCCCAGCTTGCAAGTAAAATCTTCGAATTGTTTTGTAGGAAGTCTCTTAGTAAACATATCTGCCAATTGGAGTCTTGAAAGGATGTACTCAGTGGCTATAAGACTATCATCCAACTTCTCCTTAATAAAGTTTTGGTCTATCTCTACGTGCTTTGTACGATCATGTTGAACCAGATTGTGTGCAATACTGATAGCGGACTTATTATCACACACCAAGCCCATAGGAGCTTCATATTTTATTTTTAGGTCATCAAATATGATCTTCATCCATAACAGTTCACACACCCCTTGAGCCAAGGCTCTAAATTCTACCTCTACACTTGATCTTGCAACTACATTTTGGTTCTTGCTCCTCCATGTCGCCAAATTTCCACACAAGAACATGCAGCAGTCTGTGGTGGATCTCCTATCAACAATCGATCCTGCATAGTCAGCATCAGTATATACTTTCATGGATAAGTTTTCCCCCTTTTTGAATAGCAATCATTTTCCTGGAGAGGCTTTTAAGTACTGAATAATTCTATCTACTGCCTGCAAGTGTCTTTCTCTTGGATAATGCATAAATTGACTAACCACATTAACTGCATAGGTTATGTTTGGCCTAGTGTGTGATAGATAAATGAGTTTTCACACAAGTCTTTGATATTGTGTCTTCTCCACTTTTAGGTTTTCCTCATCATTCTCAATCCTATGATTTTGCTCTATTGGCACTCCAGTGGTCTTACAACCCAACTTACCAGTCTCTTTGAGAAGATCAAGGATGTATTTCCTTTGAGAAATAAAGATGCCTTGTCTCGAGTAAGCAACCTCTATCCCAAGAAAGTACTTCAGCTTCCCAAGATCCTTCATCTCAAATTGAGCAGCTAGTCTCTCCCTCAAATTTGTTTTTCAATCTCATCATCACCTGTAATAATTATATCATCTACATAGACCAAAAGTAGAGTGAGTTTACCAATCTGAGAATGTTTTATAAACAGAGTATGGTCGCCTTGGCTTTGTCGGTACCCCAAAGATACCATAGCTTGAGTAAACCTTCCAAACCAAGCACGAGGTGATTGTTTAAGACCATACAAGGCCTTCTTAAGTTTGCACACCTTATTTTCTTCATTAACATTACCATAACCAGGTGGAATCTCCATGTATACTTCTTCCTCCAAGCTTTCATGCAAGAAGGCATTTTTAACATCAAATTGATGCATCGCCCAACCAAAGTGTGCTGCCAGGGAGAGAATAATCCTGACTGTATTCATTTTTGCAACTAGAGCAAAAGTCTCCTCATAATCGATCCCATAGGTTTGAGTATACCCTTTTGCAACCAACCATGCTTTATACCGATCCAATGTGCCATCAGACTTGTACTTAACTGTGTATATCCACCTACAACCCACTGCTTTCTTATCTTTTGGTCTCTCTACAATCTCCTAAGTCTCATTCTTTTCTAATGCGCTCATTTCTTCATTCATGGCTCAAATCCAATTCTCATCTTTTAAGGCTTCTTGTACTGATGTAGGGATTCTAATAGAATCAATAGCTGAAAGGAAACTCCGGTGCTGCATAGAAAGTTTTTATGTAGACACAAATTGGGATATAGGATATTTGCCACAAGCTTTTTTTTCTTTTCTCAAGGCAATAGGTAAATCATTTAGGTTAGGTTCAAAAGTAGTATTTAAGGTGTCCTCAAGAGTCTCACAGGTATGAGTTCTTACCTCTAATTCGGACAATTGAAGTTCTTGTTCGACCAGGGCAGGTTCTTGTTGCCTTCGCTGATATTGTTTTCCAAAATATTTGTCTTCATTATTCTTCTCTAGTAATGATGGTGGTGCAGGGTCTTTGTCATCCTCCCTAAGAATGAAATCCTGCAACAAAGGAAAACGTGGCAACTCAAGATTCTCAGTTTCTTGAATACTCTCCCCCTGAAGCCGAGAACTAGGAAAGAAAGACTTTGTTTCATGAAAGGTGGACATCCTTGGGAACATAGACTTTACGACTTTGAGAGTGATAACATTTGTACCCCTTTTTATTGGGGGCATAACTGATGAAGACACATTTGATGGCACGAGGATCTAACTTACCTCGATAAGGACTATGAACATGAACAAAAGCAGGACAACCAAAGACACGATTCTGAAGATTAGTCAACATGGGAATAAAAGGATAAAATGTGGTCATAAGCTGAATAGGAGAAACACCCTCTAGAACCCGAGAGGATAAGTGGCAGTCAAGACAGCTTCCCCCAGTAAGATCTAGGAACAGACGTTTGGAAAAGTAAAGCTCTAGTAACTTTAAAGAGATGACGATTTTTCCTTTCAGCAACCCCATTTTGTTGAGAAGTATCCACACAGGTTAATTCATGAACAACTTCATTTTCCTAAAGGAACTTGGAAAGGTTTTGGTTCACATATTCTTTTCCATTGTTAGAACGCAATCTCTTAATTGGACTTTCAAATTGTGTTTGAATCATTATGTAAAACTTTACAAACAGGTGAAAAACTTCAAACTTATCTTTCATGAGGAATATCCAGGTAACCCGAGTACAATCATCAATAAATGAAACAGACCATTTTGCACCCGAGATATTAGGAATAGATGATTGGGTATATCTATCTTGTAGTATATGTTGATAACATTGTTCTTATAAGCAGTGATAACCATGGCATCTCACAAGTAAAATAACACCTTTGTCAACACTTTCAGACCAAAGATCTTGGCAAACTCAGATATTTCTTGGGGATTGAGGTAGCACAATCCAATATTGGTATTGTTATCTCTCAAAGAAAATATGCATTAGAGAAAATTGGGTTGATGAATTCGAAATCTGTTGATACTCCCATGGATCTCAATGTCAAACTTCTATCCTATTAGGGGAGCCTTTTTCAGATCCTAAAAAGTACAGAAGATTTGTTGAAAAATTGAACTATCTCACTGTTACTCGTCCTGATATTTCCTTTGCAGTCAGTGTGGTGAGTCAATTTCTTAATTCTCGTGTGAAGACCATTGGAATCCAGTCATTCGTATACTGAAGTACATTAAAGGCTCTCATGAAAAAGGTTTGTTATATGGTCACAATAACCATACTAAAGTAGTCTGTTATTTAGATGTTGATTGGACAGGATATCCATCTGATAGAAGATCAACTTCCGGTTATTGTGTCTCCATTGGTGATAACTTGATCTCTTGGAATAGCAAAAACAAAGTGTTGTGGCGAGATCTAGTGCAAAAGCATAATCTAGAGCTACGGTTTTGGCTACTTGTGAGCTTACTTGGCTTAAACAGTTACTTAAAAAATGCAATTTGGAGAGGTCACTCAAATGACACTTATATGTGATAATCAAACTCCTCTTCATATTAGCTCAAACATGAAAGGACCAAACATATTGAAATTGATTGTCATTTCATTCGAGAAAAGATTATATCAAGAGATATCAAGATTGAGTTTGTTAATTCAAATAATCAATTAGCATATATTTTTACTAAACCCTTACGAATACGTAGGATTAATTACATTTGTAACAAGCTGGGTACATATGATTTATGTGCACAAGCTTGAGGGGGAGTATTAAATATTATTAGATATTATGAGATATTATAGATATTGTTAGATATTTTTATTTATGTAATGGGCTTAGTTCATATGTTTCTTTTTCTTTTAAAATAAATAAGGCTTTTTCTTCCTGCATCCCTACGTTTTTCTTCCTTCACCCCCACAATTTTCTAAATCTCGAAACTGGAAATTGGGATCTGGGAGTGTGCTACTGATTCATCAATCCGGAACTAAATTATTTTTTTGTTCAGATGAGGGGGTGTTCCGGAAGCAAATTTTGCATAAATTATTGATTTCCAGATTGTTGAATCCGGAAGCCTAACTTTGTTACGGATAGGTGGATTTGGAATGCTTTTTTTTTAATTATGGATTTCTGAATCTGGAATGCATATTTCTGTTACGGATTGGTGGATCCGAAATGCTTTTTTTAAATGATGGATTTTTTAATGTAAAATGCATATTTTGAATTACGAATTGGTGGATCCGAAATTTTTCCAAATTTCATAATCTAGAATGCAAAAAAATAAATACAGTTCAAGTGCATTTTAGGGTTTTTAAAAAATAATAGGGACAGTTTGGTCTTTGCATAACATTGTGGGGTGCAGGAAGAAAAATGTAGGGGTGCAGGAAGAAACTGCCTATAAATAAATGAGACAAATGGGCTTACACATTTTAGTCAATTCTCCACATAGGAAGGGAGCCTAGAAACCCAACAAGCAAAGCAGCTTAAAACTGGCTTCATTGAAAATGTGCAATAATAGATGTAGGTAATGCATTCACCTTAATTTTTTAACAATCACCAACTTCATGACAAGAGTTCATCTGAAGCAATTTTCGCATAGAAAAGAATGTTTGTCTTACATAAGAGATTATTAAAAATGCATGATAAATCTGACCCTAATCAGAAGTTCAGCCTCAGAAAATATTTTTTAGATTAAAAATACACATAATTGCAATCAGAAATCAAACAATGAACCAAACAATAAACTCAATCATGTTTCATAATTGCTTTTAATAAAGTTATGCTTGCCTTAAGGACCGAAGTTGCCATAAGGATGCGCTGAACAATAGCAATTGATGTAAGAAAGGCAACAAGCATGATAAAGCTCATAAGGACTGTGACAACCCGTAGATGAGTCATCTCCTTCAAATGATATATCAATAAATATAAATCATCAATTTAGAGACACAAAATAAATACATAAGAACACAATCAAGACGATACTCACCCTCACATATACATGAATGTAAGGATCATGCTCACCAATAATGGGGGAAATAGCATCATTTCCTATCCAGCCAACTGAAAGTCAAGAATTAGGCATTAGGAATTTTTGTTTGATTGGTGCTTGCTCAAAATCTAGAAAAAGAAAATATTTGGCTAGATGATTCAAAACTAATAGAAGCAAGCACAATAGATTTCAAATTTAATCACCAATACACTATGTGTGTTCGTTATACACATACTTTCATCCTACATTTGAATATTTTATGAGTTGTATTCCACACAAGCAAACATTTCATTATTCATTGTTCCAATGCCAAAAAGGCATAGAAGATCAGGGATATCTGGATCATTTCCATGTTCCAATGAATGGCTATACAATCAAATACAAACTCAAAAATTATCTGCATCATCTAATAATTTTATAACAATTCAAAATCTAATATTTAATAAAAGAAAATACATTACAAATAAATTCTCTGGTTCTTTTCAAAGGACTCCTGCCTCATACCACCGGTCATAATTTACTATAATTATGTGTAGAAAACTTCTGGTGCTGTTCCAAAAATTCATTTTCAATTTTTGGTCTAGATTACACAAGTAAATATGTGTTAAGTGTCTAACTATAAGTTTGCAACATGTGTCAAACTAAAAATATGACCAGAGAAGTGTTGTGTGCTTTGACTGGATACATGAGAGAGGATGCAAAATTACAGCTGATGCAAGGGTGTTTATGTTAGGATCCCAAACAGAAAACCCAGAATCCCTCCCCAAACACAACAAGAAGAAAGAAAACTCTGTTTTATTACAGTGCAGAACAGAACACCCAAAAAGGGTTACAAAGGAGAATAGCTCCTTTCACACAGGTTTAATCCTGTCAACTTCTTACAACAATTCAGCCCCCTCTCCACAACAGGTTGGTCTTTATTTAAAGACCCCCTCACCTCAACTAACTAACCTAACGACTAACTAACCCGCTCACCCTCTATTTTTAAATTTCCTTCTCTGATATACCCTCCAGGTACTGTCTTTATTTTTCTGCCTAACATTACTCCTTTCTGCCAAAACAACCTTGTCCTCAAGGTTGAAATCAGGAAACTGCTCCTTGATGATAGCCACATCCTCCCATGTAGCAGTATCATTGTCCCCTTCCTTCCATTGAACTAAGATTTGTGGAACGAGTGCTCCTTGCCTGGATATGTCACGTCTATCCAAAATTTCTCTTGGATAGAAGTTCGCAGCCTGTCCCTGAAATTCTTGAGGCAAATCCGGATATATTTGGTGTTGTCCCACTGCCAACTTGAGTTGAGACACATGAAAAACCGGGTGTATTCGAGCTTGTTCTGGTAATTGTAGTCGAAAAGCCACCGGACCCACTTTTGCTATAACTGAAAAAGGCCCATAATATCTAGCTGCCAGTTTAGGATGCAATCGACTAGGCATAGATAGTTGGCGATGCGGACGAATTTTCAAATACACCTTATCTCCTACTTTAATTGGGGAACTTTTTCTGTGACGATTAGCGAACTTGGACATTTGATCCTGCGCTCTTCTTAAATGAAATCTGAGTTGGGTCAGGGCCTCATCCTTATTCATTAAATCTTGTGCTACCGCCTCCACCATTGTTTCCCCTGGAACAAAACGAGCCAACGAAGGAGGAGGTCGTCCATATACCACTTCAAAAGGTGTACACCTTGCTGCCCCATGGAAACTGGTGTTATACCAATATTCCGCCCAAGGAAGGAAAAATACCCACATTTTGGGCTGCTCTGAGCTAAAGCAACGAAGGTATGTTTCTAACGTTCTATTCAGCACCTCAGTTTGACCATCCGTTTCTGGGTGATACGCTGAACTCATTCTCAACGTCGTCCCCTGCAGCTTGAATAATTCCTTCCAAAACAGACTTAGAAACGTAGAGTCTCTATCACTGACAATGGAGGCTGGAATGCCATGTAATCTCACCACCTCTTTGACAAACACTTCTGCGACTGTCCTAGCAGAATACGGATGTTTAAGAGGAATGAAATGTCCATACTTACTAAGACGATCCACTATCACCAAAATCGCATCTTTCCCGCCTGATTTAGGTAGTCTCACAATGAAGTCCATACTAATCTCTTCCCAAATTACTTTTGGAATTGGCAACGGTTGGAGCAACCCGTGTGGGGAGCACGCTTGATACTTGTTTTGTTGGCACACTGCACACGCCTGGACATATTCCGTGACAGTCTTCTTAATGCCCATCCAATGCAAGGACTGTGCTATTCTTCTGTAGGTGCGGAAAATCCCTGAATGTCCTCCCATAGGTGTAGTGTGGTATTCCTGGAGCAGTTTGGGAATCCAACTCGAAGATGATGATAAGACCATCCTGCCCTTGTAATGTAGTCTTCCATTTTCCAAGGTATAATTCCCATGTGACTCCGGATTGCTTCTTAATTCTTCCATGATTTTCCTTAAAGTCGGATCTTGCTGATTTTCTGCCTCTATTAAATCAACATCCCGCCAGTAAGGTTTGGATAACACATTGATCTCCACCCCTCCATCCTCTTCCTCCTCCAACCTTCGAGATAATGCATCTGCCACCTTATTAGACGCTCCCGGTTTATACACAATATCAAATTCATATCCCAACAATTTGGCTAACCAATTCTGTTGGTTCTGAGTGGTGATTCTCTGTTCAAGTAAATACCTAAGACTCTTCTGATCCGTGTAAACCGTAAATTTCTTGCCTATCACGTAAGGCCGCCAATGCTGAATTGCTAATACCAAGGCCATTAATTCCTTCTCGTATATAGATTTTGCCAGCGAAGTCTCCGCTAACGCCTTGCTGAAAAATGCTATAGGTTTTTTATTTTGGGACAATACTGCTCCCAACCCAGTGCCCGAAGCATCGCATTCAATGCAAAACGGTTGGCTGAAATCTGGCATCATTAACACCGGAGCATTAGTGACCGCATTCTGTAACTGCTGCATGGCATTGGTACTATCCTCCGTCCACTCAAACTTCCCCTTTTTCAACAACTATGTTAAGGGTCTCGCCGTTCTTCCATAGTTATGGATGAATCTTCTATAGTAACCTGTGAGGCCTAAAAATCCTCTCAACGCCTTCACTGATTTAGGCGTGGGCCATTGCATTATTGCTGAAATTTTATGAGGATCCATCTGAACTCCCTCCCCTGAAATTACATGGCCCAGATACTGGACTTCTCGTTTACCAAACTCACATTTTTTGTGATTTGCATAAAACTGGTGCTGGATGAGAGTCTTTAGAACCTGTTTCAACTGTGTGACATGCTCCTCCCAAGTTCGGCTGTATATCAAGATATCATCGAAGAAAACCAGCACAAACTTCCTCAAGTATGAACGAAGAATGTTATTCATGGTGCATTGAAAAGTAGCCGGAGCATTAGTTAGCCCAAACGGCATAACGAGCGATTCATAATGCCCATGGTGAGTCCGAAAAGCCGTCTTTTGTATGTCCGATTCATGCATCCGAATCTGGTGATAGCCAGCCCGTAAATCAACCTTAGAGAAGTATTGTGCCCCATACAATTCGTCCAATAATTCCTCTATTACCGGAATCGGAAATTTATCCGGAATTGTCGCCTTATTCAAGGCCCTATAATCCACACAGAACCTCCAGCTACCATCCTTTTTTTTTACTAAGATCACAGGACTCGAATACGGGCTGTTGCTGGGTTTGATTATCCCTGCCTTTAGCATTTCGTCCACTTGCTTCTCTATCTCTGTTTTTAGCAGATGCGGGTACCTATACGGTCTGACATTAATCGGATCTATCCCAGCTTTAAGTGGGATTTTATGATCAATCTCCCTATTGGGTGGCAATTGCTTGGTTTCTTCAAAAACCCCTACACATTCCTTGAGAACATCTTTTAATTCGGTTGTTTGCTGCCCCGTCAACCCCACCATCTTCCTGTCACTCTCGATACGATATGCATTGGGTTGGTCTGCGCTCTCTAGTCCCCATATGAGGGACACTGCTTCGATCTCTGTCTCCTTGTTTAAAGCCTTAGGAGTCACCAAGGTCCTAGATAACTTGGGATCTCCTCGAATTTGCACCTGCTGGCCTTTAATGCAGAAATTCATTGTCAACGTTTTCCAATTGACTTTCACTTCACCCAACGTTGCCAACCAAGCTACTCCCAAGATCATATCCACCCCTCCTAACTCAAAAAGGAAAAAGGTCTCTTCAAACCTATAATTTCCCAGCTTCACCTTCACGCCTTGACAACACCCACTTGCTCCTTTCTTATGGCCATCACCTAACCTCACATTATACACCGGTGTGGACTCAATTGGTAATCCCAATTTGCTAACCAACTTGGCCGATATGAAATTGTGGCTAGCCCCACTATCAATCAACACCAACGTTATACTTCCCTGCACTTCCCCTTGTAACTTCATGGTGTTGGGTTGTGTTAACCCCCCAGCAGAAAAGATGGATAAATCCATCTGTAGACACTCCCTCTCCTCTTCTTCTTTTTCCACATCTTCCTCACTCTGTCCCCACCCACCATGGTTCACCTCTGTAGGGTCTCCCTCATCTTCTGCGCAGATGATAACCCTCAAATCTTTTTCTGGGCAGCGATGTCCGGGTCCGTAAGTCCCTCCACAATGGAAACATCTTCCCTCTTCCCTTCTTCTCACATATTCGGGATAGGGAAGGGTCCTGGACCCCTTGTTTCTGGGTCCTTCTCCTGGCCGAAACTCTCTACTGGAAGAAGACGTCTCCTTCCTTGCTGTGCTAATCCCACTGGATGAGCCTGGGCCACTACTCCCCTTATGCAAATCTGTGCGGCCTGTTATCCCGGTGCTTCCTTGATATCGCCCAAACGACGCATTATTCCTCTGCCCAAAACTGCTAGTTTTTTCTTCCCTGATGGACTCCTCAACATCCAGTGCAACCTCCATGGCTCTCATCAATTCTTTGGGGTCATGCGGTCTGATTTGGTTACGAATCTTGGGCTGTAATCCGGCAAAGAAATATCCCAGCAGCTGTTCCTCTCCTGTCTGTGGTGCTTGTGACACTAACCGCTCAAAATCTTGAATGTATTCATCAATTCTTCCATTCTGTTTGATCTTTGCCAGCTTCTCAAAAACAGAGCTTCTCTCCTTTCCCCCAAACCTCCTATTCAGCGCCATGGAAAACTCTTCCCAAGAAGGATTCTTGGAGTTCTTTCTCCAAAAACTGAACCAAGGACTGGCGCTTCCCTCCATACTGATGAATGCCAGTTTTAATCTTTCCCCAGCTGTCACATTCTGCACCTCAAAGAATTTTTCAGCTCTGGCCAGCCACCCCATTGGGTCCTCGCCCTCAAAAACCGGTAACTCCACTCTCCTACCCCACGACTTCATCTCTCCTTCATTCCTCTTTTCCCATTGGCTATCCTGTCTTGATGGTTCCTCCACTCTTTCCTCACCATTCACCGAACTCTCTCCCCCTTCCGACCTTCTATCTCCTTTCTTGAGATCCCGCAACATTTCTTTGATTTCTTTTAACTCCAGCATGCCTTCTTTCAGCCCCAGAATTTCTGCCCTTATTTCAGAATTCCATTTCAATTGTTCGCTGGTAAATTTCTCTACTGCTGCCATCCTCTGTTCCATCTCTTCTTCCTCACTCTCTGTTTTTTTTTCAGATCCGGCAGGTCGGACCAAACTGTTAGGATCCCAAACAGAAAACCCAGAATCCCTCCCCAAACACAACAAGAAGAAAGAAAACTCTGTTTTATTACAGTGCAGAACAGAACACCCAAAAAGGGTTACAAAGGAGAATAGCTCCTTTCACACAGGTTTAATCCTGTCAACTTCTTACAACAATTCAGCCCCCTCTCCACAACAGGTTGGTCTTTATTTAAAGACCCCCTCACCTCAACTAACTAACCTAACGACTAACTAACCCGCTCACCCTCTATTTTTAAATTTCCTTCTCTGATATACCCTCCAGGTACTGTCTTTATTTTTCTGCCTAACAGTTTATGAAAATGGTGATCTCAAAAACGAATAGGTTGGTTGTCTCCTGTATAGTGCTACTTCCTTAAAAATACATGCATTTGAAAATCTAAATGTCCTAGCAGAGATTCTAACCTTTAAGGTAGAAAAACATTGTAACTGATACCATTAGAAGATTAAACAAAACCACTGTAACACAAGGCATAGCAGAAACAAAGTGCCGAATCATCAGCAGCCAAATCACAGACAGAAACAGAGGTAAAATCCCTCCGCAAACAATCAGCACAGGCCATGACTTTCCTATGTCAGCCACGTATCTCTGCAAATAAACGTATTTGAAACTTCAAATTTCTGTAACACAAAATATAATGCTTAAAGGCAGATAAAATGAAAGAACGAAGCAAAGTTTTAAACAACTGTAATTAGTAAGAGCGAAAGTGTCAAAAAGGGTGAAGGAAAGGCAATGTGAAAATAGGTAGGGTATAAGATTCATAGCACAACACAATGCATATCAACAAGGCTCCATAATTTTTACTTGTTACAACTGTTGGGAAGCTCTACATCAATTACCTAAATTCTTGGAATGTGGCTTATATAGTTGTTGGATAATTTCACTTAATGTCAACTGACTTTTAAAATAAAATCTTACATCGTATCAAAACCTATAGCTCATCTTGGTGATTTCCTATTTTGGTAGGCTTGCCAGGCTTGGCAATTGATTTATAAGGTGAAATCTGATAACAGCTACCAACAGAACAGAGGAGATAAAACTTCATATAAATTTGCAGTCTTTGCTATCCTAACAACATATCTTTTCAGCAGAACACTGATATCTCTAGGACACCTCCTTGCCCCAGAAAGCTACTTCTTTTAATTTCTTGTTTCTTTTGTTACAATTTAAAACCAAGGGGCTATGCTTTTCCAGGGGAAAATCACACTCATAACATCAATTAAAGAAAAATGTAGAAAGCACAAAACATTAACCTTTAAGACAGCTGACTGAGAATTGATATATTCATGAATGGACTTATCAATAACAATGTCTTCTTTGATGTTAACTCCACCCATCTGCTGCCAATGCTTTAAAGATACGTTTGATGCTCTGGCGATGAACTGGCAACTCCAGTAAACTAGACAAAAAAAAAGTATGCTCTAATAATCAACAGCTTCATAAAACACTCATGTGTAGGATATGGACAGTTCCCTTACGCCCTGTCCACTCCCTGTGCCCAAAGACAAGTGAAAGGTAATGTATCCACACAACAAAACCATTAGCAAGCATGCAACAACCAGGGTTATCAATGGTGGAAGGCCAAAATTCTTCCATATAACCACACCATTGTAGTCTATGGCACTTCCATAGCAGGCCTCCCTTCACAAATTCCATATGGCAGGTGGCAAAAAATCCATCACACCATGATGCCACCATTTAACAACATTGGCAACAATGTGAAATTTATGAATGCATTAGGAATGCAAAAGTTTTCTCACCATTTACACTAGGAAATATGACAGGATAACAAGGGCCCTGAAGTTGAAGTGAAGAGTTTCTCATTTCTGGTGTAAGGAACTCAAAATAATCATAGTTCATATCAATCCAATCATTCAGTGAAACGTGAATATCTCCTTCAGGATAATCACACACCCAAGTAAGTGAATCTTCAGAAGGTATAGGGCAGTCCAGCAAGCATATACTGCGAGCATTGGCAAGTTTGAATTGGCTATCCTTCAATCCACTTTGATAAACCTGATTAGGATTTAGCCAGTATTTGAGCTCCAATTCTCGAAGATCTTGAGCTGCATGCTTCTGTCCACATACATTTCCTTTGTAGTCCAACCCATAAGTAAGCCTAGTAAGATATAAAACCAGTGAGAACAACTTACACAGCCATAACAACAAACGCTTGAAGAGAATTCCATGTTTCATGTTACTATACAATCATGTTTCATATCTTCTTTCAGACTTTCAGTTCCTCAGCAACCAATAAATAACAAGATTAGTAACGATAACATGCAATAAAAGAAAATCTAATAAACATAGGATTTTTGTGGTATATTAGTATAAAAAATTAGTGAAATTAAAGAACAAATTTTTTAGAAGAAAAGGTTAAGTAAAAAATGTTGGACCGCAAGAAATACCCCCTCCCCACATACCAACACAAACAAGGGAATCCATAAATTGTTAAAAGTTAAACGTCCATGGCAAAATTACCTAAAAGAAAAATTATAAATTAGCCCTTTGGTAAATAACAAGTCAATCTTTCATGCCTTAAATTTTCACTTAAAACTACAGCTTCCGATTACAGAAATTCCATTAGCACATTGCATAATCAGATAAAGCTGCAAACTTTAAGATCCTCGCCTTAATGGGTTTCCTCGGCTGAAAGCAAAGCTGGTGTTGACAATCATGGCGATCCAGAAAGCTATAAAGATAATAAGAACAGCTATGTCTCTGCATTTTCTGTTGTGCTTAATGATTCCACCCAAATGGGTGGTTCCATCACTTGAAGCGTACCTCCCTATGACTGCACCCAAAGGACCCCTCATTTTGAAGCCTTCGTATGTATGTATTTATTTAGCCAACTGCAAGTAACAAGCTTTAGTTCAGCATTTCAGGGAGAGATGTAGACAGACAACATAAAGAAGAGACAGAAGTGGAGTAGAAGGTAGGACACTGTTGATTGAAGCTTCTGTAGTGAGCAAGGGTTTAGATATTGGGATATAGAATATTGATAATGATTTAATGATTAAATTTTTCACTATTCACCCCATCATAAGACAAAGATATTCTCTAAAGTCTAAAGTACTTGTTAGAAAAAAGAAAATGCAATTTCTCCCAGTACCACATCATTTTATTTTTTATATGCACCTGACGTAACTTTTTACATTTAATTTTGCGCTTCTCATATATTTGTTTACGGACGGATGCAATATTTGGAAGTTACATATTTATCTATGGATATTGACTTTTGGAAGTGTCAATTTTGTTTATGAGTACGGTATCCAAAAGTAACAGTTTATTTATAAATATTAGCATTCGGAGGTGTCAGCTTTACCTACGAATA
Source organism: Phaseolus vulgaris (assembly GCF_051622355.1). NCBI lineage: Eukaryota > Viridiplantae > Streptophyta > Magnoliopsida > Fabales > Fabaceae > Phaseolus > Phaseolus vulgaris. The sequence goes on along the minus strand of NC_143502.1, from coordinate 20,803,449 downwards.
TTAGCATCCGAACATGTCAGTTTTGCTTACCGATATTGTCATCCAGAACTAGCACTCTTTGACTACAGACATCTTTATCCGGAAGACACCATCATGCTTCCGGATATACATATCTGGAAGCCAATCATCTTAAACTTTTTTTTGGCAATGTGATGACTTTATTACTTTTAATGAATTAAAACTCACTAAACCAAACCAATTTAAAGAATATAAGTAAAATTAACATCAAAATGTATTTATAAGGTCAAAACAAAATTAAGTTATACTTAAAGTTCAACTTCAAACAACAACATCGTTCATGGATAAAAATATTACAATAATTATCCTAATACATAATCAATCATTCCTATGTGACTGTCTTCTGACATACACAACTCTATCATCCGTGAGGGTTGCCCTCCACCACATCACCATAATTGGGTGTGTTTGTTTCCATGGGAGAGGAGGGATGAGGTGTTTTTTGTGTTTGTTTCAAGGGTTTTGAGGGTAGGGGAGTGGATGGGGGAGGGTGAGTGATTTTTTTCATTCTTCACAAAATGAAGATATTTGTGGGGATTAATGTAGGATGGATGTATTTTACCAAAATATCCTTAGACATGCATTTTATTACAATATCAAAATTAAATATTACATAAATTTATTTATAATTTAAAAAATATTTAATTATACTATTAATAACAACATACAATTATAAATAATGAAAATAAAAAAATAAAAAAAATTATAATATTAACAAAATATATATAGTTATATAAAATAATAAATGAATATAATAATAAATATTATTTTCATAAATTTTAATATATTTAATAATTTTATTTCAATTTAACACAAAAATATTTTCTATTATATTTTTTAATTTTTTATTATAAAATATAAGTAGTTATGAATATTATATATTAAAAAATTTAATTAATTCAAACCTACACATAAAAAGAATCATAATTAATTATTCAAATATTTTTTAATAACAAGGACAAATTTGTAAACTTACAATAAACCATTATCATAAATCCACTTTATCATCCCTCAATCCAAACAACCTCACATATCCTCACACATTCTCTCTAATCCTCACAAATTCACTCCCTTCCCTCCCAATGTCTCAGTAATTCTATGACAAATATCTTATAACCATGAATGTCATAATATTAGACAAAAATTAACAAATTAACACGAATGAAAATGTTAATAGTTCATACATACTAGAGCAGGATGTTCAGGATGGGTCTACTGAGGATGCGTTGCCACTGGTCCTTGGGTAGGTGCTCTTGAGGATATGAGTACGGGACGATCATCCTCAGCCATGTCAATGACATATGGATGTGATACCGATCAAAACCACTCCATGTATTGTTGAACGCAGACACCAAGATAAGGTGTTACATCCATATTTTGTATGACATAATTATTGAAATTTAACCATCGTCGGTCCACTTCATTTGTAATGAGATCGCCATCTTTAACTACAGATGGGTGCCGAGGGATGATTTGCACATATCCATATTGACGGAGAACACATTCCGGAAAGTGCAATTGTCTCCACTTTCCAAGTCTCAAATAACTAGTGAATAACGATATCTGCTCAAATGGACGTTCTTCCCAGTGCTCGTCGTATGGGGAAAACTGAATGGAAGTTGGTGTCAATATATGTAGCTGCAATCGGACAACAACAATTGAAGGAACTTTCTCTGGTTCATACTTCCTACATCGGGGTTCTTCTTCAGAATACTGGGATTGCACACGTCTCATCCCTATAGATGGGAAATGCTCATAAATCAAACCTTGCAACAATGTTGCATAACCAGCTAGTTGTCTAGTTTGCGTAGCTACAATCTCCTAATTGCTCATACATGTGGATTAACCCAGCTAGTCCTCGATCTAAACTCATAATTTGCATGAACCAAACCACCTAAGCCACACATGTTTATTGCAGCCTCTATGCGCTCATGAGGTGCTCCTAACTTATTTATCTTTCTCCCATGAGAAACGACCTTCAGTTCACCATGATCCTACAATAATTAATATATAACATCAACAAATACATGCATACATACATAAGACATTCAATTATAAGACACTCGATTAAGGTTCATTACTTACCAAACAATCCCACAACTGTCTAGCCACGTGATCTTTATAATTAATCAGTAATGACTTATCCGCTGACCCTCCTGGATAACCTTCATCATCAATTTCAACTTTCTCTTGTTCAATATAATTTTCAAAGTCCTCATTTGGAACTAAAGTACTAGGACCACCACGCCTTCTTCTCACAGATGCAGTTGGTCGTACACAATCCGAATTAGTAGATCCTCCTCCTTTAGTCCTCACCATCTTACTATTCATAAAATATCATCAAATAAAAAATAAAACTGGTCCTCCAAAAAAATAGACACCTTGTTAAGGGTAATTTGAGGAACTAATAGTTCCAAATTAAAGACCAAATAAAACACTTGTTTAATCATAAAGAGCTAAGTGTATGCATACATCTAAGTCACAAAGGAAAAAAATTATTAAATTTTGTAAAAGAATGAAATATATTGGAATATTCAATAACCACAATTCTTCTAAACCAAATCAAGTGATTACAGATTTGGAATTCAAGTTCAAAGCTAATTTTTTTTGGCTAAAACAACCTTTCATAAAACTTCACTTACTTTCAACTTAGTCATACTAATACAAAATAAAATACTAAAACATTAATGAAAGAGGCTGATAGAAACAAAAGTTACAATCATTTCCATAAAACAAGAGCATTGCTTTTCATTCTAAAATATTTATATTAACATTTATATGCTTTCAAATACATTAATTAAGAAAGAAAATATAATCATGTGATTCAATTATTAGTCATATAATTCAATTATTAGTCATATAGTACTATATAGTTAAACCACCAAGATGTCGTGCCCACTTCAACAACATATCAGAAAGAGACTTCATTGAGGACAAAGATAGAACATCATTGAGAGCAGAAAAAAAAAGCACACAATAAACACATTCCAGATTTCCAAATCCGAACCTAATAAAAAAGACTTCCGAATTTGCTCATTTGCGGTGCATTAAGATATTAATATCCAGAACTCAATTGAAAATACACATCCAGAACTCATAACACGGACAAAAATATCCAGAATCCAAAAAAAACACGAAAACTCACCGTTCTGTAATGCATCTCCTTCTCTGAAGCCTTCTCGAAATGACTCAAAAACGCTGCCTGAACTATGCCTAAATTGTGCCTAAACAATGTCTGCGTGTGTGTGTGTAAGACTTCCATAAGAGAATCTAGAAGAAAGAATGAACAACACTGTACTTGTACAGGAAGAATCAGTCAAAATAAAAAAAGACCAAAGTCCTTGTCCTGTGTGGCTCACTTCATAAAGATACCCGAACTATGAGAAGTGTGTCGGTTCAAAGGAAAATTATGGGTCCTGTTGTGACTTTTGAAGCCGAGAATTAGATTCAATGAACGCATATTAATATTTTAATATTAGAAAACACAAAAATTAAATTTTATTATAAATGTAGAAACATGTTTTTACATGCATTGTATAAGTACATTATCATTATTAAGTCAATTTTTAAAAGCTTAGAGAGTTAATTTAATATTGTGATTATTTTTAAATATGACTAAAAATGTTTACATGGCCAATTGAGTAATTTAATTAATTTCAAAGTAAACAATAATAATTTAACAAATCATTAGAATCACCCTAGTGACAAAAGATTTAAATAATATACACCAAGTCTTAAACTCTAATATTATTCCGTTACTATTCATAAAAAAAAACTAAAAGAAATTAGCCCTTTAAAATACATTATAACACTAAATTTCTCCTTAACTAAAAAACAATCCTTTTTAAGAAGATTATTTCAAATTAATTAAGTAGTTAAACACTTGATGAGTGAATTTCGTTTATTAAGGGTTGCTTTTCAATTATATTTTTTTACACAAAAAATTAACTGATACAATTAAAATTTAAATAATATTAACTCATTTAATATTATATATTATAATAATTATATATATATATATATATGAGAATATATCATAAAAGTTATGACGTTAATACTTTAATTACTTCTTGAATTGTATAAAGGACATCATTCATCAAACTTCATTCATAAATATTTCTGCAGAGAAAAATAAAATAAAAATGCATAAGTCAAAACTAACTTATATATGAGTATAAGAATAAAAATTTCACAAATTAACTTACACATAAATTAATTTTCAATAATATTAAAAGTGATTTTTTTAATATATTTGGAAAGTAGTTAGAATATCTTCAATGTATATTTTTTAAAAACATTTAAGTTTTGTAAGGAATTTTTATTGAAGTATATTGATATGGTACAGTGAAAATCTTAAATTTAAAACTCGAGTCTTATTTAAGATTTTGAATTTTTTTAAAAATTATATACTTAATTTGATTTTCTAACTGATAAAAAATTTAGAAAATAAATATAAATTGTAAAAATATGATCCAAGGTCTCGGATTTAGTACGCATATACTAGTTGATATTGTTATAAAATATCATGAAAAAATATCATAAGAGTCTTGAAATTGTTAAAGGAAAAATACATTATTATATTTGAATATCGCAACCATCGATTTCATAAGAATATTCAACAAATTTATTTATTTTGACAAGATAGAGATGAATTAGTTGATTAATTGAATAAATAATTGTGGTCCTTTCCTTTCCTAATTTTCTTCCTACCATAAAAGGATAGTGACTCACTCTAAACATTAAATAACATCTTTCATGGATTAATGGTTTGTTGTGTCCACCCAGCCTTATGTTGAAGAAAAGTGGGTAAGAATGTTTGATATAGTGTATACCACTTATCAAATCAATTATTCATTAACTTAGGAATAGAGATAATTTTTATAATTTTTTATCAAATATTATACTAATAATAATTTTATTTGAATAATGAATTTTGTTTATCTAATTATTAAATAAAAAATTATATTATTGTACCAACCAGTCCTCAGTCATCGACTCCAGATAAGACCTCAGACATCGGACATCGGTGTTAGATAGTAAAGATGGGTCACGTAAAGTGGACCCCATAAACAATATCAGTTACCAGATAAAACACTCAAATACTAGAAAGCCTAAGTCACGAGGGATCTAGGCATGTGGGGTGTATGGCGCGACACAAGTAAAGAACCCTTGGAGGCGCTAAGGCCCGTTAGGGTTAGGGTTCCCAATGATAGGTTGCATGCATGACACGTGAATACTTAGGGCACCTATAGAATAGATGGCCTAGCAACATTGGTGCATGAGTTGGTACCTTGGCGGCCATTATGTTATTCGTTGCACTCCAGTAAAGGAAAGTCCTATGTGCCAAATTATGCTAAGATTGTGTCATAGCGGCGTAGGGACATTCTCCAAGGAACCCTAGATATGGGTAACAGAACAAAAGTAAACCCTAGTTACAACCTATATAAAGGGTGGTAAGAATCCTAACAAGGTACACTGTTTCTAAGACTGAAACTACTTTATACACTTACTGTTTCTTTGCCCCAGTACTGACTTGAGCGTCGGAGTGCAAACGGTCGCCAATGCGCCCTTTGTCTTTGCAGATGAAAGGTTCTTCAACCCTAAGAAGCTTGATTCAAAGGCGGAGACAGGCAGGCCAGAGACTGTCGTTCGAGTCAACCGACAAACGAGTCAACCGGTGAGAACATTTGGCACCCACCGAGGGGCTCGATAAAACAAGGTCCCACCAACAATCGTGTTAAGAGCTTACCAGCAATAAGAGGAGTACGAGGCAAGGATCTACCGCGCCATCAGGAGGGGACAACGTCACCATGCAACAACTCATGGAGACTATGCGCGTCCTCCAAGAGGAGGTAGCGGCGTCTAGGGTCGACCAAGAGCGTTTTCAGGTTGACCTAGCCACGCCACAGGAAAACAACGAAGAGCTACGTAGAACCAATGAGGAACTGCGCATGAGTTTGCAACAAGCGGGGGAACGCACAGTGGATGAGCGTGCCCCATCCATACCACCTAGGGCACGCCCCATGCCGTTCTCCCAAGTGATCATGGATGCTGTGTTACCAGCCACGTCCATGGACCCGAAAGTCACATTCACAGGTGTGGAAGACCCAAAGGCTCACCTCACAGTGTTCCACACCCAGATGGTGTTTACAAGAGGATCTGATGTTGTGCACTACAAGCTGTTTATGAGTACATTGGAAGGCGCAGCGTTGGAATGGTTTGTCAGTCTCCCTGACGGACACATTACTACCTTCGACCAATTCGCAACGCTGTTCAGAGAGTAGTACCTTATCAACAGGGCTCCCCCTTCGATCTCTTACGATGTTTTTGGCATAAAACAGTACTAGGGAGAGTCCTTGAAAGAGTTCTTAAACAGGTTTAGGGTCCAAGTGGTGAGGCTAAACTAAGGATGCAGCCATGACGGTGCATGCCTTCACTAAAGGAATGCTACCAGGGCCCTTTAGTGACTCACTGCTTAGATATTGCCCGAAGATGTATTACGAGATCAGGCGTCGGGCTATGGCGTACATCGTCGTGGAAGATTGAGTCATAGAAAAACACGACAACATCGACCCTGTCCTACCTCGAGTAGCAGGTCAACCTCAACCCATGAGGGTGCACGAGACGACAATAGAGAAGAAAGGCTCTGGAAAGTAGCAACCATATGAGACAAGGACGCCCCAAACAAGGGGACACACAAGGGAGGACGCGCCTCCCAGGCATAATTTTCGAGTAGAGTTGAAGGAGCTGATCGCTATTCCTAACATAGCGGAAAGGCTGAGGACGCCCCCAAAGACTAACAAAAAGTTGGGGCCCAGCAAGAACGCTTGGTGCGAATTCCATCAAGCCTATGGCCATGCCATACGCAACTGCTTGTCACTGGGGTACCAATTGGACGAACTAGTGAAGAACGACTTCTTAAAGGACTACCTCCTAGAGCCACAGGGGGCTCAGGTGTCCGAGCCCCGGGAGGAGATCAGGGGCATGAGGTGCCCATTCATGGTGAGATCAACACCATCTCTGGAGGGTTCTCAGGATGAGGATGCACCGCCTCCCAGCGGAAGAAGTATGCACAAGAGGTGATGGCAGTAGAGGTACAGGAGGCAGATCAGACTCCCGATGTCGACCTCGTCTTTACCAAGGCCGACCGCTAGGACGTCGTTCCACATGACAATGATCCGATGGTGATTTCGGTAGTGACAACAGGAAGGAGGTTGCATCGCGTCCTCGTGGACCAGGGAAGTTCGGCCGATGTGGTGTTCTGGTCGACCTTCAACAAGTTGCAGTTGTCTCCAGAGCAGTTGAGACCTTATACCGATTGCTTGTATGGTTTCGCTGGAGACCAGGTAGAAGTGCGTGGGCACATAGAGCTGAGGACAACCTTCACAGATGGCACGACTTCACGCACCGCAAACATCAGGTACCTTGTTGTTAACGCTCCCTCAGCTTATAACATACTCTTGGGTAGGCCTGCTTTAAACAGGATTGGAGCGATAGCCTCTACGAGGCACATGAAGATGAAGCTGCCTTCCCTGGAGGGGACGATGATCACTATCAAATCTGACCAGAAGGAGGCTAATAAGTGTTACGAGAATAGCCTCAAGACGAAGAGAGAAGTGTTCGTTGTCACCACCCAGCCTCCAAGGGAAGAAGGGGTCACCCGAGCAGAGATCGTCCGGGAGAGACGGCCCGAACCAGCGGAAGACGTGTTGGAGAGGGAGATCAGTGGGAAGAAGTTCAAGCTTGGCAAATCCCTAGGCCAAGAGACATAGGACCAGATCGCCAAAGTCATAGCGCGACACCTAGATGCTTTTTCATGGTCTGCCTCATACATGTCTGGCATAGATCCTGACTTCCTGTGTGATCGTCTCACCATGGACGCCCAGGTTTGACTTGTTTGCCAGAGAAGACAAAAGTTCAATGACGAGAGGTGTCAGGTCGTCAGAGAAGAGACAGAGAAACTGCTTAGCGCTGGCCACATCATGGAAATTTAGTACCCTGAGTGGCTGGCGAACGTGGTGTTGGTGAGGAAGGCTAGCGGAAAATGGAGAATGTGTGTTAACTTCACAGACCTCAATAAGGCCTGTCCGAAGGACTCCTACCCACTGCCCAACATTGACGCTTTGGTGGACAATGCGTCTGGTTGCAGACTACTCAACTTCCTGGATGCCTTTTCTGGTTACAACTAGATCAGGATGCACCCCAGGGACGAGTGCAAGACAACGTTCATGACAGAGCTGTCTTGTTATTGTTATAAGGTGATGCCCTTTAGGCTTAAGAACGCATGTGCAACTCACCAAAGGCTGATGGACAGAGTACTAGCGCCCATGATAGGGCGAAATGCCCAAGCCTATGTGAATGACATGGTGGTCACCTCCCAGCAGAGGGAGCAACATGTAGCAGATTTAGAAGAGCTATTCACCACAATAGCTAAGTACAAGTTGAAGTTGAACCCCGAGAAGTGTGTGTTTGGGGTAGAAGCAGGCAAGTTCTTAGGGCTCCTACTCACTGAGCGTGGGATAGAGGCTAATCCTGAGAAGTGCGTTGCGATCATAGCAATGAGGAGCCCGATCTCAGTAAAAGAGGTGCAGGTTGAAGCTATTCACCACAATAGCTATTCACCACAATAGCTATTCACCACAATACTTAGCTATTCACCACAATAGCTAAGTACAGGTTGAAGTTGAACCCCGAGAAGTGTGTGTTCGGGGTAGAAGCAGGCAAGTTCTTAGGGTTCCTACTCACCGAGCGTGGGATAGAGGCGAATCCTGAGAAGTGCGTTGTGATCATAGCAATGAGGAGCCCGATCTCAGTAAAAGAGGTGTAGCAGTTGACAGGGCGCATGGTCGCTTAGTCCAGATTTGTGTCAGCGGGGGGAGATTAGGGGCATCCCTATTTCCAATGTCTAAAGAGGAATAACAGGTTCGTATGGACCAGGTAGTGCAAAGAGGCGTTCCTCAAACTGAAGGAATACCTGGCCAGTCCACCAGTGTTGTGCAAGCCACAACTAGGTACTCCACTTCGTCTGTACTTCGCAGTTACAGAGCGGGCGATCAGTTCGGTCCTGGTGAAAGAGCAAGACCAGGTGAAGAAGCCAATCTACTTTGTTAGCAAAGTATTGAAGGGGCCTGAGGTAAGATACCAGGCCATAGAGAAAGCAACCCTGGTGGTAGTGTTCTCAGCGCGAAGACTTCGCCACTACTTCCAGAGCTTTATCGTGATAGTGATGACAAACCTTCCCATTCGCAAGGTCTTACAGAAGCTGGATGTTGCAGGAAGGATGGTGCGTTGGGCAGTAGAGCTATCAGAGTTCGACGTGCAGTATGAGCTCAGAGGGCCTATTAAAGGTCAGGTTTATGCTGACTTCGTGGTAGAACTATCTTTGGCGGCCACACACCAAGAAGGAGCAGGTTTCAGATGGGTACTCTCTATAGACGGTTCCTCCAACCAACAGGGTAGAGGGTTGGCATCATCTTGGAAGGGCTAAATGGGCTATTGATTGAGCAGGCCCTGCGGTTCGCTTTCAAAGCCAGTAACAACCAGGCAGAGTACAAGGCCCTGATCGCTGGAATGTTGTTGGCTAAGGAGATGATGTGATCCAAAAATACATAAAGATGACCAAGGATGCTACACTTGAAGGGTCATCTCAACAAGCGAATAAAGACTTCATCAATAAAAGAAATGGACAAGGCCCAAAGCATTTAAAGTTCTTCTTGTTAGTCTTATAAAAGGATGAGGCCCAAGCCCAAGAACCTCAAGGACAAATGTTCTCGCTGGTTGACTCTAATGACAATCTTACGCTCGCTTGTATCTTCCTGGATTCGCGCTTTCTTGGATCGAACACTCTGTACCTGAAAAGACAAAGGGGGCGCCCTGGCTGCAGTTTGCACTCTGACGCTTAAGTCCATACTGGGGCAGAGAAAACAGTATGTGTGTATAAAATTCTAAACTTAGAAACTGCGTACCTTTTTAGGGTTGTCAACACCCTTTATATACGTGGTAACTAGGGTTGCTGGGGTAACGTCCTCGCACAACTATTTCACAGTCTTAGCGTAATCTAGCACGTAGGACTGCCCTTAACTGGAGTGCAACGACTAACAGAATGACCACCAAGGTACCAACTCATGTACCAACCCTCCGGGGCCCCTGTTCTTTGGGCGCCCTAAGTATTCACATGCCATGCATGCAACCTACCCCTGGAAACCATAACCCTAATGGGCCTTAGCGCCCCTAGTGGTTCTTTACTTGTGTTGCGCCTGAATGCGCTATTCACACCACACACATAAACTCTTTGTGACCTAAAGCTTCCCCTTATCTATGGGTGCTTTACTGATAACTGATATGTTCTTATGGGACCCACCTCTCGCAGCCCCATTTGCTGTGTCAATGCTCAAGGAGTCATCGACCCTCCTGTATGCCCGATGACTCTTCGACCCTCCTTTGTGGTCGACGTTTGAGGATTAGTCAATACTCTCTAGTAGTCGACGTCTGACGACTGATCGACACACTAGCTTATACCGCTTGTGGGACCCAACTTACGTGGCTCCCCATTACTTCCACTCCTCGAGGTCCGATGACTGGTCGGTACAACAAACTAGCTCAAAATCCTTCATGCCTCAAAAGATTTCAAGGAGCAAGGCTAAAGTTTTGGTAAAGAGCATCAAATGCTTTCTCTTTTTGAAATTACCCTTTATAAATTTGTAAATAATATAGAAGTAGCTTTAGGAAGATGCCAAAAGAGGAAAACCAAAAGACACCTCTCATGTAAGGCTCTTAGGCGCTACTTTAGAGTAGGAACTAGAAGAATGACTCTTCCAACTCCTTTCTCTCTTAGGCGCTACTTTAGAGAAGGAACTAGAAGAGTGACTCTTCCAACTCCCTTGCCTTGTGATGGCATTCCTATGAGCTCTTCTTTGATTTTGATGATGATGGTTGCAGAAGCTTAGTGGAGGAGAGTGGAACAAGGCCTTCCTAGGAAGTATGGGTGCCTTGAAGGTGCATGAGGAGTAGTGAGGGTTGGAGTGCCTAGAAGGAGGACCATAATGCAATCCTAATGCTAATCAAAATGAAATGCAAATTTACATCACATGGAGCACATGGTCGTCCATGTGGAGAATCCTTCTAGAATGTGACCAAATCTTTAGCAAATCTAGGTCAAGTCTCATGGAATCAAGTTTATGCTATTTACACCACAACTAATACTAAGCTATCCTTAATGGACCTTCATGTAGCATATACAAGTTGCTTTCTCTCCCATCCATAGCTTGGCCCAAGTCTCCCATCCGTAGCTTGGTCATGGACCTAGTAATAGGTCCTAGATGCTCTCCCCTTCCTTCTAGACGCTCTCCCTTTAGACGCTCTCCACCTTGTGCTAGACGCTCCTTCCTTTGGCCTAGACGCTCCTCCCTTTGGCCTAGACGCTCTTGGTTTGGCTTTGGATGCTCGTGTCTTGGCTCTTGTCTTTTTATATGAGGTTGTGCTTGGCCCTCTTCCATCACCTTGTATAAATAGAGGTGCATGGTGCCTTGTATCATAAGTTGAAATTGAATTTTTTAGTAAAGAAACTATACCAAATTGGTGAGAGAGTTGTGTGAGACTTGTTCTCTACTCTTCTTCCTAGTCTTATCTTGGGAGGTTCTTGGGACTCTCAAGTGGCGACATCCACTCATCTTGAAGCTTCTCCACCCTTCAAGTGGCGTGAAATATTCCAAGGATCACCGACCACATAAGTCCATCTCCTTTCATCTTCCATAATTACCCATTTGTTGTTTTGTTGTATTTTTTCAATTTCAATCAGTTCAATTGTTTCCTTTTGTGGTTTCCTTTCATTTGCTGCACTTGTTCTTCACTTTGTTCGATTCCTTTCCATTGTACATGCTGTTCTTGTTTCGGTTTCCATAGAAACCCATTTCTATATTGAATTCTTAAGTTTCAATTGGTGGGTTTTGTTCTTTGTTGTGTTTCAATCGGTAGTTTTAATTCTTGTTGCATTCTTATTTCAAATCTTGTGTTCTTTATGAGTTCTTGAATAGTTTAGAATCTTGATCCAATTCTTGAAAGTGTCATATAATGGGTTTTCTCCTAATCAACTCATATCAGGAGATGGGTGCGAAAGGTTTGTTGGCAAAGAGTGACTCCTTGTTGGTCAGGGGTCAGGTCACGGGAGAATACCAGGCTAAAGATCCACAGATGGCCGCATACCTAAAGTACATCCAGATTTTGAGGGAGACGTTTGAGGCGTTCGAGCTAGTACACGTGCCCAAAGAACAGAATGCCCGAGCCGACTTGCTAGCGAAGCTTGCCAGTTCAGGCAAGGGGGCAGACAGAGGACAGTCATTCAGGATACCCTGAGGACACCTCGAACTGCCATAGATAATGCAGCAAAGGTCCAACAGATCAGCACTTCGGAACGGGTGAGGAGGAGTCATTGGTCGTTGACTCAGGAGATGTTAAAAACGCCTAGAATAAGCATGTACCCAGTTGCTGGGGAGAAGTCGTTGTAGGTTTGCCTAGTTGAAGCAGGAGAAACCTGGATGACACCCTATCAACGCTACTTGGATGATGGGGTACTCCCGTTAGAGCCTACAAAGGCTAGAAAAATAAAGAAAATTTCGAGCAAGTACACCTTGATTGATGGAAAGTTGTTCAGACATAGGTTCACTCACCATATCCCGGTATGTGTAAATGGTGAGCAGTGCACACGCATTATGGGAGAACTCCATGAAGGGATATGCGGAAGTCACATCGGTGGCCTAGATCTCTCATCAAAGGCCATTCACGTAGGATATTATTGGCCAACCATGAGGGAAGATTGCACAGGATATGCACAGCAGTGCAAACAGTGCCATCAACACGCTGATTGGCATAAGGCGCCTCCAGAAGAGCTTAGGTCGATCTATAGCCCATGGTCGTTTCATACTTTGGCAATCGACATTCTGGGGCCTTTCCCTTTAGCAGTGCGACAGATGAAGTACCTCGTGGTTGCCATAGAATACTTCACAAAGTGGATAGAGGCTGAGCCAGTAGCGCAGATCACAACCCACAAGATCCAACACTTTGTGTGGAAGAACATAGTATGTCGCTTTGGAATCCCAAAACGGTTGGTGTTCGACAATGGCACTCGATTTGCAAGCCCGCAGTTGGGCAAGCTATGTATAAAGCTGGGAATAAAGCAGGTGTTCGCATCAATCGAACACCCCCAGACAAACATGTTAGAATATATGGCCTTAAACGAGAGGGGGGGAGGGTGAATTGTTTAAGGGGTTTTTTGAAAACTTTTTAAGATAGAACAAAATTCTTTGTATGAAACTCAATCAAAAATTTAGTTAGCCAAGATATAAAGCACAAAACAGCAAAGCACCAGAAAAACAATCGGTTGTTTATACCAGCAAAGCAATAACAACTGAATTTAAATGAGGTTAAGGGAAGAAAGAGATACACAAACAATTTATACTAGTTCACTCTTAAACCAAGAGCTACATCCAGTCCCCAGAAGCCACTAGTCAATCCACTAAGCAATCAAATAAAGATTACACAAAAAACCACCAAAGAAGTGACCTTGAACCCTTCAAGAAACACACTTCCTTTGGCACAGCACACACCAAGAATGTTGATCTTGACAACCTCAAGAGAACACAACACTTCTTGGCTTACAACACCAGAAATTACAAAGTATTCAGAACGAATTACACTTGTTTAGAGAACAAACTGAAATCAATACAGATGTAATCTTATTCCACTCTCTTTTGAGAAAAACCAAAGTTGAAAAGTGAATGTTCAAAACTTGAAAGCAATCTTTCATAACTGAAAAACTCAAATTTGTTTTTCTTGTTTGTTATAAAACATAAACAAACTATTTATAGTTTTCAAAGAATGGTCAAAGCATTTAATATAGGAGCGTATTCAGTTGAAAATCATTTAAAGCACACTCAACTAACAAAACAGAATTTTGTTAGGCTTTTCAAACAAACAATCGATTGAAATCATGAAACAATCGATTGTTTTGGTTTGACAGCAAGTCAAACAACCAAAACAGTTTTCAATCTTTTCAAAAACACCTAAGAGTAAAACAATCGGTTGTTTCGACAAAACAACAGGTTGTTTTTCACTTACTTTGAAAAATACTTTAATCTTAAAAGATTTCAAAAAAACTTTAGCTTTAGATTCAACAAAGAGTGGATTACACAAATAAACTACCCATATCCTATCCTAAACACAACAACAACTTCAGCCTTGCATCAAACACTTGGATTTGGATTCTTCAAAGCCTTTGATCATTCTTGAGTAAGAATGCCTCCCTCTTGAGCAAGTGAAGGTTTTCCTTATCTAAGAGTTTGTACGCACATCACCGATACTTGAACACAATGAAGGTCGTAAGAAGGTAAAGCAGGTGGGAGAAAGCGTGCTACTTAAGGTGTGAATATGCGTCAAAGGCGTTGTTAGTAAAATTAATGCAAGACACGACTGATAACGACCAAGAAGAGAAAGCAGATTAAAGAAAGGAAAATTTCATAGATAAGTATGTACAACTTAACAAATTGTTCATCAAGCGAGTAAATTACAACAAAGAAAAGGTTACTCCTTGGCCACTAGCTGCCCATCAACGACCTGCTTCGTCACCTCAAATGGGGTGAGATCCATCTCAAGATGTACGCAGACAACCTGGGTTATGCCATCTTCAAACCCGACACCATAAGCATCATCAGCGTCGTTGGTGAGCTCTTCTTCAGTCTGCTTGAAGAGTTCGACCTTGTGGGCCAACTCCCCCTCTAGTTGGCCAAGTTGGACCTCCTGTTGAGTGGCCCTTTCCTCCATCTTGGCCATCTCGGCCTGCGTCTCTTCGGCTTTCTCCTTCAGCTCGATAACCTTGTTCCGAAGGGGTAGAATCTTCGAGTGAGCGAGAAGGGCCTCTTGAGATTTCTCAAATAGGAGATTCTTGATATCCTTCTCGATTTGGCAAAGATTCGCCAACTCCTGGTGCAAGGCAGTCTCGCGCTGGGATAATTTCTTGGCTTGAAAGGTTGATTCCTCCCTCAGCTTCAACACCCTAGCCCTCAGTTCTTGTGCTTGAGTTGAGGCACGACTAGATGCAATGAGGAAGGCCCCAAGACCCCTGGCCGCAGGCCCTCCCAGGGGATCTTTGCCCTTGCCATCTACTTCTCCACCTTGAAAGGTTTGGAGAACCTCTTAGAGGAAGGAGGGCAGATCAACAACAGGAGGCATGCCGTGATCACCCCAGGGGTGCTCTCCCCCCCGCCTTCAAGCACTACGAGGTCACGGGGGGAGGAGGCATTAGGAGGGTTCTCCTTAAAGGAGGGAGCGTGGCCATCTGAAGCCGAGTGTGATGGAGCCACGAAATCGGCGGCTCGTTTCCTTCGAAAGACAGGGCATGTGCAGGTATCCTTGTCTTCGGAGGCAATAACTTCCGGCACACCTTTCTGCCTCTGGTCGATGGGGGTTGGTTCAGGAGAGACCGGAGCAGAGGTAGCAGCAAGAGGGGTGCCTGCGGGAGTTGAAGTACCAACCTTGGCAAGAGTAGCCTTGTGTTTGGAGGTCAACTCGACCAATTTTCTCCTCTTCTCTTCGTTAAGCACCATATTTGCACAAGAAACACAATATTGAATCAGTAAGCACACAAGCAAAGATAAGTACACATAGGATAAGCGAAAGCAAAGGAAATGGGGGGTACCAATGCACTTCTTGAGGGACCCAAGGTAGTACTCGAATTTGATTAGTTCAGCGGTGTCAAACACTGCCACTAGCTTGGAGAAGAACTCGCAGGTTTCCCGATCGCGCGGGGTAAGGTCCTCCAGACTCCTTGGCTTTTTAAGCCCAGGTTTCTCTACCCAATAGAGTGGGAACCCATCTAGCAGGGCGGGGTCGTGCGCGCTACAGCATACCTTAAAGAAATTCTTCTTGAAGCCTTTGTAGGACTACTGGAAGAGAGTTAGGAGAACTCTCCCCGCCACTCCATTAAAACTGAACCACAGTCTCTTGCCAGGATTCTTCGCCTCGAAGAAGTACAAGAAGACGTCCACTGAGGGCGTGTGGCCGAAACGGTTGCACAAGATGGCAAAGGCCTTCACGAAGAGAAAAAACTCTATGCACTTGTGAGAGCCTTAAAGACTTGGGAGCACTATTTAGTTTCTAAAGAATTTGTCATTCATAGTGACCATGAGTCTTTAAAATACTTGAAGGGTCAACATAAGTTGAACAAACGCCATGCAAAATGGATGGAATTTCTTGAACAATTTCCTTATGTCATCAAATACAAGAAGGGTAGTACAAATATAGTGGTCGATGCTCTCTCAAGGAGACATGTGCTCTTTTCAAGACTTGGAGCCCAAATTCTTGGATTTGACAACATAAGTGAACTTTACAAAGAAGATCATGATTTTGCATCCATCTTTGCTAAGTGTGAACATAGAGCACAAGGAGGATTTTATGTGTTTGAGGGGTATCTTTTTAAAGAAGGAAAACTTTGCATACCCCAAGGACCACATAGAAAACTTCTTGTAAAGGAATCTCATGAAAGAGGTCTCATGGGCCACTTTGGAGTTGATAAGACTCTTGATCTTTTAAAAGCTAAATCTAAAACAATGCCTCATGGACTCTATACTCATTTACCTATTGCAAGTGCTCCATGGGAAGACATTAACATGGATTTTATTCTAGGACTCCCTAGGACTACAAGAGGTTTTGACTCCATTTTTGTGGTTGTGGATCGTTTTAGCAAAATGGCACATTTTATTCCATGCCACAAGGTGGATGATGCTCAAAATGTTTCCAAAATCTTCTTTAGAGAAGTGGTAAGACTTCATGGGTTACCTAGAAGCATAGTATCGGATAGAGATCCAAAGTTCATAAGTCATTTTTGGAAAACCCTTTGGGAGAAACTTGAAACTAAACTTCAATTTTCAACATCTTGTCATCCTCAAACAGATGGACAAACAGAAGTAGTTAATAGATCTCTTTCTAGTATGCTTAGGGCGGTCATGAAGGGTAGCCACAAGTCTTGGAATTAGTACCTTCCCCATATTGAGTTTGCATACAATAGAGTAGTTCACAAGACTACTAATATTTCTCCATTTGAAGTTGTATATGGATTTAATCCTCTTACTCCTTTAGATTTGTTACCCCTTCCTAATCCACAAACTTTTGTGCATAAGGAAGGAGCTACAAAAGCTGAATTTGTTAAGAAAATGCATGAGAGGGTTAAAGAACAAATACAACAACAAACTGAGAAATATATAAAACATAACAGTAAGGGGAAGAGAGAAATCATTTTTGAGGAAGGAGACCTAGTTTGGCTTCATCTTAGGAAGGATAGATTTCCAAGTAAGAGAAAGTCTAAACTTAGTCCCCGAGGTGATGGACCTTTCCAAGTCCTCAAGAAAATCAATAACAATGCATGTAAACTTGATTTACATGCAGAATATGGAATGCATGATACTTTTAATGTCATTGATTCGTCTCCTTTTGTAGGCAAAAATGAAGAAACAGAAGCATTGGATTTGAGGACAAATCCTTTTCAAGAGGGAGGGGATGATGGAAGAGGCAAAAGCACCAACTCAAATGCAAGCCCACCAAAGTGTAGAATTGGGCCAACCACTAGAGCTATGGCTAAGAAACTTCAAGAAGACTGAAATACTGCTACTGATGGCAGAGAAACCTTCTTATACACGTTCAAGACGCCATAGACTCTAGTGTAGAGTAGCATTTAAATTCTTGTCAAAATTAGCATAGGAAATTTCATTTGTATTTTTTGTTAAAAAGAAGATTGGTACCTAAATACTAACCTAGGTTTAAATTAGGGTTTCCTAAACTTCTAATTAAACCTAGGCCGGTCTAAAGCAAGCCCATTAGGAGTGCACATTCTAGATCCTTGAACATGCCTTCCATGTGCTTCCATTTAGGCGCCAACTTCAAAGTAGTGTAGTTTGAATTTCCCTCCTTTTTACTTTGATGTTAATCGGCCCTCACTTGCTATATAAGGAGTGGTTTGGCTCATGTTTTCACAAGATTAATATAATAGTGAATTGCTGCCAAATTTGAGCCAATATCACTACTTGTCAAAAACCTCCCAAGGTTAGACTATTGATCTCCAATTCTCACCCTACCAAAGAGAGATGGCCTCACCACTCTTATTTCATACCTAGCATGCACCTCCAAGGCCACCACACCTCCTAGGAGGGCCTTGTCCGTAGACTTCCATTAAGCTTCTGCAAAGATCGCCAACAATCCTCCAAGCATGAAGGCACTTTTCCATCACAAGGGAAGTGTGACTTGGTTTCTTTCTTTGGCACCTCCTAAATCTACATCTACACCTTTTTTTTGTGTCACATGGAAGGTGTGACTTATCTTTGCACCTCTTATATCTATATCTACACCTCCCTTTATGTTCTATTAAAAACTACTCAAAAGTAATTACAAAAAGAGACATTCAATGATGCTTAGTTGGCCCAGATCTTCTATTTGTTGGGCTTGAGCTGAAGCTTGAACTTGTATTTGGGCTTGGGCTTGGGCCTCTGCCATCATGATACGTAAAGGATTAGGGCACCTACAGAACAGATGGACCCCGCAGCGCTGGTACATGAGTTGGTACCCTGGCGACCATACTGTTAAGATTGTGCACTCTAAAGAGAAAAATTTTGTGTGGTTGTTGGGCTAAGATTGCACAACAACGTAACAGAATGTCCTCCTAGTAAACCAAATTTCAATAAAGATAAGGCTCTAGTGAGAGAGGGGTTGTGACAGTGAGTTAACCTAAAAATAGTCTATAAAAGGGAGTTGAGATCCCTGGTAAAGGTACGTCGTTTCTAAGACTGAAACTACTATCTTATTTACTCATTCTTTCTTAGCCATGTACCGACTTGATCATCGAAGTGCAATCAACAGGTAGGGCCCCCTCTGTTTCGACGGAGCCACTTTCCAACAGTAAGAAGAGGCACATAATCCACCAGAAATAGAAGGAGTCACCACTTGCCTTTGAAGTCAGCTTAATACATAAATTAAATCGTCTATACATTATTCTAAATGTATAACCTCAATTTTATAAAATTCCATTATTTCCATGAAATACATATGATTTAAATATTTCAAAAATTAATTGAATATATAATTAGTATTTTTTTTATATTTTGATAAGTGTTAAATTTATCTTTTTCAAACACATGTTTTGCATGCATGGATTGTTTTAAATCATAAAAAAGAACCAATATCAACCCTAGTGAGGTTAGGACAGATGTTGTTGGTTCCAGTCGGGCGTTCGACCTTTCTAACCAATTGCCTCGTTATCCTTAATACAAGTGGGTTGACCCTTGTGTGACCGAGTAGATCACCCATTTTCGAGGTTCATTTGTTATAGATGAGTTCATCTGTTATAGATAAGTTCATCTATAAGGTGTTCATGTTAAAACCTGACTCCCCTCCAAGTGATTGCAGTCGATAGTTGTAGTTTTTCAGAGCGTGTTTGTCACAGTCGAGAAAATGGTCCCCAAGACTTCTTTTATGTTTATACGTGTCTTTTTACATACCTACATATAACCTTTTCTTTTGACGAGTTCACGATCGGAGTCCTTAGGATTCCCAACGTAGCCCTGACCCAACTCCATCCTAACTCTTGGGCGGCTTTTCAAGCTTTTAGACTCATTTGTGATTTATGCTGATTGAGGTCGTCTCATCAATCTTTTTCTTTTTATTACAACTCTTGTTTGGATGGGATGGGTTGGCTTTCATTGTCGAGTCGCCCGGGTAGCATTCTTTTTGTCCTCTTTACTTTGTTCTATAAAAATTTCAAAAGTAGATATTTTAAAATCTTTGTAGTTTTTGATGTGTACCAATTGTCCTACCGTTGTGTGAATTTTTCTGGTATGTGGAATTTAAATTGCTTTTATACTTTCCTAAGTTTATTAACCATACTTAATTTCATTTTTGTTTGTAAGCATAATGGCTCAAACTGATCTTGAGGGGGTTAACATGATAAAACATTTACGTTGATAGGTCGGGAGACAAAAAGGCTAGTTGGTGGGGGTTCATCCACCCCATCATAGATTTGGTGCCTCCATCCACGACGATGAACGATTGTGGAAGCAAAAGAAAAGGGGAAGACCCGAGAAATCTCCTCGCCGATCAAACCCTCAGTCCTCACTGGGTGTATGCTCGGGATCGTCGTCCTTACTGGGGAACAATTCTAGATCGCTCGAGGTGGGTAGGTTGCACTTACCCCTGCTGAAGAAGAGACTATTGTCTCGACTCTGGTTGAGGACATGGTATTGATCGTCTTGGAGATGATGAGCCGATCTTTAGTGATATCCCAAGCGATCAGGATCGAAGTCCAAACGAACTCGGTTGCCGCTACTGAGAAGCTAAAGGAAAAGTTGGCTGATTTATAAGCTCTCTAAAGGTGACCTTGGAGGGCATGGGTGCCTTAGAAGAATATTCCTGCCGAGTCAAGGTTGAACTTAATAGCGTGTGGTCACGGAATGTCGCCTTTCAAATAGAGGTGAAAAACCTTGAGCAAAGTTGATGGAGGAGGGCCCAAGCTCACCACACGATGAAAGCCAAGCCTCCAAGACTAGACGGTCTAGCCTATGATGAGGAGCGTCTAGACTCAAAAAGGAGCGTCTAGCCCATGAAGAGGAGCGTCTAGGCCATGATGAGGAGCGGCTACATAAGGAGCGTCTAGGCCATGATGAGGATTCCTTCTAGACCGTCTAGCTTCACATACACATGGGTCAAAGCTACGGTTTTGGGAAGAGAAGACCTTTGTAATTGTTACATAAAGGCCCATTAGGGGTACTTAGTAGATAGGATAGTGTAGAAAGCACTTTTGATGGAAACATTCTAGAATCTAGGGTTGTGTGGCCGGTCATTGCACATGGCACATGGCTTAGAATTTAGATTTAATTTTGGTTTTCTTTTCCTTAGAATTCAGCTTAACATTTACGTCCAAGATAGCCTATAAATAGGAAGGCTATCTCATTGTATTTTTTCAAGTTTAATTGAGTAAGGTTATGCTGCCATTTTTGTGCACAAGCTTTACTTCTCCTAGAAATCTAGGCTCTAAACTTCAATCCTTTCACCTTCTCCCTTGAGCTGGCCGAACCACTCAAACACCATACTCATCATGCACCTACAAGGCCAACACAACTCCTAGGAGGGTCTTGATCATCTCACCCATTGCTTCCGCACCTTATTTTCTACTTTGATTCAAGAAGAACACATGAAAATACCATCAAAAGTCGTACTAAAATGATAAGAATTGGCTAACTATTAGTCATTTCTTATTCGAATAAGCAAATAAGGCTTCAACCAAAGATGTTGTCAACGGTTAGCTAGTATCATTGGATGATGCTGACAAGGATGAAGAGGAAGGTGATCAAGTTGAAGAGGTGTTCGACCCTCTCTAACTTGTAATTTATTTGTAATTTTTGTAATCCTTTGAACTTGGGATGTGGCTTCATGAACTTATATATATCTTTTATGAAGTTTGTATTCCAATCTTTTTACTTTATACTCTTCTTACTTTTTCTTTTTGCTTTATTTGATTTTTGACCACATGGTTGACTTTAATCACTTGCTTTACTATACTCACGTCTTGTTTAATTTTAATAAATTTGAATTCTGACCCAGCGTTTACTATGTTAACAATTCGACTGTGTAGGAGTAGTTGACAACCTTTTTAGTAAGTTGCAGGGATGAATTATTTTTTGAGACAAAGCTTCCTTACCCAAGCTAACTATTTAGTTTACCATTATTCGAGAGAGATTGTCACATTGGGGCAAAACTTCCTTAGCTGAAGTGTAAAGTTTTAGGGCATTCAGAGGGATTGCCATTTTTTAAGCAACATTTTATTAACCATGTCAACACATTATGCATATATTCAAGAGGGATTAGTTATTTTTAAGCAAGAGCTTCCTCGGTCGAATGGTGGAGTGTGTTGAGTGTGTGTTCATTACAACTGTAAAATAATAAGAAATTTGTAATTAAGTTTCTAGTTAAAACCTTTTTGGTCGAAAATCCTTCTTAGAGAGATAAAACAACCGAGCGAGGAAAGAGTGCACATGTCATCACTTATTAATTATTATAAAACTTGAGGTGTGACATTCCACATCCTCGGTACAATTTTCTCTTAAAGAAGTTCTAAGTAGTAAGCTCCTCCGACCGCTATGTCTCTAACTCGAAAGAATCCTGTCCCGACCAGTCCTCGGTCATCGACCCAGGGACTGACCTCAGACATCGCACACTGATGCTTGGTAATGGAAGGGGGCCATGTAAGGTGGGCCCCAGACGCACCTACCAGGGGATTGGATAGTCTTCGAACATTGATATCATAGACCCCGATGTTGGAGATCGACATCGGACCTCGCCAACAGAGGAAGAGATCGGACATCGCCAGTCTCAACGTTGTAGTGGACCACGTAAGGTGGGCCCTAGAGTTATGCTAAGTTGACAGGTAAGACATAAGATATGTGGGGAGCCTAAGTCACGAAGGATCCATGCATGTGGTGTGTATAGCGCATGAAGGCGTGACACGAGTGAGTAATCTTGAGAGGCGCTAAGGCCCATTAGGGTTAGGGTATCCAGGGAAAGCTGCATGCATGGCACGTGAATACTTAGGGCACCCATGAAACAAATGGCGCTAGAGATTAGGTGCACAAGTTGGTACCCAAGCGGCCACTATGTTATTCGTTGCACTCCAGTTAAGGGAAGTTCTATGTGCCAGATACGCTAAGATTCTGGAAATAGCGACGCAAGGACGTTCCCCAAGGAACCCGATGTTAGAATATATGGTCTTAAACGAGAGGGGGGTGAATTATTTAAAGGGGGTTTTTGAAAACTTTTTCAGCTATAACAAAATCCTTTGTATGAAACTCAATCAAAAATTCGGTTAGCCAAGATATAAAGCACAAAACAACAAAGTACAAGAAAAACAATCGGTTGTTTCTTCGAAACAATCGGTTGTTTATACCAGCAAAATAATAATAACTGAATTTAAATGAGTTTAAGGGAAGAAAGAGATACACAAACAGTCTATACTGGCTCACTCTTAAACCAAGAGCTACATCCAGTCCCCAAAAGCCACTAGGGAAACCACTAAGCATTCAAAACAGATTATACACAAAACCACCAAAGAAGTGACCTTGAACCCTTCAAGAAACACACTTCCTTTGGCACAACACACACCAAGAATGTTGATCTTGACAACCTCAAGAGCACACAACACTCCTTGGCAACAACACCAGAATTTAGAAAGTATTCAGAACGAACTACACTTGTTTACAGAACAATCTGAAATCAATACAGATGTAATCCTATTCCACCCTCTCTTGAGAAAACCCAAAACTTGATGTGAATGTTCAAAACTTGAAAGCAATCTTTCACAACTGAAAAACTCAAATATGTTTTTCTTGTTTGTTATAAAACATAAACAAATTATTTATAACTTTCAAAGATTGGTCAAAACATTTAATAGAGGAGCGTATTCAGTTGAAAATCATTTAAAGCACACTCAACTAACAAAACAGAATTATGTTAGGATTTTCAAAGAAACAATCGATTGAAACCACGAAACAATCGATTGTTTTGGTTTGACAGCAAGTCAACAAACCAAAACAGTTTTCAACCTTTTCAAAAACACCTAAGAGCAAAACAATTGGTTGTTTCGACAAAACAACAGGTTGTTTTCACTTAGTTTGAAAAACACTTTAAACTCAAAAAGGTTTTAAAACACATTAGCTTTAGATTCAACAAAGAGTGGGTTATACAAATAAACTACCTAAATCCAATCCTAAACAAAACAACAACTCCAGCCTTGCATCAAACACTTGGATTTGGATTCTTCAAAGCCTTTGATCACTTTTGATCAACACCCTAGACAAGGGTAACATCACAAAGGTAAACCCTAGTTTCAACCTATATAAAGGGTGCCAAGAACCCTAACAAGGTACACAGTTTCTAAGACTGAAGCTAATATACATTCTTGTTGTTTCTTTGCCCTAATACTGACTTGAGCATTGGAGTGCAAACGACCGCTAGGGCGTCCCTTTGTCTTTGCAGATGAGAGGTTTCTTGATCAAGGAAGTACGATTCTCGGGCGGAGATAGAAGGGCCAAAGGTTACCGTTGGAGTCAATTGGCAAAGCGAGTCAACCGACAGGAACATTTGGCGCCCACCGTGGGGCCCGTTAAAGAAAGGTCCCACTCACAATCACGTTAGGAGTTTTTACCAGAAATATGAGGAGTACAAGGCAAGGAACTGCTGGACCCACAACGATCATGGATACAGCGTTGCCAACCACGTCTCTGGGCTCGAAGGTCACCTTCACAGGAGTAGAGGACCCAGAGGCCCATCTCACGGCGTTCCACACTCAGAAGATGCTTACAGGAGGATCTGACGTTGTGTACTGCAAGTTGCTTATGAGCACGTGGGCAGGCGCAACGTTGGAGTGGTTCGTTAGCCTTCCCGACGGACACATCACTACCTTTGACCAGTTCGCGACGCTGTTCAAGGAACAATACCTTGTTAACAAGGCCCCCACCCGACTTTCTTATGATGTGTTCGACGTTAAACAGTACTAGGGGGAGTCCATGAAGGACTACTTGAACATATTTGGGGTCAAGGTGGTGAGGTTGAAACCCACTTATGAGACCATGACGGTGCATGCCTTTGTCAAGGGAATGTTGCTAGGACCTTTCAGCGAATCGCTGCTAAGGTTCTACCCGAAGACGTTCACTGAGATCAGACGTCGAGCGTTGGCACACATTGCTGCAGATGATCGAGTAACGGAGAAACAAGGTCTTGTCGGTCTTGTCCGACCTCGAGTGGCAGGACGACCTCAACCCGTGAGGGTGCACGAGGCGACCACAGATAAGAAGGGAGCGGGAAAACCCTACGAACGGACCCAGGCGGGGACGCGCACGCGAAGCATAATTTGTTACTGGAGCTCAAGGAGTTAATCGCTATCCCAAACATAGCGGCAAGATTGAAGGTGCCCGCAAAGATCGACAGGAAGATGGGGCCCAACAAGAACGCTTGGTGTGAGTTTCACCAAGCAAATGGCCACTACAAACACAATTGCTTGGCCCTCGCACACCAACTAGATGAGCTAGTGAAGAACGGGTTCTTAAAGGATTATCTTCAAGAACCGCAGAACAATCAAGCGTTGGTAACTGCAGGGGCGGACCAGGGGCACGAGGTGCCCATTCACGGGGAGATCAACACGATCTCATGAGGGTTTTCAGGAGAAGGGTGCATCGCCTCCTAGCGAATGAAGTACGCGAGAGAGGTAATGGCGGTAGAAGTGCAGCAGGTAGATCAGACCCCCGATGTCGACCTCGTCTTCACCAAAGCCGACCTCCAGGATGTCATACCCCATGACAATGACCCGATGGTGATTTCACTAGTCACAGCAGGAAGGAAGGTGCACCGTGTTCTCGTGGATCAAGGAAGTTCGGCTGACGTAATGTTTTGGACGACCTTCAACAAGTTACAATTGTCCCCATACCGGTTAAGACCCTACACCGGATGCTTGTATGGTTTCTCTGGAGACCAGGTGGAGGTGCGTGGGCATATAGAGTTGAAAACGACCTTCACGGATGGCATGACTTCAAGCACTACCAACATCAAGTATCTCGTTGTTAATGCTCCGTCGGCCTACTATATACTGCTAGGTAGACCAAATTTAAACAGGATTGGAGCAGTTGCCTCCTCGAGGCATATGAAGATGACGTTGCCTTCACTTGAGGGTACGGTGATCACCATCAAGTCTAACCAAAAAGAGGCTAAGAAGTGCTACGGAAATAGCCTCAAGACAAAGAGAGGGGTGTTCGTTCTTACAACCCAGCCTCCAAAGGAAGAAGGGATCACCCATGTAGAAACCGCTCGGGAGAAACAACCCGAACCCTCCAGAGACGTAGTAGAAAGAGAGATCGGTGAGAAGATGTTCAAGCTTGGCCAATCTTTGAGCCAAGAGTCGTAGGATCAGGTTGTCGAGGTCATAGCGCGACACCTTGAAGCCTTCGCGTGGTCTGCCTCTAACATGCCGGGCATAGACCCTGACTTCCTGTGTCACCGTCTCACCATGGACCCCCAGGTCCGACCAGTTCCCCATAGAAGGCAAAAATTTAATGAAGAAAGGCGTCAGGTCGTACGCGAAGAGATAGAGAAGCTGTTGAAGGCTAGCCTTATTAGGGAGATCCAGTACCCCGAATGGCTGGCCAATGTGGTGTGAGTAAAGAAGGCCAGCGGGAAGTGGAGGATGTGTGTTGACTTCACATATCTCATCAAGGCCTGTCCGAAGGACTCCTACTCGCTGCCCAATATCGATGCCTTGGCGGACAGCGCGTCTGGGTGCAAATTACTCAGCTTCCTGGATGCCTTCTCTGGCTACAACCAGATCATGATGCACCCCAGGGACGAGTGCAAGACAACGTTTATGACAGAGTTGTCTTGTTATTGCTACAAGGTAATGCCCTTTGGACTAAAGAACGCAGGTGCCACCTACCAGAGGTTGATGGACAAAGTACTAACACCCATGTTAGGGTAGAATGTCCAAGCATACATGGATGACATGGTGGTCACCTCCTAGCAGAAGGAGCAGCACGTAGCAGACCTGAAAGAGTAGTTCACCACGATAGCAAAGTACAGGTTGAAGCTGAACCCAGAGAAATGTGTGTTCGGGGTTGAGGCAGGCAAGTTCTTGGGTTTGCTACTCACTGAACGTGGCATAGAGGCAAACCTGAGAAGTGCGTCGCGATAATAGCCATGAGAAGCCCAATCTCGGTGAAAGAGGTGCAGCAGTTGACAGGGCGCATGGCTGCTCTGTCCAGATTCGTATCGGTAGGAGAGACAAGGGGCACCCTTATTTCTAGTGCCTGAAGAGAAACAACAGGTTTGTGTGAACCCAGGAGTGAAAAGAAGTGTTTGTGAAACTGAAGGAGTACCTGACCAGTCCACCAATGTTGTGCAAGCCAGAGTTAGGTACCCCATTCCGCCTATACTTCGCAGTCACAGAGAAGGCGATCAGTTCGGTTCTGCTGCAAGAACAAGACCAGGTGCAAAGGCCGATCTACTTCGTCAGCAAGGTGTTGCAAGGGCCATAGGTGAGATACCAGGCCTTAGAAAAATCTGCTATGGCAGTAGTGTTCTCAGCGTGAAGACTTCACCACTACTTATAGAACTTCACCGTGATAGTGATGACAAACCTTCCAGTCCGCAAGGTCTTACAAAAGCCAGATGTGGTAGGCAGAATGGTGCGATGGGCAGTAGAGCTGTCTGAGTTTGACGTACAGTATGAGCCTAGAGGCCCCATTAAGGGTCAGGTTTACGCTGACTTTGTATTAGAGCTCTCCTCGGCAGCCACGCACCAAGAAGGATTAGGTTTCATATGGGTGCTTTCTGTGGATGGTTCCTTAAACCAACAAGGTAGTGGGGCTAGTGTCATCTTGGAAGGACCAAATGAGTTGCTGATTGAGCAGGCCCTACGGTTTGCTTTCAAGGCCAATAACAACCAAGCAGAATATGAGGCCCTGATCGCTGGAATGTTGTTGGCCAAGGAGATGGGAGCGAAAGGTTTGCTGGCAAAGAGTGACTCTTTATTAGTCACAGGTCAAGTCACGGGGGAGTACCAAGCTAAAGGCCCTCAGATGGCTGCATACCTGGAATACGTCCAGGTTCTGAAGGAGTCGTTCGAGGTGTTCGAGTTAGTCCACAAACCCAGAGAACAGAATGCCCGAGCAGACTTGCTTGCAAAGCTTGCTAGTTCGGGCAAGGGGGCAAGTAGAGGACAATGATTCAGGAGACCTTGAAGACACCTCGAACTACCGCGAACAACGTGGCAGAAGTCCAACAAATTAGCACATTGGAAGGGGTGAGGAGGACTCATCGGTCGTTAATACAGGAGACGGTGAAAACGCCCAGAATAAGCGTGTGCCCGATCGCTGCGAAGATGTCGTCGCAAGTTTACCAAGTTGAATCAGGAGAGACTTGGATGACACCCTACCAACGCTATTTGGTTGATGATGTACTTCCGTTAGAACCCGCAGAAGCTCGAAAAATCAAGAAAAATTCGAGCAAGTACACCTTGATCGATGGGAAGTTGTTCAGGCATGGATTCACCCATCATATCCTAGTGTGTGTAAGTGGTGAACAATGCATGCGCATCATGGCAGAACTACATGAAGGGATATGCGGTAGCCACATTGGTGACCGATCTCTCTCATCGAAGGTCATTCGTGCAGGATATTACTGGCCAACCATGAGGGAAGATCGCACGAGGTACACCCAGCGGTCTAAATAGTGCCAACAACATGCTGACTGGCACAAGGCGCCTCCAGAGGAGCTGAGGTCGATCTACAGCTCATGGTCGTTTCATACTTGGAGGATCGACATTCTGGGACCCTTCCCTTTGGCGGTACAGCAGATGAAGTACCTTGTGGTTGCCATAGAATATTTCACAAAGTGGATCGAGGCCGAGCCAGTGGCTCAGATCACAACCCATAAGGTCCAGCACTTCGTGTGGAAGAACATAGTGTGCCGTTTTGGAATTCCGAAGAGGTTGGTATCTGACAACGGTACCCAGTTTGCAAGCCAACAATTGCGCAAGTTATGTACAGAGCTGGGAGTGAAACAGGTGTTCGCATCAGTAGAACTCCCCCAGACGAACGGGGAGGTTGAGTCTGCCAACCGAGTTCTGCTCAAAGGTCTGAAGAGAAGGCTAGACAAAGCCAAGGGGACCTGGGCGGAAGAAGTGACTAGAATTGTTTGGGCCTACCACACTACTCCCCAGTCCACAACTAGAGAAACACCCTTCAGCTTGGTCTATGGTTCAGACACTATGATTCCAGTAGAAATCCAGGAGAACTCGTCGCGTTTCCAGAACTTCGTGGTCGAGTAGTCCAATGAAGAGAGAAAGGTGAACCTGGACTCACTAGATGAAGTAAGGGAGGAAGCAAGGATTAAGGCTGAAGCCTTGAAAAGGAGGGTTGAGTACAAGTACAACTCCAAGTTGAGACCTCGACAGTTCTAGGTCGCCAACCTGGTGATGAGAAGGCCCACTCGTACTAGTTGGAAAACAAGCTATCTCCCAAGTGGACTGACCCTTTCAGAGTAACGGACGCCCTTGATAATGGAGCATACATGCTCGAAAAGTTAGAGGGTGGTGCGATCCCTCGTACTTGGAACGCGACCAATCTTAAGTTTTATTTTAGTTAAAAATATCTTGCATTGTACACGTTTTAAGGGGACACTCTTTTTCCCTCACAAGAGTTTTTTAACGAGGTCACCCAAATAAAATTTCAGTTATTCAATTGAGAAATATGCGTGCATTACAGTTAACGAACCTCTCCTTTGAAGTGATACACTAAGGGCAGAGGTAGTTTGGTCTCCCCAATAAGCCCCTCTTGTGTAAGTTCACCAAGGCGAAGAATAATATGGTTCTCCAGTTAATGAACCTCTCCCTTGAAGTAATGCGCCAAGGTCGGGAATAATATGGTTCGATGGTAAACCTCCCCCTTGCGCAA
Organism: Phaseolus vulgaris; assembly: GCF_051622355.1. NCBI lineage: Eukaryota > Viridiplantae > Streptophyta > Magnoliopsida > Fabales > Fabaceae > Phaseolus > Phaseolus vulgaris. The sequence continues at coordinate 20,773,909 of NC_143502.1, read as the reverse complement.
GTTTACCAAGGTTGAGAACAATATGGTTCAAACGTTGAAGGCTTGCCCCTCGACTTTTTATAGCAAGGTCGCAATCAATTATTCAAACCTATCCCTTGACTTTGTACAACAAGGATGAGGTCGCTAAGAGTCGTTCACTCGAGTTAGAAACACCAAGATGGGGAAGTATGGTTCCTTAGGGGACCTCCCTCTTACGTAGTAACTCCAGGGTCGAATAGCATGGCTCACCAGTTAAGTTCACCCCTACCTTCGCGTTTGAGGACCAAGATCGGGAGGAAACGCTTCCCCCTTATATAAAAGCCAAGGTTGGAAGCGGTATAGTTCCCTAGTATTATCAACAAGACATTCCTGTCGATCTAAGGAGGGTAGAGACGAGATCAACGAAGACGATTTACTTTGCAAGAAGAAGATCAAGAACAGCGAGAGGAGCTTACCCTCGAACATAGGTTGAGCTAGTTAAGGGGTTCGAGCGCAAGGTTAAAACGTGCTACCTAAAGGGCGAAACTAGGTCGAAGGCGCTGTTTATAGAAGTGAATGCAAAAAAAGGCAAAAAAACTCAAGTTAAAGCAGCTGAAACAAACAGTTAAACAAAGGATAAATACTCATAAAGTTATATGTACAAGGAGCAAATTGTCCTTCAAGAAGAAATAGTTTCAAAATGGTCACTCTCGCAGCACGAGTTGCCCATCAACGATGCACTTAAACTCAGTGAAAGGGGAAAGATCCACCTCAAGATGCACACAGGCAAACTAAGCGATGGCATCTTGGAACCCTTCGCCGTAAGCATCGGCAACATCATTGGTGAGCTCTTCCTTCGTCTTCTTGAAGAGCTCAACCATTTCGGCCAGCTCCCCTTCAACCTGCCCCAGCAGGACCTCGCGCTGGGTGGCCTTCTCCTCCAGCTTGGTCATTTTCGCTTGCATCTCCTCGACCTTCTCCTCCAGGTCGACCACGTTGTTGCGAAGAGGCAAGATCTTCGCTTCCAGTTGGACGACCTCGTGGCTCTTGTCAAAAAGGGCCTTCTTGGCGTCCTTCTCGGATTGGCGAAGGCTTGCCAGCTCGTTGTACATGGCGGTCTCATGGGAGGCGAAGGCCTTGGTCTTGAGGGATAGTTCTTTCTCCAGCTCCGCCATCCTAGCCTTGAGTTCTTCCGCTTCTTGGGCCCTACTCAGCGCAAGGCTGGATGCAATTAGGAAGTCCCCGAGGTCGTGGGCCACATGGTCTTGGAAGAGATTGCCACTCAAGCTCTCCAACACTTCCTTGTCTTGGAAGCGCTTGAGGATTTGCTGAAGCAGCATGAGGAGCTCGGGAGTGGAAGGCGTTTGTTGGCCTTCAGGGGCACTCTCCCCCCACCTTCTTGAATAACAAGGTGGCGCGGGGAGGAGGCGTTCGGGGGGTCATCCCTGAAGGTTGGAGTCCCACCAGATGAAGAGGGAGAAGGCGTCACGGCTTCGCCCACCCTCTGCCTTTTGAATACAAGGCCCGTGCACGTATCCTCGTCGTCCGAGTCAATGACCACCACCCCTTTCTGCCTATCGTCGATAGGGGTTGGTTCGATTGTTTGAGGGGCAGAGGTAGCTGAGGTTGGAGGAGTTCTGGGCGTTGAAGTACCTGTTAGAAAGTATGACTTTAAACTAGAGGGGGGTGAATGGTTTAAAGAGAGTTTTCACAAACTTTTAAGTCAAGAATGAAATTACTTCGCGAAACACTTGAATCAGAATTCAGTTTGCCAAAACACAAAGCAAATAAGCACAACACCAGAAAAACAATCGGTTGTTTCGCAGAAACAATCGGTTGTTTATACCAGTTCACAAATATAAAAACTGAATTTAAAGAGATTAAGGATAGAGAGAATGCACACAGAGGTATATACTCATTCACTCTAAACCCAAAGTTACATCCAGTCTTCCTAGAAACCACTGGTGTAAATAGCTTGTATATGCTACATGAAGGCCCATTAAGGATAGCTTAGTATTAGTTGTGGTGTAAATAGCATAAACTTGTTTCCATGTGATTTATCCTAGATTTGCTCACGTTCTAGAATGTTTCTCCACATGGCCGACCATGTGCTCCATGTGCTCCATGTGCTCCATGTGCTCCATGTGCTCCATGTGCTCCATGTGCTCCATGTGCTCCATGTGCTCCATGTGCTCCATGTGATGTAATTTGCATTTCATTTTGATTAGCATTAGGGTTGCATTATGGTCCTCCTTAGCCTATAAAAGGAGGAACCTACACCTTGTATTTTCAAGACTATTTTGAGTAATGAAATGTTGCCCAAGTGCCATTCAAATTACTCCCTTGCCAAATTCTCTCTAGAATTAGGTTTTTAGTATTCAAACTTCACCCCCAAATGGAGATGGCCAAACCACTCCAACCTTCACTACCTCTCATGCACCTTCAAGGTCACCACTCCTCTTAGGAGGACCTTGTCCACTCTCATCCATTAAGCTTTCGCACCACCATCAACAAAAATCCAAGAAGAGCTCATAGGGAATGCCATCACCTTTGGTCCAACACAACACCACTAAGAATGATGATCTTGATCCCCTCAAGAACACACAACACTTCTCAGCAATACACACAGAGTTTCTTTCAAAAGTACAAAGGATTACACTTGTTACAGAACAAATCTGAAATCAATACAAGATGAAAATTCTATCTCACACTCTTTGATCAATGCAATCTCTAAGCAATTCTCAACTTTTCAAAATCTCAAAATCAGTGAAAAACTCAAATCTGTTTTTCTGTATATAATCAAAGTTGTTTGATTGTTACCAAATCTTAACAAACTATTCATTGCATTTAAAGATTGGTCAAAGCATTAAAAACTGGAGCGTAAACAGCTAGAAAATCATTTAATGCTCAGTTAAAGCACAAAACAATTTTCTGTTATGGTCCCAAAACAAACAATCGGTTGTTTTCTCGAATCAATCGGTTGTTTTGGTTTGACAGCAAGTCAACCATCAAAAACAGTTTTCAACCTTTCTAAAAACACCTAAGTATAAAACAATCGGTTGTTTCGACAAAACAACAGGTTGTTTTTCACTTAGTTTGAAAAACACTTTTCATTTAAAAGGTTTGAGAATGCTTATGCTTTGGATTCAATCAATAGTGGATTTACATATAAATTCTACCCCAGATCCTATCTAAAGACAACTCAACAACAGCAAACATATTCAGCCTTTCTTCAACCTTCAAAGGGGTTTGGATTCTTCAAAGCTTGAACACACTTGGTTCAACAGTACCCACACCAGCAGCGGCCGCCCTGCGCTTGGCGAGCAGGTAGGCCAATTTCTTCATTTTGTCCTTGTTAAAACCCATATTTGCATGAAAACAACAAAGTCAACACAGGTAACAAAGACAAGGCAAGTTAGATGCAAGCAAGGGTAAGACGGAAAAGAGAAGAGTATCAATGTATTTCTTAAGATTCTTGGGGCTAAACTCACGTTTTAGCAACTTCAAAGTACTAAATGGGGTATGGAGTCCAGAGAGGAACTCACATACTCCCCGCTCCTGAGGGGGAAGGTCCTTGAGATTCCGGGGCCTTTGGAGGTTTGGTTTCTCCGCCCAGTTTAGGGGAAACCCATCTAAAAGGGCGGGAATCCTCTGGTTGCTTTGCACCTTGAAGAAGTTCTTCTTGAACCCCTTGTAGGATTGCTAGAACAGCGTTAGGAGCACCCTCCCAGCAACGCTGTTGAAGCAAACCCACAACTTCTTTCCAGGACATTTTGCTTCGAAGAAGAAGAAGAAAGCATCCACCGACGGCGTAGTTGGGCGGGGGCAACGTTCACCTCTGTCAGGAGCGCTCGCTCGAAGGGGGTGAAGGGTAGTCGAAGTCTGAGCCTTCGAAAAATGGTGGAGTAAATGAAGCAGAAGAGGCCTTCGGGGTCTGAGGATTCGTCAGCACACACCAACTCTTCTTCTCGGCAAGCCACTATCCTCACAAACTTGTCGTGGTCTTTGCCAAAGACGCGCGATTTATGACAGATCTGGTTTTTTCATATAAGCGGCTATGCTCTCAAGGGAGGTAAAGGTAGAAGTCTCCTCTAGAAGAGTAGCCGACGCCCAGTGATACAGAGACTTATAGAAGGTAGTGGAAGGAGGGGGAATTGGCGATAAAGATGGAACAGGGGATGGAGACGAAACTGAACTAGAGCTCGAAGGAAGAGCTGGAGTGGTTCCTGTTGGGTCATCTTAGATAAGGAAGCTAAAAAAGAAAAGAAAAAGATAAACTTTAGAGGAAGAAGGTGGCGTAACTCGACAGAACCAGAGAAAACTAGAAAGCCTACTCAAAGCGTAAACAGAGAAAATGAATGCACAGAGAAATGCAGAAATCATAAACAATCCCAGGTAGTTATAAGCATGTTACAAGCAGCAGAACCATAAATCGCAAGCAAAATCTCTGAGTAAAAATCATACCTTTGAATGTTGAGGTTTAAGGGTTTGAAGTTTTGGAAGAGAGAGGAGAGAGCGTTTTTCGCAGAAATGCTTAAGAGAAGGTTCACGTATGTGAAAGTAATGAAATAGTGAGGAAAGCGTAAGAGTTTAAGGGTTTGAATAGTGCACGAAGAAGTTCGAGCGCCAACAAGTCCTAGCTGTTGATCTTGACACGTGTACGCTGATTAACAAAGTATGGTGAGACGTCGCTTCGGTGTACTGTTCACGCCTGTTACCCAGCGCCACGTAGGTCACCCAACACGATCACTTAGTCTCTTCATTGGAACAAGTTACAACTCAAAACTGGGGGGCTTGTGTCCCGACCGGTCCTCGGTCATCGACCCAGGGACTGACCTCTGACATCGCACACCGATGCTTGGTAATGGAAGGGGGCCACGTAAGGTGGGCCCCAAACGCACCTACCAAGGGATTGGTTAGTCTTCGAACATTGATATCATAGACCCCGATGTTGGAGATCGACATCGGACCTCGCCAACAGAGGAAGAGATTGGACATCGGCGGTCTGAACGTTGTAGTGGGCCACGTAAGGTGGGCCCTAGAGTTATGCTAAGTTGACAGGTAAGACATGAGATATGTGGGGAGCCTAAGTCACGAAGGATCCATGCACGTGGGGTGTATAACACATGAAGGCGCGACACGAGTGAGTAATCCTGAGAGGCGATAAGGCCCATTAGGGTTAGGGTATCCAGGGAAAGCTGCGTGCATGGCACGTGAATACTTAGGGCACCCACGAAGCAGATGACGCTAGAGATTAGGTGCACAAGTTGGTACCCAAGCGGTCACTCTATTATTCGTTGCACTCCAGTTAAGGGAAGTTCTATGTGCCAGATACGCTAAGATTATGGAAATAGCGGCATAAGGACGTTCCCCAAGGAACCCTAAACAAGGGTAACAACATAAAGGTAAAACCTAGTTTCAACCTATATAAAGGGTGCCAAGAACCCTAACAAGATACACAATTTTTAAGACTGAAGCTAATTTACACTCTTGGTGTTTCTTTGTCCTAATACTGACTTGAGCGTCGGAGTGCAAACGGCCGCTAGGACGCCCCTTTGTCTTTGCAGGTGAGAAGTTTCTTAATAAAGGAAATACGATTCTCAAGCGGAGATAGAAGGCCAAAGGCTACCATTGGAGTCAACCGGCGAAGCGAGTCAACCGGCTGGAACAACATTTATTAAAATGAAGTATAAATTTATACTATAATATTTTAATTTATTATAAACTGTATTTCTATTTCTTAAATACTATAATAAACTTTATTTTTATTAAAAAAATTATATTGACTGTAACACATCTAACATAATAATTTACTATATATATTTTTAATAGTAATTATATTGAATATGTTTAAATCACGTGGGTATATTTTCATAAACTTTTAGATCACAATATATCAATAATTACATTAAAAAAAAATTATGTGTCTTTTTATGTATATTTATATTTATTAAAATAAATTATTAATTTATATTAATAATATAAATATGAATACAAATATTATTTATTTAATTTTTAATATTAAACATAAGAGAGTGTTTATGTTAATAATAAATAAATATCTTTAAATATATATTATATATTTATATTTATGATGAATAATTTACGCTGTCATATACTATAATTTTTAATTATTAATAATTTTAAAAAACATTGAAACTGAAAGAAGAGTTAAAAGTAATACATTAAAAGAGATATAAGTTAAAAAAAACTAAAATGAAAACAATATCGTAAAAAAACTAAAAATATTATCATTAAAATGATTATTCTAATTTATATATTTTTCCAGGTTGAATTTTGTCAAAAAAAGAAAAATTAACTGGTGAAACCTATTTAAGCAAACTTGTTCTCTAAAGTTTGCTTTTGCATTTTCAATCCCTGTTTTTATTCGTTCGTGGCAAATTTCGCACGTGCGTTTACTTGGAATGGTGTAACCGACTTTCTAAGGTAAAAGAATCGTTGATCGTAGTCGTCTTGGTCATCTGATAATTGTGGCTACTTCCGATTCTATTCAGTAATTTCGAACTTCTGACGAGTTTGTACCCTATCGTCCAGCGTTTAGGTTCGATGTAACCCATCAACGTTAGGGTTTATTTTTTCCTTGCCTGTTTTTATTTGATTTGATTTACTATCTACCTATCTACAGTGGTTACTCACTGTAACTATTATGGTTAATTAACTTTGTTTAATCCAATTTTAATATTTCAATTATCAATCACGAGCAGAGGGGGATTTGCGTAGCGGAATTTTGTCTGCGCCTTTCCTTTTGATAGAGTTCAGCATATTTTATAATGGTTGCTTGTGTTCATTATATTTAGTCATTTCCTTCCAGATTTTGTAATTTCAGATATCTTTCTTCTCTGTAATTTGGCCTTGTGAATTGTTGACTTTTTGATTTATTTAAGCCGGGTTTTGACATTGAGAATACTGCAACAGTTTGGTTGTATGATTTTTGGATTGTTCCGTGAGTTATGTCAAGTAATCATATTTAGTTTTCTATTATCCTTCAAGATTTACATATAAGTCATGGACTTGTTTGGTTCTTACCATGACAACGTGGTTTGTGCTACAGGCATACATCTGAACTGCTATTTGATGGTGGAATCCTGGCACAGGTTTTAGAAATGCAATATTTGGCTGGAAAAGCCAATGTGAAGAATAAAGAAAATGAAATCACAGGCACAGTTTCCAGAAAAGATATCAGGGCAGGTACCTAATCAATCAGGGTCTCAATTGCCTGGCCTTATTCAATTGAATGGAAATGCCCTGCATCAGATGCCAAATTTAGGTGTTTTTCCAACTATGGACCCTGAATTTATTAGAGCTCGGTCTTTTACGCTAGAAAAAATGTAAGTTTTATTTTTAATGTATTTGTAAATAGTTTACTTTTGGTACACATTCAATTTGGTGAACTTTGCTGAATCACATGAAACAGTAGTTTTATCTTTAGGGTAGGGTATTAATATGGGTAATGCATATTTTTCTTAGACAAAGCTAAGGCATACATTTTATACATAAGTTCATATTGGGAAATAACCTGTTGAAGTTATCTATAAAAGACAAGAGAAATAGTTTTTGATAGAGCTCAATGACTTTGATCATAATAAGACTTTATACTCCTCATGGTAAAACAAATGGAAATTAAAGAGTTTGAGAGCTTATTTATTCTGATATGTTTTTTAATGTCCAACTTATAAGACTTAGTGTTGAGGCTTTAAGATATTACAACAGATTCCGTTTAGTCTTTTTCATAATTTAATTGATTAACTTTGTATTAGCCAGTTCAGTCTATCGAAGTTGTTGACTAGAGCCCTTGTAGTTTAGGTGCTTTCTAGGTGAACTGGTTTATTGTCTTTCCATTATTGATTATATTAAGTGCCCATGGATCCATCTATCTTCGGTCTACTTAGCCTTAAAATTGTATAATATATGCATAAGATTGGACTGTGATAATATAATATCTGTTTTACTGTGTTTGGGAGCACGTCCAAAATAGGCTACACATGTCAGCTTCAAACTAATATTACTTGCTTTTTCACTTTTTTATATGCTTTTGACGTGATTGTTTTTCAATATGAGCACTTCTAAAATCAAACTAGCTCTTAGATATAGAATCATTCCCTTATATTACTAAATTTCTATAGCTTTCGAAATCATTCTTTCATGAGAAGTGATCAAAGAAGGCATGTCTGATTGTGCTTTCACCAAGCAACATAAGTTTCTGGAATAGTTAGTTTATAGCAATCTTTTACATTTTATGCTAATTTTACTTGACAACAATACACATGTTACTTGTTACCTTCCAGATGTAATATATTATTGCAACGGTACCAGCATCCAGTTACGGAAGCACATAAAAGGAAGGTTAAGGATCTTGCAAAACGTCTCGAAGAGGGCATGTTAAAAACTGCTATATCTAAGGTTTTTCCATGCCTCTTGCTAATTTTCTTGTACACTATTTGGCCGGATGTCATTGAAATTTACTTTTCTTCTTTTTAAATCCAGGAAATACTTATTCTGTCAGTTACAACATGGGATCTGTACATTGTTTCCTTGTCTAATCTTAGGATCTTTGTACTGTTCTCTGGTTTTATATTCTATTCTGAACTATTACAATTTTTAGTGTTGATGATGGTTTTGGATTTGTCTTTTAGGAGGACTACATGAACTTAGACACGCTAGAGAGTCGCCTATCTAATTTCCTTAGAATGTCATCTATGACTACTCACAACCAACATCCTCAGATTGTTAGCTCTTCTCCAATTGCTACAATGATACCAACCCCTGGTATGTCACATATTACAAATTCAACCATGATCACGGCATCTTCTGTGGATACCTCAATGATTGCTGCCAGTGGATGCAACAGTATAGCATCTCCATCTGTCAATAGTGTAAGCATGTTACCAGCAGGTGGCATGCTTGGCAGCACCTTAAATAGATCTGATGGTAATTCTGGCTGCTTTTATTCCTTAGTCCTTTCACTTTGACTTTCTTTTCCTGCATTATTGGGTCTACTTATTGCAGGATTGTCTAATGGTTACAAGCAGTCTTCTACAAGTTTTTCCATTGGTTCAGGAGGAAATATGGCATCGGTTGGGTTGCAAAGAATTACTAGTCAGATGATTCCAACTCCAGGATTTAGTGTCAGCAATAATCATTCATATACAAATATGGAAACTTCAAGTAACAACAGTTCTTTTTCTGGTGTTGATTCTTCATTACTGTTGCCAGCACAGTCGCAGCAGCAGCAGCAGCGGCACCAGAAGCTGCAAGATAGTGACCACAACAATCATACATTGCACAACCTTGGCAGTCAAATTGATGGTGGAAGGAGATCTGATTTACTGCAAAACACATTTGCATATCCAAATGGTTCTATAAATAGTGGGCTAGGTTTGATTGGAAACAGCATACAAATTGCAAATGAACTAGGCACTGATGACTACACTTCAGCATACTCTAATTCCCCTAAAAACTTACAGCAGCTCTTTGATCAAAATCAACAACCAGTAGTGCAGGGTAATATTTCTTAATCTTTTTGTTTGATTTTATGGAGTGTGAAATCAAAGGCCTTTTCCTCCTTTCCCGCCCTTCCTTGCAGTGGTATAATATTTTTTAGCTATATTGTTGTTGTTGGCTTCACATGATTTATGATAAAACTGTTATGAACCTTAATGTCAGATCGAGTGACAGACAGAATCCTAGACTAGCACAAGTTTTCCGAAAATTATTTCACATCATTTATGTTTCAATCAAGCCTGCCCTTTAAAAAGGTTACAAAGATATCCCAAACATTTACCCTATTGGTACATATTGATTAAAGTAAATAGATTCCTAATAATAGAATCATAACTAACAATTATCCTAATTGATAAAATAAAATAAAGGGATCCCTAACTAATATGACCTTATCTAAAAATTATCCTAACTAATGAAATAAGGATCTGAAATTAGGATTCTGATATCTAAATCTTACTAAGATAGAAAAAGCTGATGAAAAAAGATAAAAAATAAATCAATATTTAAATAAAGAGATATGATAGACCTAATTAGTAGTCCACATAAAAAATATAATGTTTTTGACCTAGTGGAAAAACGCTTGGTTGTTGTTGTTATTTGTTGGGTAATATGTCTATGTGCACACCTTTTCCTTTTGTTGAGGGATGGAAAGGTATTTTATTCTCTATACCAGTCTTGAATCTCATGCAAAGGGTAACAATCTCATTATCAGGTGACAGATATGGATTGATTAATGTTGACACTTTTACTTCTGGAAGCTATTATGCATCTGCGACATCCTCTGGTTCTATGTTGAACACTCAGAACATGAATGCTGTAAAATTGCCATCAATACCCATTTCCAGCTCACTCATAAGTGGTCATTCAAATTTGCACAGTATGAATCATACTGCTCATCACAACTCTCAAGCAATAAATTCGTTGAAAAATTTAAAATTCCAGTCTTCCCTGACTTCAAGAAATGACCATGTAAATACTCAACATCAATATGAGCAAAGACCCCAACAATGTCACCAGTCAGATTGGTATGCTCCTCAGCAATTTCAGCTGAATCCGCTAAGTCAGCAACCTCAGCATTTGGTCAACAATGATGCCTTCCCTCAGTCTCAACTCTCTTCCGGTCTAGACAATCACGTAAAGTCTGAGCCTGGTGTTGAACCACATAAAGAAATTCTCAATTCTCAGTTTTCTGAGCAGTTCCATGTATCTGAAATGCAGAATCAGTTCCAACAGGTTTCTTCTAAAGATCGCTCTAAGGTTGCTCAGCATGTTTCATTGGATGAGCACAACTCATCAGCATCACCACCTCAAATTTCTCAACAAATGTTGCATCCTTATCAATTGGTTTCAGAGTCTCAAAATAATTTTAACTGTGTTTCAGTTGGGTCACAATCCAAATCCATGCTTAAAAATCAGTGGCCTCAATCACAAGATGAAAACGATGTTCCTAAGGGTATGTCACATGAACAGCGTCTTCCCATTGATTTTCATCAAAGAATACCAAGGCAAGATGAAGCTCATTGCAGTAATTTACCATTAGATGGATCTATTATTGGTCAAGCTGTTGCCTCTAGAAGCTCAGTTGAGCTGCTAGACCCAAGCAGTTCTAAAGAGAAGGAACACAGAAATCAACAGAAGTGGCTTTTATTTTTATTTCATGCTCGACACTGTTCTGCACCAGAAGGGCGATGCCAAGAACGCCATTGTTCAATTATGCAGAAGTTATGTGATCACGTAGATGGATGCATTATATCTCATTGTCCATATCCTCGTTGCCATCATACCAGGAAATTGCTTCGTCATTTCATAAAATGCAGGAATCTGTATTGCCCTGTTTGCGTTTTAGTAAAAAAGTATCGGCATGCATTTCAACGTAAGCCCCAAATTCAGTCAGATCCTGAACCGTGTTTGCCAATTGCTTTAAATGGATCCTGCGAAACCTTTAATGTGGTGGGACCATCACCTAGATTTATCTCCAAGTCTCAACCAGTGGCTGAAACTTCAGAAGACCTACCAGCTCCAAAGCGTATGAAAACTGAGCAATACACCAAGTCCATTAATCCTGAATATGATAATGCTGCTTTATCTGCTCTTCCAAACTGTGAATTAAGAGATTCGAAGGATACTCATTGCGCATCCTATTCTTGTGGGGATATGTCTGTATCAATTAAATCTGAGCTTAATGAAGTTAAAGCAGAAGTTCTGGTGCATTCAGTGCATGAAAATCTCAGTGAGACAAGAATGGAGGAGGATAATGCACATGATAAAAGGCCCACAGGTAAGCCTGTCACATACAATGAGCCAGCTAATATAGTTAGGCCGGAGAATATGAAAACTGAGAAAGAAAGTGGTCAGGATAAGCAAGAAAATGTGACCCAGCCATCTGAACCTGGAGCTGGAACCAAGTCTGGTAAGCCAAAAATAAAGGGGGTCTCATTGACTGAGCTGTTTACTCCTGAGCAAGTCAGGGAACATATCACTGGCCTCAGGCAATGGGTTGGCCAAGTAAGACTATTTATTCTGGTGTAATCTTTTTTCAATAGAAAAATTACTTTATAGCCATTAATTTAATGACAGCATGAATAATATCTGTTCTAATTTAGAAACGCTTGAATTTCGTACACAAACCCCCAACCCTGGTTTAAAAAAACTCCTAGCCCATGATTCCTTGAAATCCTCTAAGTGACTAAATGCATCAAATGGAAATCGTGAACTATGCTTATCATTCATATGCAGAACTTGAGTTCCTAGTTATCATTATCTCATCTAGATACTTATGCAATCTTTGATCTACTGAACTTTGATTTTTTATGCATATAATACGATATCTCTATAATTTGTTTCGTGTTTTGAATCTTTCCCCTCATTTTATCAAGTTTATGAAGATGTAATTTCCTAAGGTTCTTCTAGAGGCTTAGTTTACTTATTGCAATCAGCTTTATTTTCATCTTAGCTTCTCATTATCTTTGTGATGCATATATTTTACATGTAAAAATCCAGACTGATAACTGTTATATTTTCCTCTAGATGTTTAGGGAATTTATTGAGTTAAATACTCACAAACTAGTTGAAAAACAAAATCCCGTCATCCTAATTATTCAAAAAATGGTAGGATATGTTAGTTTTCCTAAATGTCACAAATAACTTTTTCAAGGTTTGCCTAAGAATTATATAGTGCTTTTTTTACTTCTTCAGTTGCTTTATCTCATTCTTATTGGATATCCTTATTTTTACCGTGATGCATCTATTTTGTTGTGCCAGAGCAAATCGAAGGCAGAGAAGAATCAAGCAATGGAGCATTCAATGAGTGAGAACTCCTGTCAGTTGTGTGCAGTAGAGAAATTAACTTTTGAACCACCCCCTATTTATTGCACAACATGTGGTGTTCGGATTAAACGCAATAATATGTATTATACAATGGGTACGGGTGATACACGACATTATTTTTGTATTCCGTGCTACAATGAGCCTCGTGGAGACACCATTGTCGTTGATGGGACTTCTTTTCCTAAGTCAAGGTTAGAGAAGAAGAAAAATGATGAGGAAACAGAGGAATGGGTTCGTATCATATGTCTTATTTTATTCATCAATTGGCAGTTTATTTTGTACTATTAACCATCTACTTTATCTGCAGTGGGTTCAATGTGATAAATGTGAAGCATGGCAACATCAAATTTGTGCCTTATTTAATGGTCGAAGAAATGATAGTGGACAAGCTGAATACACTTGCCCTAACTGCTATATTCAAGAAGTAGAAAGAGGTGAGCGCAAGCCCTTACCCCAAAATGCTGTTCTTGGAGCCAAGGATTTGCCCAGAACAATTCTCAGTGATCAAATAGAGCAACGATTATTTAGGAGACTAAAGCATGAGAGACAAGAGAGGGCCCGACTTCAAGGGAAAAATTATGATGAGGTGATTCCCTTCTTTGTATATTGCATATGTAGAGAATCATTCATGAGCTTGTCTAATAATGACTTGAGAAATTTACAATAAAGTTGACTCTCGGCATGGTATAAGTATATATGATTAAATAGGCTAGAGCTCTATTAATGTGACCTTTCCTAAAAAGTATTGAATTTCAACACAAGGTAGCTTGGGCTTTGTCATTATCAATGCTTCAAGCCCAATGGACTATTGCAGTGGTTTTTGCCATTCACAAACCTTCACCTAATGGCTTTACCTTTTAGAGGAGTTAAAACTTGATAGTTACCGTTGGTAATCTCACACTAGCTAGAGATATGACCAAATTAGTATATAAATGGTTGCAAATCTTACCTTAAAAAAGTCTGTTCAGGAAAATTAAGTTAGACTTAAGGTTCACTTTCCAAGGTTACCATTTTCTTATATTTGATTGGAAATGATGATTATCATCTAGTAGTTACAAACTAAAACCAAAATGCATACTGAAGTTTCTTCACTTAAAGTACTGATGTCACTGAATGTTACTTTTTTCTTCTATTGTCACCAGGTAATGGTTCAGATTATTTATTATAGTCATAAGAGTAATTCTAGGGTGGACCACCCTATAGTTGGTCCACCAAGAACCATTATTTGTAACACTGGGAATAATCTACAGTGTTATTATACATCCTCTGCATCGAACCTTTTCTTTTTTAATCTCCTCTTTTTTGAGCAATATCTTCACTGCTTCTAGTGACATCTCCATGCCTCTGGAGATGCCCCACTGCATCTGGTGTGATGCTTTAGGCACATTCCTGACAACATGATGTGCATTCAACACGGTGTAATCCAACGTTGGCCTCTTTCTCACTGTAGATGATGTTAGTCTCCTCATTGCAATGCTAGACAGAAAGCCTTTCTTCTGGAGTACTTTCCCCTTCACTAAGTTCCTTATTCGCTGATCATGGCACTTTGTTGTTTCCTTCTCCCTAATTCAGTTTCTGAGCTCTTTGGATTTTGGCCAATTAAATTGAATACACTATATTATGGCTTTTAATTTTATCATTTTTTTATTTATACAAATGTCTTTTGTTTTTGTTTGACCTCATTGGATTATCAAATACAGAGAGCTTTTAGTTCAGGACTGATGCCTCCTCAGCCTTGAGTGCGTTTATACTATAATAATATTGCAACTGTGGTGCTGCGGGGGCTGGTTCGCTGTCCGATGGCATTTGAATCTGTTGCAATGTGGGTGGCATGGCTGTTGAGGGTGGTGGTTGTCAGCATGTTTTGTGTTTGTAGATGGGATGCCAAAGGAAAGGGAAAAAAGCTTACTGCTGCCGCAGAAATTGCCTCCAGCAGCAGTGAATGGTGGCCAGTGAGATTGGGGGAAGGGACAAATATTTCATGGGGAGAATCCAATAATTATTAGATCAATGTTATGGTTAAAACTAATTGTTGACCAAGGAACAATTGTTTAGATAGTCAACCCTTGTCTTACTAATAATCATAAAGTTTCATTTATCAGTTATCTGTATTCTATGCTTCCATCCAAATTTTATTTGATTGGAGTGTTGAGCTTATAATTTGATCATTTATTTTTTTTATATGCATATTCTTGTCATTCTGTGTGTTAGTGTGTTTTATATTGGTGGCATATTTTTATTGGAGCTTGATGACTCCTAACTGTTTTTTTGCAGATAGAATTCTGTTTTGGTGTGTGTTTATACCGGATTTATATGAGTATGTTTTAATTGATGTTTCCAGGTGCCTGGAGCTGAATCTCTTGTTATAAGGGTTGTGTCATCTGTTGACAAGAAGTTAGAAGTTAAACAGCGGTTTTTGGAGATTTTTCAGGAAGAAAATTACCCAACAGAATTCCCATACAAATCGAAAGTAAGGGGAAAACTGCTTCATAGCTAGTTATGTTGGTAATCAAGTTGCTATTAATCATGTGAATTTTGATGACATTTGGTTTCCATTTCAGGTAGTTTTGTTGTTTCAGAAGATTGAAGGGGTTGAAGTTTGCCTCTTTGGCATGTATGTTCAAGAGTTTGGATCTGAAAGTAAATTTCCAAATCAGCGCCGGGTTTATCTTTCATATTTGGACTCTGTTAAGTATTTTAGGCCTGAGGTTAAAGCAGTAACTGGAGAAGCTCTTCGAACATTTGTTTATCATGAAATTCTGGTAACCTTTAGTGCGAATTCCTTGTCCTTGTGTAGGGAGATCCGCTATACAGCCTTGTGGAACCCTTTCTTGGATACATTCAAGTTCTGATTTATTTTCTTCTTGTAATTTCTATGCTATATAAATATTTGAGTAGTTTTCATTATGATTTTCGTTTAGATTGGATACCTTGAGTATTGCAAGAAACGTGGTTTTACTAGCTGCTACATTTGGGCTTGTCCTCCACTGAAGGGTGAAGATTATATTTTATATTGTCATCCGGAAATTCAGAAAACACCAAAATCTGATAAGCTTAGGGAATGGTAAGTTTTAAATCTTGACAAATTAGAAAGTAAAGTAGCCTCGTTTTACATGTACATAATGCAGAAGGTATTCATCTCTATCTCTAATTTGTTTCATAATATATTTCTACAGGTACCTTGCTATGTTAAGAAAAGCTTCCAAGGAGAATATTGTGGTTGATCTCACCAACTTGTACGACCACTTCTTTGTGTCTTCTGGTGAATGTAGGGCTAAGGTTACAGCTGCAAGGCTCCCATATTTTGATGGTGACTATTGGCCTGGGGCTGCCGAGGATTTGATTTATCAGCTTCGCCAAGAGGAAGATGGAAGAAAACAAAATAAGAAAGGAACAACTAAGAAGACTATAACAAAAAGGGCTTTAAAAGCATCTGGTCAGTCAGATCTTTCTGGAAATGCCACAAAAGATCTTCTCCTAATGCACAAAGTAATTTGCCATTTTAATTGAATATATTATTCTTCATTTGTTCTTTTCAGCAAATTAAGTCCATTGCTTATCATGATTTTGATTTTGTTGCCTATGTTATATACCTTCAAATAATTATATCTTCTCCTTGCTTTTGAATTTGACATTTATAGGTTTTCTTTTGTGTAATTAATAATTTCTTTAATGTAAAACTTTGATCCGTCTCCAGCTCGGTGAAACCATTTCCCCAATGAAGGAAGATTTTATCATGGTTCATTTGCAGCATGCATGCAGTCATTGTTGTATTCTAATGGTGTCAGGCAACCGTTGGGTTTGCAGGCAATGCAAGAATTTTCAGATTTGTGACAAGTAAGGATTCTTTGATAAACTTGTTTTGTTATTTAGTATGACAATATAAATATGCCAAAAATGTATTATCATACTTTATTTATTTTTGTTCTTGAGAAGAGAGAAAAATGTTTTTTTTTTCTGAATTTGTGAAGATCATAACTATTATTACTATTTTCAGGAGACCAATAAAACATATAAAATATACTACTTCCTTAGGTACATTGAACTCAACTAAACCTACTAACCAATTCTGTCAAGACCAAGATCCTACTTAGCACAAGGAGGAGGGTTGCAAGAACATAAAACATAGGCACTAGGGATCATAACATCTCTAAAATATATTTAAAAAACAAATGTATTAGCTAGTACATTTAAAAATTTAAATATTTCTTTGGGAGAGTACAATTCCCTTTTTTCACTTAGCCACTTCCATTCCATGAAAATACCTTAACTCCAAATTCTATCTGAAATTTTCTTGATAGTGAACTTCTTAATTTATTTATCTCTAATGCTATCAATAGAATTTTGAGAAACATCTCGTAATAGTTAAAATAACTCATTAAGTCTTATGAAATAAACCTAAAAAGTGTTGTGTGCCTTAGGTTATTTATAAATTGTTTTGTTATAACTTATTTTTACTTTTTTATGATATTAGTGTCAAGGAAGTGTTTAGCCAAAACTAGGTGTTTTTTGGTCATGCTCAAGTCATATTGAAGAATCAAGATGTGTCAAAGTTGAAAAAAAAATTATTATTTTAATGTGAAACAGTTGAGGAATGTTGAAGGCATTTCAAGCAAGTGTCATGTCCAAAAAGTGTTGGAAACATCAAAACACTATTTTATAAAGGTGTTGGTGCTAATAAGTCATCCCCTGTGAGGATAATGTCATGACATAAACCATTAGAGTGACAACCTTTCATTTGGTTGTTTGCTTGACAAACATAGTTTCCAATAGGCTCAACCATAGCTTTGAAACTTTTTATTGTATTTTAAATGAAATTCCATCTAACACTAGAGCAACCTCACAGATTTGTCACTCAGGTTGAGTAATCTAATATAGGTCCCTATATGGCCTCTAACAAACACCCCATGCATGGTTTGGGCATTTTCGAATTGTCATCTAGCAGTTTGGAATGATACAAGTGATGCTAATCATTCGTTGTTCTATCATCATTCTTCCCAAGAATGTAACTATCTCATTGTATCTGCGGCGACATTGTTATCACAAGAAGTGATAAGGAGGGTATTGTACAACTAAAACAATATCTTGCTCAAAAGTTCCAAGTAAAAGATTTTGGACACCTAAGGCACTTCCCTTTTATAGAAGTGGCACAATCCAAGGATGGTTTGCTTTTATGTCAAAGAAAATATGCTCTTGACATCTATAGAAGTAACAAGGATGGTTACTGCTAAGACTGTAGACACACCAATGGATCCAAGTGTCAAACTTGTACCTGATCAAGAAGAACCTTATTCTGATCCTGAGAGATACAACACGTTAGTTGGCAAGCTAAATTACCTTGCTATGACTCGTCTTGACATAGCCTTTGCAATGAGCATAGTAAGTCAATTTCTAAATTCCCTATGTCAAGACCATTGGGATGCAGTCGTATGAATCCTAAAATATATTAAGAAGGCTCTGGGAAAGGCCTCATTTGTGAAGACAAGGGAAATACTCAAATTGTTGGGTACTCTGAAGTTGACTGGGCAGGATCACCAAGTTTTAGAAGCTGCACTTTAGGGTATTGTGTTCTTGTTTGAGATAATTTAATATCATGGTAAAGTAAAAAACAAAATCGTCTGGCAGCTGCAAATGCAAAATACAAGGCAATAACATTAGCCAATTGTGAGCTCATATGGCTAAAACAACTCCTCAAAGAGCTTAAATTTGAAGAAAGTTCTCAAATGCACCTTGTATGTGGCAACGAGGCTGCATTACACAATGTCTCTAATCTTATATTTCATAAGAGGACCAAATGTATTAAGATTGATTGATTTAATAAGAGAAAAACTAGAGTTTGGAGACATATTCACCAAATCTCTAAGGGGATCAATGATTGATTATATTTGTAACTAGCTAGACACTTATGGCTTACATGCTCCAACTTAAGGGGAAGTGTTATAATTATAGAAATAAGTAGTTGATCCTAAAATCAAGAATATCTAGATTATATATGTATTATTAGGAACAAATTAGCGATAGCGGATGGCATGATAGGTCCAACAAATTTTGCTAGGATAGCTTATGATACCATATTAGAAGGTGAGTTTAAGTCTAACTCATCTTCACAAAACTGACTTAATGTGAAGTTTGCTCCTACTTATATATTGTATATTGGCTTAATCTATTGTTGATGTAGGATCTCCAACACTCAACAACCAAATACCTCACTTATTTTGTTCCCTCATCAATCTCTCTACCCTTTAACTCCTGGTATCTTAGGGTCCATCTGTCTTGTTCACACTCTCAGTCCTAGCCTTGATAAATTGTTGGCTAGGTCTTATAAGTGTGTCTTCTTAGGCTAACTAAATCTCAAAAAAGGTATAAGTGTTTCTCACGCTCCCTTTTGACACTTCCCCAATCTCTACTTTGATGCCACCTCCTTCGCTCCTTTTGTTCTGCCTTCTGAGCATGATCTTCCTATTGCCCTTTCTAAAGGTACACAGTCCACTTGTAATCCTTTCTAACATTATGTTACTCTGAGCTAGCATTGTTTTTCTTCTCTCCATTACACTTGTTCCTCTTCCATTTCCTCAGTGTCTAATCCTAAAACTGCAGGTGATGCCTTAGCTCACTCTGGTTGGAGACAAGTGATGCTTGACGAATTGCATGCTCTTTAGAACAATGGCACTTGGGATCTTCTTCCTTTGTCTCCTGGGAAATCAATTGTTGGTTGTCCATGAGTTTTAACTAACAAAGTTGGCTCTAATGGCGTTACTGATCAACTCAGAGCTTGTGTGGTAGACAAATGTTATAGTAAGATATTCCAATTAAAACTATGATGAAATGTTCTTTCCATTCACCAAGGCGACCTTTAATAGATTATTCTTAACCAGTTGAATGTTAAAAATGCATTCCTATATGATTATTTGTCAAAGGAAGTATATATGGAACAACCACTTTGGTTTATTTCCCAAGGGGTGTCTTCTAGCTTAGCAACTTGTCTCTGCAAATATTTATAAGGTCTTACGTAGTCTCCCTAAGGCATGGTTTGGTAGATTCAGTTAGTAGTTGATGTGAGTTGATTTTAGGATTGCACATTTTAGAGGTTGCACTTTGTTTATGGTTTTAAGTAGAATATGGTCCTAAGCTCAAAGAAGATTGCCACTAGACACAAACTTAACCAAATGGTTAAGTAAGTGTGAAGGTTCTCTTCTAGAGAGCAAAGAGAAAAACAAATTATAGAGTGATGATGATGAGGTGCGAAATTTAAGAACAAAATAAGATAGACATGATAAGATGATGGTCGAAAGTAAAAGAGGAATTAAAGAACATGAATGAAAAGGAAGGCGCAAATGAATGGAAGGAAAAGAGAAAAAGTGAAAGAAGCTTATGGAGTGGAGGGGATGACTCACGCTACTTGGAAGGTGAGGGAGTTCCAAGATGAGTGGTGCAGAGTCGCCACTTGAAGTGCACTACACTCAAGATAAGACCCAAATTTAGAGAGCACTCAAGACTCACTAAAACACTCTGACAAAGTTTCTTTTCTAATTTCAACATGTCAAATACATGAGACAAGACACCCTTTATATAGGAGAGACTGACTTGGAGAGCAAGAGTGAGAGGGGTAGGGGCATCATTTGTGAGAAACCTTCTAGAAGGTAGGTCAAAGTGGAGTGCCTCCCAAACTAGCCTACATCTTCTAGAAACTAGGTTTAGGGGCGATTTTGGAAAGGGTTTCTAGAAGTTAGGTTTTTGGTGGGTTTGGCACAAGCCCAATATTATACTAAGTACACCTTATTCTAGCTTATTCTTCTAATTGCACCCCAAAGTGAACCCAATTTATTTATTTAAACTTGTTTTGTAAAAAGACTAGATGGAAGAACAACTGATATTCCAGTCCATGTTTGGTTCTTCTTCTGATAAGGCTCTTCTAAGGTTTGGTGGGGCCTGATCTTGTATGTTGATATGATTGACCTAGCTGCGAAGTGTCTGTGGTGTCCTTAGTCATTTCCTTGTCGAGTTGGATTGTATCAGTAGTCCAATAGTTTGGTATGACTCAAAGTGAAGTTGACCATTCTTTGTTTGATCATCATTCAATTTTGTGGTTTACCTACTTGATAATGTATGTTAATGATATCGTTCTTAGATGTAAACCACCATGGCCTCTCACACCTAAGATAACACTTTTGTCATCATTTTCAAACAAAAGATCTTGAAATCCACTTTTAGCTATTGTGTTTTTATTGGTAACAACTTGATATCTTGGAAAAGTAAGAAGCAAAATGTAGTGGCAAGATCTAATGCAAAAGCAAATAGAGGGATGACTTTTGCATCTTGTGAACTTATTTGGCTTAAATAGTAAGAAGCAAATGTAGTGGCAAGATCTAATAAATTGAGATTTGGGGAAGTTACACTAATGTCTCTCATTTGTGATAACTAAGATGCTCTTCATATTGCCTAAAATCTAGTATTTCACGAGAGGAACACATCTTAAGATAGATCGTCACTTCATCTGAGAAAATATTTTATTTGGATACATTACCATTCAATTTGTTAATTCCCATGATCAATTATGAGATATATCTTCACTAAACAATTATGGGGCCTTAGGATTGATTATATATGTAACAAGCTTAATGCATATGATTTATGTGCTCCAATTTGTAGGGGAGATTTATTTATATATTTTGTATATGGCCTTGGTTCAATCCTTGTGTAAGGCTTTATATGTATATATGATCCTTAGTTATGCTAATAAAAAAACAAGAGGATATATTACATAAATGTATACCATTTTTCTCTACATGAAAAAATGAATAGAGGTCTTTTCTTGGTGAAGTTGAGTGTTAAAATCCCTAAATTACCCAATAACCAAATAATAAGCGTATTTTGGATTTTCAGTTTAAATTGATGTGGCGCCTAGCACCTGCAAATCCTATTCTATGATTGTGCACTCTCTACTTTCTTGGATAGTGGCTGCAACACTGGATTGAGACAATGTTCTCAATGTAACGACCCTTGGTCACTCCACACAATGCTTTGCACTATAGTGCCATGATGTGCTGCTATTGACAACCTAGGCCTTAGATACATTGAACTCAGTTAAACACAATAAAAAAACATTTGTATTTGAAGTCATGACCAAGTTTCTTTCTCTTTATGCTGTTTTGTTTGTTATTTTATATTAATACTAATTTCTCTACTTGCATTTGGCCCTTTTTATTCGTATCCTACCACTATCTACAGTCAACTTATCATCTTTCACCTTTGTAAATTCATCATTGTTTTCTTAGAGGATTTTATGATTTCTATGTCATTGTTTTAGTTCCTTTTTTGGAAAATATTGAAAAGGCCGGTGACAATATGTTAGGCAAGAAGATAAGGAGCAAGTTTGGAAGGTATATTATAGAAGATTTATAAATAATGAATAAGTGGGTTGTTCGGGTAGTTTTGTTGGTTACGGTTGGTCTTTAAAGACCAACCTGGTAGGATAATGGGTTCTTTTTAGTGTGTTTATTGTTTTGACATGAGTATTACCTGTGTGAAAGGAATTGATTTCCTTTGTGTGTTTTGATAAGGTGCTGGAATAATAGTTCAAGAAAGGGTGATCATTCCCTTTGTGTGCATAGTATGAATCCTATTCTTTCTCTTTTAGAACGTAACAATTTTGGTCCGACTTGTCGAATCCGAAGGGTGTGGGAGAGAATATGGAAGAGAGGATGAGTGTTGTGGAGAAATTGACTAGCGAACAAGGAAGAGTGATTGTGGAAGAGCAGATATCACAGGTTTGAAGGAAAGCATGTTAGACTTGAAAAAAATTAAAGAAATATTACAGGATATCAAGAAAGGTGACAGGATGTCAAAGGGAGGAGAAAGCTTGGTGAACGAAGAGGAAAAGAAGGAAGAACGATCGAGACAAGGCAACAAATCGGATGTGGAGGACAAAGGAGAGCTTAAACCTTGGACTAGAAGGGTGGAACTACCGGTATTTGAGGGGATGGATCCAATGGGATGGTTGTCTAGAGTGGAATTTTTTTGAGGTGCAAAATGTCTCAACAACAGAGAGGTTCAGATTGGCTTTCATTTGTATTGAAGGTAGTGCTATCCATTGGTTCAATTTTTGGCAGAAGAATTACAAGAATCCTTCTTGGAAGAGTTTTCGGTGGCGTTAAATCGGAGGTTCGGTGGAAGGGAATGAAGTTCAGTATTTGAAAAATTGGCAAAGATTAAACAAAGTGGAAAGGTTGATGATTAGATCCAAGAGTTTGAGTTATTTGTGTCGCAGGCTCCGCAGACAGTAGATGAACAATATTTCTTTCCAGAGTTACAATCCAAGATTCGTAACCAAATTAGGCCCCATGATTCCAAGGAATAGATGAGGGCTATGGAGATTGCGTTGGATGTGGAAGAGACCTTCAGGGAAGAAAAAGGGGCAGTAATGTGTATAGGAATAGCTCCTCGTATTTGCGTTATCAAGGAGGGACAAGAATAACAACCCACATGGAGATGTACAAGGGAACTAGTGGGCAAGTCTCGTCAACTTGGCTAGCAATGCAAGGAAGGAGTTGTTCAGCTCAACCGACATGTTCGCACAGCAGTTGCATGAGAGGGATCTAGAAACAGGGATTCCAGGACATCGATGTCCTGAAAAGAATGTGAGTGATCATTTGCATGGAAGATGAGGGATTATGATGTGAGTTGATTTTAGGTTGATTCATTAGGTGACACTTTTTAGAATTAGGATCTGAATTCTTAAGCAATTAAGGTGAGAAATCTAAGGAAAATTCCCACTGGACATTAACTTAACAAGTGTTAAGTAGATGTGAAGGTTCATTTCCAAAGATCAGAGGAAAAACAAGTATAGGTGATGAATGAATGCTAAACATGGTGCGGAAACATGAACACAAGAACAAGAACAAATTAACCAATTAAAACAGCAAACAAAACATTTAAACTGATTAGAATGAACAAGGAAGACATATGAACCGATTAAAATGAAGAACAAAACAACACATCATATTTAGGAATTGAATGGAATGGAAATGGAACTAGAAGATGAATGATAGGAAGAACTTATGTGGTTGAAGCTAGGGAGATGTTTCACGCGCACTTGGAAGGTGAATAGACTCCAAGATAAGAGAGGTTTAGGGTTTATTACATATATCCAAGTGTTGTCCACGGTCTCCGGAAAGCAAGTCTTAATAAGGTGGAATGAAGGTGGAATTGATACTCCTACATGGGAGGATGTTGCAACCATCAAGGACCAATTTCCAGATTTCAACCTTGAGGACAAGGTTGTCTCAGTAGAGGGGAGTAATGTTAGGTAAGAAGATAAGGAGAAAGTTTGGAAGGTGTATTATAGAAATGTGCTTGTTGTTTTGGCAGGAGTATTACCTGTGTGAAAGGAATTGATTTCCTTTGTGAGTGTTTGTGTGTTCTAATAAGGTGCTGGAATAATAGTTCAAGAAAGGGTTATCATTCCCTTCTGTGTTCATAGTGTGAATCCTATTCTTTCTCTTTTAGAACGTAATACATTGTCTCATTTGCGTTACACTTCATAAAGTTACATTCAGTATTCAGTATTCATTATTGGCATTATTTTTATGATTTTTCTTCTTTTCTGGTATTTCTACCTGTCACAAACACTGTCTTTTTCCTTTTATATTCAAAGATATTCTGTATATTGATAACAGTGTTCTCTTAGGTGTTATGAAGCAGAACTCAAGCGTGAAGAAAGAGAACGACATCCTATTAACCAGAGGGAGAAACACACCCTTTATCCTGTGAGTAAGAACGCATTTTTAATGTTCACATGTAAAGTGATTGATTTTGCACCAGTTTTTTTACCTGTATAGCTGTGAAAAATTGTTAGCATTTGGCAGTTATGAATCTTACATACCCCGACAATGTTAAGGATATCGATGTCACAATGCAACCAATACATTACATATATGACATGCTTAGTCATGTATCCAGGGTGTATAACCCGTTTAAAGAAGTTATGAGCTAATACATTTGAAATTCAGTTCCGATGCCTTTGAATAATAAGGCAAATTACACACAACTATTTTTATAGAATTATAGTGAGAAAAAACCTTTATCAACTGAAAAGTGTAAAAATGATTTCCGGGACTTGAAGAGGCCTGGACTCTCCTACAGCTATCCTAATTCCCTTTCAAATCACAAGATACTATCAACCCTTTTTCTTATTCGTAGGCAACTTCCCCAAATGACTAACTCTCTAATAATCAAAGTCTCGTAACAAATAGTGTTTATATAGAATATTTTTAAATGTATGTTGACATGTCTTCTTTGTTTCTTGAATTATTAAAAATCTGGTAACCTCATAACTTGGCTTGAATCACCCTGGTTTCAGAATAACTAGCAAGTCAAAATTATGGAGCTTGAAATTTGATGTCATATTTTCTTTTGATGGCTTACAATTTAGAAATAAAATGAATTTGGAAATTTTCAAACCCTGTATGTCCTTTGCAGGTAGAAATTATTGATGTACCTGCTGATACAAAGGACAAAGATGAGATTCTTGAGAGTGAATTCTTTGACACTAGGCAGGCATTTCTGAGTCTCTGCCAGGGAAATCATTATCAATATGATACTCTAAGGCGGGCCAAGCATTCCTCTATGATGGTTCTGTATCATCTTCATAATCCAACTGCTCCTGCATTTGTTACTACATGTAATATTTGCCGTCTTGACATAGAAACAGGTCAAGGTTGGCGTTGTGAAGTCTGCCCTGAATATGATGTGTGCAATGCTTGCTATCAAAAGGATGGTGGCACTGATCATCCTCATAAATTGACAAACAATCCATCAATGGCAGATCGTGATGATCAGAACAAGGAAGCTAGACAAGTTCGAGTATTACAGGTTTGAACGAGATTATATTTGATCCTATACGTGTTATTTTAATGTGCATGTTTATTAATTGGTTATATTGAACTTCAAATAAGGAAGTCATCGTGTCTAGCCTAAATTTGAGTATTAAGAGGAGCGTGAGAATTATGAATTTTTCTTGAATTTTATGTATATGTAGACCATACATGTTGTTGGAGTGTTTATTTGGTTACTATCAATGATAACAGCAGCCGCAACGAAGGCTGTATGACCACTAGGCAGTCAGCTTCCGTGGTTAACTTTGTTTGGTTACGTTGTGTTATTTACATGGGATAATACTTCAATTGCTATAGAATTCATGTTTTATGCACCGATTCACCTTTCTCAGTGACGATATTGCTCTTCTCTTCATAAGGTCTGATGTGAATGGATTTCATAATTTACAGTTGCGAAAAATGCTTGATCTTCTTGTGCATGCATCTCAATGTCGTTCTCCCCATTGCCAATATCCAAATTGTCGCAAGGTGAAGGGGCTTTTCCGTCATGGAATGCATTGCAAAACACGTGCCTCCGGAGGTTGCGTTCTATGTAAGAAAATGTGGTATTTGCTTCAACTACATGCTCGTGCATGCAAGG
Organism: Phaseolus vulgaris; assembly: GCF_051622355.1. Lineage (NCBI taxonomy): Eukaryota > Viridiplantae > Streptophyta > Magnoliopsida > Fabales > Fabaceae > Phaseolus > Phaseolus vulgaris. The sequence continues at coordinate 20,747,629 of NC_143502.1, read as the reverse complement.
AATCTGAATGCCATGTACCACGTTGCAGGTTGGTGGGTCAAGCATTGCAATTTCTGTAGTCACTGTTCATATGTTTTGCTTGTAAAACATTTTTCTTTTTGGTGAAATCAGAGATTTAAAAGAACACTTGAGGAGGTTGCAGCAACAGTCTGATTCACGGCGAAGAGCAGCTGTAATGGAGATGATGAGGCAGAGAGCTGCAGAAGTTGCAAACAATTCTGGATGAGCATTTCTTATTTTTGGGCATATGTACATGTGGGATGTTTTGGAAAATGCTTCTGACAAATATTGACTGCTGGAAACCGTATTCTGACCAGCTGTGCGAAGATGGTTTGTATGACTCGAAGATATAGCCTCTCGGAGATTTGCTTGTCTATATGCATGATGTGATTGACCCCATGAGGATCATTCAGCTGAGCCCACTAGTAATGCCTTTGACTAACCTGGTCCAGCTGGGTATAACCATTGTATGCGGTCGATTTCATGATTCTTTGATATTGCCAGCTTCTCCTATCATCTCCAATGCTCATTCTGTGTCAAATGTCCTATATCATTAATTCGTCAAAAGTATTTTACGTTGTTTTTGCGGGCGGGGGATTGAACTCGCATTTTGTCTTCGTAAAGATTGACACTTTCTGTCTGCTCTGTTTTTAATTTAAAGATGAAAGAATCAATTAGTTACAGAAATTCATAGCATCTGTTCTCTTATGAGATTTAGGGTTTGGAAATGGGTTACATGGCAAGATAATTCTATCAAGATGTCTCATGCATACATTATGCCATTTTAAAAATAAAATCGATTTCAATCCTAGTTTATTGTCCATTGAGTATTAAAACAAATGCATTTCAATCGATGCACAATAACAGACTAGGGCTTTTATCAAAGTGGGAAAAATCCAAAATGATTTTCAATATTTCTTAAACTAGTATTGTAGCAGGATAATGTACTTGTGTACGTAAAATTTGTAATAAATTTTTTAAAATTATATACATTATATCATAATTAGTTTGTAATAAGGAAACTTTTTGATTGCTTTGGTAAAAAAAAGTGAAATATACTGTAAATGTAAAGATTAGATCGCTGTGATAAGTAAAAAGGAAATAAAAAAAATCTACTGGGGGAATAATGTTTATTTCTATTCGCATCTCTAGTTTGCAGGCTTACAACCCAATAAACAGTGATAATATAAGTTTGATGTCGACTACTTAATTACAATACTACAAATATTTTTTAATGTTTTTTTTAATTGAGATATAAGTTAAGTCATCTTAAATTAGCAAAACATTAATATAAACTTGGTGCTTTTGAGTTAACAAATTTATAAAAATTAAATATCTAATAACTTTCGTGTTTGTCATCTCCTTCCAAATATTAATCGCATAATAAATTCTAATTACGTTCTAACAATGAAATTATAAAATGATTTGTCCAACACAATTCTGCAAATAAGATATGCTCATAGTATTTCACCATTTTCAAATTATTAGTTTCAAAAAAATAAAATGTTAATTGACTAGGAATAAATATTTAATGTTAAAAAAATAAACCCATCATTAAAAAATCTCACATGAATGAATAATTGAATGAAGGCAATCTCTTAATAAGAATGGTCTCAATTTAATGGGAACATCTCGTATGAGTTGAAAGACAATAAAAAATATTTTGTTATTGTGGATAATGTCGAGTGGAGGTTTGTCATAGATTATTATTATTATTTTTTTAAATCTTGAGTTTGTTGTACCTTTAACTTATAAAATAATAAATCATTATGAAGATAGGTCAAAAGATGTCCTACCAACAAAATAACAAAACACATTTTGTTATTATTGGATAATGTCATATAGATTATTTATTTTCTTCAAAATCTTAGAGTTTGTTGTAACTTAACTATTAAAATAATAAAATATTAATATTACGAAGATAGGTCAAAAGATATCTCTTACCTATAAAATTATAGAATATCAGTTCTGCGTTCAGCATACATTATGCCATTTTATTAGCAATAACAAATATATAAATGTGAACTACTTCAGGGATGGATCAACCCTTATACAATAAATACATAATCCAACGTCTAACAGTAACCTCCAAACCAAACAAGCAAAAACATAGTCCTCTCTAAGAACCTAAAAACCTAAAAAACATCAAATAACCAAACGCATACATTCCAAAGGTTCCAAACACCAACTGGAAAAGAAAACCGAAGTAGTGTGAGATTTTGCAGAAATCCAAGACCAAACCTTTGTTTGCATCAGGGTACAAACTTCAGACGCGTCAGTCACACCCCTCTGTTAAAAATAATAGAATTTCTGTGATTCCATATTTCCCCCACGACCCCCACTCAAATCGTATTTCACACTTCATTAATCAAATCGAAGGACGTATTCATCCTAAATTGGGCAAAGTTTGACTTAGGATCATTGTGAGACACGAACGACACTCTCAGCCACTTGAAACAAAAACACCAGACGCGCCAACCAAAAATACAGTCGAAAAACAAGTGGCGATAGGACTCTTCCTCCTTCCCACACAAACAACACAAAAAACTTTTTAACAACACCCCTCGTCTTTCCAAATTGACCCTAGTAGCAATCTTATTCTTCATCACCCTCCAAGCCGTAAATAAAGCTGAAGGTACGGCTTTACAACTCCATAATTTCCTAAAAATTGGAGAATGATCCGCCTCACAATCCCTCCTTACCAAAGAATAAGCAAAGTTAACTGAAAACAACTGATCACCCCCTCCCTTCCACACCCACCTATCCTCCTCTCCTAAAACCATCCTCGCCTCAAGTAAAGCCTGACTCAACTGATCTACCATAGGCTTTTCCCACTCGAGAAAAGGTCTGCGCCAGGCTAATTGCCACACCCAAACACCATCAGACCAATACCCAAGGTCGGCCACCCTAACTTTTTCGGCCGAGCATATAGAAAACAATCCCGGAAATACTCTCTTCATCGCACCACAACCGAGCCACCTGTCCTCCCAGAAAGAAATTTCCTTTCCATCACCGACTTTCCACTCGAAACCATCTTCAAAACTTCTGCCCACCCCTCCGAGGCCCAAACCTCTTTCAGGTCTTTCCACCAAAGAGAACACTTACTACTTTTACCTTCCCCTCTCAAACTTCTCCAGCCACCATATTTAGAGATTAGAATCTCCTTCCAAAGACCACCCTTATCCGTACCCAGCCTCCAGATCCATTTTCCTAGCAAAGCCAAGTTAAAAAGCTTTAAATCAATGACTCCAAGTCCCCCAAGTTCGCGAGGCTTACACACCTTTTTCCATGAAGCCCAAGCTATCTTCCTTCCTTCAGCGCCCCACCCCCAAAGAAAGTTCCTTTGAATCCTTACCAACTTATCTACCACCCCGGTAGGAAATTTAAACAAGGACATAAAGAATAACGGAATAGAAGATAGAACAGACTTGATCAAACAAATCCTCCCTGCCATCGACAAGCATTTTCCTTTCCACCTGCTTAGTCTAGCTTGAACTTTTTCAATCACCCCATTCCAAAAAACCTCATGCTTATAACTCCCGCCAACAGGCAAGCCCAGATAGAGAAAAGGGGAACTCATCACATCGCACTTAATAGCTGCAAAACTCCTAAGCGAAATATGGCTCACCCCCGTTCTGCCAATTTTGCTTTTCAAAAAATTAACTTTGAGCCCAGAGGTAAGCTCAAAGCATTGCAAAATGGCCTTAATGTTGAAAATGCTTTTTGTGTTAGCTTCGCAGAAAAATAAGGTGTCATCTGCGTACTGTAACATACTAACCTTCACTTCATCTCTGCCAACCACCACAATATCAATCAAATTCTTCTCTTCAGCCATCCTTGACACCCCAGCCAACCCTTCTGCCACAATAAGAAATAGGAACGGTGCAAGCGGATCACCTTGACAGAGACCTTTCTTAGGAAAGAACTCCTTAGTTGGACTGCCATTCACAAGAACTGAAACCGACACTGATTCTAAACACCCTTTTATCCACCGAATCCACAACTCTCAAAAGCCCAACCTCCTGAACATATAGTAAATGAACTCCCAACTAACAGAGTCGTACGCCTTCTCATAGTCAACTTTGAAGAAGAAACAACTTTTTATTTTTCTTTTATACTCTTCCAGAACCTCATTTGCAACCAATACACTGTCCAACAAACCCCTTCCTTCAAGAAAAGCTGACAGTCTGGCATCTATAACTTTGCTGATCACCTTCTTCAAACGTAGAGATAACACTTTGGAAATGATTTTGTACAAACAACCAACTAAAGAGATAGGGCAAAATTCACCAAGCTGCTGGGGGTCACTTAAGTGTGTTATCTTGGCTGGTCAAGTCAATGCGGGAAAAACAGTTAGCTCGGTCCAAGATAAATAATAAGTCCAATGATACGTTAAGTGGTTGGCCCATAAACTGACAACCCATATTAAAAAGATAATTAAAGTAAAAATAATAACCAAATTAATTAAGCACTGATATTACTATAAAATTCAATCAAAATAAACAGTTAGAGATAATGTTCTACCTGTACCCATAAAATAAAAAGGATATATTAACATAATATCTTTATGTTTGTTAAACTCCTGAAGGGAGATCTTCTAGACCTTGAACAAAGGTAAGTTTTCAAGCTGGTGAAACTACACTCTCACAGATACTCTATATTGAGATACTTATAGTTATATGCTCTCACTAACTTGATCATCAGAGTCTTGTCAATAGGTGCAGTTTTCGTCACTGTGAATTATTAGCATCCCAAAGCAGCAACAACAAAAAAGAAAAGTTAGTATGGAGTCCACCACCAAGGTCTGATCTAGGTAAGCGAACGAGAACATTTGGCGTCCTGTAGGGCAGGTGAAACTAATCCTGCTAACTACCCGTGACATAAATGATTATTATCTTTTGAGTCTGATGTGATATTATTCTGAAGATAACAAATACAATTGTTATCATTTAAATATGTTTTTATATTATTATGAAAATCATATATATATGTAAATCTGCTATCATGTTATTTTGAAGATAACATAAATGATTATTACAATTTAAATTCATTATGATATTTTAAATTTGTTATCATTTTATTCTGAAAACCACAAATATATTTAAAATTGTTATCATGTTATTCTGAACATAACATAAATGATTATTATCTTTTAAGTTTGTTGTGAGATTATTATGAAGATAAAAGATATAATTGTTATTATTTAAATATATTATCATATTAGTATGAAAATCATAGATATATGTAAATTTGTTATCATGTTATTATGAAGATAACATAAATGATTATTATAATTTAAATCTAGTGTGATATTTTAAATCTGGTGTCATATTATTCTGAAAAGCATAGATATTTTTAAATCTGTTATCATGTTATTCTGAATATAACATAAATAATTATTATCTTTTAAGTTTGTTGTGATATTATTATGAAGATAAAAAATATAATTGTTATAATTTATTATCATATTATTATGAAAATCACAAATATATATAAATTGTTATCATGTTATTCTGAAGATAACATAAATGATTAATATCATTTAAATTTGTTGTGATAGTATTTTTAAGATAACACAAATGTTTATTATCATTTAAATTTGTTATGATATTATTATCATCATTATCATGATCTTTCACATGACAGAAATTATTCTATTTACTGGATATACAACGTAGTAGTGTAAAAGTACATGTATAGGAAAGTTCTGGTAAGGAAAGACTTGGGAACTTACCTGGTGTACTAGTTCACGATCTATAATCGTTCTTCCAGTAGAAACTGAGATTCGCTTCTGATCCTGCCGGCAACTCGAATCGTGGAGGAATCGCTCCGTAGCATTCTCTGCCCTGTCTACGCGACTGCGTCTTCTGCAGAATCACCCTCAGAACCTTCTCTTGCTTCTCCAAACGTGGCCTGCAAAACACACAGACGGCGCCTCTAGCGGCCGTTTGCACTCCGACGATCAAGTTAGTCCACAGAACCACCAAAGACTAGAAAACTAGTAATGTGTGAAAAAACTCTGGCTCTCTGTTTTTCGTCCCCCCACTTCTCTCCCTGATTCCTCCTTTTATCTCTCTGTCTCTGCTTCTGGGCATAACAGAATTCTGTTATGCTTTTCTGGCATGTGTCAGAAACCTGTTACGCTTTTCAGAGACAGTGTACCTGCAGAATCATAGAGTGTGGGTGTCTGTGCGTGTCCGCGCGTCTCTGCGCTGGGCTGCGCCTGTCTGTACCCTTAATGGTACGGAGTGCACTTTTGTCTGGACTGCACCCCTCTCAGATGGTGACACGTGGAGGCCTGCAACTCACATCTAACCACACACGTGTCATTTACTGGAAGGGCTCTAGCGCTTCTCTTTGTGTGCCTAAGTTACGCCCTCGCGGAGTAGCTTAGGATATTTCTCTTATCTGGGTAAATCGCATACTCTTAGGAGAACGTCGGGTGTGGCTGGTCTAGGCACACTCACCAAACGTTGCTCTCTGCGTAGGCGACTTACCCTTCACGATGCCACGCACGTAATGGGTTGAGGGAATCACCAATCACTGACTGGCTTACTAGTCCCCTCAGGCCACTCTCGTGCATGATTCCCTGAGGTGTGCTCATGCGAGATCCATGCGTAACGCTCTCGCTGGGAACCTCGGTCCCAGTTTAACTGCGTGTAACACGAGACCCCGATGACAATACACTCGATGACTGATCAGTGTTTATTTGCTTCTCGCGCTCTGCCTCCAGGCGCGAGTCTGGGAACTGGTCTGCTGGTGGCCACTTGGCTACTGACCACCGATCACCATTCTGGGTGATCTATCCCCCGACCTCTCTGCCGCCTGATCTGTCGGTGGTAACTTGGTTACTGACCACCGATCGCCACTCTTGGCGATCGTCCCCCTGACCTCTCTGGCACCTGGTCCACGTGTCACCCTGCGAGTGGTCCACGTGGTTCTCTGTTGCTGACGTCATCGACTACCGATGACCGATCGGATCACAAGCCCCCCAGTATCGAGTCGAGAACTCGTTCTCAGCGAAGAGACTAAGTGGTCGTGCCCTCAGTCCACGTGGCAAGTGGGGACGCCTCACGTGCAACGTTTGGACTTCTTCTCTTAATCTCGCGACACGTGGTCCCATCAACGGCCAGCGCTGTGCGTCGCTAGCGCTTCTCTTATTCAAATTGGCGCGCCCTTTCACTGTTCCTCCATCTTCTTCATTCGACTCCCAGACTCTCTGCGAACTTCTACTCTGCGCACCCATCTTTCTTCAAATTCTCTGCTTCCCAAACTCTTGCGATCATCCAAAGGTATGGTTTTTCTTCTCCCTGGCCCCTGTTTGGTCATCTTTACCGATTGCATTTATCATTCTGGTTATCATGCATTCATCTTCTCTATTTCCCTCTCTCGAACCCGCGCTAGGGTTTTTTCGTGCTCTTACCCTGGCTTCTGCTTCTTCTTCTTCTTCTTTTCATCTGGGCATCTCCTTCTCCTTTCCCTTTTCTATTTTCACCGAAACATTCATCATTCCTTCTTCTCCCATTCATTCTGACTTTTTCGTTTTTCCTCCATTTGCAGCTATCTCACGATGGCTCGCTTGAAACAAACTGCGCGCATCATTGCCTCTTCTTCTGGTGCACAGCCTTCCGCGAGTGCGCCAGCTCCACCACCGCCTGTGGCTACCTCCTACCACGACAATGCCAGGGTCTACGAATGGGCTCCCCTGGCATTGCTCGCTGAAACCTCCACCCTGCTGCCTAAGGGTCATCTCACGTCCCTGCTAAGTCGCAACCCCGACGAGCCTTCCTGCTCCATCGACAGGGAGAATGACTTCAACATCCAGATTCGCATTCCTCCTCGAGGAATGCCTATCTGCGCGGATGACAGGGCCACCAATGGGGTGCCCTTCGTCTTCATCTACTCCGCCATTTTCAAGAGACTAAAGCTGCGCCTCCCTTTCACATTTCTTCGAAAAAGAGCTGATGATGGAGTTAAACGTCGCGCCCTGCCAACTCCATCCAAATGCCTGGGCCTTCATCCGGGCGTTTCAAATCCTCTGCAACTATTTCGGGCACAACGCCTCCGTGGACGTGTTCCTCTATTTCTTCGAAGCGAAGAACCTTGGGGACAGGTCCTGGGTCAGCCTGAACGGGGTTGCTGGACGGGTGCTCCTGGGCCTGTACCAGCAATCCTTCAAAGATTGGAAGGGCAGATTCTACATGATATCTGCTACCCCTCAGAGTCCAAGTCTGCTCGAGGGGTACCCCCTCTACTGGGTTCCTGGAGTTGAGTTCAAGAAATCCAGGGACCTCGAAGCCATGGCCCCTTATGAGCGCGAGCTGTGTGGGCTGCTCCTGGGGGCCAAGTACAATTCTGCTCGTCTCATCAAAGACGAGTTCGATGTGGTGGCCTTAAAGAAGTATATAGGTAGCTCTTCATTTCCCTCTTAGGATACCTGCACCTTTCCATGCATGCTTTTATGTGTTTTTTAACTTACTTGCATATCTTGGTCATCTAACTCTTCCTTTTTCCATGCATGCAGACTCAATGTCGGGGAAGGACAGGAAGCTAGCTTTACTGGAGCTTGCCAAACGTAGGGGAGCCAAGGGCACTGGCTCCTCTTCCTCTACAACTGAGCCCATCGCAGCCCCCCCACTCTCGGTCGCGCCAGCTGGAGGCCCCGAGCAAGGGAAGAAAAGGAAAAGGCTGGTGAAGGCTTCCACTTCAACTGCTGCTGCTGCTGCTGCTTCGACTGAAGAGGAGAGCTCAGGCTCTCCTCTTGTACACCGCCAGAGGAAAAGATCAGCAGTTGAGGGGGCCTCATCTCTCCAGCCTGGAGAGATTGAGGTGGTGGAAGTAGAGGAAGGGTCTTCCCCTCCTCCCTGCGCTCAAACTGCCACAGAGCCCATCAACCCTCCTTCTCCAGGCCAGCAGTTGCCTCCAGCTACCAAGCTGCCATCTTCCCCCCCAGCAGGCCAATCACCTGGTCCATCCGCTCATCCTGCTGGGGGTGCTTCTGCCCAAACTGGGGGTGCACCACCACCACTGCTGCCAATTCCTACCGCCACTGCTGAATGTGGTGGGTCTAGCTCGCGCCCAAGCGCTTCTGGGGCCACCCACGAGAATTTCAGCAGGGTCATCACCTTAGTTCGACAGCTCATAAGTAACCGGGAGCTCGTCGAGTGGAATGGTGACGAGGTTGACATGCACCTGGCAAGGCAGGTGGTGCTCTCTCTGGAATTCTCCACCCAACATCGCAAACAAATAGCCCTGGAGAAGAGGGTGAAGGAGCTTGAGCACGACAAGGAGTCACTGCGAAGTGACTTCGAAGCCGCTCAAGGGTCCGTTGAACTGATGCGAGGCATGGTGGAGAAGGCTAGGAGGGAATACCTAGCGCAGGTCCAAGAGACCATCAAGACGGAGATCTTGATGGGGCAGATGGTGAGCTCTTTGGACTGCGAGGTGGTGGAGCTTAAGGCCGAGACTTCCTCCCTGCGCCAACAGAACACTCAGCTATTGGGGGAGCTCGAGTCCGCCAAAGAAGCAGCTGCTGCTGGGGAGAAAAGACTTGAGGAGGTGGTGGGCAAACTGTCTGAAGCTGCCTCTTCCCTTGCTGCCGTCACCACTGAGAGAGATGCTGCGGAGGCTTTAAAGCAAGAACTGGAGGTGGAGAAGGCTGATTTGATGAACGTGGGTGCTGATGCCCTTACAGACGGATTCGAGCTAGCACTCAAGCAAATCAAATGCGTTCTCCCAGACCTGGACCTCTCGCAGTTCAGCATCTACCATGAAGTGGTGGATGGGAAGCTCATCCCCCCTGCCCCTTAAACCCTTATTTTCTCTGTAAATTTAGCTTCTGCACAGTTTTTCTTTGCACTTTGGAATTGTATAAGACTTGGCTCTGAATGTAATATCTCAATGCTTCTTTTCTTGCATCAGTTTCTTCCCTTGTATTTTCTTTAAACTTCACTTATCTTTATGTGCGCGACTAACTGTTAGCTAGCTTAGGTTCAGCGCGATCTTGGGCTTTACCTTTCCTTTCGCACACGACTAAGTGTTAACCAGCTTAGGCTTAGCGCGATCTGCTTCTCTTATTCTTTCGCTTCTACTTGATCACGACTGGCTATTCTCTCAACTTGGTGTTTAACAGTCCTCGTGCGCTGCTTTGCACCACTAGCCAATTACTGACGACTCATCAGTGATCGTTCTTTAGTCTTTACTTAGCTTTCTCTGTCGCTCTAGCGCTAAGTGCATAGAGGACTTTGACACCGATCGCTCAAGGTGATGCCTCGTCTTGGGGAAAGAAAAGTGTTTCTCGCTAACCCCTCTTACTTTCCCCAAGGTCATCACCCTTTGGCGGGTTGAGTCGCTCATTCCCTGCCTCACTCCTGGGGTGAGAAGGGTTTCGGACTAAGAGTCTTACTGGGCCAATATTGGTGTATGCCAAGTGGGTAAGGACGTTTTGTCAAAACCTTTCCTTTCCCTTCCTTGGTCTTACTAGCACCCCTGGCTTTTCAAATCTTTAACTGCTTGCGCTCACACCTGGGGTGAGGAAGACTTAGATCGGTGCCAGTACTTGCGCCTAGGGCAAGTAGGGCCCAACCAATCACCTGCACTTGCACCTGGGGCAAGGAGGATTTTAACTTTAATACTTGAGCACACTTGATATGCTGGAAATTTTTCTTTAATTGGGTGGCCTCGTTAAAAACCCTCCTTAGGGAAAAGAGTGCCCCCTTGTCTGTTCAACTGTTTCCACCACATACAAAGCATGTATCTTTTAGCGCGAGAACGCCATTACTGTACAACTTTAACTGAAATAAAATTTTAAATGGGTGGCGTTCCACGTTCTGGGGATTGCTCCTCCTTCCAAAGTCTCTAGGCGATAGGCTCCGTTCTCTAATGTCTCCACCACTCTGTACGGGCCTGTCCACTTTAGGGATAACTTGTTCTGCATGTCATTCTGATGCGCCTTTCTCATCACCAGATCACCTTCCTGGAAGCGCCTGGGCCTCACTTTAGAGTCGTGCCTCCGCTCTACTCTTCTCTTCACAGCTTCAGCACTGACTCTGGCCTCTTCTCGCACTTCGTCTAGCAGATCCAGATTCACCTTACGCTCTTCATTGGACTCTTCAGCAACGAAGTTCAAGAATCTGGGGGAGCTCTCCTGTATCTCCACAGGAATCATGGCGTCTGTCCCATAGACAAGGCTGAAGGGTGTCTCATGGGTGCTGGACTGTGGGGTGGTGTGATAAGACCATACAATTCTGGGGACCTCCTCTGCCCAGCCTCCTTTGGCCTTGTCTAGTCTTCGCTTCAGCCCCCTGAGCAGCACTCGGTTTGCTGACTCCACCTGCCCATTGGTTTGTGGGTGCTCCACTGATGCGAAGACCTGTTGTATCTTTAACTCTTCACACATCTTCCTCAGCTGATGACTTGTGAACTGGGTGCCATTGTCGGAAACCAGCCTCTTGGGTATTCCGAAGCGGCAGACAATGTTCTTCCAGACGAAGTGTTCAACTTTCTGTGCGGTGATGTGTGCGACTGGCTCTGCCTCCACCCACTTGGTGAAATACTCGATGGCCACGATGAGGAACTTCATCTGCCTTGTCGCCAGGGGAAAGGGTCCTAAGATGTCAATCCCCCATGTATGGAATGGCCACGGGCTATGGATGGACCTCAACTCCTCAGGGGGTGCCTTGTGCCAGTCTGCATGCAGTTGACACTGTTTGCATCGCTGAGCAAACCTTATGCAATCTTCCTTCAGCTTTGGCCAGTAGTACCCCGCGCGGAGTACTCTACTTGCCAAAGCGCGACCACCTACGTGGCTTCCGCACACCCCCTCGTGCAGCTCAGACATGAGCCTGGTGCATTGCTCGCCGTGTACACAGATCTGCACAGGGTGAGAGAATCCAAATCTAAATAGGCTTCCATCTATAAGAGTAAACTTACTTGAACCCCTCTTTATTCTTTTTGCCTCTGCCAGATCGAGCGGGAGTACACCATCTTCTAAGTATAGCTGGTATGGCGTCATCCAGGTGTCGGGTTCCTTCTCCGCATGGACCTCCATCGACTCATCGGTCTTTGAGGGTCGCAATCTCACCCTCGGTGCTCTTAGCGTTTCTTGGGTCAACGACCGATGACCGATCGTTAGACGCTCCATTGACTTGTATACATGAAGCACCTGGTTGTCTGATACGAACGCGCGCGGCACCTTCAGGGTCTCCTGAATGACGGTCCTCTGCTTCCCCCCCTTGCCTGAGCTGGCCAGCTTAGCAAGCAGGTCTGCTCGGGCATTTTGCTCTCTTGGCACATGCACTAACTCAAACTCGGCGAAGGACGTCTTCAGGAGCTGCACATACTCCAGGTAGGCAGCCATCTGGGGATCCTTTGCTTGGAACTCCCCCGTAACCTGCCCGGTGACCAGTAACGAATCGCTCTTGGCCAACAGATTTCTTGCTCCCATTTCTCTTGCTAGCAACATTCCTGCGATCAGGGCCTCATACTCCGCCTGATTGTTGCTAGCTTTGAAGGCAAAACGGAGGGACTGCTCGATCAGTACCCATTTGGTCCTTCCAGGATGACTCCAGCGCCGCTTCCCTGTTGATTAGAGGAGCCATCCACTGATAACACCCATCGAAAATCTAGCCCTTCTGCAGGTGTCGCGATTGATGATAGCTCGACTACAAAGTCCGCGAACACCTGCCCCTTGATCGGTCCTCGGGGCTCATACTGAATATCAAATTCTGACAATTCTACTGCCCATTTGACCATCCTGCCTGCTACATCAGGTTTCTTCAATACGTTCTGGATTGGCAGATCAGTCATTACCACCACTGTGAAGCTGTGGAAGTAATGCCTGAGTCTTCTGGCTGAAAACACCACCGCCAGAGCAGCCTTCTTGAGGGCTTGGTACCTTGTTTCAGGGCCTTGCAGCACTTTACTCACGAAGTAAACAGGCCTCTGGGCCTGGTCCTGCTCTTGCACCAGGACCGAGCTGACTGCTCTCTTCGTCACAGCAAAATATAGACGAAGAGGGATGCCTACCTGGGGTTTTCGCAAGACTGGTGGGCTCGCCAGGTACCCCTTTAACTTGATGAAGGCCTCCTCGCACTCCTGTGTCCAGAGAAATCTGCTGTTACGTTTGAGACACTGGAAGTATGGGTGACCTTTCTCCCCTCCAGCGGACATAAACTGGGACAGAGCTGCCAAGCGGCCGGTGAGCTGCTGCACCTCCTTCACCGTCGTTGGGCTCCTCATTGCCACGATCGCCGCACACTTCTCCGGGTTAGCTTCGATTCCCCGCTCTGTCAAGAGGAAGCCCAAGAACTTCCCAGCCTCCACACTGAAAATGCATTTCTCAGGGTTGAGCTTCAGCCTGTACTTGGCAATGGTGGTGAATAGCTCTTCCAGATCAGCTGCATGATGCTTCTTCTCTACGGACGTAACAACCATATCATCTACATAGGCGTGTACGTTCCTTCCCAGCATGGGCGAGAGCACCCTGTCCATGAGCCGCTGGTAGGTAGCCCCCGCATTCTTTAACCCGAATGGCATGACCTTGTAGCAATAGCACGACCGTTCGGTCATAAACACAGTCTTGCATTCATCCATTGGGTGCATCCTGATCTGGTTATACCCCGAGAAAGCGTCCAAGAAGCTGAGTAACTTTCCCCCCGAGGCGCTATCAACTAGAGCATCTATGCTGGGTAAGGGGTAAGAATCCTTGGGGCACGCCTTGTTGAGGTCGGTGAAGTCCACGCACATCCTCCACTTGCCGCTAGCCTTCTGAACCAGTACCACATTCTCTAGCCACTCGGGGTACTGGATTTCTCTGATATGCCCTGCGGCAAGGAGCTTCTGCGCTTCGTCGTGGATCACCTTCCTCTTCTCCTCGTTGAACTTCCTTCGCCTCTGACGCACAGGTCGAACCATGGGGTCCATCGACAGACGATGGCTGAGGAAATCGGGGTCGATTCCTGGCATGTCGGATGCTGACCATGCAAAGGCATTCATGTGCTTCTCAATCACACCCATGATCAGCCTTCGCTCTTCTTCAGCGAGGGATCCCCCTATCTTGAACTTTTTTCCCCCGATGTCCACTTCGACCCATCCTTCAGCTGGATGGGGCCTTCTCTCGCTGGCGATGACCGCCCTCGTGATCCCTGACTCGCGAGGAGTGATCGCGCCTTCCTCTTCTTCTTCAACTTGGGCTACCTGGGAGCCCCCCACCGCAACATCTTCCATCCTCTAAGCGCCCCGTGTCTCCCTGACCATCGATCGCTCTTCGCGCACGCCTGGTGGTGGTTTTGTGGTGACGTGGCACACACTTCTCTTTTGCTTCAAGCTGTTCTCATAACAGCGTCTTGCCTCAGCCTGATCCGACTTGATGGTTATCACGGTCCCCTCCATCGACGGCAGCTTCAACTTCATATGCTTTGTCGATGGTATTGCGCCCAGTCTATTGAGTGTTGGCCTCCCCAACAGGACATTGTACGCAGAAGGGGCGTTCACCACCAGGTACTTTATCTTTTCAGTGCGGGCTGTCGTTCCGTCAGTGAACGTTGTCCTCAGCTCGATGTATCCCCGCACCTCTACCTGATCTCCTGCAAAACCGTAGAGACAACCAGTATACGGTCTTAACTGATCAGGGGACAACTGTAGCTTGTTGAATGTTGGCCAGAACATGACATCCGCCGAGCTTCCTTGATCTACGAGTACTCTATGCACTCGTCTTCCTGCTGTGATGAGAGAAATGACCACAGGGTCGTTGTCGTGCGGGACAACGTCCCGTAGGTCAGCTTTCCTGAAGATAATGTCCACTTCAGGGTAATGACTCTCATTCACTGCATCTACCGCCATCACCGATCGAGCGTATCTCCTTCTTTGTGAAGCTGTGCATCCCCCACCAGAGAAGCCTCCCGCGATCGTCTGCACTTCCCCATGCACAGGGACTTCATGCTGCTGTTCTCCAGTCTGGGATCCTGACGCGCGATCACCCTGCGGCTCACGCAGGTAATCTGCTAGGAAACCAGACTTCACCAACTCTGCCAGTTGGTGTCCCAGCGCCAAACAGGAATGAAGTGTATGGCCAAAAGCCTGATGAAACTCACACCATTCATTCTTCTTCCTTCCAAGTACCTTATCTGTCTTCTCTGGTACTCGTAGTCTTGCTGCTACAGCAGGAAGGGCGATGAGATCCGCCAATCCTACCATGAAGTTGTATCTCGGGGGTGCGTTATTCTCCCTTGCACGCCCCCTGCTCTGGTCTTTGCCTGGTGCATAGGGACGAGGTTTTTCCCGCACCTTCTTCCCCTCCTTGGCCTCATGCACCCTTGCTTGCTGTGGCTTTCCTTGCCCTCCACGCGGTCTGGGTGGTGCAGCACTTCCCCTCTTCTCAGAAACCTCTGTTTCTGTCACTATGTGCGCCACCGCACGTCGTCGAATCTCTGCAAAGGTGCTGGGATGGCTCCTGATGAGAGACTCGCTGAAAGGGCCAGGCAGCACTCCCTTCTTAAACGCGTGCACCAGCATATCTTCATCTTTGCTGGGCAGTCTAACCACTTGTGCCCCAAAGAGGTTGAGGTAGTCCTTCAGCGACTCCCCCTGGTATTGGCGCACGTCGAACAGATCGTAGGACACCACTGCAGGTGCCTTGTTGACGATGTATTGTTCAGTGAAGAGCTTCGAGAACTGAGAGAAAGACGTGATATGTCCTTCTGGCAGGCTTACGAACCACTCCATGGCGATTCCGCTGAGCGTACTCATAAACATTTTGCAGTAGACAGCGTCTGAACCCCCAGACAACATCATCTGGGTGTGGAACGCCGTCAGATGTGCCTCCGGGTCTTCTACCCCCTTGAACGATGCCTTCACCCCCACCAGGTTGGGAGGCACCATGGTTCCCATGATCTCAGGGGAGAATGGCATGGGGAACGCTCTTGGAGGTGAGGGCTGCCTAGACACCCTTTCGTCAACCATGTGTTCCCTCTGCGCCTGCAGCGTCCTTCTCAACTCCTCGTTGACGCGATTCAGCTCGTCGTTCCTGCTTTGCGACGCAGCTAGCTCCATCTGCATCCTCTCTTGTTCAACCTTTGACGCTGCGGCGTTATCCTGCAGCGTGCGCACCATTTCCAGGACATGCGCCATTGTCACAGCTCCTTCGTCAGCGGATGGCGCAGGTGATGGTTGTCTGTTTCTAGGCATCTTTCTCTATCAACGAAACTGATAAGACTCTGGTAAGTCTTTAACACTGTGGTATATATGGGACAACGATTCACTCGTGCCCCACGGTGGGCGCCAAATGATCCTGCCGGCAACTCGAATCGTAGAGGAATCGCTCCGTAGCACTCTCTGCCCTGTCTACGCGACTGCGTCTTCTGCAGAATCACCCTCAGAACCTTCTCTTGCTTCTCCAAACGTGGCCTGCAAAACACACAGACGGCGCCTCTAGCGGCCGTTTGCACTCCGACGATCAAGTTAGTCCACAGAACCACCAAAGACTAGAAAACTAGTAATGTGTGTGAAAAAAATCTGGCTCTCTGTTTTTCGTCCCCCCACTTCTCTCCCTGATTCCTCCTTTTATCTCTCTGTATCTGCTTCTGGGCATAACAGAATTCTGTTTTGCTTTTCTGGCATGTGTCAGAAACCTGTTACGCTTTTCAGAGACAGTGTACCTGCAGAATCAGAGAGTGTGGGTGTCTGTGCGTGTCCGCGCGTCTCTGCGCTGGGCTGCGCCTGTCTGTACCCTTAATGGTACGGAGTGCACTTTTGTCTGGACTGCACCCCTCTCAGATGGTGACACGTGGAGGCCTGCAACTCACATCTAACCACACACGTGTCATTTACTGGAAGGGCTCTAGCGCTTCTCTTTGTGTGCCTAAGTTACGCCCTCGCGGAGTAGCTTAGGATATTTCTCTTATCTGGGTAAATCGCATACTCTTAGGAGAACGTCGGGTGTGGCTGGTCTAGGCACACTCACCAAACGTTGCTCTCTGCGTAGGCGACTTACCCTTCACGATGCCACGCACGTAATGGGTTGAGGGAATCACCAATCACTGACTGGCTTACTAGTCCCCTGAGGATGCCAAGAGGAGCTTGGCTCACAAAGAAGAAGAAATGAGGTAGCTAGTGGAAAGAATGCAAAGGCTAGAGGATGCTCAAGAGAGGCAAGCCAGAGAATGGAGATGAAAGCCTAGAAAAGCTACTAGAAATCATATGCACAATGGGAAGAGTCAAGAACAAGATTGGAGAGTGCACAATTTCGGAGAAAAGCACCATCAACACCAACAACAACCAAAGAATTCTTTTCATTTTGTAAATTTACCTAGTTTTAGTGGGGAGAATGACCCTAATTTGTATTTAGAATGGGAAGCTAAAGTAGAACATCTCTTTAATGTGTATGAGGTCGCAGAGGACCAAAAAGTTAGGTTAGCTTCCCTAGAGTTTTTAGATTATACCATTCAATGGTGGCATCAAATTGTAATGGACATTGGTTTGAACAAGAGGCCAGTTGTGGTCTCTTGGAACAATTTAAAGGAATGCATGCGCGAGCTGTTTGTTCCTCCTCCTTATAGGAAGGAACTCTTGTTGAAGCTCCAATGGCTTCACCAAGGACCCAGAATGGTAGATGAATACTTTAAGGACTTAGAAACAACATTGACTAAAACTAATATGCATGATAATGAAGACTCAAAGATGGCTAGGTTTGTAAGTGGTTTGAGGAGAGAAATTCAAGATATTGTAGAATTATATGAGTACTCTTATTTAAAGAAAGTGGTTCACCTAGCCATCAAGGTGGAATCACAACTTTTAAAGAAAACAACTTTAAAAAATACTCATAATGATGGTTTCTACAAATCTTCACGGAAGGATACAAACAAAAATTTTACAAAAAGTTCTCCTTCCAATTTTTCAAAAGAAACCACTTATCACTTAAAAGTTTCTAAAAACAATCCTTCTACTTGTACCCCTAAGTTACCCACCAAAACTTCAAGCACAAAATGTTTTAAATGCTCAGGTTTAGGCACATAGCTGGCAATTGTCCAAATAAAAGAACCATAATGTTACAAGAGGTAAATCAAGACCAAATTAAAACAAAAGCCAAAAGAGAAAATGAAAAGGAAGAGGGAAGTAAAGCGGGTCTCATCTTGTTGACTTGTACGAAAATCACTGCACCTCTTAGGTATACTTCTTCCTTCTCTTTTTCATTCCCAAATAATTCTAAATACTTGACATCTTTGTTAAAGAAGTTTAGGGATGATCTTCAAAAACCTCTTAAAGCTTATTCCCTTCTAAGAGGATTTTCACAAACAAATCATCTCTTCCTTAAACATTCTCTACAAACATGGCCTGCACCCATGTGAACTCCCCAAGCTTCATGAACATAAGTTTGTTTCACATCCTAAACTTAGAAATATCTTCTCTGGGGACAAACTAACTATGTTATTTGCAGGAGTTCTAAATTCGAGGACGAATTCTTTCCAACCTGGGGAGCATGATACAAACCAAAGCAACAAGCAGATGACTAAGGACATATCAAGCACTTCACAAAAATATCACTCATCTCAGTATACAAAGTCGAGCCCTACCAAACCTTTTGAAAACATCAACATAAGAAGAAAAAGCTATAAACTATAATATCAGAAGTTCTTCCTTCTGGTCCTTTCCACAAGAGAAAGATTAAGAAAATAAATTGGGCTCACTTCGGGGGTCCAAAATAGCAAGATAGGCTAGAATAGGTGCCTATAGCATAATATGGGGTGTAGTTATCATTTTAGCTTGTGCCTAGCCCTTTAGGAAGGAAATTTGACCTAGTTTCTAAAAGGACAAGCCTAGGGTACGGTTTGACTTAGTCAAACCCTAAAGGCAACCCCTCACACATTTACCACCCTACCCTTGCCCTTCTTGTCCACAAAGACACACATTCTTATAAATAAGGTGTCTTACTTCTTGTATTTTCTTGCTAAATTTTATAAAAGAAGGAAAACTAGGCACAAATTGTGTGAGGCTTGTTAGCTCTAAGCATTAGGTCTTATCTTGAGTGAGTTGAGAGCTCTCAAGTGGCGGCCCTCTACACTCATCTTAGAGGAAACCACACTCCAAGTTGCGTGTCCACTCTTATTTCCGTCACCATAAGCTTTCTTCCTTTCATCCTTTCTTCCATTTTCCATTACACTTTTATCTTTGTGTTGCTATTCTTGTTTTGTTTCATTTCCATTTCCATTTCGGTTTCCTTCCATATCTTGTGTTTCCTTTCATGTCTTTTACATTCCGCACCATATATCATGTTCACCTTATTATGTAATTTTCCTCTTTTCCTTTGGAAGTGAACCTTTACACTTACTTAACCACTTGGTTAAGTTCGTGTCCAGTGGGGATCTTCCCTAGGTCTCAACATTTATTTGCTAAAATCTCAATCATAAGTAAAGTGTCACCTCTAAAACAGAACCATCTAAAATCAACTCACATCAGAAGTCGTCAATCTGTAAACACCACGACTAAGGCAGCTTTCTCGATAGCCTAATACCGCAATGAAGACCTGAGAGATAGAGCATCCACTTACCAAGCCCAACCCTCCAGAAGGTTGACCCGGAGCATGACAAAGTATCCATGGCTAGGTCAGGACCCACCACTATCCAGTGCTTCAGAGCCCATCATTCCTTAAAGGATTACTAGGAGTAGAGCCCAAGCCATGGGAGCAGAGTATCAACTAGTTTCTTTGTTTTTAATTTCAGTAGAGCAGGGTCCATTTAGCACAATAGGGGGTGTATTTACCATTAGGGTTAGAATGTAGCCATGGCTTCTAAAAGCTAGGACTAAGAGGCAATATTGACCTAGGTCAAAACCCTAGGCCACCCATCTCATATGCCTTTTATGCCCCTTCCCCATTTTGCCCACCAAGACACCCATTCTTATAAATAAGGTGTCTTGCCTCATGTATTTTCACATAGATTTTGAATAGTAAAGAAACTCAGCTTTAGTGGTTAGTGAGCTTGTCTCCTAAAAGGTTTTGAGTCTTATCTTGAGTGTGTGAGCATTTCAAGTGGCGGCTCTTCCTCACTTATCTTGGAGTACCCACCCTCAAAGTGGCGTGTCCATTATTGCCATTCTCTATAAGATTCCTTCTTATCATCTTTTCCGTTCCTTTCTGTTTCGCCATTTATTTTCTTCATTATGTTTTTGTTTATATCTTTTTCCATTCGATTATCTTCTTCATTCTATGCTTGATTTAATGCTCTTTCAATTCCGCAATCATCATCATAATCACCATATATTTTGTTTTTCCTTTTGCCCTCTAGAAGTTAACCTTCACACTTACTTAACCACTTGGTTAAGTTCGTGTCTAGTGGGGATCTTCTTTGGGTCTCTCACCATAATTGCTAAAATCCAAAAAAATCATAAACAAGTGTCAACATAAAATGTGCAATTCTAAAAACAACTCACATCTTACCGAGTTTTCGGTCCCTGCAGTACTAATGATGGAGGAGGGCCCAAGCTCACCACACGATGAAAGCCAAGCCTCCAAGACTAGACGGTCTAGCCTATGATGAGGAGCGTCTAGACTCAAAAAGGAGCGTCTAGCCCATGAAGAGGAGCGTCTAGGCCATGATGAGGAGCGGCTACATAAGGAGCGTCTAGGCCATGATGAGGATTCCTTCTAGACCGTCTAGCTTCACATACACATGGGTCAAAGCTACGGTTTTGGGAAGAGAAGACCTTTGTAATTGTTACATAAAGGCCCATTAGGGGTGCTTAGTAATTAGAGTAGTGTAGAAAGCATATTTGTGTGAACATTCTAGAAAGACCATGGAGGGGGTGAGCATAAAAACTAGACACACCCCTCCCCATGTGCTCATTTGTGCACCCATGTGCCATGTGCACCCATGTGCTTCACATTTACATTTCATTTGGCTAGCATTAGGGTTGCATTATGGTCCTCCTTAGCCTATAAAAGGAGGAGCCTACACCTTGTATTTTCAAGTTTATTGTGAGTAAAGTTATGCTGCCCATTTGTGCTCAACTTTGCTTCTCCCTAGAATCCTAGGCTCTAAACTTCAATTCCTTCATCTTTTCCCTTGAGCTGGCCGAACCACTCAATACCCATACCTATCATGCACCTACAAGATCAACACCACTCTTAGGAGGATCTTGCTCACCTTCATTCATTGCTTCCGCCCCATTACTCTACATTGATTCAAGAAGAACTTCATGAAAATGCCATCATTTGGTATCAGAGCTTTGGTTCTTCAAGATGAGTAGCTCCTTGTCTTTTAAATTTTAGTTCTTCTTTATTTCATATTGTCATTTACTTTCCTTACTTGTCTTGCTGTTTTTTACATTTTAATTTGTTCTTGGTGTGCTTTGTGGAAGATCCAACCGAAGCACTCTTGTTCATTTGATCTTGAACAAGTTCTTGTGCAATTTGTGATAGGATTCCATACACCTTTGTGTTGCTATTTTCTTTTAGGCTTTGAGTCTTTATTGCTTTCATTATTTTGGTTCATATTATGCTTTGAGTCTTTAATTTTCTGAATCTATACATGTTTTGTCAAGTCATGTTCATCCATATTGTCAACAATTCATAGTAGTCCTTTTATTTGGCTTAATTGTTTCTTGATTTTGGGTCTCTTTATTTTGCTTGAATCTGCTGTTCTTTGCTCCTTTGGTGCCTTTTTAATTTTTAGTTTGAGTTCATATTGTGTTTAGATCATACACAATTCTATTTCACAAATTTCCATTGTGTCTAAACTTTGGTATCTTGCTGTTTTTGTTTCCAGTTTTCAGATTCCCCTGTTTACACCTTCTCTGTTTTGGCTGTTTTAACCCAGAAAAATATTTCCACCCATAGTAAAATTCTGATTTTCTGGAAAATGCAAGTTTAAAGTGTTATAGAAAAGACAAAAAAAGAATTAGGTCAAAAGAAGCAACAGAAAAAAAAAATGATAAATCTTTTAAGATCAGAGTGCAAATCTGAAGCGCTCCAGCTGGCCTAACCGAACACCAATTTTGCAAAATTTATTAAAACAAAATGGTGCATCCGTTTTGAGTGAATCCAAAGCCAGATTTTAGATAAGATCCTGAATATCTTGCATAACAAATTTCAGAGCCAAATTCCAAAAATACAGATCAGCATAAATCGGGGAACAAACACGTTTTCTGGCCCACAACATTTTCCAGTGGTGCTGTTTTTTTTTTATTTGGTCATCTAATCTAGTGCTTTTCTTTAGGAATTCTTTTTGTGTGCCAACCTTTATTTGTTTGCTTTAATTACTTGACTCTCTTTCTAGTTGTCACAATCTAAATCCTTTTGGTGGTACTGTTTTATTCAATTAAATTTGTTTCTTGCTTTTGTTCTTTGACCTCTAATTTGGGTGTTGGAATTTAATTCTTCTTTGGTGCTTATGTGAATGGGAACTTGATTTGGTTAAGGTTTAGCCCTTTGCTAGGTGCTGGAAATTGGAGGATTAAAGGCCATCATTCTTAGGAGAAGACAAGGTCAAAGCCGAAACAAACATTCTTGAAATAAACACTACAAACACTTGGAAGATCAACAATCAAAGACAACAAGGAAGTGCACTAATCAAAAGAGGATCAACAAAGGGAGTTCTCTTATTTCCTTTGCAACTTGGTTTATTGTTAATTACCTTGTTAATTACGTCTAGACGGTGAGTGTGTCTTCAAGGGCTCAAAGTGTCCAAGAAGCCTCACCTAGGGCCGAATAGTATAGCATTCTTGATTAGTAATTGTTACTTGTTTGTAATTGTTTTTCTTTTGCTTTCATAGCTACGTTTTGCATGTTTAATTTTGTTTAATTTTTGTGCTAAACCGACTAGCTTTGTTGCATAGTTAGCTTACATTGTTTTCTTGCATGTTTTCTTGCATTTGTGTTCTAAGTGTTTCACTAAGAGAAAGTCTTGTGTGAAGAAGATATTGGGGGATAGTTTTTGGCAAGGAAAAGGCTTGGTACTTAAGTAGTCCTTTGTGACTCACCTCCCTTACCTGGAAAACTACTCTCTTTAACTTTCCTAAACTTTCTCAAAGTAAAACACCTATATACACAAAGTTTTAGCCATGTCTTCTTCTTCTCACTCTCCAAAGTCTATAGAAAGTGAAGTAAAATCCTTGAAATCTCTTTTGAAACAACTTACTAAGGATATTCAATCAATTTCATCTAAACAATTGGAGAATGAGATCAAAACTAATGAATTGACTAAAGCAAAGAATGAGAAGTCTCAATTTTCAAAAAAATTACATTCTCATGCATCTAGCTCTAAACATCATGATTATCCTGGGGAAGAAAGTCTTAGGAAAAATGAATATCATCAACAATTCCCTAGGAGAGCTAGGAAAGAGAGACAAGAAAACCTAACCAAGCATATCTCTCACACTCAAGCTAGAGAAATTCCATGTTTAGAATACCTTGGCAATGATCAATTAGCATCTCAATGTTTCAATGAAAGATCTATGATCTTAAGGGACAAAGATGAGAATAGTAGCCAAGAAAAAGAAGCTAGTGAGAGTGAAGAAAATGTAAAAATAGAAAAGCAAGAGAAAACCCTTGGGAAACAAAAGGCGTGGGAGAAGAGTGTTCCTTCCCACAAGGTCATTCAACAAGAAGGAAAAGTTGAAAATACATTTGAAAATATACCTCTTGTTGAACAACCTAGCCTTACCTTTTGTAAAGGAACACTTGCAAGCCTAGAAAAAAAAGAAGAATCCTTAAAAAAGGCTTGCATAGATAAAAATATAGTAGATTATTTTACATACATGCCAAGATATCACCAAGTGAAGGTCAAGTCATCTATAGGCATCTACAAAGACAATTTTTTATATGAAGTAGTGCCTAAAGAAACTTGTCATGTCTTATTGAGACAACCTTTGCAACGAATTGAAATTTCCATGAACAAAGGTTGTATCAACGAGACTACCTTCACACATGAAAGAGAAATTCTTCATGAAGGAGAACTCATGGGTCAAATTAGAGTTGATAAAACTCTAGAGCTTTTAAAAGGAAAATTAATGTCACCCATGAGAAAAGATGTTCAAAGACATTACCCTAGATACATTCCGTGTTTTAAAAATACATCTAAGGCGATGTCTCATGAACTCTATACTCCTTCACCTTTTACAAATGATCCTTGGGAAGACATAAGCCTAAATTTCATATTAGATCTTCTTAGGACAACAAAAGGTTTTGATTCCATTTTCATGGAAGTGGATAAACTCTTCTTAAGAAAAGTGACAAGCCTCCATGATTTATTTTCAAAAATAAGGGATAGAGCTCCAAAATTTGAAAACATAGCTCTCCCTTCTATGCTTCACGAAATCATGAGGGACACCCACAATTCTTGGGATAAGAATCCTTTTCCTTATAATCATGCATACAATGGAGTAGTCCACAAGATTACTCATATCTCTCCATTTGAAGTTGTATGTGAACATAGTCCTCTTGCCTTTTTAAAGTTGTCACCATTTCCTAAAGGGATTATGCCTAAGGAAAAAGTAACTACTTTTGGAAATTTTAGAAAACATAAGAGGATTAGAAGGCACCTACAACCATCAAAAGGGAAGCATTGTGAGAAGTTGACCAAAACAAGAGAAAAACAAAGATGGCAACTTCACACAATTAATTGTTCTCCAAATACTCACTCTAACTCCTTTGTTTTGTTTCAAGATTCTCATAGGTTGATATTTGATCCGGGAGGACACACCTTGACGAAGCAAGAGGCTGCTATCCGAGATCAAGTTAGCAAATCTGAGGATAGGTCTTTTCCCGAAGGAGGAGATGATGGACACCATCCAGCCACAACAAGCCCCCTCAAAAGCAAAAGCTTTGGATTTGAGGACAAATCCTTTTCAAGAGGGAGGGGATGATGGAGGAGGGCCCAAGCTCACCACACGATGAAAGCCAAGCCTCCAAGACTAGACGGTCTAGCCTATGATGAGGAGCGTCTAGACTCAAAAAGGAGCGTCTAGCCCATGAAGAGGAGCGTCTAGGCCATGATGAGGAGCGGCTACATAAGGAGCGTCTAGGCCATGATGAGGATTCCTTCTAGACCGTCTAGCTTCACATACACATGGGTCAAAGCTACGGTTTTGGGAAGAGAAGACCTTTGTAATTGTTACATAAAGGTCCATTAGGGGTGCTTAGTAATTAGAGTAGTGTAGAAAGCATATTTGTGTGAACATTCTAGAAAGACCATGGAGGGGGTGAGCATAAAAACTAGACACACCCCTCCCCATGTGCTCATTTGTGCACCCATGTGCCATGTGCACCCATGTGCTTCACATTTACATTTCATTTGGCTAGCATTAGGGTTGCATTATGGTCCTCCTTAGCCTATAAAAGGAGGAGCCTACACCTTGTATTTTCAAGTTTATTGTGAGTAAAGTTATGCTGCCCATTTGTGCTCAACTTTGCTTCTCCCTAGAATCCTAGGCTCTAAACTTCAATTCCTTCATCTTTTCCCTTGAGCTGGCTGAACCACTCAATACCCATACCTATCATGCACTTACAAGATCAACACCACTCTTAGGAGGATCTTACTCACCTTCATTCATTGCTTCCGCCCCATTACTCTACATTGATTCAAGAAGAACTTCATGAAAATGCCATCAACTAATGTGAGTTGATTTTAAGAGTTTTCATTTAGGTGACACTTTACTTTTAGAATTGAGATTTTTAGGCAATTAGGAGTGAAAACCTAAGGAAAATCCCCACTGGACATTAACTTAATCAAATGGTTAAGTAGATGTGAAGGTTCATTTCACAAAGGCAAAAGGAAAAGGCAATGATAAAATGAACATGATGCCAAGATAATGTGAAAAATTAAACAAGGAAAGCAAGAACAAAAGGTAATAACCGAATATACATAATGAAATAAAAAGAAGAACATATTTATGAATAAAATGGAATGAAAATGAAAGGAAAAGATAAAGGAATAAGGAAGCTTATGAGAGTGGAGTTGAGATGATGGGCACGCCACTTGGATGATGAATTTACTCCAAGATAAGTGTTGGAAGCCACCACTTGAGAGCTCTCAAATTCTCACAAGATAAGACTAAAGACTAAGGGGAACAAGCCTCACTAGCATCACACACAAATTTTGCAGAGTAACTTTTCTTCTATTCAATTCAACTTGTAAATACAATGAGGGAAGCCTCCTATTTATAAGAAGAGGATACTTGGAGAACAAGAAGGGAAAGGGGTAGGAATGTCCATGAAAGGAGGTGGATTTCCAGAATCGCCCCTTCCATAGCCTTCTAGAAGTTAGGGTTTCCTTCCTACCCTAATGGACTTCTCATAGGCCCAATTTATAACTTCACCTCCTATTTATGCTATATGGACCTACTCTTGCTTATTCTACTATTTAGACCCCTCAAGTGAGCCCAAATTATTTACAACATATTCTAATCATTAAGAAGACCAACATGAAGAACTTTAGATGCTCTGGTCTTTGTCCAATTCTCCCTCTGGTGAAGTCTCTACTTTGAGATGACTTCTGATTGTGTAAAATAAAATCCTTGGTCATCTCCTTGTTGGCTTGGTTTGCATCATGCTCCCTAGGTTTGAGAGAATTCGACCTTGAATTTAGAACTCCTACAGATAACATAGTCAGTTTGCTCACATATAAAATAGTTCAAGGAGTGAGATGTGAACTTGACTTATATTCCTTAAGCTTGGTGAGTTCAAAAGATGGGGTTCTATATACAAACCATGTTTGGAATGATTTTTTGGGATTGAAAAATATTTTTGAAGAAAATCCCCTTAGAAGGTGGAAACCTTTAGGAGATGTTTGAAAATCATTCCTAACATTCTTTAATAAAGATGGTGTGTAGGTAGAAACCTTTGGTAATGAAAAAGATAAGGAAGAAGGACACCTTGGATGTGCAAATTGTAGCATGGCACGAGTCAACATGATTGATTTAGTTGTGAAAGATGACACTTTGTGACTCGGTTTATCATTTCTTTCTTTCTCTTTTTCATTTTCTATTTTGGTTTTCATTTTTATTTGGTCCTCAAGAACCTCTTTGGGAGAGTGGGGTTTTAAGGTAACCTTGTGCCCTTGGAAGGTAAAAGTTATTTTGTTGGTTAAGCCATCATGTAGAACTTGTCTATCATATTGCCAAGGACTTCCCATTAGAATATGAGTTGCTTCCATTGGCACAACATCACATAAAACCTCATCTTTGTACTTTCCTATAGCAAAAGTTTCGAGGACTTGTTTATTAACCATGATTTCTCCTTCGGCACTAAGCCATTGTAATTGTATCGCCCTGGTAGTCGGAAGTGATGACGTGGCATCCAGCTACAGTATAGGCGTGTTGACAAGACGCCAGGTTGGCAGAAGGGAAGGAAGTCGGGGGACTCGTGTAGTCGCCAGTTATTAAGTTGGCGTGCTCCGATCTCCAGCATACCAGAACCGGCGATCACCGGGTTAAAGATGAAGTCGCCAGATGTAAACTCAGGCGACCAAGTGATTGGAGATCGCCGGAGCAAGCACATCGCCAAAGATGAAGGTGGTGCAGATTATGAAGGCGGCCGGAAAGACCACAGGGAAGGTGTACGAAGGCACCCTAACTCGCCAGTTCTAGTAGAGATCGCGCTCCCAAGTTAGCTATGCACTGGGCAGCACCATGCATAAGTAACTTAGCCAAAAGAGAGTCAGAAGCAGCGCCCAAGTCAAGGAGGCTCCAGATGATGGCACGTGTACGACTGGATGCGAGCCACGTGTCCAGGTGCGTAACTGCCAGGAGAGAGAAAGTGACCAGGTATAAAAGGGTTTCCCAACGAACTTCTGAGGTACGCACGTTCAGATTGTATTCTTTACGCTTGCGAGTTCTTGAGCATACTGTGAGAGAGAACATTGCATGGTTCCTTGAGAGTTCTTGAGTGTTTGCTCTTGAAGTATTTGGTGGTTCAGTCACTGACTTGGGCGTTGGAGTGCGATCAGCCGCAGCGGCGCCGCTTTGTTTTTTTGCAGGTTCTTGAAGTGGATCGTGACGAAGGACGGAGGTAGAAGCGGTGCACACGTCGATCCATTGACAAGGCAAGTTCCAACGTTTTGGTCAACAGGCAGGATCATCAGGCGCCCACCGTGGGGCCGTGTAAAACCTGTTCCCATCCACAACGTGAGTTCTTGGAGGTTTTCGTAGTTTTCTGCGTGGTTGTGTGCTGGTGCAACCATTGTTCGCTGTTCGTTTGAGATTTGTTCGGTGATTTCGCGTTTTCCACCGTTCGTTTGGGTTGCTTTTCGGTGAAGTGAAGTTTTCTGCTGTTTGCGCGAGATTTGTTCGGAGAGATTCGAGTTCTTTGGCTCGTTTGGTTCGTCGCGGGAGAAGCGGTGGTTTCTGGTGGAGTTGCAGGTTTCTTTGGAGGTTTGCGGTGTTCTTGAGTTTCTTGCGGAGTTTCGCGCAGTTTTGACCGATTGATCGCTGAATCGATCGTCGCTGAAGGAAGTGTTGTTCGTTACTCTCTGTGATTTGCTGAGTTTTCATGAGAAAAATGAGAAGCAACCGTTCAAGTCCAGTTGCGCCCGTTGCTGCTGAAGGCGCCGCCGCCATGACCATGGCGCAGATGGTAGAGATTATGCGCTCGTTGCAGGCAACTGTGGAAGCCTCGCGCATAAAACAGGCGAGAATGCATGAGGACCTGGCCGCCTCTCGGGCCAGGAATGATGAGCTCAGCAAGGTGACTGAGGAGCTGCGTCAAGCTCTTCAGGAGCAGCAAGGGCGTCCTATTGCTGAAGAGGTCGCGCCGTCAACGCCGCCTCGTGTTTTCCCCATGCCTTTCGCTCAGGCGATTACTGACGCGCCTATTCCTGCGAGTGTGGTTCCTGTTAAGGCTGTTTTTACCGGCGTGGAGGATCCTGAGGCTCATCTCACCACGTTTCATACGCAGATGATGCTGTCAGGAGGGTCAGATGCCGTATACTGCAAAATGTTCGTGAGCACACTCCAGGGAATGGCGTTGGAGTGGTTTGTGAGCCTGCCTAACGGTCACATAACCAATTTCCAACAGTTCTCGAAGATTTTCGTCGAGCAGTACATCGTGAATAAGGCACCGCCCAGGGTGTCTTACGATTTGTTTGATATAAGGCAATATCAGGGAGAGTCCCTCAGGGACTACTTGAATCGCTTTGGGGCGCAGATGGTCAGATCGCCGGCCAAAGATGAGGAAATGCTGGTCTATGCATTTAAGAAGGGCGTGCTGCAAGGACCATTCTGCGAGGCATTGATCAGGGCTCACCCCGCCACGTTTCCTGAGGTTAGGCGACTTGCGGTGGCCCACATCGCCGATGAGAGCGAAGTCGCCGAGAAGAGAGGAAGCGTGGCTCCCGCCAGGCCACGCGCCCAGACCAGGATCCAGCCACAGAGGGTGCTGGAGACAGCGGCGGCCAGAAGGGATCAGAGGACTCGCCATCCTTATGATCCAAGGAAGAACAAGGGCAGGGGCCAAGGTCGCCAGCAACCAGCACGCCGGGAATACAATTGCCCGCCTAAGCACAAGTTTGTCATGGGATTGGCGGACCTGATCGCCATCCCCAATATATCCGCTAGGTTGAAAGCGCCAGAGAAGGTGGGCGACAAGGTGCTGGGACCAAAGCCAGACGCCTGGTGTGAGTTTCACCAGGGCTTTGGCCATACAGTAGATTCGTGCTTGGCTTTAGGATACCAGCTCGACGATCTGGTTAAGAGCGGGTTCCTAAATGATTATTTGCTGGATAGAAGGATGGGGGGCGCATCGAGCTCCCAACCAGCAGGTGGAGAGGCTCAGCAGCACGAGATGCCTACGCACGGGGAAATCCACACCATTGCGGGAGGTTTCTCAGGTGGTGGATGCACCGCATCACAGAGGAAGAGGTACGCGAGGTCTGTGATGATGGTAGATATGTTTGAAGACCACTCGCCGGAAGTGGACATTACATTCACCAAGCAGGATCTTCGGGACGTTGTGCCTCATGACAACGATCCCATAGTAATCTCATTGATCACAGCGGGAAGAAAGGTCCACAGGGTGCTGGTGGACCAAGGAAGCTCGACAGACGTGATGTTCTGGCCGACTTTCACGCAGTTGGAGCTACCCCTTGACCAGCTGAGGCCCTATGGAGGGTGTTTGTATGGTTTCGCCGTGACCAAGTGGAGGTCAGGGGGTACATAGAGTTAAGGACTACGTTTACAGATGAGGCGGGTTCGAGAACGGAGCAAAATCAAATACCTTGTTGTAAACGCTCCTTCAGCATACAACATCCTGTTGGGAAGACCCACGCTCAACAGGATAGGCGCCATACCGTCGACCCGGCACATGAAGGTGAAGTTGCCATCTATGGAGGGGGTGGTGATCACCATCAAATCCGATCAGAAAGAAGCGAAGAAGTGCTATGAGAATAGCCTGAAAAACAAGAGATCGGTGAGTTACGTGACAACCACCCCGCCTCCTGGTGTGAAGCCCAGATCGACGGTAGTAGAAGAGATCGCCGGAAGAGACGTGGAGATGGTGGATGCTGAGCTGGGGGAGGGGAACGCTGGTCTGGAGGAAGAAGAGGTAAGGAATCGCCCTGAGGAAGCGAGAGAACTGGGAATCGCCAGGGCGGTGATCGCCAGAGAAACCAGACCAAAACCCGTCGAGCAGTGGCTCGAGAGAGAGATCGGGGGAAAGATCTTCAAGCTGGGAAGATCTCTGGAGGTCGAGCTCCAGGACCAGATTGCTAAGGTGATAGAATGGCATCTGGATGCATTTGCATGGTCCGCTTCGGACATGCCCGGGATCGATCCCGACTTCTTGTGCCATCATCTGGCGATGGACAACTTGGTGAGACCAGTGCGACAAAGAAGAAGAAAATTCAACGAAGAAAGGAGGCAGGCGATTAGGGATGAAACACAGAAACTCCTCGCTGCAGGCCACATCAGGGAAGTTCAGTACCCTGAATGGCTGGCAAATGTCGTGCTGGTGAAGAAGAGTAATGGGAAATGGCGCATGTGCGTCGATTTCACTGATCTGAACAAGGCTTGCCCAAAGGATTCATATCCTTTACCAAACATAGACGCCCTGGTGGATAGTGCTGCAGGGTGTAAGTTGTTGAGCTTCCTGGATGCCTTCTCGGGGTATAATCAGATCAAGATGCATCCCATGGATGAAGAGAAGACTGCATTCATGACTGAAAGATCGTGCTACTGCTACAAGGTGATGCCGTTTGGGCTGAAGAACGCGGGGGCCACGTACCAGAGGTTGATGGATCGAGTACTTGCACCGATGCTGGGAAGGAACGTGCAAGCGTACGTCGATGACATGGTCGTGACCTCGCCAGAAAAAAGCAAGCACGTTGCAGACTTGGAGGAATTGTTCACGACGATCGCCAAGTTCAGGCTGAAGTTGAATCCAGAGAAATGCATCTTTGGCGTGGAGGCTGGAAACTTTTTGGGTTTCCTCTTGACTGAAAGAGGAATAGAGGCCAACCCGGACAAGTGTGCCGCCATCTTGGCGATGAGAAGCCCGACCACAGTGAAAGAGGTACAACAGTTAACAGGTCGGATGGCAGCCCTGTCTCGCTTCATGTCAGCTAGCGGAGAGAAGGGACATCCCTACTTCCAGTGCTTAAGGCGCAATAACAAGTTTGCTTGGACGAAGGAGTGCGAGGAAGCCTTCGTCAAGCTGAAGGAGTATTTGGCGAGCCCGCCGGTTCTATGCAAACCGCTAGTGGGAACCCCTTTCAGGTTGTATTTTGCTGTAACAGAGAGGGCGGTAAGTGCGATGCTCGCCCAGGACCAAGATCAGGCTCAAAAGCCTATTTATTTTGTTAGTAAGGTGTTGCAGGGCCCAGAAACGAGATATCAGGCCCTGGAGAAGGCTGCGCTGGCTGTGGTGTTTTCGGCGAGGAGGTTGCGCCACTATTTCCATAGCTTCACAATTTTGGTGATGACTGACCTGCCCATCCAGAAGGTCTTGAAGAAGCCCGATGTTGCGGGAAGGATGGTGAAGTGGGCAGTAGAGCTGTCAGAGTTTGATATTAAGTATGAGCCCTGAGGCCCGATCAAGGGGCAAATCTTTGCAGATTTCATGGTCGAGTTCTCATCTGAGGCGACACAAGTTGAAGGGGATGATTTCCGGTGGGTGCTTTCAGTGGATGGATCGTCGAACCAACAGGGCAGCGGTGCTGGAGTCATCTTGGAAGGACCCAACGACGTGCTGATCGAACAATCTTTGAGGTTTGCCTTCAAAGCCAGCAACAATCAAGCAGAATATGAGGCGCTGATCGCCGGGATCTTGCTGGCAAAGGAGATGGGAGCCAGGGTGCTGATGGCTAAGAGTGACTCGCTGCTAGTCACGGGGCAAGTAACAGGCGAGTTCCAGGCCAAAGATCCACAAATGGCGGCTTACCTGGAGTATGTGCAGGAATTGAAGAGTTCCTTTGCCTCCTTTGAAGTGGTGCATGTGCCCAGAGAGCAGAATGCCCGAGCTGACTTGCTAGCCAAGCTCGCCAGTTCAGGCAAGGGGGGTAGGTAGAGGACGGTGATTCAAGAAACTCTGAAGACGCCGAGAGCATTTCTAGCAGATCACCTGGTTCTTCAGATAAGCAGGTCGACAGAAAAAGCG
This sequence comes from Phaseolus vulgaris, assembly GCF_051622355.1. Taxonomy (NCBI): domain Eukaryota; kingdom Viridiplantae; phylum Streptophyta; class Magnoliopsida; order Fabales; family Fabaceae; genus Phaseolus; species Phaseolus vulgaris. The sequence goes on along the minus strand of NC_143502.1, from coordinate 20,715,054 downwards.
GCAAGAAGTCACAGGTCTTTGACGCAAGAAAATTAGAGCGTGTCGGGGAGAGAGGGTGAACATGACGCAGGTCTGCGCTACCCATGAGCCAGACACATGGATAACACAGTACAAGCGGTGCCTGGCAGATGGCCTTCTCCCGCTGGATCCGACAGAGGCTAGGAAGGTAAAGAAAAATTCTAGCAAGTACACATTGATTGATGGCGATTTGTACAGGTTTGGGTTCACTCACCCACTCCTGGAATGTGTACATGGCGAGAAGTGCACGAGAATCATGGCAGAGCTCCACGAAGGAATATGCGGAAGCCACGTCGGGGGTCGAGCTCTGGCCGCAAGGACACTCCGTGCAGGTTACTACTGGCCAACGATGAGAGAAGATTGTAAGAGATATGCACAGTGTTGCAAACAATGCCAACAACACGCCGATTGGCACAAGGCGCCTCCCGAGGAGTTGAAATCGATTTACAGCCCTTGGCCGTTTCACACTTGGGGAATCGACATTCTGGGACCATTCCCGCTGGCGATCAGGCAAATGAAGTACTTGGTGGTGGCGATTGAGTATTTCACCAAGTGGATCGAAGCAGAACCAGTGGCCCAGATCACCGCACACAAGATCGAAGGTTTCGTGTGGAAGAACATTGTGTGCCGGTTTGGTGTGCCCAAGCGCCTGGTGTCGGACAATGGGACTCAGTTTGCAAGCCACCTGTTGAAGAAGCTGTGCGAAGGGGTGGGAATTCAACAAGTGTTTGCATCCGTCGAGCACCCTCAGACAAATGGCCAAGTAGAGTCAGCTAATCGAATGTTGCTGAGAGGCTTGAAGAGAAGGCTAGAGAAAGCCAAAGGGAGCTGGGCTGAGGAGGTACCCCGTATAGTCTGGGCATACCACACCACCGAGCAGTCAGGAACCCATGAGACCCCGTTCAGCTTGGTCTATGGGTGTGATGCAATGATTCCAGTAGAAATCCAGGAGAGCTCGCCGAGATTTCAGAACTTCGTAGAAGAAGACTCGAATGAGGAGAGGAGGTTGAACCTGGATCTACTGGATGAAGTCAGGGAAGAGGCGAGATTAAAAGCTGAAGCGGTGAAGAGAAGGATTGAACGGAGATATAATTCGAAGGTGATGCCGAGACAGTTTAGAGAAGGCGACTTGGTGATGAGGAAAGCCCACCAGTACGAGATGGAGAATAAGCTGTCGCCCAAGTGGACGGGACCGTTCAGAATAACCGAGGCGCTCGGGAACGGCGCCTACCGCTTAGAGACATTGGAAGGAGGGGCGATTCCTCGCACTTGGAACGCCACGCACCTCAAGTTGTATTACAGTTAAGAAGCTTTGTAAGTAAAGACAAACACGAAATTATATTACAATGTCTCTGTTAAAACAGTTTGAAGGGGGCACTCTTTTTTCCCTAAGGAGGGTTTTTAATGAGGCCACCCAATAAAGAAGAGTTTTCGAAGCTCAAAGTTGTTTTAGATTGCATGATTGTTGTTTTCAGAAAGTTTTGAAGAAAGACCTTGTCACTTATATGTGATTTAAGGCAAGTAAAGATATATCGCATGCTTTCTAAAAAGTTTTAAGTCCTCATCGTCTTTCGGCGATCGGAGGCACCAGTTAAAGTTTAAGTCCTCATCGTCTTTCGGCGATCGGAGGCACCAGTTAAAAGACCTCAACGCCCACGCGCGTTCTGAGGCGAGATAAAGACCTCCTCGCCGTCGAGCGAGTGCAGGCGAGGAAGAGCGAAAAGTCCTCAGTGTTTCTGGGGGCGAGAAGATGTAACCCCTGGAGCAATGTAGAGGCACCAGTGAAAAGTCCTCAGTGTTTCTGGGGGCGAGAAGATGTAACCCCTGGAGCAATGTAGATGCACCAGTGAAAAGTCCTCAGTGTTTCTGGGGGCGAGAAGATGTAACCCCTGGGGTAATGTAGAGGCACCAGCAAAAAGTCCTCAGCGTTTCCGAGGGTAGAGGAGATGTAGCCCCCGGGGCAATGTAGAGGCGAGTTAAAGACCTTCTCGCCTATGAGCGAGTTCAGGCGAGTTAAAGACCTTCTTGCCTATGAGCGAGTTCAGGCGAGTTAAAGACCTTCTCGCCTATGAGTGAGTTCAGGCAAGATAAAATCCTTCTCGTCTCGAACGAGTTCAGGTATGGTGTAAAGGGTGGAAGAAGTTTGGAGGATGGCTAAGGTAGGTTCGAAGAGAACGCCTAGCCACCCGGTCTCTTGTTCTGAAGCTCAAGGAGGTAGAGAAGGATCCGAAAGGCGCCTCTACCCCCAGATGAAGGAACAATGGCCAAGTTGTGGAGCCAGAAAGAAGCTGCTATCGCCAAGAGTCTTCGGCGACCAGGAAAAGTCCAAACAGTGGCGAGAAAGTTAAAGACCCGTTTTGATGAAGCAGATCGGGTGAAGCGATGTCTTAAGCCATTAGTTGAGTTAAAGTTCGTTGTTTGAAGAGTGATTTTACGCTAAGGTTCGTTATCTTAAGATTACAAGTTGTTGGAGTGATTGTTATTCGAAATCGAAGTGGTTCGAAGCAGTTAAGTATAAGATCGTGCCTACGAAATCGCTAAGTTAATTTCTTGAAGCAAATTGTGCAAGGAAAGTTAAAGCAGGCAAAGAAGTTACAAGAAGAAATACTAAGATCCTGTCGTTAAGTAAATACCAGTTCGGGGCACATGTACAGAAAAAGAAAAAAGTTCATTACAATAATGTGAAAGGAGAAAGCATGAAGGTAGTGGATGGAGGAAATTGATCAGTCTTCAGCGGGAACCACCTTCCCATCTACCACCTCGTTGTTAAGGGACACCATGCTAAGATCCAGATCGGGGAACAAGCAGGCAAACTGTTCCCGTGCGGCCTCGAATCCAGCAGCAAGAATTTGGGCAGAACTCAGATTAAGCTCTTCGATCTGTTTCTGGAGTTCTTCAGCTTGTTTCTTCAGCCCCTCGTTCTGCTGCTCCAGCTCTTCAGCTTGCTTCTTGAGTTTTTCAATGGTTTCCTGAGCTTGAAGAAGGTCTTCAGCAACCTTCTTGGATTCTGCCTGCACCTGGCCCAGTTCAGCGGCGATCTTCCCCTTCTCTTTGTTGGCTTCAGCAAGCTTCGCCATGGTGTCGTCCCTTTCTTTTTCCACCGTCCCCAGGAAGACCTCCCGATCGGCTGACCTTTGCTCAAGTTTCTTCACCTTGGCGGCGTCAGTTTTTATCAAGGCCTCCAGGTCAGCTACTTTCACGCGATAAGGCACCAGCTTGCTCTCTAGCTCGATCTTCTCTTGAGCCAAGAGCTGTACCTTATGGCGGAGATCGGTGGCTTCCTTGCGCGCCACCCGGAGCTCGGTGCTCATTGCATCTTCTACTCGGGAGTGTTCAATCTCCGCGAGTGTCAGATTGAAGGATAACTTCTCCACCTCAACCCTCATAGTGCTATTCTCAGTTCGAAGGGTGAAGAGGTCATCCTGGAGCTTCCTGGTGGAGCTCTCCACAACTCTAGAGATAATGGTGGGGAAGTCCTCTGCCATCATCTTCAGTTTGGCCGAGAAAGGCTCCCACATCCTCGTGACCTCGAGAGAGAGGCTTGCTGGTGGAGGCACCGGGTGGGTTTGTTGTTGGCTCTCGCCACCACCTTCTTTAGTTGGTTGCTCAGCAGGTGCTTCTTGGCGTGGTGGCGATGTCGGGGATTCAGTAATCAGAATCGGAGAGTTGTGGGCAACCTCATCCCCGATTGGAGCAACGTTTGCGGTTGAGGCATTTGAAGGAGGACCCCCTCCAGCTGATACATAAGGCGTGGAGGCGCTCAGGGGGTCCTCCATGAAGTTTGGCTCGGGGGCCTCAACCGCAGGTGGCGCAGACGCCAATGGAATTGCTTGGACTGGTGAGGCAGGAGCTGGCGGAGGGGGCAATGTTGGAGGTGGAGCAGGCGTGGATGGCGGTGTTGATGTTGGAAGAGGGGGTGGAGCAGGTGGTGAAGAAGGTGCCACCCTCTTCCTCTTCGTGACGAGGCCATCTTCAGTTGCCTCGTCGTCTTCCTCTTCCTCCTCGTGGACTACTTGGGGGGCTTTCCTCTTGGGTTTCCTAAGGACAAGTTTTTGGCGTTGGTTGGCGGGTTGGACATCGGGAGGAATTGGGCCTTTAGGTGGCGATCTGCCCTGAGCAGCGGCGATCTCCACCACAGAGTTTGGCACGGTTTGGGAACCCGATGCCAACCCGTGGGTTCGAGCGAGCTTCCTCAGTTTAGTGAGCTTGCCCTGGCCCAACATGTTATCTGCATAAAGCAAAAGTGTGTGGGATAGCTCAGAGAGAAAATAAATGCATAAGGCAGTATGCAGCAAAGCAGATAAATGGTGCAGAAAATAAAACCAAAGTCTTGTGCACAACGCACAAGACGCCCAGAAACAATCAACAGAGATAATGTCAAGGGAATAACTTAGACGATTAAGGTGAGTTCTAACCTATGCGAATTTCGAGTTGATCTTCGAAGAACTCGAAGCAGATGAGCGTGGTGGTGAGGAAGGTGATGTTGGCATCTGCCACACTCTTCCAGAAGAAGCAGAGGTCTCTGTCCAAGGCACCCATGCTATCAGGGCTTCTTGGCCTCCTGAAGCTACTCTTGGACTCCTTGTTCCCCTTGTTTACCCAATACAAGGGGAAACCGTCGAGCAAAGAAGCGTCATTGTCATTGGGGCGCACCTGGACGAACTTGCCCTTCCAGTCTTTGTAGGATTGCTGGAAGATAGAGAGGATCGACCTCCCAGCAATCCCGTTCAAGCTTACCCATAGGCGATCTCCTGGGTGCTTGGCTTCAAAGAGAAATAAGAAAACGTCCACTGACGCTGGCAGCCCCAAGTGGTCGCACATTATTTGGAAAGCCCGTACGAACGCCCAGCTGTTGGGATGGAGCTGGGCGGCGGCGATATCGAGCTCGGTGAGAAGCTCCCTTTCAAAACGAGTGAAGGGAAACCTGAGTTTCACCTTCTTGAACAGGGTGGTGTAGATGAGGCAGAACAACCTGTCGGTGTTCCCCTTATCGTCAACACACACTGGCATGTCGGGAGGGCAAGGTAGCACCGTCATCTTTTCGTCGTGCTCCTTATGGAATGATTGGTGAGGCTCGTCCCCTTTCTTCAATTGCAGAACTGCCCCAGCAGAGTTTACAGAAGATGTTTCCCGCAACAAAGTCGGGGTGGCCCATGGGTACAGTTTTTTGAAGTCTGGGGAGGGAACAGAGGCTCCTCCGGCGACAGGGGGAGTGGCCTGAGCCAAGTTGGGACGAGAGGGTGCAGGCCTCTCAGCCTGAGAAGACGAAGCACCACGTGCTCGCGGTGGGTCGTGTGCTTGTGAGGAGGGGTTTCGTGATGAAGGAGGAGGATTTGGGGTGATCTTTGAGCGAGTCATTGCGGAAGCTGCAGAGGAAAAAGAAAAGGAAAAATGATCAGGGTTCGCAGAGGCTGACTCGATCATGAGAAAAGGGTGAAAAACGAACGAACGTAGGTTCGTTGTGACGCTGACGGAGCCCTAAGTTACGAGAAAGGAGAAATGGAGAAAACAACCCACAGCGTATGCACCAGACAGTTAAAGGATGATGCGAATCGGTTAAAATGCAGGAAAAACCAGCAGAAGAAGGAAAGGGAGTACCTTTTTATGATCGGAAGATTGATGAAGGAAGTTGGTGATTTGGGAAGTTGAGGAACGTTGAGAGCTTTTTTGCAGAAGAGAGTTGGAGCGTCTGAGAATACGAAGAAAGTGATGGAACAGTGGAGCGAAATGGGTTTAAGGGTTTTTCGAAATGGGTTTGGGAAGCGCAAACGTTAACTGAAGGTAACCGTTGATGAAGCCACGTGTCGAACGATGGGGAAATGTTTGGTGGAGCGTCAGAGGAGCAGAAAGTACAACCGCTTGGAATTCTGCGCCAGTGCCACGTGGATGACGTGACTCCTTTAGTCTTTTCGCTGGACAAGTCTTCGCTCAAGACTGGGAGGCTTGTGTACCGCCCTGGTAGTCGGAAGTGATGACGTGGCATCCAGCTACAGTATAGGCGTGTTGACAAGACGCCAGGTTGGCAGAAGGGAAGGAAGTCGGGGGACTCGTGTAGTCGCCAGTTATTAAGTTGGCGTGCTCCGATCTCCAGCATACCAGAACCGGCGATCACCGGGTTAAAGATGAAGTCGCCAGATGTAAACTCAGGCGACCAAGTGATTGGAGATCGCCGGAGCAAGCACATCGCCAAAGATGAAGGTGGTGCAGATTATGAAGGCGGCCGGCGAGACCACAGGGAAGGTGTACGAAGGCACCCTAACTCGCCAGTTCTAGTAGAGATCGCGCTCCCAAGTTAGCTATGCACTGGGCAGCACCATGCATAAGTAACTTAGCCAAAAGAGAGTCAGAAGCAGCGCCCAAGTCAAGGAGGCTCCAGATGATGGCACGTGTACGACTGGATGCGAGCCACGTGTCCAGGTGCGTAACTGCCAGGAGAGAGAAAGTGACCAGGTATAAAAGGGTTTCCCAACGAACTTCTGAGGTACGCACGTTCAGATTGTATTCTTTACGCTTGCGAGTTCTTGAGCATACTGTGAGAGAGAACATTGCACGGTTCCTTGAGAGTTCTTGAGTGTTTGCTCTTGAAGTATTTGGTGGTTCAGTCACTGACTTGGACGTTGGAGTGCGATCAGCCGCAGCGGCGCCGCTCTGTTCTTTTGCAGGTTCTTGAAGTGGATCGTGACGAAGGACGGAGGTAGAAGCGGTGCACACGTCGATCCATTGACAAGGCAAGTTCCAACGTTTTGGTCAACAGGCAGGATCAGTAATTTATAGGGCTTTGTATGGGAGATAGTGGGTAAACCAAGCTTCTCCACTACTTTTGTACTTGCCACATTAGCACAACTACCCCCATCTATTATCATGGAACATAACTTGTTGGTGATAAGGCAGCGGGTGTAAAAAATATTTTCTCTTTGGGTGTCATCCAAAGGTTTTGGAATGGTCCCAAGCATTCGCCTTATTCCCAATATGTCACCTTCATAAGGTATCTCATATTTATTATCACTAGGGGTTTTTGAAGGGGAAGGGGGAGTTAGACCTAAAAGATTGATTACTATGTTCACTTACTACTTGCCCCCCCTTAACCATCATGGTTCGCTTTGTTGGACAATCGGCCGCTATGTGCTCAAAACCTAAACATTTAAAACACCTTTTACTTGAGATTTTGGTAGGAGATTTAGGTGTTATAGTAGAGGGTTTAGAATCCCTAAAGTTGTAAGTGGACTCCTTTACAAGATTGAAGGGAAAAGTCTTAGAAGAAAACTTGGTTTTTGTTCCTGCCGGTTGACCAAAAACGTCTTTGTGCGTCTACGCCACTCTCACACCCAAGTATCCATGCGTTTGTACGTGCTTCCGTTTGAATTCCTAAAAACACAAATACAAAGGGCGCCTTAGAGGCCGTTTGCACTCCGACGCTCAAGTCAGTATTAGGGCTAGGAAACACCAAAACTGTTTAACGTAAGACTGTAACTGTGTGTGCCTTAAGCGGCGCAAATGAATAGCGTACCTTGCTAAGTTTTTACTTCTCTTTACCCAAAATGGGCTTTCTGAGGGGGGTGGGCCTAGCACTGTCGTTACCTTCTCTTAAGATAACGTAGCGCGTAGAGTTCCCTTACTGGAGTGCAACCTCTAACGGGGCGACCACCAGGATGCCTCCTCGTGCTCCTGATCTTTGAGGTCACCCGTCCTTAAAGCGCTCTAGTTGTTCATGTGTCATGCATGTAGCTCACCCCTGGAATACGACCCTCACAAGTCGCATCTTTCCAGTGGCTCGGTACTTGTGTTACGCCTAAACGCGTCATCCACTCTACACACATGGACTCTCGTGACCTGGGCTTCTCCCTTACTGATAACTGGTGTGTGGTCTGGGATCCACCTCCCGTGGCCGAGCTCTGCTATTCGAGTCTCGATGTCTGACCTCTCCACACTAACTAGTGGCACGTCGGTACATCTTGGTGACCGATGTCTGACCACTCTTTGACTCCTTGGTGCTCGTGCCTTGCAGGACATTGACTTACGCCGCTCGTGGGACCCCACTTACGTGGCCCCAACATTATTAGTGGTCAACTACGCCCGAGGACTGGTCGGTACACAAGCCCCCCAGTCTCGAGTTGTAACTTGTTTAGCGAAGAGACTAAGTTCTTGCCCTTGGTGACCTACGTGGCTCTGTATGACAGGACGTGAATAGTGCACCAAAGTGACGTCTCTCTGAGTCTGTCTTAACTGCGCACATGTGTTTTGATCAACAACCAGGGCTTAACGTCGCTTACGCTTCCTCATTTACTTTAAATGTTCGAAAACGCGCGCATCCAATCACTGTTCCATCATTCTCTAAAACACCCTTGATTGCTTCGTCTTCTTCCTCGAGCGCTCTTACGACTTCCCTACAGACTCCAGAACCTTCATCCTACCTGATTGAAAGGTATGAACTTTGATCTTTGATCGCCCTTATCTATCGATTCTAATACTTGATAACTGCATGGGGTTGTTTAACTCCTTGTATTAAGCGTCCCTATTCCTTCTTTCTGGGTTTCCTTCGAGTGTGGGTTTCCCTGAGTTAGGGTTCAAGAAACCCAGGACCCTTGTGGAACTGATTCCTGTTATCGTACTGTTATGCTTGCACATTCTGCCCCTGTACATTCGCATGTTTTATCCCTGTGTTTGCCAACCTTTTGTATCTTGAAATTTGCACGCAGGGATGGTCCTGACTGAGGAGAAGCGGGCCAAGCTAGCTGGTATCCTCACTCGCCGTCGAGGAGTGTCTGGGGGTGCAAACACCTCTAGCCCTCGCGCCCTCTCTTCTGCCACTGTTGTGCCCTCGCATACTCCCTCCGTTCCTGCAGTCGCGGTTTCTCTTGTCGCCGCCCAAGCATCTCCCGCTCCATTTCCTTACGAAAGGAAAGTAGTAGAGATCAAATTTGATGAGGACTTCGCTGAGGGGCCAATCTCTAAAAGGCTTAGGCCTACAATGACGACGACCTCTCATTCCTCCACTATAGGTCGATCGGCATCACCCCGAGTCCAAACGCCAAGCGCTCCCTCGTCCCCTGACCTCTTCGCGCTTGAAGATGGTGGAACGAGTGCTCCTACCACTCCATCTGCCCTCGAACTGCCCGCTGTTCTGCAACATGCCCTTAAAGGCTTTGAGGCGAGGGTGGCTGATAGCTTGAGATCTTCATCTTTGCGTTTTTGATGTGGAATTGGCGGAAGCATCCATGGATTGTTGGTGGACAAGACTCTCCTAGGAGTTATGGTAGCCTTGAAGGTGCATGAGAAGTATGAAAGTGAGAGAGGTGAGGCCTACTCTCTTTGAGGTTGCGGTTTTGGAAGATTAAACACCTAAATCCTAAGAGAGTTTAGGCAAGGAGTAAGAATGGCACATTTTGGCAGCCTTTCATTACTCAAATTAATCTTACAATTTCAGCACCCAAGCTCTCCTTATATAGGACTAGGAGGCCGGAAATGAAGAGTCAAATGAAAGGCAAATGTGAACAAAATGAAATGAAGTTGGCGCCTAAATAAGAGCACACAATGGTGTGTCTCTTAGGTTGCCTAAAGGCCTAAACTGACCGGCCTAAGTTAGCTTAGTAGGTTCTAGAAACCATAATCTAACTTAGGTTGGTTTTTAGGAGCCAAATATCATCCTAATTACAATTTAAACAATTTTACAAAATAAAATTCCTATACTACTTTGGCAAGGATTTAAAGATTATGCTACGCTTGATTTTGGACCTCTTGGAACATGTAGAGATAAGTTTCTCTGCCATCAGTGGCAGTGTCCCAATCTTTATCAAGTCTCTTAGCCAATGCCCTTGTAGTTGGCCCAATATGTCTTTGTGTTTGGCTTTCCTTTGAAGTGGTGCTTGGCCCTCTTCCATCAGTGACGCTGGTAGAGGCCAAGGCTAAGGAAGAAACGACCCTGCTGGCTCGTTCGTTTGCTATCCGCGAGACCGCACTGAAGCAGGAGTTGGCTTGCCTCCGCGGTTCTGAAAAGGATCTCTCAAAGCGACTTCATGACAGGTACCAAGAGGTTCTCGAGTTGGAGGCAAAAATCCTACCCCTGCGAATCCGGGTCTTTGAGTTGGAAGAGGCAGCCGAGGCATCCAAAGCCAAGATGGCAGGGCTTGAAGAAAGGTCCATCAATCGAGAAGTGTAGCTGGGTCGTGTGGAGGCCGAGGTCCGCCAACAATCTAAGAGGTTCGAAGAAACCGACGCTGAGCTGATTGGAGATGTTGTTGATGCTTATGACGCGGGGTTCGAGGACGCCCTCGCTCAGGTTGCCTGTGTGCACCCCAAGATGGACGCTTCACCCTTCGCGGTATCGAAGCGTGTTGTCAACGAGCAGATCGTACGAAGGATTCTTCCTTTTTAGCTTGTAATTGGTTGTCAAACGAACAGTTTATTGTCTGCCTGCAATTTTACTTTCTTAAGCTTGATCTAACTGAAAACTACTCTTTATCTTACTCAACTGTTAACTCGTGGTGCCTGGCACCGTGATGCTTCTACTAGCGCCTTTTGGTACCCCGCCCTCGCTATATGAAGCTAGACAAGAGGGGGGGTTTAACTGTGAACTAGGTCGTTCCACCTTGGCGTTCTCACTCGAAAGGGGAGTTGTTCTCTACGAACCTACCTCTCCACTCACGAGGCCTTTAACGCAAGGAAAACAAGCCCTTAACTGACCTCGGCTTCGCTCAAGGGCGAGAAGGATTTATCTGGCGAACTATTTAGTTCAACCTTGGCGTTCTCACTCGAAAGGGGAAGTATTCTCTATGAACTTACCTCTCCACTCACAAGGCCTCTAACGCAAGGAAAACAAGTCCTTAACTGACCTCGGCTTCGCTCAAGGGCGAGGAGGATTTATCTGGCGAACTATTTCGTTCAACCTTGGCGTTCTCACTCGAAAGGGGAAGTATTCTCTACGAACTTACCTCTCCACTCACAAGGCCTCTAATGCAAGAAAAACGAGTCCTTAACTGACCTTGGCTTCGCTCAAAGGCGAGGAGGATTTATCTGGCGAACTGTTTCGTTCAACCTTGGCATTCTCACTCGAGGGGGGAGGTGTTCTCTACGAACCTACCTTTCCACTCTCGAGACTTCTAACGCAAGGAAAACGAGTTCCTAACTGAATTGTACATAACTCGAGAAAATATTTCAATCGAAATTCATTGGGTAACCTCATTAAAAAAACCCTTATAAGGGAAAAAGAGTGTCCCCTAGTACCATGTACAACGTTACTGCTTAACTGAAATAAAACTTGAAGCCGACCGCATTCCATGCGCGATGAATCGGGCCTCGTTTCAGCGTCTCAAGTCTGCATGCTTCGTTCTCGAGGACCTGCGTTACTCTGAAAGAAATAGTCCATACGGGGAAGATCTGACGTGAAACCAATGGGGCTGCCTTCTCTGGTACCTGGTATCTTTCCTCATGTCCTTGTCGTACTCTGCCCACTAAGCATATGAGTTTTTGAATCTGGTCCTATTCTTGAACAATGACTGAACTGATCGCCTGATCGATCACCGCTAGATACAAACTAAGTGGCGTGCTTGGTTGCGGTTTACACAGGACTGAAGGGCTGGCTATGTACTCCTTCAACTTGATGAACACCTCTTTACCCTCTTGGTAAGGGAGGTCGCCCCCTCCTCCAACTGGTGCAAATCTAGACAAGATAGACATGCGCCTCGTTAGTGCGCACCTTCCTGGGTTTGTTTTCATACCACGCTCAATGAGCAAGAAACCCAAGAACTTCTCTGCTTCTATTCCGAACACACACTTCTCAGGGTCCGGTTTCAGCTTGGACCCGACTATCTTCGCGAACAGACCTTCTAAGTCAATTAGGAGTCGTTCCTTTTCCCTCTAGTGGACGGGTCGGACCTTGTCATTCAGATCCTGCGCCGTTTGGTCGGGGGTGTCGCTAAGCTGAGAGACCTTTCCTCCGATCTCTCTTTCCCCTGGATCGCCAAACAGATTAGGCCTGCTCTCCCAGGCTATCTTTTCGCGGGCAATCCCTGCTTTGGTCCAGGCGGTTTCGGTGTAATTGACCTCGGGCTGGGCGACCTCCTGTGTGTGTGGTGGTCGTGTAGTGACCATGGATACCCCTCTCTTTGTTTTGAGGCTGTTCTCATAACACCTTTTGGCCTCCTTCTGATCTGACTTGATGGTAATCACCTTTCCCGCCAAGTCAGGCAGCTTCATCTTCATGTGCCTCGTCGATGGCACCGCCCCCAGTCTATTCAGCGTAGGTCTACCCAACAACATGTTATAAGCGGAGGGGGCATTGACGACGAGATACCTGATGCTCTCCATACAGGACGCAGTACCATCTGTAAAGGTGGTCCTCAGCTCTAAGTGTTCGGGCACCTCCACCTGGTCTCCCGCGAAACCGTACAGGCAGCTAGTATAGGGCCTTAGCATGTCAGGAGACAGTTGCAGCTTGTTGAAAGTCGTCCAGAACATTACGTCTGCCGAGCTTCCCTGATCCACTTGCACATGGTGCACCTTCCTTCCTACGGTTACCACTAAGATCACCATCGGGTCGTTGTCATGGGGAACAACATCCTGAAAGTTGGCCTTGGTGAAGACAAGGTCGACATCGAAGGCATCGTCGGCCCTTTGTGCTTCTACCGACATCACCACCCGAGCGTATCTCCTTCGCTGAGAGGCGATACAACCTCCTCCCAAAAAACCTCACGCGATGGTGTGAATCTCACCATGCACGGGGACTTCATGCCCCGCGCCGCCGCCTATCGCCATCACGTCCTCGGTTCCCTGCTTTTCTTACAAGTAATCGCCTAGGAAACCGTTCTTCACCAACTCATCTAGTTGGTGTCCCAGTGCCAACCAGTTGCGTATGAGGTGGCTGAATGCTTGGTGGAACTCACACCAGGCGTTCTTGTTGGGCCCGAGCCTCTTGTTGGTCTTGGGAGGTACCTTCAGCCTCTCCGCTACGTTTGGGATAGCGATGAGGTCCTTTAATTCTACCACGAAGTCGTGCCTTGGTGGCACATTCTCCCTCTCGCGTCCCCTTGTTTGAGGCTTCCTAGGTTGATAGGGTTGTTGTTTCACGGGGGTCTTCTTCTCTATCGCTGCCTCATGCACCCTTAGGGGTTGAGGGCGACCTGACACACGTGGGCGCGTGGGAACGACACACGTGTGCTTCTCGTTAACTTCCTCCTTCGTCGCATTATGAGCCACCGCGCGACGCCTTATCTCGGTGAAGGTCTTAGGGTGGTTTGGGATAAGTGATTCGCTGAAGGGTCCTGACACAATGCCCTTCCTGAACGCGTGCACCATCATCCTTTCGTCTTTGAGGTTCAACCTCACTACCTGTGCTCTAAAGAGGTGGAGGAATTCCTTCAAAGTCTCTCCCTGATATTGTCTTATGTCAAAGAGATCATAAGAGATAGACGGGGGCGCCTGATTCGCGATGTATTGTGCCTCGAACAACTTTGTAAGCTGTGGGAACAACGTCACATGGCCATCAGGGAGGCTGATGAACCAGTCCATCGCTGTTCCCACCAAGGTGCTCATGAACAACTTGCATCTCACCGCATCGGAGCCCCCAACCAGCATCATCTGCGTATAGAAAGCCGTGAGATGGGCCTCCGAATCCTCTGTACCAGTGAAGGTCACCTTGGGCCCTATAAGTGTGGCTCGTATCAAGACATCCATGATCTCTTGCGAGAATGACATCGAAAACTCTCTGGGCGGCATCACAGGTTCTTGATCTTCCTCCTCACGCTCACCTGCGTGATTTTGCAGATCCCTGCGTAGTTCCTCATTCGAATGGCGCATTTCTTCGTTCGTTGCCCGTGACGCAGCCAGATCAGCCTGAATGCGTTCTTGATTTGCTCTTGACGCAACCACTTCTTCTTGAAGGGCCTGCATCGTTTCCATAACCTGTTGTAGGGTGAGGCTTTCGCCTCCGTTTGGTGCAACAGGTCCCTGCCTCGTACTTCTCATCTCTTGGATTTGTCTGGTTCTTGCTGGTGGGACAATGTTTTGTATCGTGCCCCACGGTGGGCACCAAATGTTCCTACCGGTTGACCAAAAACGTCTTTGTGCGTCTACGTCACTCTCACACCCAAGTATCCCTACATTTGTACGTGCTTCCGTTGGAATGCCTGAAAACACAAAGATAAAGGGCCCCCTAGAGGCCGCTTGCACTCCGACGGTCAAGTCAGTATTAGGGCTAGGAAACACCAAAACTGTTTAACGTAAGACTGTAACTGTATGTGTGTTAAACGGCACAAATGAATAACGTACCTTGCTAACTTTATTACTTCCCTTTATATAGACTTTAACTAGGGTTTCCTCTTTACCCAAAATGGGCTTTCTGAGGGGGGTGGGCCCAGCACTGTCGTTACCTTCTCTTAAGATAACCTAGCGCGTAGGGTTCCCTTACTGGAGTGCAACCTCTGACAGGGCGACCACCTGGATGCCTCCTCGTGCACCTGATCTCTGGGGTCACCCGTCCTTGGAGCGCCCTAGTTGTTCACCTGTCATGCATGTAGCTCACCCCTGGAATACGACCCTCACAGGTCGCATCTTTCTAGTGGCTCGGTACTTGTGTTACGCCTAAACGTGTCATCCACTCTACACACATGGACTCTCGTGACCTGGGCTTCTCCCTTACTGATAACTAGTGTGTGGTTTGGGATCCACCTCCTTTAGCCCAGCTCTGCTGTTCGAGTCCTGATGTCCGACCTCTCCACACTGACTAGTGGCACGTCGGTACATCCTGGTGACCGATGTCTGACCACTCTTTGGCTCCTTAGCGCTCGTGCCTTGCGGGACACTGACTTACGCCGCTCGTGGGACCCCGCTTACATGGCCCCAACATTACTAGTGGTCAACTACGCCCGAGGGTTGGTCGGTACAGTTTTATATTTTCAAGATGATTGGTAGTAGCCATCACTATGAATATTTTTGGAAAAGGTTTTCTTTGAAAGTTGTGATTCAACCTTGATGGCAAGGTGAACCAATTTTTCTAAAGATGAGTACTCATATAATTCTACCACATCTTGAATGTCCCTTCTTAAGCCACTTACAAACCTAGCCATTTTAGACTTTTCACTTTCATGCATGTCAACTTTAGTTAAGGTTGCTTCAAGTTCTTTAAAATAATCATCCACACTTTGTGTTCCTTGTTAAAGTTGTTGGAGCTTCAACAAGAGCTCTTTCCTATAGTGTGGAGGCACAAATCTAGCGCGCATGCATAACTTCAAAATCCTCCCAAGAGACCATGGTTGACCTCTTGTTAAGTCCAATGTCCATTACAGTTTTGTGCCACCATTGCATGGCATAATCCAAAAATTCTAAGGAGGCTAACTTAACCTTTTGGTCTTCTTGGACCTCATGTACATTAAAAATTTGTTCTACTTTAGCCTCCCATCCTAGGTAAATATTGGGATCACCTTCCCCACTAAATGATGCATTCTCCATTCGTCCTCTTCTTCTTGGCTACCATAGTGTTATAACTTCTTGATTCATGCCTTGGATTCCATCTTCTTCCTCTTTGGAGTCTATCATAGGCCGATTCTAGCCTTTAGAGTCTTTCCTCCATTTGTCTCATCTCTTCCTCCTTTTGTGCTAGTGATCTTTTGGTCGCCGCCAATTCACCCATAAGGAATGCCTTTTGGGGAGATTGGGGTTTAGAAGATTCCCCTGAAGACAAATGAGCCATGAAAACACAAGTGACAAACAGTTAGATAAAACAAGTTAATAAGAAATTCATTAGCAAGGTTGCACCACTTGTATCAAGATCACTCCAAACACACAAAGAAAGAAATTTCTCCCCTTAGCCAAGGTGATGGAGGAAGGCCCAAGCTCACCACACTATGAAAGCCAAGCTTCCAAGACTAAGACCGTCTAGCCATGATGGGAGCGTCTAGCCTCAAAAAGGAGCGTCTAGCCATGATGAGGAGCGTCTAGGCCATGAAGTGGAGCGGCTACATAAGGAGCATCTATGAAGAGTCCTAGACCGTCTAGCTTCACATATACATGGGCCAAGCTACGGTTTTGTGACGAGAAGGCTTTGTTGCATAAAGGCCCATTAGGGGTACTTAGTAGATAGGATAGTGTAGAAAGCACTTTTGGATGGAAACATTCTAGAATCTAGGGTTGTGTGGCCGGTCATTGCACATGGCACATGGCTTAGAATTTAGATTTAATT
The DNA here is from genome assembly GCF_051622355.1 of Phaseolus vulgaris. Lineage (NCBI taxonomy): Eukaryota > Viridiplantae > Streptophyta > Magnoliopsida > Fabales > Fabaceae > Phaseolus > Phaseolus vulgaris. The sequence goes on along the minus strand of NC_143502.1, from coordinate 20,698,865 downwards.
TTGGTTTTCTTTTCCTTAGAATTCAGCTTAACATTTACGTCCAAGATAGCCTATAAATAGGAAGGCTATCTCATTGTATTTTTCAAGTTTAATTGAGTAAGGTTATGCTGCCATTTTTGTGCACAAGCTTTACTTCTCCTATAAATCTAGGCTCTAAACTTCAATCCTTTCACCTTCTCCCTTGAGCTGGCCGAATTACTCAAACACCATACTCATCATGCACCTACAAGGCCAACACAACTCCTAGGAGGGTCTTGATCATCTCACCCATTGCTTCCGCACCTTATTTTCTACTTTGATTCAAGAAGAACACATGAAAATGTCATCACAAGGTCTTTCTTGTGGATGAAAAACTCTCAAATGAAAAAGGTCAAAGCCTTCAATACTTGATCTCAAAGGAAAATCACCACAAAACTTTAAGGAAAAGAAAATAAAAGACAAACAAGAAAAACTTAAACAAGAAGAGCTAAACTAAATTTGAAAAAGAGAATATGACAAAACTTGAAAAGGAAGACAAACAAGAAAAGGCACACAAAAAGACTCTAAGATACTTACTAAACTTTTAACTATGAAACTTTTTCTTTTTATAAATTATTAAAGCAAAAGGATAAAAAATTCCACAATGGTTGAAAACAATTTGCCAATCAAGTTGAATCCATATTTGGAAAATGTTTTTCTTGGGTAAGTGATAACCAAAGATGCGTTTTAAACTTTTCTTTGCTATTTTCTTATACTAATTTGACCTATGGAAAGAAATGACCATAGTTTTCATCATGCATAATTTCCAAGAACTTTCGATTTTCACAACAAATTTTGGGATTCAATATAATTGAACACTTGAAATCATTTGTTTGGAACTTTAAATCTAGTTCTACTAAAAACAAGTTTCTAATTACTTTTCAAACTTCAAAATTAAAAGCAAGTAAGTAGAATCAAAACAAGGACTCCTAGAACACTAATGAACATAAGTGTACCGACCATTCCTCGGTCATCGGCGCCAGAGAAAGACCTCAGACATCGGCGCCAGAGAAAGACATCAGACATCGAACATCGGTGTCTGATAGTAATGGTGGGCCACGTAAGGTGGGCCCCAGAAATCATATCAAATACCAGTTAAACACCAAGATATAAGAGAAGACCTAAATCACGAGAGGATCATGCATGGGGTATGTATGGTACATTCGGGTACGACACAGGCAAGTGTTCCTTGGAGGCATTAAGGCTCGTTAGGGTTAGGGTTTCCAGGGAAAGACTGCATGCATGGCACGTGAATACTTAGGGCACCCATAGACAGATGATGCCGCAAGCGCTGGTACGTGAATAGCTACCTTGGCGGCTACACTGTTAAGTCTTTGCACTCCAGAAAAGGGAAGTCCTACGCGCCAGATTACGCTAAGATTGTGTGATAGCGACGCAAGGACATTCTCCCAGGAACCCTAGAGATGGGTAACAGAACAGAAGTAACCCTAGTTACAACCTATATAAAGGGTGGTAAGAACCCTAGCAAGGTACACGATTTCTAAGACTGAAACAACTTTATTCACTAACTGTTTCTGTACCGATCAGGTCATCAGGTGTGATGACGTGGCAGCAAGCGACAATATAGGCGTGTTGAACGGGACACCTGGCCGACAGAAGGGAAGTAAATCGGGAAGTCGGTACAGTCGCCGATCGCTGAAGTGGCATTCGCCGATCTCTGATGTGCGTAACCGGCGGTCACTAGAGTTGCGTCACAGTCGCTGTATGTAAGTACTAGGAGATAAGGTGGTTAGAGATCGTCGGGGAATGCCAGGAGATCAGGTGGTTTACACACCGCCGAAAGGGGCACATCGCCGAACGATCAGGAAAGCTTATTTAAGGTTTCCAAGAGGTACAAGTATGGAAGACGAGTGATATGTTTGTCACGTAGCAGCGGAGGATGAGATTATCAGATGATCACACCCTAGCCAGAGGTCGGATCGAGGGAACAGCTTCCCAGAACATGCATGGTGTGCAAATGAAACAGATCGTGATGGCGGCAGGCGAGACCACAGAGATGGTGCACGTGTTGGCACCCGGTACTCGCCACTTAAGGGGTCGCGCTCCAAGGAAAGCCGTGCACCGAGTTACTCCCTGTGTGGATAACTCAGTCGAATGGCGAGAAGAGTAGAAGTGACGCTCAAGTTGTGGAAGCCCCAGATGACGACTCGTGTAGGGTTGGATGCTACCTGTTACTCCAATCCAGAAGATGACACGTGTAGGGTTGGGTGCAACAGAAAAATGACGCTCGAGCTATCCTAGCTCAGATGGTGACGCGTGTACAGCTGGATGTGAGCCACGCGTCCAGAGGTGTAACCGTCAGGAGAGAGAAAAGGCTCAGGTATATAAGGAACACTTAACAGATTTATGAGGTACGCTTTTCAGAACGCATTTCATACACTGAGATTCACTACGCACGGTTCCTTGAGTTGAGATATTCTCTCTGAGTTTTTGGTGATTCCTCTACTGACTTGGGCGTCGGAGCGCGATCGGCCGCAGTGGCGCCACTTTGTTTTCTTCAGGTTCTTGCGAGGAATTAAGGTGTGAAGAGCAAAAGCTAATGTGGTGCGAAGCTGATCCAGAGGAAAGATCTTTGACGTGGCAAGACTCTTGCACTCAAGTCAAGCGGCAGGATCATCAGGCGCCCACCGTGGGGCCGTGTAAAACGTGTTTCCCGTCCACAGCGTGAGTTTCTTGAAGTTTCTACAGTTCTTGTGTGGTTGTTTGCTGGTGCAACCATTTTCTGAAGTCTTTCACCATTCGTTTGTGCATTCAATCGGTGAATCGAGGTTTTCACCGTTCGTTTGAGTTTTCAATCGGTGAATCGAGGTGTTCACCGTTCGTTTGAGTTTTCAATCGGTGAATCGAGGTTTTCACCGTTCGTTTGAGCATTCAATCGGTGAATCGAGGTTTTCACCGTTCGTTTGAGTTTTCAATCGGTGAATCGGGGGTTTTAGTGGAGAAGTAGGAAGTTCGTGTTGAGATCGCGAGTTTCTGTGGAGGTTTGAGTATCCGAGTCGATTGTTCGCTGTCGCGGTTGTTTTCTTGGAAGTTTTTCGAGGTTAGAGAAGTTCTGACCGATCTATTGCTGGATCAGTCGTTCCAGTGGTGAAGGCCCTAGTCGTTGGAGTTTGATCTGTTGATATCTCATGAGAAAGATGAGAAATACGCGTTCAAGTCCCGTTGTGCCACCTGTTGAAGAGAGCGCCGTAACCATGGCGCAAATGATGGAGATGATGCGCACGTTGCAAGAGAATGTGGAGGCGTCGCGCCTCAGGCCAGAAACGAAGAGCTCAGCAAGGTTAATGAGGAGCTGCGTCAGTCTCTTCACGAGTAGAGAGGACGCACAACCATTGAAGAAGTTGCACTGTCGTCACCACCGCGCGTTTTTCTGATGCCGTTTGCTCAGGCGATCATGGACACGGTGGTCCCTGCGAGCATGGTGGTTGTGAAAGCCTCTTTCACCGGCTTGGAGGATCCTGAGGCACATCTCACCGCGTTTCATACGCAGATGATGCTGTCAGGGGGCTCAGACGCAGTTTATTGTAAGATGTTCATGAGCACACTCCATGGAACAGCGCTGGAATGGTTCGTCAGCCTGCCTACAGATCACATAACCAGTTTCCAGCAGTTCTCTAAGCTTTTCGTCGACCAGTACATCGTGAACAAGGCGCCACCTATGGTGTCTTATGACTTGTTCCTCAGGGACTATCTGAATAGGTTTGAGCACAGATATTCCGCTTGCCTGGCAACGACGAGGAGATGTTTGTGCACGCCTTCAAAAAGGGCGTGCTGCCTGGACCTTTCAGCGAGTCGCTGATTAGGAGCCACCCTGCCACGTTTGTTGAAATCCGGCGACGTGCTGTGGCTCACATCGCCGCTGAGAGCGAGGTTGCAGAAAAGAGAGGGATCGTGGCTCCTACTAAGCCACGGGCCTAAACTAGGATTCAGCCGTAGAGGGTGTTGGAGACGGCGACGGCCAAGAAGGATCAAAGGACTCGCCATCCTTACGATCCAAAGAAAAACAAGGGGAGAGGGCTAGGGCGCCCTAGAGAGTTCAACCGCCCCCCGAGGTATGAGTTCATCATGGGATTGGCAGACCTGATCGCCATCCCCAACATAGCCGCCAGGCTTAAAGTGCCTGAGAAAGTTTCAGACAAGGTGTTGGGACCAAAACCGGACACATGGTGCGAATTCCACAAAAGTTTTGGTCACTCCCTTGATTCGGGCTTCGCTGTGGGTTACCAACTCGCCGAATTGGTCGAGTGCGGTTTCTTGAAGGATTACCTGCTGGACAAGAGAACGGGGCAAGCGTCGAGCTCCCAGCCGACGAGCAGTGAGGGCCAGCAGCATGAGGTGCCCATTCACGGCGAGATCCACACCATAGCTGGAGGTTTCTCAGGGGGTGGATGTACTGCATCACAGAGGAAGAAATATGCAAGGTCTGTGATGGCAGTAGAAACGTTCGAGGATCACTCGCCGGATGTGGACATTACGTTCACCAAGGAGGACCTCAGGGACGTTGTGCCTCATGACAACGATCCCATAGTTATCTCGCTAGTCACGGCGGGAAGGAAGGTCCACCGGGTGCTGGTGGATCAAGGAAGCTCGGCAGATGTCATGTTCTAGCCGACTTTCAACAAGCTACAACTACCCCTTGACCAGTTAAGGCCCTATGGAGGATGCTTGTATGGGTTTGATGGCGACCAGGTGGAAATCAGGGGGTACATTGAGTTGAGAACTACATTCACGGACGAGGCGGCCTCGAGAACAGAGAAAATCAAGTACCTCGTCGTGAATGCCCCCTCGGCGTATAACATTCTGTTGGGAAGGCCGACCCTCAACAGGATAGGAGATGTGCCCTCAACAAGGCACATGAAAGTTAAGTTGCCGTCAATGGAGGGAGTGGTGATCACCATAAGGTCTAACCAGAAGGAGGCAAAGAAGTGTTACGAAAATAGCCTCAAGACTAAGAGGTCGGTGAGCTACGTCACCACAACGCCGCCTCCTGGTGTGGAGCCCAGGCCAGCAGAGGGGCGGGTTGTTGACACGGCGATGGAGGTGATCACCGAAAGTGATGAGGTCATGATGGACGCCGAGGCGGGGGGAGAGAACGCCGGTCGGAAGGAAGAAGCGAGAAACCGCCCAGAGGAGGCCAGGGAGTCGGGAATCGCCAGGGCGTTGATCGCCAGCGAAACAAGGCCCAAACCAGTCGAAGAGTGGCTTGAGAGGGAGATCGGGGGTAAGGTCTTCAAGTTGGGGAAATCTTTGGAAGGTGAGACACAAGACTAGATCGCCAAGGTGATAGAAAGGCATCTGGACGCTTTTGCATGGTCTGCTTCAGACATGCCTGGAATCGACCCCGATTGCTTGTGTCATCGCCTAACGAAGGACCCTCAGGTCAGACCAGTGCGACAGAGAAGAAGAAAATTCAACGAGGAGAGAAGACAGGCGATTAGGGACGAAACGCAGAAGCTCCTCGTCGCGGGCCATATCAGGGAGGTCCAGTACCCTTAGTGGTTAGCTAATGTCGTGCTGGTAAAGAAGAGCAACGGGAAGTGGCGCATGTGCGTCGACTTCACAGATCTAAACAAGGCTTGTCCGAAGGACTCGTACCCTTTGCCGAGTATAGATGCCCTGGTCGACAGTGCAGCAGGGTGTAAGTTGTTGAGCTTTTTGGATGCCTTCTCGGGGTACAACCAGATTAAGATGCATTCTATGGATGAAGAGAAGACCGCCTTCATGACTGAGAGATCGTGCTACTGCTACAAGGTGATGCCCTTCGGGCTGAAGAATGCGGGGGCCACGTACCAAAGGTTGATGGATAAGGTACTTGCGCCGATGCTGGGGAGGAATGTACAAGCGTACGTTGATGATATGGTCATGACTTCACTAGAAAAGAGCAAGCACAACTCAGATCTTGAGGAGTTGTTTACCACGATAGCCAAGTATAAATTGAAGTTAAATCCCGAGAAGTGCATTTTTAGCGTGGAGGCGGGGAAATTCCTAGGTTTCGTCTTGACTGGGAGGGGAATTGAAGCAAATCCTGATTGTGCTGCCATCTTGGCGATGAGAAGCCCGGCTACCGTGAAGGAGGTGCAGCAGCTTACAGGTTGGATGGCCGCCCTATCTCGTTTCGTGTCAGCTAGTGGAGAGAAAGGTCATCCGTATTTCCAGTGCTTAAAACGAAACAATAGGTTTGTCTGGACGAAGGAGTGTGAAGAGGCTTTCGTAAAGCTTAAGGAGTATCTGGCGAGCCCGCCGGTTCTGTGCAAGCCTTTGGTGGGAACGCCTCTCAGGTTGTATTTTGCTGTAACTGAGAGGGCGGTGAGCGCGGTGCTCGCCCAAGATCAAGATCAGATCCAGAAACCTATTTATTTCGTTAGCAAGGTGTTACAAGGCCCAGATATAAGGTATCAAGCCTTGGAGAAAGCCGTGCTGGCAATTGTATTCTCGGCGAGGAGGTTGCGCCACTATTTTCAAAGCTTTACGGTGCTGGTGATGACCGACTTGCCTATCCAGAAAGTTTATAAGAAGCCTGATGTAGCTGGGAGGATGGTAAAGTGGGCAGTGGAGCTGTCGGAGTTCGACATCAAATATGAAGCCCGAGGATTGATCAAGGGGTAGATTTTCGCTGATTTTGTGGTCGAGATTTCTTCAGAGGCGTCACAAGTTGAGGGGGACGATTTTCGTTGGGTGCTTTCGGTAGATGGATCGTCTAACCAGCAAGGCAGCGGTGCTGGAGTCATTCTGGAAGGGCCCAACGGCGTGCTGATAGAACAGTCCCTGAGATTTGCCTTCAAAGCCAGCAACAATCAAGCAGAATATGAGGCGTTGATTGCAGGTATCTTGTTGGCTAAGGAGATGGGAGCTAAGGTGTTGGTGGCCAAGAGTGACTCGTTGTTGGTCACGGGGCAAGTAACAGGCGAGTTCCAGGCCAAGGACCCACAGATGACGGCTTACTTGGAGTATGTGCAGGAGTTGAAGGGTTCCTTTGCCTTGTTCGAGGTGGTGCATGTACCTAGGGAGCAAAATGCTCGAGCTGACTTGCTAGCCAAGCTCGCCAGTTCAGGCAAGGGGGGTAGGCAGAGGACCGTTATTCAAGAAACTCTGAAGACACCTATAGCGTTTGTGGCAGATCACCAGGTTCTTCAGATAAGTAAGTCAACGGAGAGAGTGGCGAGGAGTCACAGGTCCTTGACCCAGGAGACCTTGAGAGCGCAAAGGATAAGAGCATGTCTAGGGGAAAGGGTGAACATGGCGCAGGTCTGCGCTACGCAAAAGCCAGACACGTGGATAACGCAATACCAGCGCTGCCTGGCAGATGGCGTTCTCCCGCTGGATCCAACGAAGGCTAGGAAGATAAAGAAGAACTCTAGCAAGTTCACCCTGATCGATGGCGAGCTGTTCAGGTTTGGGTTTACACTCCCACTCCTAGTATGTGTGCACGGAGAGAAATGCACAAGAATTATGGCCGAGCTCCATGAGGGTATATGTGGGAGTCACATTGGGGGTCGAGCTCTGGCTGCAAGAGCTCTCCATGCAGGTTATTACTAGCCAACGATGAGGGAAGATTGCAAGAAGTATGCTCAATGTTGCAAGCAATGCCAGCTGCACGCCGATTGGCACAAGGCACCCCCAGAAGAGTTGAAGTCAATTTGCAGCCCCTGGCCGTTTCATACTTGGGGAATTGACATTCTGGGGCCCTTCCCATTGGCGGTCAGACAGATGAAGTACTTGGTAGTGGCGATTGAATACTTCACCAAGTGGATCGAAGCGGAGCCAGTGGCCCACCGCACACAAGATCGAGAGCTTTGTATGGAAGAACATCGTGTGCCGGTTTGGTGTGCCTAAACGCCTGGTGTCAGACAATGGGACTCAGTTTGCAAGTCACCTGTTGAAAAAGCTGTGTGAAGAGGTGGGAATACAACAGGTGTTTGCATCCGTCGAGCACCCACAGACGAATGGCCAAGTGGAGTCTGCCAATCGGGTGTTGCTGAGAGGTTTAAAGAGAAGACTAGAGAAAGCTAAGGGATCGTGGGCTGAAGAGGTACCCCGCATAGTTTGGGCGTACCATACCACTGAGTAGTCAGGAACCCACGAGACCCCATTTAGCCTGGTTTATGGATGTGATGCGATGATTCCAGTCGAAATCCAGGAAAGCTCGCCGAGATTCCAGAACATTGTAGCGGAAGACTCAAACGAAGAAAGAAAAATGAATCTGGATTTGCTGGATGAGGTCAGAGAGGAGGCGAGAGTGAAGGCCGAAGCAGTAAAGAGAAGGATTGAGCGAAGGTATAACTCTAAGGTAATGCCAAGGCAGTTTAGAAGTGGCGACCTGGTGATGAGGAAGGCCCATCAGTACGAGATGGAGAACAAGTTATCGCCTAAGTGGACGGGACCGTTCAGAATAACCGAAGCACTCGGGAACGGCGCCTACCGCTTAGAGACGTTAGAAGGAGGGGCGATTCCGCGCACTTGGAACGCCACACATCTCAAATTGTATTACAGTTAAAGCCTTGTAAGTAGAGACGAACATGAAGAGATTTAAATAGTTTCTGTTAAAATAGTTTCAAGGGGGCACTCTATTTTCCCTAAGGAGGGTTTTTAATGAGGCCACCCAATAAAGAAGAGTTTTCAAGTTTAAAGTTTCCAAGATTGCATGCTTATTGTTTTGAAAGTTTTTAGAAAAAAGACCTTATCACTTGTACGTGATCTAAGGCAACAGTAAAGTTATATTGCATGCTTTCTAGTAAAGTTTTAAGTCCACATCGTTTTTCGGCGATCGGCGGCAATAGTTAAAAGTTTTAAAGACCTCATCGTCTTTCGGCGATCGGAGGCACCAGTAATGTTTAAAGCCCTCAACGCTCTCGTTCGTCCTGAGGCAAGAGAAGAAGTCCTCCTCGCCTTTGAGCGAGTGCAGGCGAGAAAGAGAAGAAGTCCTCCTCGCCTTTGAGCGAAGTGTAGGCGAGAAAAGAAGAAAACCCCCTCGCCTTTGAGCGAGTGCAGGCGAGAAAGAGAAGAATTCCTCCTCGCCTTTGAGCGAGTACAGGCAAGAACAGATTGAAAGACCTCTTTGCATAAGCAGATTGAGGCAAGATTAAAAGTCCTCAGTGCATCCGGGGGGGAGGAGATGTACACCCTGGGCAAGTTGAGGCACCAGAGAAAGTCCTTCTCACCTTAGAGTGAGTTCAGGCAAGATGGAACTGAAGAGTCAGGGGTGTTCATGACCTTAAGCGGCGGGAAGGGAAGGTTGATGGAAAACGCCTTTTCCCCTTTGAGTGAAACATCAATGTTGACCCAGTAAGACCAGATAAAGCTTCCACGCTTGCGGGCGGTGTGAAGATAGATAAAATCCTTCTTGTCTTGAACGAGTTCAGGTACGGCGTGTAGGATGGAAGAAGTTAAAGGATAGCTGAGATAGGTTCATAGAGAACACCTCACTATCCAGATCATTGTTCCAAAACTCAGGGAGGTAGAGAAGAATCCGAAAGGCGCCTCTGCCCCCAGATGAGGGAACAATGATCAAGTTATGCAAAAGAGGGTAACATCGCCAGAACCCTATGGGGTGAAGGTTGAGATAGTGAGGGGGTTGTATGGCGAGTACCAGATCGGAGGAATTTCCGGCGATGACAGGAGAGGTGTGAACTTCACTTGACAGATCAAGTAAGCTGTGTTTAGAATATTAGATTGAGTTAAAACCTGCTGCCTAGCAAGTGATTTTGCGATAAGGTATGTTACCTTAAGTATAAGTATAAGTCATCGCCGATAATTGATGGTGGCTCGAGTTTACTTTGAAGTAACAGTTTGTTGAGTTTGCTATAAGGTTAACAGTTTGCTCGAATTAAAGCAGTGTGTGAAGGGTTAAGTTCAGGTAACGATGAGTTACCCCAGTTGAATGAGTGTTACCAGTTATGTTGGTCGATCACGCAGCAGATAAAGAGAGAAGACCAAGTCAAGTGAAAACATAGAAGATAGCGCTCTAATAAAAAGAAAAGTCATATATACATCGCCAACAAAGTTGTGCATAGTTCAAATATTACAAACAAAAGACAAATTCAAGGTTTTCAAAGAGGAGGTGATGGGGGAAAGCAGTTAGTCTTCAGAAGGCACAATCTTCCCATCCACCACTTCGTTGCAGATCGATAACATGGAGAGGTCGAGCTCCGGATATTGACATGCTATTTGCTCCAGAGCGGCGTCAAACCCGGTGGTGAGGACTTGAGCAGCGCTTTGGTTGAGCTCGTACGCTTGCTTCTTCAACTCTTCTCTTTTCTCATGAGCCCGAGCCAGTTCTTCAGCAGCTTTCTTGCTCTCGTCCCGAGCTTGGGCCAGCTCTGTAGCAATTCTTTCAGTTTCCTTACGAGCTTCGGTGAGCTCAGTGAGAGCCTTGTCCCTCTCAGCTTCGACCTTCCCCAAGAGGACCTCCCTCTCTGTTGATCTTTTTTCAATCTTCTCCACCCTGGAAGCTTCAGCTTTTTGTGCAGCCTCCAAATCTGCCACTTTGACCCTAAATGGGACCAGTTTGCTCTCCAAGTCAATCTTTTCTTGGAGTTGAGTGTGCAGCTTTTGGCACAGATCGGAGGCTTCCTTGCGTGTGTTCCTTAGTTCCGCTTCCAGCGCATCCTCCAGCCTTGAATGTTCCATCTCCGTCATCAGCGGATTGCATGTGAGCTTTTCAGCCTCAGCCTTTATAATGAGATTCGACTCTTTGAGCTCGAGATTTTCCTGTTGGAGCCTCTTGAGTGAATCCGTCACAGCTCTTGTTACAAGCGAAGGGAAACCTTCCGCCATGGCCTTTAGCTGAGCTGCAAAGGGTCCCAAGGTCTCCTTGAAGGAATCTGGGACACTTGAGGCTGATGTTGGAGGTGCTGGTGGAGTTTGATGTTGACTTTCACCACCACCCTCTTGAGCTTGTACAGTAAGGGGGGCTTCAAGGTGTGGTGGTGAGGCTGGGGCTTCTGTTATAGGCATTGGGGAAGCCTGGGCACCCTCATCTTCTTCTAGTGCAGCCCCAGCGATGGATGTGGTGGAAGGAGGACCCTCTCCAACATATACAAATGGTGTTGAGGCGCTTGGAGGGTTCTCTACATAGTTAGGGCCACTGCTTTCGACCACTGGGGGCGCGGCGGCCAGTGGTGCTGCTTGGACTGGTTCTAGCGGAGCTGGAGGTGGTGGCGGCATTGGTGTTGGGAGTGCAGGTGGTGTAGAGGTGGTTACCCTTTTCCTCTTGGTGATGAGACCATCCTCGGTGTCTTCATCGTCGTCTTCTTCCTCCGACACCACCTGAGGGGTCTTCCTCTTTGGTCTCTTCAACACCATTTTTTTCCTTTCTGGGACGGGTAGGGCCCCAGAAGGAGTTGGACCTCGGGGAGGAGTTTTTCCTTGGGCAGCGGCGATCTCCACAACCGAGTTGGGCACAGTTTGGGAGCCCGCCGCAAGTTTGTGGGATCGGGCGATCGCCCTCAATTTTGCCAACTTTCCTTTTCCCAACATTACGTCTGCACAAGGTAAAAAATAGATGAGTATGCCCCAAAGCAGAAGCAGAACATACAAGTATATACATACAGAAATAACCTAAGCAAATAGCACATGGATGAATGATCAAGACCAGTACAAAACGAACAGAATGCCAAAGACAGAATGGTAGAAATGCTAAGACAGTTTCAACACAAAATGAGAGTCTTGGTGTTGGGGTAAGGGCTAACCTATGTACATTTCAAGTTGGTCCTCGAAGAATTCGAAGGAGATTATTGGAGCAGTGGGGAAGGTGATGTTGGCAGAAGCCACACTTTTCCAGAAAAGACAAAGGTCTTTGTCCAAATCCCCCATGTTGTCAGGACTTCTTGCTCTCCTGAAGTTGTCCCTGGAATCCTTTTTCCCCTTGTTTACCCAATACAAGGGGAAGCCATCAAGTAACGAAGGATCTTGGTCGTTCTGGCACACCTTGACGAATTTTCCCTTCCAGTCTTTGTAGGATTGCTGGAAGATGGAGAGGATTGACCTCCCAGCAATTCCATTCAAGCTGACCCAGAGGCGATCTCCAGGATTCTTTGCCTCAAATAGAAAAAGGAAGACATCAACCGAAACCGGCAGCCCCAAGTGCGTGCAAAGGATTTGAAATGCCCTCACGAATGCCCAGCTGTTGGGATGGAGCTGGGCAGGGGCGATGTCGAGCTCGGTCAACAGCTCCCTCTCGAAACGAGTGAAAGGAAACCTAAGTTTCACTTTCTTGAACAGCGTGGCGTAGACGAAGCAGAACAACTCGACGTTGTTCCCTTATCGTCCGCACAGATTGGTTCTCCAGGGAGGCATGGCAGCACTGTCACATTGTCATCGTGCTCCTTGTGAAATGAAAGGTTGGGTCGATCCCCTTTCTTCAGACGAAGCACCCCCACCTCAGTATTTATCGACGGGGTTTCCTTCAGTAGAGTTGAGGTGGCCCAAGGGTAGAACTCTTGGTAGTCCCGTGGAGGAAGGGAAACTCCCCCGGCTTGTGGTGGAGTTGCTTGGGTAAGGTCGGCACGAGAAGAGGCAGGCCTCTCAGCCTGTGTGGAAGGAGCACCAGAGGCACGTGGGGGGTTGCGTGTTGGTGGAGGGTTTGTCCCAGGGATAACCCTACGAGTTTTGGGAGGAGGGTTTCGCGATGAGGAAGGAGGATTAGCGGTGGACTTTGTGTGAGCCATTGCAGGAACTGCAAAGGAAAGAAAAGGGAAGAAATGAGGATAGCAAAAGAATGACTCGATTGAGGACGAAGAAGATAGAACGAACGAGTGAGAGTTCACTGGGGTAGACGTTATCAGGAATGAAACTCTAAGTTACGAGAAAAAGAGAAACAACCGACAACGTATGCTCCAGACAGTCAATGGATGATGCAAACCGATTAAAATGCAACAAATATTAGTAGAAGGAGTAAAAGAGATACCTTTTGATGATCGGGTAAATGTTGAAGGAAGTTGAAGATTGTGGGAGACGAAAGGTTTCGTAGTTCGTAGAGAGAACGTTTAGAATGCTTGAAGATGAAGAAAGATAATGAAACAGTGAATAGCGCGAAGGGTTTAAGGGTTTCGAACGTTGTAGGAAGCGCAAATGACAATTAAAAACAATCGTTGATGAAGCCACGTGTCGTTTGATTCAAAAAGGGGTTGGTGAAGCGTCAGAAAGGCAAAAGAGTACGAACGTACGAAAGTCCATACAAGGGCCACGTAGATCGACGATGATTTGACTTCTTAGTCTTTTCGCTGGTCAAGTCTCAGCTCAAGACTGGGGGGCTTGTGTACCGATCAGGTCATCGGGTGTGATGACGTGGCAGCAAGCGACAATATAGGCGTGTTGAACAGGACACCTGGTCGACAGAAGGGAAGTAAATCGGGAAGTCGGTACAGTCGCCGATCGCTGAAGTGGCGTTCGCCGATCTCTGATGTGCGTAACCGGCGGTCACTAGAGTTGCGTCACAGTCGCCGTATGTGAGTACTAGGAGATCAGGTGGTTAGAGATCGCCAGGGAATGCCAGGAGATCAGGTGGTTTACACACCGCCGAAAGGGGCACATCGCCGAACGATCAGGAAAGCTTATTTAAGGTTTCCAAGAGGTACAAGTATGGAAGACGAGTGATATGTTTGTCACGTAGCAGCGGAGGATGAGATTATCAAATGATCACACCCTAGCCAGAGGTCGGGTCGAGGGAACAACTTCCCAGAACATGCATGGTGTGCAAATGAAACAGATCGTGATGGCGGCAGACGAGACCACAGAGATGGTGCACGTGTTGGCACCCGGTACTCGCCGCTTAAGGGGTCGCGCTCTAGGGAAAGTCGTGCACCGAGTTACTCCCTGTGTGGATAACTTAGTCGAATGGCGAGAATAGTAGAAGTGACGCTCAAGTTGTGGAAGACCCAGATGACGAAACGTGTAGGGTTGGATGCTACCTGTTACTCCAACCTAGATGATGACACGTGTAGGGTTGGGTGCAACAGAAAAATGACGCTCGAGCTATCCTAGCTCAGATGGTGACGCGTGTACAGCTGGATGTGAGCCACGCGTCCAGAGGTGTAACCGTCAGGAGAGAGAAAAGGCTCAGGTATATAAGGAACACTTAACAGATTTATGAGGTACGCTTTTCAGAACGAATTTCATACACTGAGATTCACTACGCACGGTTCCTTGAGTTGAGATATTCTCTCTGAGTTTTTGGTGATTCCTCTACTGACTTGGGCGTCGGAGCGCGATCGGCCGCAGTGGCGCCACTTTGTTTTCTTCAGGTTCTTGCGAGGAATTAAGGCGTGAAGAGCAAAAGCTAACGTGGTGCGAAGCTGATCCAGAGGAAAGATCTTTGACGTGGCAAAACTCTTGCACTCAAGTCAAGCGGCAGGATCAGTTTCTTTGCCCCAGTACTGACTTAAGCGTCGGAGTGAAAACGGCCGCCAACGCACCCTTTGTCTCTACAGGTACAACATTCTTCAACCAAGAGGAGTGCGTAAGAAGGAGGAGACAGACGGGGCCTAAAGCTGTCGTTGGAGTTAAACAACAACCAAGTCAACCGGCGAGAACATTTGGCGCCCACTGTGGGACCTGATAAAACTAGGTCCCACTCATAATCCTGTTAAGAGCCTCCCGGCAATATGAGAAGTACAAGGCAAGGATCTGCTGCACCCCCAGGAGGGGACAAGATCTCCATGCAACAACTCATGCGCGCCCTTTAGAAGGTGGTGGCAGCGTCTAGAGTCGATTAGGATCGTTTCCAAGTGGATCTGGCTAGATCGCAAGCAAACAAAGAAGAGATGCGCAGAACCAATGAGGAACTACGCATAAATTTGCAGAACGTAGAAGAAAGTACTGTGGATGAGCGAGCCTCGCCGCTACCGATTAAGGCTCCCCCCATGTCGTTCTCTCCGGTGATTATGGACACCGTGATACCAGCCACGTCCATGGGCCCGAAGGTCACCTTCACGGGTGTAGAGGACCCAGAGGCTCATCTCATAGCGTTCCACACCCAGATGATGCTTTCCGGAGGTTTCGATGCGGTGTACTGCAAGCTATTTATGAGCACGTTGGCAGGCACAGCGTTGGACTGGTTCGTCAATCTCCCTAACGGACACATTACTTCATTCGACCAATTCTCAACGATGTTCAAAGAACAATACATAGTCAACAAGGTTCCGCCTACAATCTCTTACGATCTCTTCGACGTAAAGCAATACCAGGGAGAGTCCTTGAAAGAGTTCTTGAATAGATTTGGGGTTCAAGTGGTGCGGCTAAACACCAAGGACGAAGCCATGACGGTGCACGCCATCACCAAAGGAGTGCTACCAAGGCCCTTCAGGGACTCACTGATAAGATGTTTCCCAAGAACGTTTTGCGAGATCAGTCGTCGGGCTATGGCGCACATCACCACGGAAGATCTGGTCACAGAAAAACGCAGTAGTGTCTGACCTTGAGCAATCGATCGACCTCAACCCATGAGGGTGCATGAGGCGACAAGAGAGAAGGAAGACTCGGGAAAGCAACAACCATACGAGACAAGGAAGCCCCAGACCAGGGCACGAACGAGGCAAGACGCACCCCAAGACACAATTTTCGGGTAGAGCTCAAGGAACTAATCACTATTCCTAACATAGCGGAGAGGTTGAAGACACCCCCGAAGACTTGGTGCGAATTCCACCAACCCTATGGCCACGCCATACGCAACTGCTTGTCATTGGGGTACCAGTTGGATGAACTAGTGAAGAACTGCTTCTTGAAGGACTACCTACAAGAGCCGTAGGGGGCTCAGGTGTTACCAGCCCCAGGAGGTGATCAGGGGCACGAAGTGCCCATTCATGGTAAGATCAACACCATCTATGGAGGGTTCTCAGGAGGAGGATGCACTAATCCCAGCGGAAGAAGTATGCACGAAAGGTGATGGCAGTAGAGGTACAGGAGGCAGATTTGACTCCCGATGTCGACCTCGTCTTCACCAAGGTCGACCGTTAGGACGTCGTTCTGCATGACAATGATCCGGTGGTGATTTCGGTAGTGGCAACAGGAAGGAGGGTGCATCGTGTCCTCGTGGACCAGGGAAGTTTGGCCGATGTGATGTTCTGGTCGACCCTCAATAAGCTGCAGTTGTCTCCAGACCAGTTGAGACCTTCTACCGGTTGCTGGTATGGTTTCGCTGGAGACCAGGTAGAAGTGCGTGACACATAGAGCTGAGGACGACCTTCACAAATGACACCACTTCACACACTGCAAACATCAGGTACCTCGTTGTTAACGCTCCATCAGCCTACAATATACTTTTGGGTAGACCTGCTTTGAACAGGATTGGAGCGGTGGCCTTCACGAGGCACGTGAAGGTGAAGTTGCCTTCCCTCGAGGTTACGATGATCACTATCAAGTCTGATAAGAAGAAGGCTAAGAAATGCTACGAGAATAGCCTCAAGACGAAGAAAGGAGTTTTCCCTGTTACCACCCAACCTCCAGGGGAAGAAGGGGTCACTCGCGCAGAGATCGCCCGGGAGAGACGGCTCGAACCTACAGAAGAGGTGTTGGCGAGGAAGTTTGGTGGAAAGAGGTTCAAGCTTGGCAAGTCCTTATGCCAAGAGACACAGGACCAGATTGCTGAAGTCATAGCGCGACACTTGGATGCTTTTGCGTGGTCTGCCTGAGACATGCCTGGCATAGATCCTGACTTCCTGTGTCATCGTCTCACCATGGACCCGTAAATACGACCTGTTCGCCAGAGACGAAGAAAGTTCAATGACGAGAGAAGTTGGGTCGTTAGAGAAAAGACGCAGAAGCTGCTAAGCGCTGGCCACATAAGGGAGATTCGGTACGCTGAGTGGCTGACGAACATGGTGTTGGTGAAGAAGGCTAGTGGAAAATGGAGAATGTGCGTCAAATTCACATACCTCAACAAGGCCTGTCCGAAGGACTCCTACCCATTGCTCAGTATTGATACTTTGGTAGACAGTGCATCTGGTTGAAGACTAATCAGTTTCTTGGATGCATTTTCTGGTTACAATCAGATCAGAATGCATCCCAGGGACGAATGCAAAACAACGTTCATGACAAATTTCTCTTGCTACTGTTATAAGGTGATGCCCTTTAGGCTTAAAAATGCATGTGCGACCTACCAGAGGCTGATGGACAGAGTGTTAGCACCCATGACAGGGCGAAATGTCCAAGCATATGTAGACGACATGGTGGTAACCTCCCAGCAGAGGGAGCAGCACGTAGCGGATTTAGAAGAGTTATTCACCACGATAGCTAAGTACAAATTGAAGTTGAACCCCAAGAAATGTGTGTTCGGGGTAGATGCAGGCAAGTTCTTGGGTTTCCTACTCACTGAGCGTGGGATAGAGGCAAATCCTAAGAATTACGCTCCAATCATAGGAATGAGGAGCCCAATCTCAATGAAGGAAGTGTAGCAGCTGACAGGGCGGATGGCCGCTTTGTCCAGATTTGTGTCAGCTAGAGGGGAAAAAGGCCACCCCTATTTCCAGTGCTTGAAAAGGAATAACATATTCGTATGGACCAGGGAGTGCGAAGAGGCATTCCTCAAGCTAAAGGAGTACCTAGCCAGTCCACCAGTGTTATGCAAGCCGCAGCTGGGTACCTCGCTTCGCTTGTACTTGATCAGTTTGGTCCTTGTGCAGGAACAAGACCAGGTACAAAAGCCGATTTACTTTGTGAGCAAATTACTGCAGGGGCCTGAGGTGAGATACCAGGCCATTGAGAAAGTGGCCCTGGCAGTAGTGTTCTCAACGCGAAGGCTTCGCCACTACTTGCATAGCTTTACAGTGATAGTAATGATAGACCTTCCCATTTGCAAGGTCTTGCAGAAACTAGATGTGGCAGGAAGAATGGTGCGCTGGGCAGTAGAGCTATCAGAGTTCGATGTGCAGTATGAGCCCAGAGCCCTATTAAAGGCCAAGTTTATGTTGACTTCATGGTAGAACTCTCATCGGCAGCCACGCACCAAGAAGGAGCAGGTTTCAGATGGGTACTCTCTATAGACGGTTCCTCCAACCAACATGGTAGTTGGGTTAACGTCATCTTGGAAGGGCCAAATGGGCTATTGATTGAGCAGGCCCTGTAGTTCGCTTTCAAGGCTAGTAACAACCAGGCAAAGTTTGAGGCCCTGATCGCTGGAATTTATTAGCTAAGGAGATGGGTGCGAAAATTTTGTTGTCAAAGAGTAACTCCTTGTTAGTCACAGGTCAAGTCGCCTAGAGTACGTCCAGATTCTGAGGATGACGTTTGAAATGTTCGAGTTAGTACACGTGCTCAGAGAACAGAAAGCCCGAGCTGACTTGCTAGCAAAGATCGTCAGTTCGGGCAAGAGGGGTAGACAGAGGACAGTCATTCAGAAGACCCTGAGGACACCTCGAACTGCCACAAATAATGCAGCAGAATTCTAGCAGATCAACACCTCGGAAGGGGTGAAGAGGTGTCATCGGTCGTTGACTGAGGAGACATTGAAGACGCCCAGAATAAGCACGTACCCAGTTTCTAGGGAGAAGCGTTGCAGGTTTGCCTAGTTGAAGGGGGCGAAACCTGGATTACACCCTAAAAATGCTACTTGGCTGATGGGACATTCTCGTTGGAGCCTACAAAGGCTAGAAAAATTTGAGCAAGTACACCTTGATCGATGGAAAGTTGTTCTTGAAGTTTGAAGAAGTGCTTCTTGAAGCCCTTATAAGACTGCTGGAAGAGCGTCAGCAGCACCCTCCCAACGACATCATTGAAGCTAACCCACAGCTTCTGGCCCGGGCTCTTCGCTTCAAAGAAGTAGAGGAACATGTCCACTGATGGCGTATGGCCAAGGCAGTGGCACAGGATAGCGAAGGCCCTCGCGAATGCCCAACTATTAGGGTGTAGTTGGGCGGGGGCAACGTTCACCTCAGTGAGAAGGGCTCGCTCGAACGGGGTGAAGGGAAGTTGTAGGCCAAGTCTTCAAAAGACCGTGGAGTAGATGAAGCAGAAATGTCCTTCAGGGTCTGAAGACTCGTAAGAACACACAGGTTCACCTACCCTACAGGGCACCATCCTCACGTATTTGTCGTGGTCTTTGCCAAAGACACGAAACTTATGGAAAGTCTGTTTCTTCCTATAAGCAGTTATGCTCACGAGAGAAGAAAAGTTGGAGGTCTCCTTTAAAAGGGCGTCAGATGCCCAACGATATAGGGACTTGTAATCAGAGGTAGAAGAGGAGGGTTTGGTGTCGAGGGTGGAGTTGAGGTTGGAGGTGAAGTTGGGGTAGAGTTTGAAGTTGAGGCCGGAGAAGGGTTCCGTTGAGCCATCTTAAATAAGAGAGCTAAACAAAAGAAGAAAAAGTGAAACTTTAGAGGAAGAAGATGGCACGACTCTGAAAACCAGAAAAACAAAGGATACCCAAAAGAAGAACAGAAAGCGTAAAGTGCAGAAATGTAAACAGTCCCATAACAGTTATAGCATGTTAAGAGCGTTGGAATCATAAAGCAAGAGTGATCATGAAGTAAAAAGTTACCTTTGAATAAATTAGGGTTCGAAGGATGAGGTATTCGAAGAGCGTTTCGGGAACAAGAAATGTTTGAGAAATGCTTAAGTGAAGTAATGAAACAGTGAAGGGAGCGTAGGGGTTTAAAGGTTTAAACAGTATACGAAGGGTTTACGCTAAGATTGTGTGATAGCGGCGCAAGGACATTCTCCCAGGAACCCTAGAGATGGGTAACAGAACAGCAGTGACCCTAGTTACAACCTATATAAAGGGTGGTAAGAACCCTAGCAAGGTACACGGTTTCTAAGACTGAAACTACTTTATTCACTTACTGTTTCTTTACCCCAGTACTGACTTGAGCGTCGGAGTGCAAACGGTCGCCAGGGCGCCCATTGTCTCTACAGGTACAACGTTCTTCAACTAAGAGGAGTGCGTAAGAAGGAGGAGACAGACGGGGCCTAAAGCTGTCGTTGGAGTCAAACGACAACCAAGTCAACCAGCGAGAACAATAAGACTCGAAGTAAAAGGCAAGATTGATAAAAGACATAAAGAGAAACATATCCAAAAGCGAAAAATGCTATAAATATAAAATGGTTGGAAAAAAAATTTGCAAGAAAATAAAGGGCTTGAAAATAAAATGCAAGAAAATAAAGACAAGAGTGTCAAGGCACTTGAATTTAAAGACAAGAATTAAAGGAGCTAGAATGTAAAGAAATTGTAAAGTGCCGAATCAACTCAAGCAATTGAAGCATAAGAACCTAAGCTCTGATAACCACATGATGTGAGTTGATTTTAAGAGTTTTCATTTAGGTGACACTTTACTTTTAGAATTGAGATTTTTAGGAAATTAGGAGTGAGAACCTAAGGAAAATCCCCACTGGACATTAACTTAACCAAGTGATTAAGTAGATGTGAAGGTTCATTTCACAAAGGAAAAAGGAAAAGGAAATGATAAAATGGACATGATGCCAAGATAATGTGCAGAATTAAACAAGCAAAGCAAGGACAAAAGGTAATAATCGAATAGACATAATGAAATCAAAACAAGATAGGGCACGCCCCATGCCGTTCTCTCAAGCAATCATTAACGTTGTGATAGCAGCCACTTCCATGGGCCTGAAGGTCACCTTCACAGGTGTAGAGGACCTAGAGGCTCACCTCACAGCGTTCCACACCCAGATGATGCTTTCAGAAGGTTCCGATGTTGTGTATTGCAAGCTATTTATAAGCACGTTTGCAGGCACAACGTTGGACTGGTTCATCAATCTCCCTGACGGACACATTACTTCATTCAACCAATTCTTAATGTTGTTCAGAGAGTAGTACATTGTCAATAGGGCTCCCCCTCCGATCTCTTACGATCTTTTTGACGTGAAGCAATGCCAAAGAGAGTCCTTGAAAGAGTACTTAAACAGGTTTGGGGTCCAAGTGGTGAGGTTAAACACCAAGGATGAAGCCATGACGGTGCACGCCTTCACCAAAGGAGTGCTACCAGGGCCGTTCAGTGACTCACAGATAAGATGTTGCCCAAAGACGTTGCGAGATCAGGCGTCGGGCTATGGCGCACATCGTCGCAAAAGATCAGGTCACAGAAAAACACAGTAGAGTTGGCTCTGTCCGACCTTGAGGACTGATCGACCTCAACTCATGAGGGTGCATGAGGCGACAACAGAGAAGAAAGACTCAGGAAAGCAGCAACCATATGAGACAAGGAAGCCCCAGATCAGGGCACGAACGAGGGAAGACGCACCCCCAGACACAACTTTCGAGTAGAGCTCAAGGAATTGATCGTTATTCCTAACATAGCGGAAAGGCTGAAGACACCCCCGAAGACTGACAAAAAGTTGGGGCCCAGCAAGAACGCTTGGTGCGAATTCCACCAAGCCTATGGCCACACCATACGCAACTGCTTGTCACTGGGGTACCAGTTGGATGAACTAGTAAAGAGCGGCTTCTTGAAGGACTACCTCCAAGAGCCGCAAGGGGTTCAGGCGTCAGCAGCCCCAGGAGGTGATAAAGGGCACGAGGTGCCCATTCATGGTGAGATCAACACCATCTCTGGAGGGTTCTCTAGAGGAGGATGCACCGCCTCCCAGTAGAAGAAGTATGCACGAGAGGTGATGGCAGTAGAGGTACAGGAGGCATATCAGACTACCGATGTCGACCTCGTCTTCACTAAGGCCGACCGCCAGGACGTCGTTCCACATGACAATGATCCAGTGGTGGTTTCGGTAGTAACAGCGGGAAGGAGGGTGCATCGCGTCCTCGTGGACCAGGGAAGTTCGGCCGATGTGATGTTTTGGTCGACCTTCAATAAGTTGTAGTTGTCTCCATACCAGTTGAGACCTTATATTGGCTGCTTGTATGGTTTTGCTAGAGACCAGGTAGAAGTGCGTGGACACATAGAGCTAAGAACGACCTTCACAGATGGCACATCCTCACGCACTGCAAACATCAGGTATCTTGTTGTTAACGCTCCATCCTCCTACAACATACTTTTGGGTAGACCTGCTTTGAACAAGATTGGAGCGGTGGCCTCCACGAGGCACATGAAGATGAAGTTGCCTTCCCTCGAGGGGACGGTGATCACTATCAAGTCTGATTAGAAGGAGGTTAAGAAGTGCTATGAGAATAGCCTCAAGACGAAGAGAGGGGTGTTCACTATTACCACCAAACCTCCAAGGGAAGAAAGGGTCACCCGCGCAGAGATTGCCCTGGAGAGACGGCCCAAACCTGCAGAAGAGGTGTTGGAGAGGGAGATCGGTGGAAAGAGGTTCAAGCTTGGCAAGTCCTTTTGCATGGTCTGCCTCAAACATGTCTGGCATAGATCCTGATTTCCTGTGTCATCGTCTTACCATGGACCTACAGGTTCTACCTGTTTGCCAGAGAAGAAGAAAGTTCAATATCGAAAGGCGTCAGGTCATCAGAGAAGAGACACAAAAGCTGCTAAGTGTTGGCCACATCAACGAGATTCAGTACCCTGAGTGGCTGGCGAACGTGGTGTTGGTGAAGAAGGCTAGTGGAAAATGGAGAATGTGCGTCGACTTCACAGACCTCAATAAGGCTTGTCCGAAGGACTCCTACCCGCTGTCTAGTATTGATGCTTTGGTAGACAATGCATATGGTTGAAGACTAATCAGCTTCCTGGATGCCTTTTCTGGTTACAATGATGCATCCCAGGGACGAATGCAAAACAACGTTCATGACAGAGCTCTCTTGCTACTGTTATAAGGAGATGCCTTTTGGGCTTGAGAATGCATGTGCGACCTACCAGAGGCTGAAGGACAAAGTACTAGCGCCCAAGATAGGGCAAAATGTCCAAGTGTATGTAGACGACATGGTGGTCACCTCCCAGCAAAGGGAGCAGCACGTAGCGTATTTAGAAGAGTTATTCACCACGATAGCTAAGTATTGAAGTTGAACCCCGAGAAGTGTGTGTTTGGGGTAGAAGCAGGCAAGTTCTTGGGTTTCCTACTCACTGTGGGATAGAGGCAAATCCTGAGAAGTATGCTGCAATCATAGGAATGAGGAGCCCGATCTCAGTGAAGGAAGTGCAACAGCTGACAGGGCAGATGACCGCTTTGTCCAGATTTATGTCAGCAGGAGGGGACAAAGGCACCCCTATTTCCAGTGCCTGAAGAGGAATAACAGATTTGTATGGACTAGGGAGTGCGAAGAGGTGTTCCTCAAGCTGAAGGAGTACCTGGCCAGTCCACCAGTGTTATGCAAGCCGCAGCTGGGTACCCCACTTCGCTTGTACTTTGTGATCACCAATCGGGTGATCAATTCGGTCCTTGTGTAGGAACAGGACCACATACAAAAATCGGTTTACTTTGTGAGCAAAGTATTGCAGGAGCCTGAGGTGAGATACCAGGCCATAGAGAAGGCAACTCTGGCGGTAGTGTTGTCAGCACGAAGACTTCACCACTACTTCCAAAGCTTTACAGTGATAATGATGACAGACCTTTCCATTCGTAAGGTCTTACAGAAGCCAAATGATGTAGGAAGAATGGTGTGTTGGGCAGTAGAGCTATCAGAGTTTGACGTGCAATATGAACCCAAAGGCCCTATCAAAGGTCAGGTTTATGCTGACTTCGTAGCGGAGCTCTCCTCGACAGCCACGCACCAAAAAAGAGCATATTTCATATGGGTACTCTCTATAGACGGTTCCTCCAACCAACAAGGTAGTGGGGCTAGCGTCATCTTGGAAGGACCAAATGGGCTATTGATTGAGCAAGCCCTGCGATTCGCTTTCAAGGAGAGTAACAACCAGGCGGAGTATGAGGCCTTGATCGCTGGAATGTTATTGGCCAAGGAGATGGGTGCAAAAAGTTTGTTGGAAAAGAGTGACTCCTTGCTAGTCACAAGTCAGGTCACAGGAGGATATCAGGCTAAAGACCCTCAAATGGCCACATACCTAGAGTACGTCCAGATTCTGAGGGAGACGTTTGAGGTGTTCGAGTTAGTACATGTCCCCAGATAACAGAATTCCCATGCTGACTTGCTAGCAAAGCTCGCCAGTTCAGGCAAGGGGGGAAAACAAAGGACAGTCATTCAGAAGACCCTGAGGACACCTCGAACTACCACAAATAATGAAGCAGAAGTTCAGTAGATAAGCACTTCGGAATAGGTGAAGAGGAGTCATCGGTCGTTGACTCAGGAGACGTTGAAGACACCCAAGGTAAGCACATACCCAATTTCTAGGGAGAAGTCGTTGCAGGTGTGCCTAGTCGAAGGGGGCGAAACATGGATGACACCCTACAAACGCTACTTGGCTGATGGGATACCCCCGCTGGAGGACACAGAGGCCAGAAAAATCAAGAAAAATTCGAGCAAGTACACCTTGATCGTTGGAGAGTTGTTCAGACAGGGGTTCACTCACCCTATCCTGGTATGTGTAAGTGGTGAGCAATGCACACGCATTATGGCAGAACTCCATGAAGGGATATGCGGGAGTCATATTGGCGGTCGAGCTCTCGCATTAAAGGCCATTCACGCAGGTTATTATTGGCCAACCATGAGGGAAGACTACACAGGGTATCCACAACGGTGCAAGTAGTGCCAGCAACATGCTGACTGGCACAAGGCGCCTTCAGAAGAGCTCAAATCGATCTATAGCCCATGGCCGTTTCATACTTGGGGGATCGACATTCTAGGCCATTTCCCTTTAGCGGTGCAACAGATGAAGTACCTCGTGGTTGCCATAGAATACTTCACAAAGTGGATAGAGGCTGAGCCAGTAGCGCAGGTCACAACCCACAAGATCCAGCACTTTGTGTGGAAGAACATAGTATGCCACTTTGGAATCCCAAAACGGTTGGTGTCCAACAATGGCACCCAGTTTGCAAGCCAACAGTTGGGCAAGCTATGTACAGAGCTGGGAGTAAAGCAGGTGTTCACATCAATCGAACACCCGCAGACAAACAGGCAAGTCAAGTCCGCCAACCGAGTTCTGCTCAGAGGTCTAAAGAGAAGGCTGGAGAAGGCCAATGGGACCTGGGCAGAGGAAGTTCCTAGAATTGTGTGGGCTTATCACACTACTCCCCAGTCCACTACCAAGGAAACACCCTTTAGCTTGTTGTATGGTTCAGACGCGATGATTCTTGTAGAGATCCAGGAGAACTCGCCACGTTTCCAGAACTTCGAGGCTGAAGAGTCCAATGAAGAAAGAAAGATGAACCTGGACCTACTGGATGAAGTAAGGGAGGAAGCAAGAAACAAGGTCGAAGCTTTGAAGAGAAGGGTGGAGTACAAGTACAACTCCAAGTTGAGACCTCGGCAGTTCCAAGTCGCCGACCTGGTGATGAGGAAGACCCACCCATACCAGCTAGAGAACAAGTTGTCTCCCAAGTGGACTGGTCCCTTCAGGGTGACAGAGGCCCTTGGGAATGGAGCATAGAGGCTCGAGACTTTAGAAGGTGGAGTGATCCCTAGTACGTGAATCGCGACCAACCTTAAGTTTTATTTCAGTTGTGTTATTGCATTGTACACAGTTTTAGGGAACACTCTTTTTCCCTTCAAGGGGTTTTTTAACGAGGTCACCCAATAAAATTTCAGTTATTTAGTTAAAGATTTTTCAAGTATTTTGTACAATATAGTTAATGAACCTCTCTCTTGGGTTAGAAGTCTCAAGATCGGTAACAGTGGGGTTTCTCGTGAATCTCCCTCTTGAGTGAGAACACCAAGGTCGAGAACAGTATGGTTCGTCAGCTAAATCCTCCCTTGCCCTTTTGGAGCAAGGTCGAGGTTAGTAATGAACCTCTCTCTTGGGTTTATCAATTAAAACCTCATCTCTTTTAACTTGAGGCATAAAGGGACCATTTTCAATTGTTTCCCAAATACCCTTATCAGTTGAGTGCATAAAGATTTTCATTCTCACCTTCCAAAACTGGTAATTAACCCCAAAAAACAATGGTGGCCTGTTTATGGAAGCACCTTCCCCAAAAGGCATTTTGTCAGCCATCAAAAAGATTTTTCAGAAAAACAGAAACAAGAACTTTTTCAAGAACCTAGTTCTTGATGCTAATTGTAAGAATTAATGACTTAAACAAGAGGGGGGTGAATTGTTTTATGAAAGATTTTCGCAAAGACTTGATTTAGAATGAATCTTTAACAAACAATCCATATAAACAATTAAGGAAAGTTATCAAACAATCCAACAGAAACAATTATCAGAATTTTAACCGGTTAAAACTGCGTTTTAATCGGTTGTTTATACCAGTAGCAGAAATGAAATTATCAAACAGTAATAGAGAGTTTAAGAGAAAGAGAGATTTACACAACAGGTTTATACTGGTTCACTCACACTAGAGCTACATCCAGTTCTCAGAAGAACCTCTAAGTTCCACTAGTAATCAAAACCAGATTACAACACACACAAAGAGGCAACCTTGCAACCCACAATATTCACTCACCCTCTTTGAAACACCAAACACCTCAAGATAGAACAACCTCTGTCTTTACAGGATTTCAAACACACAGAGTAGATAAATAGACAAGGATAGAAAATACCTAGATTTGCACAATACAGGAAACTCCTATGATCATAACTTGTTACCACAACAAAGCTTGAACAAAAATCTTGCACTTTGAAAAACACCTTTAAAAAACAAATCTCTTTCTCAAATGTGTATCAATACTTTTTGTATTTGAATGTTGTTTTTGCTTTGAAAGGAGGGCTATATTTATAGCTCTTGAAATGTAGCCGTTTTAGGTCGTTTTAATCAGCTGAATCAGTTGAAACAAGTTTTCAAAAATCTGTTATGAAAACACACATTTAACCGGTTGAAACCACGATTTAACCGGTTGAATGAGTCAAGCCATTGCATAACTAATTCCAAAAGCAATTTCAAAAACCTCAAGCCAGCTAAGTGACAAACAACCGATTATCTCGATGATTCAACCGGTTGTTTTCCCTTTGCTTGGAAAAACACTTTAATTCTTTTAAAACTGTTTGATCAAGCTTTGTGTAGGATTAAAAATTGATCTTAACAAAGATTTTTAAACACCTTAATCTAAACCCAAACCAAAAAGCAGCACAACTTCAGGATTCATGTGGATTTGATACATCAAAGCTCCCATGTTCAACAATGTTCATGAACATTTTACATTGGATGGCATCCGTTCTTCCAGAGATAATCATCTGAGCGTTGAATGTCGTAAGGTGATTTTCAAGGTCCTCTATCCCCGTGAAAAAGGCAGTTTTAGGTATGATGGAATAAGCTGGCACAGGCTCATCCATGATCTCCTTCGAGAATGGTTTGGGACTATTCCTCGGTGGCAAGTTTAGAGATCGTTCCCTGGTGGAACGTTGGACACGTTGGTGCAAGCTCTTGCGTAATTCCTCATTGGTTTTGCACAACTCCTCATTGGCTTGCACGTGCCCCTCCATTCCTGCCCGAGATGCCTCATTTTTTGCCATCAGACGATTCTGCAGAAGCTTTTGCTCAGCAAAGGCTTTCGCTCGTAGCCTCTCCTGCTCACCCTGACTTCTTCTTGGATCAGCTCTTGGATCCATTCTTGTTCTTGTCTATACTTCTCATATTGGGTTTAGGGTTTAGGGTTCTTGGAGGGCCCTCATGGCATCCATGAGTTGTTGTAAAACATGGGCATCGCCTCCTTTTGATCCTTGTGGGCCTTACCTTGTGTTTCTCATCACGTCAAAAGCCTCAATCACAAATGCGAATGGGATCAAGTTTTATCGTGCCCCACGATGGGCGCCAAATGTTTTCGTGCAGTTGACTTCGGGTAAACTGGATGGGCAAGCTCCATTTCTATTTTGTCTCCTCTTGGTGCACTGGAACAACGCTTCGCTGAGACAAAGGGGACTCTACCTGTTGATCACACTCCGACGACCAAGTCAGTGAGAGAATACACAATAATAATCAGTTTCAATCCCTAGTACTCAGAAACAGCGTACCTTTACCGGGGGTCTCAAGCTCCTTTTATAGATTTCCCTTGAACAACTTCTACTAATGAGAACATAATCTCAACAACAAGCATATAATCATAACAGAAAAACCACCTCTTCACGTGCACCTCTTATCTTTGGGTGCTAACAACAGGAAAATATTTAGTGCACCATTATTCTCGAGTGCTAACAACATTATTCTCAACATATTTTATTTGCATTTAAATTAACGTATGTGTTATAAACAAACATAATATTCTTCTATCTTAACTATCTTTTTCGAGCTTTCTTACCAGTTGATATGATTCCACTAGGTAGATATGATTGATTCTTGACATTCTATGAAATCAACTTGAGTTGGAGATAGCTTAGGCACTTATAATAGAATTGGATCAAGGTTCTATGTTTCAAGAACTCACCAAAACTTGCACCAAACACCAAACTCACATGGAAGATCCATCTATTGTCAATTGAACCGAACAAATTGTGTAAAAATGCAAATGAACCGATTGAAACTCTTAAGAAAGCAAATGAACCGAACAGATTATGAAAAGAAGCTTCAGAACCGAATCAAAACATAAACAAATGAAAACAGCCGAACATAAGTGCAAGAAAAGGAAGATGAACCGAACAAAAGAAACTAAGACATGTTTATGCTTTGTATGATAATGGAGATGAAAGAAAGAAGAACTTATGGAGATGGATGCTTTGGTTTGATGATCACGCCACTTAGAGGATGAAGGCTCCAAGATGAGTGAGCTAGTGCCGCCACTTGAGAGAACCAAATGCACTCAAGATAAGACAAGGTGAAGGAGAAGACAAGTTCTCACAAATTCTCTCTCAAATTGAGTAGAGTTTCTCTATTGCTAATTTCCAATCTGATTTTTACAAAGGCAAGCACCTTTATTTATAGCCTAAGAGGTGCTGAAATGAAAAGCTAATTAAACTCAAATTTCCCCCCAAA
Organism: Phaseolus vulgaris; assembly: GCF_051622355.1. Classification (NCBI taxonomy): domain Eukaryota; kingdom Viridiplantae; phylum Streptophyta; class Magnoliopsida; order Fabales; family Fabaceae; genus Phaseolus; species Phaseolus vulgaris. The sequence continues at coordinate 20,670,014 of NC_143502.1, read as the reverse complement.
TGACATAAAAGTGGCGTCAACTTAGAGCATGAGGAAGGTGTGACTTCCTCTCTTAGTTTGGCACCTCCCTATTACGCCTACACCTCTCTACTAAGCTCACACCCCCTAAGCTTCCTATTATTTTCCTAAACTAAAGACCTAAAGATTCTTTTACAAAAGAGGTGTCTTATGTTTCCCTCTAAGCACCTTCTAACAAAGATATTACAAAAAGAGAAAACAACTTTCCATTATTTCCTAATGCCTTGAATTGACTTCTTGTAAGCCTTTGAGGTGGGTACCAACTCCTTGAGCGTCTAGCACTTGAGCCTCTTCCTCTTCTTGTCCTTGAGTATTGGCCTCCATTTGGTCTTGAACTTGATCTCCATCACCAGTGCTTGGCCGAGCTCTTGGCTCACTCTTTGGACCCATGTTGGCCCGAAAATCGAACTGACCATACCAAAGTGCTTGGATCGAGGTCCCAAACACTCCTATCCAGTACAACATATATTATAATTCCTTATGCAAATGGATATTTATTTTAAAGATATTTTTAAGTGTAATATGAATCTTTTATATATATTGTACAGGCCAGACCTCGGGCCTCGGTCGAAGAAGAGGTCGACATCGGACCTTGGTGGTTCAACAGTAATAATGAGCCACATAAGTTGGGCCCCACAAACAGTATGAGTTAGAAAGACCTAAATCACGAGAGGATCATGCATGGGGGTGTGTATGGTACATTTGGGTACGACACAAGCATGTGTTCCCTAGAGGCGCTAAGGTCCGCGAGGGTTAGGGTTTCCAGGGAAAGACTGCATGCATGACACGTGAATAGTTAGGGCACTCACAGAACAAATGACGCTGCAGCGCTGGTACATGAATAGGTACCCTGGCAGCTATGCTGTTAGAAAGATTGCACTCCAGAAGAGGCAAGTCTTGTGCCGTAGCCGCGCTAAGCTTGTGCAACGCGTCACATGATGCCTCACTAGTGAACCCTAATTCAACTTAAGGAAAGAACCTTGAAGGATAGGGAAGTTGACCTAATACAGCTTATATAAAGGGTGGTAAGAACCCTAGAAAAGGTACGCCGTTTCTAAGACTGAAACTGCTTTACACACTTATTGTTTCTTAGTCCAGTACTGACTTGATCGTCGGAGTGCAATTTATAACTAGGGTCCCCTCTGTCTTAAACATAGTCACTCTCAGCTACCCAAGGAGAGAGCGTAAACCACCAGGAGATAGGAGGAGTCACCATCTGCCTTTGAAGTCAACGACGAATGAGTCAACCGGTAAGAACATATATATATATATTTATTTTGTGATGATTAGTAATAATATAATTATTAGTGGAATGTTAAAGAATAAAAAAATTGAATGAAACTATGAAAATGTAAAAAAAATGACGGGTCACTCGAGCGAAAAATAATTCAAAGTTTAATAATAGAAAAAAAGTGCTTTTAATGGTCATTTTGAATGTTGTAGTTTTATGAGAAAAAAAAAATGTTATAGTTTCTTTTTATATAAAAATACGTTGTGAGAAAAGTGATATAAATGTTCTAAATTAACTCACTAGTAAACATATGTGACCACATGAAATATATATAGTATTGTTGTGATTTTCATATACATTAATCTTTTTATATAGATCATACATATCTAATTAATTTTCACGCTACATCTCTATATGAATGATTTTTTTGTATTTTATATGTGAGTGTTTGTTACACGTATTAGTTATTCTTAAGTAAATTTAGACTTATGCATTACAAAATCATTCTAGCCTTTATACATAATTATTTTTTTAAAAGGTTTAATAAAATATTTTAAAACATAATAATCGATTGTAATAGAATATAATGAATTATCTTGTGTATAAATTTTGTTTAACTAGATAATCAATTATCTTATGCCATAATGAATTATTACAAGTAAAATAATTAATTATTTAAATAATAATAAATTATATAAAATTTCGTTCAGATACAAGCATTATAAATAATCCATTGTAACTAGAAATAATTGATTATATTATTCTTATAAAGTTTCAAGTTCAGAAAAAAAAACTATTATTATTATTATTATTATTAAGTATAATCAAATAACTATGCTTTAAACAATTTATATATACGCTTTTTGATGTACATTACAAATCAATCTTACTTATTTTTATTGTTCTTCAAGGACACTCAAAATGCACTTTTTCCCTATAAATCTTTAAATGGAACTTTTACTTAAAGACATCGAAAAAGAGTATTGAATTTTTTTTCTTCTAATATTTTTTGGATAATTTTCACATTAGGTTATATTTGTCCATATTCTTCTTGAATCCTTATGTGAATTTTTGAACCCTAGATTTAATGTTTCTTATAATATGCTTCTATATATATACATGTATAATAAGTATTATAAATAGAATTTTGAAGAAGTTTGCATTTAATGAGATAATGCAATTTTGCACTTCAAATGCGTGTGATATGAATATGTAAGATAACAACACAAGCTCACTAAATTGTGGTTACGTCTCAGAATAATCAAATAAGTATAAAACTTTCTATGTATTTTTTTTCTCTCATTTTTGTATTCTTTATATTTCTTGAAAAGAAAGAGATTTTAGCTTCTATAGTGTTAATCCTGTAATTAAATGTTTTAAGAATTTTTTCTGAATTTCTATTAATTAAATTAAAAAATTTAAACACTAATTTATCGCTTCTAGACAGTTTAATCTATTTTATAAATAACTAATTTATTAAAAATGTGATCAGGAAAAACTGAATTAATACAATAGAAGATAATGTTTGGAAAGGGAGGAACATGAAGTAAAAAAGGAAAAAAAGAGTGTAATTTGCAATTAGAGCTTGGTGACAAGTTGTATGCCCAGTCAATGACACAGAAAATTATCAAAAAAAAAAGAAAAAAAGAGGATAAATACATCATAGACCAAGTCAAATCACAACCCATTCAATTCATCAAATCACTTTTCAACCCACTCCTCCTATCCTCACCCGCCCGTCATTCGGCGCACCTTCACCTCTTCCTCACATGCTCCCCTCAACCGCGGGTAACTTTAAGATCAACCCTCGCCCCACTCTTTTCTCTCACTCGTTACCTTTTCTCCGTAAAACGAACAAACAAACACGCCTTTCTCTCTTTCTCTATCTCTGTTTTTTTTTCTCTGTTTTTACTTTCTCTCTCTACATTTTCCTCTTATGAGCCCTAACTCGCGGACCCATCGTCGTCGCTAGCTATGTCGCTGAGGAAGGTCTTTCGCTCCCGCAAATTCTCGAGATCGTTCAAGGAGGCGCCGGCGGTGGGGACCGCCGAGGGTGGGATCACCGGAAACGGGGGCGAACACGCGCACGAAAATGGGTGGTCCAACATGCTGCCGGAGATCCTCTGTGAGATCGTGCGGCGCGTCGACGCCGCCGAGGAGCAGTGGCCGAACCGCCAGAACGTAGTGTCGTGCGCGTGCGTGTGCAAGCGCTGGCGCGACATCACGCGTGAGGTCGTGCGAGAGCCTTTGCACACCGGGAAAATCACTTTCCCTTCGTGCCTTAAACAGGTTCGAGTTTCCCTCTTCAAAGAATCTGTCCTTTTTTGTATTTTAATTTATGGGTAGGAAGCATTTTTTATAATTTTTAAATTTCCAGCTGGGATTTTGTTTGTATGAGCCCAGAATTAAATTATTAATGCTTTGTGATTTTTATTTTGATGTTTTTTTTTACCGGTTAATCTCTTTAATTTGATATCTTTTTAAGCATTTGTTGTTTGGTTGTTTGTAAGATGATTGGGTTGTGAATGTTTTGTTAGTGAATTTGGGAATTTTGTTTTAGGGATCGACGGGATTTGTGAATTTTGTTTGTGTAAGATATGGAAACAATTGGTTAGTATCTGAAATTCGGATTGTTGCCCTATTGCATTGGTTTGGTAGAAAGGGTGCTGGTGTGTAACTAGGTAATTATTAATTTTTGAATAAGTGGGTGTTAATAGTTGCAGCTTTATCTTGATGGAAGTGGATAAGATGGGAGAATTGGGAATATGGATCCATTTGTGGGAGAAATTTTCATATGCGTAATAGTGGTCTTGTTTGCCTTTCAGAAATGGGGTGGGTGGGTGGGTGGGGGAGTTTCATTTAACTTTTAATGGATAAGAATCATTCGTTTGCATGATGTGTTTCTGCACTTTGGTCGCTGTCTGACGTTTGCTGAAATACCTGATGTTTTCGCTACATTTCTTTCCTCAGTAAACGATAGTAATTTGTAATTTCGACGAGCATTTTATTTATTTATGATTATTAATGGTTTATTTTGCATTGAATACGGGAGTCTGGGAGGTTTGGAATTTGACAATTTGGTTTTGTGATGACCTGCAGCCCGGACCACGTGAGGTTCCCCATCAGTGTCTTATAAAGCGGAACAAGAAGACCTCAACGTTTTATCTATATCTTGCCCTATCACCATGTAAGTAAGTATTGTATTGGTAAACAGGTTTATTTTTTCTATGGTTGTTTTCTAGGTGGATGAAAATGAATTAGGGCTGGAATTGGATTATCTCCTAACTTTTCCTATGGGGTAGAGCGTTGACAATATGTGCATAGACTAGATCTGGGTACATGGCACCGTCTTATTATTGGTCTAGCATAAAATCAAGCTTTTCTTGTTTGACAAAAGCATGTTTTACTTTTGTGCTTCAAAGCCCCATAAGTTGAAATGGCTATGTAGTTTTGTACACATGTAAGGTGACTGCATGTTTTGTTTATAAATGTTAATGGAAAATATTTGTCAAACTGCATTATTCTGGCCACTTGGTTGACCGGACTGAGTCCAAGATGATTAGCTTTACTCAATTTAGAGAACCTTCCTTGTGCAATTTATTCATCCCGTGTTGTTTGATTACTACCAAAATAAGAAATCTGACAACCAAAAAGGACTTGACTTAGTTCAACAGTGTGCTTTGTTTATGAACAATAATCGGAGGTAGTCCTTAGAAATAGAAGGGGGAAGGATCTATTACTGGTGTTTGCTTGTTGAAATACAATTGGGAATGTACATTTATTAAAAGCAGCTTGGGAAGCTTTATTTTTTACGAAGGGACCTGTAGTAATGGAAGAGAAGGTATTATTTAAGCAGCTTGAGTACAGATGTTCTTATTGATAAGAACATTGGGTATTATGGTGGTTCCTATATCCCACATTGAGTAAGCATGAGATGCTCGCTGGAGCATTTAAGTGCTTGCTTCTCCCTCCTTGATAACTAGCTCTGAGGGTGGATTCCCTAAGTGCTTTCATTCTTGTCAGTTTTATTTGAGGATAGATATATTAGTATTGTAGTAAAGCATGGTTTCCAGAGTTGCTTAATATAATATCAAGTTTCACCTTGGTCCTAGAGAATCTTACATTTCTTATATGTAGTGTGTTTATTTTTTCTTAGGAGAAGGAACTTCAAATTATTCTTATTTTGTTAATCCGGTATATAATTAATTTCATAATAATATGCAGGTCCTGAAATTAATGTTCTTTTGTATTTATTTATATTCGACCTTTCTTAGGTAGAGCTATGTTGAGAGGTCTAGAGGACAATGAGGACATGGTTTATTGAGATAGATTAGCTTTATGCTCTGCTTTTTCCTTTCACATCACACATGTAATATAATGGAAAGTCTCTTGTTGGAGCAGTTCTGGGGTGAAACTGAATAGAATATATTGGCCAATTAATGGTACCAACATTGTTTACTGTAAAAATGTGTTTGGTGGAGCTGAAATTTGAACCTTCAATTGGTTGAATAATCTGAGACTTTTGAAACGTTAGTAAACTAATAATATTATGATTTTTGAGGTGTTGTAATAAATCATGTGTAGTTGATTATAGCCATGAGGGAACTTTCAAATGATGATTGTATGAAGATTATTTTTATCAATACTAAATATAATCTTGATAATGCACTGATCTCTTTTAAGTTTTCTTCGATGTGCTTGAGATTTATGCCTCATTTTGTTCCTCTTTTCTCCCCTATCTATTGTCAGCATTCACAGATAAAGGGAAGTTTCTGCTAGCAGCTAGGAGATATAGGTGCGGTACCCATACCGAGTATATAATCTCTCTTGATGCTGATGATTTATCGCAAGGAAGCAATGCTTATGTTGGAAAGTTAAGGTAACACTCTATCCGAAATAAAAAAGCATTTTTCTCCTTTGTTTTAGTTTAATAGTGAAGTCTAGACTAGACATCTAATATTTGCAAGTAACTGCCATTCTTAGCCTTTAATTATGGACACATACATTTATTGTTTTCAAAATGCTTTAGCTTAGAACTACATATGCTTTAATTGAATCTTTTTTATTTTCTCTTTTGTAATTGAATTTGTTTCTGCTAAATCATGAAACTATCAAATGAGTTCCAGTTTATGTGTTGTCCTTTACTAAGCTGTGTCTAAAGTATTTAAAAAACAAGTTAACAAATGAACTTTTTTTATTTCCTTTGTTTTATATGATTGAGCATAGAGACCTGTCTGAATTACATCCTTCCATTCCATCTACTGTCAAACCTCCTCTTCAAACAATAGAGAAAAATAAAACACTCTTAAACTTTTGAAGGAAATAAAAATGTACAGAGACTGCGGCTCTAAATCACACCTTCAAATGTGCCAGAAAGAGAAACTGGTTTAGAAATTTGGAACTATTGTGGTTGGTCATGATTTACAGTTTGTTTGTCTTGTATTACAGTATTTTGAATAATATGGTTTATATCTTGGGCCAAGTTATACTAATCCTTTAAACCTTCCTAGTCCCCTCATAAACCGAAAGCATTTAATGTTAATGTTGGTCAATTCTTTTGATGCTTCTTAAGTTTCTCTACTAATGAAAGTTGTTACTAAAAAATTTTCACAGCTCGGATTTTCTTGGCACCAACTTCACAATTTATGACAGCCAGCCACCCCATAGTGGTGCAAGACCATCAAGTGGCAGGGCCAGTCGGCGGTTTGCCAGCAAGCAGATAAGCCCGCAAGTTCCTGCAGGTAACTTTGAGGTGGGGCAGGTATCCTACAAGTTCAACCTGTTGAAATCAAGAGGGCCACGGAGAATGGTTTGCTCTTTGAAGTCTCCCGTGACTCCTGTCACACCTACGGGTGAAAGTTCAGATAGCACATCTCTTGATGGCCATAAGATGCACGATAAAGAACACGCTGCTGCTTCTGGCTACACAATCTTGAAGAATAAAGCTCCCAGGTGGCATGAGCATTTGCAATGCTGGTGCTTGAATTTCCATGGTCGTGTGACAGTGGCCTCAGTGAAGAACTTTCAGCTGGTTGCAACAGTGGACCAAAGCCAACCTGGAGGGAAAGGAGATGAGGAAACAGTTCTTCTCCAGTTTGGTAAAGTAGGGGATGATACTTTCACCATGGATTATAGGCAGCCCTTATCTGCTTTCCAGGCTTTTGCCATTTGCTTAACTAGCTTTGGCACTAAACTTGCTTGTGAGTAATATAATTTTGGTGTGGTCACTGCTTATTTATTCCGTGGGAAATGGATGTTTTAAGTGAATAGTTATTTTTTACTCGGCTTTGAGTCCACACATTTGATTGCAGGAAGCTTGTTGTTGTAAATGTTATATCATCAATAGGACATGACATCTTCCATAATCAAATATATTACCTATTCACCCCAATGGTCCACAAATTTTATTTTAATTCACGTTAGTGTAAGCATGTTATGGAACTTTTCTAAGTTCAGTTTCTTTTGCTTAAGGACCACGCACTCGGATTGTGATTCTATTTTTCTGGTAAAACAGATTAGACCAAATAAGGTGGCATTTCAATATTCAATTTCTGTTGTTGACAAATACACGTCACACCAATGTAGTACACGTTCTATTAATCATAAAGCTTTATTTCTTCTCTTTGGTATCCGGTACCTTGTGCTTAGGCGTGGATTATTCTGGATCAGCAATAAAGTGAACAGCATGTGGATTGTTCTAGACAGAAAAGATGTTTCATTTGAGCCCTATATAAGTTCTGTAGTCTAATCTAGTAAATAATTTAGTTATTTTATATCATTTAATTGTAAAAATATGTGTATATTTTTGTAAGAGAAAATATCTTAGGTACTAAAGAGTACGATCATGCTTTATTATGACAAGTAAGTTTGCTGATAAAAAATAATCAAATTCTAATATTTAATTAAATGACAATGTAAAAGTTTTAGGCTTCGTTTCCATTTATTAAACTATATTAAATAAAGTATTCATAATGTCTTTGTGCATTCAAATTTACGTAGGGTTGTTTAGAAAAAAATCTTAAGTTGGTAAGAAATTATAATTTTAAGATGTGTTGAAGCAAAGACAGTACACAACATGGTTTACCTTAGTGCAGAAAATTGTCATGATTGAAGCTGAAGCAACATCATCTGCTTTATGAATGACAATGGATAATGGGTTGGTTGTGGCATAAATGATTTATGAATATTACAGGTATAATTTAGTCTTTTCTAATAACTTTTTTTTTTATTAGGGTTGTTCTAGAATGGGAGTTGGAATTTAGAAAACTATTGAGATCACTCTTCTTCTATTCTGTCAGTCAAACGTATTGTATTTCAACTTTCCTTCTTGTTAGCTCCTTCTTTCTCTCCACTCATTGTACCTCTCGGTCTTTTAGTAACACAGGTTCAAATGGTATCCGCAGAAGGCACTCCGACGCTCAAATCAGTAAAAGTATTCGACGCTCGATTGTCAGAACACGATAGATGATGACGTATCTAGATCTTGAAATAAGTGTTATTTATATTACATTTGGTGAATTTTTCTTATTAGAATAGATCAAAGAGTTGAACCACTTTTAGATATGCTTTACCTATTTTTTAATCACAAATTAATTTTATTTACTTTGTTTATACATAATTGAATGTAAAATATCAATGAGCGAATTGAGAGATGACAATCATATCGGTCAATCCATAGTTGGAATCGATACATATGATCAATCATATGACCTCAAAGGCTACATGGCCATTCCCTTTGCTTAAGGGAAAAGTGATTGAAAAGTTAGGTCCCACCATTTAAATGAAGCTGATTCCATTTAATGAAGAAAATCCATTTAGCAAAATATCTCATAGAGGAGAGAGAAAGAATGACATTTAGAAGCAAATATTTTGTCGTTAGGTCTCTTCGCAGATTTGCTGTCTTCTGATTTGATTTCAAGGTCATTCCATTGTACTGCAACGGTTGGTAAATGCTCACCTTATTTCATTAGGTAGTTCATCTTTTGTCATTAATAATTATTTATCATTTCGAGTTATTCTCTCTCTATATCGGAATCTGTATATATACCAGTTAATGAAAATAACAATGAAATGTGATTGATTGATTTTATTATTTTTTTATGACCAGATTTTGATTATGTTATGTGTTTTATAAAGATATTTATTTAACAATCGCCTAAGAGCAGCTCCTAAAATTTGCTCGAGATTTTTGTTGTTGGATATATTAGGTTTTGAAACAGGATAACAAAAAGAAAATAAATCTTATGGTTTTCATTTTACTTAATCTTCGTCAGTAAACACATAATGTTAGCACATTTTTTTTTAGAATTGACAATTTGCTTTGCAACTTTGGTAAATTAAATTTTACGTTTGTTCTCACATGATTACTTTTAAAATTTAAGGTTGTGTGATGGTCAATTTCTGTGTCAAATCATAATTAAAATGTTTGGCCTTAATTTGTAGGTATGTATGTTTCGTTGAATAGTAATAGTGAATTCTTTTATAAATCAATTAAACGAGTCTAATATTGAATCAATAGCTTCATTGGTTAGTCACTAACAAATGTACTTTTTCTCTTTTAAAAATATTAATTTGAGTTTACCCCTTTCGATTTATTTTTTTATAAAAAAACACATGCTACAAATTACCAAACTAAATGTATGTTAATAGTTTGGTGCAAGCTTCTCTCTGTTATTCTCTCAAGACTTATTTATTTATTTATAACTTTTTGCCAAATTGAGTTCCAAGAGTTATTTATTTATAACTTTGAATTTTATTCAAGATTCTATCCTTAAGGACATCATATATATGGTTGCACAAACTTGATTTATAAAAGAAAAAAAGGGTCATCACAAAGTTTTAGATTCCAAATAAAATGGTACCAGAAAATTCCTTCAAATCACAAGGAATTGGGTGCTGCTGATGAAAGGGAGAAATAAACAGAATTGCTACTGTTTATCTAGCAGAATGTAACTGAGATGCTAAAAAAAAATAAATTCAATTAAAGTATGTGTGTAACTATAAACAACACATTATAATTTGAAGTTTGCATACTCATAAATATGAAACTTTTCCACTTTATTTTCTGGTTTATGAAAAAATAATCGAAGATTTGAAATTTTTTAAAATAATTTATGTTAAAAATACTTAAGGATTATGTAATCTTAAAATTTTTTTTTATTAAGAAAATTTTTTTTAAGATTTTTTTATACTTTTGAATAATGTAATTCGAAAGTTATTCTTTATCGAAAAAATAGTTATGGATTGTAAATTTTGAAAGTTATTTTTTAACTTTAAGATTTTATAATCTAAAAGTAAATTTTCACTTAGAAGTATTTTTTTTTTATGAAAATGATTTTGAAATTACACAATTTTTTTTTTAATTCTGTAGTCCTGTAATTTTCTGAATTGCATAGTCTAGTTTGAAAGTGATTTTTTATTTATTTTGAATTGTCTAATAAAATTTTATTTTAAATTACATAATTTAAAAAGATATATATAAATATTTTTTTTAATTATACAATCTAGATTAGTTCTTTTCTTAAGTTCATCTATGAGATTATATATATATATATATATATATATATATATATATATATATATAAATAAAAAAGGATGGACAACAATGATAAGGAGGTGGCAGCCGAAAACGACAAAAGAACAACCAAAAGAAGTGACGAAAATAAAATAACAGTTTATCGTTTAACCACCTTTACAAAAATCATATAAAAATTATAAGAGTACACAAATAAATAAATGTTTCATCTCGTGAGAGGCCAATTATATATAAGATCAAATAATAGGTGAATAAAAATTAAAAATATCTCTATATATAAACATATAGACATATAGTTGGAAACCTATATTTATTTGATACCTGAATGTTTTTTTCTTTTTAAATAGTTGAAGTCGCAAGATGATTTATGAAAATTCAAAATCTTACAAAGATATGGTTTTATATTGGTTAGACCTCGAACATCAGCATCATATCGGTATCAGATAAATGTTGACGAATTTTTTCTATCAACAATAATAACATTTGTGTTCATGATTAAAAAACATACTGCAAACATCAATAAAAAATAATAAGAAAAAAAAAATCTAATTCACATCTAAAATAATATACTAAAAACGAAAAGTTTTAACATAAGTTATTTAACATATATGTTTATATAATTTTAAGAATTGATTTAACTAATAATTTTTTTAATTTTCGTTAAATTTTAATTTATTTTTTTTAATAAAATAATAGAGGTGTTTTTAACCTTCGTTTAATTTCAAAGGTTTATTTAAAATTTTAGGAATTGATTTAGTTAACGAATTTTTTTTAATTTTCGTTAAGTTTTAAAAATTATTAAATTTTTTTAATAAAATAATAGAGGTGTTTTTAGGTTAAATTTCAAAGGTTTATTTTAAAATTTCAGCAAAATAATAGAGGTTTCATTAACCATCATTAAATTCCAAAGGTTTATTCTAAAACATCAGCAAAATACGAAGTTTTTTTTAACCTTAGTTAAATTTTAAAGGTTTATTCTAAAACCTCAGCAAAATAACGAAGGTTTTCTGAACCTTCGCTAAATTTCAAATGTTCATTTTTAAAATCTCAGCAAAAGAATAAAGATTTTTTTTAACTTTCGTTAAATTTTTAAGATTTATTATAGAACCTTAATAACTCCAAATTTTTCAAACTTCAATAAATAAATCAATATAATTAAATCTATTTATAAATAAATAATTAAAAACTACACAGTTTTAATATATTTTATAACTAAATTCTCTAAAATTTTGAAAGTTCCTCATGCACTTCTCGCAGGCGATAATGGATGCAGTGATACCATCCACATTCGTAGGGCCGAAAGCTACGTTCACTAGTATGGAAGATCCAAAGGCCTATCTCACCGCGTTTCATACGTATATGATGCTGGTTGGCGATTCTGACGCCGTGAGGTGCAAGTTGTTCATGAGCACGTTGGTAGGGACGGCGATAGACTGGTTCATCAGCCTCCCAGACGACCACGTGACTTCGTTTGCACAACTTTCACAGTTGTTCAGGGAGCAATATATCGCGAACCGCACCCCCCACCCAATTCTTACGACCTCTTTGACGTAAGGCAGTATCAGGGGGAGACGTTGAAGGAGTCCGTGAATCGTTTCAGGGCGCAGGTGGTAAAGGTCGCCACCAAGGATGAAACAATGATGGTTCATGCGTTTCGGAAAGGGATTTGTCCTGGCCCTTTCAGTGAATCCCTCATCAGAAACCGCCCCAAGACCTTTGCTGAGATTAGGCGTCGTGCGGTGGTGCACGTCGCAGCAAAAGGTGAAGTGAATGAAAGCGCGCGTGTGTTGTGCCCACGCGCCCACGTGCGCAGCCCATGAGGGTGCATGAAGCTGCAACGGACAAGAAGAGTTAGGGAAGGAAGCGACCCTAAGAGTCTAGAAAGCCCCAGGCTAAGGGACGTGCGAGGGAGAATAAGCCAGTGAGGCACAGTTTCGTGGTGGAGCTGAAGGATCTCATAGCCGTGCCCAACATAGCAGAAAGGCTGAAGATCCCAGCGAAGACTGACTAGGTGCTGGGACCCCACAAGGATGCATTGATGAGAATCAAATAAAGGAGGCTTTTATTAATGAAGGAAGAGGGCATTCACCCTCACATTTGAAGTTCTTCCTTCTAGTCTTCTCAAAATTAAAAGAAGACATAAAATAAAGAGAGGATCAAGCCTAAAGCCAAAGAAGTCTACAAGCTTTCAAGAATGGGCTTCAATTAAATATCTCTCTTTATAGTTTCTTTTAAATTGTAAATAATATAGAATAGTGTTTAGAAAGATGCTTAGAGGGAAACATTAGACACCTCTTTTGTAAAAACATCTCTAGGCTTTAGTTTAGAAAATTCTAGAAGCTTGGGGAGTGAGCTTAGTAAGGGGGCGTAAGCTTAGGAGCATTTTGGGTAGCTTAGGGAATAAGCTATGTAAATTACCAACCCTTGCTCCTATAAAAGGAGGGCTTAGGTCTTTCATAATACAGATTTGAATTTTGAATTAGAGAAACTCTACTCAATTTGAGAGAGAATTGGAGAGCTTTGTGCCTTCCTCACTTAGTCTTATCTTGAGAGTTCTTTGGTTACCTCAAGTGGCGGCATAGCACACTCATCTTGGAGTCTCCATCCTCTAAGTGGCGTGATCATCCAACCAATCCTCCATCTTCATGAGCTTACTCTTCTCCTTCCTTCCTTCTCTTTTTATGTTCATGTCTTAGCTTGTTTCCTTTGTTTTTCAGTTCGGTTTTCTAGTGTTCTTGTTGTTTTGCTTCGGTTCCTTTTTCTATTTGCTGTTCCTCATTGTTTCTTCTTCTTTTCTAGCTTAATTGTTCGCTGCATTTCTGTTCTTATGCATTTTGTTCGGTGCTTTTGCCTTTTCATTCAATTTGTTCGGTTCAATTTGACAATACATGGAACTTCCATATGAGTTTGGGTTTTGGTACTAGTCTTGGTGAGTTCTTGATCATAGAACCTTGATCCAATTCTATCATAAAGTGCCTATCTCATATCCAACTCAAGATGAGTCCATAGAATGTCAAAGAATCATCTCTTCTTTGCTATTGGATTCATATCATGTGGTATCTAGAGTTTAGGTGTGTTCTTGTTTAATTTTGAGTTGTGTTGCACTTTAATTCAAGAGCTCTATAATTCTTGTTGTTTACATTTATGTTTTTAGGCTTATTTTGAGTTTTCTTGCTGTTTTCTTAATTGTGCCTATCATATGTTTGAGTATTTTCCTTTTTGAATCCATACAAGTTTTGTCCTAGTCATGTTTTTTCCATAATTGTCATCACTTCTTGTAGTACTTTTATTGAATTTTTTGTTTCTTGCTTTGGTGTCATATAATTTTTTCTGAGTTTGATATTTGATCCTTTGTGCATTTTCTGTTTTAGATTGAGTTCATACTTGTATTTTAGACCTATACAAGTTCCTATACATCATTTTCCATTATGTCTTTGCTAGTTCTTAATTCTGTTTTTCATTCCTGTTAGGATTTCTCTGTTTTCTGAAAACGTGCTTCTTGTTTTTCCTTATTGCAATTGTTTTACTCACTGGAAAATTCTGAAATTATGGATTTGTGTTCTTCAAAGTGTTAGAAAAGAGTAGAAAAAAGAAGTACTCAAAAATTCAAAGTACACAAAAAATGATAAATAAAATACAAAAAGTGTACAATTCTGCCGAAAAAAATACGGTAATCTGGCAGCGATTTTGAAAAATTTATCTCAATTAATTGGCTTACTTTTTTTGAGTAATTCCAGTGCCATTGTTGAGCTAAGATCTTGAAATTTATGTGGTTAAAATTTCATAATCCAGTTCACTTTATATCGTTCCGGTTAAATCAGTGAACATCAAGCACAGTTTGCATAAAAAATATTTTCCAGTAGCTCTGTTTTTGTTTTCTTCATCCACTCTAGTGCTTTTCTTTAAGTATTCTTTTGTGTGCCTACTTTTTCATTGAGTTCCTTATTTTCTTGCTTTTCTTTTATTCATTACTCTTTGAGTTTGTCATACATCTAGTATTCCTTTTGTTATAGCCTTTTATTGCTTATACCTTTTCTTGCTTGTCTTTCATTTTTTCATTGGTTTTGTGGTGAAGTGCTTTGAAGATTGTGTGCTCTTGCTTTGACATATTTCATTTGAGATTACTCAAGGCCTCAAGATCAGCTTGGTGCAGAGAGTATTCTTTCTTTGAGAGTGATTTTCAGTGCCACTTCACTTCGGCAATTGGTTCCACATTATTTTAGCTCACTTTGTTTTCTTAACTTTGTTTGCTGTTTTGTTGTTTGCTGTTTTCTTTTCCAAATGGCTGCATATTCCAGTGATGAGTATTACAACCAGCATTCTCCTAGCAAAGCTTCTGTCCTTGGTGACTTAAAGGAGGCCAAGCGAGCCCTTACATAAAAAGATGAAGCTATTACACAAAAAGATGAAGCTATTAGACGGTTGGAGGAAAGATTGCAAAGTGCAGCAAGCTAGACCTTCTCATTCTCCCCATGGTTCACGGCATTCTCATAGACCTTCATCAAGAGGATCTTCCAATGATCATGGACGTGAAGAAGAACATAGAAGAAGGAGGCCTCAACCCAACTTTCATGGATATAGACCACCTCATGCTCATGAAGATAAACGTGAAGTGGCTACTACCGTGATGCAAAGGCCAAGCTCCCTTTGGTCAAAATTCCTAGTTTCAATGGGGATAGTGATCCTAATGTGTATCTAGATTGGGAGGCTAAATGTGAACAGATTTTTGACCTCCATGAGATCCTAGATGAGCACAAATATAAGTTAGCCACCTTAGAATTTAGTGACTATGCCAAAGAATGGTGGCATAAAATTGTAATGGACATTATATATCGCAAGAAACCTCCTGTGGTTTCTTGGAATGATTTTAAAGAGTGTATGCGCGCGAGGTTTGTTGCTCCTTCTAGGAAGGAACACTTGTTGAAGTTCCAAAGGCTTCCTCAAGGACATAGTGATGGCATTCTCATGGAGCTCTTCTTGGATGTTGTGAAAAATGGTGCGGAAGCTATGGATTGAGATGTGCAAGATCCTCCTAGGAGTTGTGGTGATCTTGAAGGTGCATGATGAGTATGGAAGAAGGGAGGTTCGGCCAGCCCTTGGATAGATGGTGAAGATGAAGATTAGGTCCTAGAAACTAGGCAAAAGCAATGTATGGCACAATGTGGGCAGCATAACATTACTCTCATTAATCTTGAAAATACAAGTGATGGGCTTCTCCTTTTATAGGCTAAGGAGGCCGTAAATCCTAAGCTAAGAGAAGATGAAATGCTACCTAAATGAAATGGAAATTACTCCACATGGAGCACATGGGCACATGGCCGGCCATGTGAGGCAATGTTCTAGAATATGCACAAAATCTAGGGTAGATCACATGTAAGACAAGTTTATGCTTTCTAACACTACACTAACTACTAAGCCACCCCTAATGGGCCTCCATGTAGCATGCATAAGTTCTTCTCCCTCCAATCCGTTGCTTGACCCATTTGTGCGTGAAGGTGCTTGGTCATGGACCTAGTGATAGGTCCTAGACGGTCTAGGCTTCCTCCTAGACGCTCCTTTTGTAGCCGCCCCTCATCTTATGCTAGACGCTCTCCTCTTGAGTCTAGGCGCTCCCCACATGGGTCTAGACGGTCTAGACTTGGAACTTGGCTTTCATAGTGTGGTGAGCTTGGCCCTCCTCCATCATCCCCTCCCCCTTGGAAAGGATTTGTCCTCAAATCCAGCTCGTCCTCGTCGTCATTGGTACCTACAAATGGAGAAAGATCAATTACATTAAAAGTGTCATGTACTCCATATTCAAGAGGTAGGTCCAATTTGTATGCATTGTTATTGACTCGCTTGAGGACTTGAAAGGGTCCATCACCTCGGGGACTTAGTTTGGACTTCCTTTGAGTTGGAAATCGATCTTTGCGAAGGTGAAGCCAAACTAAGTCTCCTTCCTAAAAAATTATTTCTTTCTTCCCTTTATTGTTGTATTTGGTGTACTTCTCATTTTGTTGTTGTATTTGGATTTTAATCTTCTCATGCATTTTCTTTATAAAATCGGCTTTAATTACTCCTTCCTTATGCACAAATTCTTGTGGATTAGGGAGAGGTAACAAATCCATAGGTGTGAGAGGATTAAATCCATATACTACTTCAAAAGGAGAAGCATTAGTAGTCTTGTGGACTACTCGGTTGTAAGCAAACTCAATGTGGGAAAGATACTCATCCCAAGATTTATGGTTTCCCTTCATGATAGCCCTAAGCATAGTCCCAAGAGATCGGTTGACTACTTCAGTTTGGCCATCCGTTTGAGGATGACAAGAAGTTGAAAATTGTAGTCTTGTTCCAAGTTTGCCCCAAAGAGTTTTCCAAAAGTGGCTTATGAACTTGGGATCTCTATCGGATACTATACTTCTAGGGAGACCATGAAGTCTCACCACTTCTCTAAAGAAGAGTCTAGAAATATTTTGAGCATCATCTACCTTGTGGCAAGGAATAAAATGGGACATCTTGCTAAAACGGTCCACTACCACAAAGATAGAGTCATGACCTCTTGCAGTCTTAGGGAGTCCTAAAATGAAATCCATGCTAATGTCTTCCCAAGGAGCATTTGCAATCGGCAGAGGGGTGTAGAGTCCATGAGGCATTATTCTAGATTTTGCTTTTAAACATGATATGCATCTAGAACAATGTCTTTGGACATCTTTTCTCATGTGTGGCCAACAAAATTTTGCTTTCAAAAGGTCTAGAGTCTTATCAACTCCAAAATGGCCCATGAGTCCCCCCTCATGTGATTCCTTGACAAGGAGTTTCCTATGTGTGCCTTGGGGAATGCAAAGTTTTCCTTCTTTAAAAAGATATCCCTCGGCCACATAGTACCCTCCTTGCGCTCTATGTTGACATTGGGCATAGATGGATGAAAGTTCTTGATCCTCTTGGTAAAGCTCTCTTATGTGATCAAATCCAAGAATTTGGGCACCCAATTTTGAAAAGAGTGTATGCCGTCTTGAAAGAGCATCAACCACTATATTGGCGCTTCCTTTCTTGTATTTGATTACATAAGGAAATTGTTCAAGAAACACCATCCATTTAGCATGTCTCTTGTTGAGCTTGTGTTGGCCCTTTAAATATTTTAAAGACTCGTGATCACTATGGATGACAAATTCTTTGGACACAAGGTAGTGTTCCCAAGTCTTCAGGGCTCGCACAAGAGCATAGAGCTCTTTGTCATAGGTGGGATAGTTGAGGGTGGCACCATGGAGTTTTTCACTAAAATATGCAATGGGGTGTCCACCTTGCAACAATATCGCACCTATGCCTACTCCTGATGCATCACATTCTATCTTAAACGTTTTGGAAAAATTTGGAAGAGCTAGAATTGGTGCATTGGTGAGTTGAGCCTTTAGCCTTTGGAAGGCTTGCTCATGCTTATCATTCCAACATAATGCAACATCTTTTTTTACAAGTTCATTCAAAGGAGAAGCTAGACTTGAAAAATTAGGCACAAACCTTCTATAGAAGCTAGCTAACCCATGAAAACTCCTTACATCACTTACATTTTGTGGAGTGGGCCACTCTCGGATGGCTTTGATTTTCTCAGGGTCAACATGCACCCCTATTTTGTTGACTATGAAACCTAAGAAAACTACACTATCTACACTAAAGGTGCACTTATCCCTATTGGCAAAAAGACTATTTTTCCTAAGCACTAGAAGAACTTCCCTAAGGTGACTTAGATGGTCTTCTAGGGTTTTACTATACACTAGGATATCATCAAAATAAACTACTGCATATTTACCTATGCAATCTCTCAAGGTATGATTCATGAGCCTCATGAATGTACTAGGGGCATTAGTGAGCCCAAAGGGCATCACCAACCACTCATATAATCCAAATTTGGTCTTAAAAGCGGTTTTCCATTCATCACCCTCTTTGATTCTAATTTGGTGATATCCACTTTTAAGGTCAATTTTAGAAAATATGGTTGACCCATGTAGTTCATCAAGCATGTCATCAAGCCTTGGGATTGTATGCCTATACTTGATGGTGATGTTGTTAATTGCTCAACAATCACAACACATGCGCCATTTTCCATCTTTTTTGGGCACCAACAAGACAGGTACAGCACAAGGGCTTAGGCTCTTTTAAACCCAACCCTTCTCCAACAAGTCTTTAACTTGTGATTCTATCTCCTTGGTTTCCTCGGGGTTTGTTCTCTAAGCGGGCCTATTTGGTAGGCTTGCCCCCGGAATGAAGTCAATTTGATGTTCTATACCTCTAATGGGAAGGAGTCCAATGGGTCCCTCATTAGAGAATATATCTTCAAATTCACTTAAAAGTTTTTCTATTTGAGGAGGTAGATTCATGAGTTCATTACTTGTGGCAGTGCATGTAAGTGTTCCTTTACAAAAGACCAGGCTTGGTTGTTCAACAAGAAGCAAATTTTCCAAAACGTTTTCAAAAGGCTTTTCTTGTTGAGCAACCTTGTGGGAAAGAACACTCTTCTCCCACGCCTTCCTATCCCTAAGGATTTTTTCTTTTTCTAGCGCTTTTTTTTTCCTCATCCCTCTTATGTTTCATTTGTATTTGGTCTTTCACCACTTGAGAATGTGGTAAAGGACTAAGTACAAATTTCATATGCTTGTGGGTGAAGGAAATCTCGTTAGTGAGACCATCATGCAAGGTTTTCTTGTCAAATTGCCATGGTCTCCCTAATAAGATGTGGCAAGCTTCCATAGGCACTACATCACATAAAACTTTGTCTTGTAGTTCCCTATGGAAAACTTGATTTCCACTTGCTTATCTACACTTAGTTCCCCATTTTCATTAAGCCATTGTAGTTTGTAAGGTTTTGGGTGAGGAACTACTTGTAGGTTAAGCTTTTCCACCATTCTAGCACTACAACAATTACAACTAGATCCACTATCCACAATGAGGGAACATATGTTTTCTAAAACATTGCATCTTGTATGGAATATGTTCTCCCTTTGTGTTTCTATGGATGTGCTAGGGTGATTGTTGAGGGTTATCCTAATCATAAGCAATTCTCCCTCTAGTGGAGCTACCCTCTCATCCTCTCCCCCTTCCTCTCTTTCACTAACCTCATCCTCGCCACTAGTGTATTCATCTACACCCTTTAAAAACAAAGTCCTTTGGTTTGGGCATTGTGCTTGCACATGCCCTCTACCATAGCACTTAAAACACTTAACATCTCTAGCTCGGATGGGTGGGGTGGAGGTTTCTTTGGTTAAGGGTTTGGTAGGTTCTTTTTGTTTTTCTCTTGATGTGCTACCCTCCCTTCTATATTCTTTCTTGGGATAAAAGCTAGAGTAGGAACTCACCCTTTGACTTGAAGTTTTGCGCAAAATTTGTTGTTCAACTTTAATGCAAAGTTGAACCAAGTCATTCAAGTCTTGGTAGGGAAGGAGTTCTACCCTATCTCTTATCTCAAGTGATAGGCCACTAAGGAACCTAGCAATGGTGGTGTCCTCCTCTTCCCTAATGGATGCTCTCATCATATAGAGCTCCATTTTTTGTCTATACTCTTCCACACTCATGTTCTTTTGTTGGAGTCTTTGGAGCTTGTCCATCAACTCCATATGGTAGTAGGAAGGTATGTGGCGACGTCTTAGGGCTCCCCTAAGGTCATTCCAATATGCAATGGGAGGTTCCCTATGAAGACGTCTTTCTCTTTCGAGAGAGGTCCACCGATACATGGCGTTCCCTTGGAAGCTAAGGGCGACTAGGGGTACCTTGCGTTCTTCACTCACCCTATGGCAAGCAAAGAGTTGTTCTACTTTCATCTCCCAATCTAGGTAGATTTCTACATTCTCCTTACCATGGAAGTGAGGTAGGTCTACTCTAACATCCCTTGGCCCCTCTTGCTCCCTTTGCCTATTTCTTCTAGGGGGTGGTTGGTAATAGTCATTGATTCTAAGGCTCCCCTCCCCTAGAGACTCATTACTTTTAGATGCATGAGTATGAGATTTTTTTGATTTTTGTGACTTCTCTTCTTGGGCTTAGTCAACTCATTAATTTTAGTCTCATTCTCCAATTGTCTAAAAGAAATCATTTTCACAGCTTGTGAAACTTCTTTCAAAAGAGTTTTTATATATTTTACTTCACTTTCAATAGACTTTGGAGAATGAGAAGAAGAAGACATGACTAAAGCTTTGTGTATACAAGTATTTTACCTTGAGAAAATTTAGGAAAGTCAAAGAAGGTAGTTTTCCAGGTAAGGGAGGTGAGTCACAGTGGACTACTTAAATACCAAGCCTTTGCCTTAGCCAAAAACTATCCCTCAATGTCTTCACAGAAAGCTAAATCTTAGTAAACCACTTAGAACACAATTAAGTTGAGAAATCAGATTTTAATGCAAGAAAACAATGCAAGCTAACTAATTAACCAAGCAAGGATTGACAAAGCTTAAACAAAGCAACACAATTGAAAAAGCGAAACTAATTAAGCAAGAGATGCAATTAAAAACAATTAACAATTGCTAAACTAGATAGTTCTACACTAGTCGGCCCTAGGTGAGGCTTCTTGGACACTTGGAGCCCTTGAAGACACACTCACCGTCTAATCACGTAATTAAAGAAGTAATTAACAAAAGTTAAGTTGCAAAGAAAATTAAGAAAACTCCCTTTGTTGATCTTTTTTTGCTATTGGCACTTCCTTGGTTGTCTTTTCTTTGTTGGGTCCTCCAAGTGTTTGTGGTGTTTTTGGTAGGTATTTGTTTCTGCCCTTGCCTTTGTTCCTCTTAGAATTAAGGAATTAATTCTCCAATCCAGCACCTATCAAGCAAGCTAGACCTCACTCAAGTCAAATTTTCACTCAAATAAGCACCAATTGAGAAACAATCCAGCACCAAATTTAGAGGCCAAAGAATTAAAGCAAGAAACAAATTAATTGAAAAAACAGTACCACACAAATGGAGTTAAATTGTGACAACTAGAAAGAGTTCCAAAGAAATATTAGACAAGCAAATAAAGGTACTCAAAGAAAGGTAGGCACACAAAATGGATCCTAAGAATAGCACTAGAATTGATTTCAAAATCAAAAACAGCACCACTGAAAAATTGTTGTGGGCCAGAGAATGTGATTTTCCCCGATTTATGCTGAGCTGTCCTTTTAATATTTGCTTCTCAAAATTTATATGCAAATAATTCAAGATCTTAACTAAATTCTGGCGTTGGTTTCACTCCAAACGCATGAACCATTATTTTTTAATAAATTTTATAAAATCAGTGTTCAGTTACGCCAACTGTAGCGCCAGATTTGCACACTGTTTTTATAATATTTATCATTTTTTTTCTATTGACTCTTTTGAGCTGATTCGTTTTTTGTATTTTCTGTAACACCTCAATCTTGCATAATCCAGAGAATCAGAAATTTCCTATGTAGGAAAATAATTTTCTTAAACAAAACAGCCAGCACAAAGTTATGTAAAACAGGGGATTCTGTAAAAACTGGAAAAAACAGCAAGATACCAAAAGACAAACACAATGGAATTGATGAAAAGGAATTTGTGTAGATCTAAACACAAATATGAACTCAAGCTAAAAATAAAAGGCACCAAAGGATAAAAAACACAGCAGATTTAAATCAAATATTTAGACCAAAATCAAGAAACAAATAAGCCAAACAAAGTACCACTATGATTTGATGACATTTTGGAAAAACATGACTAGACAAAACACATATAGATTCAGAAATTAAAAGACTCAAAGAGCATAAAATGAACCAAATAAAATTGCAATAAGAACTCAAATACCTAAAATAAAAACAGCAACACAAAGTGTATGGAATCCTACCAAAAATTGCACAAAGATTGCTCAAGAACAATTGAACAAGATGCACCGATTGGAATTTCCAAACAGAACACCAATTCAAAGCAAAACTTAAAAAAACAGTAAGACAATATGGAATGTAAAGAACAACAAGGAAATAAGAAGAACTCAAAATGAAAATGACCAAGAACTACTCATCTTTGAAGAACCTATGCTCATGATACCAAATGATGGCATTCTCATGGAGCTCTTCTTGGATGTTGTGAAAAATGGTGCGGAAGCTATGGATTGAGATGTGCAAGATCCTTCTAGGAGTTGTGGTGATCTTGAAGGTGCATGATGAGTATGGAAGAAGGGAGGTTCGGCCAACCCTTGGATAGATGGTGAAGATGAAGATTAGGTCCTAGAAACTAGGCAAAAGCAATGTATGGCACAATGTGGGCAGCATAACATTACTCTCATTAATCTTGAAAATACAAGTGATGGGCTTCTCCTTTTATAGGCTAAGGAGGCCGTAAATCCTAAGCTAAGAGAAGATGAAATGCTACCTAAATGAAATGGAAATTACTCCACATGGAGCACATGGGCACATGGCCGGCCATGTGAGGCAATGTTCTAGAATGTGTACAAGATCTAGGGTAGATCACATGTAAGACAAGTTTACGCTTTCTAACACTACACTAACTACTAAGCCACCCCTAATGGGCCTCCATGTAGCTTGTATAAGTTCTTCTCCCTCCAATCCGTTGCTTGACCCATTTGTGCGTGAAAGTGCTTGGTCATGGACCTAATGATAGGTCCTAGACAGTCCAGGCTTCCTCCTAGACGCTCCTTTTGTAGTCGCCCCTCATCTTGTGCTAGACGCTCTCCTCTTGAGTCTAGACGCTCCCCACATGGGTCTAGACGGTCTAGACTTAGAACTTGGCTTTCATAGTGTGGTGAGCTTGGCCCTCCTCCATCACATAGGATGGTAGATGAATACTTTAAAGATTTTGAAACAACTTTGACTAAAATGAATATGCATGCTAATGAAGAGTCAAAGATAAAATGGTTTATACGTGGTTTGAGAAGCGATATTAGAGAATTTATAGAATTAGATGAGTACTCTTCTTTAAAGCAAGTGCTTCGTATAGCCATCAAGATGGAATTATATCTTTTGAAAACCACTTCTCCAAAAAAAGTTTCTACTACAAATCCTTCTACTCCTAAGTCACCTACCGAAACTTCAAATATCAAATGTTTTAAATGTTTAGGTTTTGGGCACATAGCTCTTCATTGTCCACAAAAGCAAACCTTAATGATAAATGTACCGCCCTGGTAGTCGGAAGTGATGACGTGGCATCAAGCTACTGTATAGGCGTGTTGATGGGACGCCTGGCTGGCAGAAGGGAAGGAAGTCGGGGGGCTCGTGTAGTCGCCGGTTATTAAGTTGGCGTGCTCCGATCTCCAGCACACCAGAACCGGCGGTCACCGGGTTGAAGATGAAGTCGCCAGATGTAAACCCAGGCGACCAAGTGATTAGAGATCGCCGAAACAAGGACATCGCCGAAGATGAAGGCAGTTAGACACTTCCCAGCTGGCCAGAGGATGAGGTCGGGGAACAACTTACTTGAGCATATACGGTGAAACAGGTGGTGCAGATCATGAAGGCGGCCGGCGAGACCACAGGGAAGGTGTGTACGAAGGCACCCGAACTCGCCATCCATAAGAGATCACGCTCCAAGGCAACTATGCACTGAGTAGTATCATGCATAAGTAACTTAGCCAAAGAAGAGTCAGAAGTAGCGCCCAAGTCAAGGATGCTCCAGATGATGGCACGTGTACAGCTGGATGCGAGCCACGTGTCCAGATGTGTAACTGCCAGGAGAGAGAAAGTATCCAGGTATATAAGAGTTTCCAACGAACTTCTGAGGTACGCACGTTCAGATTGTCTTCTTTACGCTTGCGAGTCTTGAGTATACTGAGAGAGAACATTGCACGGTTCCTTCAGAGTTCTTGAGTTTTACTCTTAGTAATTGGTGGTTCAGTCGCTGACTTGGGCGTCGAAGCGTGATCGGCCGCAGCGGCGCCGTTCTGTTCTTTTGCAGGTTCTTGAGGTGAATCGCGGTGAAAGACGGAGGTTGACGCGGCACAGAAGTCGATCCAAGTTTGACGAGGCAAAGCTCCAGCGTTTTGGTCAACAGGCAGGATCATCAGGCGCCCACCGTGGGGCCGTGTAAAACCTGTTCCCATCCGCAACGTGAGTTTTTGGAGGATTCTGCAGTTTCTGTGTGGTTGTGTGCTGGTGCAACCATTGTCCGCTGTTCATCTAGGTTCTTATTCGGTAATTTCGCGTTTTTCCACCGTTCGTTTGGGTTTTTGTTCGGTGAGGTGAAGTTTTCTGCTGCTGACGCGAGATTTGTTCGGTGAGATCTGAGTTCTTTGGCTCGTTTGGTTTTTCGTGGAAGAAGTGTTGGTTTTTGGTGGAGTTGCGGGTTTCTGTGAAGGTTCGTTGTGTTCTTGAGGTTTCTTTCGAAGTGTCGCGAAGTGCTGACCGATTGATCGCTGAATCGATCGTCGCTGAAGAAGGTGTTGTTCATTGCTCTCTGTGATTCGTCAAGATTTCATGAGGAAAATGAGAAGCAACTGCTCAAGTCCAGTTGCGCCCGTTGCTGCTGAAGGCGCCATGACTATGGCGCAGATGGTGGAAATCATGCGTTCGTTGCAGGCGAATGTGGAAGCCTCGCGTATAGAGCAGGCAAGAATGCACGAGGACCTGGTCGCCTCTCGGGCCAGGAATGATGAGCTTAGCAGAGTGACTGAAGAACTGCGTCAAGCTCTTCAGGAGCAGCGAGGGCGTCCAGTCGCTGAAGAGGCCGCGCCGTCAACGCCGCCTCGCGTTTTTCCTATGCCTTTCGCTCAGGCGATTACCGACACGCCTATCCCTGCGAGTGTGGTACCTGTGAAGGCTGTTTTTACCGGCGTGGAGGATCCTGAGGCTCATCTCACCACGTTCCATACGCAGTTGATGCTGTCAGGAGGATCAGACGCCGTGTACTGCAAGATGTTTGTGAGCACACTCCAGGGAACGGCGTTGGAATGGTTTGTGAGCCTGCCTACAGGTCACATAACCAACTTCCAACAGTTTTCAAAGATCTTCGTCGAGCAGTACATCGTGAACAAGGCACCGCCCAGGGTGTCTTATGATTTGTTCGACATAAGGCAGTATCAGGGAGAGTCCCTCAGGGACTACCTGAATCGTTTCGGGGCGCAGATGGTCCGATCGCCGGCCAAAGATGAAGAGATGCTGGTCTACGCATTTAAGAAGGGCGTGCTGCCGGGACCATTCTGCGAGGCATTGATCAGGGCTCACCCTGCCACATTTGCTGAGGTCAGGCGACTTGCGGTGGCCCACATCGCCGATGAGAGTGAGGTCGCCGAGAAGAGGGGAAGCGTGGCTCCCGCTAGGCCACGTGCCCAGACCAGGATCCAGCCACAGAGGGTGCTGGAGACAGCGGCGGCCAGGAGGGATCAGAGGACTCACCATCCTTATGATCCATGGAAGAACAAGGGCAGGGGCCCAGGGCGCCCTCAACCAGCACGCCGGGAGTACAATCGCCCGCCAAAGCACAAGTTTATCATGGGATTGGCGGACCTGATCGCCATTCCCAATATATCAGCTAGGCTGAAGGCGCCCGAGAAGGTGGGCGACAAGGTGCTGGGACTAAAGCCAGACGCCTGGTGTGAGTTCCACCAGGGCTTTGGCCACACCGTGGATTCGTGCTTGGCTTTAGGATACCAGCTCGACGATCTGGTCAAGAGCGGGTTCCTAAACGACTACTTGCTGGACAGAAGGACGGGGGGCGCGTCGAGCTCCCAACCAGCAGGTGGTGAGGCTCAGCAGCACGAGATGCCTACCCACGGGGAAATCCACACCATTGCAGGAGGTTTCTCGGGTGGTGGATGCACCGCGTCACAGAGGAAGAAGTATGCCAGGTCTGTGATGACGGTGGATATGTTTGAAGACCACTCGCCGGATATGGACATTACGTTCACAAAGCAAGATCTTTGGGACGTTGTGCCTCATGACAACGACCCCATAGTCATCTCACTGATCACAACAGGAAGGAAGGTCCACAGGGTTCTGGTGGACCAAGGAAGCTTGGCAGACGTGATGTTCTGGCCGACTTTCACGCAGTTGGAGCTACCCCTTGACCAGCTGAGGCCCTATGGAGGGTGTTTGTATGGTTTCGCTGGTGACCAGGTGGAGGTCAGGGGGTACATTGAGTTGAGGACTACGTTTACAGACGAGGCGGGTTCGAGAACAGAGAAAATCAAGTACCTTGTCGTGAACGCTCCTTCAGCATACAACATTCTGCTGGGAAGGCCCACGCTCAACAGAATAGGCGCTATACCGTCGACCCGGCACATGAAGGTGAAGCTGCCGTCTATGGAGGGGGTGGTGATCACCATCAAGTCCGACCAGAAAGAAGCGAAGAAGTGCTATGAGAATAACCTGAAGAACAAGAGGTCGGTGAGTTACGTGACAACCACCCCGCCTCCTGGTGTGAAGCCCAGATCGACGATAATAGAAGAGACCGCCGGAGGTGACGTGGTGATGGTGGATGCTGAGCTGGGGGAGGGGAACGCCGGTTTAGAGGAAGAAGAGGCAAGGAATCGCCCTGAGGAAGCGAGGGAGCTGGGAATCGCCAGGGCGGTGATCGCCAGAGAAACCAGGCCAAAACCCGTCGAGCAGTGGCTTGAAAGAGAGATCGGAGGAAAGATCTTCAAGCTGGGAAGATCTCTGGAGGTTGAGCTCCAGGACCAGATTGCCAAGGTGATAGAGCGGCATCTGGATGCGTTTGCATGGTCTGCTTCGGACATGCCCGGGATGGATCCCGACTTCTTGTGCCATCATTTGGCGATGGACAATCAGGTCAGACCGGTACGCCAGAGGAGAAGGAAGTTCAACGAGGAGAGGAGGCAGGCGATTAGAGACGGAACCCAGAAGCTCCTCGCTGCAGGCCATATCAGGGAAGTCCAGTACCCTGAGTGGCTGGCTAATGTCGTGCTGGTGAAGAAGAGCAACGGGAAATGGCGCATGTGCGTCGATTTCACTGATCTGAACAAGGCTTGCCCAAAGGACTCGTATCCTTTACCAAGCATAGACGCCCTGGTGGACAGTGCTGCAGGGTGTAAGTTGTTGAGTTTCCTGGACGCCTTCTCGGGGTATAACCAGATCAAGATGCATCCCATGGATGAAGAGAAGACTGCCTTCATGACCGAAAGATCGTGCTACTGCTACAAGGTGATGCCATTTGGGCTGAAGAACGCGGGGGCCACGTACCAGAGGTTGATGGATCGGGTACTTGCACCAATGTTGGGAAGAAATGTGCAAGCGTACGTCGATGACATGGTCATGACCTCGCCAGAAAAGAGCAAGCACGTTGCAGACTTGGAGGAATTGTTCACCACGATCGCCAAGTTCAGGTTAAAGCTGAATCCCGAGAAGTGCATCTTTGGCGTGGAGGCAGGAAAGTTCCTGGGATTTCTCTTAACTGAAAGAGGAATAGAGGCCAACCCGGATAAGTGTGCCGCCATCTTGGCGATGAGGAGCCCGGCCACTGTAAAGGAAGTACAACAGCTTACAGGTTGGATGGCCGCCCTGTCTCGGTTCGTGTCGGCTAGCGGAGAGAAGGGCCATCCATATTTCCAGTGTTTAAGGCGGAATAACAAGTTTGCCTGGACGAAGGAGTGTGAAGAAGCCTTCGTCAGGCTTAAGGAGTATCTGGCGAGCCCGCCGGTTTGTGCAAACCGCTGGTGGGAACCCCTCTCAGGTTGTATTTTGCTGTAACTGAGAGAGCGGTGCTCGCCCAGGACCAAGATCAGGCTCAAAAACCTATTTATTTTGTTAGTAAGGTGCTGCAGGGTCCCGAAACGAGATATCAGGCCCTGGAGAAGGCTGCACTGGCTGTGGTATTTTCGGCGAGGAGGTTGCGCCACTATTTCCACAGTTTTACAATACTGGTGATGACCGACCTGCCCATCCAGAAGGTCTTGAAGAAGCCCGATGTTGCGGGAAGGATGGTGAAGTGGGCAGTGGAGCTGTCGGAGTTTGATATTAAGTATGAGCCCCGAGGCCCGATCAAGGGGCAGATCTTCGCAGACTTCGTGGTCGAGCTCTTGTCTGAAGCAGCACGAGTTGAAGGGGATGACTTCCGTTGGGTGCTTTCAGTGGACGGATCGTCGAACCAGCAAGGTAGCGGTGCTGGGGTCATCTTGGAGGGACCCAACGGCGTGCTAATCGAACAATCTTTGAGGTTTGCCTTCAAGGCCAGCAACAATCAAGCAGAATATGAGGCGCTGATCGCCGGTATCTTGCTGGCCAAGGAGATGGGAGCTAGGGTGCTGATGGCTAAGTGTGACTCGCTGTTAGTCACGGGACAAGTAACGGGCGAGTTCCAGGCTAAAGACCCACAAATGGCGGCTTACCTGGAGTATGTGCAGGAATTGAAGAGTTCCTTTGTCTCCTTTGAAGTAGTGCATGTGCCCAGGGAGCAGAATGCTCGAGCTGACCTGCTAGCCAAGCCCGCCAGTTCGGGCAAGGGGGGTAGGCAGAGGACGGTGATTCAAGAAACTCTGAAGACGCCTAGAGCATTTGTGGCATATCACCTGGTTCTTCAGATAAGCAAGTCGACGGAGAAAGTGGCGAGGAGTCACAGGTCTTTGACTCAAGAGACCTTGAGATCACCAAGAATAAGAAAATGTCGGGGAGAGAGGGTGAACATGACGCAGGTCTGCGCTACACATGAGCCAGACACCTGGGTAACGCAGTACAAGCGATGCCTGGCGGATGGCCTTCTCCCGCTGGATCCGACGGAGGCTAGGAAGGTAAAGAAGAATTCTAGCAAGTTCACAATGATTGATGGCGAGCTGTATAGGTTTGGGTTCACTCACCCACTCCTGGAATGTGTGCATGGCGAGAAATGTACAAGAATTATGGCAGAGCTCCATGAAGGGATATGCGGAAGCCACGTCGGGGGTCGAGCTCTGGCCGCAAGGACTCTCCGTGCAGGTTACTACTGGCCAACAATGAGAGAAGACTACAAGAAGTATGCGCAGTGCTGCAAACAATGCCAGCAGCACGCCGATTGGCACAAGGCGCCTCCCGAGGAGTTGAAGTCGATTTACAGCCCTTGGCCGTTTCATACATGGGGAATCGACATCCTGGGACCATTCCCGCTGGCGATCAGGCAGATGAAGTACTTGGTGGTGGCGATTGAATACTTCACCAAGTGGATCGAAGCAGAACCAGTGGCCCAGATCACCGCACACAAGATCGAGGGTTTCGTGTGGAAAAACATTGTGTGCCGGTTTGGAGTGCCCAAGCGCCTGGTGTCGGACAATGGGACTCAGTTTGCAAGTCACCTGTTGAAGAAGCTGTGCGAAGGGGTGGGAATTCAACAAGTGTTTGCATCCGTCGAGCACCCTCAGAAGAATGGCCAAGTAGAGTCCGCCAATCGGGTGTTGCTAAGAGGTTTGAAGAGAAGACTAGAGAAAGCCAAAGGAAGTTGGGCTGAGGAGGTACCCCGCATAGTCTGGGCGTACCACACCACCGAGCAGTCAGGATCCCATGAGACCCCGTTCAGCCTGGTCTATGGATGCGACACAATGATTCCAGTAGAAATCCAAGAGAGCTCGCCGAGATTCCAGAACTTTGTAGCGGAAGACTCGAATGAGGAAAGAAGGCTGAATCTGGATTTACTGGATGAGGTCAGGGAGGAGGCGAGATTGAAAGCTGAGGCGGTGAAGAGAAGGATTGAACGAAGATATAACTCGAAGGTGATGCCAAGACAGTTCAGAGAGGGCGACCTGGTGATGAGGAAGGCCCACCAGTACGAGATGGAGAATAAGCTGTCGCCTAAGTGGACGGGACCGTTCAGAATAACCGAGGCTCTCGGGAACGGCGCCTACCGCTTAGAGACATTGGAAGGAGGGGCGATTCCTCGCACTTGGAACGCCACGCACCTCAAGTTATATTACAGTTAAGAACTTTGTAAGTAAAAGCAAACACGAAGAGCTTTACAATGTTTTCTGTTAAAACGGTTTGGAGGGGGCACTCTTTTTTCCCTAAGGAGGGTTTTTAATGAGGCCGCCCAATAAAGAAGAGTTTTCAAAGTTTAAAGTGTTTTAGATTGCATGCTTGTTGTTTTCCGAAAGTTTTGAAGAAAGACCTTGTCACTTGTATGTGATTTAAGGCAAGTTGAAGTTATGTTGCATGCTTTCTAAAAAGCTTCTAAGTCCCCATCGTCTTTCGGCGATTGGCGGCATTAGTTAAAGTTAAAGTCCTCATCGTCTTTCGGCGATCGGAGGCACCAGTTAAAAGACCTCAACGCCCTCGCGCGTCCTGAGGCGAGATAAAGACCTCCTCGCCATCGAGCGAGTGCAGGCGAGGAAGAGTAAAAAGTCCTCAGTGCTTCCAGAGGAGAGAAGATGTAGCCTCTGGGGCAATGTAGTGGCACCAGTAAAAAGTCCTCAGTGCTTCCAGAGGAGAGAAGATGTAGCCTCTGGGGCAATGTAGAGGCACCAGCAAAAAGTCCTCAGTGTTTCTGGGGGAGAGAAGATGTAACCCCTGGGGCAATGTAGAGGCACGAGTTAAAGACCTTCTCGCCGATGAACGAGTTCAGGCGAGTTAAAGACCTTCTCGCCGATGAGCGAGTTCAGGCGAGTTAAAGACCTTCTCGCCGATGAGCGAGTTCAGGCAAGATAAAATCCTTCTCGTCTCGAACGAGTTCAGGTATGGTGTAAAGGGTGGAAGAAGTTTGGAGGGTGGCTAAGGTAGGTTCGAAGAGAACGCCTAGCCACCCGGTCTTTGTTCTGAAGCTCAGGGAGGTAGAGAAGGATCCGAAAGGCGCCTCTGCCCCTAGATAAAGGAACAATGGCCAAGTTGTGAAGGGAAGAGGAAGCTGATAATCACCAAGAGTCTTTGGCGACCAGGAGAAATTCAAGCAATGGTGAGAAAGTCAAGACCCGTTTTGATAAAGCAGATTAGATGAGCGGTGTCTTAAGCCATTAGTTGGGTTGAGGTTCGTTATTTGAAGAGCGATTTCACGCTAAGATTCATTACCTTGAGGTTACGATTTGTTAGAGTGTTATTGTTCGGAAACTGATGGTTCGAGGCGGATAGTGTACAATTGCGCTTACGAAGTTACTAAGTTAATTTCATTGAAGTAAATTATACAAGGAGAGATAAGGCAGACAGAGAAGTTGTAAGAAGAAGCACAAAGACTTTATAATAAAGTATGATCAGTTCAAGATACATGAGCAGAAAAGGGAAAATCTATTACAAGCAAATTGGGTAAGAGAAAGGCAGATGAGTAAGTGGTGAAGGGAAGCAGCGAGCGGCTAGTCTTCAGAAGGAACAACCTTCCCGTCCACCACCTCGTTGTTCAGCGACACCATGGAGAGATCCAAGTCGGGGTACAGGCAGGCGAATTGTTCCCGAGCAGCATCGAATCCAGCAGCGAGAATCTGGGCGGAGCTCAGCTCAAGTTCTTCAATCTGTTTCTTTAGCCCCTCGTTCTGCTGCTTCAGTTCTTTAGCCCCCTCCCGAGCTTGAAGAAGGTCTTCAGTAACCTTCTTGGATTCCGCCTGCGCCTGGGCCAGCTTGGTGGTGATCTTCTCATTTTCCTTGTTGGCCTCGGCGAGTTTTGCCATGGTGTCATCTCTCTCCTTTTCGACTTTCCCCAAGAAGACCTCCCGATCTGCTGACCTTTTCTCGAGGTTTTTTACCTTGGCGGCATCTGCTTTGATCAACGCCTCCAGGTCAGCCACTTTGACGCGATAAGGGACCAGCTTGCTCTCCAGCTCGATCTTCTCTTGAGCTAAGAGCTGCACCTTATGGCGTAGATCGGTGGCCTCCTTGCGTGCCTCCCGAAGCTCAGTGCTCATAGCATCCTCCACTCGGGAGTGATCGATCTCCGCGAGCATGAGATTGCAGGATAACTTCTCCGCCTCGATCCTGATTGTGCGATTTTCCTCTTGGAGCATGGAGATGTCATCCTGGAGCTTCTTGCTGGAACTCTCCACAGCTTTGGATATGATGGAGGGGAAGTCCTCCGCCATCATCTTCAGTTTCGCTGAGAAGGGTTCCCACACCCTTTTTACCTCAAGGAAGAGGTTTGCTCGTGGGGGCACCAGGGGAGCGTGCTGCTGGTTTTCGCCACCACCTTCTTGAGCTGGCTGCTGAGTGGGAGCTTCTTGGCGTGGTGGCGACGACAGGGATTCGGTGATGATGATAGGCGAGTTGTGAGCACCTTCACCCCCGCCTGGTGCAGCATCTGCGGTTGAGGCGTTTGAAGGAGGACCCCCTCCAGCTGATACATAGGGTGTGGAGGCGCTCGGGGGGTTCTCCATAAAGTTGGGCTCGGCAGCCTCAACCACAGGAAGCGCAGATGCCAGAGGAACTGCTTGGACTGGCGAGGTGGGAGCTGGGGCAGGAAGCAGTGTTGGAGGTGGAGCTGGTGTGGAAGGTGGTGTTGATGTTGGAAGAGAAGGTGGAGCAGATGGTGAAGAAGGCGCCACCCTCTTCCTCTTGGTGATAAGGCCATCTTCAGTCGCCTCATCGTCTTCTTCGTCATCCTCTTGGACCACCTGAGGGGTTTTCCTCTTTGGCTTCCTGAGGATGAGCTTCTTGCGCTGTTGGGCGGGCTGGGCCTCTAAAGGGGTTGGGCCTTTAGGGGGCGATCTGCCCTGGGCAGCGGCGATCTCCACCACTGAATTTGGCACGGTCTGGGAACCCGACGCCAACCCATGGGCACGGGCGAGCGCCCTCAATTCAGCCAGTTTTCCCTTGCCCAACATACGGTCTGCATGATACAAAGGTACATAGGTTAGCTCAGAGAGAAAGATAAACACATAAGTCAGTATGCAATAAAAGCAGATAAGTGGTGTAGAAAATAAAACCAAAGTCTTGTGCACAACAGACAAGACGCCCAGAAACAGTTAGCAGAAGTAACGTCAAGTGTAATGACTTAGGCACTGAGGTGAGCTCTAACCTATGCGAACTTCGAGTTGATCTTCGAAGAACTCGAAGGAGATAAGCGCAGTGGTGAGGAAGGTGATATTGGCGTCTGCCACGCTCTTCCAGAAGAGGCACAAATCCTTGTCCAAAGCACCCATGCTGTCAGGACTTCTTGGCCTCCTGAAGCTTCCCTTGGCGTCTTTGTTTCCCTTGTTTACCCAGTACAAGGGAAACCCGTCGAGCATCGAGGCATCCTGGTCGTTCTGGCGTACTTGGACAAATTTGCCCTTCCAATCCTTGTAGGATTGCTGGAAGATAGAGAGGATCGACCTCCCAGCAATCCCGTTCAGACTCACCCACAGGCGATCTCCCGGGTGTTTGGCTTCAAAAAGAAAAAGAAAAACGTCCACTGACGCTGGCAGCCCCAGATGTGCGCACATGATCTGGAACGCCCTTACGAACGCCCAGCTGTTGGGATGAAGCTGGGCGGGGGCGATATCGAGCTCGGTTAGCAGCTCTCGCTCGAAACGGGTGAAGGGAAGTCGGAGCTTCACCTTCTTGAATAACGTTGTGTAGAGGAAGCAGAACGACTCGCCACCGCTCACTTTGTCGTCAGCACAGATCGGCTCCTCAGGGTGGCAAGGCAGCACGGTCACCTTGTTATCGTGCTCCTTGTGAAAGGAAAGATCCGACTGATCCCCTTTTCTTATTCGGAGTACCGCCGTTTCAGAGTTTATCGAAGACGTTTCTTTCAGCAGTGCCGAGCTGGCCCAGGGGTATAGCTTTTTGAAATCTGGGGAAGGAATGGAGGCTCCTCCGGCGACTGGTGGAGTAGCCTGAGCCAGGTTAGGGCGGGAGGTTGCAGGCCTCTCAGCCTGGGAAGAAGAAGCACCAGGTGCTCGTGGTGGGTTGTGAGCTTGAGATGAAGGGTTTCGTGACGAGGGAGGAGGATTCGCGGTGGTCTTTGTTCGAGCCATCGCGGAAACTGCAAAGGAAAAAGAAAAGGAAAGGTGATCAGGGTTCGCAGAGGCTGACTCGATCATAAAAGAAGGGTGAAAAACGAACGAACGAAGGTTCGTTGTAACGAAGACGAAGCCCTAAGTTACGAGAAAGGAGAAATAGAAGAAACAGCCCACAGCGTATGCACCAGACAGTTAATGGATGATGCGAATCGGTTAAAATGCAGGAAAAATCAGCAGAAGAAGTAAAGGGAGTACCTTTTTATGATCGGAAGAACGATGAAGGAAGTTGAGGATTCAGGAGGTTGAAGAGCGTCGTGAGTTTTTGCAGAAGAAGCTTGAAGCGTTTGAGAAAGCAAAGAAGTGATGGAACAGTAGAAGTGAAATGGGTTTAAGGGTTTTTCGAATGGGTTTTGGAAGCGCAAACGACAATTAAAGGTAACCGTTGATGGAGCCACGTGTCGAGCGATTGGAAGAGTGTTTGGTGGAGCGTCAGGAAAGCAGAAAGTACAAACGTTTGGAATTCTGCGCCAGCGCCACGTAGATCGGTATTGACGTGACTCCTTTAGTCTTTTCGCTGGACAAGTCTTCGCTTAAGACTGGGGGGCTTGTGTACCGCCCTGGTAGTCGGAAGTGATGACGTGGCATCAAGCTACTGTATAGGCGTGTTGATGGGACGCCTGGCTGGCAGAAGGGAAGGAAGTCGGGGCGCTCGTGTAGTCGCCGGTTATTAAGTTGGCGTGCTCCGATCTCCAGCACACCAGAACCGGCGGTCACCGGGTTGAAGATGAAGTCGCCAGATGTAAACCCAGGCGACCAAGTGATTAGAGATCGCCGAAACAAGGACATCGCCGAAGATGAAGGCAGTTAGACACTTCCCAGCTGGCCAGAGGATGAGGTCGGGGAACAACTTACTTGAGCATATACGGTGAAACAGGTGGTGCAGATCATGAAGGCGGCCGGCGAGACCACAGGGAAGGTGTGTACGAAGGCACCCGAACTCGCCATCCATAAGAGATCACGCTCCAAGGCAACTATGCACTGAGTAGTGATCCTGCCGGCAACTCGAACGTGGAGGAATCGCTTTGTAGCACTCTCTGCCCTGTCTACGCGACTGCGTCTTCTGCAGAATCACCCTCAGAACCTTCTCTTGGATCTCCAAATGTGACCTGCAAAACACACAGACGGCGCCTCTGGCGGCCGTTTGCACTTCGACGATCAAGTTAGTCCACAAAACCACCAAATGAGAAAACTAGTAGTGTGTGTGAAAAACTCTTGCTCTCTGTTTTTCGTATCCCCCTTCTCTCCCTGATTCCTTCTTTTATCTCTCTGTCTCTGTTTCTGGGCATAACAGAATTCTGTTATGCTTTTCTGGCATGTGTCAGAACCCTGTTATGCTTTTCAGAGACAGTGTACCTGCAGAATCAGAGAGTGTGGGTGTCTGTGCGTGTCTGCGCTTGGCTGCGCCTGTTTGTACCCTTAATGGTACGGAGTGCACTTTTGTCTGGACCGCACCCCTCTCAGATGGTGACACGTGGAGGCCTGCAACTCACATCTAACCACACACGTCATTTACTGGAAGGGCTCTAGCGCTTCTCTTTGTGTGCCTAAGTTACGCCCTTGCGGAGTAACTTAGGATATTTCTCCCATCTGGGTAAATCGCATACTCTTTGGAGAACGTCGGGTGTGGCTGGTCTAGGCACACTCACCAAACGTTGCTCTCTGCGTAGGCGACTCACCCTTCACGATGCCACGCACGTAATGGGTTGATGGAATCACCAATCACTGACTGGTTTACTAGTTCCCTCAGGCCACTCTCGTGCATGATTCCCTGAGGTGTGCTCATGCGAGATCCATGCGTAACGCTCTCGCTGGGAACCTCAGTCCCAGTTTAACTGCGTGTAACACGAGACCCCGATGACAATACACCCGATGACTGATCAGTGTTTATTTGCTTCTCGCGTTCTGCCCTCAGGCGTTAGCCTGAGAACTGGTCTGTTGGTGGCCACTTGGTTACTGACCACCGATCACCATTCTGGATGATCTGTCCCCCGACCTCTCTGCCGCCTGATCTGTCGGTGGTCACTTGGTTACTGACCACCGATCACCGCGATCGTCCCCCTGACCTCTCTGCCACCTGGTCCACGTGTCACCCTGCGAGTGGTCCACGTGGTTCTCTGCTGCTGACGTCATCGACTACCGATGACCGATCGGATCACAAGCCCCCAGTCTCGAGTCGAGAACTCGTTCTCAGCGAAGAGACTAAGTGGTCGTGCCCTCAGTCCACGTGGCAAGTGGGACCTCATCACGTGCCACCTCACGTGCTGTTTTTTAACGTTTGAACTTCCTTCCTTAATCTTGCGACACGTGGCCTCATCGACGGCCAGCGTGGTGTGTCGCTAGCGCTTCCCTTATTCAAATTGGCGCGCTCTTTCACTATTCCTTCATCTTCTTCAATCGACTCTCAGACCTTCTGCGAGCTCTTTCTCTGCGCACCCAACTTTCTTCAAGTTTTCTACCTCCAAACCTCTCGCGATCATTCAAAGGTATGGTTTTTCTTCTTCCTGGGCTTATTTGGGTCATCTTTACCGATTGCATTTGTCTTTCTCGTTGTCATGCATTCATCTTCTCTATTTTCCCTCTCTCGACCCGCGCTAGGGTTTCTTCGCGTTCTCGCTCTGACTTCTGCTTCTTCTTCTTCCTCTTTTCACCTGGGCATCCCTCTCTCCTTCGCCCTCTCTGTTTTCACTGAAACATTCATCATTTCCTCTTCTTCCATTCATTCTGACTTTCGTTTTTCCTCCATTTGCAGCTATCTCGCGATGGCTTGCTTGAAACAAACTGCGCGTATAGTTGCCTCATCCTCTGGTGCACAGCCTTCCGCGAGTGCGCCAGCTCCACCACCGCCTGTTGCTACCTCCTTCCATGACAACGCCAGGGTCTACGAATGGGCCTCCCTGGCGTTGCTCGCTGAAACCTCCACTCTACTGCCCCAGGGCCACCTCACGTCCTTGCTGAGCCACAATCCTGATGAGCCTTCCTGCGCCATCGACAGGGAGAATGACTTCAATATCCAAATCCGCATTCCTCCTCGAGGAATGCCCATCTGCGCGGATGACAGGGCCACCAATGGGGTGCCCTTCGTCTTCATCTACTCCGCTATCTTCAAGAGGTTGAAGCTGCGCCTCCCTTTCACCTTCTTCGAAAAGGAGCTGATGATGGAGTTAAACGTCGCGCCTTGCCAACTCCATCCAAATGCCTGGGCCTTCATCCGGGCATTTCAAATCCTCTGCAGTTATTTTGGGCACAACGCCTCCGTGGACGTGTTCCTCTATTTCTTCGAAGCGAAGAACCCTGGGGACAGGTCCTGGGTTAGCCTGAACGGGGTTGCTGGGCGGGTGCTCCTGAGCCTGTACCAGCAATCCTTCAAAGACTGGAAGGGCAGATTCTACATGATATCTGCTACCCCTCAAAGTCCAAATCTGCTTGAGGGGTACCCCCTCTACTGGGTTCCTGGAGTTGAATTCAAGAAATCCAGGGACCTCGAAGCTATGGCCCCCTACGAGCGCGAGCTATGTGGGCTGCTCCTGGGGGCCAAGTACAACTCCGCTCGCCTCATCAAGGATGAATTTGATGTGGTGGCTCTGAAAAAATATATAGGTAGCTCTTCTTGCACCTCTTAGGATACTTGTCTCTTCTCATGCATGTTTTTATGTGTTTTTTGACTTACTTGCATAACTTGGCCAACTAACCCTTCCTTTTCTCGTCTATGCAGACTCAATGTCGGGGAAAGACAGGAGGCTGGCCTTGCTAGAGCTTGCCAAGCGTCGGGGAACCAAGGGCACTGGGTCCTCCTCTTCTACAACTGAGCCCATCGCAGCCCCTCCACTCTCGGTCGCGCCAGCTGAAGGCCCCGAGCAAGGAAAGAAAAGGAAGAGGCTGGTGAAGGCTTCCACTTCACTTGCTGCTGCTGCTACCGCTGCCTCAACTGAAGAGGAGAGCTCTGGCTCTCCTCTTATACACCGTCAGAGGAAGAAGCCAGCAGTTGAGGGGGCTTCGTCTCTCCAGCCTGGAGAGATCGAGGTGGTGGAAGTAGAGGAAGGGTCTCCCTCACCTCCCTGTGCTCAACCTGCCTCAGAGCCCACCTGCCTCCCTTCTCCATGCCAGCAGTTGCCCCCAACTTCTCAACTGCCATCTTCCCCCCCAGCAGGCCAATCACCTGGTCCATCTGCTCATCCTGCTGGGGGTGCTTCTGCCCAAACTAGGGGTGCACCACCACCACTGCTGCCAATCTCTACCGCCACTGCTGAATGTGGTGGGTCCAGCTCGCGCCCAAGCGCTTCTGGGGCCAGCCACGAGAACTTCAGCAGGGTCATTACCCTGGTTCGACAGCTCATAAGCAACCGGGAGCTCGTCGAATGGAATGGTGATGAGGTGGACATGCACCTGGCCAAGCAGGTAGTGCTCTCTCTGGAATTTTCCACCCAGCATCGCAAGCAACTAGCCCTGAAGAAGAGGGTGAAGGATCTTGAGCACGACAAGGAGTCACTGCGAAGTGACTTCGAAGCTGCCCAAGAATCTGTAGAGCTGATGCGGGGCATGGTGGAGAAAGCTAGGAGGGAGTACCTAGCGCAGGTCCAAGAGACCATCAAGACGGAGATCTTGATGGGACAAACTGTTAGCTCTTTGGACTGCGCGATGGTGGAGCTACGGGCCGAGACCTCCTCCCTACGCCAACTGAATTCTCAATTAGTGGGGGAGCTCGAGTCCACCAAAGAAGCAGCTGCTGCTGGGGAGAAGAGACTTGAGGAGGTGGTGGGCAAACTGTCTGAAGCTGCCTCCTCCCTTGCTGCCGTTACCACTGAGAGAGATGCTGCGGAGGCCTCAAAGCAAAAACTGGAGGCGGAGAAGGCTGATTTGATGAACGTGGGTGCTGATGCCCTTACTGATGGATTCGAGCTAGCACTCGAGCAAATCAAATGCGTTCTCCCAGACCTGGACCTCTCGCAGTTCAGCATCTATCACGAAGTGGTGGATGGAAAGCTCATCCCTCCTGCCCCTTAAACTTTCTCCTTCTTGTAAATTTTCACTTCTGCACCACTTTCCTTAGAACTCAAAATTTGTATATAAAACTTGGTTATGAAGATAAACTCCCAATTTGTATGAGCTTCTTCTCTTGTGTTTTTTCTTGAGTTTCACCTTTCTTTACGCAAGCGACTAACTGTTAGCTAGCTTAGGTTCAGCGCGATCTTGAGCTTTGTCTTTCACTTTGCGCACGACTAAGTGTTAACCAGCTTAGGCTTAGCGCGATCTGCTTCTCTTGTTCTTTCGCTTCGCACACGACTAAGTGTTAACTAGCTTAGGCCCAGCGCGATCTGCTTCTCTTGTTCTTGGCCTCTACTTGATCACGACTGGCTATTCCCTTGGCTTGGTGTTTGACAGTCCTCGTGCGCTGCTTTACACCACTAACCAATCACTGACGACTCATCAGTGATCGTTCTTCGATCTTCACCTAGCTTCTCTGTCGCTCTAGCGCTAAGTGCATAGAGAACCTTGACATCGATCGCTCGAGGTGATGCCTTGTTTTGGGGAAATAAAAGTGTTTCTCGCTAACCCCTCTTACTTTCCCCAAGGTCATCACCCTTCGGGGCGTTGAGTCGTTCATTCCCTGCCTCACTCCTGGGGTGAGAAGGGTTTCGGACTAAGAGCTTTACTGGGCCAATATTGGTGCATGCCAAGCGGGTAAGGACATTTTGTCAAACCTTTCCTTTCCCTCCCTTGGTCTTACTAGCACCCCTGGCTTTTCAAACCTTTAACTGCTTGCGCTCACACCTGGGGTGAGGAAGACTTAGATCGGTGCTAGTACTTGCGCCTAGGGCAAGTAGGGCCTAACCAATCACCTGCACTTGCACCTGGGGCAAGGAGGACTTTAACTTTAATACTTGAGCACACTTGATATGCTGGAAATTTTTCTTTAATTGGGTGGCCTCGTTAAAAACCCTCCTTAGGGAAAAAAGTGCCCCCTTGTCTGTTCAACTGTTTCCACCACATACAAAGCATGTATCTTTTAGCGCGAGAACGCCATTACTGTACAACTTTAACTGAAATAAAATTTTAAATGGGTGGCGTTCCACGTTCTGGGGATTGATCCTCCCTCCAAAGTCTCTAGGCGATAGGCTTCGTTCTCCAATGTCTCCACCACTCTGTACGGGCCTGTCCACTTTGGGGATAACTTGTTCTGCATGTCATTCTGGTGCGCCTTTCTCATCACCAGATCACCTTCCTGGAAGCGCCTGGGCCTCACTTTAGAGTTGTGCCTCCGCTCTACTCTTCTCTTCACGGCTTCAGCACTGACTCTGGCCTCTTCTCGCACTTCGTCTAGCAGGTCCAGATTCACCTTACGCTCTTCATTGGACTCTTCAGCAACGAAGTTCAAGAATCTGG
Source organism: Phaseolus vulgaris (assembly GCF_051622355.1). Taxonomy (NCBI): domain Eukaryota; kingdom Viridiplantae; phylum Streptophyta; class Magnoliopsida; order Fabales; family Fabaceae; genus Phaseolus; species Phaseolus vulgaris. The sequence continues at coordinate 20,629,051 of NC_143502.1, read as the reverse complement.
GGGAGCTCTCCTGTATCTCCACAGGAATCATGGCGTCTGTCCTATAGACAAGGCTGAAGGGTGTCTCATGGGTGCTGGACTGTGGGGTGGTGTGATAAGACCATACAATTCTGGGGACCTCCTCTGCCCAGCCTCCTTTGGCCTTGTCTAGTCTTCGCTTCAGCCCCCTGAGCAGTACTCGATTTGCTGACTCCACCTGCCCATTGGTTTGTGGGTGTTCCACTGAAGCGAAAACCTGTTGTATCTTTAACTCTTCACACATCTTCCTCAGCTGATGACTTGTGAACTGGGTGCCATTGTCGGAGACCAGCCTCTTGGGTATTCCGAAGCGGCAGACAATGTTCTTCCAGACGAAGTGCTCTACTTTCTGTGCGGTGATGTGTGCGACTGGCTCTGCCTCCACCCACTTGGTGAAATACTCGATGGCCACGATGAGGAACTTCATCTGCCTTATCGCCAGGGGAAAGGGTCCTAGGATGTCAATCCCCCATGTATGGAATGGCCACGGGCTATGGATGGACCTCAACTCCTCAGGGGGTGCCTTGTGCCAGTCTGCATGCAGTTGACACTGTTTGCAACGCTGAGCAAACCTTATGCAGTCTTCCTTCAGCTTTGGCCAGTAGTACCCCGCGCGGAGTACTCTACTTGCCAAAGCGCGACCACCTACGTGGCTTCCGCACACCCCCTCGTGCAGCTCAGACATGAGTCTGGTGCATTGCTCGCCGTGCACACAGATCTGCACAGGGTGAGAAAATCCAAATCTAAAGAGGTTTCCATCTATGAGAGTAAACTTACTTGAACTCCTCTTTATCCTTTTGGCCTCTGCCGCATCGAGCGGGAGTACACCATCTTCTAAGTATAGCTGGTATGGCGTTATCCAGGTGTCGGGTTCCTTCCCCGCATGGACCTCCATCGACACATCGGTCTTTTACGGTCGCGATCTCACCCTTGGTGCTCTCAGCGTTTCTTGGGTCAACGACCGATGACCGATCGTTAGACGCTCCATTGACTTGTATACATGAAGTACTTGGTTGTCTGACACAAACGCGCGCGGCACCTTCAGGGTCTCCTGAATGACGGTCCTCTGCTTTCCCCCTTTGCCTGAGCTGGCCAGCTTGGCAAGCAGGTCTGCTCTGGCATTTTGCTCTCTTGGCACGTGCACTAATTCAAACTCGGCGAAGGACGTCTCCAGGAGCCGCACATACTCCAGGTAGGCTGCCATTTGGGGATCTTTTGCTTGGAACTCCCCTGTAACCTGCCCGGTGACCAGCAAAGAGTCGCTTTTGGCCAGCAGATTTCTTGCTCCCATTTCTCTTGCTAACAACATTCCTGCGATCAGGGCTTCATACTCCGCCTGATTGTTGCTAGGTTTGAAGGCAAAGCGGAGGGACTGCTCGATCAGTACCCCGTTTGATCCCTCCAGGATGACTCCCGCGCCGCTCCCCTGCTGATTAGAGGAGCCATCCACCGATAATACCCATCAGAAGTCTAATCCTTCCGCAGGTGTCGCGATCGACGACAGCTCGACGACAAAGTCCGCGAACACCTGCCCCTTGATCGGTCCTCGGGGCTCGTACTGGATGTCAAATTCTGACAATTCCACCGCCCATTTGACCATCCTTCCTGCTACATCAGGTTTCTTCAATACGTTCTGGATAGGCAGATCAGTCATCACCACCACTGTGAAGCTGTGGAGGTAATGCCTGAGTCTTCTGGCTGAAAACACCACCGCCAGAGCAGCCTTCTCGAGGGCCTGGTACCTTGTTTCAGGGCCTTGCAGCACCTTACTCACGAAGTAAACAGGCCTCTGGGTCTGGTCTTGCTCTTGCACCAGGACTGAGCTGACTGCTCTCTCCGTCACAGCAAAGTATAGACGAAGAGGGATGCCTACCTGAGGTTTTCGCAAGACTGGTGGGCTCGCCAGATACCCCTTTAACTTGATGAAGGCCTCCTCGCACTCCTGTGTCCAGAGAAATCTGTTGTTGCGTTTGAGACACTGGAAGTATGGGTGACCTTTCTCCCCTCCAGCGGACATAAACCGGGACAAAGCCGCCAAGCGACCGGTGAGCTGCTGCACTTCCTTCACCATCGTTGGGCTCCTCATTGCCACGATCGCCGCACACTTCTCTGGATTAGCTTCGATTCCCCGCTCTGTTAAGAGGAAGCCCAAGAACTTCCCAGCCTCCACACCAAAAATGCATTTCTCAGGGTTGAGCTTCAGCCTGTACTGGGCAATGGTGGTGAATAGCTCTTCCAGATCAACTGCATGATGTTTCTTCTCTTGGGACGTAACCACCATGTCATCTACATAGGCATGTACGTTCCTTCCCAGCATGGGCGAGAGTACCCTATCCATGAGCCGCTGATAGGTAGCCCCCGCGTTCTTTAACCCGAATGGCATGATTTGTAGCAGTAGTAAGACCGTTCCGTCATAAACGCAGTCTTGCACTCATCCATGGGGTGCATCCTGATCTGGTTATACCCCGAGAAAGCGTCCAAGAAGCTGAGTAGCTTTCCCCCCGATGCGCTATCAACTAGAGCATCTATACTGGGTAAGGGGTAAGAATCCTTGGGGCACGCCTTGTTGAGGTCAGTGAAATCCACGCACATTCTCCACTTGCCGCTTGCCTTCTGAACCAGTACCACATTCGCTAGCCACTCGGGGTACTGGATTTCTCTGATGTGCCCTGCGGCAAGGAGCTTCTGCGCTTCGTCGTGGATCACCTTCCTCTTCTCCTCGTTGAATTTCCTTCGCCTCTGTCGCACAGGTCGAACCATAGGGTCCATCGACAGACGATGGCAGAGGAAATCGGGGTCGATTCCTGGCATGTCGGATGCTGACCATGCAAAGGCATTCATGTGCTTCTCAATCACACCCATGATCAGCCTTCGCTCTTCTTCAACGAGGGATCCCCCTAACTTGAACTTTCTCCCCCCAATGTCCACTTCAACCCATCCTTCAGCTGGGTGGGGCCTTCTCTCATTGGCGATGACCGCCCTCGCGATCCCTGACTCGCGAGGAGCGATCGCGCCTCCCTCTTCTTCTTCAACTTGGGCTACCTGGGAGCCCCCCACCGCAGCATCCTCCATCCTCTTAGCGCCCTGTGTCTCCCTGACCACCGATCACTCTTCGCGCACACCTGGTGGTGGTTTCGTGGTGACGTGGCACACACTTCTCTTTTGCTTCAAGCTGTTCTCATAATAGCGTCTTGCCTCAGCCTGATCCGACTTGATGGTTATCACGTTTCCCTCCATCGACGGCAGTTTCAACTTCATGTGCCTCGTTGATGGTATCGCGCCCAACCTATTGAGTGTTGGCCTACCCAACAAAATGTTGTACGCAGAAGGGGCGTTCACCACCAGGTACTTTATCTTTTCAGTGCGGGCTGTCGTTCCGTCAGTGAACGTTGTCCTCAGCTCAATGTATCCCCGCACTTCCACCTGATCTCCGGCAAAACCGTAGAGACACCCGGTATATGGCCTCAGCTGATCAGGTGACAACTGTAACTTGTTGAATGTTGGCGAGAACATGACGTCTGCCGAGCTCCCTTGATCTACAAGTACTCTGTGCACTCGTCTTCCCGCTGTGATGAGAGAAATGACCACAGGGTCGTTGTCGTGCGGGACAACGTCCCGTAGATCAGCCTTCCTGAAGATAATGTCTACTTCAGGGTAATGACTCTCATTTACCGCATCTACCGCCATCACCGATCGAGCGTATCTCCTTCTTTGTGACGCTGTGCATCCCCCACCAGAGAAGCCTCCCGCGATGGTTTGCACTTCCCCATGCACAGGGACTTCATGCTGCTGTTCTCCAGTCTGGGATCCTGACGCGCGATCACCCTGCGGCTCACGCAGGTAATCTGCTAGAAAACCAGACTTCACCAACTCTGCCAGTTGGTGTCCCAGCGCCAAACAGGAGTGAAGTGTATGGCCAAAGGCCTGGTGAAACTCGCACCATTCATTCTTCTTCCTTCCAAGTACCTTATCTGTCTTCTCTGGTACTCGTAGTCTTGCTGCTACAGCAGGAAGGGCGATGAGATCCGCCAATCCCACCATGAAGTTGTATCTCGGGGGTGCGCTATTCTCCCTTGCACGCCCCCTGCTCTGGTCTTTGCCTGGTGCATAGGGACGAGGTTTTTCCCGCACCTTCTTCCCCTCCTTGGCCTCATGCACCCTTGCTTGCTGTGGCTTTCCTTGCCCTCCACGCGGTCTTGGTGGTGCAACACTTCCTCTCTTCTCAGAAACCTCTGTTTCTGCCACTATGTGCGCCACCGCACGTCGTCGGATCTCTGCAAAGGTGCTGGGATGGCTCCTGATGAGAGACTCGCTGAAGGGGCCAGGCAGTACTCCCTTCTTAAACGCGTGCACCAGCATATCTTCATCTTTGCTGGGCAGTCTAACCACTTGTGCTCCAAAGCGGTTGAGGTAGTCTTTCAGCGACTCACCTTGGTACTGGCGCACGTCGAACAAGTCGTATGACACCACTGCAGGTGCCTTGTTGACGATGTATTGCTCGGTGAAAAGCTTCGAAAACTGAGAGAAAGACGTGATATGCCCTTCTGGTAAACTCACGAACCACTCCATGGTGATTCCGCTCAATGTGCTCATGAACATTTTGCAGTACACAGCGTCTGAGCCCCCAGACAACATCATCTGGGTGTGGAACGCCGTCAGATGCGCCTCCGGGTCTTCTACCCCTTTGAACGATGCCTTCACCCCCACCAGGTTGGGAGGCACCATGGTTCCCATGATCTCAGGGGAGAATGGCATGGGGAATGCTCTTGGAGGTGAGGGTTGCCTAGACATTCTTTCGTCAACCACGCGTTCCCTCTGCGCCTGCAACGTCCTTCTCAACTCTTCGTTGACGCGATTCAGCTCGTCGTTCCTGCTCTGCGACGCGGCCAACTCCGCCTGCATCCTCTCTTGTTCAGCTTTTGACGCCGCAGCGTTATCCTGCAGCGTTCGCACCATCTCCAGGACCTGCGCCATTGTCACAGCTCCTTCGTCAGCAGACGGCGCAGGTGATGGTTGTCTGTTTCTAGGCATCTTTCTCTATCAAAGAAACTGATAAAACTCTGGTAAGCTTTAAAACTGTGGTATATATGGGACAACGATTCACCCTTGCCCCACGGTGGGCGCCAAATGATCCTGCCGGCAACTCGAACGTGGAGGAATCGCTTTGTAGCACTCTCTGCCCTGTCTACGTGACTGCGTCTTCTGCAGAATCACCCTCAGAACCTTCTCTTGGATCTCCAAATGTGACCTGCAAAACACACAGACGGCGCCTCTGGCGGCCGTTTGCACTCCGACGATCAAGTTAGTCCACAGAACCACCAAATGAGAAAACTAGTAGTGTGTGTGAAAAACTCTTACTCTCTGTTTTTCGTATCCCCCTTCTCTCCCTGATTCCTTCTTTTATCTCTCTGTCTCTGTTTCTGGGCATAACAGAATTCTGTTATGCTTTTCTGGCATGTGTCAGAACCCTGTTATGCTTTTCAGAGACAGTGTACCTGCAGAATCAGAGAGTGTGGGTGTCTGTGCGTGTCTGCGCTTGGCTGCGCCTGTCTGTACCCTTAATGGTACGGAGTGCACTTTTGTCTGGACCGCACCCCTCTCAGATGGTGACACGTGGAGGCCTGCAACTCACATCTAACCACACACGTCATTTACTGGAAGGGCTCTAGCGCTTCTCTTTGTGTGCCTAAGTTACGCCCTTGCGGAGTAACTTAGGATATTTCTCCCATCTGGGTAAATCGCATACTCTTAGGAGAACGTCGGGTGTGGCTGGTCTAGGCACACTCACCAAACGTTGCTCTCTGCGTAGGCGACTCACCCTTCACGATGCCACGCACGTAATGGGTTGAGGGAATCACCAATCACTGACTGGTTTACTAGTTCCCTCAGGCCACTCTCGTGCATGATTCCCTGAGGTGTGCTCATGCGAGATCCATGTGTAACGCTCTCGCTGGGAACCTCAGTCCCAGTTTAACTGCGTGTAACACGAGACCCCGATGACAATACACCCGATGACTGATCAGTGTTTATTTGCTTCTCGCGTTCTGCCCTCAGGCGTTAGCCTGAGAACTGGTCTGTTGGTGGCCACTTGGTTACTGACCACCGATCACCATTCTGGATGATCTGTCCCCCGACCTCTCTGCCGCCTGATCTATCGGTGGTCACTTGGTTACTGACCACCGATCACCGCTCTTGGCGATCGTCCCTCTGACCTCTCTGCCACCTGGTCCACGTGTCACCCTGCGAGTGGTCCACGTGGTTCTCTGCTGCTGACGTCATCGACTACCGATGACCGATCGGATCAAGTAGTATCATGCATAAGTAACTTAGCCAAAGAAGAGTCAGAAGTAGCACCCAAGTCAAGGATGCTCCAGATGATGGCACGTGTACAGCTGGATGCGAGCCACGTGTCCAGATGTGTATCTGCCAGGAGAGAGAAAGTATCCAGGTATATAAGAGTTTCCAACGAACTTCTGAGGTACGCACGTTCAGATTGTCTTCTTTACGCTTGCGAGTCTTGAGTATACTGAGAGAGAACATTGCACGGTTCCTTCAGAGTTCTTGAGTTTTACTCTTAGTAATTGGTGGTTCAGTCGCTGACTTGGGCGTCGGAGCGTGATCGGCCGCAGCGGCGCCGTTCTGTTCTTTTGCAGGTTCTTGAGGTGAATCGCGGTGAAAGACGGAGGTTGACGCGGCGCAGAAGTCGATCCAAGTTTGACGAGGCAAAGCTCCATCGTTTTGGTCAACAGGCAGGATCAATAAACAAGGTAAAACAAGACCTAACTCACCCACATACCACAAGTAAATATGAAAAAGACAAAGAAGGCCAAGTTGACATGGGTCTTATCCTTTCACCTCCAAGGTGTTTTCCTTCCTTATCTTTTTCATTACCCAAGGTTCCTATTTCAACACCATCTTGGTTCAAAAATGTTAGGCATGATTTTATACCTCCTAATGGTTCTCACCATTTAAGAGGTCTTTTTCCAAAACATATCGTCATTCCCAAACATATTTTTCCAACTTGGTCGATTTCTAGAACCTCCTTTTTTTGAAATTCCTTTGTTTCCAAATGCTAAGTCATGTTTACCTTTTTCTTCCACTTTTAAGTATAAAAATAAACTGACTTTGTTATATGCAGGGATTCAGAATTCGTGGACGAATTCTCTCCAACTCGAGGAGTATGATGAGAATCAAATAAAGGAGGCTTTTATTAATGAAGGAAGAGGGCATTCACCCTCACATTTGAAGTTCTTCCTTCTAGTCTTCTCAAAATTAAAAGAAGACATAAAATAAAGAGAGGATCAAGCCTAAAGCCAAAGAAGTCTACAAGCTTTCAAGAATGAGCTTCAATTAAATATCTCTCTTTATAGTTTCTTTTAAATTGTAAATAATATAGAATAGTGTTTAGAAAAATGCTTAGAGGGAAACATTAGACACCTCTTTTGTAAAAACATCTCTAGGCTTTAGTTTAGAAAATTCTAGAAGCTTGGGGAGTGAGCTTAGTAAGGGGGGCGTAAGCTTAGGAGCATTTTGGGTAGCTTAGGGAATAAGCTATGTAAATTACCAACCCTTGCTCCTATAAAAGGAGGGCTTAGGTCCTTCATAATACAAATTTGAATTTTGAATTAGAGAAACTCTACTCAATTTGAGAGAGAATTGGAGAGCTTTATGCCTTCCTCACTTAGTTTTATCTTGAGAGTTCTTTGGTTACCTCAAGTGGCGGCATGGCACACTCATCTTGGAGTCTCCATCCTCTAAGTGGCGTGATCATCCAACCAATCCTCCATCTTCATGAGCTTTCTCTTCTCCTTCCTTCCTTCTCTTTTTATGTTCATGTCTTAGCTTGTTTCCTTTGTTTTTCAGTTCGGTTTTCTAGTGTTCTTGTTGTTTTGCTTCGGTTCCTTTTTCTATTTGCTGTTTCTCATTGTTTCTTCTTCTTTTCTAGCTTAATTGTTCGGTGCATTTCTGTTCTTATGCATTTTGTTCGGTGCTTTTGCCTTTTCATTCAATTTGTTCGGTTCAATTTGACAATACATGGAACTTCCATATGAGTTTGGGTTTTGGTACTAGTCTTGGTGAGTTCTTGATCATAGAACCTTGATCCAATTCTATCATAAAGTGCCTATCTCATATCCAACTCAAGATGATTCCTAAGAATGTCAAGAATCGTTCATATTGTGCTATTGGAATCATATCATGCATGGTGCGAGTTTCACCAGGCGTTCGGTCACCCCATATGCAACTGCTTGGTGTTGGGGCATCAGTTGGACGAGTTGGTGAAGAGCGGGTTTCTAAATGACTATTTGGTAGAGTCACAACAACGTTAGGGGAAGATCAGGGGCATGAGATGCCTGTTCATGAGGAGATCCATACGATCTCAGGTGGATTCTCAAGAGGTGGTTGTACCTCCTCTCAGCGCAAGAGGTATACACGTTTCGTGATGTCGGTAAAAGCGCAGGTGGTGGATGACGTGCTCGATGTTGACTTGGCTTTCACGAAGGTCGACCTTCACGACGTCATCCCACATGATAATGACCCTGTGTGATTTCGGTGGTAACTGCAGGGAGGAAGGTGCACAAGGTATTAGTGGACCAGGGCAGTTCAACGGATGTAATGTTTTAGTCCACCTTTAACAAGTTGCAGTTGTCTCCTGACCAGCTCAGACCTATATTGGGTGCTTGTACGGATTTGCGGGGGATCAGGTGGAAGTGCAGGGGTATTTGGAGCTGAAGACTACCTTTACAGATGGCTCCGCATCTCGCACAGAGAATATCAGGTATCTAGTGGTTAACGCACACTCGGCTTATAATGTCTTGTTGGGAAGGCCAGCTCTAAACAGGTTAAGGGCGATGGTGATCAAGTTCGACCAACAAGAGGTCAAGAGATGCTATGAGAACAGTCTCAAGGCCCAGAGGGGGGTGTTCATGGTGGTGGAGCGCCTGCCCATCAAAGATGATTGCGCGGGAGTTGCACGCGCAGAAAGTGCTCGAGAGAGGCGACCCGAGCCAGTTGGGAACATGGTGGAAAGGAAGATTGGTGGCAAGACGTTTAAGCTAGGTAAGTCATTGGACCAAGTAGAGCAAGACCAGGTGGCTGGGGTGATAGCGTGTCATCTGGACGCTTTCGCATGGTCCGCCTGGGACATGCCAGGGATAGACCCGGACTTCTTGTGCCATCGCCTCACTATGGATACTAAGGTAAGGCCCGTTTGCCAGAGAAGAAGGAAGCTCAACGAAGAGAGGCGTCTGGTCATCCAGGAAGAGACGAAGAAGTTGTTGAACGTTGGCCAAATCAGGGAAATTCAATACCCTGAGTGGTTGGCGAACGTGGTCTTAGTAAAGAAGGCTAATGGGAAGTGGAGGATGTGCGTAGACTTCACTAATCTCAACAAGGTGTGCCCTAAAGACTCGTACCCCCTACCCAGTATCGACGCCTTGGTAGACAGCGCCTCGGGTTGTAGGATGCTCAGTTTCCTAGACGCGTTCTCAGGGTATAATCAGATCAAGATGTACCCAGGGACGAGTGCAAAACGACATTTATGACCGAGACATCCTGCTACTATTATACAGTGATGCCATTCGGTCTGAAGAATGCAAGAGCCACCTACCAGAGGCTGATGGACAGGCTCCTTGCACCCATGTTTGGGAGAAACGTCCACGCCTACGTAGATGATATGGTGGTGACCTCGCAGGAGAGGGGCTAGCACGTAGCTGACCTGGAAGAGCTATTTGCTACAATCGCGAAGTACCGCTTGAAGTTAAACCCCGAAAAGTGTGTGTTCGGGGTCGAGGCAGGGAAGTTTTTGGGTTTGCTACTCACCGAGCGTGGGATAGAGGCAAACCTAGAAAAGTGTGCGACAATTCTTGCTATGAGGAGCCCTGCCTCGGTAAAGGAGGTGTAGCAGCTGACGGGGCGGATGGCGGCCTTGTCCAGATTTGTATTCGCTGGAGGGGACAAGGGCCACCCTTATTTCTAGTGTTTGAGGAGAAACAACCGGTTCGTGTGGACCGTAGAGTGTGAGGAGGCATTCCTCAAGTTAAAGGAGTATCTGACCGCTCCTCCCGTGCTGTGCAAGCCACAGTTGGGCGTACCGCTCCGGCTGTATTTTGCAATAACGGAGCAAGCGATCAGCTCAGTCCTCGTTCAGGAGTAGGACCAGACGCAAATGCCAGTATACTTTGTAAGCAAGGTATTGCAGGGGCGAGAGGTGAGGTATCATGCCCTGGAGAAAGCGGCCCTAACCGTGGTGTTCGCGGCCAAGAGGCTTCTCCATTACTTCCAGAGCTTCACGGTGGTGGTAATGACGAACTTACCTATCTAGAAGGTGCTACAGAAGCCAGACGTAGCATGAAGAATGGTGCCCTGGGCGGTGGAGCTCTCGGAGTTCGACATTCATTATGAGCCCCGAGGCCCCATCAAGGGCAAGGTGTACGCAAATTTTGTAGTAGAACTCTCCTCAGGAGGAGCGCAACCAGAAGAGGAGGTCAGTTTTAGGTGGGTGCTCTCGGTGGATGGGTCCTCCAATCAGCAAGGGAGTGGAGCGGGTGTAATATTGGAAGGACCGACCAGACTGTTGATTGAGCAGGCCCTGAGGTTTACTTTTAAGGCAAGCAACAACCAGGCGGAGTACGAAGCCCTCATAGCTGGGATGCTCCTAGCCAAGGAGATGGGGGCACGCAGTTTACTAGTAAAGAGTGATTCCCAGCTAGTTACGGGTCAAGTCACCGGGGAGTACCAGGCCAAGGACCCACAGATGGTCGCGTACCTAGGGTATGTCCAAGTCTTGAGGAAGGCGTTCGCGGTGTTTGAGCTAGTGCACGTCCCAAGGGAGCAGAATGCTCGTGCTGACCTACTCGCCAAGTTGGCCAGTTTGGGCAAGGGGGGAAGGTAGAGGACGGTGATTCAAGAAACCCTCAAAACACCACGAACGTTTGTCGTTGATAACATGGTAGGTGTCCATCAGATCAGCACGTTTAAGGGAAGGGCGAGGAGTCACCGGTCGTTGACTCAAGAGACTCTAAGGACGTCCAGTGTGAGCGCCTACCCGATCTCGATGGAAAGGGAAGATCCCATGCAAGTATGCGTAGTTGAAGAGGAGGATACGTGGATGACGCCCTATAGGCGCTACCTTGCTGATGGGATACTTCCACTGGAGTTCGCGGAGTCCAAGAAGATAAAGAAGAACTCTGCCAAGTACACCCTTATCGATGGCGAACTGTATAGGCATGGTTTCACCCACCCGATTCTAGTGTGCGTTAGCGGAGACCAATGTACACGTATAATGGAAGAGCTCCATGAGGGGATTTGTGGTAGTCACGTGGGAGGACGGTCCTTGGCGTCGAAGGTTGTCCGTGCAGGTTACTACTGGCTCACAATGAGAGAAGATTGTATAAAGCACACCCAGCGGTGTAAACAGTGTCAACAACACGCCGACTAGCATAAGGCGCCACCATAAGAGTTGAGGTCGATTTACAGCCCATGGCCTTTCCACACGTGGGGTATCGACATTCTGGGGCCCTTCCCCTTGGCAATAAGGCAGATGAAGTATCTGGTAGTGGCTATCAAATACTTCACGAAGTGGATCGAAGCTGAGCCGGTCGCACAGATTACAACCCACAAGGTACAACACTTCGTATGGAAGAATATAGTATGTCGCTTTGGCGTGCTGAGGCGTCTCGTCTCTGATAACGGTACGCAGTTTGCAAGCCAGCAGCTGGGCAAGTTGTGTACAGAGGTCAGGATAAAGTAGGTGTTCGCATCGGTTGAGCACCCCCAGACAAATGGGCAGGTAGAATCCACCAACAGAGTCCTACTCAGAGGGCTGAAGAGAAGACTCGAGAAAGCTAAAGGGACCTGGGCGGAAGAGGTTCCCAGAATAGTGTGGGCCTACCACACCATGCCTCAGTCCACCACTGGAGAAACACCTTTCAGCTTGGTGTACGGGTCGGACGCGATGATTCCAATTGAGATTCAGGAGAGCTCGCCACACTTTCAGAGTTTCGTGGCCGAGGAGTCTAATGAAGAAAGGAAGGTGAACCTGGATCTACTGGACGAAGTAAGAAAGGAGGCAAGGATCAAAGCTGAGGCAGTAAAGAGAAGGGTATAGCATAAGCATAGCTCCAAGATAAAGCCCCGACACTTCCAAGTCGCTGACCTAGTAATGCGGAAGGCTCACCCATACCAGTTGGAGAACAAGCTGTCCCCCAAGTGGACTGGCCCCTTTAGGGTGACGAAAGTCCTGGGAAACGGGGCGTACAGGCTTGAGATCTTGGAGGGAGGCCCCATTCCTCGTACCTGGAATGCAGCCAACCTCAAGTTTTATTTCAGTTAAAAACTCTTGCATTGTATACAGTTTAAGGGGACACTCTTTTTCCCTTACAAGGGTTTTTTAATGAGGTCACCCAATAAAAAATTACATTTACAAGTATTCCTGAGTTTTCTGTACAATGCAGGGGAGAATGTCGTCGCTCTGGTGTTTAGACACCTCGATAGGTAGTGGCAGCCTCTTTCGGGGCGCCTTCTCCTTGAGCGTGGGCGCCAAGCGCGGACAACACGGTTCAGTAAGAAACGAACCTGTTACCTTGGTGTTTAGACACCTCAAGGAAGAATGGCAGTGCCTTGTGGTACGCCCCATCTCGAGCGTGGGCATCAAGCATAACTAGCAAAATTCCTGGTGATGAACTGGTCGCCTTGGTGTTTAGACACCTCGAGAGGGAGTGGCGATATCCTTCGGGACGCCTCCGCCTCGTGCGTGGGCACCAAGTGCATTGGTCGTCTTGGTGTTTAGACACCTCGCAGGGGAAGGCAGCTCCCTTTGGGAAGCCTCCTCCTCGAGCATGGGCACCAAGTGCACCGGTCGTCTAGGTGTTTAGACACTTCAAGGGAAGCAACAGTCTTCTTTGGAATGCCTCCTCCTTGAGTGTAGGCACCAAGTACGAACAGTAGGCTTCGGCCAGTTAAGTCCTCCTTCGCCTCTGAGCGAAGACGAAGCCAGAGACGCGCCTTGAGGGTAGACGCCCCAGGACAGCAAAATACAAGTAAGTATCAAGCAAAGAAGTTCTTTGTCCAAAGCAAGAGGTGAAGATAAGCACAACCGAAGGTTCACGCATGCTCGCTGCCTTCACAAGTAGTTAAGCAAGTTAAAGGAAGAGGGCGTAAGGGCGTGCTACCTAAAGATCAAAGTCTTAAAGAATCTCAAGAACATCGTGTGAAGTTAGCATCAGAGCGCTGTTAGCAAAAGCGGCAAGTAAAGGCACAAGCGGAGATAAGCAAAACATCTAAATTAAGGTACAAGTTACATTCAAAGTTATAAATGTTCTTAAGCATAAGATTTTAAAGCTTAAAAGACTAAGTGGCATTCTGTTGAGAACGCCTTGGCACGATCTGTCCGTCGACAATGTGGTTCCCTGTGGCAAAAGGCGAAGTGTCCATCTCAGGATGTTTGTAAACCACCTGAGCAAGGGCATCTTCAAACCCAGCATCATAAGCATCAGCAGCATCGTCAAGGAGTTTCACCTTGGCCTTCTCAAAGTCTTCAGCTTGGACAGTGAGCTCCACCTTAGTCTTCTCGAGGGCTTCGACCTTCTCAGTAAGCTCATCTTTGGTTCTCTCGAGGGCTTCAGTTTTCTCGGTGAGCTCAGCTTCCACCCTACCCAGATGCACCTCCCGGGCAATAGAGCGTTCCTCGAGATTGGCCATTTTGGCTTTGTTGGCCTCAACTTCTTCTTTGAGCTCCACCACCTCAGCACGTGGTGGCACCACTTTGTTGAGCAAGGTGGTGTACTTTTGGCATTCATCGTGAAGCTTCTTGTTGGCCTCCAGCTCAGCTTTTCAAAGAACGCCCAGCTCTTGGTTTAGTGCAGTTTCCCGAACGTAGAAGCTTTGAGCTTGTTTTGTCAGTTGCTCTTTCACCAAGGTTAGCTCTTCTGCCAGGGTTTGTTGCTCTTTGGCCTTCAACTCAGCCTCGTGGGAAAAGGATTTGGCACGAGCTAAGAGTTCCCCGGCTGAGAGTCAAGCTCTCCGGCACTGCCTCATGAGCAGAGCTCCCTGCGGCCCCTTTCTGGTAGCCTTTTAGGATTTGCTGAAGGACCAAGGGAAGCTCAAGCGTGGGGGCTGGCTTAGGTACGCTCTCGGCCCCATCTTCGAGTGCAAGAAGGTTGGGAAGAGAGGAAGCACTAGGAGGGTTGTCCCTGAGTGAGACAGGGCGCCTGGCAGAAGAAGAGTGAAAAGTGGCTACCATTGTGGATTTCCGCCTCTTGAAGGCAAGGCCCTCCACGATGTCCTCATCTTCGTCTGAACCTATGAGCACCACCCCTTTGTTTTTCTCTAGGGGGGCTGGAGGTGGGGAAGCCCTGACTATTGCCAAGGGCACCGCCGCAATGGGAACTGGAGAAGTGGGGGGAGGAGCAGCTTATGGAGAAGTAGGGGTGGGGGTGGTTTGAGAGGAAGAGGGTAGAGGAGCAGGCTGGGAGGCAGGACGTGGAGAGGCACCTGCCTTAGCAGTTGCGTCATCACGAGTGGACAAGACCTCAGCCAGCCTAGCCCTCTTCTCTGCGTTCAACACCATGCCTGTACCAAAGAAGAAGAGATAAGGACCAAGTAAACAAGAAAGAATCAGAGAATCAGTACAAATATAGGTTAGCAGATAAAGGAGAGCCATAAGTATAGTAGTGCATGAAGAAGATTAGGAATGGACTCCTATACCAATATAGCCAGCGAGCCCAATTGGGCTATATTCGTTCTTGATAAATTTTACAGTATTGAAAATCACCCCAGGCTGGCCAAAACCTGGCATACCCTGCGATCAGCTTAAGAGAGCTCATCCAAGGTCTTGGCCTTCTTGAGTTTGAGCTTCTCCACCCAGTATAGGTGAAATCCATCAAGGGCAGTGTAGTCACACTCAGAGCAGCATACCCTGAAGAATTTTCCTTTAAATCCTTTATAGGATTGCTGGAATAGAGTGAGGATAACTCTCCCAGTTATCCCGTTGAAGCTAACCCAGAGGTTCTTCCTAGGGCTTTTAGCTTCGAAGAAGTGTAGAAAAACATCTACTGAGGGGGCATGGCTGAAAAAGTTGCAGAGGATGGAGAAGGCCCTGATGAAGGCCCAACTGTTGCGATGCAGCTGAGTCGGGGCAACGTTGATCTCAGTTAGAAGCTCCCTCTCAAAGCTGTTGAAAGGGAGGCGCTGCCTAATGCGCTTAAAGACGGTTTAGTAAAAAAAGAAGAACGGCTCCCCGTCGTTGGCGCAGTTATCTACGCAGACTGGTTGATAAGAGTCAAGTAAAGGAGGTTTTTATTAATGAAGGAAGAGGCAATTCACCATCACACTTGAAGTTCTTCCTTCTAGTCTTCTCAAAATTAAAAGAAGACATAAAATAAAGAGAGGCCCAAGCCCAAACCCAAGTCCATCTTATGAAGGGCAAGGCCAAGTATTAAATAATAAAGAATATTGTTGAAGGTGCTTAGAGGGAAACATTAGAAACCTCTATTGTTAAAGCATCTTTTAGTCTTTAGTTAAGAGTCTTAGGGGGGGTGTGTTAGTAGATAGGTGTAGGAGTAAATAAGGAGGTGCCAAAGTGAGAGAAGGGATCACACCTTCCTCATGCTTTGTTTTAGGCGCAAATTCTAGAAGCTTTTTAGGAGGGAGTTTTTGAATATGTGTAGCTTACATTTCAGCACCTTAGGCTATAAATTAAGGTGCAGCCCTTGTATTTTTCAGATTGGAATTAATCTAAGAAAACTCTACTCAAATTTTGAGTGAACTTTGGAAAGCTTTTGGAGCCTTCTTCTCTAGTCTTATCTTGATGGATCAATGGAGTCCTCAAGTGGCGGCATCACTCTCATCTAGGAGCATTCCACACTTCTAGTGGCGAGATCATCCATCATCCTTCCATCTTCATGAGCAATTCTCTTCTCCTTCCTTCCTTCTTTGTTAATTCCATGTCTTAGCTTGTTCCTTGTTGTTTTTGGTTCGGCATTTTCAGATTTAATTTGTGTAGCTTCGGTTCTTTATGTTCTTTGCTGTCCTTCATCTTATTCT
Source organism: Phaseolus vulgaris (assembly GCF_051622355.1). Classification (NCBI taxonomy): domain Eukaryota; kingdom Viridiplantae; phylum Streptophyta; class Magnoliopsida; order Fabales; family Fabaceae; genus Phaseolus; species Phaseolus vulgaris. The sequence continues at coordinate 20,612,992 of NC_143502.1, read as the reverse complement.
CTTCTTTTTCCAGTTTTTGTTCCGTTCAATTTGACTATAATTGGAGCATCCTAATGAGTTTGGGATTTGGTACTAGTTTTTGGTGAGTTCTTGTCTTAGAACAATGATCCAACTCTAAGAAAAGTGCCTCTATATTGTCCAACTCAAGGTGATTCCTAAGAAGGTCAAGAACCTTTCTCTATGTGGCTAGTGGAATCACATCATGTGGTATCATGAGTCTTAGGTTCTTCTTGTTTAATTGTTGAGTTGTGTGCACTTTAATTTCAAGAGCTCTTTTAATTTCTTGCAATTTAAGTTTCTGTTTTAGATTTTTGCTTGAGTTTTCTTGCTGTTTTTCTTTTACACCAAGTGCTTGTGAAAAGGTTTATGGCACTCATTCTTCTTATGAGTATGGTTGCTCTTTTGGAATGGCATTATCCTTCCTAGAGTTTACCTTAAGCTTCCTTTCACTTGTTGTTAAAATTTGTGATGTGTCTTTTAATTTTGTAATCATGTCAAGTTTTGTCTTAGTCATGTTATTCCATATATGTCATTACTTCTAGTAGTACTTTTATTGCTTTGATTGTTTCTTGCTTTGGTGTCATATAATTTTCTGAATTGATATTGATCCTTTGTGCATTTTTCTTTTTAGAATTGAGTTCATACTTGTATTCTAGACCTATACAAGTTTCAATACATCATTTTCTATTATGTCTTTGCTAGTTCATAATTCTGTTTTTCATTCCTATTAGGATTTCTCTGTTTCTGAAAAAAAGTGCTTACTGTTTTTCCTTATTGCAATTGATTTACTCACTGGAAAATTCTGAAATTCTGGATTTGTGATATTCAAAGTGTTAGAAAAGAGTAGAAAAAAGAATCATTCAAAAATTCAAAGTACACAAAAAATGATAAATAAAATTAAAAAAAGTGTACAATTCTGCCGAAAAGAATACGGTAATCTGGTAGCGATTTTAACAAATTTATCTCAATTAATTGGCTTACTGTTTTTAATTGATTCTAGTGCCATTATTGAGTTAACATCTTGAAGTTTCTGTGGTTTAAATTTCATAATCCAGTTCGCTCTACATCATTCCAGTTAAATCAGTGAATATCAAGCACAGTTTGCATTAAAAAAAATTTTCCAGTAGCTAAATTTTTGTTTTCTTCATCTACTCTAGTGCTTTTCCTTAAGTATTCTTTTGTGTGCCTACTTTTCTCATTGAGTTCTTTATTTTCTTGATTGTCTTTCATTCTTACTCTTTGAGTTTGTCTTACATATAGTTTTCCTTTTGCAATTACCTTTCCTTGCTTATACCTTTTCTTGTTTGTCTTTATTGTTTCATTGGTTTTGTGGTGGTTGCTTTTGAGATTGGTGTGCTTGATTTGACATCTTTCATTTGAGGATTCCAAGGCCTCAAGATCAGATTGGTGCAAGGACATTCTTTCTTTGAGAGTGACCTCTTTTTCAGCCTCATTTCACTTCGGCATTTTTGCTTAAAACACTCACTGTTTTTGCTAAATTTTGTTTCTTAACTTGTTTGCTGTTTTTGTGTGTTTGCTGTTTTTTATTTCCAAAATGGCTGGATTTTCAAGTGATGCATCATACAAGCAGAATTCTCCTTCCAAAGCTTCAATCCTTGGTGAATTACATGAAGCACAAAGAACTATTAGACGCTTGGAAGAGAAAATGCAAAAGATGGAGGTCCAACAAGGTAGACCATCTCCTTCTATCCATGATGGGCATCATTCTCATAGACCATCTTCAAGAGCCTCTTCAAATGATTTTGGCCGTGAAGAAGAGCATAGGAGAAGGAGGAATCCACCACCATTTCATGGACAAAGACCTCATCATCAAGGAGAAAGACATCACTACGGCAATGGTTACTACCAAGATGCAAAGGCTAGGCTACCTTCGGTCAAGCTTCCTTGTTTTAATGGCTCTAGTGATCCTAATGTATATTTAGATTGGGAGGCTAAGTGTGAACAAATATTTGAGTTCCATGAGATCCAAGATGAGCATAAGCTTAAGCTAGCCACCCTAGAGTTTAGTGATTATGCCATGAAATGGTGGCATGGAATTGTAAAGGACATTATCTATCACAAGGGTCCTCCCGTGGACTCTTGGAACTCTTTAAAGGATCAAATGCGCGCTAGATTTGTGCCCCCACATTTTAGGAAAGACCTCATGTTGAGACTCCAACGGTTTCAACAAGGCACGCTAAATGTGGATGAATATTATAAAGAGCTTGAGACGCTTGTGCTTAAAATTGAATTAGAAGAAAGTGAGGAAGCTATGATTGCTAGGTTTGTGAGTGGTCTTAGGAAGGATATTCAAGACATTGTTGAGTTACAAGAGTATTCATCATTGGGCTCTTTAGTTCATCTTGCAATGAAGGTGGAAGCCCAACTTGCTAAGAAAAACTCTTTCAAAAATGCTTCCAATGATGGATACTACTCCAAGTCTTGGAAAAACAAAAATTCTTTTTCTAAACATCCTTCCAAAGATTCTTCTTTCAAACCCAAGGATCCTACGCCATCTACTTCTAGGCCTAAATCCCCAATTAAATCGTCTAGTCAAAAGTGTTTTAAATGTTTGGGATATGGTCACATTGCTGCTAATTGCCCTTCTAAACGAAGTATGTACATGCATGAAGGCATTGTAGTTAGTGAGCATGATTCCAATTCACCTAGGCATTCTTCACCTTCTAGACCATCAAGTGAAAATGAGAGTGAAAGTCCTTGTGAAGGTGACTTATTGATGGTAAGACGTATGTTGGGCACAATTCCAAAATCTTTGAATGATACTCAAAGAGAAAATATTTTTCACACCCGATGTCTTATCAACAACAAGTTATGTTCCTTGATTATTGATGGGGGAAGTTGCACTAATGTGGCTAGTACAAGAGTTGTGGAGAAGTTAGCCTTACCCACTATCTCTCATACCAAGCCCTACAAATTACAATGGCTTAGTGAAGTAGGTGAAATCATGGTGAATAAACAAGTCCTCATTAACTTTGCTATAGGAAAGTATAAAGATGAGGTTTTATGTGATGTTGTGCCCATGGAAGCATCTCATCTTCTTTTAGGAAGGCCTTGGCAATATGATAGACATGTTTTACATGATGGCCTATCCAATACAATGTCTTTTTCCTTCCTAGGGCGCAAGGTTATATTAAAACCCCTCTCTCCCAAAGAGGTTCATGAGGACCAAATAAAAATGAAAACTAAAAGAGAAAATGAGAAAGAAAAAGAAGTAAGTACTACACCGAGTCACACCATTTTCTCCTCTAAATCCATCATGTTGACTCGTGCTATACCTCCAATGGACCCTCCAAGGTCTTTTTCTTCTTTATCTTTTTCATTCCCCAAGGATCCTATTTCAACACCACCTTGGTTAAAATATGTTAGGGATGATTTTTTCATACCTCCTAATGGGTTTCACCATTTAAGAGGTCTTTTTCCAAAAAACATCATCATTCCCAAACAAATTTTTCCAACTTGGTCGATTTATAGGACATCCTTTTCTGCAATCCCTTTGGTTCCATCTGCTAAGTCATGTCTTCCTTTTTCTTACACTTTTGATTATAAAAGTAAACTGACTTTGTTATATGCAGGGATTCAGAATTCGTGGACGAATTCTCTCCAACTCGGGGAGTATGATAAGAGTCAAGTAAATGAGGTTTTTATTAAAGAAGGAAGAGGCAATTCACCATCACACTTGAAGTTCTTCCTTCTAGTCTTCTCAAAATTAAAAGAAGACATAAAATAAAGAGAGGCCCAAGCCCAAAGCCCAAGCCCAAACCCAAGTCCATCCTATGAAGGGCAAGGCCAAGTATTAAATAATAAAGAATATTGTTGAAGGTGCTTAGAGGGAAACATTAGAATCCTCTATTGTTAAAGCATCTTTTAGTCTTTAGTTAAGAGTCTTAGGGGGGGGGGGGGGTGTTAGTAGGTAGGTGTAGGAGTAAATAAGGAGGTGCCAAAGTGAGAGAAGGGATCACACCTTCCTCATGCTTTGTTTTAGGCGCAAATTCTAGAAGCTTTTTAGGAGGGAGTTTTTGAATTTGTGTAGCTTACATTTCAGCACCTTAGGCTATAAATTAAGGTGCAGCCCTTGTATTTTTCAGATTGGAATTAATCTAAGAAAACTCTACTCAAATTTTGAGTGAACTTTGGAAAGCTTTTGGAGCCTTCTTCTCTAGTCTTATCTTGATGGATCAATGGAGTCCTCAAGTGGCGGCATCACTCTCATCTAGGAGCATTCCACACTTCTAGTGGCGAGATCATCCATCACCCTTCCATCTTCATGAGCAATTCTCTTCTCCTTCCTTCCTTCTTTGTTAATTCCATGTCTTAGCTTGTTCCTTGTTGTTTTTGGTTCGGCATTTTCAGATTTAATTTGTGTAGCTTCGGTTCTTTATGTTCTTTGATGTCCTTCATCTTATTCTCTTCTTTTTCCAGTTTTTGTTCCGTTCAATTTGACTAGAATTGGAGCATCCTAATGAGTTTGGGATTTTGTACTAGTTTTTGGTGAGTTCTTGTCTTAGAACAATGATCCAACTCTAAGAAAAGTGCCTCTATATTGTCCAACTCAAGGTGATTCCTAAGAAGGTCAAGAACCTTTCTCTATGTGGCTAGTGGAATCACATCACTGGTTCACCTTGTACACAGGGGCGGACGGAGATATAATCTTCACAATCCCTCCCAAATGCCCTACCTTTGAAATCGGGTGTCTAAGTGTGCCCTCCAGTCAGCAAGAGAGGTAGGGGAGGAGGTTTCAGCGAGGAGTTCGTCAGAAGCCCAGGGGTACAGGGGACTATAGTTGATGCTAGGAGGAGGAGGGTTGGCAGTGACTTTTGTTCGCGCCATGATGAAAGAAAGCTAAGAAAAAACAAGGAAAGGAAGAAACAAAGGTTCAACAAGGGGAAAATTGTGGTGTGAAACTAAAAAGCTCAGAAACCCCTATTCTCGTGAAAAACCCAGAAACAGGGGAACGAAGAAGATGTAGAGGAAGATTCGAAACATGGAAATATAAACAGACCCAGACAGTTATTAATGTGTGAGATAAGAAATGAAGATCAATTAATGGATAAAAATCATACCTTTGATGATTGATGAGCGAAAGTTTCGATTTTGTGGAAGGAAGAAATCAGAGAGCTCAAGGAAGAAGATGAAGAGCGTAAGAGAGGTCTCAAGTGATGGAACAGTGCGCGAAGCGCACGTTTTTGAAAGACTTAACGTAAACTTGAGAAGCACAAGCGACGTTAAGTCCCAACCACATGATCAAGCCACATGTGCGTTGATTACAACGTGAACAGAAAGGCGTCACTTCAAGGCACTGTGCACGTCATATCATGAGAAGTCGCGTAGGTCGGTAGGGCGAGGCTATAGTCTCTTCGTTGAACAAGTTGACAGCTCGAGACTGGGGGGCTTGTGTACCGTTCGGTCCTCGGGCGTTGACCGACCTCGAGTGTTAACCAATGTCAACATGGTGAGACCCCGAAGGTGGGGTCCGCTGGAAAGAGAGCCGAGGAAGGGGCGGCGTCGAGGCAGGGTGTGGAGTCCTCGGGCCGCGACACCTCAACAATAAAAGTGGATAAGCAAGGTGGCTTTCAAGCCACACCCTAGTAACCAGTAGGGGAAGGCCCAAATCACAGGGGACCCGTGCATGGGGTGTAGGGACGCGGTAGTACGCACCATCGTTAAAGAGCCACTGGGACAGAGACGATCCGTAAAGGGTCATGTCCTAGGGGTGATCTGCATGCATCGCCCGCGAGTAGGGCAGGAAACCCCCCGGGCGGATGACTCAGAGATTGGATGCATGAGTTGGCATCCAAGTAGTCACCCTGCGCTAGGTGCGCTTCGGCAGAGTTCGGCAGAGCAATCTTACGCACTGGATGGCTCTAAGACTGGGTGCTAGTGTCGCTAAGACGCTTTCCCAGAATGCTTAAGTAACGACAAGATAGAAGGGCAAAGGGACCAAAGGTATATAAGGTTGACAACAGACATAACCAAGATACGTTTTGACATTTTACACAGAACACTCTACGCTTTCATTAGTGCAAGTTACGCATTTCTGAGAGTTAACAGAGTGAGAGAGAACACACAATGATCTAAGAGTAAGAGTTTGGTGTTCATTGCCCGAGAAATTGACTTGACCGTCGGAGTGAGAACGGCCGCGAGAGCGCCCTTTATTTCTTTGTTTTCAGGTGGTTCTACCGGAGGAAGGAAACGTGGGAGCGAAGGGTTCTTGGAAGCGAAGTCAACAGAAACGCACGCACGAAGACGTTGGGTCAATCGGCGGAAACAACATCAAATAATTATTTTTGTCAGTTGATATGATCACAACTATTTAAAATGACATTAATCAAAATTATTCTTATAATATTTACGGTTGAAGTTTCTTTCGCGAAACCTTCTCAACAAGCAATGTCGGTTGAAAAAATCGATTGATATTGGTAAAAATAATCCTAGTTAATGTTGGCGAATTTTTTCCATCATAAATAATAACATTTGTCCATGATTAAAAAATATTCTGCAAACATCAATAAAAAGATAAGAAGAAAAAAAAAAGTCTAATTCACATCTAAAATAATATACTAAAAAAAGAAAAGTTTTAACAAAAGTTATTTAACATATATTTATATAATTTTAGGAATTGATTTAATTAACAATTTTTTTTAATTTTCGTTAAGTTTTAAAAATTATTAAATTTTTTAATAAAATAATAGAGGTGTTTTTAACCTTCGTTAAATTTCAAAGGTTTATTTTAAAATTTTAGGAATTGATTTAATTAACGATTTTTTTTTTAATTTTCTTTAAGTATTAAAAATTATTAAAAAAATTTAATAAAATATTAGAGGTGTTTTTAACCTTCGTTAAATTTCAAAGGTTTATTTTAAAATTTTAGCAAAATAATAGAGGTTTCATTAACCATCATTAAATTCCAAAGGTTTATTCTAAAACATCAGCAAAATACGAAGTTTTTTTTAACCTCAGTTAAATTTCAAAGGTTTATTTTAAAACCTCAGCAAAATAACGAAGGTTGAACCTTCGTTAAATTTCAAATGTTCGTTTTTAAAATCTCAGCAAAAGAATAAATATTTTTTTTAACTTTCGTTAAATTTTTAAGATTTATTATAGAACCTCAATAACTTCAAATTTTTCAAACTTCAATAAATAAATCAATATAATTAAATCTATTTATAAATAAATAATTAAAAACTACACAATTTTAATATATTTTATAACTAAATTCTCTAAAATTTTGAAAGATTAACTTTAAAATACAAATAAGTTTTCTATAGTTTCAAAAATTTATTTTAAAAACTCAGCAAAATAACCTTGGATAATAAGTATATCAACAATTAATATTGGATAATAAGTATTTCAACAGTATTTGCATATTTTTTTATGATTGATGGTAGTTGGTTTATATAATTCCTAGTTTTTTTTTTGTTACGAGTTCATACTTAAAAAAACTTGACTTTATTTTGTTTTAACTTTTGATGTACGTATATTTTATGTGCAATTTTAGTTTTAGTTATATTTGTTAATATTTAATTCTCATAATTTTGAAATATTTTAAATTAAGGTCTTTATTTTTGTACTGGCCATACCTCAGACACTGTCATCAGAGGTCGACATCAGACGTCGACATCGAACATTGGAGGTCTGGTCGCGATAATGGGCCACGTAAGCGGGGCCCCAAAAATAATATGAGTTGAAACCTAGATATAAGAATGATCTAATTCACGAGAGAGTTCATGCATGTGGTGTGTATAGTACATTCGGGTCTAGCACAAGCAAATATTCCTTGGCGGCGCCAAATCCCAAGAGCGCTAGGGTTTCCAGGGAAAGTTGCGTGCATGGCACGTGAAGAATTAGGGCACCTATAGAACAAATGAGTGCGCACAATTGGTACATGAGTTGGTACCCTGACAGCCATACTGTTAGCCTTTGCACTCTAAAAGAGGAAGGTTCTGCGTCGCTGTTGTGTTAAGATTACATGACAACGCGACATAATGTCTTCCTAGTAACCCTAATTTCACTAGAAGAAAGGTTCAAGTGAGACAGGGAAGTTGACCTAAAAACAACCTATAAAAGGGAGTTGAGATCCCTGGTAAAGGTACGCCGTTTCTAAGACTGAAACTATTTTACTTATTCATTGTTCTTTAGCCCAGTACTGACTTGATCGTCGGAATGCAATCAATAGGTAGGGTCCCCTCCGTTTCAATGAAGCCACTCTCTATCACCTGAAGGGAGCACATAAACCACTAGAAATAGGAGGAGCCACCACCTGCCTTTGAAGTCAACGGTGGCTGAGTCAACCGGCGAGAACATTTGGCGCCCATCGTGGAGCCCGATAAAACTAGGTCACATCCACAGTCACAAGACCCATCCCGTAACATGAGGAATACGAGACAAGGCGCGACTGCGCTAGAAGGAGGAGACAACGTCACCATGCAACAACTCATGGAGACCATTTGTGCTCTTCAGCAAGCAGTGGCGGCGTCCAAGGCTGATCAGGACAGGGTTTTGGTTGAAGTACAAACTGAGCAAACAACCAGTTAGAACCGATTCCAGGACGATTTGGCTGCGTCGCGAGAAAACAATGAAGAACTGCACAAAGATTTACAATGCATGGGGGAGCGTACGACTGATGACCGAACTCCGCCCATACCAGTTAGGGCTCAACCCATGCCCTTTTCCCAGGCGCATGGACACCTTAATACCAGCCAACTTCATGGTTCCAAAAATAACCTTCACAGGTGTAGAAGACCCAGAGGCCCACATCACGGCCTTCCACACCTAGATGATGATCTCGGGAGGAACTGACACTATGCACTGCAAACTGTTCATGGGAATATTCTCAGGCACAATGTTGGACTAGTTCATCAGTCTTCCCGATGGACACATTACCTCATTTGATCAGTTCTCAACGTTGTTCAAAGAGCAGTTCATCGTCAACCAAGCTCCTCCTCCCGTCTCTTTCGATCTATTCGACGGAAAGCAATACTAGGGAGAGCCATTGAAAGATTTCCTGAACAGGTTCGGGGCACTGGTGGTGAAGCTGCACACTAAGGACGAAGACATGATGGTACACACCTCTAGGAGAGGAGTGCTTCCAGGACCTTTCAGTGATTCTCTAATAAGGTGTCATCCAAAGACGTTTAGCGAGATCCGTCACCGAGCCGTGGCCCACATCGGCACAGGGGAAGAGCTAACATAAAAGTGTGGAAGTGTTGGCCGTGCTAGACCTCGGGGAACTGGTCGTCCTTAGCCCATGAGGGTGCACAAGGCCACGACAGAGAAGAATGCCCTGGGAAAGCAGCCACCATATGAGACAAGGAAGCCTCAGACCAGGGCACAAACAAAGGAAGGTGCTCCCACCAGACACAGCTTCCGGATAGACCTTAAGGAGCTAACTGTTGTCCCCATGACAGACAGACTGAAGTCACCCCCGAAGACCGACAGGAGACTAGGGCCCAACAAAGACACTTGGTGCAAATTTCACCAAGCCTTTGGCCACAACTTGCACAACTGCTTAGCGCTGGGGCACCAGTTAGACGAACTGGTAAGGAATGGCTTCCTGAAGTAGTACCTACAAGAGAACCAATGGGCCCCGACGTTAGTGGCCCTTGCGGGAGATCAAGGGCATGAAATACCTGTCCTTGGAGAGATCAACATAATCTCTGGAGGATTTTCGGAAGGAGGATGTACCGCCTCCCAGCGAAAGAAGTAGGCTAGAGAGGTGATGGCAGTAGAAGCAGGAGAGCTCGACCAGTCCCCACAACCCGACCTCTTCTTCACAAAGGCCGATCTACAGGACGTGGTTCCACATGACAACGATCCAATGGTGACGGCAGAGGAGAGTGCATCGATCGATCAGGGGAGTTCAATGGATGTGATGTTTTGGTCAACTTTCAATAAGCTGCAGCTGTCGCCCGATCAATTGAGACCTTACGACGGCTGCCTATACAGTTTCACTGGGGACCAGGTGGAGGTGCGAGGGCACATAGAGCTAAGGACAACTTTCACAGACGGCAACATATCCCGCACAGTTAACATAAGGTACCTTGTTGTCAACGCCCCTTCAACTTACAACATCCTTCTGGGCAGGCCTACCCTAAACAGAACAAGGGCAGTAGCCTCGACGAGGCATATGAAGATGAAGCTACTCTCCCTTGAGGGAGCTGAGATAACAATCAAGTGTGACTAGAAGGCGACAAAGAAGTGCTATGAGAATATCCTGAAGACGAAGAGAGGGGTGTGCACCGTCACCAACCAACCTCCAAGGGGAGATGGGGTTACCCGAGTAGAGATCGCTCGGGGAGATCGACTTGAACCTGCGGAGGAGGTACTGGAAAGGGAGATTGGGGGAAAAAAGTTACAACATCCCTCCTCCTTCCACTTTCTTCTTCATGGCCATGAGAATTGGAAGAACTTCTTGAAGAATGTCTATGAGAATGGTGGCTTCCATGGTTGGACCTATCATGAGTCACTTCAAGTCTTTGTAATCTTTCCTCCAATTGTCTTATGGCTTCATCTTTTTGTGCAAGGGAGCGTTTTGCCTCCTTCAATTCACCAAGAATAAATGCTCTTTGTGGAGAGTGTGGTTTGGAAGATTCACCACTTGAATAGGTAGCCATTGCCAAAATGAAAACAGCAAACACAATGAACAAACAATTTCAAGAAAACAAGGTTAGAAAATTGAACAATTATGTTGCGGTAATGGAAAGTAAAAAGGCACTCAAAGCATTCCAAGAAATAATTCTTTCCTCAACCAAGATTTTCTTGGGGTTTGGGTAATTCTCAAATGAAAGGTGTCAAAGCAACCCACTCTTTCTCAAAGCCAAAACACCACAAAACTTTAAAGAACAATAAAAGACAATCAAGAAAAGGTGTAAACAAGAAAAGGCTATAGCAAAAGGAGATACAAGATATATGACAAACTCAAAGAATATTGAAGGAAAAGACAATCAAGAAAATAAGGGACTCAATTAAAAGATAACACACAAAAGGAACCTAGAGAAAAGCACTAGAATAGGATGAAGAAAACCAAAAAAACAACACTACTGGAAATTTGTATAAAATGTGCGCGACTTTACAGATTTATGGTAAACTGGATAATGCAAACTGGAAGTGCAACTTTAAACCACTGAAACTTCAAGATCTTATCTCAATTTATGCACTGGAATCACACAAAAACAATATACCAATTAATTGTGATAAATTTTCTAAAATCACTACCGCATCATCGTTTTTCCAGAGTCAAAATTTTACACTCTGTACGTATTTCATTTATCATTTTTTTTTGCATTTGGATTTTTGATATACTTCTTTTTTTCACTCTTTTTTCACTCTTTCAGAATTTTTCGCCAACAAAATAAATTTCCATAAATCAAACAGTCAACACGTATTCAAGAAAAACAGAGGAAACCTAATTTGGAATGAAAAAAAAACAGAATTGAGAACTTCAAAAGACATTGATGTTTAAGAACTTGTATGGACCTAACACACACGCATGAAGTCAAAACTAAAAATAAAAGGCACCAAAGGATCAAAAACAGAAATATGAAACTGCACTCAATTAAAAGAAATCAACCAAAATTATCAAGAAAAGTACTACATAGAATTGATGACATTTTGGGAGAAACATGACTTGACAAAACTTATAGAGAATCAAAAATCAAAATGACACAAGCAAAATTAATTTGTACCAATTAAAAACAGCAAGAAAGACTCAAATACAGTAAAAATAGAATTCTAATGATAATAAAGGCAAGGTATATGAAATTAAAGAACAAGAATGTAAAGTTCTTGAATTAAAAGTGCCAAAATCAACTCAAACACACAAGAACACACCTAAGACTCATGATACCACATGATGTGAGTTGGTATATGAAAAGACACTTTCAAGAGTTGGATCAAGATTCTATAACCATTCAAGAACTCATCAAGAACACAAAAACCAAGCCAAAACCGCATAGAAACCCATTTCTAGAACTTCAACCGATTGAAACAAGACAATGAAGCATATAAACCGATTGAAACTTCAATAAGAACATGTAAACCGTAAAGAACAACAAACAAACACAAAGAACCGATTAAAAACATAACCTAACACATTTCTACGGATTGAAACATCAAGAAAACAACAAAAACATGTTTTAGAGTTTTTGATATGGAATGGTTATGGAAAGAAGAAACAAAAGTTGAAGAAGACTTATGTGGTTGATGACTCTTGGAATGTTCAGGGTGGAGAAGCTTCAAGATGAGTGGATGCCGCCACTTGAGAGTCCCAAGAATCACCCAAGATAAGACTAGGAAGAAGAGAAGAGAACAAGTCTCACACAATTTCTTTCCAACTTAGCTCTTGTTAATTACTTGTTAATTACGCAATTAGACGGTGAGTGTGTCTTCAAGGGCTCCAAGTGTCCAAGAAGCCTCACCTAGGGCCGACTAGCTTAAAACTATCTAGCTTAGCATTTGTTAATTGCTTTAATTACATCAATTGCCTTTAGTTAGCTACGCTTATTTGCTTTGCTTTTGTTTAGTTTCGCTTAATTGCTTTTGTTTAGCCTTGTTTAAAGCTTTGATAATTTGCTAGATAGCTTGCATTGTTTCTTGCATTAAAAATTTGATTTCTACATCCTCATTGTGTTTTAAGTGATTTACCTAAAGAAAGATTTGTGTGAAGATCTTGAGGGATAGTTTTTGGCTAAGACAAAGACTTGGTATTTAAGTAGTCCATTGTGACTCACCTCTCTTACCTGGAAAACTACCTTCATTAACTTCCCTCATCTTTCTTAAAGTAAAACATTTCTAAACACAAAGTTTTAGTCATGTCTTCTCACTCCTCTAAATCTCTTAAAAGTGATGTGAAATCCTTGAAATCTCTTTTAAAACAACTTTCCAAGGATATTCAATCAATTTCATCTAAACAATTGGAGAATGAGACCAAAACTAATGAATTGACTAAAGCAAAGGATGACAAGTCTCAAATTTCAAAAAAATTACCTTCTCATGCATCTATCTCTAAAGATCATGATTCTTTTGGGGAGGGAAGCCTTAGAATAAAAGATTATTATCAAGCACCCCCTAGAAGATATAGAAGAGATAGAAGAGAACAAGAAAGCCCAAGAGAGGCTAGGGTAGACCTATCCCATTTCCATGGAAAAGAAAATGTAGAAGCTTGCTTAGATTGGGAAATGAGGGTAGAAAAATTGTTTGCTTCCCATCAAGAAAATAAGGAAAGAAAGATACAAAAGAAAATAGAGGAAGACGAAAGGGAAGCTAAAGAAAAAGAAAAACCAAGTGAGGGGTGGTGTGAATCTAGAAAGAATGAGGAATATCTTATAACACCCCTTACAAGCCTAATAAAAATAGAAAATCAAGAGAAAACCCTTGAAGAACAAAAGGCGTGGGAAAAGAGTGTTCCTTCCCACAATGTCATTCAATAAGAAGTAAAAGTTGAAAATACCTTTGAAAATATGCTTCTTGTTGAACAACCTAGCCTTACCTTTTGTAAAGGAACACTTGCAAGCCTAGTCAAAAAAGAAGAATCCTTGAGAGAGGCTTGCATAGATAAAGATGAAGTAGATTATTTCTCATATGTGCTAAGATATCACCAAGTGAAGGACAAGTTATCTACAGGCATCTACAAAGATAAATTTTTATGTGAGCTAGTGCCTAAAGAAACTTGTCATGTCTTATTGAGACAACCATTGCAAAATGTACAAATTCTTATAAACAATGGTTGTAACAACAAGACTACCTTTACACATAAGAGAAAAATTCTTCATGAAGGAGAACTCATGGGCCAAATTAGAGTTGATAAAACTCTAGAGCTTTTAAAAGGAAAACTTTTGTCACCCATGAGAAAGGAGGTTCAAAGACATTACCCTAGATACATTTCTTGGTTTAAAACTACACCTAAGGCAATGTCTCACGAACTCTATACTCCTTCACCTTTTGCAAATGATCCTTGGGAAGACACAAGCCTAAATTTCATATTAGAGCTTCCTAGGACAACAAAAGGTTTTGATTCCATTTTCATGGATATGGATAAACTCTTCTCTAGAGAAGTGATACATCTTCATCGTTTATCCTCAAGAATAGTGTTGGATAGAGCTCCAAATTTTGCAAACCATGATTTGAGGATTCTCTTGGGAAAACTTGCAACTAAATTGTTCTCTTCAAATTTTTATCATCCTCAAAAGAATGGTCAAAATAAAATTGAAAACATAGCTCTTTCTACTATGCTTCGAGAAATCATGAGAGACAACCACAATTCTTGGGATGAGTATCCTTTTCCTATTGAGCCTGCATACAATGGAGTAGTCCACAAGATTACTCATATTTCTACATTTGAAGTTGTATGTGAACATAGTCCTCTTTCCCTTTTAAAGTTGTTACCACCTTCTAAAGGAATTATGCCTAAGGGAAAAGTAACTACTATTGGAAATTTTATAAAACATAAGAGGATTAGAGGATACATACAACCATCAAAAGGGAAATATTGTGAAAAGTTGCCAAAAACAAAAGAAAAACAAAAATGGCAACTTCATACAATTAAGTTTTCTCCAATTGCTCACACTAACTCCTTTGCTTTGTTTCAGGATTCCCATAGATGAACATTTGATCCTGGAGGACGAGCCTAGTTTTCAAAATAAGAATAAGGTTGTTGTTCGAGATCAAACCTGTAGATCTGAGGACAGATTCTCTCAAGAAGGAGGGGATGATGGAAACCATCCAGCCACATACATCCACATAATGATGATGAAGAAGAAGCATTGGATTTGAGGACAAATCCTTTTCAAGAAGGAGGGGATGATGGAAGAGGCCCAAGCCCATGATAGAAAAAGCCCAAGCCCAAGCCCAAATACAAGTTCAAGCTTCAGCTGAAGCCCGACAAATAGAAGATATGGGCCAACTAAGCATCATTGGATATCTTTCTTTTGTAATTACTTTTAAGTATTTTTAGTAGAACATAAAGGGAGGTGCAGATATAAATATAAGAGGTGCAAATGTAAAAAGCTAAGCCACACCTTCCATGTGACATAAAAAAAAGGTGTAGGTGTAGATTTAAAAGGTGCCAAAAAAAGAAACCAAGTCACACTTTCCTTGTGACTAGGAATTGGCTCCAAATTCAAATGCTTCTCATTTGAATTTCCCTCCACTTTCTTTTTAATTTCCAGCCCTCTAAACACTATAAATAAGAGGGCTTGGCTCATGTATTTGGAAGATTAAATAGAGTATTGTTATGCTGCCAATTTAGTGCCATACATTACTCCTTGCCTCTTCTAGGTTTTGATCTTCATTTCACCACCTTCAAAGGGGTTGGCCGAACCTCCCCATTTCCACACTCTTCATGCACCTTCAAGGTCACCACACCTCTTAGGAGGACCTTGTTCATCTCTTCCATTAAGCTTCCGCACCATCTTCAACAAACATCCAAGAAGAGCTCATAGGAAATCCATCAAATTTGGTATAACTTCTTTACTAAAAAATTCAACTTATTATTCAAGGTACCAAGCACCCTCATCATTACCCGAGTAGAGATGGCCCGGCGAGATCGACTCGAACCTGCGAAGGAGGTACTGGAAAGGGAGATTGGGGGAAAGAAGTTCAAGCTCGGCAAATCCCTAAGTCAGGGGGTGCAGGACCAGATTACCGAGGTAATAGCGCAACACTTGGATGCCTTTGCGTGGTCTGCCTTAGACATGCCTGGCATCGACCTAGATTTCTTGTGCCATGGCCTCACCATGGACCCCTAGGTTCGACCAGTGCGCCAGAGTCGAAGAAAGTTTAATGAAGAGAGGCAGCTAGTCATCGGGCAAAAAACCAAGAAGTTGTTGAATGCTGGTCACATAAGGGAGATCCAATATCCCGAATGGCTAGCCAATGTAGTATTGGTCAAGAAGGCCAATGGTAAGTAAAGGATGTGCGTCGAATCCACAAACTTGAACAAAGCTTGCCCGAAAGACTCATATCCACTACTTAGGATCGACGCTTTGGTGGACAGCGCGTCAGGCTGCAGACTTCTCAGCTTCCTGGATGCTTTCTCTGGATATAACCCGATCCGGTGCATCGCAGGGATGAGAACAAGACGTCATTCATGACGGAACTTTCCTGTTACTGCTATAAAGTGATGCCTTTTGGTCTCAAGAATGCAGGTGCAACCTACTAGAGGTTGATGGACAGGGTACTCGCCCCCTTGATAGGGAAAAACATTCAGGTGTATGTGGATGACTTGGTGGTCACCTCCCAGGTGAAGGACCAGCACGTTGTTGACTTGGAGGAGCTATTCACCATCACAGCCAAGTACAGATTGGAGCTAAACCCTGAAAAATGCGTGTTTGGGGTAGAGGCAGGAAAATTCTTAGGGTTCTTACTCATTGAGCGTGGAATAGAGGCAAACCCCGAGAAGTGCACTGCGATTATAGCTATGAGGAGTCCGATCTCGGTGAAATGGCCGCTTTTTCCCGATTTGTATCGGCAGGAAGGGATAAGGGACATCCCTATATCCAATGTTTGAAGAGGAACAACAGGTTTGTATGGACTAAGGAGTACGAAGAATCGTTTCTCAAGTTAAAAGAATACCTAGCCAGCCCCCCAATGTTGTGCAGGCCACTGCTGATATGATTCCACTAGCACAATTAGAATGATTTTTTACATTCTTAGGAATCATCTTGAGTTGGTTATGAGATAGGCACTTTATCATAGAATTGGATCAAGGTTCTATGAACAAGAACTCACCAAAACTAGTGCCAAAACACAAACTCATATGGAAGTTCCAATTATTGTCAAATTGAACTGATTAAAATGAGAGGAAAAGCAATTGCACCGAATAGAATTGACATAGAACTGAAACGAACCGATCAAAATGAAATAAAAGGCAAGAATACTGAAAAGAAGTGTTGGAAATGTAAAAGCACCGAACCAAAATACAAAACAAAGAAGAAAAACTTGCTGAAAAGTGAAATAGCCGAACCAAAAGGCAAGAACACAAGCTACAACATGAATATCAAAAGAGAAGGAAGGAAGGAGAAGAGAAAGCTCTTGAAGATGGAGGAATGGTTGGATGATCACGCCACTAGGAGGATGGAGACTCCAAGATAAGTGTGCAAGCCGCCACTTGAGGTAACCATTGAACCATCAAGATAAGACTAGTGAAGAAGGCACAAAGCTCTCCAATGCTCTCTCAAAAATTGAGTATAGTTTCTCTAATTAAAATTCAAATCTGAAATGTACAAGGGCAGCACCTTAATTTATAGCCTAGAGGTGCTGAAATGCAAGCTAAATAAATTCAAAAACTCCCCCCAAATTCAAATGAAAGTGGCGCCTAAACCAAGTCATGAGGAAGGTGTGATCTCTTCTCTCACTTTGGCACCTCCTTATTTACTCCTACACCTATCTACTAACGCACCCCCCTTCCTAAGACTTCTAACTAAAGACTAAAAGATGCTTTAACAATAGAGGTTTCTAATGTTTCCCTCTAAGCACCTTCAACCAAAGAAATTACAAAAAGAGAGAATAAACGTCCCCTAGCTCCTAAAGCTTTGAACATGCTTCTTGTAAGCCTTTGAGGTGGGTTTTGACCTCCATGGCCGTCCTCAACCTCTTCTTGCTCTTGATGATTGGCCTCCATGTCCACTTGAGCTTGATCTCCATCATACTCCCCGAGTTGGAGAGAATTCGACCACGAATTCTGGAGACCTACAGAAAAAGGAGTTAGATCGCTGACATTAAAAGTATGACTACCTAAGAATGTATCAGGCATATCTAACTCATAAGCATTGTCATTAATCCTTTTGAGGATTTGGAAAGGTCCATCCCCTCGAGGCATTAGTTTGGACTTCCTTTGAGTAGGAAAACGATCCTTCCTCAAGTGAAGTCAAACCCAATCTCCCTCATCAAACAACAATGCTTTTCTCCTTTTATTGGCAAGTTCAGCATACTTGCCAACCTTCTTCTCAATTCTCTTTTTGATGTCTTTATGCAAAGTTTTCACAAAAGAAGCTTTTTCATCCCCATCTTTGCACAAGACATCTCCAAGAAGGGGAATAGGAAGAAGATCAAGAGGTGTTAAGGGGTTAAACCCATAGACAACCTCAAAAGGAGAATGTGAGGTGGTAGAATTTACTACACGATTATATGCAAACACAACATGGGGTAGTAAATTCTCCCACACTCTAGGGTTCCCCGAAATAAAACATCTCAATAGTTGTCCCAAAGTTCTATTCACCACCTCGGTTTGACCATTAGTTTGTGAGTGGCAAGTGGTAGAAAATAAAAGCTTAGTCCCAAGCTTGCCCCACAAGGTCTTCCAAAAGTGACTCAAGAACTTGGGATCTCTATCGAACACTATAGATCTAGGAATCCCATGCAAGTGAACCACTTCTTGGAAGAAGAGGTTTGCAATGTGGCATGCATCATCCACTTTGTGGCAAGGAATAAAATGAGCCATCTTTGAAAAACGATCCACTACCACAAAAATGGAGTCCTTTCCCTTTGATGTCTTGGGTAATCCTAAGATGAAATCCATAGATATATCAACCCAAGGCATTGAAGGGATAGGAAGAGGAGTATATAAACCATGGGGATGCATTTTAGACTTAGCTTTGCGGCAAGCTATGCATTTATCACACAAACTATGAACATGTTTATGCATATGAGGCCAAAAGAAATGTTCATGCAACACATCCAAAGTTTTAGCAACCCCAAAGTGACCCATTAAACCCCCCTCATGAGCTTCTCTAACAAGAGATAATCTAATAGAGCATTGAGGAACACAAAGACGTTTTCCTTTAAAAAGAAAGCCATCTTGTATAAAAAAATCTTTGTGTCCTCCCTTAAGACACTCTTGATAGATGAGAGAAAAATCAAGGTCATCATGATAAAGTTCCTTAATGTGATCAAAGCCAAGATATTGAGAGCTTAAAAGATTTAGCAAAGTGTATCTTCTAGAAAGTGCATCCGCCACAATGTTTACTTTGCCTTGCTTGTGTTTGATCACATAAGGAAATTGCTCAATGAATTCCACCCACTTAGCATGCCTCTTGTTAAGCTTGTTTTGGCTTTTCAAATACTTAAGAGATTCATGATCACTATGTATCACAAACTCTTTGGGAAAAAGATAGTGTTGCCAAGTAAACAAAGCCCTAACAAGTGCATATAATTCTTTATCATAAGTGGAATAATTGAGATGACTTCCCTTCAATTTCTCACTAAAATAGGCTATGGGGTGGCCCTCTTGAAGGAGAACAGCCCCAATACCTATGCTTGAAGCATCACACTCAATCTCAAATGTCTTAGTGAAATTAGGAAGGGCCAAGATGGGAGCATTAGTCAATTTTTCTTTCAAAGTTTCAAAAGCTTTTTGTTGTGCTTCTCCCCATTGAAAGACCACATCCTTTTTCACTATGTCATTGAGTGGTGCGGCAATGGTACCAAAGTTTGGGACAAATCTTCTATAGAAAGAAGCAAGTCCATGAAAACTTCGGACCTCATTCAAAGTTTCCGGTGTAGGCCAATTTTGAATGGCCATCACCTTTGTTTTGTCCACATGGACCCCTTTGCAACTCACAACAAACCTTAGGAATTCTATATGATCAAGAGCAAACATACATTTAGCAAGATTAGCATACAAATGTTCCTTCCTAAGGGTTTCTAAAACTTGCCTAACATGCAACCTATGGTCATCCAAAGATAAGCTATAAATGAGAATGTCATCAAAGTAAAAAACAACAAACTTACCAATGAATGGTCTAAGAACATGATGCATGAGGCGCATGAAGGTACTTGGTGCATTAGTTAAACCAAAGGGCATAACTAACCACTCATATAAACCAAAATTGGTCTTAAAAGCCGTCTTCCATTCATCACCCGCTTTGATACGGATTTGATTGTAGCCGCTTTTAAGATCAATCTTTGAAAAGATTTTTGAACCATGTAATTCATCCAACAAATCATCTAGTCTAGGGATGGGATGCCTATACTTAATGGTAATGTTATTGATGGCCCTACAATCCGAACACATTCGCCATGTGCCATCCTTTTTTGGCACTAAGATGATAGGCATAGCACAAGGACTCATGCTATCTTGAACCCACCCTTTCTCAATCAAAGCCTCAACTTGTTGGCGAATTTCCTTGGTTTCACTTGGATTGGTCCTATATGCTGGACGGTTTGGTAAAGAAGAGCCCGGTATCAAATCAATTTGGTGCTCAATCCCTCTCAAAGGTGGAAGTCCATTTGGAGGATCTTGAAACACATCTTGAAACTCTTCTACCAAATTTTCCAAGCAATGAGGACTATCAACAAGTGATTCTACTCTAAGAGTTCTAGGGATGGCTAAAAACAGAGGATGATGAGCCACTATTTCCCTTTCAATTTCATGCCTATACAGAAGGAGTGTAGGCTTAGAACTCTTATCTTTTTTATCTTTTTCACTCTCCCTCTTTTTCTTCATTATGACTTGGTCCTCATGGACTTCTCTAGGAGAGAGAGATTTTAAAGTAACCTTGTGACCATGGAATTCAAAAGAGAGTTTGTTGGTAAAGCCATCATGTAAAACTTTTCTATCAAATTGCCAAGGCCTTCCCAAAAGAACATGAGTGGCTTCCATGGGCACAACATCACATAATACCTCATCTTTGTATTTTCCAATTGAGAAATGGATGAGGACTTGTTTATTTACAACTATTTCTCCTACTTCACTAAGCCATTGTATTTTGTAGGGCTTTGTATGAGAGATAGTAGGCAATCCAAGCTTATCTACTACTCTTGTACTAGCCACATTTTCACAACTACCCCCATCCACTATCAAAGAGCAAATGTTGTTTTGAATAAGACATCTTGTATGGAAAATATTTTCCCTTTGACTTTCATCAAAAGGTTGTGAAACTTGTCCAAGAAGTCTTCTCACAACTAGCAAATCCCCTTCAAGTGGACATTCACTCTCTTCCTCACTAGATGCACTAGAATGCAATGAATGCTTAGGAGAATCCGAATCATGCTCACTCACTACAATGCCTTCATGCATGTACATACTTCGTTTAGAAGGGCAATTAGCAGCTATGTGACCATAACCCATACATTTAAAACATTTAGTATTAGACGTTCTAGTGGGTGATTTAGGCCTAGAAGTAGCTGGCTTAGTTTCCTTGGGTTTGAAAGAAGAATCTTTGGAAGGAAATTTAGAAAAATAATTTTTGTTCCTCCAAGACTTGTTGTAGTAACCATCATTAGGAGCATTTTTGAAAGAATTTTTCTTAGCAAGTTGGGCTTCCACCTTCATTGCAAGATGAACTAAAGAACCCAATGATGAATACTCTTGTAACTCAACAATGTCTTGAATATCCTTCCTAAGACCACTCACAAACCTAGCAATCATAGCTTCCTCACTTTCTTCTAATTCAATTTTAAGCACAAGCGTCTCTAGCTCCTTATAATATTCATCCACATTTAGCGTGCCTTGTTGAAACCGTTGGAGTCTCAACATGAGGTCTTTCCTAAAATGTAGGGGCACAAATCTAGCGCGCATGTGATCCTTTAAAGAGTTCCAAGAGTCCACGGGAGGACCCTTGTGATAGATAATGTCCTTTACAATACCATGCCACCATTTCATGGCATAATCACTAAACTCTAAGGTGGCTAGCTTAAGCTTATGCTCATCTTGGATCTCATGGATCTCAAATATTTGTTCACACTTAGCCTCCCAATCTAAATATACATTAGGATCACTAGAACCATTAAAACAAGGAAGCTTGATCGAAGGTAGCCTAGCCTTTGCATCTTGGTAGAAGCCATTGCCATAGTGATGTCTCTCCCCTTGGTTATGATGTCTATGTCCATGAAATTGTGGTGGAGTTCTCCTTCTCCTATGGTCTTCTTCACGGCCAAAATCATTTGAAGAAGCTCTTGTTGAAGGTCTATGTGAATGATGCCCATCATGGATAGAAGGAGATGGCCTAGCTTGTTGCACCTCCATCTTTTGCATTTTCTCTTCCAAACGCCTAATGGTTCGTTGTGCTTCATGTAATTCACCAAGGATTGAAGCTTTGGAAGGAGAATTCTGCTTGTAGGATGCATCACTTGAAAATCCAGCCATTTGTAATTAAAAACAGCAAACACACAAAAAGCAAACAAGTCAAGAAACAAAATTAGCAAAAAAAAAACAGTGAGTTTGGCAATGCAATTGCCGAAGTGAATTTAGCCAGAAAATAGGTCACTCTCAAAGAAATAATTTCCTTGCACCAATCTGATCTTGAGGTCTTGGAATCCTCAAATGAAAGATGTCAAAGCAAGGCACACCAATCTCAAAGCCAACCACAACAAAACCAAAGAAGCAATAAAGACAAACAAGAAAAAGTTTAAGCAAAGAAAGGCTAGAACAAAAGGAATACTAGATGTTTGACAAACTCAAAGATTAATGAACAAAAGACAAGCAAGAAAATTAAAGAACTCAATGAGAAAGTAGGCACACAAAAGAATACTTAAAGAAAAGCACTCTGTAGATGAAGAAAACAAAAATTAGCTACTGGAAAATATTTTTTTATGCAAACTGTGCTTGATGTTCACTGATTTAACTGGAAAGATATAGAGCGAACTGGATTATGAAATTTAAACTACAGAAACTTCAAGATGTTAACTCAATAATGGCACTGGAATCACTTAAAAATAGTAAGCCAATTAATTGAGATAAATGTTTCAAAATCGCTGCCAGATTACCGTATTTTTTTTGGCAGAATTGTACACTTTTTGTATTTTATTTATCATTTTTTGTGTACTTTGAGTTTTTGAGTACTTATTTTTTCTATGTTTTTATAACACTTTGAATATCACAAATCCAGAATTTCAGAATTTTGCAGTGAGTAAATCAATTGCAATAAGGAAAAACAGTAAGCACTTTTCAGAAAAATAGAGGAATCCTAATAGAAATGAAAAACAGAATTATGAACTAGCAAAGACATAATGGAAAATGATGTATATGGAACTTGTATAGGTCTAGAATACAAGCATGAACTCAAACTAAAACAGAAAATGCACAAAGGATCAAATATCAAACTCAGAAAATTACATGACACTAAAGCAAGAAACAACAAAAGCAATAAAAGTACTACAAGAAGTGATGACAATTATGGAAAAAACAAGACTAAGACAAAACTTGTATGGATTCAAAAAGGAAAATACTCAAACATATGATAGGCAAAAGAATTAAAACAGCAAGCAAACTTCAATAAGCCTAAAAACAGAACCAAAAATTGCAAGAAATTAAAGAGCTCTTGAAATTAAAGTGCTACACAACTCAAAATTTAAACAAGAACACACCTAAACTCATGATACCACATGATATGATTCCACTAGCACAATTAGAATGATTCTTGACATTCTTAGGAATCATCTTGAGTTGGTTATGAGATAGGCACTTTATCATAGAATTGGATCAAGGTTCTATGAACAAGAACTCACCAAAACTAGTGCCAAAACACAAACTCATATGGAAGTTCCAATTATTGTCAAATTGAACCGATTAAAATGAGAGGAAAAGCAATTGCACCGAATAGAATTGACATAGAACTGAAATGAACCAATCAAAATGAAATAAAAGGCAAGAATACTGAAAAGAAGTGCTGGAAATGTAAAAGCACCGAACCAAAACACAAAACAAAGAAGAACAACTTGCTGAAAAGTGAAATAGCCGAACCAAAAGACAAGAACACAAGCTACAACATGAATATCAAAAGAGAAGGAAGGAAGGAGAAGAGAAAGCTCATGAAGATGGAGGAATGGTTGGATGATCACGCCACTAGGAGGATGGAGACTCCAAGATAAGTGTGCAAGCCGCCACTTGAGGTAACCATTGAACCATCAAGATAAGACTAGTGAAGAAGGCACAAAGCTCTCCAATGCTCTATAAAAAATTGAGTATAGTTTTTCTAATTAAAATTCAAATCTGAAATGTACAAGGGCAGCACCTTAATTTATAGCCTAGAGGTGCTGAAATGCAAGCTAAATAAATTCAAAAACTCCCCCCAAATTCAAATGAAAGTGGCGCCTAAACCAAGTCATGAGGAAGGTGTGATCTCTTCTCTCACTTTGGCACCTCCTTATTTACTCCTACACCTATCTACTAACGCACCCCCCTTCCTAAGACTCCTAATTAAAGACTAAAAGATGCTTTAACAATAGAGGTTTCTAATGTTTCCCTCTAAGCACCTTCAACCAAAGAAATTACAAAAAGAGAGAATAAACGTCCCCTAGCTCCTAAAGCTTTGAACATGCTTCTTATAAGCCTTTGAGGTAGGTTTTGACCTCCATGGTCGTCCTCAACCTCTTCTTGCTCTTGATGATTGGCCTCCATGTCCACTTGAGCTTGATCTCCATCAACTGCTAGGTACCCCACTCCGTTTGTACTTCGCCATCACAAAGCGGACGATCAGCTCAGTCCTCATCCTGGAGTAGGATCACGTGCAGAAGCCCATATACTTTGTTAGAAAAGTCTTGAAAGGGCCTAATGTGAGATACCAGACCATAGAAATGGCAGCCCTAGCGGTGGTGTTCGCAACGCGAAGGCTCCACCACTACTTCCAGAGTTTCACCGTAATTGTGATGACAAACCTCCCTATTCGCAAGGTCTTATAGAAGCCCGATGTGGCAGGACGGATGGTGCGTTGGACAGTTGAGTTATCAGAATTCGATGTGCAGTACGAACCAATAGGACCTATCAAGGGTTAGGTTTACACTGACTTCGTGGTAGAACTCTCCTCGACAACCACACATATAGAAGATGCAGATTTCAGATGGGTCCTCTCCGTGGACGGGTCCTCCAACCAATAGGGTAGTGGGGCTGGCATCATTTTGGAAGGATCAAATGGGTTGCTGGTCGAGAAGGACCTACGATTTGCCTTCAAGGCTAGTAACAATCAAGTTGAATATGAGGCTTTGATCACATGAATGTTACTAGCCAAGGAGATGGGTGCTAAGAGTTTGCTGGCGAAGAATGATTCACTGTTAGTGACGGGGTAGGTTACGGGAGAATACCAAGCCAAAGACCCTAAGATGGCCGCATATCTAGAATATGACAAAATCTTGAAATAAGCTTTTGCAGTATTCGAGCTGGTGCACGTCCCAGGGAGCGGAATGCCCGAGCTAACTTGCTACCAAAGCTCGCCAGTTCAGGCAAGGGGGGCAGACAGAGGACAGTCATATATGAAACCCTGAGGACACCTCGATCACCACAGACCGTACACTAGAAGTCCAACAAGTAAGCACTTCAGAGGGCGTTAAGAGAAGTCACTAGTCGCTAACTCAAGAAACATTGAAAACACTCAGAATAAGCGCATATAACTTATCAAGGGAAGAATTGTTGCACGTTTGCCTAGTTGAAGAGGGCAAAACCTGGATGACACCATATAGACGCTACTTCACTGACGGGGTACTCCCACTGGAGCCCGCAGAGGCCAGAGTAGTCAAGAAAAATTCAAGTAGGTATACCCTGGTTGATGGAAATTTGTTCAGACATGGGTATGCTCACCCTATCCTGATTTGTGTAAGTTGTGAACAATGCACGCGCATCATGGCGGAACTCCACGAAGGGATATGTGGGAGTCACATCGGTGGCATAGCTCTCTCATCAAAAGCCATTTGCAGGGTACTACTGACCGACCATGAGGGAAGATTGCACGAGGTATGCACAACGATGCAAGTAGTGCCAACAACATGCTGACTGGCATAATGCACCCCATAGGAGTTGTGATCGATCCATAGCCCATGGCCATTTCACACCTGGGGGATCGACATCCTGGGACCGTTTCCTCTAGCAGTTAGACAGATGAAGTATCTTGTGGTTGCCATTAAGTACTTTACAAAGTGGATAGAAGTTGAGCCCGTTACGCAAATCACAGCTCACAAGATCCAACACTTTGTATGGAAGAACATAATATGTCGTTTTGGAATCCCAAAATGCTTGGTGTCCGATAATGACACCCAGTTTGCAAGCCAGCAGTTGGGCAAACTGTGCACAGAGCTCGGTATAAAGCAGGTGTTTGCATCAGTCGAGCACCCCAAGACGAATGGGCAGGTTGAGTTTGTGAACCGAGTTTTGCTCAGGGGTCTAGAGATAAGACTGGAAAAAGCTAAGGGAACTTGTGTGGGCCTACCACACCACTCCCCAGTCCACCACCAAGGAAACACCTTTTAGTTTGGTGTATGGTTCGGACGCCATGATCCCCGTAGAAATTCAGGAGAGTTCACCATGCTTCCAGAACTTCGTGGCCAAGGAATCCAACGAGGAAAGAAAGGTGAACCTAGATCTATTAGATAAGGTCAGGGAAGAAGCACGCATCAAGGCCGAAGCCTTGAAGAGAAGGGTGGAGTACAAGTACAACTCCAAGTTGAGACCTCGGTAGTTCCAGGTCGTCGACTTGGTAATGCGAAAGGCCCACCTCTACCAACTAGAGAACAAGTTATCTTCCAAGTGGACTGGTCCATTCCATGTGACAGAGGTGCTTGGGAATGGGGCGTACAAGCCTGAGACCTTAGAAGGTGGGACAATTCCTCGAACTTGGAACGAAGCCAACCTAAAGTTTTATTTCAGTTAATTATGTCATTGTACGCAGTTAAGGGGACACTCTTTTTCCCTATCAGGGTTTTTTTTAATAAGGTCACCCAATAAAAAATTAGTTGAAAAGATATATATTTGCAAGTGTGTTGTACAGTGCAGCTAGTGAACCTCTCCCTTGCCTTTATAAGCCAAGGTCGAGAACAGTAAGTGTACTGACCAATCCTCGAACATCGTTGACTGTTAGTAATGGTGGACCACGTAAGTTGGTTCCCACATGATGGAAGAGGGCCAAGCACAACCTCACAAGAAAGACAAGAGCCAAGACATGAGCATCCAAAGCCAAACCAAGAGCGTCTAGGGCTAAAGGATGAGCGTCTAGGCCAAAGGGGAGGAGCGTCTAGGCCAATGGAAGGAGCATCTAGGACCAAATTGCTAGGTCCATGGCCAAGCGAATCCATGAAGATTTGTGTATGATACATGAAGGCCCATTAAGTGTAGCTTGGTATTAGTTGTGGTGTAAATAGCACACTTTTGTTTCATAAGGACTTAACCTAGATTTGTTAAGATTTGGCACGTTTTCTAGAAGGAATCTTTAGGCTAGGGCCGGCCATGTGCCTTTAGTCTTTGGATGTAATTTGCATTTCATTTTGTTTAGCATTAGGGTTGCATTATGGTCCTCCTTAGCCTATAAAAGGAGGAGCCTACACCTTGTATTTTCAAGATTGAATAGAGTATTGTTATGCTGCCAATTTAGTGCCATACATTACTCCTTGCCTAGCTTCTAGGTTTTAATCTTCATTTCACCACCTTCAAAGGGGCTGGCCGAACCTCCCCATTTCCACACTTTTCATGCACCTTCAGGTCACCACACCTCTTAGAAGGACCTTGTTCATCCCCTTCATTAAGCTTCCGCGCCATCTTCCACAAACATCCAAGAAGAGCTCATAGGAAATCCATCACCACAAGCAGCATGGGCCAGTGTCTCACAAGCGGCACGAGCCAGGGTGCTGATTAGTGGTCGGGTGTCGATCACCAGGGTGTGCTGATGTGTCCTCGACAACAAAGTGAGGCCGATGTGACATCGGGCATCAGCGATTCAAACAGTTGAATTGGACCATGAAGGTGGGTCCCAGAAAACACACTAGTTATCAGTAAAACCATCCAGAGTTAAGAGAGAAGCCCTAGGTCACGAAGAGTCCATGCATGTGGTGTGAATAGCGCATTCAGGCGCATCACAAGTAAAGAACCACTGAAGGCGCTAAGGCCCGTTAGGGTTACGTCTTCCAGGGGCAGGCTGCATGCATGGCACATGAATAGTTAGGGCACCCCTAGGACGGATGGCCCTAGAGATTAGGTGCACAAGTTGGTACCCAGGTGGCCATTCCGTTAGAGGTAGCATTCCAGTAAGGGGGCCTTACGTGCTAGATTGCCCTAAGATTGGGTAATAGCGGCGCAAGGGCATTCCCTTAGAAATCCTAAAAGCGGGTAACAGAAATTGCAGAAACCCTAGACTATATAAAGGGTAGTAAGAAACCCCAAAAGGTACGGAATTCTTGAGACTATAACTATTACACACATTATTGTTTCTTTGCCCCAGTATTGACTTGAGCGTCGGAGTGCAAACGGCCTCTAGGGTGCCCCTTTGTCTTTACAGGTACAAAATGTTTCGATCGAAGGAAAGCACGAACCAAGACAGAGAGAATCGAGTGTGTGATCGTCGTTAGAGGCACGAGGGCAATCAAGTCAACCGACAAGAACATTTGGCGCCCACCGTGGGGCCCAATTAAAGTTTTTTCCCATTCACAAGTATAGAGCAAAGATCCACCAATATGAGAAACACGAGGCAAGGATCCGTCGAACCAAACGGAGGGGAAAACATCACCATGCAGCAGATCCTGGGGACAATGCGCGCCCTTCAGAAAACGGTGGCGACATCGAGAATGGATCAGGAACGCATCCAGGTTGACCTGGCTGCATCGCAAGCAAGGAACGAAGAGCTACGCAAAACGAACGAGGAACTGCGCAGGAATTTGCAACAGCAGGCAGGGGAACGTGTGGTGGATGAGCGAGCGCCGCCCACACAACCTAGGGCTTTCCCAATGCCATTCTCGCAGGCGATCATGGATGTCGTGATACTCGCCACGTTCGTAGGTCCTAAAGCCACCTTTATTGGTGTAGAGGACCCAGAGGCTCATCTCACGGCCTTCCACACCAAGATGATGTTGTCTGGGGGCTTCGATGCAGTGCATTGCAAGCTATTCATGAGCACGCTGACAGACACAACGTTGGATTGGTTCGTCAACCTTCCTGACGGGCATGTATACATCATTCGCGTAGTTTTCTATGTTGTTCAGGGAGCAATACATAGCCAATTGGGCTCCCGCACCAGTCTCTTACGATCTTTTCGACGTAAGGCAGTACCAAGGAGAGTCCTTAAAGGACTACGTCAACCGATTCGAGGGCACAAGTGGTGAGGCTACACACCAAGGACGAGGATATGATGGTGCACCATATCGTTGTGGAAGGGGAACTCATCAAGAAGCGCGAAAGCGTTGTCCCCATTCGCCCGTGAGGGCCAAGTCGACCTTAACCCATGAGAGTACATGAGGCGATGATGGAGAAGAAGGCCCCAACGAAGCAGCAGCCCTACAAGCCTAGGAAGCCCCAAACCAGGGGGCGTGTCCCCAAGGTACAACTTCCTGGTGGAATTGAAGGAGCTGATAGTTATTCCTAACATAGCGGAGAGATTGAAGATTCCCGGGAAAACTGACAAGAGGTTGGGGCCTAACAAGAACGCTTGGTGCGAATTCTACCAAGAGTAGGGCCAGTTGGACGAACTGGTGAAGAATGGCTTCCTGAAGGACTACTTGCAGGAATCGCAAGGAGCCCAGACGTTGACAGCGCCAGAGGGTGATCAGAGGCACGAGATGCCCGTTCATGGTGAGATTCACACCATTTCAGGAGGTTTCTCGGGCGGAGGATGCACCGCTTCTCAGCGGAAGAAGTATGCACGCGTGGTGATGACGGTAGAGGTGCAAGAGGCCGGCCAAGCCCTTGACAATGACCCAGTGGTGATCTCGGTGGTGACAACAGGGAGGAAGGTGCACCGTGTCCTGGTGGACTAGGGAAGCTAGACAGACGTGATTTTCTGGTCTACCTTCAACAAATTACAGTTGTCTCCCGACCAGTTGAGGCCTTACACCGAATGCCTGTATGGGTTTGCTGGAGACCAGGTAGAAGTGCGTGGGCACATAGAGTTGAGAACCAACTTTACGGATGGTGTCACTTCCCGCACAGATAACATCAGAGACCTTGTTGTTAATGCTCCCTCAGCTTACAACGTACTGCTGAGAAGACCTACCCTGAACAGGTTGAGGGCGGTAGCATCGACAAGGCACATGAAGATGAAGCTGCCTGACTTGGGGGGAACAATGATCACCATCAGATCAGACCAGAAGGATGCTAAGAGATGCTACGAGAATAGCCTAAAAAAAAAGATAGGGGTGTTCACTGTCAACCTCATGAGCCGGTTTTATGGGGTTGAGTTAGGCTTAAAGTCCACTTTGTAATATGGTATCAGAGCCATTTAGAGCCTATCCTAGCGAGTGGTTGTTGGGCTTATCAGGCCACGCGCTATCGGGCTGTTATCGGACCACCCATAATATGTTGTCCCACACACGAGATGTCACTCTTGGCGTGAGGGGGGTGTGTTGGAGATCCCATATCGACTAGAGATTAGGACATTTCATTGTATATAAGTGGGTGCAAACCTCTCCCCATGAGCCGGTTTTATGGGGTTGAATTAGGCTTAAAGTCCACTTCATAATATGGTATCAGAGCCATTTCGAGCCTATCCTAGCGAGTATTTGTGTTGGGCCTATAGTGCCACCCGCTATCAGACCCCTATCAGACCACCCATATATATAGTCCCACGCATGAGTTGACAGTCTCGGCGTGAAGGGGGTGTGTTGGAGATCCCACATCGACTAGAGATTAGAGCCTTTCATAGTATATAAGTGGGTGCAAACCTCACCTCATTGAGCCAGTTTTATGGGATTGAGTTAGGCTTAAAGTCCACTTCGTAATATGGTATCATAGCCATTTCGAGCCTATCCCAGCGAGTGTTTGTGTTGGGCCTATTGTGTCACCCGTTATCGGGCCACTATCGGACCACCCATAATATATAGTCCCACACACGAGTTGGCAGTCTCAGCGTGAGGGGGGTGTGTTGGAGATCCCACATCGACTAAATATTAGAGCCTTTCATAGTATATAAGTGGGTGCAAACCTCACCTTATTGAGCCGGTTTTATGGGATTGAGTTAGGCATAAAGTTCACTTTATAATAATAACAGATAATATGATAAATCCATTTTTTTATGCTTCAGGCTCATTAGAATGATTTTTTTAGGCTGATCAATTTTTTCAGTTTTATAACATTGTTTGGGACTCCCACCTACACATGGTGACCTTCTATATGCGTGATGATGCTCTTAGTTGGTTTAAATAGATGTACCAAAATCATCAACTCAGTGATTGAATCTCATTTAATCTTGCATTGGAACTCCGTTTTGACTTGTCCACGTATGTCAACCACCAACTTGAACTTTTTAAACTACGTCAAAGCACAGTTAAAGATTACCAAAAATCTTTTCAAAATTTGTATAATCGTGTTTTAGGCCTTACTCCAAATATGATACTAAATTGTTTCATTTTAATCCTTGTCCCAAAAATTCAATGAGAGTTAGCCATTCTTCAACCCACGTCCATCTTATTTGTTCTTGTGATGAGTTTCAAAGTGTGTGCTATTGTATACTTTTTTATTTTATTACTTTTAGATATAATTAACTTATTCATTGTTTTCTTTTATTTTTCAAATTTAGTTTAAATATTTTAGTTGTGTCCAAAGTAAAATAACCAAAGATTTTATAATTTAGATTAGTAATTAGATATAAATATAATCAAATGGGTTAGAAATTGTCAATTGACTCTTATTCTACTTCAATTTACTAGATTGAATTGATATTTTTAACTTGCTTACTTTTCTTAACCAATATATTTTTATTTATCCTGATTGTTAAAGGTGGGACGAGATAGAAACCCCCGAATCCATTTGTTTGTAAATTAAATAAAAAAATTTAAAAATTATTTTTTATACTATATTATTTAAGTAATACGAATATGAAATAATATTATAACTTAAATTATTGATATTTATAAATTAATTTTCTATTATTAGTTATAATAGATCAATCTAACATGTAATAATAATTTTAATTTATATAATAAAAATATTAATTAACTAATTGAAAATTTAGAAAAATATTTATATAATTAAGTGTGTTTTTAATATATATATATATATATATATTAAATTAAAAACAAAATTTTGAAAAAATTTAACTCAATCTCAACAAAATAAGTTGAGATTTCTAATCCCCTTAACTACAAGAGTTTACTTCATCTCATCTTATTTTTATGCATCCAATAACGAATTGGATCAAAATGTTCGGCCTATCCAGTTAGATATTGTTTTATCACCTAGTTTGATATTATGACGGCTCTTTAAGTTTAAAAGAACTTTTTTTTATTGAGACACATAGAATTATGCATTTTTATTGTGTTTTCGAATGTATCCAATAAAAAGGATAAATATTATCCTATGTCCATAAATACTTTATCAAGAGATTAAACTTCTCTTCTTTTGATTAGTCATTAAAAAAAAGACAAATATTAGACAGTTTATTTTATATCTATACAAATTAATTTTAATGACTAGCACTAAAAATATTTAATTAAAAAAATCAAATTCTGAAATTGGATGTCAATATTCTTCTCCCAATATGGTCGACGGGCCTTTTTGTATGGCACGAAATCCTAAGCCCAAAAACAATCCGAAAAGTATGATCTGGGTTTTTCTGGAATCTTTAGTCAGAAATGAAAATGGAGGAAAGTTCGGTTTTTTCTGCGAGAAAAAAAGTGGTGTAAGGTATAACCTTTGTCCCTTTAAATCCTCAAAATTCAAACTTTGTTGTACTTGTTTTCTGCTAAGAGAAGTGGGTGAGGGACGATGTCCAAGTCTTGCAAAGGGTTGGCCACGGAGCTAGTCAAGTGTCTCAGTGAATCTGATTGTGTTAAGGTTCGGCTTTGATGATTTGTATGGCTTTGTTGGATTTAAAAGAAATTGTGTGATTTGTGCAACACTTATTAATCTTGAATGTTGTGATGATGAATGTTTGTGTATTTGTATTTGTATTTGAGAATAGGTTGAGAAGAGATCATATAGGGAATGTATTGGAGAGAAGAGTCCATGTATACCCAGTGAGTGTGTGGGACTCAGGGAAACCTATTTCAATTGCAAGAGAGGCCAGGCAAGTGTTTACCCTTTCTTCTCATCATGGTTCCTTCTGTCATACTGATTTCAAATGCATACAGATGCCCTTGTTTTGGGATATTCATTTTCTAAGCAATTGTTTAGCTGCTAGTGCTAGATTTATTTTAAGCTTCAAACTATGAATTGTAGTTCAAATTATAGTTGAATATTTCATGATTGGGTGTTGCCAAGGTTTTTAGTTGCAGTCACGGTTTAGGTTTCGTGGGAACCCCGAAAACTGTTAATTTTGGACCGATATATAAACTCTTGGTGTTGCTATGATCATCTTTTGTGTGGACATTTTTGTGGGCACATGCGTATGAAATGGAGTTCAACCAAATTATCTGATATTGTATGAAGAGTTGTCAGTAACTGATATGTGGTTGCTAGTATGGAATTGGAAAGTGGTGGAAGGCAGGTTAATCTACACCCCAGGGATTTTCTGAAAAAATATTCAGAGTATTGAGATATATTTTTGGTTTGCCAGGCAGAATAAATTAAAATAAAATAACATTAAACTTGGGGCCAAGAAACTGCATTTACTTTTATAACTGAAGGATGATACTTTTACAAGGCTTTCTGTTTTCGTATCGTATCATTTAATGGTTAAGCTGGCATTACCAGTCTATAGGATATGCTCTATCTTATTATGTTTGTTTGATCTTTTGCATTACTCGATGGAAATGTCAGCATATTCTTTATGTTCCTGTTGATTTCAAAACATTATTACTTCTGTGGTTGTACCAGGTTTTATTCTATTTGAGAAAGGAATTCAACTAGGTTGTTCTTAAGAACAAGTGTATTTGTTAGTAGTAATGCTCACACGCTTTAAGTTCATGATGTATGGTCTGTGTACTTCTGATAAAATTGACTCAGATCCATTTGGCCATCTTCATTGGAAGTCATGTAAATAGTAGATTAGGATGATGATTAATAGTTTTATGTTCATGTGTAAGCTTGAGTATTATATTAAAAAGTAGTAAACTGCTATTGTTTTGCCACTCTTATCAGGTAGACATGAGAGCTAGGATTCGTGGAAACAAGGGCTATTAATGATCCATCATCCATCGGAAAACTCTGTATTTGTTCTGTCCACTTCAGGTTCTTTCAGTTTTTAGCTCAAGATGAAGTCAACACAACTAAAAGATGAAGGCGAATCACAGAAATTGTTTGATTTAATGGCTTGGTTTGGTAGCCACACATCTGCATGACAACAATGATTTTGCTTTTACGGAGATGATTAAAATAAAATCTATCTGGTATTAACATAGCAGTGCATGTACATTCACCTACACTCTTGAATGATACTTTTTCCTTCCTCTTATGATAGTTCCTAAAGTAGGATATGATTTGGATTCTCTGCATTCACCATCTCTTATTCTTTTATTTATGTTTTTACAAAAATATATAGAGACATAGAATGCCTCTCTTTTCCCTATTTTTTAATTACGCTTCGAACAATTAATATATTTAAATTTTAATTTGATATTAAAAAATATTTTGAAAAGATTTTACTGAATTCAATCTTTTTTAAATCCCTTTGACCACTTTTTTGAAAGAAGAAGTCAGGTTCATTATAATTTAAATAACTCCTAAAAAGTAGAGAGAAACCCTAAATTCATGGATTAATATTAGGTCATTTGTTTAAACTTTAAATAAGTGTTTCTGAAATAAATAATTTTTTTAAAAATCACTTGTTAAGAAACAGAGGATTCACTTACTATAATAAATTAAAAATGCTTATTTCAAATCAACCAGATTAGATAAACACAAAGAATATAATTTTGTTTATTTCATTCACTAAAAATAATTCTTTTTAAAGAACAATACCAACAAACTGACTCAAAATAATATCATGTACTACCTAATACCTCCACAACTTGCATAGTTTGATTTTTTATTTATTTGATTTGATGAATAGATAACAAACTAATGGTGAGACAAGTAAAGGTCGTTGTAGAATTTTGTCAACCTATCTCCCAATCTGCAAAGTGCAACTAATGATAAAATTAGTTTGGGCAATATAAATGGATTCTCAACGTATGTAGTTCTTATTCTCTTTAGAAACTTTTGACAGAATAAAATTTCATAAGTTTAACACTTGAACTCTGATATATTTTGATATTTATGTATTAAAATTTAGAAAAGGTTAATTATATGTGTTGTTATAGTAGACATTTATGTTTTGAAGATATACTATAAACAAAAATAAAATTAGTTGTGCAATGAAACGAAGATTAATTCTTGACAATGCGTTTAAAATATAAAACATCTTTTCAGGTTTGACATGATTGACACCAATGGTAAATTAGAGAAAATGTTATTAATGGTAGTCCTTATATTATATTTTTACCATTATTTAACAGTTCGTTAATCACTTTTAGATATCTCTATCATCAACTACTAGATGGATTAAATATTTGCTGTATATATGATTTACTATTTACTTTAATGAAAGTGCATTGTTTACCCTTATCATTGCTATTGCTAAATTGCTTAAAGTTAATTGCTATTGCTAAATTGTTTAAAGTTAACATAACAACTGTTAACACGATAAAAGAGAAATTTATCAAAATTTATGTTGAAATTGACTTAATTATTTTACTGGCTAGAAAGTATTTTTTTTTTTTAAATAGAAGATGATATAACATCGAGTATAAGCACACCTTGTGCTTTTTAAGAGAATGTATCTTAAAATTATACTAATTGTTATCATTGATTTTTTATCATTTAATGTTTAATTTGGGTTGTAATCTCCATATATAATTTTAAGAAGTGAATTTTAAGATAACTCAATCTTAAAAAATTGATTTGTAAGATGAGATCTGCACCCACTTATATTATTATGAATTGATTTTATCTATAGTCGATGTGGGTTTATGAGTGTGATCGATAGTTGCCCAATAACGGATGACTCAATTGGCCTAACAACTTTTGTTATGATAAACTTTAAATGACTTTGATACCATTTTAATAAGTAGTCTTTAAGACTAATTTAACCTTATAAATTTAGCTTCTAAGGTAAGGTTTACACCCACCCATTTATATACTATGAATTGGTCTTATTTATAGTCGATGTGGTATTCTTAAGAAATAAATTTTAAGTTTAACTCAACCTTACAAAACGGCTTGTAAGGTGATGTTAGCCTTCACAAATATATGGGTTCTTGGAATAAAAATATTAAATCTTATTATAAAAAAACCAAGGTGACAAATAATGGTATGAGTTCAAATATAAATATTTAATGTTTTGAAAATGAGTTACTTGTTGTGCAAAGGAAGAAAGAAAATCTTTAAGAAAAGATAATTTTAAAATTTGAATTATTTGACAAAAAAAGATATATTATCAGGATTTGAATATTCATAAAAAAAAATATAACGTTTGGAATAAGAATCGTGAGTTCCACAAAGAAATAAAATCTACATTTCAAAATCCTATCATAAGATAAATTTGTTAATGATGGAGAAATAATTGAAATCCTAATAAGGAGTGGTTAAGGATAAGATTGTCACGCACAAAAATAGGCAAAAAGAATTAATTAGATATTCTAAACAAAATAACAAATAATGGGGATCATTGATGATCTTGAGAAAGGTGAACAAACTATTATAAATTTAATTAATGTTAGAGATAGTTGATACCATTAAAGCGATGAGTACAAGTTAACATCTAACCAAATTATGAACATGTCTTAAACACATTAGATGTGACAATAAATCTGTATCGATCAGTCCTCGGGCGTCGTTGATCGTGATGGAAGAGGCCCAAGCACAAGCCCACATGCAAGCCCACCAAAGGATAGATTTGGGCCAACCATAGAGTTATGGCCAAGAGGATCCAAGAAGACGTTCTTTTACATGTTCAAATGCCATAAACTCTAGTGTAGAGTAGACTTTAATTTCTTGTCAAAATTAGCATAGGAACTTTATTTGTAATTTTCTTAGAATTAATTTTGGCACCTAAAACACCAACATAGGTAAACTTAGAGTTTTTAAAAAAACCTCTAAATTTACCAAGGCCGGTCTAGAAAGTCCATGGAGGGGGTGAGCATAAAAACTAGACACACCCCTCCCCATGTGCTCATTTGTGCACCCATGTGCCATGTGCACCCATGTGCTTCACATTTACATTTCATTTGGCTAGCATTAGGGTTGCATTATGGTCCTCCTTAGCCTATAAAAGGAGGAGCCTACACCTTGTATTTTCAAGTTTATTGTGAGTAAAGTTATGCTGCCATTTTGTGCCAAGCTTTGCTTCTCCCTAGAACTCTAGGCTCTAAACTTCACATCCTTCACCTTTCCTTGGGCTGGCCGAACCTCCCTATAATCATACCTATCATGCACCTTCAAGATCAACATCACTCTTAGGAGGATCTTGCACACACACCTTCATAGCTTCCGCACCATTTTCTTACATGATTCAAGAAGACCTTCATGAAAATGCCATCATTTGGTATCAGAGCTTGGGTTCTTCAAGATGAGTTGCTTTTGGTCTTTTCATTTCTAGTTCTTCTTTTATTTCATGTTGTTTATCTTTTCCATAATTGTCTTGCTGTTTTTTGCATTTTAATTTGTTTTGGTGTGCTTTGTGGAAGATCCAACCGAAGCACTTTTGTTCAATTGATCTTGAACAAGTTCTTGTGCAAATTGTGATAGGATTCCATACACCTTTGAGTTGCTATTTTCTTTTAGGCTTTTGAGTCTTTATTGCTTTCCTATTTGGTTCATATTATGTTTTTAAGTCTTTAATTTCTGAATCCATACATGTTTTGTCAAGTCATGTTCATCCATATTGTCAACAATTCTTAGTAGTCCTTTTATTTGGCTTGATTGTTTCTTGATTTTGGGTATCTTTAATTGCTTTGAATCTGCTGTTCTTTGATCTTTTGATGCCTTTTTAATTTTAGTTTGAGTTCATATTGTGTTTAGATCCTACACAATTCTATTTCACAAATTCCATTGTGTTTAAATTTTGGTATCTTGCTGTTTTTGTTTCCAGTTTCCAGAATCCCCTGTTTCAAATTTTTTCTGTGCTGGGTGTTTTGTTCCAGAAAAATATTTCCACTCATAGGAAAATTTTGATTCTCTGGAATTTGCAAGTTTGAAGTGTTATAGAAAGGACAAAAAAAGAATTAGTCCAAAAGAATCAACAGAAAAAAAATGATAAATCTTTTAAAATCAGTGTGCAAATCTGAGGCGCTACAGCTGGCGTAACTGAACACCAAAATTGCAAAATTTATTAAAAACAATTGGTGCATGCGTTTTGAGTGATTCCAAATCCAGATTTTAGCTAAGATCTTGAATATCTTGCATATCAAATTTCAGAATCATATCTTAAAAAAACAGCTCAGCATAAATTGGGGAAAAACACGTTTCTGGCCCACAACATTTTCCAGTGGTGCTGTTTTTTTCTATTTATTTGGTCATCTAATTCTAGTGCCATTCTTAGGATTCTTTTGTGTGCCTACCTTTATTTTGGTACCTTTTATTTGCTTGCTTAATATTTCTTGGACCTCTTTCTAGTTGTCATAATGTAACTCCTTTTGGTGGTACTGTTTTATTCAATTAAATTGTTTCTTGCTTTTGTTCTTTGACCTCTAATTTGGTGCTGGAATTTATTTCTCCTTTGGTGCTTAATTGAATGGAAACTTGACTTGGGTAAGGTCTAGTCTTTTGATAGGTGCTGGAATTGGAGAATCAAAACCTTCATTCTAAGGGGAAACAAAGCCAAGGCCGAAACAAGCTTTCTTGAAAAACACTACAAACACTTGGAGGGTCAACAAGCAAAGACAACAAGGAAGTGCATTTAGCAAAAAGAGGATCAACAAAGGGAGTTTTTCTTAATTTCCTTGCAACTTAATTTGTGTTAATTACCTCTTAATTATGATTTAGACGGTGAGTGTGTCTTCAAGGGCTCAAAGTGTCCAAGAAGCCTCACCTAGGGCCGACTAGTATAGAATTCTTAATTAGTAATTGTTAATTGTTTGTAATTGCCTTTTCTTTTGCTTAGTTAGTGACTCTTTGCATGCTTATTTTTGTTAAGTTTGTGATAAATCGTCTAGCTTTGTTAATTAGTTAGCATACATTGTTTTTCTTGCATTGAAAAAAAAAGTTTTGATTTCTCAACTTAATTGTGTTTCAAGTGGTTTACTAAGAGAAAGCTTTGTGTGAAGACATTGAGGGATAGTTTTTGGCTAAGGCAAAGGCTTGGTATTTAAGTAGTCCACTGTGACTCACCTCCCTTACCTGGAAGACTACCTTCTTTGACTTCCCTAAATTTTTCTCAAGGTAAAATACTTCTACACACAAAGCTTTAGTCATGTCTTCTCACTCCTCTAAATCTCTTAAAAGTGAGGTGAAATCCTTGAAATCTCTTTTGAAACAACTTACTAAGGATATTCAATCAATTTCATCTAAACAATTGGAGAATGAGATCAAAACTAATGAATTGACTAAAGCAAAGAATGAGAAGTCTCAATTTTCAAAAAAATTACATTCTCATGCATCTAGCTCTTAAACATCATGATTATCTTGGGGAAGAAAGTCTTAGGAAAAATGAATATCATCAACAATTCCCTAGGAGAGCTAGGAAAGAGAGACAAGAAAACCTAACCAAGCATATCTCTCACACTCCAGCTAGAGAAACTCCATGTTTAGAATACCTTGGCAATGATCAATTAGCATCTCAATGTTTCAATGAAAGATCTATGATCTTAAGGGACAAAGATGAGAATAGTAGCCAAGAAAAAGAAGCCAGTGAGAGTGAAGAAAATGTAAAAATAGAAAAGCAAGAGAAAACCCTTGGGAAACAAAAGGCGTGGGAGAAGAGTGTTCCTTCCCACAAGGTCATTCAACAAGAAGGAAAAGTTGAAAATACATTTGAAAATATACCTCTTGTTGAACAACCTAGCCTTACCTTTTGTAAAGGAACACTTGCAAGCCTAGAAAAAAAAGAAGAATCCTTAAAAAAGGCTTGCATAGATAAAAATATAGTAGATTATTTTACATACATGCCAAGATATCACCAAGTGAAGGTCAAGTCATCTATAGGCATCTACAAAGACAATTTTTTATGTGAAGTAGTGCCTAAAGAAACTTGTCATGTCTTATTGAGACAACCTTTGCAACGAATTGAAATTTCCATGAACAAAGGTTGTATCAACGAGACTACCTTCACACATAAAAGAGAAATTCTTCATGAAGGAGAACTCATGGGTCAAATTAGAGTTGATAAAACTCTAGAGCTTTTAAAAGGAAAATTATTGTCACCCATGAGAAAAGATGTTCAAAGACATTACCCTAGATACATTCCGTGTTTTAAAAATACATCTAAGGCGATGTCTCATGAACTCTATACTCCTTCACCTTTTGCAAATGATCCTTGGGAAGACATAAGCCTAAATTTCATATTAGATCTTCCTAGGACAACAAAAGGTTTTGATTCCATTTTCATGGACATGGATAAACTCTTCCTTAAAGAAGTGACAAGTCTTCATGATTTCTCTTCAAACTTAGTGTTGGATAGAGCTCCAAAATTTGAAAACCATCATTTGAGGATTCTCTTGGAAAAACTTGCAACTAAGTTGTCCTTTTCAAATTCTTATCATCCTCAAAAGAATGGTCAACATAAAATTGAAAACATAGCTCTTGTTACTATGCCTAGAGAAATCATGAAAGACAACCATAATTCTTGGGATGATTATCCTTTTTCTATTGAGCATGCATACAATAGAGTAGTCCACAAGACTACTAATATTTCTACATTTGAAGTTGTATGTGAACATAGTCCTCTTTCTCTTTTTGCGTTGTTACCCCTTCCTAAAGGAATTATGCCTAAGGAACAAGTAACCACTATTGAAAATTTTACAAGGCATGAGAGGATTAGAGAACACATGCAACCATCAAAAGAGAAATATTCTAAAAAGTTGCCAAAAACAAAAGAAAAACAAAAATGGCAAATTGATTTGTATATAACTGCTTCAACTAACTCATTTGCTTTATTTGATAATTCCCCTAGGTGGACGTTTGATCCGGGAGGGCAAGCATAGTTGAAGAAGCAAGAGGCTGCTATCCGAGATCAAATCTCTAGATCTGAGGATAGATCTTCTCAAGGAGAAGGAGATGATGGACACCATCCAGCCACATCCATTCCCCTAGCCATGAAGAAGAAGAAGCAATGGATTTGAGGACAAATCCTTTTCAAGAAGGAGGGGATGATGGAAGAGGCCCAAGCACAAGCCCACATGCAAGCCCACCAAAGGGTAGATTTGGGCCAACCATAGAGTTATGGCCAAGAGGATCCAAGAAGACGTTCTTTTACATGTTCAAATGTCATAAACTCTAGTGTAGAGTAGACTTTAATTTCTTGTCAAAATTAGCATAGGAACTTTATTTGTAATTTTCTTAGAATTAATTTTGGCACCTAAAACACCAACCTAGGTAAACTTAGAGTTTCTAAAAAAACCTCTAAATTTACCAAGGCCGGTCTAGAAAGCCCATGGAGGGGGTGAGCATAAAAACTAGACACACCCCTCCCCATGTGCTCATTTGTGCACCCATGTGCCATGTGCCCCCATGTGCTTCACATTTACATTTCATTTGGCTAGCATTAGGGTTGCATTATGGTCCTCCTTAGCCTATAAAAGGAGGAGCCTACACCTTGTATTTTCAAGTATATTGTGAGTAAAGTTATGCTGCCATTTTGTGCCAAGCTTTGCTTCTCCCTATAACTCTAGGCTTTAAACTTCACATCCTTCACCTTTCCTTGGGCTGGCCGAACCTCCCTATAATCATACCTATCATGCACCTTCAAGATCAACATCACTCTTAGGAGGATCTTGCACACACACCTTCATAGCTTCCGCACCATTTTCTTACATGATTCAAGAAGACCTTCATGAAAATGCCATCAGATCGCTAGTAATGATGGGGCAACATAAGTTGGGTCCCACGAGCATGGTTGGGTCAGGGTCTCGCAAGGTGTGAGCCAAGATGCCGAAGAGTGGTCAGAGATCGATCACCAGGATGTGCTGATCTGTCCTCGGCAGTGTAGAGAGGTCGGACATCGGCGACTTGAACAACAGAGCTGGGCCACGAGAGGTGGATCCCAAACCACAAACTAGTTATCAGTTAGGGAGAAGCCTAGGTCATGAGAGTCCATGCGTGTGGTGTGGATGACACCGTTCAAGCGTAACACAAGTAAAGATCCACTAGAAAAGATACGACCTGTAAGGGTCACGTTCCAGGGGTGAAGTTGCACGCATGGTACGTGAGCAGCTAGGGCGCTCCCAGGATGGAGATCAGGTGCACGAGTTGGCACCCAGGTGGTCATCCCATCAGAGGTTGCACTCCAGTTAGGGGGCCTTACGCGCTAGGTTGCCCTAAGAGTGGGTAATAGCGGCGCTAGGGCACATCCTCAAAAATCCTAATTTGGGTAGTGGAAACAGTGGAAACCCTAGACTATATAAAGGGTAGTAATAGACCTAACAAGGTACACTATTCATTTGTGCAACTTTACACACACAGTTTACACAGAGCTTTACGCTTAACAGTTTTGGTGTTTTCTAGCCCTAAGATTGACTTGAGCGTCGGAGTGCAAACGGCCTTTAGGGCGCCCTTTGTCTTTGTGATTTCAGGTGTTATATCGGGAGAAAGGCACGAACGAAGGCATAGAGAATCGGGCGTGGGAGTATCGTGAGACGTATGAAGGCAACCGAGTCAACCGGCAGGAACAAAATC
Source organism: Phaseolus vulgaris (assembly GCF_051622355.1). Taxonomy (NCBI): domain Eukaryota; kingdom Viridiplantae; phylum Streptophyta; class Magnoliopsida; order Fabales; family Fabaceae; genus Phaseolus; species Phaseolus vulgaris. Next base: position 20,570,328 of record NC_143502.1, on the reverse strand, counting down.
CCATAAAGACTTTGGTCAGAAAGATGTTATAGATAAAGAGAACTTGATGAAAAATCACATAGTCGCAATATCTACAAGATAAGAAGGTTGAAGACCTAAAGTCTTTATTCAAGAGCTTGTGAACAATGAGCCTAATTGTGCTTTATCTGTCTTTCTCAGCCTAATAAAGAGAACAACTCTAGAATGAGGAAATGTACAAACTATCTAATAGAAGACCTCCACACCATGGAACAACAACTAGAGCTTTGGTCAGAAGATTACAAGAAGATTGTGACTCAAGTCCTTATTTATTAGGTTAAGCTTTAGTTTAAATATTTGTATAGAGAATATTTGGATTTCATGAGCCATATATTGGGTCAAGTAGCATAGAATAATTGGTCCTTGTATTTGGACAAAGTAGAGTAAGATTTTGGGCTTCTATTCGGGCTTATGTTAGATTAGGGTTTTCTAAATCTAGTTAGGGTTTCAATTGGGCTTCTAAAGGCCCAAGAGAAATTCTCAACCGGTCATGAGGAGGAGAAGGCACACTCTAGGGTAAAGGATGCATGCTTTCCATGCCTTGTTCAAATGTGGAAAACATGACTAGCTTTGGCACCAAGGTTGAACACTTTCAAACTTGATTTTTCCCACCTTATCTCCTTTTCAAATGGATGTCTAAGTGTCCTATAAATAAGAGTGTTCCCCTCTTGTATTTTTAACTTAGAATTAATAATGAAACGCTGCTCAATCTTGGTCATTCTACTTTTTCCTATGTTCTCCCTAGGTTAATCTCCTTTTAGACATAGCCTAAACTCTTTCTTAGTGAGTTGGTCTCACGTCTCACTTGTATAATATCCTTTCCTCCAATTCAATCACCGAAACTCCTATTGAGTTTCTCAAATGTCTCCATAAATCATGCTTCATCCACTCTCCATCCAAAAAAGAAATCATAAACAAGACTAGAAGAAGAGGCTTCTATCATATCTATTGGTCTTCACTATAATATCTTACATCCCTGACTCATTGTGATTTTAGTGAGATAAAGCCTTTAAAGGTATGTTGATGGAAAACCATTCAGTCACAACATCCACAAAATAAGGAGACCTAGAGCTTTGTTCGAGGACCTATAGCCAAATGAATCTAATTTGGTTTTTATCTATCTTTTGTAGGCCCAATAAAAAGGACAAGTTTAGGATGAAAACATGCATAAAGCATATCCAAGAAGATCTCCATATCATAATAAGAACAACTAGAGCATTGGACAATACATTACAAGAAGACCAAAAGTTAACTGGTTTCAGCAGGGTCAAGTCATCATTTTGAGTCATGCTTTAGTTTGAACAATTGTATAGTATAGATTAGGAATTCATAAGGCCATGAATTTAGGTCAAGTAATGTAAGATTTTAGGCTTCTATTTGGGCCTAGGTCTATTCTAGGAGCACCCTTGTGGGCCAAGCTAGGGTTAAAGGTTTTCAAACCTGAATTTTCACCATTCCTTTCCTGAATTTTCTCCACCCGTTACACTTCATGAATTCATAACTCCTTTTATGTTCTAACTAGCTTTCACACCCTTCCTCCAATCCATCATCCATCAAAATTCAAAAAAACTACATCATGCAAGGAGAAGGACATATGTGAAGACTATTTTCAAATGAGAAACCTTGGTGATGTAATCTAAGCTCTTGAATGGAGAATGCAGCAGAATAAAGTGGTAATGAAGGCACCAAACAGTTCAGAGGTGCTAGGTTTTGGAATTTTGATGGTGCAATGAAGGGGAAGGAGGTTTGGCCAACCTTCCTAGGTTTACTAGTTCAAAGAGGCTCACCAGCAAGAGAGATTTAGGAGAGAATGATTGTTCCAATTCAGAACTCTTCATTCATTTAATTGCAAATCTAAATACATGAGTTAATTTGGGAGTATTTATAGATGAAGATAGCTTGCTCCTTAAGCTACCATAGCTCTAGTTAAGTAAACTTAACTATAGTGATTATGGTGGCTTAATGAAGCCGTATGTTCTCTTCTAAGGTGCTCTAGAAGCCCTTACTTGTGTGAAAAGTTAGGGTTTATAGAGTATCCTTATTTCATTTATAAAATACTCTAGATAAAAGTAGAATATAAATCCTATACGAGTTATTTCTATTATTGATACAAATAGTTCATCTGCCTTTTATTCTTATTTATGGTGGCTTTGGATGGTCCTCCATCAGGCTCCCTCCCTTTAAAGAGGATTTTTCCTTAGATTCGACTTAAAGTGCCACCTTATGTGCGGAAAAAAGGCTTGAAGTTCCGTTGGGTTCATGAATCCACTTGAAAAATGCAGTAAACATAAGGAGAATGTAGAAGAATAGAAGTTGATGGATGTAGAGATAAAAAAAAACAAAGTTTTTGGTATGGTACTTTTATGGTATTTCTTATTTCCTAAGGTGGAAACATAAAACACCACACAGAATTGAGAAAGCAGTGTAGAAAAAAGTGAAATATAATAAGAAGAAGAATTACCTCAATTAAGTGATAAAAGTATACAATTTATTTTTTGTGTTGAGGTAATATGGTCATCTGATTTGTTTTGTGTGAAGTTGAAGATTTTCTTGACCAAGTTTTGTTTTTAGTTTACAAGTATCCTCTGAAACCTATTTGGTGTTAAGAAAATATAGAAAAATTTGTTGTTTTTGCTAGGGTTTAAAGTGTCCCTATAAAAACAAACAAAAATTAACATGAAAAAAATATGGACAATAAAAGGTAGGAGAAAAATAGAAAACATGTTCTTTGGTTCAAGGGTAAGGTACTCCTTTCTTGATAGGTTGATAAAATAGATGCAAAGAGTACTGATATTTTTATTTTGAGTTTTCAATTTTGCTACCTCATGAAGGTTCCTAAAATTTTGATCTTTGTGTTTTATTACTAGCAAGTCTTCACAAGATGTTTGAACAAAGTCTTGTCTAGCTTTATACAAAAGATTTTCAAAAGGAAAACTAGTCATAAAAGCTACTGCCTTTGTTAGTGTAAGTAAGTTTAGGAAAACAACCCTGGTAAAAAAATGTACTTGAAAAAGTCCTAGGGTTGTCTAATAAAACTCACAAGCTTCTATAGGAATAATGGGACTAAAAACATTTTTAGCATAATGTCCTAAAGAAGGCTTGAATTTCACTTGTTGACTCACAACTAAATTCTCATCATTTTGAAGCAAAAAATGTTTATAAGATTGAAAAAGGGTATTTATGTTGTATTTCAACATTTGAATAAACAAAGGTATAATTGATAACTATCCATGAGAGAAATTCTTTGAAAAAATTGACTAATAGGCTGAAAATCATTTTCTCAATGGAAAGTATGAAGTTGATTAACATTTTTAAACAAAATATTGGAATCAAGGGAAGAGTCATTGGAAGTAATATGAATAATACGAGTACTAGACTCCTCTCCTTTATACTCAATATTAATCAACTCTGTAGAAGACATGTCTTTTTCTCTTGATTTGCCCTTCCCTTTCTTCTCATTGGCAATGGGTCTAGAGAAAAGGTTGGCATTAAGTAACTCCTTGGTTTAAGGAGAAATAGTTTATTTTAATGTCTGGTTCAACTCCAGAAAAAGAATTGTCTTTGAGCTCGGTTTCATTTTTAGATTCGAAAACTGGAGTTTCAAAAATTTCTTTTTCGTGGAAAGAAAGACTAGTATCAATGGAATTATTATCATCATGATTTGTGGAAAAAACTGTCATGGGAAGAACTTTCAAAAAATTGTTGTTCCTGACTATGATCATAAAAATTTAAAGTATATGGAGATATAGGTAGGATATCTTTATTAGAATGGGAAAATACAAGAGAGGGAGAAGGAAAAAAAGTTTCAAGTGTGTAACATGGTACAATAGGATCAATAAAAGAAACTTTTTGTGAAGTCTTCTCCCTAGAGTATGATTTAGATGAATAACATTCTCTTTTGGAATCCTTCCTAGGATAGGAGGAGCTAGAATATTGCTTCATAATATAGGAATTATATGATACCTCTTTACTTGGAGAATAGGGTTGCTTATAAGGTTCAATGTGAGGATAATGCCGTTCCAGTGTCTACCCCTAGGTCTGTGAAGTGTCTCCATTTACTTCTAGACCTATGTTTTTTATTTTCCTGAGTTTGTTTATATTGTATAAGGAGTTACTTTATCTTAAAGATTTTTAGTCTGTTGGTCTAGTTGGAAGCGGATATCATGTTGAGTTTGAGCATTTATAATGCCATGAACACCAGACTGATGAAATGGTTCACTCATGGTTGATTGTAAGAAACTTTTCACAATTGTTTGAAACAAAATAACTAAAGTGAATCTAGAAATATTTTCAAAGTAAGAGAATTTGATAAAACAATATTATGGGTGAAGTTTAGTAAAGGAAGTAAAAATGATAAAGTTTCAAGTTCACTCCCAAGAAAGTAAGGTGAGCCACAAGGACTTCTTAAGCACCAAGTGATGTGAATGCAATAACAAGAATACATGATTCTTTGACATTCTTAGGAACAACTTGAGCTGGTCATGAACTGGCACTTTAATTAGAATTGGATCAATGTTCTAATTCAAGAACTCACCAAGACTTTGCACCGAACCAAAGCTCACATGGAAGTCCATGTATTGTCAAATTGAATCAAGCAACAAGAATGGAAGAAAACACAATGGAATACAGCCAAAGAACATGAATTACCGAACAGAAATGAAAAATTCAGCAAAGTATCGAACAGAAATGAAGAACAATTAAGCTAGAACATGAACTAGAAAGAAGGAACAAAGCTTGAGAATAGAAAACTTATGGAGATGGAAGGAGAGGTGAGTGATCACGCCACTTAGAGTGTGGATACTCCAAGATTAGTGAGTTGCCGCCACTTGAGGTTCACCATAGACACCCAAGATAAGACTTGATGAAGGCACCAAAGCTCTTCCAATTTCTCTCTCAAATTGAGTAGAGTTTTCTTACTACAATTTCCAAATCTGATTTGTACAAGCCAAGCACCTCTATTTATAGCCTATAAGGTGCTGAAATGCAAAGCTAATCAAATGCAAATGTGCCCCTAAATGACATTCAAATTCGACGCCAACTAGTGCATGAAGGAAGTGTGACTTTCCTTCCTAGTTTGGCACCTCTTAACTCATATCTACCCTCCCCCTAGATTCCCTTACTAAGTTCACCCCCCCTAAGCTACTACTATTTCTAAACTACAAACTAAGGATGCTTTTACAAAAGAGGTTTCTTATGTTTCCCTATAACCACCTTCCTAAAGACTATTCTATATATTTTCTACTAAAGAGAGATATTAAAAAAGAAGCCTTTTATTTGAGAGTTTGTAGACTTCTTTATCTTTAGGCTTGATCTTCTCTTTGACTTCTTTTAATTTGTGAGAAGACTAGAAGGAAGAACTTCAAATGTGTAGGTGAAATCCGCTTCCTTCATCAATAAAATCCTCTCCTATTGGATATCCATCATACTCCCCGAGTTGGAGAGAATTCGACCTCGAATTCTGAAACCCTGCACGTAAAAAAGTCAGTTTATGTGTACAAGTAAAAGTTGAAGATAAAGATAAACATGACTTAGCTTTAGGAAATGGTGGGATAGCAGAAAAGGAGGTTCGAAAAATTGACCAAGTTGGAAAATGTGTTTGGGAATAATGATTTCTTTTGGAAAAAGACCTCTTATATGGGGAAACCCATTAGGAGGTAAAAAATCATTCCTAACACGTTTTAACCAATTTGGTGTTGCAATAGGAACCTTAGGTAATGAAAAAGATAAAGAAGAAGAAGACCTTGGAGGTTCCATGTGAGGCATAGCACGAGTCAACATGATGGATTTAGTGGAGAAAATGGTGTTACTCGGTAAAGTACTTACTTCTTTGTCTTTCTCATTTTCTCTTTTAGTTTTCATTTTTATGTGGTCCTCATGAACTTCTTTGGGAGATAGAGGTTTTAAGACAACCTTGTGCTTTTGGAAGGAAAAAGACATAGTATTGGATAGGCCATCATGTAAAACATGTCTATCATATTGCCAAGGCCTTCCTAAAAGAAGATGAGTTGCTTCCATGGGCACAACATCACATAAAAACTCATCCTTATACTTTCCTATTGTAAAGTTAATGAGGACTTGTTTGTTAACCATTATTTCACCTTCGGTACTTAATCATTGTAATTTATAAGGCTTGGTATGAGAGATAGTGGGTAAGGCTAACTTCTCCACTACTCTTGTACTAGCCACGTTAGTGCAACTTCCTCCATCAATAATCAAAGAACATAACTTGTTGTTGATAAGACATCGGGTATGAAAAATGTTTTCTCTTTGAGTAGCGTCCAAATATTTTGGAATTGTTCCCAACATACGCCTTATCATCAACAAGTCACCTTCACAAGGACTTTCACTCTCATTTTCACTTGATGGTCTAGAAGGGGAAGAATGCCTAGGTGAATTGGAATCATGCTCACTAACTACAATGCCTTCATGCATGTACATACTTCGTTTAGAAGGGCAATTAGCAGCAATGTGACCATATCCCAAACATTTAAAACACTTTTGACTAGACGATTTAATTGGGGATTTAGGCCTAGAAGTAGATGGCTTAGATTCCTTGGGCTGGAAAGAAGAATCTTGGGAAGGAAATTTTGAAAAAGACTTTGTGTTCTTCCAAGATTTGGAGTAGTAACCATCATTTGGGGAGTTTTTAAAAGAGTTTTTCTTAGCAAGTTGGGCTTCCACCTTCATTGCTAGATGAATTAAAGACCCAAATGATGAATACTCTTGTAATTCCACAATATCTTGGATTTCCTTCCTTAACCCACTAACAAACCTAGCAATCAAAGCTTCGTCATCCTCACGTATTTCTAACTTACACAAAAGCGTTTCTAATTCTTTATAATAAGCGTCCACACTTAGCGTGCCTTGTTGAAACCGTTGTAGTTTCAACATAAGGTCTTTCCTAAAGTGGGGCGGTACAAATCTAGCGCGCATTTGAAACTTAAGAGAGTTCCAAGAGTCCACGGGAGGACCCTTGTGAAACATAATGTCCTTTACAAGTCCATGCCACCATTTCATGGCATAATCACAAAATTCTAAAGTAGCTAACTTATACTTATGCTCATCTTGGATCCCATGTAGCTCAAAAATCTGCTCACACTTGGCCTCCCAATCTAGATAGATGTTAGGATCACTATCTCCATTGAAGCTTGGAAGCTTGACCAAGGGAAGTCTAGCTTTAGCCTCTCGGTAATAGCCATTGTCACGGTGGTCTCTCCCTTTAGGATCATAGCCATGAAAGGAAGGAGTTGGCTCCCTTCTTCTTCGCACTTCTTCACGGCCAAAGGCATTGGATGATCCCCTAGACGAATGTCTATGTGAATGGTGCGCTGCATGGTGAGCATTAGACGGTCCAGCTTGTTGCATGTCCAGTTTTTGCAACCTTTCCTCCAATCTTCTAATATGGCGTTGAGCTTCCAGTAATTCACCACGAAGAGAAGCTTTAGAAGGTGAATTCTGCTTGCAAGATTCCTCACTAGAATATGGAGCCATTTTATCAAAGAAAACAGCAAACATAAAACAGCAAACAAATGTTAGGAAACACAGTCAGCTAAAAGAAATTGGAACCAAAACCGCAGTGAAGTGGTCACTGAAATTCACTCTCAAAGAAAGAATGCTCTCTGCACCAAGCTTATCTTAAGGCCTTAGTAATCCTCAAGTGAAAAATGCCAAAGCAAGAGCACAGAATCTTGAAAGTACTTCATCACAAAACCAAAGAAGAAAGAATGACAAACAAGCAAAGGTATAAGCAAGGAAAGGTAATTGGAAAAGGAATACTATATGAAAGACAAACTCAAAGATTAATGAATGAAAGACAAGCAAGAAAATAAAGAACTCAATGAAGAAAGAAGGCACACCAAAAGAGTCCTAGAGAAAAGTACTAGAGTAGATTTAAGAAACAAAAACAAGCTACTGGAAAATATTTTTTTTTATGCAAACTGTGCTATGTTTACAGATTTAACTGGAATGATTGAAAGCGAACTGGAATGTGAAAAATTAACCACAGAAACTTCAATGTCTCAAATCAATAATGGCACTGGAATGAGTGAAAAACAGTAAGCCAATTGAGAGAAATAAATTTTTCAAAATCGCTGCCCAATTACTGTATTTTTTCGGCAGAATTGTACACTTTCTGTATTTTATTTATCATTTTTTGTGTACTTGGAATTTTTGAGTACTTCTTTTTGCTATGCTTTTGTAACACTTTGAAGAATGTAAATCCAAATTTTCACAAATTTCCAGTGAGCCAATTAATTGCAGTAAATTGAAAACAGTAGCACGTTTGTAAGAAAACAGAGTATCCTATTTAGGAATGAAAAACAGTATGATGAACTAGCAAAGACATAATGGAAATGGTGTAAAGGAACTTGTATAGAATGAAAATACAAGCAAGAACTCAAATCTAAAAATGAAAATGCACAAAGGATCAAGCAATAAACTCAAAAACAGAAAGTAAACCAAAGCAAGAAACAGTCAAAGCAATAAAAGGACTACAAGAAGTAATGACAATTATGGAATAACATGACTAAGACAAAACTTGACATGATTACAAAATTAAAAGACATATCTCAAGAAATAACAAGAAGTGAAAGGAAGCTTAAGGTCAGCTTAAGGAAGGAGAATGCCGTTCCAAAAAGCAGCCAAACTCATATGAAGAATGAGTGCCATAATCCTTTTCACAAACACTTGGTGTAACAAAAGAAAAACAGCAAGGAAACTCAAAATAAAGCCTAAAAACAGAATGTAAACAACTTGAATGAAAGAGCTCTTGAAGATAAAGTGCAACACAATTCAAAAATTTAAGCAACACAAAACCTAAACTCTAGATACCACATGATGTGAATGCAATAGCAAGAATACATGATTCTTTGACATTCTTAGGAACAACTAGAATTGGTCATGAACTGGCACTTTAATTAGAATTGGATCAATGTTCTAATTCAAGAACTCACCAAGACTTTGCACCGAACCAAAGCTCACATGGAAGTCCATGTATTGTCAAATTGAATCAAGCAACAAGAATGGAAGAAAACACAATGGAATACAGCCAAAGAACATGAATTACCGAACAAAAATGAGAAATTCAGCAAAGTACCGAACAGAAATGAAGAACAATTAAGCTAGAACATGAACTAGAAAGAAGGAACAAAGCTTGAGAATAGAAAACTTGTGGAGATGGAAGGAGAGGTGAGTGATCACGCCACTTAGAGTGTGGATACTCCAAGATTAGTGAGTTGCCGCCACTTGAGGTTCACCATAGACACCCAAGATAAGACTTGATGAAGGCACCAAAGCTCTTCCAATTTCTCTCTCAAATTGAGTAGAGTTTTCTTACTACAATTTCCAAATCTGATTTGTACAAGCCAAGTACCTCTGTTTATAGCCTATAAGGTGCTGAAATGCAAAGCTAATCAAATGCAAATGTGCCCCTAAATGACATTCAAATTCGGCGCCAACTAGTGCATGAAGGAAGTGTGACCTTCCTTCCTAGTTTGGCACCTCTTAACTCATATCTACACTCCCCCTAGCTTCCCTTACTAAGTTCACACCCCCCTAAGCTACTACTATTTCTAAACTACAAACTAAGGATGCTTTTACAAAAGAGGTTTCTTATGTTTCCCTCTAAGCACCTTCCTAAAGACTATTCTATATATTTTCTACTAAAGAGAGATATTAAAAAAGAAGCCTTTTATTTGAGAGTTTGTAGACTTCTTTATCTTTAGGCTTGATCTTCTCTTTGAGTTCTTTTAATTTGTGAGAAGACTAGAAGGAAGAACTTCAAATGTGTAGGTGAAGATCCGTTTCCTTCATCAATAAAATCGTCTCCTATTGGATATCCATCACCAAGGCTTTCCTAGCCAGAGATTACCTTAAAGATATCTAACAAAAGTTTCGAGAAGAAAACTTCAAAAGAATTTGGAAAAAGGGAAAAAGATATGGATGTATGGAAATTCTCTTAAAAAACCAAAGAAAGCTTTATCTAGTCGCAAGAAAAAGAAAACCCTAAAGTATCACAAAGACGTATAAGCAAGGAAATGAAAATAGGAAAATAATAAGAAAGACAACAAGATGAAATTTAAATGTAATGCTAGACGAGTCCTATGGAGATAGTGCAAAGAACACTGAGAGCTCGCTGACACACTATCACACTAATGCACAAAAATTATTACAAAGTTTAATGGGATTGTAGTTGAAGCATTTTCCCAAACAATGAAAAAGAAAAGCAATTACTCGAATAAAAATGTAAAGTACACAAATTCTATGATACAAAATTGTTGGAATTAAAGGCCTTTAAACAAGAGGGGGGATGAATTGTTTATTGAAAGATTTTCGCAAATTTTAATCAGATAAGTGAATCAACAAAACTGTTTTAATTTGATTCCAGAAAATCAATCGATTGTTTATATGAATCAATCGATTGTTTTTATCAGTACTTTGAAAAAAAAAAATAGATCAAACAATTTTATAAGTAGTGAGAGATAGAGAGATTGAACACACACAGATTATACTGGTTCACTCTTAACCTGAGCTACATCCAATCCCCAGAAACCCTTGGGTATTTCACTAAGCAATCAAATACAGATTACACAACACAAGCACCAAAGAGGTGATCTTGAACCCTTCAAGAACACTCACCCTCTTTGAAACACCACCATTACAAGTCTGAACACCCTCTGACTGTAGATATCAGTTTCTCACACTTTTACAAAATGAATTAAGGAACAACAAAGAATAGGAAGGATCACACCTGATACAAAAATGAATACAACAGAACCTATTCCACTCTTAACCAATGCAAAGCTCTTAACAATCCTGCAATCTTTGGAAAATCTCTTTGATCTTTGTAATATGATCTCTCTTTCTAATCATAGATTCAAAAACTAGTTATATAGCCTTAAAAATAGTCGTTCTAGACTATCAATCAGGGGTCAAAACAGATTTGAAATAAGCAAAAACAAATTTAACAGATTTAACCAATTTTGTTATGTTCTCAAAAAATCAATCGATTGAAAGTGAGAATCAATGGATTGAAATGACTTTGACTGTGAGGCCAGCCTGTGAGGTCAGCCAATTTCAGCTTTTTCAAATCCTTTCTAAAAGTAGAAAGTGTAAAACAACTGATTGAAACGAAAAATCAACAAGTTGTTTTTCACTTACTTTGAAAAACACCTTTTCTTCTAAAGAACATGATTGATTTAGTTTTGGATCAAGCTAAGAGTAGATTGATAAATTCTAATCTACCCAGACCCCATGTCCACAAGCAACAACCTAGTCTTCAAACAAACTTCACAAATTTGGAAACATCAAAGCTTCAAGTTCAACAATCTCCCCTTATTTGATGAAGACTAATCCCTGGTTTGCTTGGGATGTTCTATTTGAATTTGACAATACCTGCAAAAAAAATAAAATTGTAAATACCAGAGGTAATCCTTTCCTGATTTCATCAACACCAAAGAACCACTTTTCACTTAGTGATTTCCATAAGGAAAAACAACAAAATGAATGTGAAAAGATAGTTAAAGAGAGGTGCAAATTAGAATATTATGCAACAAAGGTTTATGCAACATTTTTAATCAAAGTAAGAAACATATAAACCAAGTTAAAACAATATTTAAGCATACAATACAAACATACAAACCATAGAAACTTCTCCCCCTATATGTCTTCACAAATAGACTCAAAGGAGAAATAAAAACAACACTTAAAATAGAGTTTGTGAGTCAAGAATTCCTAACTCATTTTTGAGAAAGAAGAACCTATTCTTTGGCAAAGGTTTAGTGACAAAAATATGCCAATTGCATTTCAGTTGCAATGATTTTCACCTCACAGTCTCCATTACTCACATGATCTCTTATGAAAAGGTGTCGGATCTCAATATGTTTTGTCCTAGAGTTCTGAACTTGATTTTTTGTGAGATTGATGGCACTTGTGTTGTCACACAGTAGGGGTACTTTGCTGACTTTTAATCCAAAGTCTTCAAGATGTTGTTTAATCCATAAAATCTTAGCACAACAACTTCATGCAATAATGTATTCTGCTTCAGTAGTGGAGAGTGCTACGCAGGCTTGCTTCTTGCTATGCCAAAAGATAAGGCTGGAGCCAAGTAGATGACAAGTTCCACTTGTGCTTTTCCTGTCCAGTTTGCATCCTACAAAATCCAAAATCAGAGTATCGAACTAAATGTACAGGAGAATGAGTGGGATACCATAACCCAACAGGGGATGTGCCTTTTAGATACTTCAAAATTCTTTTGGCAGCTTTAAGGTGTGATTCTTTCAGATTGAACTGGAATCTAGCACAGAGGCATACTGCAAAAAAATATATAGTCTACTGGCTGTAAGGTAGAGCACAAAGCCAATCAAACCCCTATATTTGGATTGATCTACTGCAATTCCAGTTGCATCATCATCCATGCAGCAACTTGTGGACATTGGTGTAGTTGTCTCTTTACACTGCTTCATTTCAAACTTTTTGAGGATTTCCTTGCAATACTTGGGTTGAATTAAAAAGATGCCATACTTTGATTGTTGAACCTGCAGTCCCAAGAAGAAGGACAACACTCCTATCATTGACATTTCAAATTCTCCCTGCATAGCTGCCACAAATTCTTTACACAAGCTATCATTAGTAGCACCCATAATATCATCAACATATATTTGGACTAATATAATGGCAAAATTTGATTTTTTGATAAAGAGAGTTTTGTCAATATACCCTTTTTCGTAGTCATGAGACAAGAGGAAGTTACTTAACCTCTCTTACCACTGCCTTGGAGCTTGCTTAAGACCATACAAGGCCTTTTTCAGCATGCTTGGGATGTTGATGATCTACAAACCCGGGTGGTTGTGAGACGAAAACCTCTTCATTGATAACTCTGTTAAGGAAGGCACTCTTCACATCTATTTGGAACATTTTGAAACCGCTCATGCAAGCAAAAGCTAGCAACAACCTTACAACTTCCAATCTGGGCCCTGGTGCAAAGGTCTCGTCATAGTCTATCCCTTCTTCCTGATTGTACCCTTTTGCAACAAGTCTTGCTTTGTTTCTTGTTATCACCCCTGATTCATCTACCTTGTTTCTGAACACCCACTTTGTTCCAATGATGTTCATCTGATCTATTTTGGGAACCAGGAGCCACACATCATTCCTGAAGAATTGATTTAGCTCCCCATGCATAACAGTAGTCCAATTCTCATCCTTAAAAGCTTCATCAACTAATTTGGCTTCAACTTGAGAGATGAAGGTCATGTGTCTGCAGTAGTTTTCTATGATTCTTCTTGTACAAAATCCTTTATCAATCTGCCCAATTATGTTTTCCACAGAGAGGTCTCTTGGAATCCTCCATTCCTTGGTTAGCTCCTCCTGTTGCAGAATATCAATCGGTTGATTCACATAATCAATCAGTTGTTTTTCTGGACAGGTTTCCTGATTCTTAAGAAAGATGTTCTGCTCATCTTCTTCTGCACAATTCCTCAAGGAACCTTGTTCTACAGGGTTAGTTTCATCAAATACAACATGTATATATTCCTCTACAGCCCGCTTTCTCATGAAATTTTCCAAGATTTTCTTTACCATTATTCATAATATAACACTTACATCCAAATACCTTTAGATGACCTATATTGGGTTTCCTTCCATTGAGCAGTTCATATGGAGTCTTCTTCAAGATAAGCCTGATGAGAACCCAGTTCATCACATAGCATGCAACACTTACAGCATCTGCCCAAAAGTATTTTGGCAAGGATGATTCACTCAATATTGTCCTGGCCAGTTCTTCAAGTGATTTGTTTCTTTCCACCACACCATTCTGCTGAGGTGTTCTTGGAGTAGAAAAATTGTGGAAGATACTAAGTTTTTCACAAAAGGAGTTGAACTTTTCATTCAAGAATTCTCCTCCATGATCATTGCGGATAGCACATATGTTGCTACAATGTGTATTCTGCAACCTCGTAGCTAACTTCTTGAATGCAGAGAAGACATCACTTTTTGACTCCAGAAACAGTTTCCGTGTGAACCTGGAAAAATCATCAACCTCAACAAGGCATAATAATTCCCACCAAGACTCATGGTCCTTGAGGGACCAAAAAGATCCATGTGAAGAAGCTCAAGGGGTTTTGAAGTGGAAACCATATTTTTTCCAGTTTAAAGGAATGTTTAGTTTGTTTCCCTTTTTGGCAAGCTTCACATATATGATCTTTTTCAAACTTAATCTTAGGTAGCCCTACGACAAGATCATTAGATATCAGTTTGTTCAAGTGATGTTGTACCGACCAGTCCTCGGACATCGACGTCAGGGATCGACATCGAACCTCGCCAACAGAGGGAAAGATTGGACGTCGGTGGTCTGAACTGTTGAAGATGGTTGCTGCCCCCTTCAAGATTGTGTTTGATGAAGACTTATATGTAGTGTTTGATGAAGACTTGTATGTAATTTTCATGTATTTTTGCTTTGCTTTAAGTATGTCTTAGTTAGTGCTTAGAGGTTGTCTAAGAGTTGGCTTTTTGCTGAGTAACTCACCTCATAACCACTGGCCATGTGATAAGAACAAGCATAAGTTTTCTTAAACTGCTTTTCACATGTTTTACACAAAAACACGTTTACTGCATAAAAATAAATCTGTTCTTTTCTAAATAAACAGATTCATTTTTTCACTGATGCCTTGGCTAAAGTCTTGTAAAAATTAGATTTTGTGCATCAGGTATTTTGACTAAGTCTTCTCCTTTTCAAAACGACTGAGTTTTAAATTGTTAAACTTTCTCTGTTTTCGTTTTGAAAAATAAATCTGTTCATCTGTAAATGAATAGATTCTTTTTGCCTCTGGTGCCATGTCAAGCTTAAACGTTTTTCAGTTTTATCTCAGCACCAGAATGGTTGACTAAGTCTCCTCACTTAACAGATTCTCTAACTGCTTTTGAAAATAAATCAGTTTATTTTATTTTCAATCTGTTCATTTTATAACAGCTTTAACTGTTTTTCAAAATTCTGTTATAAGCTGGCTTTCTATAAAATTCAAACTTGTTTCTGAGCTTAATAACGATTCAAACAATTCATACATTTGCAAAAACAAGTTTTGACAGCAGAGAGTTAAGTGTTTTCAAAGGATTAGCATTTGTTCTTCAAAGATTTCAAAAATCACAAAGTGCTTGTTCTTGGTTTGGTTCCAAAAGCTTGGTGTGAGGTGCAGCTACTGTTCTAGCAATCTTGCCTACTGGTTTAAGGCAGATCTGTGTATCCTCAATCAGGTGTAGTCGTTTCACATCTCTTTCTTGTAATAGTTTGGTTGAACACTCTTCTTGATAGGTGTTCTTGAAGAGTGGGTGTGTGTGTATGCTGAAATAGGTTTTTTCAGCAAGAGTACCTAAGTTCTTGTAGGTTTCAAGAACAGTGGGAATTGTACTTGGTTGTACTGTGTGTTAGTGATTTCCACCTGTTGTTGGTGAAGACTGGATGTAGCTCAGGTTGAGTGAACCAATATAATTGCTTGTGTTCATTCTCTCTCTCTCTGCAATTTCGTTTCTGCATAATTGATAAAACAGCAAAGAAATAAATCTGTTCAATTGAAAATAAATCTGTTCTTTCTGGGCACTGTGCATACTGTTCTTGATTTCTGAAAAAGTTGTTTTAATCTGATAAGAACATATAAAATCTGCTAAAAGCCATTGGAACAGATTGACTGTGAAAGGCTGCTCAAGAAACTGTAAATGCTATTAATTGAACCTTAAACAAATTGCTTAAAGTTGAAGCTTGTTGTTCTGTGATTCATTGCTCTTAATTTCTGGAAAATTGCTTGACATCAAGAAGAACACTCATAGTCTGTTAAAAGCCACTGGAACAGCTTGTTTGCAAAGGTCACTCAATTAATTAGCATGCTATCAATTGAACCTTAATCACTTGCTTGAAATTGAAGCTTGCTGTTTTGTGTTTCACTGTTTTTCAAATCTGATATTTGTGTGTGTGCTGCTGGAAATTCTCACTGCATAATCTTGTGATTAACCTTGCTGAATTAAAAGCGTTTCAAACAAAAACAGTGCTGAAATAAATCTGTTCATTTTCACATAAATCGATTTATTTTCTGTAAAACTGTGTTAAACACTGGTTCTGCGAGAAAGATTTAAAAGGTCAATTCACCCCCCCTCTTGAACTTTGGCACTATTAAACCCAACAATTGGTATCAAGAGCTAGGACTTGTATTTTAATCAAGTTTGTTTGTAATAATGTCTGAGTTCAATGTGCTTTTTGCTGAAGGTTCTGCTGTTAATAGACCACCTATGTTTAATGGAATGAATTATGCATTTTGGAAAGTTAGAATGAGAATTTTTATGGAATCCATTGATGCATTAATTTGGAAAGTTGTGGTCAATGGACCTTATGTGCCAATGCAGGTTGTCAAGGATGAACAAGTGGAAAAGCCAAGATCAGAATGGAATGAGACCGAAAGGAGGAAGGCTCAACATGATCTTGTGGCCAAGAACATCATAACCTCTGCATTGACAATGGATGAGTTCTTCAGGATATCTCAATGTAAGTCAGCTAAGGAGATGTGGGAAGTCTTAGAAGTGACTCATGAAGGTACTGAAGATGTGAAAAGGTCAAGGAAACATGCACTCATCCAAGAATATGAGCTGTTCAGAATGCAACCCGAGGAGAGCATTGCTGATGTGCAGAAAAGATTCACCCACATTGTAAATCACCTCACTGGCTTGGGAAAAGAGTTTGATAGAAAGGAGCTCAACATAAAGATATTGAAGTGCCTCGACAGAAGCTGGCAACCAAAGGTGACAGCTATCTCTGAAAGTCGTGATCTGTCAAAGTTGGGAACTGCTGCATTGTTTGGAAAGCTGATGGAGCATGAGCTAGAGCTTAAAAGACTTAAAGAGCAGGAAACAACAGAAAGAAAACCCAAAGGTCTTGCACTGAAAGCAACTGAATTGGATGAGATCAAGGAAGAAAAAGAAGATGCTGAAGATGATGACACAATCAGCCTTCTTACAAAAAGATTCAGCAAATTCCTGAGGAAGAAAAGCAAAAATAGGAACCAGCAGAAAAGAAGGTATCCTAAACCCAATGATTTAAATTCCTCTAAATATACTTGCTTTGGATGTGGCAAAACAGGGCATATCAAAACAGATTGTCCAGACAATCAAACTAAGGACAAATCTGCCAGCAAGAAATTTGAAAGGAACAAAGGAAGAAGAGCCTACATCTCATGGGAGGAAAATGAAGTATCCTCAACTAGCAGCTCTTCAACAGAAGATGAGGAGAACAATCTGTGTTTCATGATGAAGGATGAGGAGTCAAGCTCTGAATCAGTAAGTAATTTCTCTGCTGATTCTGATAACTATGATGATTTGCTTGCTGCCTTCAAGGAAACACATGATGAAGCCAATAGGCTAGCTGTAATATGCAATAAGCTGCAAAAGGTAAATAATGTGCTTGCACCTAAAGTAAAAACACTTGAGGAAGAATTGCATAAAGCCAAAACAGATTTGGTAAGCCTTGAACTGACTTGCTTGCATGCCTCTATTAAAAACTGTGAAAACTGCAAAAGATTGGAAAAACAAGTGGAATATTTGCTGAAAACCCTTTCCAATTTCACCAAGGGAAGAGAAAACCTTGAGTCTCTCCTTGGATCACAGAATGCTGTTTTCAATAAGAATGGACTTGGTTATACCCCTGGAAATACAACCAATGTCAAAAAGCTTTCAAGTTTTTTTGTTCCAGCAAAATCAGTTTTTTCAGCTTTTAACAGTGGCAAAAAGGCATCTCATGTAACCTGTTTTTACTGCATGAAATCTGGTCATACATCTAGGTCTTGCATTGCTAGAAAACATCTTGTGCCTAAGAACTTAGCTAAATGGCTACCAAAGAGAAGGTGTTAATCTGTGCTGGACCCTATACTGAAAAGGGTACCATTTGTATATTTTTTATTCTGTTTTGCAGATTGGAAGCAAGAAAAACCAGTGGTACTTGGACAGTGGCTGTTCCAAGCATATGACTGGAGATCTTACAAAGTTCACCAGCTTAAAGCTCAAAGCAGAAGGACATGTAACCTATGGTGATAATAACCGAGGGAGGATTTTGGGCAGAGGAACTGTTGGAACAGGGAATTCAACAACCATTGAGAATGTGCTGTATGTAGAAGGACTCAAGCATAGTCTTCTCAGCATAAGTCAGCTTTGTGACAAAGGATACAAAGTGAATTTTGAGTCAAGTGGCTGCACAATCTCAAGTAATTCATCTAGTAAGGCACTGTTTACTGGTAAGAGAGTGAATAACATTTACTTGTTGAATATCATGGAAACTAACTCTTCAAATGAGTGCTTGCTGTCTAGAAGTGATGAGTCTTGGTTGTGGCACAGGAGGTTAGCTCACATACACACAAATCACTTGAATAAATTGAAATCTAAAGATTTAGTTTCTGGTTTGCCTAACATTAAATTTCAGGATAACAGGCTTTGTGATGCTTGTGTGAAAGGTAAACAAATCAAATCCTCTTTCAAGTTAAAGGATATTGTCTCTACAAAAAATCCATTGGATGTGTTACATATGGACTTATTTGGTCCATCTAGAGTTGCTAGCTTGGCTGGAAATTTGTATGCTTTAGTTGTTGTGGATGATTACTCTAGATTTACATGGACTCTATTTCTTGCACATAAACATGATGCTTATTCTGCCTTTAAGAGATTAGCAAAAATTCTGGAAAATGAAAATGGTTGCTGCATTAAATCAATTCGAAGTGATCATGGGGGAGAGTTTCAAAATTCTAAGTTTGAGAGGTTCTGTGAGAAGCATGGGATAACTCATACCTTTTCAACCCCTAGGACACCCCAACAAAATGGTGTAGTTGAAAGGAAAAATAGATCACTAGAGGAACTTGCTAGAACTATGTTAAATGAATCTAAGCTACCTAAGTATTTTTGGGCTGATGCTGTTTATACTGCAGGTTATGTCTTAAATAGGACCTTAATAAGACCAATTCTTAAGAAAACCCCATATGAATTGTATAAGGGCAGAAAACCTAGTGTGAGTCACCTTAGAGTATTTGGGTGTAAATGTTTTGTATTGAATAATGGCAAAGAAAATCTTGGTAAGTTTGATGCTAAATCTGATTAAGGTGTGCACATTGGTTATGCTTTGAATGGTCATGCATATAGAGTCTTCAATAAAAGGTTGCTCATAGTAGAAGAATCAATGCATGTTGTTTTTGATGAAACTGATCATAGTATATCTAAAGCTGCTGATGAACCTGACAGTAATGAATTTAAATCTGTTTTAAATCAAAATGAATCGATTCATTTTGATACTGCTGATACACATACTGTACAAGAATCTACTGCAGCTGCAGGTTTGCCAAAAGAGTGGAAAACCCCAAGAGACTTAACCCTTGATAATGTCATTGGAAACATTGAGAAAGGAGTGTCAACTAGAAAATCCTTGAACAATTTCTGTGAAGCAATGGCCTTTGTATCTCAAGTTGAACCCAAGAATTTGAAGAAAGCTCTCAAGGACAGCAACTGGATTTTAGCTATGCAAGAGGAACTGAATCAGTTTGCTCTTAATGAGGTCTGGACTCTTGTTCCTAGAATACCAGAGATGAATGTAATTGGAACAAAATGGGTATTTAGAAACAAAATGGATGAGCATGGAGTGATCACCAGAAACAAGGCTAGGCTTGTAGCTAAAGGGTACAATCAAGAAGAAGGAAGAGACTATGATGAGACATATGCACCAGTGGCTCGGTTAGAAGCTGTTAGACTGCTGCTTGCCTTTTCATGCATCAAAGGGTTCAAGATATTTCAAATGGACGTGAAGAGTGCCTTTCTAAATGGCTATATAAATGAAGAGGTATTTGTCTCACAACCACCAGGTTTTGAAGACCATCAACATCCAGAATATGTGTTCAAACTCCAAAAGGCCCTCTATGGACTCAAGCAAGCTCCTAGGCAATGGTATGAGAGGCTGAGTGATTTTCTCACTTCACAAGGCTATGACAGAGGCACATCAGATAAGACCTTGTTCATTAAGAAGAAAGGAGATGACTCAATTCTAGTCCAAGTATATGTGGATGACATCATTTTTGGATCAAACAATGGAGAATTGTGTGAAGCTTTCGTGAAGGTCATGAAGAGTGAGTTTGAAATGTCAATGATGGGTGAGTTGAACTATTTTCTAGGCTTGCAGGTCAAACAACTCAAGGATGGCATTTTCCTAAGTCAAGCCAAGTATTGCAAGGATCTGCTGAAGAAATTTGAAATGGACAAGTGTAAACCAATCAGCACACCCTTCTCAACAAGCTGTCATTTGGATCATGATGAAGCTGGAATTTCTGTTGATGAAACCAAATACAGAGGACTCATAGGATCACTGCTGTATCTTACTGCCAGCAGGCCAGATATAATGTTTGCAGTATGCATGTGTGCAAGGTTTCAGTCTGCTCCTAAAGAATCACACTACAATGCTGTCAAAAGGATTTTGAAGTATTTGCAAGGAACTAAAGAAGTTGGCTTGTGGTATCCAGGTAACATTTCATTAAGCTTAACTGGGTATTCTGATTCAGATTTTGCAGGTTGCAAAATTGATAGGAAGAGCACAAGTGGAACCTGTCATTTGCTTGGATCAAGCTTGATCTCATGGCAATGCAAAAAGCAGGCTTGTGTAGCACTTTCCACTGCTGAAGCAGAATACATTGCAGCAGGGAGTTGTTGTGCTCAAACTATATGGCTAAGACAACAATTGAATGATTTTGGTATCTTACTTAACCATATACCTCTGCTGTGTGATAATACAAGTGCAATCAACCTAACCAAAAATCCTGTCATGCATTCAAGAACCAAACACATTGAAATAAGGCATCATTTTCTAAGGGAACACATATCTAATGGAACATGTGACATTAAGTTCATTGGTACTGATCTACAACTTGCTGATTTGTTCACAAAACCATTAGCTAAAGATAGGTTTAATTTTCTGCCTAATGAATTGGGTATTATAAATGTCAATTGTACCTAGCAGTGAAAAATTAAATCTGTTTATTCGCAATTGAATGTGTTTATTTTCTGCACTGATATGAATTGATGACTAGGAAAGAGAAATTCTGATCTTTGACTGCTTGACTGACTTAGTGGGCATTAACCTCTGTACCTTTGACGGTTTTGGTCATGGTTATGTAACCGATTTGATGGTTTGGGTGCTCAATAAGAATTTGAGTGTATGCATCGTGACCCTAAATATTTGGTGCATATTTTCAAAGATTCTCTACACAAATTCAGAGCATAATATCTTCATGCATATCCACTCATAACTGCCATATCAATCCATTTATTCTGCTATAAATCTGTGTGAATACTTGCTACCCACATTGGCCATTCTCTTTCTATTCTCACCATTTGAAATCAAGAAAAGATTTCAGGTTCAAACATGGCTTCGTCTTCAAGACAAAAACAGAAAAGCAAGGGAAAGCAAACCACTTCTCAAGGTGTGTTAGAAGGATGGTTCGCTGGAAATGAAGAAGGCATCAATGCCTACATTCATGAAACAAGCAGGAAGCAGATCAACATACCCAAGGTGCTAGATTTCAACTGGCTGAAATCTGAAAAATTGGTAGAAACAAGGGTTGTGTTGAAGCACCATAAACTGAAAAAGATGCTGGAATTAACGGGTAATGTTTATCCTGACTTGGTTAAAGTGTTTTATACTAACCTCACATTGGATGGGAAGAATGTTGTCTCTTATGTGAAAGGAATCAAGATGAAGATCACAAGTGAGGTGTGGAATTCTGTGGCTGGAATAAAATATGCTGGACTGAAAGTTGGGAAAGGAAATACCAGTGGAATTTCAGAATTCAATAAGCTGCAATATTATAAGAGTTGCATGAGGAATCCTACAGAGAGTATAAACAGGTTCCATGCAGGGCATTTGAACCTCACTCCACGTCTAGTTGCATACATCATAGCATGGCAACTGATTCCAAGAGGGACAAACCATGCTGTCTTACATGAAGAGGATCTCATTCTCCTATATTGCATCATGAACCAGATTAAGGTAAACTGGGTGTTCATTGTCAATGAACACATGCTCAAGTAAAAAAGGTTGGCTGATTACAGATTTCCCTATGCTATTCTTGTTTCCAAATTAATTGATTACTTTGGTGTTGATGTTACAAATGAGAGAAATGACCCTATCAAAGCTGTAAGTGAGATTGATACTTCAACTCTCACCAAAATGGGTTTTCACAAAATTGAAAACAAGTGGGTGGTTCTCAAGGAGAAGGACTCCCAAGCAGAACAAGAGGATGAGGATGAAGCTATTCCTATGGATGATGACTCACCTGCTGCCCAATCTGAACATGAGGAAGTTGCTGCAAATGCCATAGTTGCCTATCAAAGTCCAGAATACCGTGGAGAACCAATGTCTATGTTTGAGAGGCAAGTACTGTACCGTCTTGATGTCATGTCTGCAGAACAAAGGGCACACTTTGAGGCTACTCATGCAAGGTTCCAACACCTTGATAATCAAATTGAAGGAGTTCAGGCACAACTTGCAGAGCTTTACTACAAGGATCAGTAGTTTTCTGTTTTTAATGCTTTCATTATCAGTTTTCAAGTTTCTGTAATGCTGAACAATTTGGTTTTATGTTTCTGAACTATTGTGGTTATGGTTTCTGCTTTATATCCCTTTATTCCCTATGCTTATATGCTGTTTGATGAATCCAAAGGGGGAGAAAAATAGCTCACCATGCTAGGTGAAGCTAGCTGTAACAGGGAGTTAATTCTGCACCTTTAAACCAATTCATATGCTATGCAATACTGCTGTTTTTTCTGGTTTAAAATCTGGTGCAGTGCAGGTGCTATTTTGGTTTAAAATCTGGTGCAGTACAAGTGCTTAAAGCAACAAAGCTATGAGGTTGTGAGACGAAAACCTCTTCATTGATAACTCTGTTAAGGAAGGCACTCTTCACATCTATTTGGAACATTTTGAAACCGCTCATGCAAGCAAAAGCTAGCAACAACCTTACAACTTCCAATCTGGGCCCTGGTGCAAAGGTCTCGTCATAGTCTATCCCTTCTTCCTGATTGTACCCTTTTGCAACAAGTCTTGCTTTGTTTCTTGTTATCACCCCTGATTCATCTACCTTGTTTCTGAACACCCACTTTGTTCCAATGATGTTCATCTGATCTATTTTGGGAACCAGGAGCCACACATCATTCCTGAAGAATTGATTTAGCTCCCCATGCATAACAGTAGTCCAATTCTCATCCTTAAAAGCTTCATCAACTAATTTGGCTTCAACTTGAGAGATGAAGGTCATGTGTCTGCAGTAGTTTTCTATGATTCTTCTTGTACAAAATCCTTTATCAATCTGCCCAATTATGTTTTCCACAGAGAGGTCTCTTGGAATCCTCCATTCCTTGGTTAGCTCCTCCTGTTGCAGAATATCAATCGGTTGATTCACATAATCAATCAGTTGTTTTTCTGGACAGGTTTCCTGATTCTTAAGAAAGATGTTCTGCTCATCTTCTTCTGCACAATTCCTCAAGGAACCTTGTTCTACAGGGTTAGTTTCATCAAATACAACATGTATATATTCCTCTACAGCCCGCTTTCTCATGAAATTTTCCAAGATTTTCTTTACCATTATTCATAATATAACACTTACATCCAAATACCTTTAGATGACCTATATTGGGTTTCCTTCCATTGAGCAGTTCATATGGAGTCTTCTTCAAGATAAGCCTGATGAGAACCCAGTTCATCACATAGCATGCAACACTTACAGCATCTGCCCAAAAGTATTTTGGCAAGGATGATTCACTCAATATTGTCCTGGCCAGTTCTTCAAGTGATTTGTTTCTTTCCACCACACCATTCTGCTGAGGTGTTCTTGGAGTAGAAAAATTGTGGAAGATACTAAGTTTTTCACAAAAGGAGTTGAACTTTTCATTCAAGAATTCTCCTCCATGATCATTGCGGATAGCACATATGTTGCTACAATGTGTATTCTGCAACCTCGTAGCTAACTTCTTGAATGCAGAGAAGACATCACTTTTTGACTCCAGAAACAGTTTCCGTGTGAACCTGGAAAAATCATCAACCTCAACAAGGCATAATAATTCCCACCAAGACTCATGGTCCTTGAGGGACCAAAAAGATCCATGTGAAGAAGCTCAAGGGGTTTTGAAGTGGAAACCATATTTTTTCCAGTTTAAAGGAATGTTTAGTTTGTTCAAGTGATGTTGTTCAAGTGATGTTGTTCAAGTGATGTTGTAGTGATGTTGTTCAAGTGAGGTAGCCCTACGACAAGATCATTAGATATCAGTTTGTTCAAGTGATGTTGTACCGACCAGTCCTCGGACATCGACGTCAGGGATCAACATCGAACCTCGCCAACAGAGGGAAAGATTGGACGTCGGTGGTCTGAACTGTTGAAGATGGTTGCTGCCCCCTTCAAGATTGTGTTTGATGAAGACTTATATGTAGTGTTTGATGAAGACTTGTATGTAATTTTCATGTATTTTTGCTTTGCTTTAAGTATGTCTTAGTTAGTGCTTAGAGGTTGTCTAAGAGTTGGCTTTTTGCTGAGTAACTCACCTCATAACCACTGGCCATGTGATAAGAACAAGCATAAGTTTTCTTAAACTGCTTTTCACATGTTTTACACAAAAACACGTTTACTGCATAAAAATAAATCTGTTCTTTTCTAAATAAACAGATTCATTTTTTCACTGATGCCTTGGCTAAAGTCTTGTAAAAATTAGATTTTTTGCATCAGGTATTTTGACTAAGTCTTCTCCTTTTCAAAACGACTGAGTTTTAAATTGTTAAACTTCCTCTGTTTTCGTTTTGAAAAATAAATCTGTTCATCTGTAAATGAATAGATTCTTTTTGCCTCTGGTGCCATGTCAAGCTTAAACGTTTTTCAGTTTTATCTCAGCACCAGAATGGTTGACTAAGTCTCCTCACTTAACAGATTCTCTAACTGCTTTTGAAAATAAATCAGTTTATTTTATTTTCAATCTGTTCATTTTATAACAGCTTTAACTGTTTTTCAAAATTCTGTTATAAGCTGGCTTTCTATAAAATGCAAACTTGTTTCTGAGCTTAATAACGATTCAAACAATTCATACATTTGCAAAAACAAGTTTTGACAGCAGAGAGTTAAGTGTTTTCAAAGGATTAGCATTTGTTCTTCAAAGATTTCAAAAATCACAAAGTGCTTGTTCTTGGTTTGGTTCCAAAAGCTTGGTGTGAGGTGCAGCTACTGTTCTAGCAATCTTGCCTACTGGTTTAAGGCAGATCTGTGTATCCTCAATCAGGTGTAGTCGTTTCACATCTCTTTCTTGTAATAGTTTGGTTGAACACTCTTCTTGATAGGTGTTCTTGAAGAGTGGGTGTGTGTGTATGCTGAAATAGGTTTTTTCAGCAAGAGTACCTAAGTTCTTGTAGGTTTCAAGAACAGTGGGAATTGTACTTGGTTGTACTGTGTGTTAGTGATTTCCACCTGTTGTTGGTGAAGACTGGATGTAGCTCAGGTTGAGTGAACCAGTACAATTGCTTGTGTTCATTCTCTCTCTCTCTCTGCAATTTCGTTTCTGCATAATTGATAAAACAACAAAGAAATAAATCTGTTCAATTGAAAATAAATCTGTTCTTTCTGGGCACTGTGCATACTGTTCTTGATTTCTGAAAAAGTTGTTTTAATCTGATAAGAACATATAAAATCTGCTAAAAGCCATTGGAACAGATTGACTGTGAAAGGCTGCTCAAGAAACTGTAAATGCTATTAATTGAACCTTAAACAAATTGCTTAAAGTTGAAGCTTGTTGTTCTGTGATTCATTGCTCTTAATTTCTGGAAAATTGCTTGACATCAAGAAGAACACTCATAGTCTGTTAAAAGCCACTGGAACAGCTTGTTTGCAAAGGTCACTCAATTAATTAGCATGCTATCAATTGAACCTTAATCACTTGCTTGAAATTGAAGCTTGCTGTTTTGTGTTTCACTGTTTTTCAAATCTGATATTTGTGTGTGTGCTGCTGGAAATTCTCACTGCATAATCTTGTGATTAACCTTGCTGAATTAAAAGCGTTTCAAACAAAAACAGTGCTGAAATAAATCTGTTCATTTTCACATAAATCGATTTATTTTCTGTAAAACTGTGTTAAACACTGGTTCTGCGAGAAAGTTTTAAAAGGTCAATTCACCCCCCCCCCCCCCCCCTAAATAGTCCTTGGAGGCACTAAGGCCCATTAGGGTTAGGGTTTCCAAGGGAAGTTGCATGCATGGGACATGAATACTTAGGGAACCCAAAGAACAGATGGCGCCAGAAATTTTGTGCACAAGTTGGTACCCATACGACCATTCTGTTAGTCGTTGCACTCCAGTTAAGGGAAGTCTTATGTACCAGATTATGTTAAGATTATGTAATAGCGACGCAGAGGCATTCTCCAAAGGAACCCTAGACATGGGTAACAGAACAAAAGTCAACCCTAGTTTCATCCTATATAAAGGGCACTAAGAACCCTAGGAAGGGACACGGTTTCTAAGACTGAAACTACTTTATACACTTATTGTTTCTTTGCCCCAGTATTGACTTGAGCGTCGGAGTGCAAACGACCGTCAAAGCGCCCTTTTTCTTGCAGGTGAGAGATTCTTCAACCAATGAAGTTCGATTCTCAGGCGAGACAGACGGGCCAAGGATTGCCGTTCGAGTCAACCGGCGAGCAAGTCAACCGGCGAGAACAAATACATATGAATATTAGCAATTATTCTATGCCAAAGCCATGATTCCTCATGCTTGGTTAAAAAACAACCAATAAATGTTGGATTTGATATATCAAGAAGGTAAACATTATTAACTCTTTTACCAACCAACAATACTTCCTGTGAATTTGATAGACGAATCTCACAATTGTTAGGTTTGAAAGTCACTTGATATCCTTTATCACACAGTTGGCTCATGCTGAAATGATTATGCTTGAATCCTTCCATATGTAGAACATCATAAATCAAGAAGTTGTTTTCATTCCCTATAGTGCCTTTCCCAAGAATCTTCCCTTTGTTGTTATCCCCATAAGTAACATGGCCTTCTTGCTTGAGGATGATGTTGACAAACTTGGATATATCTCCTGTCATGTGTTTGGAACAACCACTTTCCAGGTACCACATATGCTTGCTTTTCATAAAGGAATCTTGGAAAAGACAAAATTAGGTGGCAAGGTTTGGTCCCCTAACAAATTTGGGCCCATAGAGGTTAAATTGGTTATTAGGAACCTTAGGATTCTTAGGAACCCATTTTAAAATACCCTTGGAGATGAGAGTACAGTCTCAAAGTTGGATATTCCTTTGGAGAGTTTATCCACAATTTTCACAAGATACAAAACTTTCTTTTGAAGAGATTCACAGTTTTCACAAGAAATAGGTTCACACTTGCATAAAGAATTTTGATAAATCATTTCCAAGTTTTCAAAATCAGTTTTTGAATTGTTTAATTCTTCTTCCAAGATTTTGACTCTATTTTCCAACCAGTTGCTTTTACTTTTCAACTGATTATTCAAAAGGTCAACCTACAAGTTTCTTCATGAATCTCCTTAAAAGCCTTAAGAAGTTGATAGTAGTTTTCATCATTAATGGAAGAGTTTGTACTTGCACTGCTTGATGTAGATTTTGCCTTTGTCATTAGACACAGATTGGGTTTTTTAACTTCTGAAGATGAACCAGAAGAAGATATCTCATCATCTTGCAAAACAATTTAACTTGAACCTTCATGTGTGCTTTCAAGAGTGTCCCACATGTCCTTTGCTGAAAGACACTTTGAAACTATGAGAAACTCATTAGAGTCAAGAGCAAAATTATGACATTTTTAGCAATGCAATCAAGTTGAACCTTTTTACTTTCTCTCTTAGTCCATTTGGACCAAGGTTTTTCAGAAGAAACTTTATCTTTTTAACACATAGGCATAAAAGAATCATTTGTGATAACATCCCAGATTTTTCTATCAATAGATTAAAAAAAAAAATTCATTCTCATCTTCTAAAGTTGATAGTTTAAACCACAGAATAAAGGTGGTCTATTTATAGAAGCACCTTCCCCAAAAGGTAGTTTGTCAGCCATAAAAAACTTTGAATCAAAACTTGAGTAACTTTCAAGAACCTAGCTCTTGATGCCAATTGTTGGAATTAAAGGCCTCTAAACAAGAGAGGGGGGGGGGGGGGGGGAGGGGGGTGAATTGTTTATTGAAATATTTTCGCAAATTCTGGGCAAGAATGAATATTAATGCAGAACCAGAGAAGAAGCAATCAAATAATCCAATCAGCAAAACTCTTTCAATTTGATTCCAGAAAATCAATCGATTGTTTTTATCAGTACTTTGAAAAAAACACAAATCAAACAGTTTTATTAAGCAGTGAGAGATAGAGAGATTGATCACGCAAGGATTATACTGGTTCACTCTTAACTTGAGCTACATCCAGTCCCCAGAAACCCCTGGGTATTTCACTAAGCAATCAAATACAAATTACACAACACAAGCACCAAAGGGGTGATCTCGAACCCTTCAAGAACACTCACCCTCTTTGAAACACCACCACTATAGGTCAGAACACCCTCTGAATGTAGACACCAATTTCTCACACTTTTACAAAATGAATTAAAGAACAACAAAGAATAGGAAGGATCACACCTGATACAAAAATGAATACAACAGAACCTACTCCACTCTTAACCTATGCAAAGCTCTTAGCAATCTTGCAATCTTTGGAAAATCTCTTTGATCTTTGTAATCTGATATCTCTCTCTAATTAGAGATTCAAAATCCAGTTATATAGCCTTAAAAATAGCCGTTTCAGACTATCAATCAGGGGCCAAAACAATTTTGAAATAAGCAAAAACAAATTTAATAGATTTAACCAATTCTGTTATGTTTTCAAAAAATCAATCGATTGATAGTGCGAATCAATCGATTGAAATGGCTTTGACGGTGAGGTCAGCCAATTTCAGCCTTTTCAAATCCTTTCCAAAAGTACCAAGTGTAAAACAACCGATTGAAACCAGAAATCAACAGGTTGTTTTTCACTTACTTTGAAAAGCACTTTTTCTTTTAAAGAACATGATTGATTTAGTTTTGGATCAAGCTAAGAGTGGATTGACAAATTCTAGTCTATCCAGACCCCATGCCCACAAACAACAATCTAGTCTTCAAGCAAACTTCACAGATTTGGAGACATCAAAGCTTCAAGTTCAAAAAAAGTTACAAGTGAAATCAAAGGTGTTTGGTGAAGCTGTACATGAAATGGATTGATTTGCTTGCTTTGAAATGATATAGTATGAAAAGGTTTCTCTGGGACCCCTCTTTCCCTTCTTAGTAGAGAGTCTGGATAGCCAAAATAGAATTCCCAGGAATGGTAAATCACCCCACTTCTTGATGCACCACTTCAAGCATCACCAACTCACTAAAATTGTGCAATGAAGCAAGCCAAGAAATAAAGCAAGAAGAGCTAAAATTTGAAATGCTAAACTCAAAATAGAATAAGATGTAAAAAACAAGAATAGAGAGCCAATAAAAGATAAGCAAAAAAAATAAGGCAACCAAGAAAAAGTCAGCACAACGAAAGGACCTAAGAAAAGTTATAGAAAAATAAAAATAAAAAATTCTAGAGGAACTGGTAGGGACTGTTCCAGAATTTATATGTAATTTTTCCCAAAGCTTTGGAATCTAATTTTTTTATGGTATATTCTAAGCTCGAAAAGGAAAAAAATGCCACAAATTTAAGGGCAAACAGATATGTATAGAAACAAGTCAACCAAACTTGTAAAAATGCAACCAATTTGGTAGCTAAGGAGAAAATGGTTTCAGAATTGGAAGATTGGATTGTAAAATTTATGGTAATTTTTATACAATGAAATTTAACCTGAAATTTTAACTGGAGATAGGTAACATGAAACAAGATATGGTAAAAGTTTCAGGATAAAAAACCAAGGGAATTAGGTGCAGAAAATTTAAAACCGAGAGATAAATTGACACTGAAACAGGTTGTCAAAAAGAAAAACGTCATGGTTTTTTAAATTTATAACTTTTTTTGTAGTTGAAATTAGGACGTGCGTTTTTTTTTCTGAGTATTGTTAACATGTTAAGGCCTTGACATAAAAAGTTTCACAAGCTTTGGATATGAATTAAGGTCAACATTAATTTTCAAAAGAAAGAATAATCATACCAAGTTACAAGACTCAAGAATAGGGAAACACAACACATACGAAAGCAAAGACTCAACAAAAACAAAACAAGGACTTTTATCAAATAGTTGGTGTGCACTAGAGAAATTTAACAAACACATTGCATACAACAGCAACACATGACTAAGTTTGACAAGATTAGGCAATATTTGGACGTGACAGTGGACATGCAAAGGTTAGAAAAAAAACATAACACCTAATTGCTCACAAAAATAGAATTAAACATAAGAAATAACAAGAACACATGCTGAATTAAAAGAAAACAGCAAGAACATGCACTATGTGGACAGGTTAGATTGCGAAAAGTGTATGATCGATCTTGAATGAAAATAAATCGTACAAAACACAATATTAACCAAGGAAATGAAAGACAATACACATTAAATGATGAGCAACAAGAAATGAGAAAAAAAAACGATTAATTTTCTTAAAACAGCAAGAACAAACCGCAACAATGAAGAACAAAAACAATGCTAGACAGGTTTGCATGAAGATGAAACTTTGAGTAAGTTGAAGCAAAATTAACCGAATCAAAGGCAATGTAAACCA
This sequence comes from Phaseolus vulgaris, assembly GCF_051622355.1. NCBI lineage: Eukaryota > Viridiplantae > Streptophyta > Magnoliopsida > Fabales > Fabaceae > Phaseolus > Phaseolus vulgaris. The sequence continues at coordinate 20,539,532 of NC_143502.1, read as the reverse complement.
ATTAAATTGTGTATAAGAGATAGTAAACGATGAAACATCAAATAAAACACAAAATTAATCAATTAAAATGAGGAAAACAACAAGATCAACTAAAAATAGTGAAGAACAAAGAGGTTTGGCAGCGAACCATGCAACAAAGTGTTTGATGAAGGTTTGAACGAAAATAAATGGTAGAACTTGATGTTTAGTTGGTGGAAATGAATTATAAATGGTAGAAATTTATTTTAAATGGTGGAAAGTGAAGAGAACAAGAAGGACACTCAAGAACAAGGACAAACCCGAACAAGAACAAGTGCTGAAACAAAAAAAATTGTAGAATTTTGACTTAGATTGGTCGAAGGATTTTTGGTGTGCTCTGATCCACCTGATGCAATCCAAGCTCTTGAAAGGATGATTTAATGGAAAATGCAGCCGAATGGAGTGGTAATGGAAGCACCGAACGGTTGAGAGGTGTTAGGTTCACTAGGCTAAAGAGACTTACTAGTAAAAGAGATTTGGGAGAGAATGATTGTTCCAATTCAAAACTCTTCATTCATTTAATTGAAAATAAGAATACATGAGTGGATTTGAGAGTATTTATAGATGAAGGTAGCTTGCTCCTTAAGCTACCATAACTCTAGTTAAGTAAACTTAACTATAGTGAGTATGGTGGCTTAAGGAAGCCGTTTGTGCTCTTGTAAGGTTCTCTACAAGCCCTTACTTGTGTGACAAGTTGGGGTTTCTAGAGTATCCTTATTTCATCTATAAAATACTCTAGATAAAAGTAGAATACGAATCCTATACAAGTTATTTCTATTATTGGTACAAACATTTGATCTGTCTTTTATTCTTGTATATGGTGGCTTTAAATGGTTTTCCATCACTTGGTTTGGCCAAAAAAAGAACATGCATTTTGAATAAAACATTGCATTTATAAATAACAATTCCAACATATGTGTTATATTTCCATTTCTCTACTTCAATGTTTATCTAACACTTCACCTAATGCGAACCAAGACAACAAGAAGATAACCAAGGATGCAAACTATGAAAGGTCATCTCTACATTCAAGTGAAGACCTCACCAGAGGGAGAAATGGACAAAGACCAGAGCATCTCAAGTTGGTCTAATTAAGAATAAAACATGTTGTAAATAATTTGGACTCACTTTAGGGGTCCAAACAACAAAGATAGGCTAAAATAATGTGCCTTTAGCATAATAGGGGGTGTGGGTAGCATTTTAGCTTGTTCTTACCCTTTTGGAAGGCATTTTGACCTAATTTCTAGAAGGACAAGCCTAGGATGCGGGTTTGACTAAGTCAAGCCCTAAGGCTGCCCATTTTTTCCCTTTTCCAATCCTACCCCTTTAGCTTGTTCTCCAAGGCTCCTTTACCTATAAATAGGAGGCCTACCTAGTGTATTTTACAAGTTGAAATTAATAGAAGAGTTACTATGCACAAATTGTGTGAGGTGTTAGTGAGGTTTGAATTCCTCTTATCATTTAGGTCTTATCTTGTGAGTATTGAGAGCTCTCAAGTGGCAACTATCTTCACTTATCTTGGAGGTCAATCACACTCCAAGTGGCGTGTTCCACTTCTCAAATCCATCACATAAGCTTTCTCCTTCCTTCATCTATTCTTCCATTGTATCATGTTCTTGTTTGATTTTCCTTGTTTCCATTCGGCAATTTTATTTTGATTTCTTTTCCTTGTTCTTTAATTCCGCACCTTTTAGCATCATTTTCACCTTATAATTGTCTTTTCCTTTTGCCTTTGTGAAATGAACCTTCACATCTACTTAAACACTTGGTTAAGTTAATGCCCAGTGGGGATTTTCCTAAGGTCTTCACTCTTAAATTCCTAAAATCTCAATCTAAGTAAAGTGTCACACCATAAAAGGAACAATCCTAAAATCAACTCACATCATGTGGTTATCAGAGGTTAGGTTCTTGAGCTTATTTTGCTTTGAGTTGATTGACACTTTACATTCTTTACATTCAAGCACCTTTAATTTCTTGTCTTTAAATTCAAGTACCTTTAATTCTTGTCTTTAAATTCAAGTACCTTTAATTCTTGTCTTTATATTCTTGCAATTTAAATTTTCAGCCCTTTATTTTCTTGCAATTTTCATTCGGCCATTTTATTTTCCATAGCTTTATTTCGCTTTTGGATTGTTATTTTGTGTCTTATTGTGTTCTTACCTTTTGCTTTGAGTCATATGTTCATTAGTGTTCTAGGAGTCTTTACTTTGATTCTATTTACTTTGTTTTTAATTGTGAAAGTTTGAGAAGTAATTAGAAACTTGTTTTAGTAGAAGTAGATTTAAAGTTCCAAACAAAAGATTTAAAGTGTTTAATTATATTGAATCCCAAAATTTTGGTGAAAATTGGAGTTATTGAAAATTATGCATGATTAAAACCATGGGCATTTCATTTCCATAATTAAAAAAAAACCAGTAGAGAAAAAAAAGTGAAAACGTAAATTTGTGGTATCAATTACCCAAGAAAAACATTTCCAAATTTGGATTCAACTTGATTGGCAAATTGATTTCAACCATTGTGGAATTTTTTATCCTTTTGCTTTAGCAATTTCTAAGGAAAAAGTTTCATTGATAAAAGTTTAGTAAGTAACTTTGAGTCCTTTTTGTGTGCCTTTTTTCTTGATTGTCTTTCTTCAAGTTTTGTCATAATCTCTTTCTCAAATTTGGGTTAGCTTTTCTTGTTTGTCTCTTATTTCTTTTCCTTACATTTTGTGGTGGTTTTCTCTAAGATTAAGTGTTGAAGGCTTTGACCTTTTTTCATTTGAGAGTATTTCAACCTCAAGAAAGACCTTTGTGAAGGGAAGAAAACTTTCTTTGAGTGCTTTGAGTGATATCTCCATATGTGGCACAAACTTGAGAGTATTTTTCTTACTAACTTCTATTTCTCTAATTGTTTGTCACTTGTGAATTATGGCTCATATTTCTTCAGGAGAATCTTCTAAACCTAATGCTAATCAAGTCAACAAGGAGATGCCCAAGGATGCTAATTTACACAGAGAGAAGTCATCTCAAAGTGGAGAGCTCACCAGAGGGAGAATTGGACATAGACTAGAGCATCTAAAGTTCTTCATGCTGGTCTTTTTAATGATTAGAAACTGTTGTAAATAAGTTGGGCTCACTTGAGGTGTCCAAATAGTAGAATAAGCAAGAGTAGGTCCATATAGCATAAATATGAGGTGAAGTTATAAAAATGGGCCTGTGAGAAGTCCATTAGGGAAGGAAGGAAACCCTAGCTTCTAGAAAGCCAAGGAAGGGGCGACATTGACCAAAAGTCCAAACCTAGGCTGCCCCCTTTCATGGACCATCCTACCCCTCTCCCTTCTTGTTCTCCAAGGCTCCTCTTCTTATAAATAGGAGGTCTCCCTCATTGTATTTCCAAGTTGAATTGAATAGAAGAAAAGTTACTCTGCACAATTTGTGTGAGATACTAGTGAGGTTTGTTCCTCTTATTCTTTAGTCTTATCTTGTGAGAATTTGAAAGCTCTCAAGTGGCGGCTTCCAACACTTATCTTGGAGTAAATTCATCCTCCAAGTGGCGTGCTCATCATCTCAAACTCCATTCTCATAAGCTTCTTTTTCCTTCATCTTTTCCTTCCATTGTCATTCCATTCAATTCATAAATATGTTCTTCTTTTGGTTTCCTTTTGTTCATTCGGTTATTGTCTTTTTAATTGTTTCCCCATATTCTTGTCATCATCTTCACATTATAATTGTCTTTTCCTTTTACCTTTGTGAAATGAACCTTCACATCTACTTAACTACTTGGTTAAGTTAATGTCTAGTGGGGATTTTCCTTAGGTTCTAACTTATAATTGCCTAAAAATCTCAATTCTATAAGTAAAGTGTCACCTAAATGAAAACTCTTAAAATTAACTCACATCATGTGGTTATTTGCTTAATTTGCTTGAGTTGATTTGGCACTTTACAATTTCTTTACATTCTAGCATCTTTAATTTTTTTCTTTAAATTCAAGTACCTTTACTTTCTTGTCTTTAAATTCAAGTACCTTTAAATTCTTGTCATTATTTTCTTGAATTTTATTTTCCAGCTCTTTATTTCTTGCAATTTTGTTTTCTTCATCCATTTTAATATTCATAGCATTTTTCGTTTTGAATATGTTTCTCTTTATGTCTTTTATTGATCTTGCCTTTTACTTTGAGTCATATGTTCATTAGTGTTCTAGGAGTCCTTGTTTTGTTTCTACTTACTTGCTTTTAATTTTGAAGTTTGAAAGTAAATAGAAACTTGTTTTTAGTAAAGGTAGATTTAAAGTTCCAAACAAATGATTTCAAGTGTTCAATTATATTGAATCCCAATTTTTTTTGTGAAAATTGAAAGTTCTTGGAAATTATGCATGATGCAAACTATGGTCATTTCTTTCCATAAGTCAAATTAGTATTAAAAAAACAAAAACAGCAAAGAAAAGTTTAAAATGCATCTTTGGTTATCACTTATCAAAGAAAATCATTTTCCAAAATATGGATTCAACTTGATTGGCAAATTGTTTTCAACCTTGTGAAATTTTTTATCCTTTTGCTTTATCAATTTCTAAAGAAAAAGTTTCTTAGTTAAAAGTTTTGTGTGTGCCTTTTCTTGCTTGTCTTTCTTTTCAAGTGTTGTCATATTCTTTTTTTCCAATTTGGTTTAGTTTTTTCTTGCTTAAGCTTTTCTTGTTTGTCTATTATTTCTTTTCCTCAAGTTTTGTGGTGATTTTCCTTTGAGATCAAGTGTTGAAGGCTTTGACCTTTTTCATTTGAGAGTTTTTCATCCACAAGAAAGACCTTGGCTAAGGGTAGAAATTTTTTTCTTTGAGTTCTTTGAGTGATCTTTCTTAAGTGGTGCAACCTTGCATTTTGTTTTTCCTAACTTCTTTTTATCTAATTGTTTGTCCTTTTTGTTTTGTTTTTATGGTTCATATTTCAAGTGGAGAATCTTCTAAACCACAATCTCCCTAAAAGGCTTTCCTTATGGGAGAATTGGCAACGACAAAAAGATCTATAACACAAAAGAATGAAGAGATGAGGAAAATGGAGGAGAGATGATGGAAGAGGCCCCAACACCAATCCATTGAAAGGCTACCAAAATGTCAAATTGAGGCAACCACTAGAGTTATGGTCAAAGAGGGGTCAAGAGGACGCATTATACATGTCATAAACTCTAGTGTAGAATAGTTTTTACTTTTTTGTCAAAAGTAGCATAGTTTAATTCATTTGTATTTTTGTTGAAACATGCAAAGTTGTACCTAAAATGCTAACCTAAGTTTAATTAGAGTTTCCTACTCCTAATTAAACTTAGGTCCAGCCCACATTTAGCCTAAGTGGAGCGTAAGGTTCTAGAACTCCTAGCACATGGAAGAATTCTAGAACCTATCTCACATGTGCTGAATTTAGGAGCCACCTTCCCATGTGCCAACATTTGAATTTCCCTCCAATTCTCTTTTCATTTTCAGCCCACTCTTGCTATATATAGAAGAGTTTGGGTGATGTAAATTCAAGATTAATACATGAGTGAATTGCTGCCAAAATTGTGCCAATATCACTCTTTGCCCAAAACCTCCTAGGTTAGCCTCTTAATCTTCCTAAACCGTCTCCTTCCAAGTAGAGTTGGCCTCACCACTCTTAGGAGGACCTTGTTCCATCTCCATTCCATGAAGCTTCCGCAATTCATCTACAAAACCGAAAATAGGAAGGCACAAATCCATCATTTGGTATCATGAGCTACGGTTCTACAAGAGCTAAGTGTCTTCTTTCATTTTAATTTTTGTGTTCTTCTTGTTTCCGTGTTGTTCTTCAATTCTCCACATTGTCTTGCTGTTTTTTGCATTTTAATTTGATTTAGGTGTTGTTTGGAGAAATCCAATTGGTTCATTGTGTTCAAATTGTTCTTGAGCTTGTAATTTTCACATTTGTGTAGGAATCTATATAGAATTGTGTTGCTGTCTTGTTTTTAGTTTGTTTAGGTCTTAATTGCAATTATAATCGGTTCATATTATGTGTCTTGAGTCATTTTAATTTTTGAATCCAATTGTGTTTTGTCTATGTCATGTTTCTCCTAATTTGTCATCAAATCCATGTAGTGTTGATTTTTGTTGATAATTTTGGTTTCTTGATTTGATTTGAGTCCAAATTTATAATTTTGTGTTTGTTGATCCTTTGGTGCATTTTTCTTTTAGTTTGAGTTCATAGTTGTATGTTAGATACATACAAATTCATATACATTCACTCCATTGTGTTTTTGAAGTTCATCATTCTGTTTTTAAATTCCAGAATTAGGATTACTCTGTTTTTCAAATTCTGTGCTGACTGTTTGTTTGTTATGAATTTCAAATACGTTGAAGAAAAATTATGAAAATCTGGATCTATACAGTTTGATATATTAGAAAATCAAGAAGAAAAAGAATCAGATCAAAAGACAAAATAGATAAAAAATGATAAATAAAACAAAAAAAAGTGTGCATCCTGGCGCCAAAAGATACAGTAGTTGGACAAGAATTTTGAAAAATTTATCACAATTATTTGGTGCATAGTTTTGGTGTGATTCCAGCGCCAAAATTTTGCTAAGACCTTGAATTGTTTGTGGTTCAAATTTCAGAATCAAATTTCAAATAGCCAGCTCAGCATAAATTTTATAAGTCACGCTTTTTGGACCTAAAAAAAATTCCAGTAGTACTGTTTTGGTTTTTTTAATCAATTCTAGTGCCATTCTCTAGGTTCAATTTGTGTGCTACCTTTTGTTGAGTGCCTATTTTTATTTCTTGTCCAATATTATTCAATACTCCTTCTAGTTGTGTCCTATAAATCAAATCCATTTGTTGTTGTCCTATTTTTAAATTTGAATTGTTTCTTGCTTTCATTTCTTGACCTCTAAATTGATTGGAGAACAACATTCAAATTGGTGCTTCTTAAGTGGAATTAACCTTGTGGTGAGTCTATCCCTACTTAGTAGGTACTGTTTTGAAGATTTTAATTGGCTAACCATAAGACGTTAAGGCAAGGAGCTGCAACAAATATAAATACAAACACATACATATTGTAGAACACATCAAGGAAGATCAACCACAAGCCAAGGAGTGCATAGTTTAGGAAATCTGAATTTTATTTTGTGTAATTCAATTTCTTTGTATTTCTTTGAGTTGTAATTACATTCAACCTTGATTAATTAGTGGATTAATTGCGTGTAGACGGTGAGTGTGTCTTCAATGGCTCCAAGTGTCTAGAAGCCTCACCTTAGGAATCGTCTAGTTTAAAGCTTTGTAGTTAGCAATCTTTAATTTGTGCTTAGTTAATTGCTTTACTTTAATTACTTGTTTTGTATTGTCAAACTTGATTTGCATTGTTTAATTGCTTTGCATTGTTTTTTCCTATGCATAAAAATTGACTTTTCATTCCTAATTGTGATCTAAGTAAATTACTTAGAAAAAGAATTGTGTGAAGTCTTGAGGGATAGGTTTTGGCAAGGAAAGACTTGATACTTAAGAGATCCTAGTGATCCACCTCTCTTTCCTGGAAAGCTACCTTCATTACTTTCCTTTTTCTTTCTTGAGGTAAAATACTTTTAACACAAAGCTATAGTCATGTCAACTCACTTTTCTAAATCTAGTGAGAGTGATATAAAGTCCATTAAATCTCTTATAAAACAATTAGCCAAGGACTTTCAATCACTCTCATATAGACAATTGGAACACGAGGCACAAATCAAAGAGTTGAAAATGGCTAAAGAAAAGGATGAAAGCTCTCAAAAATCTAAAAAAATATGTTCACATGCATCTAGCTCTCACAATCATGAATCTTTTGGGGAAGAAAGTCTTAGGATAAATGAATATTATCAACCACCCCCTAGGAGAACTAGAAGAGAAAGAAAAGAACAAGAGAGCCCAAGAGAGGTTAGGGTAGATATACCTCATTTTCATGGAAAAGAAAATGTAGAAGTCTATTTAGATCGGGAAATGAAGGTAGAACAATTATTTGCTTGCCATAGAGTAAGTGAAGAGAGGAAAGTACCCTTAGCCACTCTTAGTTTTCAAGGCAATGCTATGTATTGGTGCACGACCCTAGAAAGAGATAGGCGTCTTCATAGGGAACCTCCCATAGAATATTGGAATGATCTTAAGGGAGCCTTAAGACGCCGCCATATTCCCTCCTATTATAATAGGGAGTTAATAGACAAGCTCTAAAGACTCCAACAAAGAACTATGAGTGCAGAGGAGTATAGGCAAAAAATGGAATTATACATGATGAGAGCCTCTATTAGGGAAAACGAATCCACCACCATAGCTAGATTTTTAAGTGGGCTAAATCTTGATATTAGAGATAGAGTTGAACTTTTACCTTATCAAGACTTGAATGATTTGGTTCAACTATGTATCAAGGTTGAACAACAAAATTTAAGGAAAACTTCAAGTAGTAAGGAAGGTTCATACTCCAACTCCTATCCAAGAAGAGAGTTTAAAAGGGAGGAGAGTACACCTAAGGAAAAAGCAAAAGAGACTCCCAAAAATATAAGTAAAGATATGCTCACTCCACCCATTCGCACTAGGGATGTTAAGTGTTTCAAATGTTTTGGAAGAGGCCATGTGCAAGCTCAATGCCCAAATCAAAGAACCTTGTTCTTAAGGGGCATAGATGAGTATACTAGTTATGATGAAGCACCTAGTGGGAAAGAAGAGGGGGAAGATAATGAAAGAGTATATCCTTTAGAGGGGGAATTAATGATGATTAGGAGGACCCTCAACAACCAAACTAGTATAGAACTAGAAACACAAAGGGAGAACATATTTCACACAAGATGCAAAGTTTTAGAAAACATATGTTCTCTCATTGTGGATAGTGGTTCTTGCTGCAATTGTTGTAGCACTAGGATGGTTGAAAAACTAAGTCTACAAGTAGTCCCTCATCCAAAACCTTACAAACTTCAATGGATTAATGAAGATGGGGAAATAACTGTAGACAAGCAAGTGAAAGTCGAGTTTTCTATAGGTAACTACAAAGATAATGTTTTATGTGATGTAGTTCCTATGGAGGCTTGCCACATCTTATTGGGTAGACCTTGGCAATTTGACAAGAAAACCATGCATAATGGTCTAACCAATGAGATTACCTTCACCCATAATCAAAAGAAGTTTATACTTAATCCTTTACCACATTCACAAGTGGTGAGAGATCAAGTACAAATGAAACAAAAGAGGGATGAAGAGAGAAAAAAAATCAAAATAGAAAAAGAGAGAACCCTTAGGGAGCAAAAGGCGTGGGAGAAGAGTGTTCCTTCCCACAAGGTCATACCACAAGACAATCCATCTGAAAATATGTTTCTTGTTGAACAACCTCAAAGCCTTACCTTTTGTAAAGGAACACTTGCAAGCATAGTTAAAAAAGAATCCTTAAAGGAGGATTGCATAGATAAAAATGTAGTAGATTATTTTGAATATGTGCTAAGATATCACCAACAAGTGAAGGTCAAGTTATCTATAGGTATCTACAAAGATAAATTTTTATGTGAGGTAGTGCCTAAAGAAACTTGTCATGTCTTATTGAGACGACCACTGCAAAGTGTTAAAATTTCCATGATCAATGGTCGTATCAACGAAACTACCTTCACACATAAAAAAGAAATTCTTCATGAAGGAGAACTCATGGGCCAATTTAGAGTTGATAAAACTCTAGAGCTTTTAAAAGGAAAATTCGTTTGGTCACCCATGAGAAAAGATGTTCAAAGACATTACCCTAGATGCATTTCTTATTTTAAAACTAACTCTAAGGCAATATCTCATGAACTCTATGCTCCTTCACCCTTTGCAAGTGCTCCATGGGAAAACATAAGTATAGATTTTATATTAGAACTTCCTAGGACAACAAAAGGTTTTGATTCTATTTTTATGGTTATAAATAAGCTCTTCTTTAGATAAGTGGTAAGACTTCATGGTTTATCTCCAAGCATAGTGTTAGATAGAGAACCAAAATTTGAAAACCATTTTTTGAGGATTCTTTTGGAAAAACTTGGAACTAAGTTGAACTTTTCAATTTCTTATCATCCTCAAACGAATGACCAAAATGAAGTTGAAAATATAACTCTTTCTACTATGCCTAGAGTAATCATGAGAGACAATCACAACTCTAGGGATAATTATGCAAACAATAAAGTAGTTCACAAGATTACTAATATTTCTTCATTTGAAGTTGTATATGAGTTTGATCCTCTTACTCCTTTAGATTTATTACTCCTTCCTAATCCACATACCTTTGTGCATAAGGAAGGAGTTACAAAATATGACTTTGTTAAAAAAATGCATGAGAGGATTCAAGAACAAATACAACAACAAATAGAGAAATATTATGAGAAGTTTCCAAAAACAATAGAAAAACAAGAGGAATGGCAACTTCATAAAGTTGATTTTTATACAACTGCTCCAACTAACTCATTTGCTTTGTTTGATGATTCCCATAGATGGACATTTGATCCGGGAGGACGAGCATAGTTGTCAAAGCAAGAGGCTGCCATCCGAGATCGACCCTGTGGATCTGAGGATAAATTTTCTCAAGAAGGAGGAGATGATGGACACCATCCAGCCACATACATCCCCCTACTAATGACGAGGACAAAGCCTTGGATTTGAGGACAAATCCTTTTCAAGAGGGAGGGGATGATGGAAGAGGCCCCAACACCAATCCATTGAAAGGCCACCAATATGTCAAATTGAGGCAACCACTAGAGTTATGGTCAAAGAGAGGTCAAGAGGACGCATTATACATGTCATAAACTCTAGTGTAGAATAGATTTTACTTTTTTGTCAAAAGTAGCATAGTTTAATTCTTTTGTATTTTTGTTGAAACATGCAAAGTGGTACCTAAAATGCTAACCTAAGTTTAATTAGAGTTTCCTACTCCTAATTAAACTTAGGTCCAACCCACATTTAGCCTAAGTGGAGCGTAAGGTTCTAGAACTCCTAGCACATGGAAGAATTCTAGAACCTACCTCACATGTGCTGAATTTAGGAGCCACATTCCCATGTGCCAACATTTGAATTTCCCTCCAATTCTCTTTTCATTTTTAGCCCACTCTTGCTATATATAGAGGAGTTTGGGTGATGTAAATTCAAGATTAATACATGAGTGAATTGCTGCCAAAATTGTGCCAATATCACTCTTTGCCCAAAACCTCCTAGGTTAGGCTCTTAATCTTCCTAAACCGTCCCCTTCCAAGTAGAGTTGGCCTCACCACTCTCAAATCCTACCTCTCATGCACCTTCAAGGTCACCACCACTCTTAGGAAGACCTTGTTCCATCTCCAATCCATGAAGCTTCCACAATTCATCTACAAATCCGAAAATAGGAAGGCACAAATCCATCAAGAGACTCCAAAGGCTAGAAGCAGCCTATGATAGACCCCAAAGAGGAAGTAGATATAATCCTAGGCGTGAATCAATAAGTTATCAAATGTATGGTAGCCATGAAGAAGAGGACGAATGGAGAATGCATCATGTTGATGATAGGCACCAACATGTGGCAAAACCTTCTTTACCATTGTAAAAATACCTAGTTTTAGTGGGGAAGGTGATCCCAATATTTACCAAGGATGAGAGGCTAAAGTAGAACAAATCTTTAATGTACATGAGGTCCAAGATGACCAAAAATTAAGTAAGCCTCCTTAGAATTTTTGGATTATGCCATGCAATGATGCCACAAAACTGTAATGGACATTGGACTTAACAAGAGGCCAGTCATGGTCTCTTGGGAGGATTTGAGGTTATGCATACCCGCTAGATTTGTGCCTCCACACTATAGGAAAGAGCTCTTGTTGAAGCTTCAATGGCTTCAACAAGGAACACAAAGTGCGGATGCTTATTTTAAAGAACTTGAAACCATATTAACTAAAGTTGACATGCATGAAAGTGAAAAGTCTAAAATGGCTAGGTTTGTAAGTGGCTTAAAAAGGGACATTCAAGATGTGGTAGAATTATATGAGTACTCATGTTTAGAAAAATTGGTTCACCTTGCCATCAAGGTTGAATCACAACTTTCAAAGAAATCCTTTTCCAAAAATCCTCAGAATGATGGCTACTACCAATCAGCTTGGAAAAATAAAACCAAGTTTTCTTCTAAGACTTTTCCCTCCAATCTTGTAAAGAAGTCCACTTACAATTATAGGGATTTTAAACCCTCCACTTCAACTCCTAAATGTCCTACCAAAACCTCAAGTAAAAAGTGTTTTAAATGTTTAGGTTTTGGGCACATAGCGGTCCATTGTCCAACAAAGCGAACCATGATGTTTAAAGGGGGGCAAGTAGTAAGTGAACATAGTGATCAATCTTCTAGGTCTAACTCCCCTTCCCCTTCAAAAACCCCTAGTGATAATGAGTATGAGATACCTTGTGAAGGTGACTTATTAGTAATAAGGCGAATTCTTGGGACCATTCCAACACCTTTTTCATTCTTGTGCCTTATCACCAACAAGTTATGTTCCATGATAATAGATTGGGGTAGTTGTGCTAATGCGGCAAGTACAAGAGTTGTGGAGAAGCTTGGCTTACCCAATATCTCTCATACAAATCCCTATAAATTACAATGGCTTACTGCTGAAGGCGAAATCATGGTTAATAAACAAGTCATTATAACTTTTGCTATAGGAAAGTATAAAAATGAGGTTTTATGTGATGTTGTGCCAATGGAAGCAACCCATATTCTATTGGGAAGGCCTTGGCAATATGATAGACAATTTTTACATGATGGCCTAACCAACAAAATGACTTTTACCTTCCAAGGGCACAAGGTTACCTTAAAACCCCTCTCTCCCAAAGTGGTTCATGAGGACCAAATAAAAATGAAAACAAAAAGAGAAAATGAAAAAGAGAAAGAAATAAATGATAAATCGAGTCACAAAGTATCATCTTTCACACCTAAATCAATCATGTTGACTCGTGCCATGCTACAAATTACACCTACAAGGTGTCCTTCTTCCTCATATTTTTCATTACCAAAGGTTCTACCTACACACCATCTCTGTTAAGGAATGTTAGGAATGATTTTTAAACACCTTCTAAAGGTTTCCACCTTCTAAGAGGATTTTCTTCAAAACGATTTGTCATTCCCACACAATCTTTCCAAACATGGTCTGTATATAAAATCCCATCTTTTAAACTCCCGAGCTTAAAGAATATAAGTCAAGTTCACATCTCACTCCTTGCACTATTTTATATGTGAGCAAGCTGACTATGTTATCTGCAGGAGTTCTAAATTTCTGGTCGAATTCTCTCCAACTTGGGGGGCATGATGCAAATCAAGTCAACAAGGAGATGCCCAAGGCTGCTAATTTACACAGAGAGAAGTCATCTCAAAGTAGAGAGCTCACCATAGGGAGAATTGGACATAGACCAAAGCATCTAAAGTTCTTCCTGCCGGTCTTCTTAATGATTAGAAAATGTTGTAAATAAGTTGGGTTCACTTGAGGGGTCCAAATAGTAGAATAAGCAAGAGTAGGTCCATATAGCATAAATATGAGGTGAAATTATAAAATTGGGCCTATGAGAAATACATTAGGTTAGGAAGGAAACCCTAGCTTCTAGAAAGCTAAGGAAGGGGCGGCATTGACCAAAAGAACAACCCTAGGCCGCCCCCTTTCATGGACCGTCCTACCCATCTCCCTTCTTGTTCTCCAAGGCTCCTCCTCCTCTTATAAATAGGAGGTTTCCCTCATTGTATTTCCAAGTTGAATTGAATAGAAGAAAAGTTACTCTACACAATTTGTGTGAGATGTTAGTGAGGCTTGTTCCTATTAGTCTTTAGTCTTATCTTGTGAGAATTTGAGAGCTCTCAAGTGGCAGCTTCCAACACTTATCTTGAAGTAAATTCATCCTCCAAGTGGCGTGCTCATCATCTCAAACTCCATTCTCATAAGCTATCTTGTCCTTCATCTTTTCCTTCCATTGTCATTCCATTTAATTGATAAATATGTTCTTCTTTTGGTTTCCTTTTGTTCAAGGGTTATTGTCTTTGTAATTCTTTCCATGCTTAATTTTGCACCATATTCTTGTCATCATCTTCACATTATAATTGTCTTTTCCTTTTACCTTTGTGAAATGAATCTTCACATCTACTTAACCACTTGGTTAAGTTAATGTCCAGTAGGGATTTTTGTTAGGTTCTAACTCATAATTGCCTAAATATATCAATTCTAAAAGTAAAGTGTCATCTAAATGAAAACTCTTAAAATCAACTCACATCAAAACCCCAATCTCCCCAAAAAGCTTTCCTCATGGGTGAGTTGGTGGCGGCCAAAAGATCCTTAGCTCAAAAGGATGAAGAAATGAGACAAATGGAGGAGAGGCTCCAAAGATTTGAATCGGCCCATGATAGACCCTCAAGAGGAAGAAGATGGAATCAAAGGTGTGAATCAAGGAGTTATCACCAATATGGAAGCCAAGAAGAAGAGGAAGAATGTAGATTGAACAATTTTGAAGAGAGGCGCCAACATGTTTCTAAAATTCTTTACCTTATGTTAAAATTCCTAGTTTTAGTGGGAAGGTGATCCCAATATGTATCTAGGATGGGAGTTTAAAGTAGAATTTTTTTTTTTAATGTATATGTGGTCCAAGAAGACCAAAAGATTAAGTTAGTCTCCCTAGAATTTTTAGACTATGCCATGCAATGGTGGCATAAAACTGTAATGGACATTGGACTAAAGAAGAGGTCAGTCGTGGTCCCTTGGGACGATTTAAAGTTATGCATGTGCGCTACATTTGTTCCTCCACACTATAGGAAAGAGTTCTTGTTGAAGCTCCAACGAATTCAACAAGGAACACAAAGTGTGGATGATTATTTTAAAGAACTTGAAACAACCTTAACTAAAGTTGACATGCATGAAAGTGAGGAGTCCAAAATGGCTAGGTTTATAAGTGGCTTGTGTTCCTGCCGGTTGACTCCAACAGCTGCTTTGGCCCTTCAATCTTGCCTGAGAATCGTACCTTCTTGATCAAGAAACCTCTCACCTGCAAAGACAAAGGGGCGCCCTATCGGTCGTTTGCACTCCGACGCTCAAGTCAGTATTAGGCAAAGAAACACCAAGTGTGTGTATTAGCTTCAGTCTTAGAAACTGTGTACCTTGCTAGGGTTCCTAGCACCCTTTATATAGGTTGAAACTAGGGTTTACCTTTGTGTTGTTACCCTTGTTTAGGGTTCCTTGGGGAACGTCCTTGCGCCGCTATTTATAGAATCTTAGCGTATCTGGCACATGGAACTTCCCTTAACTGGAGTGCAACGAATAACTGAGTGGCCACTTGGGTACAACCTTGTGCACCTAATCTCTAGTGCCATCTGCTTCGTGGGTGCCCTAAGTATTCACGTGCCATGCATGCAGCTTCCCGGGAAACCCTAACCCTGATGGGCCTTAGCGCCTCCCAGGATTATTCACTCATGTCGCGCCTTCATGCGCTATACACACCACGAGTAGGGATCCTTCGTGACTTAGGCTTCCCACATATCTCATGTCTTAACTGTTAACTTAGTATAACTCTAGGGCCCACCTTACATGGCCCTTTATAGTGTTCAGACCATCGACCGATCTTCTCCCTTTGTTGGCGAGGTCCAATGTTGATCTCCAACATCGGGGTCTATGATACTATTGTCCAAAATCTAACCAATCCCTTGGTAGGTACATCTGGGGCCCACCTTACGTGGCCCCCTTCCATTACTAAGCATCGGTGCGCGATGTCTGAGATCAGTCCCTGAGTCAATGACCGAGGACTGGTCGGGACATAAGCCCCCCAGTCTTGAGATATAACTTGTTTTTAGCGAAGAGACTAAGTGATCGCGTTGGGCGAGCTACGTGGCATTGGGTAACGGGCGTGAACAGTACACCGAAGTGACATCTCACCATTCTTCGTTAATCAACGTACACGTGTCAAGATCGACGGCTGGAACTTGTTGGCGCTCGAACTTCTTCGTGCACTGTTTAAACACTTTAACTTTTATGCTTCCCCCACTGTTCCATTACTTCTACTTACACGAACCTTCCCTTAGCATTTCTGCAAAAACGCTCTCTTCTCTTTCTTCCAGACTCAAACCCTCGAACCTCAATATTCGAAAGGTATGATTTTTATTCACTGATTACTTTGTCATTTATGATTTCGCTGCTTGTAACATGCTTATAACTAACTGCCTGGGACTATTTATGATTCTTGCATTTCTTCGCGCATTCATTTCCACTGTTCATGTCTCGAGTCTCTGTTTTTCTGGTTATCTCTGGTTTCGTCAAGTTACGCCATCTCTTCTTCTGAAGTTTCTCTTTTTATTCTCATTTTTAGCTTTCTTATCTAAGATGTCCCAACGAGAACCTTCTTCAGCTTCTCCTTCAGACTCCAACTCAACCTCGTCTTCATCCCCTGTTCCATCCTCTTTGCCAATTCCCCCTCCTTCCGCCTCACTCTATAAGTCCATGTATTGCTGGGCACAACGGATTTTCTAAAGGAGACGTCTACCTTTACCTTCCTTGCAAGCATAGCCACTTATAGGAAAAAACAAACTTGCCACCCATCGCTTGTCTTTGGAAAAGACCATGACAAGTTTGTGAGGATAATGGCTTGCCGTGAAGGTGAGCCGATGTGTGTTGACGAAGCCTCAGACCCCGAAGGCCCCTTCTGCTTTGTTTACTCCACCATTTTTCAAAGGCTCGGGCTTCGACTGCCTTTCTCTCCCTTCGAGCATTCGCTCCTGACCGAAGTGAACGTCGCCCCCGCCCAATTGCATCCCAATAGTTGGGCATTCGTAAGGGCCTTCACCATTCTTTGCCACAGTCTCGGTCATACGCCGTCAGTGGACTTTTTCCTCTAATTTTTTGAAGCTAAAAACCCTGGGAAGAAGTTGTGGGTTATCTTCAACAGTGTGGCTGGGAGGGTGCTCTTAACGCTCTTTCAACAATCATACAAGGGGTTCAAGAAGAACTTCTTCAAAGTTCGAAGCAATCGGAGGGACCCTGCCCTTTTAGATGGGTTTCCCTTATACTGGTCAGAAAAGCCAAACCTTCATAGGGCCCAGAGTCTGGAGGACCTTTCCCCTCAGGAGCGAGGAGTATGTGAGCTCTTTTCTGGACTCCATACCCCATTCAGTACCTTGGAGCTACTCCAGTGTGAGTTTAACCCCGAAAACCTTAAGACATATATTGGTATTTTCCTCGTTCCCATGCTTCTTGTCTCATTTTGTTCTTGCTTGTATGTGACTTGCCTTGTCATTATTTCCTATGCTAACTTATTTTTTACGTGTAGATATGGGCTTCAATAAGGACAAAATGAAGAAATTGGCCGACCAGCTGGCTAAACGTAGGGCAGCCGTTGCAGGGGTGGGCACTTCAACGTCCATAGCCCCTCCAACCTCAGCTACTTCTGCTCCCCACCCAATCGAACCAGCCCCTGCTGTTGATTGGCAAAAAGGGGTGGTGGTCGTTGAAACCGATGACGAAGACACATGCACCGGCCTTGTCTTCAAAAGGCAGAGGGTAGAGGAGGTCGTGGCGCCCTCTGCTTCTGTATCCGGTGGGACCTTGCTTTCACGGACCATCCCCCAAGCGCCTCCTCCCCGCGCCACTTCGTTGTTCACGAAGGTGGGGGAGAGAGCGCCCCCGAAGGCCAAGAGATGCCTTCCACCTCCGAGCTCCCCATGTTGCTTCAACGAATCTTTAACTACTTTTAAGACAAGGGGGTGCTGAAGAGCTTGAGCGGCAATCTCTCCAAGGATCGTGTTGTCGACGGCCTTGGGGACTTCCTAATCGCGTCCAACCTCGCACTGAGTAGGGCCCAAGAGGCCGAAGAACTCAAGGTTAGGATGGCAGAACTCGAGGAAGAACTGTCCCTTAAGACCAAGACCTTCACCAATCGCGAGACTGCCATGTACGTTGAGTTGGCAAGCCTTCGCCAATCTGAGAAGGACGCAAAGAAAGCTCTTCATGACAAGGGCCAGGAGGCTGTCCAACTAGAAGCGAAGATATTGCCTCTTTGCACCAACGTAATTGAGTTGGATGAACTGGTCAAGGAGATGAAGGAAAAGATGGCTAGGCTGGAGGAGAGGGCAACCTAGCGCGAGGTCCGGCTAGGGCAGGTCGAAGGGGAGCTAGCAGAGAAGGTTGAATCCTTCAAGAAGGTGGAGGAAGAGCTCACCAACGACGTCGCTGATGCTTACGACGAGGAATTTCAAGATGCCATCGCTTAGTTTGCCTGCATGCATTCTGAGGTGGATTTCTCCATTCGCGGAGTCGAAGTGTATCGTTGATGGGCAGCTCGTGCTCAGATAATGACCTTTGTAACTTACTGTCTCAACGAACAATTTGCCCCTTTGTAGATATATATATATATATATATATATATATATATATATATATATTGCCCATCTGGTTCTTCTTTAGCTGTTTGTTTTAGCTTGCATTTTTCTACCTTTACGTGCCTTGGCTCTCACTAACAGCACCTTCGACTTAGGTTTGCGCCTTAGGTAGCATGTTTTCACTTCCCGCGTTCCCCTTAGCTGGTTCGACCTTTGTTCGAGGGTAGGCTCCTCTCGTTGTTCCTGATTCTCCTTAAGTAAGGTGTCTTGTTGGACTCGTTCCTACCCTTCTTGGGTCGACGGGAATGCCTTGCTGGCGAAACTGGTGAATCATACTGCTCTCGCCCTTGGCTTACAAACAGGGAAGAAGTGTACCCTCCCGATTTCGACCCTACACTACAAAGGTAAGGGTGAATTTTAACCGATGAGCCATATTGTTCGATCCTGGAGTTCATACGCAAGAGGGGGCCTCCTAAGGAATTGTACTGCCCCCATCTTGGTGTTTCTAACTCGAGTGAACGGCTTTTACCGACCTCATCGTTGCTGTGTAAAGTCAAGGGACAGGCTTAAATAACTGACCGTGACCTTGCTGTAAAAAGTCAAAGGGCAAGCCTGTGACATTTGAGCCATACTTGTTCCCAACCTTGGTAAACTTGCGCAAGAGGGAGGTTCATCATCGAACCATACTATTCCCGACCTAGGCGCATTACTTCAAGGGAGAGGTTCATTTTGACTGGAGAACCATACTATTCTTCTCCTTGGTGAACTTACACGAGAGTGGCTTATTGGGAAAACCAAACTACCTCTACTCTCCGTGTATCACTTCAAGGGAGAGGTTCATTTTGATTGGAGAACCATACTATTCTTCGCCTTGGTGAACTTACACGAGAGGGGCTTATTGGGAAAACTAAACTACCTCTACTCTCCGTGTATCACATCAAGGGAGAGGTTCATTAAGTGCAATGCATGCACATTTCTCAACTGAATAACTAAACTTTTATTCGAGTGACCTCCTTAAAAAACCCTTATGAGGGAAAAAGAGCGCGCCCCCTTAAACGTGTACAATGCAAAATACTTTTAACTAAAATAAAACTTCAGATTGGCCACGTTCCAAGTGTGAGGGATCGCGCCACCCTCTAACGTTTTGAGCCTGTATGGTCCATTCCCAAGGGCCTCTGTTACTCTGAAAGGGCCAGTCCACTTGGGAGATAGCTTGTTTTATAATTCGTACGGGTGGGCCTTCCGCATTACCAGGTCGCGACCTAGACCTGCCGAGGTCTCAGCTTGGAGTTGTACTTGTACTCCACCCTCCTTTTCAAGGCTTCAGCCTTAATCCTTGGTTCCTCCCTTCCTTTATCTAGTAGGTCCGGGTTCACCTTTCTTTCTTCGTTGAACTCCTTAACCACGAAGTTCTGGAAACGCGGTGAGTTCTTCTGGATTTCTACCGGAATCATAGCGACTCAGTCGTACACCAAGCTGAAAGGTGTTTCCCCGGTTGCAACCACGAGATACTTCATCTGCCGTGCTGGCAAAGGAAAAGGCCCTAGAATATCGATCCCCCAGGTATGAAATGGCCATGGGCTGTAGATCGATCTCAACTCCTCTGCGGGCACCTTGTGCCAATCAGCATGTTGTTGGCACTCCTTGCACCGCTGGGCGTACCTCGTGCAGTCGTCCCTCATAGTTGGCTAGTAATACCCTGCACGAATGGCCTTTGATGAGAGGGATCGACCACCGATGTGGCTACCGCATATCCCTTCATGCAGTTCTACCATGATGCGCGAGCATTGTTCACCGTCTACACATACCAGGATAGGATGGGTAAATCCATGCCTGAACAACTTCCCATTGATCAGGGTGTACTTACTCGAATTTTTCTTGATTTTTCGAGCTTCTGCAGGTTCTAGTGAGAGTACTTCATCAGCCAAGTAGCGCTGGTAGAGCGTCATCCAGATTTCTCCTGATTCAACCTGGTAAATTTGTGACGCTATCTCCCCAGCAACCGGGTACCTGCTTGATGTGATTCCAATAGCAAAGAAGAGAATGATTCTTGACATTCTTAGGAATCAACTTGAGTTGGACAATAGATAGGCACTTTTTCTTAGAATTGGATCAATGTTCTAAGTCAAGAACTCACCAAAACTAGCACCAAATCCAAACTCATATGGAAGTTCCACATATTGTCAAATTGAACCAACAAAAAGAGAGAAAGAGCAAAAGCACCGAATGGAAGAACTTCAAATGTGAGGGTGGATGTCCTCTTCCTCCATTAATAAAAGCCTCCTTTATTTGATTCTCATCACTGCTTATTCTGGGTGTTTTCACCGTCTCCTGCATTAACGACCGATGACTCCTCTTCATCCCTTCTGATGTTCTAACCTGTTGGACTTCTGCCACGTTGTCCGTGGTAGTTCGAGGTGCCTTCAGGGTCTCCTGAATCACTGTCCTCTGCCTACCCCCCTTGCCCGAACTGGCGAGCTTTGCAAGCAAGTCAGCTCGGGCATTTTGTTCTCTGGGTATGTGGACTAGCTCGAACACTTCGAATGACTCCTTCAGGATCTGGACATATTCTAGGTATGCAACCATCTGAGGGTCTTTAGCTTGGTACTCCCACGTGACTTGACCTGTAACCAACAAAGAATCACTTTTTGCCAACAACCCCTTCGTTCCCTTCTCCTTGGCCAACATCATTCCAACGATCAGGGCCTCATACTCTGCTTGGTTGTTACTGGCCTTGAAAGCAAACCGTAGGGCCTGCTCAATCAGCAACCCATCTGGTCCTTCCAAGATGACACCAACCCCACTACCTTGTTGGTTTGAGGAACCATTTACAGAAAGCACCCATCTGAAACCTGCTCCCTCTTGGTATGTGGCTGCTGAGGAGAGCTCTACCACAAAGTCAGCGTAATCTGGCCCTTGATGCCAGAGCTGCCTTTTCTAAGGTGCCTGGTGTCTCACCTCCGGCCCCTACAACATCATGTTGACGAAATAGATTGGGCTCTGTACCTGATCCTGTTCTTGTAACAGGACCGAACTGATCGCCTTCTCCGTGACTGCGAAGTATAGGCAGAGCGGGGTTCCTGGTTCTGGCTTGCACAACATTGGTGGGCTGGCCAAGTACCCCTTCAGCTTCACAAACTCCTCTTCGCACTCCCGGTTCCATGCGAACCGGCTATTTCTCTTCAAGCACAGGAAGTAAGGGTGCCCCTTTTCTCCTCCTGCTGATACGAATCTGGACAGAGCGGTCATGCGCCCTGTCAACTGTTGCACCTCTTTCACCGAGGTTGGGTCCCTCATGGCTATTATTGTGACGCACCTCTCAGGGTTTGTCTCTATCCCAGGCTCAGTGAGTAGGAAACCTAAGAACTTGCCTGCCTCAACCCCGAACACGCACTTCTCTAGGTTCAGTTTCAACTTGTACTTTGCTATCGTGGTGAAAAACTCTTCCAGGTCGGCTACATGCTGCTCCTTCTACTGGGAAGTGATCACTATATCGTCCACGTATGCTTGGACATTCCGCCCTAACATGGGGGCTAGTACTCTGTCCATACCACTGGTAGGTGACACCTGCATTCTTTAGCCCGAAAGGTATTACCTTGTAGCAATAAAAAGACATCTCTGTCATAAAAGCTGTCTTGCACAAATCTTTGGGGTGCATCATGATCTGGTTGTAACCAGAGAAGGCATCTAGGAAACTAAGGAGTCTGCATTCAGAGGCGCTGTCCACCAAGGCATCAATACTGGGCAGCGGGTAGGATTCCTTCGGACAGGCCTTGTTGAGGTCCGTGATGTCCACACACATCCTCATCTTCTCACTAGCCTTCCTTACTGATCCGGTCGGTCATCGGTAGTCGATGACGTCAACAGAAGACAACCACGTGGACCACTCGCAGGGTGACACGTGGACCAGGTGACAGATAGATCAGGGTGAACGTGATCGGTTGTCAGTAACCAAGTGACCACCGACAGATCAGGCGGCAGAGAGGTCAGGGGACAGATCACCCAGAACGGTGATCGGTGGTCAGTAACCAAGTGGCCACCAACAGACCAATTCCCAGATGAACGCCTGGGGGCAGAATGCGAGAAGCAATAGAGCACTGATCAGTCATCGGGTGCATGGTCATCGGGGTCTCGTGTTATACGCAGCTAAACTGGGACTGAGGTTCCCAGCGAGAGCGTTACGCATGGACCTCGCATGAGCACATCTCAGGGAATCGTGCACGAGAGTGGCCTGAGGGAGCTAGTAAACCGGTCAGTGATTGGTTATTCCCTCAACCCATTACGTGCGTGACACTGTGAAAGGTAAGCCGTTTACGCAGAGAGGAACGCTTGGTGAGTGTGCCTAGACCAGCCACACCTGGCGTTCTCCTGAGAGTATGCGATTTACCCAGATGGAAGAAATATGCTATGTTACTCCGCAAGGGAATAACTTAGGCGCAAAAAGAGAAGTGCTAGAGCCCTTCAAGTAGTGACACGTGTATGGTTAGATGTGAGTTGCATGCCTCCACGTGTCATCATCTGAGAAGGGCGCGGTCCAGACAAAGGTGCACTCCGTACCGCTAAGGGTACAGACAAGCGCAGACACGCACAGACACTCACGCTCTACTGATTCTGGAGGTACGTTGTCGCAGAAAGGCATAACAGGGTTCTGGCACATGCCAGAGGGGCATAACAGAATTCTGTTAGGCCCAGATACAGAGAGAGGCATAAAAGAGAATCAGGGTGAGATTCAGAGAGATAAAAAGAAAAAAACAGAGAGCAAGAGTTTTCACACACACTACTAGTTTTTCTCATTTGGTGGTTCTGTGATCTAACTTGATCGTCGGAGTGCAAACCGCCGCTAGAGGCGCCGTCTGTGTGTTTTGCAGGTCGCGTTTGGAGATCCTAGAGAAGGTTCTGAGGGTGATTTTGCAGATAACACAGTCGCGTAGACGGGGCAGAGAGAGCTGCGAAGCGATTCCTCCATGCTCGAGTTGTCAGCAGGATCATTTGGCGCCCACCGTGGGGCACGAGTGAATCGTGGTCCCATATACACCACAGTTTTTGAAGCTTACCAAAGTTTTGCCAAGTTCTTTGCTGGGAAAGATGCCAAGAAACAGACAACCATCACCTGCGCCATCTGCTGACAAAGGAGCTGTGACAATGGCGCAGGTCCTAGAGATGGTGCGCACGCTGCAGGACAACGTCGCAGCGTCAAGAGCTGAACAAGAGAGGATGCAGACGGAGTTGGCTGCGTCGCAGAGTAGGAACGACGAGCTGAATCGCGTCAATGAAGAGCTGAGGCGGACGTTGCTGACACGGAAGGAACGCGCGGTTGAAGAAAGGGTGTCGAGGCCACCGTCGCCTCCAAGAGCGTTTCCCATGCCATTCTCCCCTGAAGTCATGGGAACCATGGTGCCTCCCAACCTGGTGGGAGTGAAGGCGTCGTTCACAGGGGTAGAAGATCCGAAGGCACATCTGACGGCGTTCCACACCCAGATGATATTGTCTGGGGGCTCAGACGCTGTGTACTGCAAAATGTTCATGAGCACACTAAGCGGAATCGCCATGGAATGGTTCGTGAGCCTACCAGAAGGACATATCACGTCCTTCCCTCAGTTTTCAAAGCTTTTCACTGAGCAGTACATCGTTAACAAAGCACCCGCAGTGGTGTCATATGATTTGTTCGATGTACGACAGTACCAAGGCGAGTCGCTGAAGGACTACCTCAACCGCTTTGGAGCACAAGTGGTTAGACTGCCCAGCAAGGATGAGGATATGCTGGTGCACGCGTTTAAGAAGGGAGTGTTGCCTGGTCCCTTCAGTGAGTCTCTCATCAGGAGCCATCCCAGCACCTTTGCAGAGATCCGACGACGCGCGGTGGCGCACATAGTGGCAAAAACAGAGGTTTATGAGAAAAGAGGAAGTGCTGCACCACCAAGACCGCGTGGAGGGCAAGGGAAGCCGCAGCAGCAAGCAAGGGTGCATGAGGCGAAGGAGGGGAAGAGGGTGCAGGGAAAACCTCGTCCCTATCCACCAGGCAAGGACCAGGGCAGGGGGCGTGCAAGGGAGAATAATGCACCCCCAAGATACAATTTCATGGTGGGATTGGCGGATCTTATCGCCCTTCCTGCTGTGGCAGCGAGACTACGAGTACCGGAGAAGACAGATAAGGTACTTGGAAGGAAGAAGAATGAGTGGTGTGAGTTTCACCAGGGCTTTGGCCACACACTCCACTCATGTTTGGCGTTGGGACACCAACTAGCAGAGTTGGTGAAATCCGGATTCCTGGCAGATTACCTGTGTGAGCCGCAGGGTGATCGCGCGTCGGGATCCCAGGCTGGAGAACAGCAGCATGAAATCCCTGTGCACGGGGAAGTGCAAACAATCGCGGGAGGCTTCTCTGGTGGAGGATGCACCGCGTCACAGAGAAGGAGGTACGCTCGATAGGTTATGGCGGTAGACTCGGTAGACGAGAGCCATTTCCCTGAAGTAGATATTGTCTTCAGGAAAGCTGACCTACGGGACGTTGTCCCGCACGATAACGACCCTGTGGTCATTTCCCTCATCACGGCAGGAAGACGAGTGCACAGAGTGATCGTAGATCAAGTTCTGGCCGACGTTTAATAAATTGCAGTTGTCCCCTGATCAACTGAGGCCGTATACCGGGTGTCTTTACGGCTTTGCAGGGGATCAGGTAGAGGTGCGGGGGTACATTGAGCTGAGGACAACGTTCACTGATGGAACGACAGCCCGCACCGAAAGGATAAAATACTTGGTGGTGAATGCCCCTTCTGCGTACAACATTTTGTTGGAGAGGCCAACACTCAATAGGTTGGGCGCAATACCATCAACAAGGCACATGAAGCTGAAGCTGCCGTCGATGGAGGGGACCGTAATAACCATCAAGTCAGATCAGGCTGAGGCTAGACGCTGTTATGAGAACAGCCTCAAGCAGAAGAGAAGCGTATGTCACGTCACCACAACACCACCACCCGGTGTGCGCGAAGAGCGATCGGTGGTTAGGGGAACGCATGGCGCACGGAGGATGGAGAACGCTGCGATGGGGGGCTCCCAGGTAGCTCAGGTCGAAGAAGAAGAGGAGGGCGCGATCACTCCTCACGAGTCAGGGATCGCGAGGGCGGTCATCGCCATGGAGAGAAGGCCCCACCCAGCTGAAGGATGGGTTGAAGTGGACATAAGGGGGAAAAAGTTCAAGTTGGGAGGATCTCTCGTTGAAGAAGAGCGAAAGCTGATTGTCAGTGTTATCGAGAAGCACATGGGTGCCTTTGCATGGTCCGCGTCCGACATGCCAAGAATCGACCCCGACTTCCTTTGCCATCGTCTGTCGATGGATCCTAAGGTTCGACCTGTGCGACAAAGGCGAAGGAAATTCAACGAGGAAAAGAGGAAGGTGATCCACGACGAAGCGCAAAAGCTCCAAGCTGCAGGGCACATCAGGGAGATCCAGTACCCAGAGTGGCTAGCGAACGTGGTGCTGGTGCAGAAGTCAAATGGCAAGTGGAGGATGTGTGTGGACTTCACTGACCTCAACAAGGCATGCCCCAAAGACTCTTACCCCTTACCCAGTATAGATGCTCTAGTGGATAGCGCGTCGGGGGGGAAACTACTCAGCTTCCTGGATGCGTTCTCAGGATACAACCAGATCAAAATGCACCCGATGGATGAATGCAAGACCGCGTTCATGACTGAACGGTCTTGCTATTGCTACAAGGTCATGCCATTCGGACTAAAGAACGCGGGGGCTACCTACCAGCGACTCATGGATAGGGTGCTCTCGCCCATGCTGGGAAGGAACGTACATGCATATGTAGATGACATGGTGGTCACGTCCCAAGAGAAGAAGCATCATGCAGCCGATCTGGAGGAACTATTCACCACCATCGCCAAGTACAGGCTGAAGCTCAACCCTGAGAAGTGTATTTTTGGCGTGGAGGCTGGGAAGTTCTTGGGTTTCCTCTTAATAGAGCGGGGAATCGAGGCTAACCCAGAGAAGTGCGCAGCGATCGTGGCAATGAGGAGCCCGACGACGGTGAAGGAGGTGCAGCAACTCACCAGTCGCTTGGCAGCCTTATCTCGGTTTATGTCCGCTGGAGGGGAGAAAGGTCATCCATACTTCCAGTGTCTTAAACGCAACAGCAGATTCCTTTGGACACAGGAGTGCGAGGAGGCCTTCATCAAGCTGAAGGAGTATCTGGCAAGCCCACCAGTCTTGCGTAAACCACAGGTAGGTATCCCTCTTTGTCTATACTTCACTGTGACGGAGAGAGCAGTCAGCTCAGTCCTGGTGCAAGAGCAAGATCAGGCCCAGAGGCCTGTGTACTTCGTGAGTAAGGTGCTGCAAGGCCCTGAAACAAGGTACCAGGCCCTCGAGAAGGCTGCCCTGGCGGTGGTATTTTCAGCAAGGAGACTCAGGCATTACTTCCACAGCTTCACAGTGGTGGTAATGACGGATCTGCCCATCCAAAACGTGCTGAAGAAACCTGACGTAGCGGGAAGGATGGTCAAGTGGGCGGTGGAATTGTCAGAGTTTGAAATTCAGTACGAGCCCAGAGGACCGATCAAGGGGCAGGTGTTCGCGGACTTTGTGGTCGAGCTGTCATCGGTCGCGACACCTGCAGAAGGTTTAGATTTCCGATGGGTGTTATCGGTGGACGGCTCCTCTAATCAGCAGCGGAGCGGCGCTGGAGTCATTTTGGAAGGCCCAAACGGAGTACTGATCGAGCAGTCCCTCCGCTTTGCCTTCAAGGCTAGCAACAATCAGGTGAAGTATGAAGCCCTGATCACAGGAATGTTGCTGGCAAGAGAAATGGGAGCAAGAAACCTGGTGGCTAAAAGCGACTCTTTGCTAGTCACCGGGCAGGTTACAGGGGAGTTCCAGGCAAAAGATCCCCAGATGGCAGCCTACCTGGAATATGTACAGCTCCTGAAGACGTCCTTCACCGAGTTTGAATTGGTGCACGTGCCAAGAGAGCAAAATGCCAGAGCAGAGCTGCTTGCCAAGCTGGCCAGCTCAGGCAAGGGGGGGAAGCAGAGGACCGTCATTCAGGAGACCTTGAAGGTACCACGAGCGTTCGTGTCAGACAACCAGGTACTTCATGTGTAAAAATCAATGGAGCGTCTGACGATCGGTCATCGGTCGTTGACTCAAGAAACGTTGAAGGCGCCGAGGGTGAGAGCGCGACCGTCGAAGATCGATGAGTCGTTGGAGGCCTGCGCGGTGAAGGAACCCGACACGTGGATAACACCGTACCAGTTGTACTTAGAAGATGGTGTACTCCCACTTGACGTGGCAGAGGCAAAAAGGATAAAGAAGAGCTCGAGTAAGTTTACTCTAATTGATGGGAACCTCTTTAGATTTGGATTTTCTCACCCTATGCAGATCTGCGCGCACGACGAGCAATGCACCAGACTCGTGTCTGAGCTGCACGAGGGGGTGTGCGGAAGCCATGTAGGTGGTCGTGCTTTGGCAAGTAGGATACTCCGCGCGGGGTACTACTGGCCAAAGCTGAAGGAAGACTGCGTGAGGTTTGCTCAGCGTTGCAAACAGTGTCAACTTCACGCAGACTGGCACAAGGCACCTCCTGAGGAGTTGAGGTCCATCCATAGCCCGTGGCCATTTCACACATGGGGGATCGACATCCTAGGACCTTTCCCCCTAGCGATAAGGCAGATGAAGTTTCTTATCGTGGCCATCGAGTACTTCACCAAGTGTGTGGAGGCAGAACCAGTCGCACACATCACTGCACAGAAAGTCGAGCACTTTGTCTGGAAGAACATCGTCTGTCGCTTCGGAATACCCAAGAGGTTGGTCTCCGACAATGGCACCCAGTTCACGAGTCATCAGCTGAGGAAGATGTGTGAGGAGTTAAAGATACAGCAGGTTTTCGCCTCAGTAGAACACCCACAAACCAATGGGCAGGTGGAGTCGGCCAACCGAGTACTGCTCAGGGGGCTGAAGTGAAGACTAGACAAGGCTAAAGGAAGCTGGGCAGAGGAGGTCCCCAGAATCGTATGGTCTTACCATACCACCCCGCAGTCCAGCACCCATGAGACACCCTTCAGCCTTGTCTACGGGACAGACGCCATGATTCCCGTGGAGATACAGGAGAGCTCCCCCAGGTTCTTGAATTTCATTGCTGAAGAGTCCAATGAAGAGCGAAAGGTGAATCTCGACCTACTGGACGAAGTGCGAGAAGAAGCCAGAGTCAGTGCTGAAGCCGTAAAGAGAAGAGTAGAACGGAGGCACAACTCTAAGGTGAGGCTCAGGCGCTTCCAGGAAGGTGATCTGGTGATGAGAAAGGCGCATCAAAATGAGATGGAGAACAAATTGTCTCCAAAGTGGACAGGCCCGTACAAAGTGGTTGAGACGTTGGAGAACGGAGCTTATCGGCTAGAAACTCTGGAGGGAGGAGCAATCCCCAGAACGTGGAACGCCACCCACTTAAAATTTTACTTCAGTTAAGTTGTAAAGTAGTTGCGTTCTCGCGCTAAAGATACATGCTCTGTATATAGTGGAAACAGTTGAACAGACAAGGGGGCACTCTTTTCCCTAAGGAGGTTTTTTGACGAGGCCACCCAATGAAAAGATTTCCAGCATATCAAGTGTGCGCAAGTATTAAAGTTAAAATCCTCCTTGCCCCAGGCGCAAGCGCAGGTGACCGGTTAGGCCTTACTCGCCCTAGGCGCGAGTACTGGCACTGATCTAAGTCTTCCTGACCCCAAGTGTGAGTGCAGGCGACTAGGGTTTGAAAAGCCAGGGGTGCTAGTAAGACCAAGAGAGGGAAAGGAAAGATTTTGACAAAAGTCCTTACCCACTTGGTATACACCAATATTGGCCCAGTAAGGCTCTTAGTTTGAAACCCTTCTCACCCCAGGAGTGAGGCAGGGAATGAACGACCCAATCCGCCAAAGGGTGATGACCTTAGGGAAGGTAAGAGGGGTTAGCGAGAAACACTTTTCTTTCCCCAAAACAAGGCATCACCTCGAGCGATAGATGCCAAAGTCCTCTATGCACTTAGCGCTAGAGCGACAGAGAAGCAAAGTGAAACCCGAAGAACGGCGACTGATTAGTTGTTGGTAGGTACGCTACCCGAGAAACGATGACTGATCAGTTGTTGGTGGGTAAATGCCAAAAGAGCGATGACTGATCAGTTGTCTGGGGATGCGCTAGTGGATAATGCCTTGTCGGAGGAGGCCTTTTCAAACAAGCTCTTGCACGACAAGCTGAGGCAGACAGACTGTGCCTGGTCAGTCATCTAGTATAAAGCTGCGCCCAAGAACTGTTGAAGATTAAGCTAACGAAATTGTTAGTCGTGATCAAAGTGAAGGCCAAAGTTAAAGAGGGCAGATCGCGCTAAACCTAAGCTAGTTAGCAGTTAGTTGTGCGCTAAAGGAAAGATCACATAGATGAAACAAGCATGTATTCACACCAGAGTTTATACAAATTCAAATACAAAGATCGTGCAGAAATGTAAAATTACAAAGAGGGAAAAGAGAAAGGGCTCAAGAAGGAGGGACGAGCTTTCCATCTACCACTTCGTGGTAAATGCTGAACTGGGAGAGGTCCAGATCCGGGAGAATGCACTTGATCTGCTCGAGGGCCAGCTCGAACCCATCAGCAAGGGCCTCGGCGCCCACGCCCATAAGGTCAGCCTTCTCCACTTCGAGTTTTTGCTTGGAGGCTTCCACAACATTCTTCTCGGCGATAAGGGAAGCGATGGAAGAAGCAGCTTCTTCCAATTGGCCCCTCGCCTCGGATAGCTCGCTCACCACCTCCTCGAGCTTCTTTTCCCTGGTAGCGGCCGCTTCTTTGATGGACTCGAGCTCCCCCGCTAGGTGTAAGTTCTGTTGGTGTAGGGAGGAGGTCTCGGCCCCCAGGTGGGTCACCTTGCCCCGCAGCTCCACTACCTCGCAGTCCAAGGCAGTAATGGCTTGTCCCATCAAGATCTCAGTCTTGATGGTCTCTTGGACCTGCGCCAGGTACTCACCCCTGGATTTCTCCACCATACCCCTCAGCAGGGCTGTGGACTCTTGGGCAGCTTCGAAGTCACTCTGCAGCGACTCCTTATCATGCTCAAGTTCCTTTACCCTCCTCTCCAGGGCTAGTTGTTTGCGGTGTTGGGTGGAGAACTCCAAGGAGAGCACTATCTGCTTTGCCAGGTGCATGTCCACCTCGTCCCCATTCCACTCAACAAGCTCCCGGCTGCGAAGGAGCTGTCGGACCAAGGCTATGACTCGGCTGAAGTTTTCGTTGCTGGCTCCAGAGCCGCTTGGTCGCGAGCTGCCCCCACCTTCGGCGGTAGCAGCGGAGGTTGGCGGTGGCGGTGGCGGTGGTGATGCAAGGGGCCCTGGGAGACCCCCCGAGGGAGCAGAATCACCCCCAGCAGGTGAGTTAGATTGGCCAAGAGCTTGGCCTGCTGGGGGAGGTGATGGAAGTGGAATTGGAGAGGGAAGTCGGGGGGTTGGAGAGGGCAGTTGTTGAGCAGAGGGAGGCGAGGCTGAACCCTCCTCTATCTCCACCACCTCGACTTCCCCAGGTTGAAGAGATGAAGCCCCCCCAACC
The DNA here is from genome assembly GCF_051622355.1 of Phaseolus vulgaris. NCBI lineage: Eukaryota > Viridiplantae > Streptophyta > Magnoliopsida > Fabales > Fabaceae > Phaseolus > Phaseolus vulgaris. Next base: position 20,508,654 of record NC_143502.1, on the reverse strand, counting down.
GCAGGTAGTTTCCTCTTGCGGTGTACGAGAGGAGAGCCAGAGCTCTCCTCTTCGGTTGAGGGAGCAGCAGCAGCGGCAGGTGAAGCAGAGGCCTTCACCAATCTCTTTCTCTTCCTTCCTAGCTCGGGGCCTTCAGCTGGCGCAACCGAGAGAGGAGGAGCAGCAATGGGATTGGTGGTGGAAGAAGAGGAGCCAGTCCCCTGGGCCCCTCTGAGCCTGGCAAGCTCCAGCAAAGCTTTTTTCCTATCTTTCCCTGACATCGTATCTGCATTGAAGAGAAAGGAAGAGTTAGATGGGGTAGTTGTGCAAATGAGTCAGAATATATGCAAGCATGCATGAAAATGTGCAAGTATCCTAAGAGGTGAAAGAAGAAGAACCTACCTATGTATCTTTTCAGGGCCAGCACATCAAACTCGTGTTTGATGAGGAAAGCTGAGTTATACTTGGCCCCCAGGAACAACCCATATAGCTCGCGCTCGTAGGGGGCCATGGCTTCGAGACCTCGGGGCTTCTTGAACTCAACCCCAGGAACCCAGTAGAGGGGGTACCCCTCGAGCAAGGTTGGACTTTGTGGGGTGGCAGATATCATGTAGAACCTGCCTTTCCAGTCTTTGAAGGATTGCTGGTACAGGCCCAAGAGCACCCGTCCAGCAACCCCATTCAGACTCACCCAGGACCTGTCCCCGGGGTTCTTCGCCTCGAAGAAGTAAAGGAACACGTTCACGGAGGCATTGAGTCCGAAGTAATTGCAGAGAATTTCAAATGCCCGGATGAAAGCCCAGGCATTTGGATGGAGTTGGCAGGGTGCGACGTTCAGCTCCATCATCAGCTCCTTCTCGAAAAAGGTGAAGGGCAGGCGTAGCTTCAAACTTTTGAAGATGGCAGAGTAGATGAAGACGAAGGGCACCCCATTGGTGGCCCTATCGTCCGCGCAGATGGGCATCCCTCGAGGAGGAATGCAGACGCGGATGTTGAAGTCGTTCTCCCGATCGATGGCGCAAGAGGGCTCATCCGGGTCGCTGCTCAGGAGGGACTTTAGGTGCCCTTGCGGCAGCAAGGTAGAGGTTTCAGCGAGCAACGCCAGGGGAGCCCAGTTATAGACCCTGGCGTTGTCGTGATAGGAAGTTGCAACAGGTGGTGGTGGAGCTGGCGCACTTGCGAAAGGCTGTGCACCAGAAGACGAGGCAATAATGCGGGCGGTTTGTTTCAAGCGAGCCATCGCGAGATAGCTGCAATGGAGAAAAAACGAAAAGTCAGAATGAATGGAAGAAGAGGGAATGATGAATGGTTCAGTGAAAACAGAGAAGGGGAAGGAGAAAGAAATGCCCAGGTGAAAAGAGGAAGGAGGAGAAGCAGAAATCAGAGCAAGAACGCGAAAAACCCTAGCGCGGGTCGAGAGAGGGAAAACAGAGAAGATGAATGCATGATAAAGAGAAAGATGAATGCAATCGGTAAAAATAACCTAAGTGGACTGAGGAAGAAGAAAAACCATACATTTGAATGATCGCAAGAGTCTTGAAGGTAAAAGGCTGGAAGAAGGATGGAAGCGCGGAGAGAGAGTTCGCAGAAAGTCTAAGAGTTGATTGAAGAAGATGAAGAAACAGTGAAGGCGCGCGCCTATTTGAAAAAGGGAAGCGCTAACGACACTCCACGCTGACCGTTGATGCGTCCACGCGTCGCAAGATTAAGGGAGGAAGTTGTAACGTTAAAAGGGCCGCACGTGAGGTGGCACGAGATGTGGCCCACATGCCACGTGGACCAAGGGCACGACCACTCAGTCTCTTCGCTGAGAACGAGTTCACAGCTTGAGACTAGGGGGCTTGTGATCCGGTCGGTCATCGGTAGTCGATGACGTCAACAGAAGACAACCACGTGGACCACTCGCAGGGTGACACGTGGACCAGGTGACAGATAGATCAGGGTGAACGTGATCGGTTGTCAGTAACCAAGTGACCACCGACAGATCAGGCGGCAGAGAGGTCAGGGGACAGATCACCCAGAACGGTGATCGGTGGTCAGTAACCAAGTGGCCACCAACAGACCAATTCCCAGATGAACGCCTGGGGGCAGAATGCGAGAAGCAATAGAGCACTGATCAGTCATCGGGTGCATGGTCATCGGGGTCTCGTGTTATACGCAGCTAAACTGGGACTGAGGTTCCCAGCGAGAGCGTTACGCATGGACCTCGCATGAGCACATCTCAGGGAATCGTGCACGAGAGTGGCCTGAGGGAGCTAGTAAACCGGTCAGTGATTGGTTATTCCCTCAACCCATTACGTGCGTGACACTGTGAAAGGTAAGCCGTTTACGCAGAGAGGAACGCTTGGTGAGTGTGCCTAGACCAGCCACACCTGGCGTTCTCCTGAGAGTGTGCGATTTACCCAGATGGAAGAAATATGCTATGTTACTCCGCAAGGGAATAACTTAGGCGCAAAAAGAGAAGTGCTAGAGCCCTTCAAGTAGTGACACGTGTATGGTTAGATGTGAGTTGCATGCCTCCACGTGTCATCATCTGAGAAGGGCGCGGTCCAGACAAAGGTGCACTCCGTACCGCTAAGGGTACAGACAAGCGCAGACACGCACAGACACTCACGCTCTACTGATTCTGGAGGTACGTTGTCGCAGAAAGGCATAACAGGGTTCTGGCACATGCCAGAGGGGCATAACAGAATTCTGTTAGGCCCAGATACAGAGAGAGGCATAAAAGAGAATCAGGGTGAGATTCAGAGAGATAAAAAGAAAAAAACAGAGAGCAAGAGTTTTCACACACACTACTAGTTTTTCTCATTTGGTGGTTCTGTGATCTAACTTGATCGTCGGAGTGCAAACGGCCGCTAGAGGCGCTGTCTGTGTGTTTTGCAGGTCGCGTTTGGAGATCCTAGAGAAGGTTTTGAGAGTGATTTTGCAGATAACACAGTCGTGTAGACGGGGCAGAGAGAGCTGCGAAGCGATTCCTCCACGCTCCAGTTGTCGGCAGGATCACTTACCAATACCACGTTGGCTAGCCATTCGGGGTATTAAATCTCCCTAATGTGGCCAGCCTTCAGCAGCTTCTCCGTTTATTCGCGCACGACCTGGCGCCTTTCTTCATTAAACTTTCGCCTTCTCTAGCGAACAGGTCGGATCGAGGGGTCCATGGTGAGACGGTGACACAGGAAGTCGGGGTCTATGTCAGGCATGTTGGAGGCAAACCACACGAAAGCGTCAAGGTGCCTCGCTATGACCTCAACAACCTGATCCTGCGACTCTCGGCTCAAAGATCATCCAAGTTTGAACGTCTTCCCGCCGATCTCTCTTTCTACTATGTCTCCGGCGGGTTCAGGTCGTCTTTCCCGGGCGATCTCTGCACGGGTGATCCCTTCTTCCCTTGGAGGCTGGGTTGTAACAGCGAACACCCCTCTCTTCGTCTTGAGGCTGTTTTCGTAGCACTTCTTAGCCTCTTTCTGGTCAGATTTAATGGTGATCACCGCACCCTCAAGGGAAGGCAACTTCATCTTCATATGCCTCGTGGAGGAAACTGCTCCGATCCTGTTCAAAGCTGGCCTACCTAACAGTATATTGTAGGCCGATGCAACATTAACAGCGAGATACCTGATGTTGGTAGTGCGCGAAGTCGTGCCATCCGTGAATGTCGTACTCAACTCTATGTGCCCACGAACCTCCACCTGGTCCCCTGCAAAACCATACAAACATCCGGTGTAGGGCCTTAACAGGTCCGTGGATAGTTGTAACTGGTTGAAGGTCGTTCAAAACATCACATCGGCCAAACTTCCTTGGTCCACGAGGACGCGATGCATCTTCCTTCCTGTTGTGACTAGCGAAATCACTACCGGGTCATTGTCATAGGGTATGACATCCTGGAGGTCGGCCTTGGTGAAGACAAGGTCGACATTGGGGGTCTGGTCTACCTTTTGTACCTTCACCACCATTACACTTCGTGTGTACTTCTTTCACTGGAAGGCAGTGCATAGGCACCTCGTGCCCCTGATCTGCCCCTACAGCTACTAACGCCTGATCGTTCTGCGACTCTTGAAGATAATCCTTTAAGAAACCGCTCTTAACCAGCTAAACTAGTTGGTGTGCCAGGGCCAAGCAATTGCGTATGTAGTGCCCATTTGCTTGGTGAAACTCACACCAAGCGTTTTTGTTGGGCCCCATCTTCCTGTCGGTCTTTGCTGGCACCTTCAGCCTCGCCGCTATGTTCGGGGTAGTGATCAACTCCTTGAGTTCCACTCGAAAATTATGCCTCGGGGTGGGTCCCTTCGCATGCGGGTCTCCGCCTGGGTCCACTTGTAGGGTTTTCCGGCCCCCTTTTTCTCGTGGTTGCCTCGTGCACCCTCATAGGTTGAGGTCGTGCCGCCGCTTGAGGTCGGACAGGACCGACAAGACCTTGTTTTTGTGTTACTCGACGCCTAATCTCAGTGAACCTCTTCGGGTAGAACCTTAGAAGCGATTCACTGAAAGGTCCAGGCACCATTCCCTTGACAAAGGCATGCACCATCATGGCCTCATCAGTGGGTTTCAACCTTACCACTTGGACCCCAAACTTGTTCAGGTAGTCCTTCATGGACTCCCCCTAGTATTGTTTAATGTCGAAGACATCGTAAGAAAGTCGGGTGGGGGCCTTGTTAACAAGGTACTACTCCCTGAACAGCGTTGTAAATTGGTCAAAGGTGGTGATGTGTCTATCGGGAAGGCTAACGAACCATTCCAACGTCGTGCCTGCCAACGTGCTCATGAGAAACTTGTAGTAAACAGAGTCAAATCCTCTTGTAAGCATCATCTGGGTGTGGAACACCGTGAGATGGGCCTCTGAGTCCTCTACTCCTGTGAAGGAGACTTTCGGGCCTAAAGAGGTCATTGGTAACGCCGTATCCATGATCGCTTGTGAAAACGACATGGGGTGTGCCCTAAGTGGTACAGGTGGGGCACGTTTGTCCGTCGCGCGCTCCCCTACTTGTTGTAAATCCCTGCGCATTTCCTCATTGGCCCTACGCAGTTCCGCGTTGTCTGCTCGTGACGCAACAATTTCATCCCTGGACACTACCACTTCTGCTTGGAGGGCTCGCATTGTGTCCAAGATTTGTTGTGTGGTAAAGTTGTCCCCTCCGGGGGGCACAACTCCTGCGGATTCAACAATTCCTTGCCTCGTACTCCTCATATTTATGGTAAAGACTCCTAATGTGATTGCGAGTGGGACCTTTCTTTAACGGCCCCATGGTGGGTGCCAAATGTTCCTGTCGGTTGACTCGCTTCGCCGATTGACTCCAACATCTGCTTTGGCCCTTCAATCTTGCCTGAGAATCGTACCTTCTTGATCAAGAAACCTCTCACCTGCAAAGACAAAGGGGCGCCCTAGCGGCCGTTTGCACTCCGCGCTCAAGTCCGTATTAGGGCAAAGAAACATCAAGTGTGTCTATTAGCTTCAGTCTTAGAAACTGTGTACCTTGCTAGGGTTCCTAGGACCCTTTATATAGGCTGAAACTAGGATTTACCTTTGTGTTGTTACCCTTGTCTAGGGTTCCTTGGGGAACGTCCTTGCGCCGCTATTTACAAAATCTTAGCGTATCTGGCACATGGAACTTCCCTTAACTGGAGTGCAACGAATAACTGAGTGGCCGCTTGGGTACCAACTTGTGCACCTAATCTCTAGCGCCATCTGCTTCGTGGGTGCCCTAAGTATTCACGTGTCATGCATGCAACTTCCCTAGAAACCCTAACCTTGATGGGCCTTAACACCTCCCAGGATTATTCACTCGTGTCGCGCCTTCATGCGCTATACACACCACGTGCATGGATCCTTCGTGACTTAGGCTTCCAACATATCTCATGTCTTAATTGTTAACTTAGTATAACTCTAGGGCCAACCTCACATGGCCCTCTATAGCGTTCAGATCACCAATGTCCGATCTTCTCACTCTGCTGGCGAGGTCTGATATCGATCTCCAACATCAGGGTCTATGATACTATTGTCCAAAATCTAACCAATCCCCTGGTAAGTGCGTCTGGGGCCCACCTTACGTAGCCCCCTTCCATTACCAAGCATCGGTGTACGATGTTTGAGATCAGTCCCTGAGTCGATGACCGAGGATTGGTCAAGACAGCTTGAGAAGGGAAATCCAAGATATGGTAAAATTATATGCGTACTCATCTTTAGAAAATTTCAAAGCATACCTCTTCCAAAAATTCTCAAAATGATGATGGTTACTACCAATCATCTTGGAAAAATAAAAACAAGTTTTCTTCTAAGACTTCTCCCTCCAATTTTGTAAAGGAGTCCACTTACGACCCTCGGGATTCTAAACCCTTCACTACAACACCTAAGTCCCCTACCAAAACCTCAAGTAAAAAGTGTTTTAAATATTTAGATTTTGGGCAAATAGCGACCGATTGTCCAACAAAATGAACCATGATGGTTAGGGGGGGGGGGGGGAGTAGTAAGTGAACATGGTGATCTTTCTTCTAAGTCTAACTCCCCTTCACCTTCAAAAATCTCTAGTGATACTGAATGTGAGATACCTTGTGAAGGTCACTTATTGGTAATATGTGGCAAGTACAAAAGTAGTGGAGAAGCTTGGCTTACCCACTATCTCTCATACAAAGCCCTATAAACTACAATGGCTTAGTGCCGAAGGAGAAATCATGGTTAATAAACAAGTTCTCATAACTTTTGCTATAAGAAAGTATAAAGATAAGGTTTTATGTGATGTTGTCTCAATGGAAGCAACACATATTCTTTTGGGAAGGTCATGACAATATGATAAACAAGTTCTACATGATGGCCTAACCAACAAAATGACTTTTACCTTCCAAGGGCACAAGGTTTTCTTAAAACCTCTCTCTCCCAAAGAGGTTCATGAGGACCACCTAAAAATGAAAATAAAAAGTGAAAATGAAAAATAGAAAGAAAGAAAAGATAAACCGAGTCACACCATATCATCTTCCACCACTGAATCAATCATTGGGGGGGAGGGGGGGGAGTAGTAAGTGAACATGGTGATCTTTCTTCTAAGTCTAACTCCCCTTCCCCTTCAAAAATCCCTAGTGATAATGAATGTGAGATACCTTGTGAAAGTGACTTATTGGTAATATGTGGCAAGTACAAAAGTAGTGGAGAAGCTTGGCTTACCAATTATCTCTCATACAAAGCCCTAGAAACTACAATGGCTTAGTGTCGAAGGAGAAATCATGGTTAATAAACAAGTTCTCATAAATTTTGCTATAAGAAAGTATAAAGATAAGGTTTTATGTGATGTTGTGTCAATGGAAGCAACACATATTCTTTTGGAAAGGCCATGGCAGTATGATAGACAAGTTCTACATGATGGCCTAACCAACAAAATGACTTTTACCTTCCAAGGGCACAGGGTTATCTTAAAACCTCTCTCTCCCAAAGAGGTTCATGAGGACCAACTAAAAATGAAAATAAAAAGAGAAAATGAAAAAGAGAAAGAAAGGAAAGATAAACCGAGTCACACCATATCATCTTCCACCACTAAATCAATCATTGGGGGGGAGGGGGGGGAGTAGTAAGTGAACATGGTGATCTTTCTTCTAAGTCTAACTCCCCTTCCCCTTCAAAAATCCCTAGTGATAATGAATGTGAGATACCTTGTGAAGGTGACTTATTGGTAATATGTGGCAAGTACAAAAGTAGTGGAGAAGTTTGGCTTACCCACTATCTCTTATACAAAGCCCTATAAACTACAATGGCTCAGTGAAGGAGAAATCATGGTTAATAAACATGTTCTCATAACTTTTGCTATAAGAAAGTATAAAGATAAGGTTTTATGTGATGTTGTGTCAAAGGAAGCAACACATATTCTTTTGGGAAGGCCATGACAATATGATAAACAAGTTCTACATGATGGCCTAACCAACAAAATGACTTTTACCTTCCAAGGGCACAAGGTTATCTTAAAACCTCTCTCTCCCAAAGAGGTTCATGAGGACCAACTAAAAATGGAAATAAAAAGAGAAAATGAAAAAGAGAAAGAAAGAAAAGATAAACCGAGTCACACCATATCATCTTCCACCACTGAATCAATCATTGTATTTTGCCAGTATATATTAAAAAAACATATTTCACCCTAAATTATTTTAAGCCAACATCACTTATTTTTAATCTTAAATCAACTATGAGGAATAACATTTAGATAATTCTATAAAATATTTAAATTTAAATATAATTTTAATCCCTATAAAATGAGTGATGTTTTTTTTTATTTTAGTCGCTATAATTTTTTTCTAAATTTTCATTTCCTTGTTAATTGAAATTATTATTTTTAGTTCTTATGAAATATATGAATTTTAGTTTATTTTTTATAAATAAAATTCGTTGTTTTTCTTACAAAATTTAAAATGATTATTTTTTTATCATTAACATTTATGTTAGATAAATAAGTAACATATATTTTGTTGTTTTTAAAGAGGCTAGTAACTGAAATTATATCACAGTACTTTTAAAGAGTGATACATAATATTAGAGATAAAAGAAATCAATTTTAGAGATACTAAAATTAAAGAGTTTATTTTACAAGGATCAAAATAAAATAATAAAAAAAACTTGCTCATTTATAGGGATTAAAATCATATTTTAGTTTTGGGTTTTGTTCAAATATTATCACAATAAAGAATTGAAAATGAATAAAAAATCATTAAAACATATACTTTGACAAAAAATATTTAAGCGGTTACAAATTTAATTGATATTTCACTTTATTGATATTTTAAAACATATGTCTAACATTTTTTATTTTCTAACAGAAAACAAAATTTAAATGATAAACCAATTATTACAAAATATATTTAAATAGTTATTATCAATTAATATTTTGATTCTAGGTTACGAGTAGAAAAATAACGAATAAGGAACTAGCTAATTTAAGAATAATACATGTTAGCATGGTTTTAACCTATCAGATATAACATAATACCTTTGAAAAATAATTAAGCTAATGAAACATGTGCTGGTTATTGGTCGCTTCTCGATAGCAATTTTGAGACTGCTCGACTCTAGAGTGGGGAAACAACTCGATTGTTGGGTTTGGATGAAACTTGCATAAATGGTATTTTTCAAGGATGGACCCAAGGCACGCAGGAGGGTCGTTATGTAAATAAATCAATATACGTGTGCTTATAAATATATTTGGAGTGATGAATATAATATTTATTATTATTGTGTATATTTGTTATTATTACAGATATTTATTATCATCGTATATTTGATATTATTATACTTGTTATTATTACGTGGTAATATTTTTTTTTTTTTGCATGCTTGTTGCACGTGGCTAGTTGCTAGTAACCCTAAGAAGATGGGGAGATGCATTGATAACAAGTGGGCTTGCGGATAGCACTGGAAGAATGTTAGTGTCCGTGGCATGCGGTTTTCTGCAAAAAATAAAAGTTAATATGATTATTTTGAGTTAAGATTTGCTTATCTACAGGGAAAGTAGTTGCATTTTGCGTGTGCGGTGATAAAAGGCGATGAAGTCTCCTTGTAAAGGTACATTGTTTTTGCACACTAGACTGAAAACTGTTTACTTTTGGTGAACCCTAGCTGACTTGATCGTCGGAGTGTAATCAACAGGTAGGGCGCCCTCTATCCCAACAGAGCCTTATTCTAGCATCAAGAAGGAAACCTGGGTCCGCTTCCAGAAGAGGCATTTCCAGGAGGAGGCGTTCAATCTAGTCAATCGGCAGGAGAGTAAACCGGCAAGAACATTTGGCGCCCATCGTGGGGCCCGCTAAAACTTGATCCCAAAACATTCTGGTTCAAGTTTGCAGACGAAGATGAGGAATACGTTGCAAGTACCATCGTGACAATAAGGAGGTGAGGCTTCTACACTGTAGCAGCTTATGGAGACCATTAGGAATCTCTAAGAGGCCAACGAACAGTCCAGACAGGAGCAAGAAAGAGTATGAGAAGAGTTACGCAAAAGCAATGAAGATTTGCGTAGAGACCAACAACAGCGAGATCGGCATATCCCGAGAGGGCGAGATTCAAACCCGCCTGAGAGAGACTACCCCAAGCCTTTCTCACAGGCTATCACGGACGAGCCAGTACTCGCAGATTACGTGACACCTAAGATCACTTTCACCAGAGTAGAAGACCCTGAAAGTCATCTTACTACGTTTAATGTCCAAATGATCATCTCGAGTGGGTCAGACGCAGTGAGGTGCAAGATGTTCATGGGCACTTTCGCGGGTACGATGATACAGTGGTTCAATGGACTCCCAAACGACCATATTACCTCTTTTACACAGTTTGCTAGACTGTTCCGAGAGTAGTTTTATGCCAACCGGGTTAAACCCCCAGTCCTATATGACCTCCTCAATGTGCGCCAGAGGAAAGGGGAGACGTTGAAGGATTATCTGAACCAATTTTGGGCTCTCACTATGAGACTCCGAACTCATGATGAGAACGTCATGGTGTCTGCCTTTGAGCAAGGAGTCGCTCCAGGACCGTGTTGCGATTCCCTCATCAGAAATCCGGCAGAGGCTTTCTCTGAAATCAGACGAAGGGCAGTAGCCCACATTAATGTTGAAGAAGCAGTGGTGGCTAGAAACAATGCTTCACATTCTTGGCTGGCTAAGCCGAGGGAGGCTAGCAAAGCTTCCCGGCCTTTGAGCGTTAATAAGGCCTCAACCGGGAGGAAGGCAGAAGTCAAACATGCCCCTTACAGGAAGGGTGAGCTCAAGGCAATAGGCAAAGAAGAGGACTCAGTCCCAAGTTCCGCATATCGTACAAGGAATCGATAAGCATATATATAGTGGCCAAAAAGTTGAGGTTGCCCCAAAAACATGGTGATATTTCTTCTAAGTCTAACTCCCCTTCCCCTTCAAAAATCCCTAGTGATAGTGAATGTGAGATACCTTGTGAAGGTGACTTATTGGTAATATGTGGCAAGTACAAAAGTAGTGGAGAAGTTTGGATTACCCACTATCTCTCATACAAAGCCCTATGAACTACAATGGCTCAGTGTCGAAGGAGAAATCATGGTTAATAAACAAGTTCTCATAACTTTTGCTATAAGAAAGTATATAGATATGACTTTATGTGATGTTGTGTCAATCGAAGCAACACATATTCTTTTGGGAAGGTCATGACAATATGATAAACAAGTTCTACATGATGGCCTAACCAACAAAATGACTTTTACCTTCCAAGGGCACAAGATTATCTTATAACCTCTCTCTCCCAAAGAGGTTCATGACGACCAACTAAAAATGAAAATAAAAAGAGAAAATGAAAAATAGAAAGAAAGAAAAGATAAACCGAGTCACACCATATCATCTTCCACCACTGAATCAATCATTGGGGGGGAGGGAGGGGGGAGTAGTAAGTGAACATGGTGATCTTTCTTCTAAGTCTAATTCCCCTTCCCCTTCAAAATTCCCTAGTGATAATGAATGTGAGAGACCTTGTGAAAGTGACTTATTGGTAATATGTGGCAAGTACAAAAGTAGTGGAGAAGCTTGGCTTACCCATTATCTCTCATACAAAGCCCTAGAAACTACAATGGCTTAGTGTCGAAGGAGAAATCATGGTTAATAAACAAGTTCTCATAACTTTTGCTATAAGAAAGTATAAAGATAAGGTTTTATATGATGTTGTGTCAATGGAAGCAACACATATTCTTTTAGGAAGGCCATCGCAATATGATAGACAAGTTCTACATGATGGCCTAACCAACAAAATGACTTTTACCTTCCAAGGGCACAGGGTTATCTTAAAACCTCTCCCTCCCAAAGAGGTTCAAGAGGACCAACTAAAAATGAAAATAAAAAGAGAAAATGAAAAAGAGAAAGAAAGAAAAGATAAACCGAGTCACACCATATCATCTTCCACCACTGAATCAATCATTGAGGGGGAGGGGGGGGGGAAGTAGTAAGTGAACATGGTGATCTTTCTTCTATGTCTAACTCCCCTTCCCCTTCAAAAATCCCTAGTGATAATGAATGTGAGATACCTTGTGAAGGTGACTTATTGGTAATATGTGGCAAGTACAAAAGTAGTGGAGAAGTTTGGCTTACCCACTATCTCTCATACAAAGCCCTATGGACTACAATGGCTCAGTGTCGAAGGAGAAATCATGGTTAATAAACAAGTTCTCATAACTTTTGCTATAAGAAAGTATATAGATATGACTTTATGTGATGTTGTGTCAATGGAAGCAACACATATTCTTTTGCGAAGGTCATGACAATATGATAAACAAGTTCTACATGATGGCCTAACCAACAAAATGACTTTTACCTTCAAAGGGCACAAGCTTTTCTTAAAACCTCTCTCTCCCAAAGAGGTTCTTGAGGACCACCTAAAAATGAAAATAAAAAGTGAAAATGAAAAATAGAAAGAAAGAAAAGATAAACCGAGTCACACCATATCATCTTCCACCACTGAATCAATCATTGGGGGGGAGGGAGGGGGGAGTAGTAAGTGAACGTGGTGATCTCTCTTCTAAGTCTAATTCCCCTTCCCCTTCAAAAATCCCAAGTGATAATGAATGTGAGAGACCTTGTGAAAGTGACTTATTGGTAATATGTGGCAAGTACAAAAGTAGTGGAGAAGCTTGGCTTACCCACTATCTCTCATACAAAGCCCTAGAAACTACAATGGCTTAGTGTCGAAGGAGAAATCATGGTTAATAAACAAGTTCTCATAAATTTTGCTATAAGAAAGTATAAAGATAAGGTTTTATATGATGTTGTGTCAATGGAAGCAACACATATTCTTTTGGGAAGGCCATCGCAATATGATAGACAAGTTCTACATGATGGCCTAACCAACAAAATGACTTTTACCTTCCAAGGGCACAGGGTTATCTTAAAACCTCTCTCTCCCAAAGAGGTTCATGAGGACCACCTAAAAATGAAAATAAAAAGAGAAAATGAAAAAGAGAAAGAAAGAAAAGATAAACCGAGTCACACCATATCATCTTCCACCACTGAATCAATCATTGAGGGGGAGGGGGGGGGGGGGGCGAAGTAGTAAGTGAACATGGTGATCTTTCTTCTAAGTCTAACTCCCCTTCCCCTTCAAAAATCCCTAGTGATAATGAATGTGAGATACCTTGTGAAGGTGACTTATTGGTAATATGTGGCAAGTACAAAAGTAGTGGAGAAGTTTGGCTTACCCACTATCTCTCATACAAAGCCCTATGAACTACAATGGCTCAGTGTCGAAGGAGAAATCATGGTTAATAAACAAGTTCTCATAACTTTTGCTATAAGAAAGTATATAGATATGACTTTATGTGATGTTGTGTCAATGGAAGCAACACATATTCTTTTGCGAAGGTCATGACAATATGATAAACAAGTTCTACATGATGGCCTAACCAACAAAATGACTTTTACCTTCAAAGGGCACAAGGTTTTCTTAAAACCTCTCTCTCCCAAAGAGGTTCATGAGGACCACCTAAAAATGAAAATAAAAAGTGAAAATGAAAAATAGAAAGAAAGAAAAGATAAACCGAGTCACACCATATCATCTTCCACCACTGAATCAATCATTGGGGGGGAGGGAGGGGGGAGTAGTAAGTGAACATGGTGATCTTTCTTCTAAGTCTAATTCCCCTTCCCCTTCAAAAATCCCTAGTGATAATGAATGTGAGAGACCTTGTGAAAGTGACTTATTGGTAATATGTGGCAAGTACAAAAGTAGTGGAGAAGCTTGGTTTACCCACTATCTCTCATACAAAGCCCTAGAAACTACAATGGCTTAGTGTCGAAGGAGAAATCATGGTTAATAAACAAGTTCTCATAACTTTTGCTATAAGAAAGTATAAAGATAAGGTTTTATGTGATGTTGTGTCAATGGAAGCGACACATATTCTTTTGGGAAGGCCATGACAATATGATAAACAAGTTCTACATGATGGCCTAACCAACAAAATGACTTTTACCTTCCAAGGGCACAAGGTTATCTTAAAACCTCTCTCTCCCAAAGAGGTTCATGAGGACCAACTAAAAATGAAAATAAAAAGAGAAAATGAAAAAGAGAAAGAAAGAAAAGATAAACCGAATCACACCATATCATCTTCCACCACTGAATCAATCATTGTATTTTGCCAGTATATATTAAAAAAAACATATTTCACCCTAAATTATTTTAAGCCAACATCACTTATTTTTAATCTTAAATCAACTATGAGGAATAACATTTAGATAATTCTATAAAATATTTAAATTTAAATATAATTTTAATCCCTATAAAATGAGTGATGTTTTTTTTATTTTAGTCGCTATAATTTTTTTGCTAAATTTTCATTCCCTTGTTAATTGAAATTATTATTTTTAGTTCTTATGAAATATATGAATTTTAGTTTATTTTTTATAAATAAAATTCGTTGTTTTTCTTACAAAATTTAAAATGATTATTTTTTTATCATTAACATTTATGTTAGATAAATAAGTAACATATATTTTGTTGTTTTTAAAGAGGCTAGTAACTGAAATTATATCACAGTACTTTTAAAGAGTGATACATAATATTAGAGATAAAAGAAATCAATTTTAGAGATACTAAAATTAAAGAGTTTATTTTACAAGGATCAAAATAAAATAATAAAAAAAACTTGCTCATTTATAGGGATTAAAATCATATTTTAGTTTTGGGTTTTGTTCAAATGTTATCACAATAAAGAATTGAAAATGAATAAAAAATCATTAAAACATATACTTTGACAAAAAATATTTAAGCGGTTACAAATTTAATTGATATTTCACTTTATTGATATTTTAAAACATATGTCTAACATTTTTTATTTTCTAACAGAAAACAAAATTTAAATGATAAACCAATTATTACAAAATATATTTAAATAGTTATTATCAATTAATATTTTGATTCTAGGTTACGAGTAGAAAAATAACGAATAAGGAACGAGCTAATTTAAGAATAATACATGTTAGCATGGTTTTAACCTATCAGATATAACATAATACCTTTGAAAAATAATTAAGCTAATGAAACATGTGCTGGTTATTGGTCGCTTCTCGATAGCAATTTTGAGACTGCTCGACTCTAGAGTGGGGAAACAACTTGATTGTTGGGTTTGGATGAAACTTGCATAAATGGTATTTTTCAAGGATGGACCCAAGGCACGCAGAGGGTCGTTATGTAAATAAATCAATGTACGTGTGCTTATAAATATATTATAAATATATTTGGAGTGATGAATATAATATTTATTATTATTGTGTATATTTGTTATTATTACAGATATTTATTATCATCGTATATTTGATATTATTATACTTGTTATTATTACGTGGTAATATTTTTTTTTTTGCATGCTTGTTGCACGTGGCTAGTTGCTAGTAACCCTAAGAAGATGGGGAGATGCATTGATAACTAGTGGGCTTGCGGATAGCACTGGAAGAATGTTAGTGTCCGTGGCATGCGGTTTTCTGCTAAAAATAAAAGTTAATATGATTATTTTGAGTTAAGATTTGCTTATCTACAGGGAAAGTAGTTGCATTTTGCGTGTGCGGTGATAAAAGGCGATGAAGTCTCCTTGTAAAGGTACGTTGTTTTTGCACACTAGACTGAAAACTGTTTACTTTTGGTGAACCCTAGCTGACTTGATCGTCGGAGTGTAATCAACAGGTAGGGCGCCCTCTATCCCAACAGAGCCTTATTCTAGCATCAAGAAGGAAACCTGGGTCCGCTTCCAGAAGAGGCATTTCCAGGAGGAGGCGTTCAATCTAGTCAATCGGCAGGAGAGTAAACCGGCAAGAACATTTGGCGCCCATCGTGGGGCCTGCTAAAACTTGATCCCAAAACATTCTGGTTCAAGTTTGCAGACGAAGATGAGGAATACGTTGCAAGTACCATCGTGACAAGAAGGAGGTGAGGCTTCTACACTATAGCAGCTTATGGAGACCATTAGGAATCTCTAAGAGACCAACGAACAGTCGAGACAGGAGCAAGAAAGAGTATGAGAAGAGTTACGCAAAAGCAATGAAGATTTGCGTAGGGACCAACAACAGCAAGATCGGCATATCCCGAGAGGGCGAGATTCAAACCCGCCTGAGAGAGACTACCCCAAGCCTTTCTCACGGGCTATCACGGACGAGCTAGTACTCGCAGATTACGTGACACCTATGATCACTTTCACAAGAGTAGAAGACCCTGAAAGTCATCTTACTACGTTTAATGTCCAAATGATCATCTCGAGTGGGTCAGAAGCAGTGAGGTGCAAGATGTTCATGGGCACTTTCGCGGGTACGATGATACAGTGGTTCAATGGACTCCCAGACGACCATATTACCTCTTTTACACAGTTTGCTAGACTGTTCCGAGAGTAGTTTTATGCCAACCGGGTTAAACCCCCAGTCCTATATGACCTCCTCAATGTGCGCCAGAGGAAAGGGGAGACGTTGAAGGATTATTTGAACCGATTTTGGGCTCTCACTATGAGACTCCGAACTCATGATGAGAACGTCATGGTGTCCGCCTTTGAGCAAGGAGTCGCTCCAGGACCGTGTTACGATTCCCTCATCACAAATCCGGTAGAGGCTTTCTCTGAAATCAGACGAAGGGCAGTAGCCCACATTAATGTTGAAGAAGTAGTGGTGGCTAGAAAGAATGGTTCACATTCTCGGCTGGCTAAGCCGAAGGAGGCTAGCAAAGCTTCCTGGCCTTTGAGGGTTAATAAGGCCTCAGCCGGGAGGAAGGCAGAAGTGAAACATGCCCCTTACAGGAAGGGTGAGCTCAAGGCAATAGGCAAAGAAGAGGACTCAGTCCCAAGTTCCGCATATCGTACAAGGAATCGATAAGCATATCTATATGGGCCAAAAAGTTGAGGTTCCCCCAAAAGGCTTATAGAAATTTGGGGGGAAGAAAGGATATTTGGTGTGAATTCCACAGGGGGTTCGGGCACGATATTGAGCGGTGTATGGCCCTGGGCTACCAGTTGGTCGAGCTGTTGAAAAAAGGTTTCTTAAAGGAATACCTTGAAGCCTATCAAAGTGATCCACAGGGGGAATTTGTCCTACGCGACCAGGTGCACGAGGTCCCAATGCACGCCGAGTTAAATACGATCTCGAGCGGGTTTTATGGGGGAGACAGTACAATCATCAAGATGATACGCTAGAGCTAGATCTCTACTTCACGAAGGCTGACTTGGTAGGTAAAGTCCCTCACAACGAGGACCCGATAGTGATATCCGTTGTTATGGTGGGGAGAAAGGTGCATCTGGTTCTCATTGACCAGGGAAGCTCGACAGATGTGCTGTTTTGGTCCACGTTTGTCAATCTATGGTTGGTTTCGTAGGGGACCAAGTGGAGGTTCGGGGCTATATCGATTTGAGGACGACCTTCTGAGATGAGGAAGCAGCCAAAACTATCGTCATCAGATATGTTGTGGTTTACACTCCCTCTGCTTATAACCTGTTGTTACGAAGGCCCTCGTTGAACAGGTTAGGAGCGGTGGCTTCTACGAAACACATGAAAATGAAGCTACCATCCCTCGAGGGAAAGGTGATTACGATAAAGTCCAACCAGAAGGTTGCTCGAAAGTGTTATGAGTAGCCTGAAGAATAGAACGAGTTTTAATTTTGCCACCATTTCTCATGAGGGAAAGGTGACCGAGGTCCTAGAACTTGAGATAGACCATAAACAACGACCGGGACCAGTTGGTAATGTTCAGAAACGATAAATTGAAGGAAATTTGTTCAAGCTCGGTGCCTCGTTAGGTCGGGAGTTGCAAAACCAAATAGTTGGGGTGATAGCCAAGCACCTGGACGTGTTCGCATGGTCCTTCGCTGACATGCCTGGGATAGACCTTGACTTCCTATGTCACAGATTCACTATGGATAGCAGGGTTCGACCGGTAGTGCAGAGGAAGAGGAAATTTAATGAAGAGAGACGCCTAATTATTAAGACGGAGACTCAGAAGTTGTTCAATGCCGACCATATCCGAGAGATCCAGTACCCTGAATGGTTAGCAAACGTGGTGCTAGTTCAGAAGGCCAACGACAAATGAAGGATGTGCTTCGACTTCACGGACCTGAACAAAGCATGTCCGAAAGACTTTTACCCACTCCCGAGCATCGATTCCTTGGTAAACAGTGCCTCGGGTTGCCAACTACTGAGTTTCTTGGATGCCTTATCGGGGTACAATCAGATCCGGATGCAGCCAAATGATGAGAACAAGACTGCTTTCATGATAGATCTCGCTAGCTATTGCTACAAGGTCATGCCCTTTGGCCTAAAAAATGCTGACGCTACTTACCTGCGATTGATGGACAGGATTCTCGCCCCCTTGCTCAGGCGAAATGTGCAGGCGTACGTAGACGGCATGGTCGTTACCTCCAAGGAGAAAGAGCAGCATGTGACGGATCTTGAGGAGCTCTTCGCGACCATAGCCAAGTATAACCTGAACTTAAACCCTGAAAAATGTGTGTTCGGGGTGGAGGCAGGGAAGTTCCTTGGATTTATGTTAACCGAGAGAGGCATAGAAGCTAACCCTAACAACTGTGCCGCCATCATCGAAATGAGGAGCCTTGCCACCGTCAAAGAAGTCCAACAGCTAACTGGACAGATGGCAACTCTCTCTCGTTTCCTATCAACCAGTGGAGACAAGGGTTATCCATATTTCCAATGCCTAAAGAAGAACAATCGCTTTGTGTGGACTTCCGAGTGTGAGGAAGCTTTCGTCCCGTTGAAGGAGTATTTAGCCAGCCCTTCCTTTCTCGGTAATCCAATGGAGGGTGTTCCTCTCCGCCTGTATTTTTCTATCACATACCGGGCGATTAGCTCAGTGATAGTGCAGGACCAGGACTAGGTTCAAAAGCCAATTTACTTCATCAGCAAGGTGCTACAGGGGCTTGAGGAACGTTACCAAGCGATTGAGAAAGTTGCACTAGCGGTAGTATTCACAGCTAGGAGATTACGCACTATTTTCACAGTTTCACTGTGATAGTGATGACTAACCTACCCATCCATAAGGTTTTATAGAAGCCTGACATAGCAGGGCGCATTGATGGGTTGTTACCAAATGATGGGTTGTTCTTCTTGGAGATTTGAAAGGGTGGCGGAAGCAAATGGATGTGATGGATCAAGGAGGGCTCATATAGAGCTATGGGTTCCTTGTAGGTGCATGAAAGGTATGGAGAGTGATTGGTTGGGCCATATCACTTGGAGAAAGGTGGAGGTGAAGATCAAAGTGTTTAACCTAGAGAGACTAGACAAGGGAGTAGAAGCTTGCAATATTTGGCAGCAATTTACTCATAAAATTGATCTTATTAAAACATGAGCCAAGCACCCCATTATAAAGGTTCAAGTGCCTTGGAGAACAAGGAGCAAGGGTAGGAAGGGGAATACACAAAAGAGCGGCTGCTAGGGTTTTGACTAAAGTCAATGTCGCACCCTAGGAACAAAGTTCTAGAAGCTAGGTTAAATTCTTACCCTAAAAGGCTTTACTCAAGCTACAATGATAAGCACACCCCCCCCCCCATTATGCTAAAGGAACCCTATTCTACTGAAATTACAAATAAAGAAACTAGCTCTCATGGCTTGGGCTTTACTTCTTGTGGTCCTCTTTGAACATATAAAGAAACATTTCTCTGCCATCAGTAGTATAAAGATGAGGTCTATGAGCAAGCATATGCTAAGTCTGAGGCGCTGAAAAGAAGGGTTGAGTTGAAATAAAAAACCAAGGTCAGACCTAAGCAGTTCTAGGTGGCCGATTTGGTAATGCGAAAAGCTCATCCTTATAAGTTGGAAAATAAGTTGCCTCCAAGGTGGACAAGATCGTTTCGCGTGGTTGAAGTGCTCGGAAACGGCGCGTACAAGTTAGAAACCTTGGAGGGAGGACCTATTCCTCGGACATGGAACGTTGTAACCTCAAGTTTTATTTCAGTTAATTCATCTAATATTTGTTGTTGAACAATACAATGTTAAAGGGTGATGCTCTTTTTCCCTAGAAAAGGATTTTTTAACGAGGTCACCTAATAAAAAAGTTGGTTATGATGCACTGTTGCTTTATTTTGTCTTTGTCGTTTGATTGTGATGCATGGTGCGACGACCTTTCTCGGAGAAGTTCTCTGAGAAAATGGTCGTGTGAGCGATTAATTACCATTGGCAAATAAATCGACCTTCCTCGTGAAGTCGAACAGCGGGTAAAGTTGCATAGATGCCTCATCCAGACCAACACAAAATAAGTCGGGCTAACTCGGTGTGAAAGTGATCACTCGGGTCTAGGCGCTTTGTGGGATGAGTAAAGTTGCACCAATAAATCACTTGACCCAGTATAGGGTAAGTCAGGCTAGCTCGGTGTGAAAGTAATCACCCAAGTCTAGGCGCTCTGTGGGGTAAGTGAAGTTACATATAAAGGCCATCCAGTTGGCACATGGTGAGTTAAGCTAGCTCGGCGTGTGAGAAACACTCGATTATAGACGCTGTGTGGGATGAGCCAGTTGCGCAGGTAAATTGTCTAATTGGTGTAGGAAAACTCAGGTGTTGCCAGTCACCTGAGTACAAGCGCTCTATGAGAATGGTTTTTTCAGTTGCATAGCTCAGTCGTCCGAGCATGCGCCATGCACGACGGTACCTGTTGGATTCGAGGTAAGATACCTTTGAACACACCACTTTAAGCGCTAGCCTATAAAGGCTATGGTGAATGGTCCAACAACAGGTTAGTTTCGTTAAACTTTGATTATATTTATTATCCCATGGTGGGAAGAGTTAGCACCAAAGACGAGTTGGTTGATTGATATACTTAGACGTGTACGCATTATCATGAGCTACTTGAACTAGTCGAGGTTAATCATAGCATGCATGTGCAAAGATTTAAGGCATTATTATACGACAAATGATTGCGGTAAACTAAGGCAGGTTAATAATAAAAATAAAATACAAAAGTGCCAATAAGTGCATAATTACATTATGTTTAATTTTCTACAATTTATCTGTCTACGACCCTTTTTCTTGGTCCCAGTTGAGATAAGTCCAAGCTCGGATGGAGGCTGGAGGCTTACTCGACAACAACCTCAAATTCCACCAAGAGGGCTTGGGTAGCTTCACCTTTGTAGACCTCGACCTCGTCGGCAAAGAACTTGTCCTTCTGGACAAGCTCTTGTTGCAAGTTGGACATTCGGTCGTTCTGCTCTGTTTTAGTTTGAGTTCATGCTTGTATTCTAGACCTATACAAGTTCCATATACATCATTTTCCATTATGTCTTTGCTAGTTCATAATTCTGTTTTTCATTCCTATTAGGATTCCTCTGTTTTTCTGAAAAGTGCTTACTGTTTTTCCTTATTGCAATTGATTTACTCACTGGAAAATTATGAAATTCTGGATTTCTGTTATTCAAAGTGTTATAAAAGCATAGAAAAAATAAGTACTCAAAAATTCAAAGTACACAAAAAATGATAAATAAAATACTAAAAGTGTACAATTCTGCCGAAAAAAATACAGTAATCTAGCAGCGATTTTAAAAAATTTATCTCAATTAATTGGCTTACTGTTTTTAAGTGATTCCAGTGGCATTATTGAGTTAACATCTTGAAGTTTCTGTGGTTTAAATTTCATAATCCAGTTCGCTCTATATCATTCCAGTTAAATCAGTGAACATCAAGCACAGTTTGCATAAAAAAAATATTTTTCCAGTAGCTTTTTTTTGTTTTCTTCATCTACTCTTGTGCTTTTCTTTAAGTATTCTTTTGAGTGCCTAATTTTTCATTGAGTTCCTTATTTTCTTGCTTGTCTTTTGTTCATTAATCTTTGAAGTTTGTCAAGCATCTAGTATTCCTTTTGTTCTAGCCTTTCTTTGCTTATACTTTTTCTTGTTTGTCTTTATTGCTTCTTTGGTTTTGTTGTGGTTGGCTTTGAGATTGGTGTGCCTTGCTTTGACATCTTTCATTTGAGGATTCCAAGACCTCAAGATCAGTTTGGTGCAAGGACATTCTTTCTTTGAGAGTGACCTCTTTTTTCTGGCCAAATTCACTTCGGCAATTTGGTTGCCAAACTCACTGTTTTTGCTAATTTTGTTTCTTGACTTGTTTGCTGTTTTTGTTTGCAAATGGCCGGATTTTCAAGTGATGCATCCTACAAGCAGCATTCTCCTTCCAAAGCTTCGGTCCTTGGTGAATTGCATGAAGCTCAACGCACCATTAGGCGTTTGGAAGAGAAATTTCAAAAGATGGAGGTGCAACATGCTAGGCCATCTCACTCTATCAATGATGGGCATCATTCACATAGACCTTCATCAAGAGGTTCTTCAAATGCCTTAGGCCATGAAGAGGAACATAGAAGAAGGAAGCATCACCATCATTCTCATGAAGAGAGCTATAACCGTGACCAAAGATATCACCAAGTGTTCAACATTTCTTGTGGACAAGTCCCTAGTTTTAATGGTGATAGTGATCCTAATGTGTATTTAGATTGGGAGGCTAAGGTTGACCATTATTTTCATGTGTATAAGGTCCAAGATGACGATAAACTTAGGGTAGTTTCTTCATCCTTTTTGGGCTATGCCAAAGAATGGTGGCATAAAATTGTAATGGACATTATATATCGCAAGAAACCTCCTGTGGTTTCTTGGAATGCTTTGAAAGAGCGTATGCGCGCGAGGTTTGTTCCTCCTTCTAGGAAGGAACACTTGTTGAAGTTCCAAAGGGTTCCTCAAGGACATAGGATGGTAGATGAATACTTTAAAGATTTTGAAACAACTTTGACTAAAATGAATATACATGCTAATGAAGAGTCAAAGATAAAATGGTTTGTACGTGGTTTGAGAAGAGATATTAGAGAATTTGTAGAATTAAATGAGTACTCTTCTTTAAAGAAAGTGTTTCGCAAAGCCATCAAGGTGGAATCCTATCTTTTGAAAACAACTTTCAAAAATACTCATGATGATGATTTCTACAACTCTTCTAGGAAGGATGCCAACAAAATTTCTACTCAAAATTCTCCTTCCAATTTTTCTAAACAAACCTTGTTTCCAAAAAAAGTTTCTACTACAAATCCTTCTACTCCTAAGTCACCTACCAAAACTTCAAATATCAAATGTTTTAAATGTTTAGGTTTTGGGCACATAACTCTTCATTGTCCACAAAAGCAAATCTTAAAGCTAAACAAGGTAAAACAAGACCTCACTCACCCACCTACCACAAGTAAAAATGAAAAAGACAAAGAAGGCCAAGTTGACATAGGTCTTATACTTTCACATCCAAGGTGTTTTCCTTCCTTATCTTTTTTCATTTCCAAAGGTTCTTACTTCACCACCATCTTGGTTAAAAAATGTTAGGGATGATTTTTTCATACCTCCTAATGGTTGTCACCATTTAAGAGGACTTTTTCCAAAAGATATCATCATTCCTAAACAACATTTTCCAACTTGGTCGTTTTATAGCACCTCATTTTCTGAAATCCCATTGTTTCCAAATGCTAAGTCATGTTTTCCTTTTTCTTCCACTTTTAATTGTAAGAATAAACTGACTTTGTTATATGCAGGGATTCAGAATTCGTGGACGAATTCTCTCCAACTCGAGGAGTATGATGAGAATCAAATAAAGAAGGCTTTTATTAATGGAGGAAGAGGACATCCACCCTCACATTTGAAGTTCTTCCTTCTAGTCTTCTCAAAATTAAAAGAAGACATAAAATAAAGATGAGGCCCAAGCCCAAAGCCCAAGCCCAAACCCAAGAAGGCCAAAGCCCAAAGAGCCCAAGTCCATCCCATGAGGAGCAAGGCCAAACTTTGAAATACTCTTGTATAGTTTTTAGGAGGTGTGGTTATTAAATAAAGGAGTGTGAAAATGTAAAATAAAGTCACATTGTCCATGTGACTTAGGAGAGTGGTGTAGGTGTAGTTTTTAGGAGGTGTCATAGTAGAAAAAGGTCACACCTCCCATGTGACTTGTTTTTTGGTGGGAATTTCAAATGAGTTTATTTGAAATTTCCCACCTATTTTTCAGCACCTCTAGGCTATAAATAAAGGTGCTTAGCTTGTACAATTCAGATTTGAATTTAGACTAAAGAAACTATACTCAATTTTTGAGAGAGCATTGGAGAGCTTTGTTCCTTCTTCACTAGTCTTATCTTGATGGTTCCATGGTTACCTCAAGTGGCGGCTTGCACACTTATCTTGGAGTCTCCATCCTCCTAGTGGCGTGATCATCCAACCATTCTTCCATCTTCATGAGCTTTCTCTTCTCTTTCTTTCCTTCTCTTTTGATATTCATGTCTTAAGCTTGTGTTCTTGTATTTTGGTTCGGCACTTTCATTTTCCAGCTGCTGTTCTTCTTTTATTTTGAATTTTGGTTCGGTGCTTTTACATTTCCAGCACTTCTTTTCAGTATTCTTGCCTTTTAGTTCATTTTGTTCGGTTCATTTCAATTCTATGTCAATTCTATTCGGTGCAATTGCTTTTCCTCTCTTTTTAATCGGTTCAATTTGACAATAATTGGAACTTCCATATGAGTTTGTGTTTTGGCATTAGTTTTGGTGAGTTCTTGTTCATAGAACCTTGATCCAATTCTATGATAAAGTGCCTAGCTTATAACCAACTCAAGATGATTCCTAAGAATGTCAAGAATCATTCTAATTGTGCTAGTGGAATCACATCACCAAGGCTTGTCCAAACTGCTTCATAGCCTCTTGCAACAAATGGTGACCCTCGTGAACCACCATCCTCTCCTCATCCTCAGGACGCAGCATGGAGTCTTCCAGGTAGGAGGTGATATCGACGTCAGAATCCCATAAGCCCTTCCTCTTTGAGCTCTCTGCACCCCTTCAAGATAGCACGGTGTGGCTGGAAGGACGTTGGAGGGTTGCAGAGGAGGAGCAGTATTCGAACCCGCCTAGCCTTGGGAAGGAGAAGGCATCGGGCTGATGGCATGGTTTCTCCCTCTTTTCCTAGTGAAGACGAAGCCTGAGGTAGTGTCCTCGTCTTCTTCAGAAGAAGTTGGAGCGACCACCGCCTTCAGTGGCATTTGGCTCCCCACCTTCACCTTCGAGGACAGTTTCAACAGGTCTTCCTTGTTGAAGTGTGACAACATTCTATCTGCAAAAAAGACACAAGAAGAATCGGTTACATTTCATAAGTAAAAATCTTACTCTCTAAGGTTAGAGGAAAAAAGTGTACCAGTATAACTCTTTAAAGAGTCTGGGTCAAACTCGTTGGCCAGGAGGTAAGCTGTATCGAAGGCAACTGGGAGGCTTGAGAAAAATTCGCAAACCTTCTGGTCAACAGGAGTCTAATACAGGGGAAACCCATCTAGAAGGTCAGGATGCTTCTTATTGGCGCGGACCTTGAGGAAATGGCCTTTAAAGTTTTTATAAGATGATTGGAAAAGGGTAAGTTTCTATTTGCAGAGACCCATAGTTGACGACCTAGTTTCTTCCCCTTGAAGAAGTAAAGGAACACGTCGAGCTGATCACAGAGAATGAAGAAGGCTCGGACGAATGCCCAACTATTGGGATGTAGCTGGGCAGGGGCCACGTTGAGCTCGGTTAAAAGCTCTTTTACAAAAACAAATAAGGGGAGACGAATAAGGACTCTTTTAAAAATAGTGGCGTAGAAGTAGCAAAAGGGTCTGTTAGGGGATATGGATTCATCACAACACATAGGCTCGTCTACCTCACAAGGGTCCAAGAAAATCCAATTGTCTTCCTTACCGAAGTGGCATTTACTCTTTATAAGGGTTATTATTTTCTCGTGGGAGGTATAGGAAGAGGTTTCGGTTAGGAGGTTTGGCAGTGCCCAAAGGTACAAGGATTTATAATCCATGGTTGGTTGCATCTAAACACAATCACATGCAGAAAGTGAAAAACAACTCAGACCCAACACAACAGAGAAACAAGCAAGGCGAGCATAAATTTAGAAATTCATACAATAGAACAACAGAAGAACAAAACCTAACACACATTTGGGAATTCATGCGACAATCTATAAGTGATCAACATAAAGCATGTATATGAACAGAAAAAAGTAGAGAACGATGCCAAGCAGAACATGCAATTGTAAAGATGAATAATTGAGGTTGAGAAAAAGTGATGGATTTCCTATGAGCTCTTCATGGATGATTGGTTGAAGATGGTGCGGAAGCTTATGGATGAGAGTGGGCAAGGTCCTCCTAGGAGGTGTGGTGACCTTGAAGGTGCATGTAGAGTGTGGACATGGGGAGGTTCGCCAGCCCCTTTGTAGGTGGTGAAATGAAGATTAAAACCTAGAAGCTAGGCAAGGAGTAATGTATGGCACTAAATGGGTAGCATAACAATACTCTATTCAATCTTGAAAATACAAGGTGTAGGTTCCCCCTTTTATAGGCTAAGGAGGACCATAATGCAATCCTAATGCTAATCAAAATGAAATGCAAATTACTCCACATGGAGCACATGGCCGGCCATGTGAGGCAATGTTCTAGAACGTGCACAAAATCTAGGGTAAATCACATGTAAGACAAGTTTATGCTATTTACACTACACTTAGTACTAAGCTACCCTTAATGGGCCTTCATGGAGCATATACATGTTGTTTTCTCTCCCATCCATGGCTTGGCCCAAGGCTCCCATCCGTAGCTTGGTAATGGACCTAGTAAGAGGTCCTAGACGCTCTCCTCCTCCTTCTAGACACTCCCCTCTAGACGCTCTTCTTCATGTGCTAGACGTTCCCCTCTTGGCTCTAGACGCTCTAGGTTTGGCCCTTGTCTTTCATGGGGTGTGGAGCTTGGCCCTCTTCCATCATCCCCTCCCCCTTGGAAAGGATTTGTCCTCAAATCCAAGTCGTCTTCGTCGTCATTGGTACCAACAAATGGAGATAGGTCAATTACATTAAAAGTATCATGTACTCCATATTTAAGAGGTAGGTCCAATTTATATGCATTGTTGTTGACTCTTTTGAGGACTTGAAAGGGTCCATCACCTCGGGGACTTAGTTTGGACTTCCTTTGAGTTGGAAAGCGGTCTTTTCGAAGGTGAAGCCAAACTAAGTCTCTTTCCTCAAAAAATATTTCTTTCTTCCCTTTATTGTTGTATTTTGTATACTTTTCATTTTGTTGTTGTATTTGGAATTTAATCTTCTCATGCATTTTCTTCACAAAATCGGTTTTGATTACTCCTTCCTTATGCACAAAATCTTGTGGATTAGGAAGAGGTAACAAATCCATAGGTGTGAGAGGATTAAATCCATATACCACTTCAAAAGGAGAAGCATTAGTAGTCTTGTGGACCACTTTGCAAGCAAACTCAATATGGGGAAGATACTCATCCCAAGATTTATGGTTTCCCTTCATGATAGCCCTAAGCATAGTCCCAAGAGATCTATTGACTACTTCAGTTTGACCATCCGTTTGAGGATGACAAGAAGTTGAAAATTGTAGTCTTGTTCCAAGTTTGCTCCAAAGAGTTTTCCAAAAGTGGCTTATGAACTTGGGA
This sequence comes from Phaseolus vulgaris, assembly GCF_051622355.1. Classification (NCBI taxonomy): domain Eukaryota; kingdom Viridiplantae; phylum Streptophyta; class Magnoliopsida; order Fabales; family Fabaceae; genus Phaseolus; species Phaseolus vulgaris. The sequence goes on along the minus strand of NC_143502.1, from coordinate 20,481,260 downwards.
TCTCTATCGGATACTATACTTATAGGGAGACCATGGAGTCTCACCACTTCTCTAAATAAGAGTCTAGAAATATTTTGAGCATCATCTACCTTGTGGCAAGGAATAAAATGGGACATTTTGCTAAAACGGTCCACTACCACAAAGATAGAGTCATGGCCTCTTGCAGTCCTAGGGAGTCTTAAAATGAAGTCCATGCTAATGTCTTCCCAAGGAGCATTTGCAATCGGCAAGGGGGTATAGAGTCCATGAGGCATTGTTCTAGACTTTGCTTTTAAACATGATATGCATCTAGAACAATGTCTTTGGACATCCTTTCTCATGTGTGGCCAACAAAATTTTTCTTTCAAAATGTCTAGAGTTTTATCAACTCCAAAATGGCCCATGAGTCCTCCTTCATGTGATTCCTTGCAAGGAGCTTTCTATGTGTGCCTTGGGGAATGCAAAGTTTTCCTTCTTTAAAAAGATATCCCTCGGCCACATAGTAACCTCCTTGCGCCCTATGTTGACATTGGGCATAGATGGATGAAAGTTCTTGGTCCTCTTGATAAATCTCTCTTATGTGATCAAATCCAAGAATTTGGGCACCTAATTTGGAAAAAAGTGTATGCCGTCTTGAAAGAGCATCGGCCACTATATTGGTGCTTCCTTTCTTGTATTTGATTACATAAGGAAATTGTTCAAGAAACTCCATCCATTTAGCATGTCTCTTGGTGAGCTTGTGTTGGCCCTTTAAATACTTTAAAGACTCGTGATCACTATGGATTACAAATTCTTTGGACACAAGGTAGTGTTCCCAAGTCTTTAGGGCTCGCACAAGAGCATAGAGCTTTTTGTCATAGGTGGGATAGTTGAGGGTGGCACCATGGAGTTTTTCACTAAAATATGCAATGGGGTGGCCACCTTGCAACAATACCGCACCTATGCCTACTCCCGATGCATCACATTCTATCTCAAAAGTTTTGGAAAAATTTGGAAGAGCTAGAATTGGTGCATTGGTGAGTTGAGCCTTTAGCCTTTGGAAGGCTTGCTCATGCTTATCACTCCAACAAAATGCAACATCTTTTTTTACAAGTTCATTTAAAGGAGAAGGTAAGCTTGAAAAATTAGGCACAAACCTTCTATAGAAGCTAGCTAACCCATGAAAACTCCTTACATCACTTACATTTAGTGGAGTGGGCCACTCTCGGATGGCTTTGATCTTCTCGGGGTCAACATGCACCCCCCTTTTGTTAACTATGAAACCTAGGAAAACTACACTATCTACACAAAAGGTGCACTTATCCCTATTGGCAAATAAACTATTGTTCCTAAGCACTAGAAGAACTTCCCTAAGGTGACTTAGATGGTCTTCTAGGGTTTTGCTATACACTAGGATATCATCAAAGTAAACTACTACGTATTGACCTATACAATCCCTCAAGGTATGATTCATGAGCCTCATGAATGTACTAGGGGCATTAGTGAGCCCAAAGGGCATCACCAACCACTCATATAATCCAAACTTGGTCTTAAAAGCAGTTTTCCACTCATCACCCTCTTTGATTCGAATTTGGTGATACCCACTTTTAAGGTCAATTTTAGAAAATATGGTTGACCCATGCAACTCATCAAGCATGTCATCAAGCCTCGGAATTGGATGCCTATACTTGATGGTGATGTTGTTGATTGCTCTACAATCACAACACATACGCCATTTGCCATCTTTTTTGGGCACCAACAAGATAGGTACAGCACAAGGGCTTAGGCTCTTTTGAACCCAACCCTTCTCCAACAAGTCTTGAACTTGTGACTCTATCTCCTTTGTTTCCTCGGGGTTAGTTCTATAAGCGGGCCTATTTGGTAGGCTTGCCCCCGGAATGAAGTCAATTTGATGTTCTATACCTCTAATGGGAGGGAGTCCAATGGGTCCCTCATTAGAGAATATATCTTCAAATTCACTTAAAAAAATTTCCACTTGAGGAGGTAGACTCATGAGTTCATCACTTGTGGTAGTGCATGCAAGTGTTCCTTTACAAAAGATTAGGCTTGGTTGTTCAACAAGAAGCAAATTTTCCAAGATGTTTTCAAAAGGCTTTTCTTGTTGAGCAACCTTGTGGGAAGGAACACTCTTCTCCCACGCCTTCCTATCCCTAAGGATTTTCTCTTTTTCTAGCACTCTTTTTTTTTGTTTTCCTCATCCCTCTTATGTTTCATTTGTATTTGGTCTTTCACCACTTGAGAATATGGTAAAAGACTAAGTACAAACTTCCTATGCTTATGGGTGAAGGAAATCTCGTTAGTGAGACCATCATGCAAGGTTTTCTTGTCAAATTGCCATGGTCTCCCTAATAAGATGTGGCAAGCTTCCATAGGCACTACATCACATAAAACTTTGTCTTTGTAGTTCCCTATGGAAAACTTGATTTCCACTTGCTTATCTACACTTAGTTCCCCATTCTCATTAATCCATTGTAGTTTGTAAGGTTTTGGGTGAGGAACTACTTGTAGATTAAGCTTATCAACCATTCTAGCACTACAACAATTGCAACTAGATCCACTATCCACAATGAGGGAACATATATTTTCTAAAACATTACATCTTGTATGAAAGATGTTCTCCCTTTGTGTTTCCATGGAAGTGCTAGGTTGATTGTTGAGGGTTCTCCTAATCATTGGCAATTCTCCCTCTAATGGAGCTACCCTCTCATCCTCTCCTCTCTCTCACTTGGCTCATCCTCACCACTAGTGTATTCATCTACACCTTTTAGAAACAAAGTCCTTTGGTTTGGGCATTGTGCTTGCTAGGGATGGCAAAGCGGGGTGGGCCGTGCGGGCCGGCTCGCGGCCCGCAGGTAAAAAACGCGGGGCGGGATGACCTTTTCAACCCGCTAACCCGCATTAGCCCGCCCCGCATTAGCCCGCAACCCGCGCGGGCCAGTTGCGGGGCGGGCGGGCTGGCCCGCAAACCCGCAAGAAAAAAAATATTGACACTTAATAGCAGCAGAGCAACCTAAACTGGGTCATGCCAATTAAATCAATTTCAAACACGATAAAGGAGCAAGACACCAGTTAGAGAAGGAGAAGTAAGCAGAGGGTATTTTAGAAGTTACCCTTGACCAAACCATCAATTGAGCCAAAAGTTATCTTATTTTTATTGTATTATTTTTATGAAAAATTAATTAATTAATTGTCATTGTTTTAATATATGCAGATGACGGAGAAGATTATAATTATGAAAAAATGGATGAAGGTTCTACTAAGGTGGCATCCAATGTTATTGAAATGGAAGAATGTCAATAATGTTTATGTTTAATGCTTTTGAATTAATGTTTATGTTTAATGTTTTGGAATTAAGTATTTTTAATGTTTTGGAAGTGGAAGAATAGTGATATTTGATATTTATCTTAATGTTTTGATGTTTGACTATATTTGAAAAGGAAGGAAAAAAAATTAGGTTTGATAATAACAAATATATAGGTTTAATTTGACAATTTTTTAATAACAAAATGTAAAAAAATAAATATTTAATTTAAAAAAAAAAAAGAACGCGGGCTGGCCCGCAAACCTGCAGGTCAGCTCTTATGCGGGGCGGGTCGGGAATTCTAGCCCGCAATAACTTTGCGGGGCGGGCCAACCCGTCCCACATTTTTGCGGGCCAAACGCGGGGCGGGCCAATGCGGGGCGGGCTGGCCCGCTTTGCCATCCCTAGTGCTTGCACATGCCCTCTTCCATAGCACTTAAAACACTTATAACGTCTCTAGTTCGGATGGGTGGGGTGGAGGCTTCTTTTGCTAAGGGCTTGGTAGTTTCCTTTGGTTTTTCTCTAGATGTACTACCCTCCCTCTTATAGTCTTTCTTGGGATAAAAGCTAGAGTATGAAACCACCCTTTGACTTGAAGTTTTGCGCAAATTTTGTTGTTCAACTTTAATGCAAAGTTGAACCAAGTCATTCAAGTCTTGGTAGGGAAGGAGTTCTACCCTATCTCTTATCTCAAGAGAGAGGCCACTAAGAATCTTGCTATGGTGATGTCCTCCTCTTCTCTAATGGATGCTCTCATCATATAGAGCTCCATTTTCTGCCTATACTCCTCTACACTCATATTTTTTTGTTGGAGTATTTGAAGCTTGTCCATTAACTCCCTATGGTAGTACAAGGGTATATGTCGACGTCTTAGGGCTCCCCTAAGGTCATTCCAATATTCAATGGGAGGTTCCCTATGAAGACGTCTTTCTCTTTCGAGAGAGGTCCACCAATACATGGCGTTCCCTTGGAAGCTAAGGGTGGCTAGGGTTACCTTACGTTCTTCACTCACATTATGGCAAGCAAAGAGTTGCTCTACTTTCATCTCCCAATCTAGGTAGATTTCTACGTTTTCCTTACCATGGAAGTGAGGTAGGTCTACTCTAACCTCCCTTGGGCCCTCTTGCTCCCTTTTCCTATTTCTTTTAGGGGGTGGTTGGTAATAGTTATTGATTCTAAGGCTACCCTCCCCTAGAGACTCATCTTCTTTTCAATGAGATGCATGAGTATGAGATTTTTTTTAATTTTGTGATTTTTCTTCCTTTGCTCTAGTTAGTTCATTGATTTTAGACTCATTCTCCAATTGTCTATAGGAAATGAGTTGAACATCCTTTGCAAGTTGTTTTAAAATAGATTTCATGGACTTTACATCACTTTCAATAGACTTTGCAGAATGAGATGGAGAAGACATGACTAGAGCTTTGTGTATAGCAGTGTTTTACTTTGAGAAAAATTAGGGAAGTTAAAGAAGGTAGTTTTCCAGGTAAGAGAGGTGAGTCACAATGGACTACTTAAATACCAAGTCTTGCCTTAGCCAAAAACTATCCCTCCAAATCTTCACACAAATCTTTCTCTTAGTAAACCACTTAAAACACAATCAAGTTGGAGAAATCAAATTTTGAATGCAAGAAACAATGCAAACTATCTAATCAACCAAGCAAATTTAACAAAGCTTTAAACAATACAAAGACAATTAATAAGCATAGCTAATTAAAACAAAGAGATACGATTAAAACAATTAACAATTGCTAAGCTAGATAGTTCTAAACTAATCGGCCCTAGGTGAGGCTTTCTGGACACTTGGAGCCCTTGAAGACACACTCACCGTCTAATTACGTAATTAAACAAGTAATTAACAAAAGTTAAGTTAAAAAGAAATTAGATGAACTCCCTTTTGTTGATTTTTCTATTTTAACTTCTTTTGTTGTCTCTTCTTTGTTGGGCCTTCCAATGTATGTGGTGTATTTAGAAGGTGTTTGTTTCTGCCCCTTGCCTTTGTTCCTCTTGGAATTAGGTAATTAATTCTTCAATCCAGCACCTATTAAGCAAACTAGACTCTCCTCAAGTCAAATCCCACTCAATCAAGTACCAATTGATAATTAATCCACCACGAAGCTTAGAGGTCAAAGAATTAAAGCAAGAAACAAATTAATTTGAAAAACAGTACCACACAAAAGGAATTAAATGTGACAACTAGAAAAAGTTCCAAAGAAATTAGACAAGCAAATAAAAAGGTACTCAAAGAAAGGATGGCACACAAAATGGAACCTATAGAATAGCACTAGATTTGATTTCAAAATCAAAAACAGCACCACTGAAATAATTGTTGTGGTCCAGAGAGCGTGATTTTCACTGATTTATGCTGAGTTGTCCTTTTAATATTTTCTTCTGAAAATTTATATGCAAACAAATCAAGATCTTGACAAAATTCTGGCGTTGGTTTCACTCCAAACGCATGCACCATTTTGTTTTAATAAATTTTCTAAAATCAGTGTTCAATTACGCCAGTTGTAGCGTCAGGATTGCACACTGTTTTTATAATATTTATCATTTTTTTTCTATTGACTTTTTTGAACTGATTCTTTTTTTGACTTTTCCTTAACACCTCAATTTTGCAAAATCCAGAGGATCAGAAATTTCCTATGTGGGAAAATAATTTTCTTAAGCAAAACAGCCAGCACAGAGTTATGCAAAATAGGGGATTCTGTAAATCTGGAAAAAAAAAAACAGCAAGATATACCAAAAGAAAAACACAATGGAATTGGTGAAATGGAATTTGTGTAAATCTAAACACAAATATGAACTCAAGCTAAAAATAAAAAGCACCAAAGGATAAAAAACACAACAGATTTAGATCAAGCATTTATACCAAAAACAAGAAACAAATAAGCCAAACAAAGTACTACTATGATTTGATGACATTTTTGGAAGAAACATGACTAGACAAAACACATATAGATTCAGAAATTAAAAGACTCAAATGAACACAAAATGAACCAATTAAAATTGCAATAAGGACTCAAATACCTAAAATAAAATAGCAACACAAACTATATGGAATCCTACCAAAAATTGCACAAAGATTGCTCAAGAACAATTGAACAAGATGCACTGATTGGAATTTCCAAACAGCACACCAATTCAAAACAAAAATTAAAAAACAGCAAGACAATATGGAAGATGAAGAACAACACGGATTTAAGAAGAACTCAAAAAGAAAATGACAAAGAGATACTCATCTTTGAAGAACCATAGCTCATGATACCAAATGATGGATTTCCTATGAGCTCTTCTTGGATGATTGGTTGAAGATGGTGCGGAAGCTTATGGATGAGAGTGGGCAAGGTCCTCCTAGGAGGTGTGGTGACCTTGAAGGTGCATGTAGAGTGTGGACATGGGGAGATTCGCCAGCCCCTTTGTAGGTGGTGAAATGAAGATTAAAACCTAGAAGCTAGGCAAGGAGTAATGTATGGCACTAAATGGGCAGCATAACAATACTCTATTCAATCTTGAAAATACAAGGTGTAGGCTCCTCCTTTTATAGGCTAAGGAGGACCATAATGCAACCCTAATGCTAATCAAAATGAAATGCAAATTACTCCACATGGAGCACATGGCCGGCCATGTGAGGCAATGTTCTAGAACGTGCACAAAATCTAGGGTAAATCACATGTAAGACAAGTTTATGCTATTTACACTACACTTAGTACTAAGCTACCCTTAATGGGCCTTCATGGAGCATATACATGTTGTTTTCTCTCCCATCCGTGGCTTGGCCCAAGGCTCCCATCCGTAGCTTGGTAATGGACCTAGTAAGAGGTCCTAGACGCTCTCCTCCTCCTTCTAGACGCTCCCCCTCTAGACGCTCTTCTTCATGTGCTAGACGCTCCCCTCTTGGCTCTGGACACTCTAGGTTTGGCCCTTGTCTTTCATGGGGTGTGGAGCTTGACCCTCTTCCATAAAAAAGGAATACCTTTTGTGATTGGAAGAAAATAAGCTTTAAGAAATGCGTGAAGATCTCTGAGTAATGATTAAGAAGAGTGTAAGTTTTTGAAGGTTTAGAGAGCTGAATGTTCTAGACGAAGGTTAAGAGGAAAAGAGAATTCAAAACGATGGAGTTTCTGCTACCAGTAATGTCAGGACACGTGTATGTGTGGGGTCGTATACAGTAAAACGTCACTTCAAAGACGCTTCATGTGCCGCGCCTCACCTACCCCTGAGAAACAGTCACATCAATTGCTACTCAGGAGACTCTTTGCTTAGCCAAAGCTTAGCTCAAGCCTGGGGGGCTTGTGTGCTAGCCATAGCTCGGTTCTCGGTAGCAATTTTGAGACAACTCGGCTCTTGGGTATAGTAGGGAGACAACTCGGTTGTTGGGCCTGGGTGAAACTTGCGTAAATGGCCTTTTTCAAGGATGGGCCCAAGGCACGCGGGAGCGTTGTTACGTAAATAAATCAATATACGCGTGCTTATTGATATATTTGGAGTGATGAATATAATATTTGTTATTATTGTGTATATTTGTTATTATTGTGCATATTTATTATTATTGTATATTTGATATTATTATATTTGTTATTATTACGTGGCAATATTTTTTCTATTGCATGTTTGTTGCATGTGGCTAGTTGTTAGTAACCCTAAGTGGATGGGGAGATGCATTGATAACAGAATGTGGGCCTGCGGATAGCACCAGAATAGTGTTAGTGCCCGTGACATGCGCTTTTCTGTTAGAAATAAAAGTTAATATGATTATTTTCAGTTAAGATTTCTTTATCTCCAGGGAGTGTAGTTGCATGTTGCGTGTGCGGTGATAAAAGGGGATGAAGTCTCCTTGTAAAGGTACGCTGTTTTTGCACACTAGACTAAAAACTGTTTACATTTGGTGAACCCTAGTTGACTTGATCGTCGAAGTGTAATCAATAGGTAGGATGCCCTCTGTCCCAACGAAACCTTATTCTAGCATCAAGATGGAAACATGGGTCCGATTCCAGAAGAGGCATTTCCAAGAGGAGGCGTTCAACCTAGTCAATCGGCTGGAGAATCAACCGACGAGAACAAAACATAAACTGTAAATTGAATTATTAAAAAAGAAAAAAAATTGTCTAATAAAATGGATTTCTAAAATACAGATAGTTAAAGAAAATGAATCAAAATTTAAAATATGACAATATAAGGAAATACATCACATTTTAAAATTAAACAAAGACTAATAAGTAAATACTCTCTTAAATCATTAATATATACTTGTGTTAAATATATTGACGTAAATAATCAGTTTACAAATATTTTAACTTAATACACGTGTCAGTTATTAAAGAGTTATTAAAGATCAGACATGTATTCAATTATTTCAATTAGAGTTTAAAAAAAAATAACAAAATTAAAAAAATTGTATCAAAAGTATAATTTTTTAGTATATTAAAAACGATGTGATACAACTATTTATCTTATACAATGAGATACCTTTTCATACATATTTTATGTTATTATTTATTCTTTGATTGAATTTTAGTAATATTATAAACTTCAAAACTATCACTTTATGTTTTGTAAGGAAAAGAAAAAAAAATTCAAAAAGAAGTATCGACATATTAAAATAACGGTATAATTAGACTTATTGTAATGTATATTATTCTTTGATATTACCTTATTTTAAAAATATATATAAAATTAAAATCAATATAAATATTGTTCCGATCGGGATCGAATGAGTCACAACACTCTTAGCGTCATTAAGCGATAGATCCAGTAATCAACCATATTAAGGGACAAACTAACAGTAAATGATAAGTAAGGAAACATCCTATAAATCAAGATAATCTCCCTACAAATTCAGGCCACACTTCGCCAAATCTGGGTGACACCCCAAGAAATCAGCTAACACTGATTTATTGAAAATATGTGATGGAAGAGGACTCAGCACCAATCTTTTAAAAAGCCACCTAAATATCAAAACAAGGCAACCACTAGAGTTATGGTCAAAGAGGGGCCAAGAGGACACATTTTACATGTCTTAAACTCTAGTGTAGAATAGTTTTTAAAGTAACATAGTTTAATTTCTTTTTGTGATTGTGTTGAAACATGCAAAGAGGCACCTAGAAGGCTAAATCTTAAGTTTCATTAGGATTTCCTAATTAAACTAAAGTCCAGCCCACACATAAACATCATGGAGCGTAAGTTCTAGGCATTTTCACACAAGGAAGGATTCAAGAACCTACCTCCACATGTGTGCTCTCATTTAGGCGCCAACTTCATTTCATTTTGTGCACATTTGCCTTTCATTTGACTCTTCATTTCTGGCCTCCTAGTCCTATATAAGGAGAGCTTGGGTGCTGAAATTGGAAGATTAATTTGAGTAATGAAATGCTGCCAAAATGTGTCATTCTTACTCCTTTGCCTAAACTCTCTTAGGATTTAGGTCTTTAATCTTCCCAAAACTGCACCAAAAAGAGAGTTGGCCGAACCTCTCTCACACTCTTCCTGCACCTCTAAGGCTTACACAACTTTTAGGAGAGCCTTATTCCACCACAATCCATGGATGCTTCCGCCAATTCCACCACAAAAACCACAAGATGAAGAGCTCAAAGCTATCATTTGGTATCAGAGCTATGGTCTTCAAGAGATAAGTGTCTCTTTTCTTTTTTGTGTTTGATTTCTTCCTATTTTCGTGTTGTTCATCTCTGTTCATGTTGTCTTGCTGTTTTTACATTTTTAATTTGATTTAGATGTTGTTCTAAGCATTTCAATCGGTACAAATTGTTCAAATTGTTCTTGAGCTTTTTATTTTCATATTTTGTGTAGGAATCTATGGTGAATTTTGTTGCTGTTTTGATTTCAGGTTACTTGAGTCTTGTTTGAATTTTTTGTTCGGTGCAATATGATGTTCTTGAGTCATTTTAATTTTTGAATCTAAATCATGCTTTGTCTAGTCATGTATTTCCAAGAACGTCAACAAATCTTAGTAGTACTTTTCTTCATTCATTTGTTTCTTGTTTTGATTTGAGTTCAATTTGAATTCTGACTTGATTTGATCCTTTGGTGCATTTTTCCTTTTAGTTTGAGTTCATATTTGTATGATAGATCCATACAAATTCCTATAACATTCACTCCATTGTGTTTTTGTAGTTTCTCATTATGTTTTTAATTCCAGAATTAGGAATCCTCTATTTTTTACAAATTCTGTACTGGCTGTTTTGTTTTATGGAATTTAAATACATTGAAGGAAAATTCTGAAACTCTGGATTTCAGTGGTTTGATGTGTTAGAAAAATAAGAAAAAAATAATTAGTTAAAAAGGCAAAATAGAAGAAAAAAAGATAAATCACACAAAAAAAGTGTGCCTTTTGGCACTAAAACTGATGGTAGTTGGACAAGAAATTTGAAAAATTTAGCACAATTAATTGGTGCATGTTTTTGGTGTGATTCCAGTGCCAAAAGTTTGCTCAAACATTGAATCGTTTGTGTTTAAATTTTCAAAAGCAAATTCAAAATAGCCAGCTCAACATAAATATTTTAAGTCACGCTTTCTGAACCTTAATTTTTCCAGTAGTGCTGTTTTGGTTTTTCAAATCAATTCTAGTGCCTTTCCTTAGGTTCCTTTTGTGTGCCAACCTTTGTTGAGTGCCTATTTTTTATTTTGCTTGTCCAATATCATTTTGAACTCCTTCTAAGTTGTGCCATATCATTAAATCCAGTTGTTGTGGTACTTTTCAAATTTAATTTGTTTCTTGCTTTCTTTTCTTGACCTCTAAAATTGTTGGTGGATGAATTTCAATTGGTGCTTGTTAAGTAGAAATTGACTTGAGGTGAGTCTAGCTCTACTTAGTAGGTACTGTTTTGAGGAATTTAATTGCTTAAATCATAAGAGGCTAAGGCAAGGAGCAGCAGCAAAACACAAATACCAAAAACCATACACTTTGAAGGGCACAACAAAGAAGAGCAAGAACAAGCCAAAGGAGTGCATAGTTTAGCAAGCTGAAATTAAATTTGTACAATTCAATTTCTTTGTATTTCTTTGAATTGTAATTACATTTCACCTTTGTTTAATTAGTGGATTAATCACATTTAAACGGTGAGTGTGTGATGGAGATCAAGATCAAGAAGAAATAGAAGCCAATAATCAAGGACAAGAAGAGGTAGAGGCCCAAGTTGTAGACGCTCAAGAAGTCATTAGCCCACCTCATAGGCTTACAAGGAGCAAGTTTAAGGAATTAGGAAATAGTGGAAGGTTGTTTTCTCTTTTTATAGTATCTTTTGTATTAAAAGGTGCTTAGAGGGAAACATTAGACACCTCTTTTGTAAAAGCATCTTTAGGCTTTAGTTTAGGAAATTCTAGAAGCTTGGGGAGTGAGCTTAGTAGGGGCGTGAGTTTAGGAGTCTTTTGGGTAGCTTACGGAATAAGCTTTGTAAGCTTTTGACCGGCCCTTGCTCCTATAAAAGGAGGGCTTGGGTCCTTCATAATTCAGAATTTGATGTTTGAAGTAGCAAAACTCTCCCAAATTGATGATTGAGTGTGTGAGAACTTGTCTTCTGCTCTTCCTAGTCTCATCTTGAGTGCCTCGGTTCTCTCAAGTGGCGGCATTGCACACTTATCTTGGAGCTTTCACACTTCAAGTGTCGTGACCATCAACCAAGCTCTTCATTCTCATAAGTTCCTCTCTTCTCCATCATTTCATTTCATTTCCATGTTCATACGAAGCTTAAACATGTCTTAGGTTCCTATTTTAATCGGTTCAATTGGCAAGAAATGGGTCTTCCATGTGAGTTTGGTGTTTGGTGCAAATTTTTGTGAGTTCTTGAAACATAGAACATTGATCCATTTCTATTAAAAGTGTCTTTTCATTCTCCAACTCAAGTTGATTCCATAAAATGTCAAAGAATCATCTATATCTTGCTATTGGAATCATATCAGTGTGTCTTCAAAGGCTCAAAGTGTCTAAGAAGCCTCACCTAGGAAACGCCTAGTTTAAAGCTTTGTAGATTAGCAATTTTAATTGTGTTTAACTAGTTTGTTTTACGCCAATTTCTTGTTTAGCTTTTCTTAAATTGCTTACGTTAATCTCTTGCTTAAGCTTTGATTAATTGCTTTGTTTGTTAAATAGCTTTGCATTGTTTTCCTTGCATAAAATTTGATTTTTCATTCCTCATTGTGTTCTAAGTAATTTACTAAGAAAAAAAATTGTGTGAAGTTTTTTAGGGATAGTTTTTTACTAAGGCAAGACTTGGTACTTAAGAAGTCCTAGTGACTCACCTCTCTTACCTGGAAAGCTACCTTCACTACTTTCCTCTTCTTTCTTGAAGTAAAATACTTTTAATCACAAATCTTTAGTCATGTCAACTCACTCCTCTAAATCTAATGAAAGTGATATGAAGTCCATAAAATCTCTTTTAAAACAACTTGCTAAGGACTTTCAAACACTTTCATATAGACAATTGAAGAATGAGGCCAAAATTAACGAATTGACTAAAGCAAAGGATGAGAATTCTCAAAAATAAAATAAAAATATATTATCATGCATCTAGCTCTAAAGATCATGATTCTCTTGGGGAGGAAAGCCTTAGGATAAATGAGTATTATCAACCCCCCTAGGAGAAATAGAAGAGATAGAAGAGAACAAGAGAGCCCAAGAGAGGTTAGGGTAGACCTACCCCATTTCCATGGAAAAGAAAACGTAGAAGTATACCTAGATTGGGAAATGAAGGTAGAACAACTTTTTGCTTGCCATAGAGTGAGTGAAGAAAGAAAAGTGCCCCTAGCCACTCTTAGTTTTCAAGGAAACGCTATGTATTGGTGGACATCTTTAGAAAGAGATAGGCGTCTTCATAGGGAGCCTCCCATAGGGTATTGGAATGACCTTAGGGGAGCCCTAAGGCGCCGCCATATACCCTCCTACTATAATAGGGAGTTGATGGACAAGCTTCAAAGACTCCAACAAAGAACTATGAGTGTAGAGGAGTATAGGCAAAAGATGGAGCTATACATGATGAGAGCCTCCATTAGGGAGAATGAGTCCACCACCATAGCTAGATTCTTAAGTGGGCTAAATCTTGAGATAAGAGATAGGGTTGAACTTCTACCTTATCAAGACTTGAATGACTTGGTTCAACTTTGTATCAAAGTTGAACAACAAAATTTAAGGAAAACTTCAAGTCATAAGGAAGGTTCATACTCCAACTCCTATCCAACAAGAGAAATTAAAAGGGAGGAGAGTACATCTAAGGAAACACCAAAAGAGACTCCTAAACCCTTAGGTAAAGATATGCTCACTCCACCCTTACACACTAGGGATGTTAAATGCTTTGGAAGAGGACATGTGCAAGCTCAATGTCCCAACCAAAGAACTTTGTTTTTAAAAGGAATAGATGAATATACTAGTGGTGATGACAAACCTAGTGAAAAAGAAAAAGGGGGAGATGAAGAAAGAGTGTATCCTTTAGAGGGGGAATTATTGATGATTAGAAGAACTCTCAACAATCAACCTAGTGCAACCATTGAAACACAAAAAGAGAACATCTTTCACACAAGATGCAAAGTTTTAGAAAACATATGTTCTCTCATTGTGGATAGTGGTTCATGTTGCAATTGTTGTAGCACTAGATTGGTTGAAAAGTTAAATCTATAAGTAGTCCCTCATCCTAAAATTTACAAGCTTCAATGGATAAATGAAGATGGGGAACTAATTGTAGATAAACAAGTGAAAGTCGAGTTTTCTATAGGTAACTACCAAGACAATGTTTTATGTGATGTAGTACCTATGGAAGCTTGCCAAACATACTCCAACTTTGTACTCCTCTTTAAAATTTTGTGAAAAGTTGTCAAACACAAAAGAAAAACAAGAGAAATGGCAACTAAGTAAAATTGATTTTCAAACTAACACGTTTGTTTTGTTTGATGATTCCCATAGGTGGACGTTTGATCCAGGAGGACAACATAGTTGAAGAAGCAAGAGGCTGCTATCCGAGATCAAATCTGTAGATCTGAGGATAGATCTTCTCAAGAAGGAGGAGATGATGGACACCATCCAGCCACATCCATTCCCCTAGCCATGAAGAAGAAGAAGCAATGGGTTTGAGGACAAATCCTTTTCAAGAGGGATGGGATGATGGAAGAGGCCCCAGCACCAATCCTTTGAAAGGTCGCCTAAATATCAAAACAAGGCAACCACTAGAGTTATGGTCAAAGAGGGGCCAAGAGGACACATTTTACATGTCTTAAACTCTAGTGTAGAATAGTTTTTAAAGTAGCATAGTTTAATTTCTAATTGTGTTGAAACATGCAAAGACGCACCTAGAAGGCTAATTCTTAAGTTTAATTAGGATTTCCTAATTAAACTAAAGTCCAGCCCACACATAAACATCATGGAGCGTAAGTTTTAGGCCATTTCACACAAGGAAGGATTCAAGAACCTACCTCCACATGTGTGCTCTCATTTAGGCGTCAACTTCATTTCATTTTGTGCACATTTGCCTTTCATTTGACTCTTCATTTCCGGCCTCCTAGTCCTAATAAGGAGAGCTTGGGTGCTGAAATTGGAAGATTAATTTGAGTAATGAAATGCTGTCAAAATGTGTCATTCTTACTCCTTTGCCTAAACTCTCTTAGGATTTAAGTCTTTAATCTTCCCAAAACTGCACCTCAAAGAGAGTTGGTCGAACCTCTCTCACTCCCACACTCTTCATGCACCTCTAAGGCTTACACAACTCTTAGGAGAGCCTTATTCCACCACAATCCATGGATGCTTCCGCCAATTCCACCACAAAAACCGCAAGATGAAGAGCTCAAAGCTATCAATATGTGTCAGATACGATCCATGAGTCAAATAATTCACTACCAAACACTATAAATAAACCTTTTATAGAGGAGTAAAATATGCTTTTATTAGTTTTGCGTCATATACTCTCAATCTAAAGTACTTACTTGATCATCAGGGAACCTTCTACAGGTTTACTCTCGATCAAGCGTTGAGTAGCTAAGGAATTGAAGGTTTGAAGTCTGAATAACTCAGAGTTGAAGAACTAAAGCACGAAGAAGGAATGACCGAGTACGAGGAGAGCGATCAATACCAACAACAATTGTTACTGTCAATCTCAGGTACTATCTAGGCCCACTTTTTCTATACAAGTACCATTGGCGCCCACCGTGGAGCTAAGATAGAGTTAAAGTAAGCAACAATGGTTTCAACGAGACAGATGATGAACAATAGGATGCCAAAAGCATATCAAATTGCAATGTTCCAAGCTTTACATAAAGAGATGGAAGAAATGCGTCAAAAGAACATAGAGGAGGTCACCCTCCGACGAAAAAATGAAGAAGAGGTGTGAGTCCTTAAGGAGCAAAATGAAGAGATGAGATGAAGACTAGCCAATCCCACTTCTGAAGCTTGGCGTGGGCATCAAAGGCAACCTTCTCCTTAGAGAAGCAAACTCACAAAGTCAGAATCCAGAAAGGACGACTACAGTTTGAACTCAGACTTATCAATCTTCTAGACGTCACACAGAACAAAAAAGGGTTGATTATCGATCAGTACAACGATTCTATGGATCTGGACGAGCACATTGATGTATACAAAACAAATATGAGTTTCTATGACACCCTATGGTTCACAAAAACACTAGTTGATCAAGATTCACTAGAAAGATAAGGATCCTAGAGATCGAAATCCAACCTTATGATGACCAGATCATTGACTTCAAGAGATAGCATCACTAGGGTTAATCACCACATCCGAGGTATTGTCCGCTTTGGAGGTCGGTGCTCCATCACAGTTTTGTCCTTAAAAGGCACCTCGGTTGGTTGGAGGAGGAAAGAGTATATAAACTTTCATTGGTCTCGACTGCTGAGCGATGTGGGACTATATTGACGATACCAAAACAATATCATTTTACAAATTTAAGGTGAGGAATGGTCAATCAAATTATACAATCCTATCTTTTTCACTCCTACCTCTCTTTCATTCCCACTTCTCATCGTTTCATTTATAATTACTATTTTAGTTCAATTTTTTATTTTATTTAATACATGTTTAATCTAACACTTTAATTTTAAAATTACAATAACATCTTATTACAATCTTTACATAAGTGTCTATTCCCACACAAAACTATTACCAAAATACACATTATTACTAATTCTCAAGGAAGTACTCATAACTAATAATTATAAACATAATTTGAATGTTTATCATGCCATAAAACTAGAGATATTTGAACATTACACAAGGAAAGCATTAACTGAAGGAGTGACTACCTAGCTTTTGTTACTGCAACATCGCTTATCAAATTACAGATATCTGAACATTCCACCAAACTGCTCAAGGAAATAAATGGTAATCAGTAATCCAAAGCACTCAAGGAAAATAGCATGCCAAAGTTTGGTTTCAATTTAAATTTAAAAACACAAATTCAAGCTGTTTTAAGTATCTATCATTCATGCACACTCAGGAGATAATTGGTTACTTCATTGCGAAAAGAGGTTGTGACTCTATTATATCTGTGTCATCGTTGCAAGGCAAGGCTTTTAAATTAAATTATTCACTTTTATGGTTCCATTTCGTTGTTTTTATTCTCCCTCGTAGGTGGATAAGACTGCTTCATTATAGAACAAAAGCCAAGTGCCATGGAACTAGAACTAGAACAGTGTAGAAAAGGAATGAGGGTTGAATAGCTTAACAACCTAAGCCTAGACCCAGGGGCCACTGATCCAGTAATGTAATCTCCTTTAAGCAAGCACCATCACCCAAGCTATCCTACCATGATCACCAGACGGTAGACCCATCCGCTGACCAGATGCAATCAAGATATCATCTCCATAAAATAGGTAGACAAATTCACCATTCTGCACATTCTTTGACACGTGAATCAGAAAAACTTGTGTTATATGCCTGACAGACAATGAACCAATCAAACCTCTTATATCACTGTTTAGGAGATTGTTTTATCGTGCAACAACCTCTTCAGTTTACACACAATCTCCATACCATCCACCTTAAAACCTTTAGGTTGACGCATTAGAGGCCATTGGAGCTCCATATCTCTTACCTGCACTTGCCACAAGTGCGAGTAAGACCCTAAAGGACATATGCTTGATTGCTCGAGATAATATCTCATTGTAATCAACATCCTCCTTCTGACCACAGTCCTTAACTTCCCTTCCCCAAACCCTGCATTACCAAAGAACCACTCCTTCCCCTGAACTGCATCACTCCACCCTCCACACTACATCTTAAATCCTTCATATCCAAGACTAAAATATATATAAGTTTCTTTTTTAGCTCCAGAACATACTGACGCTGGTCAATGCACGAACTATGTCATCATGCGTCTTTATCCTAGTAGAGCCTATACCAACTCTCTTGCAAGAACTGTCATTTCCCATCAAAACATTTTCATCATCCAGCTCATCAAATGTGAAAAACAAGTTCCTTTAAGGACACATATTAATTGATCACCCAAAATCTAGGACCCACTTATCAAACGACTATCAACATTTGACCATCATGAGACAACTCCACCTTCTGGACTGTAGCCGCTACCTGATCCTATTTCCCCAATCTTGGGCAATTCCTCCTCCAATATCCCTAGTGCTTGCAATATCTACAAACGTTCTTAACATCAGCCTTTATCTTGTTTGACTTCTTGTCTTTCTTGAAGACCACCAACCCTAAAGACGATGCAGCATCAACACTCTCAGATGCTTTAAGGCGAAACTTCCTAATGCAGAGACTAGACTTAACCTCTTCAAGAATAATGCATTCCTTCCTACACTCAAAGAACTTACCAAATTTTCGTAGGTGGGTAGACGAAAGGCTAGTAGAATCACTATTGTGTCTTCATTATCAACCTTGATGTCCATGTCTTGGAGCTCCATCAATATTGAATTTAGCTAATCAAGATGAGCCTACATAGATACACCAAATTCTCATTGTAAATAGACTTTGTCATGAACAACTTCGCCGACTTCAACTACAACGCTGCATAAGTCTTTTCCTCTACAACCTCATAGAGCACTTCATCAAAAAATATGGGAGGATCATCAAATGTGTCTTCTCCTCCAACTGCTTCAGAGCATGCCTTTCTATGTGTACCATGTTGCTAGAAAGTGGTGTCCACACCCCTTACTCCTTAATCAACACTCTCATCTTAATTCTCAATGAGTTGGAACTATTCTACCCATTGAAGTTCTCGATGTTGAAAGTTATATCCATCTTTCTTTCAAGAATTGACCACTAATAAAGGACAGAGATCAAAACCAACTCTAACCCAATATACGCTCTTATGAGACACACTAAGCTATTAGACGCAATTTAAAACTAGACAACCATGTCTTAGAGAGAAGTTCAATATATTAGACTCTACATTCTACATACTCTAACTTGATGGGGATAATGAGATCGTTATAAGACAACAACTTATTATGATAAAATCATAGCAGAATTAATGATGAAAGCATAATAGATATGATCACACATTAATTATTAGCCAACAATCATGCGACGTGATCTTTGGGAGTTATATTTTGGAATAATCTAAAAACTATAGCAAAGAGTTGAAGTGATTTACCAGTATTGACGAGTTCGAAACCCTTGCTTAAAAACAACAAGAGGTCTGAAAAACAAAATCCAAGGCAAGGGTATGAATCAATTTAGACAATTACATAATCCAAGCAGGAAGTTAGTTATTTTGGTTTTTGTACCTTATGACGTTAAAGGGGCCTTCCCCAGGAGAGCCTTCGCCGCCTCGGATGCAAGTGGTGACACACTTTATTGTGCACGATTCCGCTTTCCTGGACTTTGGTTTCTGTATTCTTGTTTTCTTGCAGTCTTTGGGTAACGTGCACTCACTGGACAATGTTTGCGGTATGTTGGATAGAGTATCCGCTTCATCAGCTGCTGCTACAGAAGCCATTACCGCAGCGGTAGTGAGCAAGGTAGTTAGTGCCACACTGCATGCTCTACTCACTCTCACACTCTGGAATTTGCAACTCACCATGCTTCTTCTCCCACCTCCACTTCCACTCACTTTCTTCCTGCTCTCACTCTGAATGCCCCCGCCACCTACCCACCACCCACAGTACGCCGATAAACTAGGGCCATAAATTACCATTATCTTTAGCCACTCCCAAACAACACAATTATCTTCTTTTCCCTTTTCTATGCTCTGCGCTTCTGTGGAGAGCAAAATCCTCCAATTTCAGTCCTCCAGTTTCCATAATCATTAGCTATTAATATTCTGCAATAATAATAACTACAAATTAAATTAAAAAGATTCAATCACATGTTTATTCTACATGCTTTAACATTTCACATAAGATAAAAAGGGAATAAACACGAAAGAATGGATATTTTTGGGGAAAAAATCCAATACTTTTGATATCTTATATTGCTATATTTTAAATATGAATAAAATAGAATAAAATGAAAATAGTTAAAGTTGAAAGAAATCAAAACAAAGATCATAAAATATTATGTAGTATAAAAAAAACACAGTTTAGATTTGTATACTGTTATTTTGCTAGTTGATATAGTCATTGTGTTACACAATCCATTATCAAACTAGCTATGTTTTATCCTATATATAATCCTTACATGGCAATTTTTTTATTCCAATGCAATATATACTAATTCTTAAACTTTTATATTTTATGGTCTACGCTTTTTATCTATATCTAAGTACAATTTATTCAAAAAAAAATACTTTTAACGGTGAAAGAAATTTAATATTATAATTTGAATTATTTATTATCTATACTTGTATATAAATAGAATTTCTCATTATAATTATTTTGAATTGTACACAAATTTGTTCCTATTTTATTCATATATTAATATTTTATTTTATTATTTTATTATTTTATTATGGTTATTTTGTCATTTTATAATTTTATAATTTTTTAAATTTAAAAAACAAAAGTTAATATTAAATTTGAAACATGGTTTAATGGATAGTTACTTTAACTCTCTTAAATTGATTTTTTGGTCTCATCACCGTTTCTCTCTATTAGTTGTATCTCTCTTCTTCCTCAATTTGTTCACATTCACACTAGCGTAGAAATGCTAAATAAGGATGGCTATTTTACATTTACAAATGTGGCTAGAGAGCCGCATTCGATCAGCACGCATTCGTAAATCAAAGAGATACAAATGCAGCTATATAGCCGCATTTGTAAATACTATTTATAAGTGCGGCTATTTCAGATAGCCGCATTTGTATATGTTTCTGAATCAGGTGACAGGGTTTAGGGGTTTAGGATTTACGAATGCGGCTTTGGTAATAACTGCATTTGTAAATCACATTTACGAATGCGACTTTGGTAATAGCCGCATTTGTAAATTATGCGCGGGATTTACAAATGCGGCTTTGGTAAATAACCGCACTTGTAAATAGTGGTTTTTTTAGTACAATTTGTTTTGTGTCAAACCCATATAAATTAACTTGTTCAGTTATATATACCCAGCCAGACAAATACATAAATTCAGAGTATCAAATATATATTGATCAAAATGTACATTACAAACAGTAATCAAATTACATATAATCCCTACACTATTGATCAACTATCCTAAAGTTATAAAAATTTATGAAATATGTGGACCAAGAATGTCTCACATATGCTATGGCATCCGAAGTCATTGGTGCTTCATCCGTGAAGAACTGCATTTCAAAATATGGTTGACATAAATTAGTTTTAAGATACATATACGTTCAAGAATAATAAAAATAATTTAACATATCATGTTACCTCTTTTCAATCACTTTTAAGGCCTAGTCTTACAATGGTAATCATCCATTGCATAATGTAATAGTCACACTCATAGCTTCCTGGTTGTTTATTACACTATAATTCAATAAAAAGTAAAAGTTAGTATATTGATAAACAATTATAAGAGAAAGAAAATAATTACAAACCTTTATTCTTATCTAGTTCAAATTATTTGAACCGGATCGACCTTTTAGGATGTTATATCCACGCCATGAATTGGTTAATACGTATCAATGATATTCTTCAAATTTGTGGGTATCTTCTTGTGTAGGGAACAAAACCACATAGCAGTCTTATCAACCATTGATAAGACAAGTAACTGTCAATGATGCCTATATCATCCATGAAAGAGTTAGTAAATATTTAAAACATGAAATAGTAATAATTGATGACATATAATTAAACTTACTCATTAATATAAGGGCATAAATAAATTTGTTTTCCCTCCTTTTCCAAGATGTTAGTGATGTATGCTTGGGTCTCATATGACCTTGGTCCAACGGGATTAATATATGCAGGATCTAAGAATCCATACACATTTTCCTTCTCCTCAATGAGACAGACTCCATGCAAAAACCTACAAGTTATTAGTTAAAGCATAATCAATAATAATTTAACATAAAGTAAATTGAAATATAGGTAAAGATACTTACATCATAAAAAATTGAATTATATTTATATTGAGCTCCTGATTCCCAGTTACAAATTCTAATAAATCTGTGTTGTACATCATCAGTGGCAGTTCAGTGTTTATTTGAAAAAACGTATCATACCATGGAACTTCAAAAGGTTGATTACCAATCTGACTAGCAACTAGACCTAAAAATGCTATAGGATCGTCAACTAGAACCTCACGCTTCTTCTCCGGACTTGGTTTCCCAAGAGGTTTCTACAAGATAAAGAACATTTGTATTAAATTATATGTAATATATAAATATAAATATAAATTAATATAATGAAATGAGGTGTCTGGGCCAGGCAATGAATGTCTGAAATGCATCGGCCATAGTGGTTACCTCATCTGAAGGTAGTGGAACACGAGCATCAGGTACTCGTACTTTTTCAACTGTTACCTTCGCTACATCAGGGGAGAAAGGAACGTTATGTAAGGTGGTGGCCTCTTTATAGATTTTTCCAAGGGCCACCATCTGATGAAGCTTGTCGATCGCTACCAGTAGCTCACATTCCCTTTTCTGCCCAATGATATCATCCCCTAATGTTGTAGGAGTCGCACAACTCCCCTTTGTGCTATTGGGAGTGGGATTAACAAGGGGTTCAATTGGCTCAACACAAAGTTGTTGTGATAGAAACTCTTGTCGCATTCGATCATTCTCATTTCTCATCTCTAGCCACATCAGATCAGTCTCCTTTCTCATCTCCTCCATTAATTCTTCGCGTATCTTAGTCTTCATTTTAGTTTCGCTCTCTTTGGAGGAGGAGGATGATTGTCATTGTGAAACTCCAAAAAATAGTTTAATTCCAACCCCTTGCCTAGCTGCACGAACACGACCACAGTGCTCAGGTCATCCAATTGCTTCAACCAGGATATCGTGACGACCTTCAACAACAAAATTACCTTGGGATTCCAAGGAATCCTACAAGAGACAAAAATCATATCCGTTTTTAATATAATTATTGCTTTAAAATAAATGAAAATAACTTAGAATTTTATCAATGATAACTTCGGATTGCTCAGAACTTGGTGCACCGACTTTTTAATTTGAGCCATTTTCCATTTTACATGACGAAAAGGTGGTGGTGGAGGAGAAGTGACATACCAATGTTCTGACGTAGGATTTTTCACGTAGAAAACCTGAGATGCTTGTTGAACCATTATAAATGGCTCATCTCGATACCCTATCTTTCGAAAGTCCACTAGTGTGAATCCTGATTCATCAATTTTAACCCCACTTTTATTGTCAACCCATTTACACTTGAAAACTGGAACGAAAAACTTAGTGTATTCAGCATCCCATATCTCTTCTATAAACCCATAGTATGCCATTGATCCAAGTACTAGATTTGTATCTTTCGAAGTCGAAAACTGCATTGACTCGGTTTCAAGAGTAACACCAGAATTTTGAACTGTACTCTTTTCATTCATGAGATGACGTCAAACTTCAATCCAGCAGTCAACCAGGTCAAGGTCTCTGATGTCGTTGAATCCTTGAACACCTCGTCTTTAAACTAAGGAATGAAAGTTCTATTATGTTCCATCAAGACCCATTTCTCTGCTTGTCTTGGGTTATTTGCCTTCACAATGGCTTTATCAGCTTCTATGTAAGGTATAACTTCATTTGTGTTATAAAATATGTACAAATGTGCTTGCAAGACTTCTGATCGAGATTTGCTTACAATATTCACACCACGTAAAAGTTTACTTGTAGAACATCTATGGTGCCATGAATTAGCTGGAAGACCTATTGGATTTGCTTTTGACATGTACTCTGAACAAAATTCAATACTTTCTTCAGCTATGTACCTTTCAATCATTGAAGCCTCTGGACGATAATGATTTTTCACATAACCTTTCAAAATTTTCATATACCGTTCAACAGGATACATCCATCTTAAGTACACTGGTCCACACAATCTAACCTTTCTTACCAGATGCACCACTAGATGAACCATGATGTCAAAAAAAGATGGAGGAAAAAACATCTCCAATTCACACAAGATAACAATAATTTCATTTTGAAGTTCATCTAGTTTTGATGGATCAATGACTTTACAATAGATGGAAGAGAAGAATGAGCACAAACGGGCTATGGTATGTCTAACATTTTTTGGTAAGATCCCACGAATAGCTACCGGCAACAACTGTTGCAAGTGTGCATTTCTCTTTCTCTGAACTTCTTTAAATTATGTTTTTAGGTTGTTTAAGTTTTAACTAGTATTGTACCAACCAGTCCTCGGTAATCGACTCCAGAGAAGACCTCAAACATCGGACATCGGTGGCACATAGTAATGTTGGGCCACGTAAGGTGGGCCCAAAAATCATATCAGTTATCAGATAAGGCACTCATATATAAGAAAGCCCTAAGACACAAGGGATCCATGCATGTGGAGTGTATGGCGCATTTGGGCGGGACACAGGTAAAGAATCCTTGGAGGCGCTAAGGCCCATTAGGGTTAGGGTTTCCAAGGGTAGGTTGCATGCATGGCACGTGAATACTTAGGACACCTATAGGACAGATAGCTCTGCAACATTGGTGCATGAGTTGGTACCTTGGCGACCATTTTGTTAGTCGTTGCATTCCAGTTAAGGGAAGTTCTATGTGCCAAATTATGTTAAGATGACATAATAGCGGCACAGGAACATTCTACAAGGAACCCTAGACATGAGTAACAAAACAAAGATAAGCCCTAGTTTCAACCTATATAAAGGGCACTAAGAACCCAAGCAAGGTACACAGTTTCTAAGACTGAAACTACTTTATACACTTATTGTTTATGTGCCCTAATACTGACTTGAGCGTCAGAGTGCAAACGACCGTCAAGGTGCCCTTTGTCTTTGCAGGCGAGAGATTCTTCAACCAAGGAAGTTAGATTCTCAAGCGAAGATAGGAGGTTCAGAGACTACCGTTCAAGTCAACCGGCGAGCGAGTCAACCAACGAGAACATTTGGCGCCCACCGTGTTAAGAGTTTACTAGCAATATGAGGAGTACGAGGCAAGGATCTGCTGCGCCCTGGGGGGACAACATCATCATGCAACAACTCATGGAGGCCATGCGCGCCCTCCAGGAGGCGGTAGCAACATCTAGGGTTGAGATAGTTGTATCCTAGGCAGACAACGAAGAGTTGCACATAACCAATGAGGAACTGCGCAGGAATTTGCAACAGGTAGGGGAGAGTGCGATAGACGAGCCTGCCCGACCCATACCACCTAGAGCACACCCGATGTCATTCTCTCAGACAATTATGGACACTGTGTTACCTACCACGTCTTTGGGCCCGAAAGTCACCTTCACGGGTGTAGAGGACCCAGAGGCTCACCTCACAGCGTTCCACACCCAGATGATGCTTACAGGAGGATCTGATGTTGTGTACTCCAAGCTATTGATGAGCACATTGGCAGGCGCAGCGTTGGAATGGTTCGTCAGTCTCCCTAACGGACACATTATGACCTTCGATCAATTCGCGACGCTGTTCAGAGAGCAATATCTTATCAATAGGGTTCTCCCTCGAATCTCTTACAATGTCTTTGACATCAAACGGTACACCTGCCTCTTGAGAATCCACCTGAGATCATATGGAACTCCCCATGAACAGGCATCTCGTGCCCCTGATCTTCTCTTGACGTTGCTGGGGCCCCAGTCCCTTGTGACTCTGCCAAATAGTCATTCAGAAACCCGCTCTTCACCAATTCGTCCAACTGATGCCCCAACGCCAAGCAGCTGCGTATGGGGTGACCGAACGCCTGGTGAAACTCGCACCATACATCCTTGTGGGGTCCCAGCACCTTCTCAGTCTTTGCTGGGATCTTCAGCCTTTTTGCTATGTTGGGCACAGCTATGAGATCCTTCAGCTCCACCACGAAACTGTGCCTCATAGGCTTATTCTCCCTCGCACATCCCTTAGCCTGGGCCTTTCTAGAATCGTAGGGTTGCTTCCTCCCCTGGCTCTTCTTATCCGTTGCAGCCTCATGCACCCTCATGGGTTGCGCACGCGTCGGTTCACGTGGGCGCGTGGGGACAACACACGCGCGCTTTTAATTCACTTCACCTTCTGCTGCGATGTGCGCCACCGCACGACGCCTAATCTCAGCAAAGGTCTTGGGGCAGTTTCTGATGAGGGATTCACTGAAAGGGCCAGGACAAAATCCCTTTCCGAAACGCATGAACCATCATTGTTTCATCCATGGTGGCGACCTTCACCACCTGCGCCCCTAAACGATTCACGAACTCCTTCAACGTCTCCCCCTGATACTGCCTTACATCAAAGAGGTCATAAGAGTTGGGTGGGGGAGCGCGGTTCACGATATACTGCTCCCTGAACAATTGCGACAGCTGTGCAAACGAAGTCATGTGATCGTCTGGGAGACTGATGAACCAGTCCATCGTCGTCCCTACCAACGTGCTCATGAACAACTTGCATCTCACAGCGTTAGAACCGCCAACCAGCATCATCTGCGTATGCAACGCAGTGAGATGAGCCTCTGGATCTTCCATACAAGTAAACGTAGCTTTCGGCCCTACGAATGTGGATGGTATCACCGCATCCATGATTGCCTACGAGAAGGGCATGGGGAACTCTCTAGGAGGCGTAACGCATTCTTGCTCCTCTGTTTCGCGACTCCCCGCCTGGTTTCGCAACCCGCGACGCAACTCCTCATTTCTTGCTTGCGACGCCGCCAGGTCCAGCTGGATACGCTCCTGCTCAGCCTTTGACGCCGCCATCACCTCCTGGAGGCCCTGCATCATCTCCATAACTTGTTGCAGGGTCAAGCCTTCACTTCCAACATAAGTCGTAGAGCTTTGCCTGGTATTCCTCATTCTTGAACGTTTCTTCATGAATCTTGAATTGTCTTAATGAATCATCGAACTTTCTCGATGAATCTTGAACTTTCTTGATGAATCTTTGAACTTTCTTGATGAATCTTGAACTTTCTTGATGAACCTTGAACTTTCTTGATGAATCTTGAACTTTCTCGCGGTTGGGAAGGATGTTTTAGATCGAGCCCCACGGTGGGTGCCAAATGTTCCCGCCAGTTGACATAACATCTTCGTGCGTTTCTGTTTACTTCGCTTCCAAGAACCCTTCACTCCTACGTTTCCTTCCTCTGGTGGAATCACCTGAAAACAGAGAAACAAAGGGCGCCCTCGCGGCCGTTTGCACTCCGACGGTCAAGTCAGTATCTCGGGCAATGAACACCAAACTCTCTTTCTTAGATCACTATGTGTTCTCTCTCACTCTGTTCTCTCTCAGAAATGCGTAACTTGCACTAATGAAAGCGTAGAGTGTTCTGTGAAAATGTCAAAACATACCTGGTTATGTCTATTGTCAATCCTTATATACCTTTGGTGTCTTTGCCCTTCTGTATTGTTGTGACTTGAGCATTCTGTGAGCGTGTCTTAGCGACACTAGCACCCAGACTTAGGGCCATCCAGTGCGTAAGACTACTCTACCGAAGCGCTACTGGCGCGGGGTGACTGCTTGGATGCCAACTCATGCATCCAATCTCTGAGTCATCTGCCCGGGGAGTTCCCTGCCCTACTCACGGGTCATGCATACAGATCACCCCTGGGACGTGACCCTTTATGGATCGTCTCTATCCCAATGGCTCTTTAACGGTGGTGTGTACTGCCGCGTTCCTACACCCCATGCACGGGTCCCTTGTGATCGAGGCCTTCCCCTACTTGTCACTGGGGTGTGGCTTGAAAACCACCTTGCTTATCCACTTTTACTGTTGAGGTGCCGTTACCCGAGGACTCCACGCCCTGCCTCGATGCCACCCCCTCCTCGGCTCCCTTACCCGTGAGCCTAAAGAGACTCCTTTTTGTTCTGTTGTACTTTCCAGCGGACCCCACCTTCGGGGTCCCACCATGTTGACTTTGGTCAACGCCCGAGGACCGGATGGTACACTAATAATGTTTGTCTAAATTTCCCTCTACTATTTGAAATTAGGAAATTTCTCGTAAATTTAATTTCTTAACCATTGTCACAATTAGATGTAATCTTAGGCATGAACTGTTTATTTTCCAATCAAGTCCTTCTAAATTGTGCAAAGAAATCAGTAATATTTTCCAATACTGGGGATATTATAAAATTATGTACCAACTCAATAAGTGAGCTTTTAAAGAATTAAATTCAAGAATATTTTTTTTTGTCTTCAAAATTAAAAGAGACAATCAATTTGAAAAATAGAGGAGTTGTTCAAAATTTTCATCATCACTTGCGTAAGTGAGAATCAGTGTACCCGCATCATGGCAGAGCTCCATGAAGGCATTTATGGGAACCATGTGGGAGTAAGAGCTCGCTCACTAAAGGTTGTTCAAGTTGGGTATTATTGGCCAACTATGAAGGAGGATTTTATGAGACATGCACAACGATGCGAACAGTTTCAGATGCATGCTGATTGGCATCATGCACCACCTGAGGAGTTGCGGTCAATATATAGCCCATGGCCTTTCCATACCTGGGGAATAGACATCTTGGGTTCTTTTCCTTTGGCAATTCGCCAAATGAAGTACCTTGTGGTAGCCATTGAATAATTCACAAAGTGGATAGAAGTTGAGCCAATCGCACAGATAATTGCCCACAAGGTGCAGTACTTTGTGTGGAAAAACAATGTCTGCCATTTTGGGATCCCTAAACACTTGGTGTCCAACAATGGAACCCAGTTCGCAAGTCAGCAGTTATGTAAGCTATGCACAGAGCTCGGCATTAAACAGGTATTCGCCTCGGTAGAGTATCCTCAGACGAATGGCTAGGTCGAGTCTGCCAACAAAGTCTTACTCAGAGGGTTGAAAAGGAGATTGAAGAAGGCCAAGGGACCTGGTCAGAGGAGGTTCCTCGAATTTTGTGGGTTTATCACAGTACTCCTCAGTCAATAACCAAGGAGACGTCCTTTAGTTTGGTATATGAGTTAGACGCCATGATACTAGTAGAGATCCAAGAAAGCTCACCTCGGTAATAGAACTTCGTGATAGAGGAGTCTAACGAAGTAAGGAAGGTGAACCTGGATATGCTAGACCAAGTGCGCGAACAAGCTCGCATCAATTTTGAAGCTTTAAAGAGAAGGGTGGAGTTGAAGCAAAAGACCAAGTTGAGGCCTCGTCAGTTCTGAGTTGCCGACTTGGTGATGCGAAAGGCTCACCCCTATCAGCTGGAGAATAAGTTGCCTCCAAAATGGACTGACCCATTTTGCATGGTGGAGGTGCTCGGAACGGAGCCTACAGGCTCAAAACCCTTGAGGGAGGAGCTATACCTCAAGGCGAACCTTAAATTTTATTTCAATTAAGATATTAATGTTTTCTTTGTGAACGATGTAGTAATTAAGGGGACACTTTTTTTCCCTTACGAGGGTTTTTTAACGAGGTCACCCAATGAAAATTGTTCTTGAAAAATGATGCATTAGAATTGTTTGTTTGTTAGCACACGATAAGTCGACTTACCGGTGAAATTCTCCGATTAAGAGTCATGTGTGTGTAAATGATTTATGTAGTGCCTGGGGAAGCAACCTTTTCTTAGAAAGATTCCTAGTCTAGACGTTCTGAGGTTCATTGTGATTCAAATGAGGCGACATTTTTCTCGGTACTAAGATTCTTAGTTCAGGTGCTCTGGATCCTAATTAACTATAACTAAGGTTCTTTGGATGAAAGCATGTAAGACAACCTCTCTCGGTGAGAGTACCTGAGTAGGCGCTCTGTGAGAAGATTGGTCATCTATAGGTAGGTAATACGACTGACCTCAACATTGGTAAAGACCACCTGCACTCGAACACTCTGCAAATGACTGTTGAGACTAAGATTGTCTAAAAAGTCGGGGTAGTCTGTCAAGAGGGCGATCACCCGAGTTCGAGCACCCTGTGGGGTAGTAATACACTGCAAATGTGATTGTTTAGGAGTTGACTCTATGTCTAAGCCAACACCCAAGTTAGATGCTCTAAACAAAGGTAATTGTTTAATAGTTGACTTGGTGTGTAAGCTAACACCTAAGTTAGATGCTCTAAACAAGGTAATTAATTGCTTAAGAGTTGACTTCGTATGTAAGCCAACACCCGAATTAGATACTCCGAGTAAAGAAGATTGTTCAAGAGTTGACTTGGTGTGTAAGCCAACACCCAAGTTAGATGCTCTAAACAAAGGTAATTGTTTATGAGTTGGCTTGGTGTGTAAGATAACACCCAAGTTAGATACTTCGACTAAAGGAGATTGTTTGAGAGTTGACTTGGTGTGTAAGCCAACACCCGAGTCAGATGCTCCGAGGTTATAAACGAATCATTCTTAGTGCAGGGGGAAAAGACCAAGCTTGGAAAGGGTGCGGTCGTCTAAGTACAGGAGGCCTTGTTTAGCAAAGTCAAAGTATATGATCCCTACTCAAGTAGCTGAAGAGCACTCATGCGAGTCAAGAGGCTCTTTGTGGCCAGAGGGTATGGTTCATCCAGAGGTTAGCTTTCCGAGAGCGTTGTGATTTTTCATACCTGATTCATGCATTAATCTTGTTATTTTTTTAGCTTAGGTAGGTTAGCATGGATATTAAATTGGTATGTTGTCAATAGGTGTCAACTTATGCTAATTGCATTTCACTAAGTTAAACAACAAGACATGCATCTGATACACTAGTCGAAGTTTGTTAACTCAAATAGCTAGCAAAGAAATTTGTAGTAAATACACATAAATAGAAAGTACTTATAAGTTAGAAAGTGCATGTGATGTCCAAAGTGTTCTAAATGGGGGGAAATTAAAAGTAAGGTAGAGAGTAAGGCTACTCCTCCACAAGTTGGTCATTGACCATTGTTTTGTCTAGGCCAAGTTCAGAAAATTCTATGGTTGGATAAAGACATGCAGCTTGTTCTACGGTCGCCTGAACCCCATAAGGAAGGCGTGGGCAGCATTTTGCTTACACGCTTCAATTTTCTTTGCAAACTTTTCATTCTGGCCGGACAGCTCCTTCTTAAGCTTTGCAGTTTCGGCCAAGAGCTACTCTTTCTCTGCCACAACCGTCTTGGTCGTGACGACTTGGTGTTGCTTCGCTTCTTGTTGAGAAGTCTTGGAAAGTTGAAGCTCCTTCTGCAACCTTTCTAGCTCTTTGTACAGCCTAGAGGTCTCTTGAGCTTTTAC
The DNA here is from genome assembly GCF_051622355.1 of Phaseolus vulgaris. Taxonomy (NCBI): domain Eukaryota; kingdom Viridiplantae; phylum Streptophyta; class Magnoliopsida; order Fabales; family Fabaceae; genus Phaseolus; species Phaseolus vulgaris. The sequence continues at coordinate 20,450,434 of NC_143502.1, read as the reverse complement.
GCCCTTTGCTACCATTCTCTCTTTCAGCTTAGAAGTAGCTAAGCAATTGGTTGTCAAGGCTTGACCAAACTGTCTCATGGCCTCGCGGAATAAGTAGCTTTCGTCATGAGCTATGAGCTTCTCTTTCTCTTCGTTGAACAACAAAGTCTCTTCAAGGTAGGAGGAGGCGTCCAGGTTGGGGTCCCATAGGTTTGGTGATGTGAGTTGATTTTAGGATTGTTCATTTTATGGTGTGACACTTTACTTAGATTAAGATTTTAGGGATTTAAGAGTGAAAACCTTAGGAAAATCCCCACTGAAAATTAACTTAATCAAGTGGTTAAGTAGACGTGAAGGTTCATTTCACAAAGGCAAAAGGAAAAGACAATTATAAGGTGAAAATGATGATAGAAGGTGTAGAATTAACGAACAAGGAAAAGAAACCAAAATAGAATTGTCAAATGGAAACAAGGAAAACCAAACAAGAACATAATACAAAAAGTAAAAATGAAATGACAATGGAAGAATAGATGAAGAAAGGAGAAAGCTTATGTGATGGATTTGAGAAGTGGAACACGCCACTTGGAATGTGATTGGCCTCCAAGATAAGTGAAGACAGCCGCCACTTGAGAGCTCTCAATACTCACAAGATAAGACTTAAATGCTAAGAGGAATTCAAACCTCACTAACACCTCACACAATCTGTGTAGAGTAACTCTTCTTCTATTAATTTCAACTTGTAAAATACAATGGGTAGGACTCCTATTTATAGGTAAAGGAGCCTTGGAAAACAAGCAACAAGGGTAGGATGGGAAAAGGGAAAAAATGGGCAGCCTCCGCATCCTAGGCTTGTCCTTCTAGAAACTGGGTCAAAATGCCTTTCTAAAGGGTTAGGAACAAGCTAAAATGATACCTACACCCCCTACTATGCTAAAGGCACCTTATTCTAGCCTATCTTTGCTATTTGGACCCCTAAAGTGAACCCAAATTATTTACAAACATATTCTATTTTTTTAGAAGACTAAAAGGAAGACCTTCTGATATTTTGGTTTATAACTTCTTCTTCTTTTGCTGATTTTTTCTCGAGGTTTGGTGGGGCCTGGATTTTTATCTTGAGATGACTGACCCTTTTGGGAAGTTCTTGTTGGTTTGTATCATTTGGCCTCTTCGAGATCTCTGCTTCACACTCCTGGACATCTACCACGACCAAAGGGGTAGTCTGGCCTCTAGATGGAGCAGCGTGATTGGAAGGAACCCGCCCAACTGAGCATGAGTGCTTGGTGGGGGTTGCCAAGATCTCCTTTTTCTCGTGAAGACCAACCCCGAGATTGTTTCTTCTTCATCGATAGGGGATGGGGTGGTGAGGAGAGCTTTCATCTTTGATTCCTTAGGCACATTGGAAATCGCTTTCGTCCTTTTGGCCATCTCCGCTAGCTCCTTCTTGTTAAATTGTGATAGCATGTTCTCTGCAAAGAAAAGAGGGCGAACGATTAGCACAGGTATGAAAGCTTGTCTCATAAGGGGCAGGAAATGAGAAGTACCAGTATAAATCTTTAAAAGTATGGGTGAGAACTCTTCGCTTATAAGACGAGCGGCATCGAAGACCACCTTAAGGTTGTAGAGGAACTTGCAGAATTTCTGGTCTAGAGTTTGTAGATCTTACAGGCGTCGAGCACCTTGGAAGTGTCCATTACAAGGGAAACCCATCCAGAAGGGTTGGATTCCACTTGTTGCTACGAAGTTTCAAGAATTTCCTTTTGAAGTTTTTGTACGAGGATTCGAAGAGGGAAAGCAAGGTTCTTCCAGATAAACCGTTGAAAGAGACCCACAGTTGGCAGCCTAGGCGTTTGGCCTCAAAAAGTATAAAACGACTTCCGCAGTTGGCGAAAAGCCGAATTGGGAGCAAAGGATGGAGAAGGCACAAATAAATGCCCAACTATTTGGGTGTAGTTGGGCAGGTGCCACGTTCAACTCGGTTAAAAGTTCTTTTTCATAAATGGTCAAGGGAAGCCGCTAAAGGACCTTTTTGAAAACAATGGCATAGAAAAAGCAAAATGGACCATTTGGGTCTGAGGGCTCATCGCAGCAAAATTGGCTCATCCTTCCCGCATGTAACTACTCTTACTCTATCCTTGTCTTTATCGAAACGACATTTCTTTTTCCTAAGGGCTAATATACTCTCCGAAGAGGGGTAATCAGAGGTTTCTCCTAGAATATTTTGGGGAGCCCATGGATACAAGGTTTTGTAATCCATTTGCGAAGGTAAATCTAAAACACAAGCATAAGCAGGATATAAGAACAAGTCTAGTCTAGGAAGAGCAAGCAAGTTGCAAGCAAAATGAGTGTGTGTGTGTGTGTTATGCAATACAAGCAACAAATAATCAATCATCACCGACAGAGAAGATGAACAGAAATGGAACCCCAGCTCAGGCAATATAGTTATGAATGCTCAGATAGATGATCTGGCAGGATAATGGATAAGATGAATGTGCAATGCTAGGAATGTGTAAAGAAAAATACTTTTTGTAGTCGAAAGGAAGAAGCTTTGAAGATGAGAAGTCTGAGAGCATGAGAAGTTTGACAAGCACGTGGAAGAGAAAGGTTTCGGGTTTAACTAGAAATGAAACACAGAGGATGGAACAAGGTTTTGAGTGGCGTGTGTGCGAAGATGGAATTTGAAACGGTAGGATTATCTCGTCGTTGATTTTTATGCCACGTTCACCTTCAGACCTACTTAACCACCTAGTTAAGTTAGTGTCCAGTGGGAATTTTCCTAAGGTCATCACCATTAATTCCTAAATTCTCAATCTTAAAGTAAAGTGTCACCTAAACGAAAACATCTAAAATTCAACTCACATCACCCAGTCTCGAGCTGAGCCTTGGCTAAGCGAAGAGGCTCCCGAGTGCTGACGTGATGGTTTCTCAATGGGTAGGTGTAGCGCGATGCGCGAGGCGTTTTTGAAGTGACGTTGCTAGGAATGTGTGTGTCACCATATAATGTCTTTTTTTTATCTTTCCCAAGTAAAGATACGTTGTTTTTTAGACTGAAACTGAATACTTCTTAAATTCTAGTAAGCTCTTATGACTTAATCGTCGGAGTATAATCAACAGATAGGGCCCTCTCTGTTTTAGCGAAGCCGCGTTCCAGTGCATCAAGACGTAGAATAGATTCCAGGAAAGGCTAGAGCTTGTCGCCAAGGTCAACCAACAAGAACAATATTTTAACCAATATGAATATTTTCTCTATTTTTAATTATCTTTTACGAACTGACTACCAATAGATGGACCAAGCTCATAACCCGCCTTTTGGGTCCAAAACCGAGTTGACCATACCTAAATGCTTGGACCGAGATCCCGAGCACTCCTATCACCGTAAATAATTTTGAATTTATGTTACTTTGAAGAAATTTCGGAATCCATTTTATGAAAATTTTAAAATCCATGATAATTTATAAATTTTTTTTATAAAATGGAGACTCAATCGTGATATTTTATGATAATTAAAAATAGTTTTGAGAACTCCATAAATACCAGAAGACAAAATAAAAGTCAATATTATTTTAAGTTAATATTTTTTTTTTTTGAGTTAAACAAATTCCAAAGAACATGTTCAATCAATGATTTGCTTGCAAAAAATGACAAGTTGAGTAAATTCCTTAAGAGAAATCCTAACCTTGATGTTTAAACAAACTTTCCATTGAAAATTATTTGTCTTGTAAAGGTAATTTGATACGGTGAAACATATAATTTGAAAGAGAGGAGATAGATTTAGAGGTAACTTATATCATGTATAAATACAGCTAAGGATGCAAATTTATTTGATCAGTGTATATTTTCATGAAGAAAGCCTTTTTATTTTTTTTATCAATCTAAATTTAAGACTAAGAATTGTATAAGAGTTAAAATTTTATTTATTTATTTTACTACTAAAAAATTATTAACAAAAAATTAATTTTAAAAATAAAAAATAATTATAAATTAAATTAGATAAAGATTAAAATAATTATTAATATTTTAAGTATACTAAGTATTAATTATTTAAATTGTAAAATTGATAATTTAATAACTAATTATATTAATTTTAAAATTATTTAATTTTTAATTTAAAAATAATATATACTTTAATTAAAATAATAATTAATTATTTTTTTATTTAAAATTATTTTTATTTAATAAATTTTTCTTATTTCCATCATATGCATCATATATATATCATTTTGCTGCTAAAAGGAAACTTCGAGAACAATTTTCAGAAACTTAATATAATAAGCTCTATTTATACTGTTATTTTCAATGTTCTACATCAGTTTGAAATCCATGATTTGGAAATATAATTTTACTTGTTGACTAACTAATAATATTAATTCAGTGGTGTGTAAAGGCCCTATATATATATATATAAATATATATATATATATATATACATTTTATAAAAAAATTTAGCACATTTGATATATTTAAAATTCCAATTTTCTTCTACATCTATAAAAAAAAATTTAACACCTCCAAAATATTTTCTAAAAATTCCATCACTGTATGGATGACCCTTTTCTATTAGCTATAGTATTAGTTCTGCAAAACAAACTTATTATTATTATTATATATATACCATTTTCCATTCATTTATGTTATTTAATCTAAAAAACTGTACATACTACATCAAGTATATATACTATTTTGAAATATTTAATTCAAATATTTGGATCAAGTTTTAAATTCAAATCCATATTTTTTTTAAAACAATTTGAGTTTTTATAAATCCAATCCAATATTTTTTTTTTAAAAATAACATAATATTAATATAAAAAAATTTAATATTATATAAATATCAAGAAAATGTAATAAAATTATAATTTAATAATATTAAAAATTAACATTATACATAATCATTATTTAGGGATACAGTAATTGTATACAATTACAAACTAAAATTGGTGAAAAAGAATGGAGAAGTATATGCAGGTGAAAAGAAGTGAGAAGAATGTCCTTAGGTGATTGGTTAAAGATGTCCTTAGGTGATTGGTTAAAGATTCATAGCGTACTGAACAAAATTATGAGAATTAAATATAGATTGAAAATCTGAATTTTCTAATTTATACTAAGATCTGTTTAAGTAAAATAGATATCTGATCTGAAAATTTGAAAAGATGTGGATCAAGAGCAGTTTTGTTCACCCTAGCTATAATCAATTATTTATGTTATAATTAATGTATACATGAACACCATGAGTAGTATATGAAATTAAGATTTAACAAATTTAGATTATAATTGATGTACTATATAAAATTAATTTGTGTCAAAGATCTATGTTCCTCAACATATAAATAAAAACAATATATGTAACATCCATTTCCATTACCACTATCATTATCACTAAAAAAATATTAGTAAATAATTATTAAATAAAAATTAATTTTAAATACAAAATATAATTTGTTATTATATTAATTAAATTAAATTAAATATTAATTTAAGAACACTAAAAAATATTAATATTCAAATTAATTTATATTATTAATTAAATAATCATTAAATAAAAAAAATATTCATTAAATTAAATTAAATATTATTTTATAAATTAAAACTTATAATACCTAAATTAATTTATATTATTAATAAATAATTTTTAAATTTATATTTAATTAAATAAAAATTAATTAAATAAAAAATATTTAATTACTATATTAATTAAATTAAATTAAATTAAAGATAAATAAATTATTAACATATAAATTTATTTATATTATTAATAATTATTTTTAAATCAATACTTAATTAACTATTAAAATTTTAGTTATCAATATAAAAACTATTTATAAATAATAAAAATTAATTTAAATATAAATATTTTTTAATTTTTTATCTAATTTAATCAATATAAAATTAATTATTTTTTAAAAAAATTATATTTATTTTATTTAATATTAGGGTAAAAATAATAAAAACAAGCACTAATTAGAAATTCTATTTAAATTTTCATAAAATTTATATAAAAATTAAATTAACCATGATTATTCATCAAAAACTAAACTATTTTAATAACTTAAACTAAATTATTTAAAAATCAAAGATTAAATACGACACAAAATTATAAAACATTATAAATAGAATCCCTAAGAAATAGTAATATGTAAAAAATAACACACCATACTATTAAAATGATATAATAAACATGAGCAACACATGCAATTTAAGTCTTAATTGGTTCATAAGTAAAGTTTTGTTCCATAGTCTAGATGAAAGCTGAAGGAAATTAAAAAGAGAAAGGGAAATTGTGACCAAAGTGATGCAATTTGATCCTGATTTATGAGGTTGAGGAGTCCTGATTCATTCCCCAGCTGCGAATCCCAATGAGCAACTCCCCTGAGGCAATCAAGAATTCGATAGCCTGCTGTGTTGACAGCAATCTTACCACGCTCCGCAGAGTTGTCAGCCGTAGATCATCTGCTTTTTTTATTATGGGCACCAGCTGTATGATCTTCTCATTCATGTCCATGTCAGGATCCCCCATCTCGCTTGCACTGTCCTGCCACTCTGAGAGCTCTTCTTGGATTGCATTCTCCTCTTTCACCTTCAAATTAATTCAAAGTGAAAACAACAAACTCTCACGTCAACATCATCTACAACATCAAATTATTTACATTTCTCTCCTCTAAATAAACCACAAATCTTCTACAATTTTTCATTTAATCGGTAATTTAAATTATCTTAATCATGTATTCAGTGTAAGTTTACTAATTTCTCTGGCTAAACCTAGATTTGGTTCCTCTAAATTGAACATTTTTATTATAAAAATACACTCATTCTAGATTGAACATTCTTGTTCAAAAAAATATACTTATTCTAGAATGAAGAATGATAATGAAATCTGTGATGAAAAAGAGAACCACCAATGATAATCTAAAACACCCTGCATGAATGTAATTTCAGTGGGTGCATCTAGAGAATAGTGAGAAATTGAAGACAAAAAAGAGAGAATTAGATACAGTGGAAAAAAGAAGATAAAAGAGAGAGTGTTAGTTACAGTATCACACTGGAGATCGCTGACATGACGAAACTGAGAGGGGGTGAGGTCGCCCAGATCTCCAGTGCGGAGGCCATGGAGGATATCGATGATGTGAGACTCAAAGAGGAGGGAAGACTCAGTGTAGATGAGGTGGAAGGCGGTGGTGGGGCGCCACCCAGTGATCCAGTGGAGAGAGCGTTCAAGAGTGGTGGTCCATGGCGAAAGGAACACGCAGAGAGGATCCTTCTCCACCGCCGCCCATTTTGCTCTGTAGTAGTCCTGGTGCTGCCTCATCACCTTGTCCATCACCTCCTCATTGTGCTCATCCTTCAACCGCTGCACCATCTCCTGCAGCTGCTCGAACCATCTCCTGTAAAACTTTGCGAAAGAAGTGTTCATTGTGTTGAGTTGGGTAACTTTTGGTTTCTGAGTTTGGTCTGGTAATAATGTGTAGTTGTTGTTGTTATCTGAATGAAGATAGGGTTTGAGGTGGCCTCGCATGCATGCATGTCTTACGTGTTTCATTTCCCGGGTTCAACTTGTCGAATTCCCCTTGATGCAATTCACCACCCAATACCTTTTATTTTAATTTCCCAATAATTAATAAGTCCAAGATAAATACTACATAAAAAAACATACAATACCCAAATAATAAAATAATATATTCATGTTTAAGTTTGAATTAAAACCAGTAAAACTTTACAGGTTTACAATTTATAATTTTGGTCTGAAATATTTTATCTTTAAAATAATCAAAATAGGTGTACCCTATATTACATGACCATGTTATGTTATTAACAATGGAATATGATATCATTTCCTTCTACATTTAACAATTTAATTTTGAGAAAAAAATATTTTAATTATTTAAGAAAAAATTACAACAGTTAAATCAATTAAATAAAAATAATTTGAATTTTGTCAGATGTAATGTCAAATTTAAGTTTTATAAATTACAAAATAGAATTTTAAAAACTTTATTAAAATTGATAAATTATAAAAAGTATATTTTGATTGTACATTATATTGTAAAATAAATTTATTAATTTTCATAATAACTATCTTAAAACTATATTGACATTAATTTATAATTAAATAATAATATGAAATTGTCTATATCAGTCAATATATATTTATTTTATTTTTCTTCACTTTAACTATTCAAATTTTATTCTTTCTTCTCTTGTTTGTGCATAATTGTGAAATTGTGATATTGATATTGAATATCTTAATAAATTTGTTATTACCTATAGACAGGAGTAACATATATGTGAATAACAACAGCTTACCTTTATTATTCATATGTTTTAGAACTTAAAATTATATTTTTTATAATAAAATTCATTTTTAATATTATATATATTGTTTATATGATAATCATCATTTATCTAATTGATTTATGTTGGGTTGATGAATATTCATAAGAAAACTATGTTTGTAATTTTAGTACATTTATTTATGTTGGAGGTTTTAGGTTTAACATAAAAATATCATATTTAAACTGAGTATATTTTTACGTTATACCTAGGATACTTATCGCTTCAGGTCCTTCTCAACATCTATTGGTTCGGCTTTTTTATTGTACTTTTAGTGCAAGAAGAAACTATTGGCTTATGGTTTGTATTTGTCGTGGTTTTGGCACACTTTAGACAACTTTCTGTGCGCATCGTCTTGTCTTATCATGAATAGTGAAACCTTTTCTTTGATGAGATGAAAACATCCCCTTGCATCTTTAATAAATTACTTCAACGAGATGGAGACTCTTTATCTCCAGAGAGTGTTTGATTTTTTTTTTTAATTTCAATTAGAATTGATGATGATTTTTTTTGTTAATTTAAAATTTTTGGATATTTTTTCAATTTCAATTTGAATTGATGTTGGTTTTTTTTGCTTAATTTCAATTAGAAATGATGTTGATTGTTTTTTTGTTAATTTAAAAATTTTGGATTTTTTTTAAAATTTTTATAGAAGTAAATATATGATTTTGCAAAATTCTTTTTTAATAAAACAAAAGCTACCCACTCTCTAGTTTTTTTTCTTGCTGGAGATCCCACATCAACTAGAGATGAGAACAATTCATTGTATATAAGTGGGTGCAAACATCATCCCATGAATTGGTTTTATGGGGTTGAGTTAGGCTTAAAGTTCACCTTGTAATATTTCTCTATGTCTCTCTTTCTTCCCTATTTGCTTTTTAAATAAAGCAAGTTCATTTTTACTCTAAAGATCTTGTATTCTATTTATTTTTCTATGATTTAGTCAATAATTTTGATGGGAATAGTTGGAAAAAGTGTTCCTCTCAACTTGTTTTACCACATATTGAATTTTGGTAATCTTTGAATAGCATGCTTTAGATCTCTAGATTATGGAGTGGTTCCCTGGAGTTGAAGTTTTCATTCAATAAAGAATTTCAGGCAAGGGAAGCTATTTATGTTTTAGATAGAACTTTAGTATAGCTGATTTAGATAATAAGTTGATCTAATAATTGGATTGTGAATGTTGGAGTATAAAGTCAATTAAATTGACTTTGATTGTGGTTTAATGAGTTAGAGTAGTTTAGATTGTATTTAAATTATTGAAGAATGATGCTTGAAAATATTTTAGTCTAAATTGATATTTTTGAACAGTTTAGAAGTTGTATGGTTGGATTGTCCTTAAAAAGATATTTGAAAATGTATTTAAGTCTGTTGTTGAGACTGATTTTCTGATATTTTCGCTTAGGCGAGACAATTATCACTAAAGCAAAAATATTCCTGCAACTTAGCCAAGTTTCGACCTCATTATTTCAATTATGTATGAATATTTTTTTTTATGGAAATTGGATATTTATTTGTATGTTAAGATTGTGAAATTTTTTAATAATATGTATTGTATGAGGATGATGGAATTGCATGAAATTGAGATCATACATTTAAGATAATTTATGAGTTGTTGATTGGTTTGTGTGTTAAGTATTGATGCCTATGTGGTAATAAAGTTCCCCTAGCTTCAATGATAGTCTAAATCATATAGACTAAGATATTAGGTGGAGAGAAATTGATGGTGGAGTTCATGCACACCGTGACATAAGAGATGCACGACTTGGGTTGTATTAAACTTACCTTGATATGTTCTCTTAGATTCGTTGGTAATCGAAGTCTTGGATATTGGATTAGATGTTAATCTCTGGTAGAACTTACTTAATACGGGTCTTCCGGAAAGGCATCTGTTCGATATCATTTGGTATATGAATTCATGTGTGGTTCGTATGATTGTTGATGGTGGTTTTGGAATGAATTTGGATTATGGTGATTGGTATTGAGTATTATATGAATATGGTTGAAGGAAAAATAAAATGGAAGTATATAAATGAATGATTAATCTAATTAATTCTTATTCTCGTCGGTTGACCTCGGGTTGACTAGATGGGCAAGCTTTGCTTCTAGTTTGTCTCCTCTTGGTGCACTGGAACAATGCTCCGCTGAGACAGAGGGGGCTCTACCTTTTGATCACACTCTGACGATCAAGTCAGTGAGAGCACACAAAATAATAATATGTTAATCCATAAGTTCTTTTCATCCCTTCATCTTTTTCCTTCTTTATTTGCGCCATTATCCATTTCCATTTCATTTTCTTTAATGTTCTTTCCATTCGTTCATTCTTTGTCATTTTAGTCTTGTTTTGTTTCCTCTTTTATGTTCTCTTCAATTCCGTACCTTTGCATCATTGTCACCATATTATTGTGTTTTTCTCTTTGCCCTTGTGAAGTGAACTTTCACATTTACTTAATCACTTGGTTAAGTTCATGTCCAGTGGAGATCTTCTTAGGGTTCTCACCTTTAAATTACTAAAATCCAAAATCTAAACCAAAGCGAAACCTTTAAAATGTGCAATCTAAAATCAACTCACATAAAAAAGGCGATCTAAGTCATGATCTAAATTATAAGGTTTAACTCAAGGCGAGCAAAAAGCCTTTTTGGACCATATACTCCAACGCGTAAGATTTAATCAGGATGGGCAAAAAAGCCTTTTTCGACTATCAAAAGTAAAAATACTGATCTGGTTCGGATAAGAAATTAAGTGTAACTTGATCCTTGATTCGACGTGGGTATTCCCGAATGATGATCTTGTGCGTAGAGACTCTGACGGTCAATTAGGTACGATCTTAGGATTGGGCCAAGTTAGTCTGTTTGTAGAAATCGTAACGGTCGAGTATGTCCGATCTTAGGATTTGACCAAGTCAGTCCGTGTGTAAAAGCCATAACGGCCGAGTTGGTTCGATCTTAGGATTTGGCCAAGTCAGATCGTTTGTAGAATCAATAACGGCCAAGTTGGTCCGATCTCAAGATTCGGCCAAGTCAATCCATTTCTAGAAGTCATAATGATCGAGTTGGTCCGACCTTAGGATTCAACCAGGTCAATCTGTTACGAGCAAAAATGTTTTTCAACAATCATTTTTATTGATAGAACGACCTCATTAAAAACCCTTCTTTGGGAAAAAAGTTTCGATAGGCTCCATTGCCCAATACTTTTGTTCTTCAGTATGGCCCGACCACTTTAGAGATAGCCTATTTTTAATCTGATATGGATGAGCCCTTCGCAACACTAAATTGGCCACCTTGAATATTTAGGGATTCATTTTGGTTTCGTACTTCTATTTAATCCTTCATTTCAAAGCTTCGAAGTTGATCTGAGCCTTGTCTCGAACTTTGTCAAGTAGATCTAAATTCATCCTTCTTCCTTCGGTTAAGGTATCTATCGAATACGTGAGAATTCCAATATTTCTACTGAAATCATCACATCTGTTCCGTACACCAAACTGAACGATGTTTCTCGCGTGGTAGATTGGGGGTGGTGTGATAAGACCACAATATTTTGGGAATCTCATCAAGCCACCCACCCTTAGCTTTCTCAAGTCTCCTTATCAGACCCCTTAGTAGCACTCTATTAACCGATTCGGCCTGACTGTTTGTCTACGGGTGTTCCACCAAAGCAAAGACTTGTCGGATTCAGAGCTCCCACACAATTCACCCAATTGTTGACTAGGTTTCGCTACTCTCAGAGTCTTTAATGTCTCTTGTATCACTGTACTATGTGCTCCTCCTTTTCCATTAGGTTCCTGACATACCCGAGGTATGAAGCCAGCTAAGGATCCTTTGCTTGATAATCTCCAGATACTTGACCAGTTATAAGCAATGAGTTGTTTTTTGCTAACAAACGACACACTCCCAGTTCCTTTTCCAATAACATTCTAACTATTAGTGCCTCATACTCGACCTGATTGTTGCTAGCTTTGAATGTGAACTTAAGTGACTTCTCAAGAAGCACTACATCAGGACCTTCGAGAATGATGCATGTTCCACTCCCTTGAAGGTTGGACGACCCATCTATGGAGAGGATCCACACAAAATCTTTCCTGTTTGCCTCGAAGTTCTTCAGGGCGAGCACCACGACAAAGTCGGCGTATACTTTTACTTTGATAGGACCTCGTGGTTCGTACTCGATGTCATACTCTGATAGCTTGACGACCCATCTAACCATCCTCCTTGCTATGTATGTTTTTTGGAGAACCCGATTTATAGGAAGATTGGTCATCACGATCACGATGAAACTCTGAAAATAATGTCGTAACCGTCGAGTAGAAAGACAATGGCTAGGGCAACCCTTTTAATGGTTTGTTAACGAGCTTTTGTACCTTGTAATATATAGGCTTCTGAGTCTTTCCTCTGCCCTGCACAATAACCAAACTAACTGCTAGGTCATCCACTGAGAAGTATAGTCGAATGGGGAGCTTCAGAGTGGGTTTACTAAGTATAGATGGGTTTGTTAGAAACTCTTTCTGCTTTCTAAAAGCATCCTCGCATTCGTTTGACCAAATGAAACGATCATTTTTTCAGAGACATTGAAAATAAGGGTATCCTTTATCTCCATTGGCTGATAAGAAGCATGACAAGGTGGCCATCCAACCGGTCAATCTTTGTACTTCATTCACACTATTGGGACTTCTCATCTCTACTATTGCCACGCATTTATTGGGATTTTCCTCTATTCCTCTTTCAGTCAGCAAAAAACTGAGGAACTTTCCAGCTTGAACACCTAAAACACATTTTTTTGGCTTAAACTTCAGACTATGCTTCCCTATTGTCCTAAAAAGTACTTCTAGATCGGATATATGAGTTCCTGACTTCTCATCCCTCGGATTTGATTATACCCTGAAAAGGCATCCATGAAGCTGAGCAACACGCAACCCGATGCACTATCGACCAAAGAATCTATGTTGGCCAAATGATGTGAGTTGATTTTAAGATTGTTCATTTTATGGTGTGACAATTTACTTAGATTGAGATTTTAGGAAATTAAGAGTGAAAACCTTAGGAAAATACCCACTGGACATTAACTTAACCAAGTGGTTAAGTAGATGTGAAGGTTCATTTCACAAAGGCAAAAGGAAAAGACAATTATAAGGTGAAAATGATGCTAGAAGGTGCGGAATTAAAGAACAAGGAAAAAAAACCAAAATAGAATTGCCGAATGGAAACAAGGAAAACCAAACAAGAACATGATACAAAGAGAAAAATGGAATGACAATGGAAGAATAGATGAAGGAAGGAGAAAACTTATGTGATGGATTTGAGAAGTGGCACACGCCACTTGGAGTGTGATTGGCCTCCAAGATAAGTGATGATAGCCGCCACTTGAGAGCTCTCAATACTCACAAGATAAGACCTAAATGCTAAGAGGAATTCAAACCTCACTAACACCTCACACAATCTGTGTAGAGTAACTCTTCTTCTATTAATTTCAACTTGTAGAATACAATGGGTAGGCCTCCTATTTATAGGGGAAGGAGCCTTGGAAAACAAGCAAGAGGGGTAGGATGAGAAAAGGGAAAAAAAGGGGTTGCCTTAGGGTTTGACTAAGTCAATCCCGCATCCTAGGCTTGTCCTTCCATAAACTAGGTCAAAATGCCTTCCTAAAGGGCTAGGAACAAGCTAAGATGATACCTACACCCCCTACTATGCTAAAGGCACCTTATTCTAGCCTATCTTTGCTATTTTGAACCTTAAAATGAGCCCAATTTATTTACATAACTGATCCTGCCGGTTAACTAAGCGCAAGAACGTTGCCTCATCACGATCTTCCTTCACCAGCTTTAACACCACGTGCGCTTCAAGTCCACGCTACAGATTGTCTCTCTGAGAACCTGAAAACACAGTATGGCGCCTCTGCGGCCGGTGGCGCTCCGACGCTCAAGTCAGTAACAGGAACACCCAAAAACTGAGAGAAAACTAAGTGCTGTAGAACCGTGCTCCAGTATTCTCAACAAAAATAATGAGTCGTAATCAACGTACCTCTGCCAATTCTGTTAAGTTTACCTTTTATACCTAGGTATTTTCTCTCTCCAGACGGTTACACTTCTAATTCTACGTGTGTCATCATCTGGGGTAATCTGAGCGTCATTTCTATGCGACATCCAACCTTACACGTGTCGTCATCTGGGCTGGGGTAATTTGAGCGTCATTTCTATGCAGCATCCAACCTTACACGTGTCGTCATCTGGGCTGGGGTAATTTGAGCGTCATTTCTATGCAGCATCCAACCCTACATGATGTGATTCCAATAGCCACATAGAACAAGATTCTTGACATTTTTAGGAATCACCTTGAGCTGGAAAATATAGAGGCACTTTTCTTAGAGTTGGATCATTGTTCTAAGACAAGAACTCACCAAAAAAAACTAGTACCAAATCCCAAACTCATTTGGATGAACCAAATATTGTCAAATTGAATCAACAAAGGAATGAAAACTGGAATGACAGAACAAAATTAAACAACAATTCATATGAACCGAACAGAATTAAGAACAAAACAGAACAAGTGCTGGAAAATAGAAAAACCGAAACTGAAAAACTCAAGAACACAAAGCAACATGAACAATTGAAGAAGAAGAAAGGAAGGAGAAGAGAATGCTCATGAAGATGGAAGGAGGATGGATGATCTCGCCACTAGAAGTGTGGAATGCTCCTAGATGAGAGTGATGCCGCCACTTGAGGACTCCATTGATCCATCAAGATAAGACTAGAGAAGAAGGCTCCAAAAGCTCTCCAAAAGGTCACTCAAAATTTGAGTAGAGTTTTCTTAGATTATTTCCAATCTGAATTTTACAAAGAGAGCACCTCTATATATAGCCTAAGGTGCTGAAAAACTAAGCTAAAACATTTTAAAATTCCCTCCTAAACTATTCTAGAAACCGGCGCCTAAAACAAACCTCCTATGGCACCTCCTATTCTACTCCTACACCTCTCTACTAATACACCCCCCTAAAGCTCCTAATTAAAACCTACAAGATGCTAAAACAAAAGAGGTTTCTAATGTTTCCCTCTAAGCACCTTCAACTAAAGAAACTACAAAAAGAGAAAATAAATGTCCTCTAGCTCCCAAAGCTTTGAACATGCTTCTTGTAATCCTTTGAGGTGGACTTTGACCTCCATGGGCGTCCTCCATTTGTGCCTCCACCTCTTCTTGAGCTTGATGATTGGCCTCCATGTCCTCTTGAGCTTGATCTCCATCACTACACGTGTCGTCATCAGGGGTGGGGTAATTTGAGCGTCATTTCTATGCAGCATCCAACCCTACACGTGTCATCATCTAGGCTAGAGTGACTTAAGCGTCATTTCCATGTAGCACCTGTTATGCGGCCAAATCTCCTATTCAAGGTATAACCTAGCACGTAACGCGCTCTGGAACGCCACCCGACAAAGCGAGTATCGGATGCAACAAAGTACATCATCTCTGTGATATCGCTTGTCGCAGGTGCCACCTTCCTCCCCACCACGCCATGCATGTTCTAGCTGAGGGAACCTTGCCATCGACGAATGTCCACTCTGGGAATCCCGTCATCAATGAGCAAGCTATGTCCTCCAACTCACTTAACCTCCATGCTTCATGCTGACGTAACGATCATCTTTACTGAACCTACACGCCTGAACCTCCAACAACTTCAACCATGTTTACTGGGAAATCCGGCGATGTGCCTCTTGTGGCGACTCCTGACCACCTGATCTTCCATCATCTAACACGGCGATGATACGGAAACCTGGCGACAACTGACTATGTACACTGTAGAACGCCACTTCCACAAACGGCGACTATATTAACTTCTTGACCATTCATCTTTCTCTTGTCCACGTGTCCCGCTAAGCACGCCCCACGTAGTCACTTACTATCCACATCATCACACCCGATGACCTGATCGGTACACAAGCCCCCAGTCTTAAGCTGTGACTTGTCCAGCGAAAAGACTAAGGAGTCAAATTTTCGGCGATCTACGTGGCTTTGTGCACTGGCGGTCATACTGTTTACTGATTTGACATTTCACCAACCCCCTCCGATCAAATTACACGTGGACTTATCAATGACTATTATTCATTGCCGTTTGCGCTTCTTGCAACGTTCAAAATTCTTAAAACCTTCGCGCCACTTCACTGTTTCATTATCTTCTTCTTCACTCCAAACTCCTGAAACGCTTCAGCGAACGCTTTGTCTCCCTCGATCATCATCTTGCTCAACACACCTCTGATCATCAAAAGGTAACTTTTTATCTCTCCCACTGACATTTGCTGCATTTTAATCGGTTTGCATCATCCATTAACTGTCTGGAGCATACGTTGTGGGCTGTTTTTGTTCTTTGCTTCGCTTTTTCCTGCGTTTAGGTTTTCTAGCTTTCTCTCTGTGAGCCCCCCCTGTTCGTTCTGTCTTCTTCTTTTCAGTTGAGTCATTCTGTTTATGAACTCTCATCTCTTCCCTTTTTTATCTTCTTTGCAGTTCTTCTGATGGCTCGCACCAAAATCACTCCAAACCCACCTTCGTCTTCTCAAAACCCTCCGCCGAAAACTCGTAGGGTCATCCCTTCCTCTTCTCGCAATCCACCAAGGGATCCCAATATCCCTTCGAGCCAGGCCGAGAGACCCGCATCCTCTCGACCCAACCAACCGCAACCAACCGCAACCAACCCCACCTCAAACCAGCGCAGCTGTGAGACCTCTTCCTAACTACAAACAACTGTACCCTTGGGCCACTTCAGCTTTGCTGGGTGAGACTTCTTCCATCAACACCGACATCGACGTCCTTCGCCTCAAGAAAGGTGATAAAGCTCACCTTTCCTTTAGCAAGGAGCATGATGACAAGGTGACCGTTCATCCTTGTCCCCCTCGAGAACCCATCTGCACCGACGACCAAGGGAGCAATGGCGAACCCTTCTGCTTCGTCTATGCCACCATGTTCAAGAAGGTCAAGCTCCGCTTCCCCTTCACTCGCTTCGAGAGGGAGCTCTTGACCGAGCTCAACATAGCCCCCGCCCAGCTTCATCCCAACAGCTGGGCATTCGTCAGGGCGTACCTAATCGTTTGCGCGCACCTGGGGCACCCGGCCTCCGTGGACGTGTTCCTTTTCTTGTTCAAAGCTAAGAACCCAGGTGATCGTCTATGGGTCAGCCTCAACGGGGTTGCTGGGAGGTCCATCCTCTCCATCTTCCAGCAATCCTACAAGGACTGGAAAGGCAAGTTTGTACGCGTTTGCTGCAATGACCAAGACCCCACCCTCCTCGATGGATTTCCCTTGTACTGGGTGAACAAGGGAAAGAAGGAGTCTAAAGACAACTTCAGGAGGGCGAGAGGTCCAGAAAAGATGGGGGAGCTCGACAAGGATCTATGCAACTTCTGGAAAGGAGTTGCCTCTTCCAACATAACCCTGGCCACCTCCTCCATCATCGCCTACGAATTCCATAAATGTCAACTGGACTTTCATATAGGTTTGTCTTCCCCTCATCTCCGAGTTTTCCTTTCCTTGAGTTCGCATCACCCTATCTTTTATATTGATGTTGCTTGTGTCATTCTGATTTGCATGTAGTCTTGACTAGTTAGTCCATGCATTAGCTCACACTGCTTATTTTCTTGTGTATCATCAATTGCTTGAATTGGACTGGTTTGTGATCATTGGTTTCTTTATGCAGATACAATGTTGGGGAAAGAAAAGATGGCTAGGCTGCGCTCCATTGCCAAACTTCATAATCTGGCGGCGGGCTTCCAAACCATTCCCAACTCTGTCGCAGAAGCCGCTGCTGCCCAAGGCAAATCTCCACAGATTGGTCCATCCACTGCCGTCGCTCTTCCTGCCCCTGAGCGAAAGAAGCTGCCACCAAAAAGGGCTAAGAGGAAGGCCCCCAGGGTGGTGTCGGACGAGGAGGAAGACGAAAGCACCGAAGACGGGCTAGTCTGTAAGAGAAAAGGGCGACTGTAGCTGAGCCACCAGCAGCTGAAGGCACCAGCCCCAACTACGCCGAGAACCCCCCAGCGCCTCCACACCCTTCGAGTCTGCTGGGGATGTTCTCCCTTCAAACGCCTCAGCTGCTGGAGCTACACAAGAACAACTTGCGGATACGCAAGCTTCCCCTCAACCTGCAGCGGAGCTACCTGCCTTACCTCCACACCACGAGATTCCCCTCGCCATCCAATCTTGTGAGGGTGGTGACGAGAATCAACCTTCAACACCTCCTCCAACTCAAGCTCTTCCAGCCCCTCTCCAGGAAGCTCTGAAGTCCTTCACTGCGCACCTAAATGCCATGGTTGTCGAGAACCTTCCTCAAGTTGTTGGTGAAGCTCTGAAGGATTCCCTGAGCAAGTTCGAAATCGACAACCGCATTCATCAGGAAGAGGCGAGCACCGCAAGAGCCGAAGCTGATAAACTCAAATGTGACATGCTGATGCAAGGGCTAGAGTTCTCGCGGGTGGAGAATGCTCTCAACGATGAGCTTCAAAGTTTGCGCAAGGATAAAGCTGAATTGCGCCAGAAACTGCACTCCAAACTTCAAGACGTTGTTGAGTTAGAGAGTAAGCTCGTTCCTATGAGGGCCAAAATAGCTGAGCTGGAGGAAGCCCAAAAAGCTGGCGAGGCCAAGATGTCTAAACTGGAGAAGAGATCAACCGAGAGAGAAACCCTTCTGGGACAAGTCGAAGCAGATCAGGACAAGAAATCCAAAGAACTGAGCGAGACTACCGCAGAGCTTGCCCAAGTGCGTGAGGAGAACAACGGGTTAAAGAAGAAGATTGACGAGCTTGAACTTGAGGCTGCCCAGGTTCTTACCTCAGGCTTTGGGGCTGCTTTGGAGTAGTTTGCTTGCGAATTCCCTGATCTCGACCTCTCTAAGTTTTCAGTGTACAATGAAGTGGTGGATGACAAGATCATGCCTTCAACTTAACTGCTCCCATTTGCCACTTCAATTTTATCATTTCGAAAACTCTTGTATTTAACTTTGGTTTATCTGTAATAGCTTTCATTTCGTTCAAACTGCTTTGATATATATATATATATACATATATATACATATATATATACATATATATACATATATATATATACATATATATATGGCTCTAACTTTATCTGTTGTGTGATCATCTGATGTAACTGGCCAGTTTTTACTCAACCCAATTAACTTAGCACAAACTGATGCTTAATTCTCTGGAAATCAACTTAACCTGAACAAGCTGTTAGTTTATAGCAATATTGTTTAACACGAAATCACTTACTGGGCAGTAGGGGCGTAGGTCGATTTTAGTATCTGAAATATCGCTTGCTTGATCTGCCAAGTGATATGTGTATTTCTATGTTATCGCCTAAAACTTTGCTGATCTGGTTCTCGCCGTGTAATCTTCTTTCTATCTCAATCTCAAAGCCATAGGCTTTCGGCGACACCATTTTCCTTTTAACTGAAAAGCGTCCTCTGTGGGGCCACCTCATGACTTCATCTTTGCTTGACTGGAAGGAGAGCTGCCTTTCGGATCTCCCTCTACCTTCCCTGAGTCTTTAACCTGAGATAACTTAAATCATTGTTCCCTCATCTGGGGGTAGAGCCGCCTTTCGGATCCTTCTCTACCTCCCTGAGTTTTAGAACAATGATCTAGGTGGTGAGGTGTCCTCTGCGAACCTTCCCCAGCCATCCTTTAACTTCCTTCTTAACTGGTCTTACTAGGTCAATATTGATGTTTCACTTAAGGAAAAAGGCGTTTTCCATCAACCTTCCTTTCCCATACTTAAGATCATTAACACCCCTGACTTTTCAGTTTTATCTTGCCTGAACTCACTCGAGGGTGAGAAGGACTTTTCCTGGTGCCTCAACTTGCCCAGGGGTTACATCTCCTCCTCCCCTGGATGCATTGGGGACTTTCAAACTTGCCTCAATTTGCTTACGCCAAGAGGTCTTGCAATCTATTCTTGCCTGTATTCGCTAAAGGTGAGGAGGTCTTTCTTAATCTTTTCTCGCCTGCACCCGCTCAAGGCGAGGAGGACTTTTTAATCCGATCGCCAGATGGCGATGAGGACTCAAAAACTTTATACTTGTGCCTCCGATCGCCGGATGGCGATGAGGACTTAAAAACTTTATACTTGTGCCTCCGATCGCCGGATGGCGATGAGGACTTAAAAACTTTATGCTTGTGCCTCCAATCGCCAGATGGTGATGAGGACTTAAAACTTTATACTTGTGCCTCCGATCGCCAGATGGCGATGAGGACTTAAAACTTTATACTTTAAAACTTTGTACTGAATGCATGCGATCTGAGTTCACCGTTGCCTTAAATTACACAAGGGCGACAAGGTCTCTTTTCCGAAAACTTAAAAACGATAAGCATGGAAACTTAATGAACTTGGAAACTTTGATAAACTTCGAAACCTTCTTTATTGGGTGGCCTCGTTAAAAACCCTCCTTAGGGAAAAAAGAGTGCCCCCTTGAAAAACTGTTTTAACTAAAACTGCTTTAAACTGTTCAAGTTAATCACTACTTACAATGCTTTAACTGTAATAAAACTTGAGATGGGTGGCGTTCCAAGTACGAGGAATCGCCCCTCCTTCTAACGTCTCCAAGCGGTAGGCGCCGTTTCCGAGTGCTTCGGTTATTCTAAACAGTGTTGTCCACTTCGGCGACAATTTGTCCTCCATCTCATACTGGTGGGCCTTCCTCATCACCAGATCGCCATCTCTGAATTGCCTTGGTTTTATTCTAGAGTTGTACCTGCGTTCAACTCTTCTCTTCACTGCTTCAGCCTTCACCCGTGCTTCCTCCCTGACTTCATCCAGCAAATCCAAATTCATTCTCCTTTCTTCATTCGAGTCTTCCGCCACAAAGTTCTGGAATCATTGCATCACACCCATACACAAAACTAAACGGGGTTTCATGGGTTCCTGATTGCTCAATGGTATGATATGCCCACACTATACGGGGAACTTCTTCAGCCCAAGACCCCTTGGCCTTCTCCAACCTCCTCTTCAAACCTCTCAACAAAACCCGATTGGCTGACTCCACTTGCCCGTTCGTTTGTGGGTGCTCCACAAAAGCAAACACCTGCTGTATTCCAACATCCTCGCACAGCTTCTTCAACAGGTGACTTGCAAATTGAGTCCCATTATCTGATACTAAACGCTTAGGCACGCCAAACCGACACACAATATTCTTCCACACGAAACTCTGAATTTTGTGCGTGGTGATCTGGGCTACTGGTTCTGCTTCAATCCACTTCGTGAAGTATTCGATCGCCACAACCAAGTACTTCATTTGCCTGATCGCCAATGGAAAGGGTCCCTGAATATCAATTCCCCACGTATGGAACAGCCAGGGGCTGTAATTGACTTTAGCTCTTCTGGAGGCGCCTTGTGCCAATCGGCGTGCTGCTGGCATTGCTTGCAACACTGACATATTTCTTACAATCTTCCCTCATTGTGGGCCAATAATAACCTGCACGGAGAGTTCTTGTTGCCAAAGCTCGACCCCCGATGTGACTCCCACAAATCCCCTCATGGAGCTCAGCCATAATTCTTGTGCACTTCTCTCCGTGTACACATACTAAAAGGGGATGTGTAAACCCAAACCTGTACAACTCGCCATCAACGAGGGTGAACCTGCTGGAGTTCTTCTTTATCTTTCTAGCTTCCGTCGGGTCCAGTGGGAGCACGCCATCCGCATGTAGCACTGGTATGGCTTTATCCATGTATCTGGCTCATGGATAGCACAAACTTGCATCATCTTTACCTCTCCCACTGGATGTGCTCTAACTCTCGGCGTCCTTAAAGTCTCCTGAGTCAAGGATCTATGACTCCTCGCCATCCCTTCTATCGATTTGCAAATTTGAAGAACCTGGTGATCTGCCACAAAGGCTCGAGGTGTGTTCAAAGTTTCTTGTATGACAGTCCTCTGCCTGCCCCCCTTGCCCGAACTGGCGAGCTTGGCTAGCAAGTCAGCTCGGGCATTCTGCTCCCTTGGCACGTGTACCACTTCAAACAAAGCAAAAGACCGCTTTAACTCTTGCACATACTCCCGGTAAGCCGCCATTTGCGGATCTTTGGCCTGAAACTCGCCAGTTACCTGCCCAGTGACCAATAACGAGTCACTTTTGCCCACCAGCACCTTTGCTCCCATTTCTTTCGCCAACAAAATTCCGGCGATCAAAGCCTCATACTCCGCTTGATTATTGTTGGCTTTGAAGGCAAACCTCAGAGATTGTTCTATCAACACACCGTTGGGCCCCTCCAAAATAACTCTAGCTCCGCTACCCTGCTGGTTAGACGACCCATCCATTGAGAGCACCCAACGAAAATCATCCCTCGCACTCTGCGCTGTTTCAGAAGAGAGCTCGACCACAAAGTCAGCGAAGATTTGCCCCTTGATCGGTCCTCGGGGCTCATACTTAATATCGAATTCCGACTCCACCGCCCATTTTACCATCCTTCCAGCTACATTCGGTTTCTTCAAAACCTTCTGGATGGGTAAGTCAATCATTACTAACACTGTAAAGCTCTGGAAGTAATGACGCAACCTCCTCGCCGAAAACACAACCGCCAGCGCTGCTTTCTCTAAGGCTTGATATCTCACTTTTGGGCCCTGCAACACCTTACTAACAAAATAAATAGGTTTCTGGACTTGATCTTGATCCTGGACGAGTACCGCGCTTATCGCCTTCTCAGTTATGGCAAAGTACAACCTGAGGGGCGTTCCCATTTGAGGTTTGCACAAAATCGGCGGGCTCGCCAAATACTCTTTGAGCTTCACAAAAGCTTCTTCACATTCCCTTGTCTAGACAAACCTATTATTCCTCTTCAGACATTGGAAATACGGGTGGCCTTTCTCCCCACTAGCAGATATGAATCGAGACAGAGCGGCCATCCGGCCTGTAAGCTGTTGCACCTCCTTTACGGTGGCAGGACTCCTCATCGCCAAAATGGCGGCACACTTGTCGGGATTTGCCTCGATTCCCCTCTCAGTCAAAAGAAATCCCAGAAACTTCCCTGCCTCCACGCCAAAAATGCACTTCTCGGGATTCAACTTCAGCTTGTACTTGGCTATTGTAACGAACAACTCTTCCAGATCAGTAACGTGTCTGCTCTTTTCCAGAGATGTCACGACCATATCGTCGACATATGCTTGCACATTCCTCCCAAGCATAGGCGCAAGCACCTTATCCATTAGCCTCTGGTACGTGGCTCCCGCATTCTTCAGCCCAAAGGGCATCACCTTGTAGCAATAGCATGACCTTTCCGTCATGAAAGCAGTCTTTTCCTCATCCATCGGGTGCATCTTAATCTGGTTATATCCCGAGAAGGCGTCCAAGAAACTGAGCAATTTACACCCTGACTCACTATCCACCAGGGCATCTATACTTGGCAAAGGATGAGAATCCTTTGGACAGGCTTTATTTAAATCTGTAAAATCAACGCACATCCGCCATTTCCCATTGCTCTTCTTGACCAGAACGACATTGGCGAGCCATTCCGGATATTGAATCTCCCTGATATGACCTGCCGCAAGGAGTTTCTGCGTCTCGTCCCTGATCGCCTGTCTCTTTTCTTCGTTAAACTTTCTTCTTCTTTGTCGGATTGGTTTGACTTAAGGATCCATCGCTAGGCGATGACACAAGAAATCAGGGTCAATTCCCGGCATGTCTGAAGCAGACCATGCAAACGCGTCCAGATGCCTATTTATTACCTTGGCGATCTGGTTTTATGTCTCGCCATCTAAAGTCTTCCCCAGCTTAAACGTTTTGCCGCCAATCTTCTTCTCAAGCCAATCCTCGACCGGCTGAGGCCTCTTCTCACTGGCGATCACCGCTCTCGCGATTCCTGACTGCCTGGCGACTTCCGGACAGTCCTTCTCTTCCTCAACCCGAGCGGCGTTCTCGCACCTCGCCTCAACATCCACCATCACCACATCCCTTTCAATGGCCACCTCAAATGCTGTGTCCACAACTCGCCGATTTTTCTGTTTAGGCTCCAAACTAGGGGGCGGCGTTGTGGTTACATGGCACACTGATTTCTTGTTCTTGAGGCTGTTTTCATAGCACTTCTTTGCCTCCTTTTGATCAGAGCGGATGGTGATAACCACCCCCTCCATTGAAGGCAACTTGACCTTCATTTGCCTCGTTGAAGGCACAACTCCTCTCCTGTTGAGTGTTGGCCTTCCCAACAGGATATTATATGCCGAAGGAGCGTTCACAACAAGGTACCTGATCTTCTCTGTGCGCGAGGCCACCCCATCTGTGAACGTCGTTCTTAACTCAATGTACCCCCTGACCTCCACTTGATCACCAACAAAACCGTATAAGCAGCCCCCATATGGCCTCAGCTGGTCGGGGGATAACTGTAACTTTTCGAAAGTCGGCCAAAACATAACATCTGCCGAGCTTCCTTAATCGACCAACACCCGATGAACCATCCTCCCCGCTGTAACGAGCGAGATTACAATGGGATTGTTGTCATGGGGCACAACATCCCTAAGATCTTCTTTGGTGAACGTGATGTCCACATCGGGCGAGTGATCCTCAAAAGCCTCTACTGACATCACGGACCTTGCATATTTCTTCCGCTGTGATGCAGTACACCCACCACCCGAGAATCCACTAGCTATAGTGTGGATCTCGCCGTGAATGGGTACTTCATGCTGTTGTCCCTCACTGCTCGCCGGTTGTGAACCTGACGATTGCCCCGTTTGCTTCTCCAACAAATAGTCCTTCAAGAACCCACACTTGACCAACTCGGCGAGTTGGTACCCCAAAGCCAAGCACGAATTGATGGAGTGGCCAAAGCTCTTGTGGAACTCTCACCACGCATCCGGTTTTTGCCCCAACACCTTATCCGTTGTCTTCTCAGGTACTTTGAGCCTGGCAGCAATGTTCGGAATGGCGATCAGGTCAGCCAATCCCATCACAAACTCGTACCTCGGCGGGCGATTAGACTCTCTAGGCCGCCCTGGCCCCTTCCCCTTGCTCTTCTTTGGATCATAAGGATGATGCATCCTTTGATCCTTCTTCCCTGCCGCCGCCTCCATCACCCTTTGCGGCTGAATTGTCGTATGAGCGCGTGGCTTAGTTGGAGCCACATTCCCTCTCTTCTCGGAGACTTCGCTTTCAGCGGCGATGTGGGCCACAGCACGTCGCCGGATTTCAGCGAACGTGGCGGGGTGGCTCCTAATCAGCGATTCACTAAACGGTCCATGCAACACACCCTTTTTGAAGGCATGCACAAACATATCTTCATCCTTACCTGGCAAGCGGATAATCTGAGCCCCGAATCTGTTCAAAAAATCCTTCAGAGACTCCTCTTGATACTGCCTCACATCGAACAGATCGTAAGACACCAACGACAGTGCCTTGTTTACTATGTACTGCTCGACGAACATCTTGGAGAACTGCTGGAAGGTGGTAATGTGGCCGGTAGGCAGACTGACGAACCACTCCAGCGTTGTTCCACTGAGAGTACTCATGAACACCTTGCAGTAGACTGCATCCAAACCACCCGAGAGCATCATCTGCGTGTGAAACGCCGTGAGATGAGCCTCAGGATCCTCCAGCCCGGTGAAAGATGCTTTCACCGATACCGCATTTGCAGGGACCACCGTGTCCATGATCTCCTGAGAAAACGACATTGGAAAATTACACGGTGGGGACGGGGTGCAGATTTGTCCCTAGTCGCACACTCCTTCTGTCCCTGAAGGGCTTTACGTAACTCTTCATTGACTCTGTTAAGCTCTTCATTTCTAGCCTGTGAGGCCACTAGTGCCTCGTGCATTCTCTCTTGTTCAGAACGTGATGCAGCCACGTTCTCCTGCAACGTGCTCATCATTTCCATCACCTGCGCCATAGATACATCGTCCTCTTCGGTTGACGGCGCGACTGAACTGGATCGCGTTGTCCTCATCCTTTCTCAACAAACTTCAGGAAATCACACCAAAATCGTAATCATAAACACTCCGAATCAGAACAAGATTGCGAACTCTTCGAACAAACTACAGAGAGACGATTGATCCAACAATCAATCGATAGAAACCTCAACAACTCAGAGAAACTCCACTTTACTGATTAGAACCCCTAGAAAACGGTGAAACTCCGGAAAACTAACTGCGACAGCAAGCAGTCGAACAGAAACCACCAAAACTTCAATAAACCCGAATTGTGGTTGGGAATCACCTTTGACACGGCCCCACGGTGGGCGCCAGATGATCCTGCCGGTTGACTAAGCGCAAGAACGATGCCTCGTCACGATCTTCCCTCACCAGCTTTAACACCACGTGCGCTTCAAGTCCACGCTACAGATTGTCTCTCTGAGAACCTGAAAACACAGTATGGCGCCTCTGCGGCTGGTGGCGCTCCGACGCTCAAGTTAGTAACAGGAACACCCAAAAACTGAGAGAAAACTAAGTGTTCTAGAACCGTGCTCCAGTATTCTCAACAAAAATAATGAGCCGTAATCAACGTACCTCTGCCAATTCTGTTAAGTTTACCTTTTATACCTAGGTATTTTCTCTCTCCAAACTGTTACACTTTGGACGCGTGGCTTGCATCCAATTCTAGGTGTGTCATCATCTGGGGTAATCTGAGCGTCATTTCTATGCGACATCCAACCTTATACGTGTCGTCATCTGGGCTAGGGTAATTTTGTTGAACGAAATGGTGTTCAATGTTTTGAAGAATCCAAATCCTTTGAAGGATGTTGAAGCCTCTGCTCTGCTTGCTGTTGCTTGCTGGTTTAAGCTTTGTTCTGGGCTAGTTTAATGTTGTAATCCACCCTTAGATTGAATCTCAAGCAACTAGCATCTCAATCTTTATCAAAGTAAAATGTTTTTCAAACTAAGTTGAAACAACCGATTGTTTTGTTGAAACAACCGATTGTTTACACTTAGGTGTATTGAGAAAGTTTGAAAACTGTTTTTGAATGGTTAAAACTGTTAAGTAACAAAACAAACGATTGATTCGAGGAAACAATCGATTGTTTGTTTTGTAACCATAACAGAAAAACTGTTTTCTTTGATTGAGCTTTAAATGCTTTAACTGAATACGCTCCAGTCATTAAATGCTTTGACCAATCTATTTTAAATGCAATTAAGAGTTTGTTAAGATTTGATAACAAACTATATCTTTGTATAAATTCAGAAAAACTGTTTTTAAGAGATAAGAATCTTGAAACAAAGTTTTGACTAAGAGCTTTTCAAAGTGTTCTGAGATTGCTTAAGAGTTTAGAGATTGATCAAGGTGCTGGAATAGGATTCTACTTGTATTGATTTCAGATATTCATCTGTAACAAGTGTAATCTTTGTAAACTGCTGAACAATTCGTTTGTGTGTTTTGCTGACATTGGCTGTGTGTTCTTGAGGTGTTCAAGATCAACAATCTTAGTGTTGACCAAGGAGAGTGTGTTTCTTGAGGTTTTCAAGGTCATTCTCTTGGTTGTGGTGTAAGTGATCTAGTGGTGATTGCTTAGTGGATATCCTCAGGGTTTCTGAGAAGACTGGATGTAGCTATAGTTTGGAGTGAACCAGTATAAACAACTGTGTACAATCTCTCTATCTCTAACTCTTTAATTTCAGTTTGTTTGTTGTTTGCTGGTATAAACAACCGATTGTTTCGAAGAAACAACCGATTATATTTTTTCTAGTACTACAGTTTTTGCTTGCTGTTTTGGCTAACTGAATTGCTGAATCAATTGGTTTCTGAAATAAATTCATTCTAGCTTTGAAAAATTGCGAAAACCCCTTTAAACAATTCACCCCCCCCCCTCTAGTTTAAAGCCATCTTTTCTAACAATTGACATCAAGAGCTTGGTTCTTGAAAGTCATTCAAGTTGATCCTAAAATCTTTTGAAAATGGCTGATAGACTACCGTTTGGGGAAGGTGCCTCAATAAACAGACCACCCTTATTTTGTGGTTTGAATTACCAGTTTTGGAAAGTTAGAATGAAAATATTTATGGAATCTCTTGATAAAGGAATTTGGGATGCAATTGAAAATGGTCCTTTTATCCTAAAGTTTGAAAAAGATGGTTGTGTCATTGAGAAGCCATGGTCTCATTGGACTGATGCAGAAATTAAAAAGGCCAAATTCGATTGCATTGCGAAAAATATTATAACCTCTTTAAATTCTGATGAGTTTTTCAGGGTCTCACAATGCAAATCATCAAAAGAAATGTGGGATACTTTGGAAGTCACTCGTGAAGGAACAAATGAGGTGAAAAGAGCTAGAAAGCATGCTCTCATCCAAGAGTATGAGATGTTTAGAATGCTGAAAGGTGAAACAATAACTGAGGTGCAGAAAAGGTTAGACAACTCATCAATCACCTTATGAGCCTAGACAAGACGTTTGACAAAGAAGAGCTGAACATCAAGATCTTGAAATGTCTTGATAGAGCATGGCAACCAAAGGTAACTGCTATTTCCGAATTTAAAGATCTAACATCATTAAGTGTTGCTTCTTTGTTTGGAAAGCTTAGGGAACATGAGCTAGAGATGAATAGACTCAATGTTCAAGAGAGTGAAGATAAGCACACAAGGAGCATAGCCTTGAAAGCATCCAAACATAAGGGAAAGAAAGATTCAAGTGATGATAGTGATGAGGAAAATCTAAGTTTGCTGTCAAGAAAATTCAGCAAATTTCTAAAGAGAAACCGCAACAAAGACAACAACAAGGATAGGTATGGAAACAAGAAACCCAATGAATTTAATTCAAATAACTATACTTGTTTTGGTTGTGGTGAGCAAGGTCACATAAAGGCAGATTGTCCCAACAAGAGCAAAGAGAAAAAGACAAGCTACAAGGAGAAGAAAGGCAAGACAAAAAAAGCCTATATTGCTTTGGATGAAAATGAGGTGTCATCATCAAGTTCTTCATCAAGTGAAGATGAAAAAGCCAACATATGCTTAGTAGCTGAGGATGATGATGATTCTTGCAGTTCAAGTGAGGTAAGTTCATGTGCTTCCTTAAATGAACAAAACTATAGTGAATTGATTGAAGCTTTTCAAGAAACACATGATGAAGCTAATAGATTGGTTCTTTCTAACAACCGATTGAAAGATCTTAACAGTGGGCTTGAAAAGAAAGTTAAATCACTTGAAGAGGATCTGAGAAAAGCAAAAAGTGATTTTGAAAAACTGGAAAATCATTTCAAAAATGCCTCTTGCAAGTGTGATACTCTCATTTGCACAAATTGTGAAAATCTTGAGAAAAAGGTTCACTATCTTGTTCAAACTGTGGACAAGCTTTCAAAAGGGAAATCAAACTTTGAGAATGTCTTGGCATCTCAAAGCTGTGTTTTTGGAAAGGCTGGTTTAGGCTTCAATCCACAGAACAAGCAAGATAGGTTTTCAAAAAGTTTTTTAAGAAAATCAGAAAAACAACCGATTGTTAAGACGAAACAACCGGTTGTTACATGCTTTTATTGCATGAAGAAAGGCCACTCTGTTAGATTCTGTAAAATTAGAAAATATTGTGTTCCTAAAGGTCTTATGAAATGGATTCCAAAGGGATGTGATGTTTCTAACAGCAAAGAAAAGCCAAGTGGACCCAAATTTGTAAGGGGACCAAATCTTGCAACTTGAATTTGTTTATGCAGGAAAAATAAAGAGAAAAAGAAGAACTGAGCCATCTGATCAAGCTTTTGAAGAAAAAGGCAGTCATTGAAGCTGAATCAATGTTATGCAAAAGATCAAAACAGTGAAAAGAAGTTTTCTTGATCAACAAGCAATTGGCTCATTGAAGAAACAACACAAGGATAAGACCTTCCTTTATTTGTTTTCAATTTCTGTTTCAAAGTTCTTTCTTATGATTAATTTTCTTTTAATTAATGTCATGTGCTTTAATCTGTTTCTGTTTATGGTTAAAAATTTCAAAATCAAGTTTTTAACTGCTGCAGAAAAACAACCGATTGTTTCTTCGAAACAACCGATTGTTTCTTCGAAACAACCGATTGTTTTGAGTCTGACAACACTGTGAAGAAATTGATTTAATTGCTTTTTGAAATTTCTAGCTGTTGCAGATCAATTTCAAAGGGAGAATCTTGGTCAAAGGATCTGTGTTGAAAGTTGATCATGATCAGAAAGAAGTTACAACAGTCATAAAGGAATATATTCCAAAATCTTGGAAATTGAAGAGCCTTAATGACTAGTCAAAGATCACATGTAAAGACCATGTGATTTTCAGCTTTTTCTGACATTTTCTGTGCAGAATAGAGTCAAGTCCTCTCTTTGAAAATCAGGTACCCATTGAATGAAATTAAATTCAATTTGATTCTCTTACTGCTATAAAATCAGGTGCAGATTTCTTCCAACAAGAACAACCAATTGCAACATCTCTTGCAAAAATTCTGTGAAGTGAGTTTTCGTCTCTGCTGTCATGGAATCAACCCCTCCCACCTCTAAAAGAGTCAAAACCAGAGCTGTAAGGTCTGGAGGAAGGCTTGAAAGTTGGTTTTCTGGTGACACCGAGCTCATTGAGAAGTATAGGTATGAAACAAGTGTCAAGAAGATAAACAACCCCAAGGTTGTGTGCTTTGATTGGCTGAAAAGTCAAAAGCTTGACAAAGTGAGGAGGCTTCTCAAGGACCAATCACTCAGAAAATTTCTGGAGCTAAAAGGGAACATCTATCCAGATTTGGTGAGGGTATTCTACACCAACTTGAAGTTTGAGGGAAACGACCTAGTTTCTCATGTGAAAGGTGTGGAAATGGAGATAACTCATGAGGTTTGGGCTGCAGTTCTCTGGTCTGAGAATCAACAAGGGAAACCTTGGTGTGGTGGAAGATTTTAACAAAATCCAGTTCTACAAAAGTTGCTTGAAGAACAATCAATCTCAAGTTAGCACATGCTCGATTGGAGGTTTGAAGCTTGACGAGAGGTTGCTTGCTCTCATTGTAACTTGGATTCTAACTCCAAGGGGGAGTAATCACTCTGTGTTGACTGAAGAAGATCTGGTTTACATCTTCTGCATCACCAAGAAAGTGAAGATCAATTGGATTGACATAATCAAAGAACATATGCAAAAAGCCATGAGGTTAGGCGATTACCACTATCCCTATGCTGTTTTAATATCTAAGTTTCTACTCTATTTTGAAGTTAATCTTGAAGATGAAACTTCTGAGCTGGTCAAGTCAACTCAAGAGTTGAACAGTGGATCACTCAGCAAGATGGACTTTACAAAAGTAGGTGGAAAGTGGATAAGTAAGGATGGTGATCATGGTGCCTCATCTAGTGGTGCTGCTCATCTTGAACAAGATGAACCTGCCGATATGGATGTTCAACATGAAGATCCAACTGGAGATTTTCAAGATGCAGGGCCTAGTGCTGCTGATGGATATCAAAGAGAAAGAATGTCAACCATGTCATCTTTTGAAAGACAAATGATGGATAGGCTAGATAGCTTTGCTGAAAATCAAATGAGCCTTCATGATCTGTGTGTTAGTAACTTCCAGAGGATTGACACAAGGTTTGACAACATGGATGCAAGGTTTATGACTCTGGATGAACAAATTGAAGCTGTCCAGAATCAAATCTTTGATCTTCAGTTTGCTGATGAAGAAGAATGAAGGAAAAACAACCGATTGGTCATCGAAACAATCGATTGTTTTTGGCTGTTCTTTTCTGGTTTTAAAATTTCTTTCCTTCTGCTGCTGCTGGTTTATTCTGATGTAATGGAAACAATATCTTGTTTTATCTCTTATCTTTGTCTATTTGTGAAGACAAATAGGGGGAGATATATGCTGTGTTTTCAGTTTGTTTAAGTTTCTGTTTTTCAAGTTGTTAAAAACAGTTTGGGGTAATATGTATTTTGGTTGGTTCTGATATTAACTGTTTTAAGCTTTAAATGTTTATCTGCATGCTAACAGAATATCAGAAGTTCAATGTATTGCTCAAAGTTCTATTGCAGGAATTGCTTCATATTTAATCAGGTACAACACAAGCATCAGGGATTTGTCTTCATCAAATAGGGGGAGATTGTTGAACCAAATCGTGTTCAATGTTTTGAAGAATCCAAATCCTTTGCAGGATTTTGAAGCCTATGCTTGCTGCTAGCTTTGTTCTGGGGTAGTTTAATGTTGTAATCCACCCTTAGATTGAATCTCAAGCAACTAGCATCTCAATCTTTATCAAAGTAAAATGTTTTTCAAACTAAGTTGAAACAACCGATTGTTTTGTCGAAACAACCAATTGTTTACACTTAGGTGTTTTGAGAAAGTTTGAAAACTTTTTTTGAATGGTTAAAACTGTTAAGTAACAAAACAACCGATTGATTCGAGGAAACAATCGATTGTTTATTTTGTAACCATAACAGAAAAACTGTTTTCTTTGACTGAGCTTCAAATGCTTTAACTGAATACGCTCCAGTCATTAAATGCTTTGACCAATCTATTTTAAATGCAATTAAGAGTTTGTTAAGAATTGATAACAAACTATATCTTTGTATAAATTTAAAAAAACTATTTTTAAGAGATAAGAATCTTGAAACAAAGCATCGACTAAGAGTTTTTCAAAGTGTTCTGAGATTGCTTAAAAGTTTAGAGATTGATCAAGGTGCTGGAATAGGATTCTACTTGTATTGATTTCAGATATTCATCTGTAACAAGTGTAATCTTTGTAAACTGCTGAACAATTCGTTTGTGTGTTTTGCTGACATTGGCTGTGTGTTCTTGAGGTGTTCAAGATCAACAATCTTAGTGTTGACCAAGGAGAGTGTGTTTCTTGAGGTTTTCAAGGTCATTCTTTTGGTTGTGGTGTAAGTGATCTAGTGGTGATTGCTTAGTGGATATCCTCAGGGTTTCTGAGAAGACTGGATGTAGCTCTAGTTTGGAGTGAACCAAGATAAACAACTGTGTACAATCTCTCTATCTCTAACTCTTTAATTTCAGTTTGTTTGTTGTTTGCTGGTATAAACAACCGATTGTTTCGAAGAAACAACTGATTGTTTTTTTTTTCTAGTACTACAGTTTTTGCTAGCTGTTTTGGCTAATTGAATTGCTGAATCAATTGGTTTCTGAAATAAATTCATTCTAGCTTTGAAAAATTGCGAAAACCCCTTTAAACAATGCACCCGCCCTCTAGTTTAAAGCCATCTTTTCTAACAAATTTGAGCGTCATTTCTATGCAGCATCCAACCCTACACGTGTCGTCATCTAGGCTGGGTTAATTTGAGTGTCATTTCTATGCAGCATCCAACCCTACACGTGTCATCATCTAGGCTAGAGTGACTTAAGCGTCATTTCCATGCAGCATCCTATTATGCGGCCAAATCTCCTATTCAAGGTATAACCTAGCACGTAACGCGCTCTGGAACGCCACCCGACAAAGCGAGTATCGGATGCAACATAGTACATCATCTCTGTGATATCGCTTGTCGCAGGTGCCACCTTCCTCCCCACCACACCATGCATGTTCTAGCTGAGGGAACCTTGCCATCGACGAATGTCCACTCTGGGAATCCCGTCATCGATGAGCAAGCTATGTCCTCCAACTCACTTAACCTCCATGCTTCATGCTGACGTAACGATCATCTTTACTGAACCTACACGCCTGAACCTCCAACAACTTCAACCATGTTTACTGGGAAATCCGGCGATGTGCCTCTTGCGGCGACTCCTGACCACCTGATCTTCCATCATCTAACACGGCGATGATACGGAAACCTGGCAACAACCGACTATGTACACTGTAGAACGCCACTTCCACAAACGGCGACTATGTTAACTTCTTGACCATTCATCTTTCTCTTGTCCATGTGTCCCGCTAAGCACGCCCCACGTAGTCACTTACTATCCACGTCATCACACCCGATGACCTGATCGATACAATAACTTTTCTCTTGTGGAAAAGACCTGAAGGAAGAACTTCTAATATTATGGTTTATAGCTTCTTCTTTCGCTGATGCTTTCAAGAGGTTTGGTGGGGTCCGACTTTGTATACTGAGATGAATGATCTTTTTGTGAGGTGCTTGATGTGTCCTTAGTCATCTGCTGGTTGCTTTGGTTTCAAAACAGAATGATTCAGGTTATGCATAGATTAAGAATGAATTTTACACAAATTCTAAACACCCTAGAACTAAGCTTCAATCAAAGCAACACAGGCAAAGAGCTTTCTTCACAGAGTTGGTTTCATCAAAGCTTCATTTTCTACAATCTCCCCCTATTCGATGAAACAAATTCCTAGGATGCTTTGGAATGTTCTGTTTAAAATTTTGGCACAACCTGCAATCACAAACAGATGTAGAAGCGCAGGATAATCTATCCCAGATCAATCAGGCACCACAAACTAGTTTCCACTAGGTGATTTCCAAAGAGGAACATCAACCAAATCAATGTGAAAAACCAGTTACACATGCATAGGTGCAACAACAGAAAAAACAATTGGTTATTTCGCATGAATAACCGGTTACGAATCTACCAGAGTTTATAACAATAACTTAAAACCAGTTAGGGCAATGTTCAAACAATGTGCAAGAAAAACAAATGCGAAAATAGGAACATTACAACCCAAAGTAATCAAAAACACAATTCTCCCCCTATTTGTCTTCACGAATATAGTGAAAGAAGGATAAAAAACAACATTTATTAAGGTAAGGCATATAAAACAATGATTCCTAACTCATTTCTTAATGAGAAAAAGTTGTCCTTGGATAAGGGTTTGGTGAAGATGTCTGCAAGCTGTCTTTTAGTGGAAATGAATTGGACCTCACAGTCACCATTACTAACATGATCACGAATAAAGTGATGTCGAATCTTAATGTGTTTGGTTCTAGAGTGCTGAACTTGATTTTTTGTGAGGTTTATTGCACTTGTTTTGTCACAAAATAAAGGAACCTTACTGACTTTCAACCCAAAGTCCTCCAGCTTTTGCTTGATCCATAAAATCTAAGCATAGAAACTCCCTGCAGTTATGTACTTAGCTTCAGCAGTTGATAAAGCTACACAAGCTTGCTTTTTACTGTGCCAGGATATAAGACTTGAACCAAGTGGATGACATGTCCCACTTGTGCTCTTTCTATCCAATTTACATCCTACAAAATTAGAATCAGAGTATCCAACTAAATGTACATGAGAGTGTGAAGGATACCATAAACCTACAAATGTTGTTCCTTTTAGATATTTCAGGATTCTCTTGGCAGCTTTAAAGTGAGATTCCCTTGGACTGGATTGAAATCTTGCACAAAGACAAACAACAAACATAATATCAGGTCTACTTGTAGTGAGATAAAGTAAGGAACTAATAAACCCCCTGTATTTAGTTTGGTCCACTATTGTTCCAGCTTCACCAGCACTCATGTTACAGTTTGTAGACATGGGTGTTGTTGCAACTTTACAGTTCTCCATCTCAAACTTTTTGAGATTCTCTTTGCAATACTTAGATTGACACAAGAAGATGCCCTCTTTGGTTTGTTTGATCTGTAGTCCAAGAAAGAAGGAGAGTTTCCCCATCATTGACATCTCAAACTCCCCCTGCATTGCTGTCACAAATTCTTCACACAATTTATCATTAGTAGATCCAAAAATAATATCATTAACATATATTTGGACTAAGATGACAACAGAATTAGATTTTTTAATGAAAAGTGTTTTGTCAATTTTCCCTTTTTCATAGTTGTGAGATAGAAGAAAGTTACTTAACCTTTCATACCACTATTTAGGTGCTTGCTTGAGACCATACAAGGCTTTCTTCAACTTGTATACATGGCTTAGATATAGATGGTCTTCAAACCCGGGTGGTTGCGTTACAAAGATTTCCTCATTTACAATTCCATTTAGAAAAGCACTCTTCACATCCATTTGGAGTAGCTTGAAATCGTTCATGCATGCAAAGGCCAGTAAAAGTCTCACAACTTCTAACCTTGCTACTGGTGTGAAAGTCTCATCATAGTCTATCCCTTATTTTGTATCCTTTAGCAACAAGTCTTGCCTTGTTCCTTGTGATTACCCCTGAATCATCTTACTTGTTTCTGAAAACCAACTTTGTTCCTATGACATTCATCTGATCTGTTCTAGGAACTAGAAACCACACATCATTCCTTACAAATTGATTGAGCTCCTCGTGCATAGCAGCAGTCCAATGTTAATCCTTGAGTGCCTCATTGATTGTCTTGGGTTCAACGTTTGAAACAAAAGCCATATGGTTGCAGAAGTTTGCCACAGTCCTCATTGTAGAGACGCCTTTGTTGATTTGCCCAATGATGTTTTCTGTACCGCCCAGTTAGTCGGAAGTGATGACATGGCAGCAAGCTATAATATAGGCGTGTTGAACGGGACACCTGGCTGGCAGAAGGGAAGGAAGTCGGGGGGCTCGTGTAGTCGCCAGTCGTTAAGTTGGCGTGCCCCGATCTCTAGCATACCTAAACCGGCGGTCACCAGGTTTGTGTCGTAGTCGCCAGATGCGAACCCAGACGACCAAGTGATCAGATATCGCCGAAAGATCAGGAAAGCTTGTTCTAGGCTTTCGAAGCGAAGGATGGAGTTGTCAGATGGTCATTCCCTAGTTGGCCAGAGGTTGAGGTCAGGGAACAGCTTACCCGAACATGCACGGTGAAGCAAGTGAAGCAGATCATGATGGCGGCCGGCGAGACCACAGTGAAGGTGTGTATGATGACACCCGTACTCGCCACACAGAAGAGATCGCGCTCCAAGGCAGCTATACACCGAGTTACTTCCTGCATGGGTAACTTAGTCGAATAAGCCTGAAGAGTAAGAAGTGACGCTCAAGCAGAGGACGCTCCAGATGGTGACACGTGTACAGCTGGATGCGAGCCACGTGTCCAGATGTGTAACTGTCAGGAGAGAGAAAGTGCACAGGTATATAAGGGATTCTAACGAACTTCTGAGGTACGCGCGTTTTAGAATACTTCTTTTACGCTTGCGAGAACTTGAGTACGCTGAGAGAGAACATTGCACGGTTCCTGAAGTTCTTAGTTTTCCTCTTAGTATTTTGGTGGTTCAGTCGCTGACTTGAGCGTCGGAGCGCGATCGGCCGCAGCGGTGCCGTTCTGTCTTTTGCAGGTTCTTGAGGTGAATCAAGGTGAAGGACGGAAGCTAACACGGTGCAAAGCCGATCCAGAGGAAGCTTCCTTTGACGAGGCAAGGCCCTTGCGTTCTGGTCAACAGGCTGGATCATTTTCTACAGAGAGATCTCTAGGAATCCTCCACTCTTTTGGAAGATCACACTGTTTCAGGTTTTCAATCGGTTGTTTCGTAGAATCAACCGGTTGATTTTTTGGACAATTTTCTAGATTCTTCAAAAAGATATTTTGTTCATCTTCTTTTGTACTGAACTTTGTTGGATCTTGTTCTACATTGTTAGTTTCATCAAAAACAATATGTACAGATTCCTCTACGGTCATAAGCCTTTTATTGTAAACTGTATATGAATGACTAGATAGGGAGTAACCAAGAAAATACCATTGTCATCTTTTTCATCAAACATACCAAGATTGTCTTTACCAGTGTTCAGGATGTAGCATTTACACCCAAATACCTTTAGATGTCCTATGTGAAGCTTCCTTCCATTGAGCAGTTCATATGGAGTCTTTTTCTGAATGGGCGTAATAAGAACACGGTTCATCACTTAGCATGTTGTACTTACTGCATCTGCCCAAAAGCACTTTGGTAAGGAGGATTCATTCAGGATTGTTCTTGCTAGTTCTTCAAGTGATATGTTTTTCCTTTACACCACACCATTTTATTGAGGTCTCCTTGGTGTAGAGAAATTGTGAAAGATGTCCAGCTTATCACAGAAGGTGCTGAACTTCTCATTTTGAAATTCTCCACCATGATCACTCCTAATGGCATTAATGTTGCTGCAGTAGGAGTTTTGTAGCCTCTTGGCTAGCTTATTGAATTCAGAATAAGCCTTTTTTTTAGTATAGAAACATTGTCCATGTAAACATGGAAAAATCATCAACCACAACAAGAGCATAATAATTCCCTCCAAGGCTCATAGTTCTTGAAGGACCAAATAGATCTATATGTAGCAGCTCAAGCGGTTTTGAGGTGGAAACAATGTTTTTCAGTTTAAAAGATTGTTTTATTTGTTTCCCCTTTTGACAAGCTTCACACACATGATCCTTCTCAAACTTGAGTTCGGGTAAGCCAATAACAAGATCATTTGAAATCAATTTGTTCAAGTGATGCATATGAATGTGTGCAATTCTTCTGTGCCAAAGCCATGATTCTTCATGATTGGACAAGAGACAACCAATATATGTAGAATTTGAAATATCAAGTAGATAGAAATTATTAATCCTCTTACCAACCAGCAACACTTCCTTTGAGTTTGGAAGATGAATCTTGTCCCGACCAGTCCTTGGTCATCGACTCAGAGACTAACCTCAGACATCGCGCACCGGTGCTTAGTAATGGAAGGGGGCCACGTGAGGTGGGACCCAGACTCACCAACCAGAGAATTGGTTAGCCTTTGACATTTGTATCCTAGACCCCGATGTTGGAGATCGATATCGAACCTCACTAGTAGAGGGAGAAGATCGAACATCGGTCGTCAAGACAATGTAGAGGGCCACGTAAGGTGGGCCCTAGAGTTTTGCTAAGATAACAGTTAAAGACAAGAGATATGTGGGAAGCCTAAGTCACGAGGGATCCATACACGTGGTGTGTATGACGCATGAAGGCGCAACACGTGTGGATAATCCTAGGAGGCACTAAAGCCCATTAGGGTTAGGGTTTCCAAGAAAGCTGCATGCATGGCACGTGAATACTTAGGGCACCCACGAGGCAGATGGTGCTAGAGATTAGGTGCACAAGTTGGTACCCAAGCGGCCACTCTATCATTCGTTGCACTCCAGTTAAGGGAGGTTCATGAGCCAAATACGCTAAGATTCTATGAATAGCGGGGCAAGGACATTCTCCAAGGAACCCTAGTTTCAGCCTATATAAAGGGTGCCACAACCCTAGCAAGGTACACAGTTTCTAAGACTTAAGCTAATATACACACTTGGTGTTTCTTTGCCCTAATACTGACTTGAGCATCGGAGTGCAAACGGCCGCTAGGGCGCCCCTTTGTCTTTGCAGGTGAGAGGTTTCTTGATCAAGAAGGCACGATTCTCAGGCAAGATCGAAGGGCCAAAGCTGCTGTTAGAGCCAACCGGTGAAGGAAGTCAACCAGCAAGAACATTTGGCGCCCACCGTGGGGCCCGTTAAATCAAGGTCCCACTCGCAATCACGTTAGGAGTCTTTACCAGCAATATGAGGAGTACGAGTCAAGGCACCGCTGGATCCGTAGGACCCGTGCCCCCAGGAGGGGACAATGTTACCACGCAGCAAATCTTGGATATGATGCGTACCCTCCAAGCAGAAGTAGCGGCATCACGAGCGGACAACGCAGAGCCAATGAAGAACTGCGTAGGGACCTGCAACAGGTAGGGAAATGCGCAGCGGACGAATGTGCGCCATGAGTACCACTTAGGGCACATCCCATGTCGTTCTCACGAGCGATCATGAATACGATGTTACCAACAACGTCTCTACGCCTGAAAGTCTCCTTCACCGGAGTAGAGGACCCAGAGGCTCACCTCATGGCGTTCCACACCCAAATGATGCTCACATGAGGGTCTGACCCTGTGTACTG
This sequence comes from Phaseolus vulgaris, assembly GCF_051622355.1. Lineage (NCBI taxonomy): Eukaryota > Viridiplantae > Streptophyta > Magnoliopsida > Fabales > Fabaceae > Phaseolus > Phaseolus vulgaris. The sequence continues at coordinate 20,410,552 of NC_143502.1, read as the reverse complement.
CAAGATGCTCATGAGCACGTTGTCAGGCACGGCGTTGGAATGGTTTGTTAGCCTTTGTGACGGGCACGTCACCACCTTTGACCAGTTTGCAACGCTGTTCAGGGAGCAGTACCTTATTAACAAGGCCCCCACCCGACTTTCTTATGATGTTTTTTATGTCAAACAATACTGGGGGAGTCTGTGAAGGACTACCTGAACAGGTTCGGAGACCAAGTGGTGAGGCTAAAACCCACTGATGAGGCCATGACAGTGCACGCCTTAGTTAAGGGAATGCTACCTGGGCCTTTCAGTGAATCATTGCTAAGGTTCTACCCGAAGACATTCACTGAGATAAGACGTAGGGAGTTAGCGCACATCACTGCAGATGATCGGGTGACGCAGAATTAAGGTCTCGTCGGTCCTGTCCGACCTTGAGCAGCTACATGGCCTCAGCCTACAGAGAAGAAGGGGGCGGGAAAACCCTATGAACGGGCCCAGGTCGGGACTCGCGCACGAAGGGACCCACCCCCAAAGCATAATTTCCCAGTAGAGCTCAAGGAGTTGATCGTTATTCCAAACATAGCGGCAAGACTGAAGGTACCGGCGAAAACTGATAGGAAGATGGGGCTCAACAAGAACGCTTGGTGCGAGTTCCACTAGGCGAACGACCACTACATACGTAATTGCTTGGCCTTGGCACACCAACTAGATGAGCTTGTGAAAAGTGGCTTCTTAAAGGATTATCTTCAAGAGTCGCAGGACGACCAGGACGACTAGGTGCCTATCCACGGGGAGGTAAACACCATCTCAGGAGGGTTCTCAAGGGGAGGATGCACTGCCTCCCAACGAAAGAAGTACACACGTGGCGTAATGGCGGTGGAGGTACTGCCGGTAGACCAATCCCCCGATGTCGACCTCGTCTTCACGAAGGCCGACCTCCAAGATGTCACACCCCATGACAATGACCCAATAGTAATTTCACTGGTCACAACGGGAAGGAAGGTACATCGCGTCCTCGTGGACCAAGGAAGTTCGGCCGACGTGATGTTCTTGACGTCCTTCAATCAGCTACGATTGTCCATGGACCAGTTAAGGCCCTACACCGGATGTTTGTATTATTTTGCAGGGGACCAGGTGGAGGTTCGTGGGGACATCGAGTTGAGGACGACGTTCATGGATGGCGCAACATTGTGCACCACCAACATCAGGTATCTTGTTGTTAATGCCCCTCAGCCTATAATATACTGTTAGGAAGGCCAGCTTTAAACAGGTTGGGATCAGTTGCCTCCACGAGGCATATGAAGATGAAGTTGCCCTCCCTTGAGGGTGCGGTGATCACCATCAAATCTGACCAAAAGGAGGCGAAGAGGTGCTACGAAAACAGCCTCAAAACAAACGAGGGGTGTTTCCTGCCACCACCAGACCCTCAAGAGAAGATGGAGTGACCCGTGTAGAGATCGCCTGGGAGAACCACCCAAACCCGCAGGAGGCGTGGTGGAGAGAGAGATCAGTGGAAAAACGTTCAAGCTTGGGCGATCCTAGAGTCAAGAGTCATAGGATCGAGTTGCTGAGGTCATAGCACGACACATTGATACATTCGTGTGGACCGCTGCTGACATGCCCGACATAGACCCTGACTTCCTGTGTCATCGTCTCACCATGGACCACAAGGTTCGACCTGTCCGCCAGAGGAGGCGAAAGTTCAACGAAGAAAAACGCCAGGTCGTACAAGAAGAGACGGAGAAGCTATTAAGGGTTGACCACATCAGGGAAATTCAATACCCCGAGTGGCTAGCCAATGTGGTACTAGTAAAGAAGGCCAGCGAAAAGTGGAAGATGTGTGTTGACTTCATGGACCTCAACAAGGCTTGTCCAAAGGGTTCTTACCCGCTGCCCAGTATTAATGCTTTGGTGGACAGCGCCTCCGGGTGCAGGTTACTCAGCTTCCTGGATGCATTTTCTGGTTACAACCAGATCATGATGCACCCCGGGGACGAGTGAAAGACAGCGTTCATGACGGAACTATCTTGCTATTGCTACAAGGTCATGCCCTTCGGGCTAAAGAACGTAGGGGCCACCTACCAGCGATTGATGGACAGGGTACTAGCCCCTATGTTGGGGCGGAATGTCCAAGCATACGTAGATGACATGGTGGTCATCTCCCAGCAGAAGGAGCAGCACGTAGCAGACCTGGAAGAGCTGTTCACCACGATAGTGAAGTACAGGTTGAAGCTCAACCTGGAGAAGTGCGTGTTCGGGGTTGAGGCAGGCAAGTTCTTGGGTTTCCTACTCACTGAACATGGGATAAAGGCAAATCCTGATAAGTGTGCCGCTATGATAGCCATGAGAAGCCCAATCTCGAAGAAAGAAGTGCAACAGTTGACAGGGCGCATGACTGCTATGTCCATATTTGTATCGGCAGGAGGAGACAAAGGGCACCCTTATTTCCAGTGCCTAAAGAGAAACAGCAGGTTCGTATGGACCCGGGAGTGCGAAGAGGCGTTTGTAAAGCTGAAGGAATACCTAGCCAGCCTGCTGGTGTTGTGCAAGCCAGAGTTAGGTACCCCACTCCGCCTATACTTCGCAGAGAAGGCGATCAGTTTGGTACTATTGCAGGAGCAAGACCAGATGCAGAGGTCAATCTACTTTGTCAGCAAGGTATTGCAGGGGCCATAGGTGAGATAACAGGCCTTAGAGAAAGCAACCCTGGCAGTAGTATTCTCAGCGAGAAGACTTCGCCACTACTTCCATAGCTTCACCATGATAGTAATGACAAACCTTCCGATTTGCAAGGTCCTGCAAAAGCCAGATGTGGAAGGCAGAATGGTGTGATGGGCGGTAGCACTGTCTGAGTTTGACGTACAGTATGAGCCTAGAGGGCCCATTAAAGGCCAAGTTTACGCAGACTTTGTGGTAGAACTCTACTCGGCGGCCACGCACCAAGAAGGAGCAGATTTCATATGGGTTCTTTCTGTAGATGGTTCCTCAAACCAGCAAGGTAGTGTGGCTGGTGTTATCTTGGAAGGACCAAATGGGTTGCTGATTGAGCAGGCCCTACGATTTGCTTTCAAGGCCAGTAAAAACCAAGCAGAGTGTGAGGCCTTGATCGTTGGAATGTTGTTAGCTAAGGAGATGGGTGCGAAGGGATTGTTGGCAAAGAGTGACTCTTTGCTAGTTACAGGCTAAGTCACGGGGGAGTACCAAGCTAAAGACCCTCAGATGGACGCATACCTGGAATATGTCCAGGTCCTGAAGGAGTCATTCGAGGTGTTCGAGTTAGTCCACGTACCCAGAGAACAAAATGCCCGAGCTGACTTGCTTGCAAAGCTCGCCAGTTCGGGCAAGGGGGGCAGGCAGAGGACGGTGATTCAGGAGACCCTGAAGACACCTCGAACTACCATGGACAACATGGCAGAAATTCAACAGATTAGCACATCAGGAGGGACAAGGAGGAGTAATCGGTTGTTACGCAAGAGACGATGAAAACACCCAGAATAAGCAGCTACCCAGTAAGTTAGGGAAATAACGTCGCAAGTTTACCAGGTCGAATAAGGAGAAACCTGGATGACGACTTACCAGCGCTACTTAGCCGATGAGGTACTCCCGCTAGAACCAGCAAAAGCTAAAAAAATCAAGAAAAATTTGAGTAAGTACACCCTGATCGATGGGAAGTTGTTTAGGCATGGACTCACCCATCATATACTGGTATGCATGGATGGTGAACAATGCACGCGCATCATGGCAGAGCTACACGAAGGGATATGCGGTAGCCATATTGGCAGCCGATCTCTCTCATCAAAGGCCATCCGTGCAGGGTATTACTGGTCAACCATGAGAGAAGATTGCACAAGGTATGCCTAATGGTGCAAGCAGTGCCAACAACATGCTGATTGGCACAAGGCGCCCCTAGAGGAGTTGAGATCGATCTACAGCCCATGGCCATTTCATATCTGGGGGATCGATATTCTAGGACCTTTCCCTTTGGCAGTACGGCAGATGAAGTACCTCGTGGTTGCCATAGAATATTTCACGAAGTGGATCGAGGCTGAGCCAGTGGCGCAGATCACAACCCATAAAATCCAGCACTTCGTGTGGAAAAACATAGTGTGCCGCTTCAGAATACCGAAGAGGCTGGTATTTGATAACGGTACCTAGTTTGCAAGCCAGCAATTAGGCTAGTTATGTACGGAGCTAGGAGTAAAACAGGTGTTGGCATCAGTAGAACACCCCCAGACGAACGGACATGTCGAGTCGACCAACCGAGTTCTGCTCAGAGGTCTAAAGAGGAGGCTAGACAAAGCGAAGGGTGTTAGAATATATGGCTTTAAACTAGAGGGGGGTGAATTGTTTAAAGAGGGTTTTCGAAAACTTTTAAGCCAAGAATGAAATTACTTCGAGAAACAAATGATAAGGAATTCAGTTTGCCAAAACACAAAGCAAAAACAACAGCACCAGAAAAACAATCGGTTGTTTCACAGAAACAATCGGTTGTTTATACCAGTTCACAAATATTGAAATTGAGTTTAAAGAGATTAAGGATAGAGAGAATGCACACAGATGTTTATACCGGTTCACTCTAAACCCAGAGCTACATCCAGTCTTCTCAGAAACCACTGAGGAATTCCACTAAGCAATCAAATCTATATCACTTACAACACAACCAAGAAAGTGACCTTGATCCCCTCAAGACACACACTTCTCTTGGCCAACACACCAACACTAAGAATGTTGATCTTGATCCCCTCAAGAACACACAACATTTCTCAGCAACCACACAAAGATTCTTGTTTAACAGATACAAGGATTACACTTGTTACATAAACAAATCTGAAATCAATACAAGCAGAAATCCTATCTCACACACTTTGATCAATCTCAATCTCTAAGCAATCTTAACTTCTCAAAATCTCAAAATCTGCATTGTTTTTTTTTAAACTCAAATCTGTTTTTCTGAATATATGAAAGATGTTGTTTGTTATCAAATCTTAACAAACTATTAATTGCATTTAAAGATTGGTCAAAGCATTAAAAACTGGAGCGTAAACAGTTAGAAAATCATTTAATGCTCAGTCAAAGCACAAAACAGTTTTTCTGTTATGGTACCAAAACAAACAATCGGTTGTTTCCTCGAATCAATCGGTTGTTTTGGTTTTAACAGCTCAACCATTTGAAAAACAGTTTTCAATCTTTTCTAAAAACACCTAAGTATAAAACAATCGGTTGTTTCGACAAAACAATCGGTTGTTTTTCACTTAGTTTGAAAAACACTTTTCTTTTAAAAAGATTGAGAATGCCTATGCTTTGGATTCAATCAAAGAGTGGATTACATACACAATCTACCCCAGATCCTATCTAAGACAACTCAGCAACAGCAAGCACAGCCTAGCCTTCAACATCCTTCAAAGGGTTTGGATTCTTCAAAGCTTGAACACTACTTGGTTCAACAAAGGGGACCTGGGCGGAAGAAGTTCCTAGAATCGTGTAGGCCTACCACACTACCCCTCAATCCACAACCAGGGAAACATCATTCAGCTTGGTATACGGTTTGGACGTTATGATCCCAGTGGAAATCCAGGAGAACTTACCGCGCTTCCAGAATTTCGTGGTCGGAGAGTTTAACGAAGAGAGAAAGGTGAACCTGGACCTACTGGATGAAGTGAGGGAGGAAGCAAGGATTAAGGCTGAAGTCTTGAAAAGGAGTGTTGAGTACAAGTACAACTCCAAGTTGAGACCTCGGTAGTTCCAGGTCGCCGACCTGGTGATGCGAAAGGCCCACCTGTACCAGTTGGAAAACAAGTTATCTCCCAAGTGGACTGGCCCTTTTAGAGTAATGGAGGCCCTCGGGAATGGAGCATACAGGCTCGAAAAGTTAGAGGGTGGCGCGATCCCTCGAACTTGGATCGCGACCAACCTGAAGTTTTATTTTAGTTAAAAACATTTTGCATTGTACATGTTTAAGGGGAGACTCTTTTTCCCTCAATAGGGTTTTTTAACGAGGTCACCCGAATAAAATTTCAGTTATTCAATTAAAAAATGTGCATTGCGGTAAATGAACCTCTCCCTTGAAGTGATACGCGAAGAGCAGAGGTAGTTTGGTTTCCCCAATAAGCCCCTCTCGTGTATGTTTACCAAGGCGAAGAATAGTATGGTTCAGCAGTTAAATGAACCTCTCCCTTGAAGTCATTAAGCCAAGAGTGGAAGTAGTATGGTCCCTCAGTGAACCTCCCTCTTGTATGAGTTCACCAAGGCCGAGAATAGTATGGTTCGGCAGTAAACAAAACCTCCCCCTTTAAGCAATGCGCCTAGGATGGGAATAGTATGGTTCAAGCATGAACCTCCCCCTTACGCAAGCTTACCAAGGTTGGGATTAATATGGTTCGAACGATTGAAGGCCTGCCCCTTGACTTTGTACAACAAGGATGAGATCAGCAAAAGCCGTTCGCTCGAGTTAGAAACACCAAGATGGGAGAAGTTTGGTTCCTTAGGGGGCCCCCTCTTGCATAATTACTCTAGGGTTGAACAGTATGGCTCACCAGTTAAGTCCACTCTTACCTTTGTGATGCAGGATCGAGATCGGGAGGACACACTTCTCCCTTGTTGGTAAGCCAAAGTCAAAGACAGTGTGATTCACTGGTATTGTTGGCAGGATATTCCCATCGATCCAAGGAGGGTAGGGGCGAGATCAACGAGCTACCCTATGTCGCGAAAAGAAGATCAAGAACAGCAAGAGGGTTTATCCCCAAACAAAGACCGAGTCAGTTAAGGGATTTGCGCGCACAAGACATATAAGGTCGAAATGTGCTACCTAAAGGGCAAACCTAGGTCAAAAGTGTTGTTAGTCGAAATCAGTACAAGCAAGGGCAGAGAAGTACAACGGTTAAAGCAATTAGTTAAATAGAAGTTAAATATTCATAGAGATATAGGAATGAAAGACAGGTTGTTCCTCATAAAGACGGAGTTACAGATATTACTCTCTCAGTACGAGTTGCCCATCAACAACGCACTTTGCCTCACCAAAGAGGGTAAGATCCACCTCAAGGTGCACGCAGGCAAACTGAGCAATGGCATCTTGAAACCCCTCACCATAGGCGTCAGCGACATCGTTTGTGAGCTCCTCCTCTCTCTTCCTGAAGGATTCAACCTTCTCAGCCAGCTCCCCCTCAACCTGCCCCAGCAGGACCTCGCGCTGAGTCCCTCTTTCCTCCAGCTTGGCCATCTTCTCTTTCATTTCCTCGACCAGCCCTTCCAGCTCGATTACGTTGGTACGAAGGGGCAAGATCTTTGCTTCTAGTTGGACCGCCTCTTGGCTCTTATCTTGAAGAGCTTTCTTGGCGTCCTTCTCAGTTTTGTGAAGGCTTGCCATCTCCACAAGCATCGCGATCACGCGGTTGGCGAAGGTCTTGGCGTTAAGGGACATTTCCTCCTCCAACTTCGCGCCTTAAGTTCCTCTGTCTCTTAGGCCCTGTTCAGCGCCAAGTCAGAGGCAATCAGGAAGTCCCCAAGGCCATTAACAATGCAATCGTGGGAGAGGTTGTTGCTCAAACTCTCCACCACCTCTTTGTCTTGAAAGCGAGTGAATAGTCGTTGGAGCAGCACGGGAAGCTGGGAGGTAGAGGACATATCTTGGCCCTCAGGAACACTCTCCCCTCCACCCTCATGAACAACAAGGTGCAGGGGGAAAGAGGCGCTTGGAGGGTGGTCTATGAAGGTTGGGGTCCCACTGGAGGCAGAGGCAGAAGGCACCACGGTCTCACCCACCCTTGGTCGTTTAAAGATGAGACTGGTGCACGTGTCTTTGTCATCAAACTCGACAGCCACCACCCCTCTTAGCTCAACACCGGCAGGGGCTGGATTAATGGGTTGGGGAGTAGGCGTAGCTGAGGTTGAGGGGGCTATGGGCGTTGAAGGGCCCGCCCCAACAGCAGCCGCCCTTCGCTAGGCCAGCAGGTCGGGCAACTTTTTCTTTTTGTCATTATTGAAGCCCATATCTACACTTAAACAACAAGTCAACACAGAAAATTACAAAGGCAAGTGGAATGCCAGCAAAAAACTGAAATGAAATAAGAGGAATGGGAGCAAGAAAATACCAATATACGTCTTAAGACCTTTTGGGCTAAACTCATGCTTAAGTAGCTCCAAAGTGCTGAATGGAGTAGGAAGTCCAGAGAGGAGCTCACATACCCCTCGCTCTTGATGGGCATGGTCCTCAAGACTTCGGGGCTTTTGAAGAATGGGTTTCTCTGTCCAATACAAGGGAAACCCATCGAGAAGGGCGGGGTCCCTCTGATTACTCCGGATTTTTGTGAAGTTCTTCTTGAACCCCTTGTATGACTGCTGGAAGAGCGTTAAGAGCACCCTCCCAGTCACCCCGTTGAAGCTTACCCACATCTTCTTCCCATGGTTTTTGACTTCGAAGAAGGAAAGGAAGGTGTCTACAAACGGTGTAAGACCGAGGCTATAGCAAAGAATGGCGAAAGCCCTCACGAATGCCCAATTGTTGGGATGAAGTTGGGTGAGGGAAACATTCACCTCGGTCAGAAGTGTGCGCTCGAAGGCAGTAAGGGGCAATCGAAACCCCAATCTTCGGAAGATGGTGGAGTAGATGAAGCAGAAGAGGCCTTCGGGGTCAGAAGCTTCATCAGAACATACTGTCTCACCCTCATGACAAGCCACTACCTGCACGAACTTATCGTGGTCTTTGCCAAAGACGCACGAAGGGTGGCAGGTTTACTTCTTCCTATAAGTCGCTATGCTCTCGAGGGATGTGAAGGTGGACGTTTCCTTTAGAAGATCCGCCGGTGCCCAACGATACAGGGACTTGTAGAATGAGGCAAGAGGAGAGGGAACTGGCGAAGAAGTTGGAACAGGGGATGAAGTTGAAGTGGATTTGGAGTCTGAAGGAGAAGCTGGTTCAGGAACTCGTTTGGTCATCTTGGATAGAAAAGCTAAAAAAGGAAAGGAAAAAGAGAAACTTTAGAGGAGGAGGAGGCGCAATTTGACGAAACCAGAGAATACCAGAAAACAGAGACTCGCGATATGAATAGTAGGAACAAATGCACAAAGAAATGCAGAAATCATAAACAGTCCCAGAGAGTTATAAGCATGTTACGGGCAATGAAATCATACATTGCAAAGCAATCAGTGAATAAAAATCATACCTTTAGAATATTGAGGTTCGAGGGTTTGAGTTTGGGAAGAATAAGAAGAGAGTGTTTTTTCACAGAATGCTAAGTGAAGGTTCGTGTAAGTAAAAGTGATGAAACAGTGGTGGGAGCGTAAGGGTTAAAGTGTTTGAATAGTACACGAAGAAGTTCGAGCGCCAACAAGTCCCAACCATCGATTTTTACATGTGTACGTTGATTAACGAAGAATGATGAGATGTCACTTCGGTGTACTGTTCACACTCGTTACCCAGTGTCACGTAGGTCGCCCAGTGCAATCACCAAGTCTCCTCACTAAAACAAGTTACAGTTCGAGACTGGGGGGCTTGTGTCCCGACCAGTCCTCGGTCATCGACTCAGAGACTGACCTCAGACATCGCGCACCAGTGCTTGGTAATGGAAGGGGGCCACGTGAGGTGGGACCCATACTCACTTACCAGAGAATTGGTTAGTCTTTGACATTTGTATCCTAGACCCCGATGTTGGAGATCGATATCGAACCTCACTAGTAGAGGGAGAAGATCGGACATCGGTCGTCAAGACAATGTAGAGGACCACGTAAGGTGGGCCCTAGAGTTTTGCTAAGATAAAAGTTAAAGAAAAGAGATATGTGGGAAGCCTAAGTCACGAGGGATCCATGCACGTGGTGTGTATGACGCATGAAGGCGTAGCACATGTGGATAATCCTAGGAGTCGCTAAGGCTCATTAGGGTTAGGGTTTCCAGGAAAGTTGCATGCATGGCACGTGAATACTTAGGGCACCCACGAAGTAGATGGCGCTAGAGATTAGGTGCACAAGTTGGTAGTAGAATGAGATTATCGCTTCCTCTGGCTGTTCATCTGAATCATATAACAAGAAGTTGAGGTAGCCGGCAGTATTCCTATTCAAACCAAGCGGCCACTCTGTCATTCGTTGCACTTTAGTTAAGGGAGGTTCATGTGCCAGATACGCTAAGATTCTATGAATAGCGGCGCAAAGACATTCTCCAAGGAACCCTAATCAAGGGTAACAACGCAAAGGTAAACCCTAGTTTCAGCCTATATAAAGGGTGTCACAACCCTAGCAAGGTACACAGTTTCTAAGACGGAAGCTAATATACACACTTGGCGTTTCTTTGCCTTAATACTGACTTCAGCGTCGGAGTGCAAACGGCCGCTAGGGCGCCCCTTTGTCTTTGCAGGTGAGAAGTTTCTTGATCAAGAAGGAACAGTTCTCAGGCAAGATGGAAGGGCCAAAGCTGTTATTAGAGCCAACCGGCGAAGGAAGTTAACCGGCAAGAACAAATCTCACAGGAATTAGTTTTGAATGTGACTAGATGATATCTGTTGTCACAAAGCTGACTTATGCTAAGAAGGTTGTGCTTAAGACCTTCCACATAGAAAACATCATGAATTAAAAAATTGTTTTCATTAACAATAGTACCTTTTCGAAGGATCTTTCCCTTGTTATTATCTCCATAGGTCACATGGCGTTCCTGCTTAAAAGTGATATTGACAAACTTTGATGCATCTCTAGTCATATGCTTGGAGCAACCACTGTCCAAGTACCATATGTGTTGGTTTTTTTTATCAAGAAATTCTGTAAAAATTTAAATCGGGTGGGAAGATTTTGTCCCCTAATAAATTTGGGTCCATGGATGTTAATTTGATTGTTAGTAACCTTAGGATTCTTGGGAACCCACTTTAGGATACCTTTAGGAATAAGAAAATTTTGAATTTTGCAAAACCTGACAAAGTGACCCTTTGTCATACAGTAGAAACAACAAACAACCGGTTGTTTCGACTTTTCAATCGGTTTATTTTCTGTAACGTTTGAAAAAGGTTTTAAACAACCACTGTTCTTGCTCTGTGGGTTGAAACCCAAACCAGATTTTCCAAAAACACAACTTTGAGATGCTAAAACATTCTCAAGGTTGGATTTACCTTTTGAAATTTTGTCTACAGTTTTCACAAGATACAAAACTTTCTTCTGAAAAGATTAATAGTTTTTGCAAGAACTAGATTCACACTTGCAAGAAGAATTTTGATAAATCATTTCTAAGTTTTCAAAATCATATTTTGAGTTGTTCAAATCTTCTTCCAAGACCTTGACTCTATTTTTCAAATCTTCCTCCTCTACCAAATGTGATAGTTATTATCAACTTATTGAGGCCTTTAAAGAGACTCATGAAGAAGCTTATAGATTAACCCTTTCAAACAATCGGTTGAAAAGTAAAAACATCTTTAGCTGAGGCACACTCATAAACTTTAAGAAATTCATTAGAATCAAGAGCAAAAACAATAATGTTTTTAGCAACACAGTCAACATGATCTTTTTCATTCTTAGAGAAAACAATATTAGTTTCAAGCAAGGATATGAAAGAACTGTTTGTAATGACATCCCAGATTTTTCAATCTATAGAGTCAACATAATTTTTCATTCTTATACACCACAGATGATAGTTCACACCACAGAATAGAGGTGGTCTATTTAAAGAAGCACATTCCCCAAAAGAAAACTTTCCAGCCATTAAAACAATTTTGAAAAAAAAAACAGAACTTCAATAATTTAAAAGAACCTAGCTCTGATACCAATTGTTAGAATTAATGGGCTAAACAAGAAGGGGGGGTGTGAATTATTTGACAAAAGATTTTTGCAAATGTGTCGTCCCGTCCCCGGGCGTTGACCACAATCAAAGTCAAAGTCAACGTATGGTGGGGCCCCTCAAGGGACCCAAGGAAGAAAGTCAACGAATTGACCGCTTGAGGCGTCGCCAGGGTGTAGGCGTCGCCAGGTGTGGGCGTCGCCAGGATAAGGCATCGCCAGATTAAGGCATCGCCAAGGGAAGGCGTCGCCAAGATAAGACATAGCCAAGGTGAGACGTCGACGGTGTTATCCCCGGATACCCATGGGTAGGAAAGACCATGGAGGAGGCGACACCGCTCGGGGGTCTCAGGTCCGACAGCTCAGAACAGTAACAAAAAGAAGAGAAAGGTGGCTTCAAGGCCATAGTTCTAGTACCAGTAGGGAGTAACCTGACTCGTGAAGTACCCACGTCACCTCAGGGAGACCCCCGGGATAGATACAACCCATGAGAGGGTCATCCCCAGGGGTGAACCAGGTGCATGGTGCGAGAGGAAGGTAGATACACTCCCAGGGCGAGTGACTAGAGGTTGGGACGCATGAGTTGGCACCCAGAAAGTCACCCCACGCGCCAGATGCACTTCGAGGAAAGATGACTCACACAATGGAATAACCCTAAGTTGGGTTACGGCGCTGTGAGGCCCTCTGCGTAGAACAACGATCAAGTCAGAAGAACACGTGGCAATAAGAACGTGTTCATCAATGTTTTAGTGGAAGTTTGCTAAGGTACGCGTTAATTTAGTTTACGTATCAAGTGTTTCAAGGCACATTTTTATACGCTTTCAATGCGCTTTAAATGCAGGAGGTGTATAAAAAGGGGCCTTGGGACATTTGAAAAAGAAGGAAAAGTTTTAACCTAATTCTCACAGTTACACAAAGTCACCAAAAAACCCTAGTTGTTTCACGGCGCACCCACTGTGCGCATAGACAATTAGGGCAACACAGCATTAGTTACTCAGTATTTTCGACCACCTTCAGAGCATCCAGTCACGGTGTTCGATACGGAGGTGCGTCACCTTTGATATTTCTCGCTAGCTGACTAGATCGTCAGAGTGCAAACGGCCGCGAGGGCACCCCTTTGTTCACTTCTTTTCAGGTACTCACAGACGGAGCAGAACGGAGGTGCCATAGCTCGTGAGGACAAGCCACACATAAAGACGACCCAGGTCAACCGACGGGAACAACAAAGATTAACTAAGAATGAAAATTTATCAACAATCACAGAAAGAGAAATCAGGGAAGCCAAAAACACAAAGTTGTTAAAACTATTTGCAGAAAAACAATCGGTTGAAATTCCATTTTAATCGGTTGTTTATAGCAGTAGAGACAAAAACCACATCCAACAGTATGTAATGAGTGTGTGAGAGAGAGAGATTACACAAACAATTTATATTGGTTCACTCAACACGTGAGCTACATCCAGTTGTCAAAAAACCACTGGGTATTCCACTAGCAATCAATCAACATATTACAAACACTCAACACCACAAAGAGGTGATCTTGACCGTACAATAACACTCACCCTCTTTGCTTTTCAAACAACCACTGTCAGAATAACCTTCTGACCTTAAATATTTACAAACTTACAAGTATATAAAGAAAAACAATTACAAGAATCAAAAGGAACAGATTACACCTAGTATTCAGGAAATCACAGAGCTCCTAAAATCAGTTCTTGAACAAATGCACAGCCTCTAGGCAATCTTGCAAAACTTTGAATCAAATCTCTTCTAAAAAACGTTTTCAATCTCACTTTCTGTGTGTTTTTTAATATAGAGGGTAATCATATTTATAGCTCTCAAATCTAGCCATTTTTTAGAACAGGTTTAACAGGTTTTTGAAAAGATGTTAAGAAATATGACTGTCAGTCAACCAAGTCAAAATTAGTTTTGAAAACCCTCAAACAAGCTGGGTGTAAAACAACCGACTAAACCGTGAAATCTACTGATTGTTTTTCACTTGGCTTAGAAAAACATTTTTCTCTTTCAAAATAGATTGCTTCAGCTTGTGCATAGGATTAAGAATGAATTTTACATAAATTCTAAACACCCTAAAACTAAGTTTCAATCAAAGCAGCACAGGAAACAAGCTTTCTTCACAGAGTTGGTTTCATCAAAGCTTCATTTTCTACAAGATGAAGATGACAATATATATACTGAAAACAAAGAAGATAAGAGAATGAAGATGAGAGGTAAGAGTGGCGCAAAAAGGAGAAAAAATAGAAATGATGAAGGGATAAGAAAGCTTAGGAAGAATGGAAGATGTCACGCCACTTGGAGTAGATGAACGCCAAGATGAGTGGTGCAAGAGCCGCCACTTGAGATATTACCCACCCAAGATAAGACCCAGAGCCGCCACTTGGTATATTATCCACCCAAGATAAGACCCATATAAAAGGAGTACTCAGACTCACAAATTCACTCAAACAGAGTTTCTTTACTTCAAATTTCAATGTGTCAATACATGAGGCAAGGCAACCTATTTATAGGAATGGGTGCCTTGGTGGGCAAGTTAGGCAAGGGTAAAAGGGGAATAAAGGGAGGGGTGACCAAGGGGTTGACCATGGCCAAAACCGCCCCTTTGGCTAGGTCTTCTAGAAGGTTGGGCAACCTTTCTAAACCTAGATGACTTGTGGAAAGACCAGAAGGAAGAACTTCTAATATTCTGGTTTATAGCTTGTTCTTCTTCTACTACTGCTTTCTCGATGTTCGGTGGGGCCCGACTTTGTATACTGAGATGACTGACCTTTTTGTGAAGTGCTTGATGTGTCTTTAGTCATCTGCTGGTTGTTGTGGTTTGTATCATGCCCTCTAGGTTGGAAAGAATTCGTCCTCGAATTTAGAACTCATGCAAATAACATAGTTAGTTTGTTCCCAGAGAAGATATTTCTAAGTTTAGGATGTGAAACAAACTTATGTTCATGAAGCTTGGGGAGTTCACATGGGCAAATTCTAGATACATGCCATGTTTGTAGAGAATGTTTAGGGAAGAGATGATTTTCTTGTGAAAATCCTCTCAGAAGGGGAGAACTTTTAGGAGATTTTTTAAGATCACACCTAAACTTCTTTATCAAAGATGTCAATAATTTATAATTATTTGGGAAATAAAAAGAGAAGGAAGAAGTATACCTAGGAGGCGCAGTTATTTTCGTACAAGTTAACAAGATGAGACCCTTGTTCTTGCTGATTGACCTGGTCACCGGTTGACTCTGGGAACTGGTTGTAACTCTGTCTGCCTCTGCTGGATTTTGCTCTTTCCCTGGGATGTTGGAACGCGACTCCCTTTGAAACAGAGGGGCCCTACCTGTGATGGCACTCCGACAATCAAGTTAGTACTGGGCTAAGAAACAATGTGTAAGTAAGCAAGTAGTTTCAGTCTTAGAAACGTTGTACCTTTACCGGGGATCTCAATCCCTTTTATAGACCACTTTTAGGTTACTTCTCGTAACAACCCTTCTCTCACGAGAATCTTATCTCGAATGAAAGTAGGTTTGATGGGAGGACAGTATGTTACAATGTGCACATTCCTCGTACAACAACCACACAAATCTTCCTCCTTGGAGTGCATAATCTTAACAGCATGGCCGCCAGGGTACCAACTCATGTACCAGCAACATGCGGCCATCTGTTTACTGTAGGCGTACTAGCCTTCATGTATCATGCATGCAGCTTATCCCCAAAAACCCTAGCGCTCTTGGGCTTAGGCGTCTTTAGGGAATATTTACTTGTGCTAGACCCGAATGTACTATACACACCACATGCACTCTTTCGCTGATCAGGCCTTATATATATGAATGAACCTCAACTCACGCATTCTTGGGGCCCACTTACGTGGCCCATTAACTCGACCAGAGCACCGAGCTGACCTGCTTAACCCAGGAGCCGATGTCCGATCACCCGAGCGTTGAGCCCAGCGCTCTGGTCCAGTACACAAGCCCCCGGGCTCGAGCTGAAACTTGTTTCAGTGAAGAGGCTAATTGCTCGCCCATGGCGACCTACATGTCTTATGAGTGAAGCGATGCACACAGTGTTTTAAGGTGACGTCTCACCATACTCCCTCACAAGCGCACACGTGGCCATCATCAACGGTTGGGAAGCGTTGCCGCTTGCACTTCCCCTATACGTTAACCCTTCGAAATGTTTCGCTCCCTTCACTATTCCATTCCCCTTCACGCTTCTCTTTCGAATACTCTGTTCTCTTTCTTCCTCAAACCAACCTCCTCGCCTGACTTCATAGATCGCCTAAAGATGGGTCTTTTATCTTGTAACTGCTTTTAACTTGCCACATTATTCAAATGCTTTTAATCTACTCATAACTGCGTTGAGACTGTTTACATTTCTTGAGATTTATGATTGCAAATGCTTCTGCTTTTCACTTCATTGTGCCTTTCTTCAAAAACGCATGTACTTCCTTATCTGAGTATTGTATTCATTTGTTTGCTTTCTTTGCTTTCTAGATTTTCTATATGATGGATTATAAAACCCTATATCCCTGAGCTCCTAGTAATCTTTTAGAAGAAACCTCGGAGTTCACCACTCATGCGAAGACAGTGTTGTATAGGAAAAATGAACATCCCAAAAAGAAATGTCTCTTTGGTAGGGAGGATGATAAGTTTGTTAAGGTAGTGCCTTGTAGGGAAGATGAACTCGTCTGTTGCGATGAGGCATCGGACCCAGATGGCCCATTCTGTTTCTTCTACTCCATCGTATTCAAAAAGTTTCTTCTTCGCCTACCCTTATACAGTTTCGAAAGAGCCCTCCTCACCGAAATCAATATCGCCCATGCCCAGATACACCCAAATAGTTGGGCGTTTGTTCAGGGATTTTCTATCTTGTGCTACCACTTTGGCCATTTTCCATCAGTGGAAGTTTTCTTATACTTCTTTGAAACCAAACAACCAGGTCGGCAGTTGTGGGTGAGCTTCAACAGGGTTGCTGGGAGATTTTTGTTGACCCTCTTCCAGCAATCATACAAAGGCTTCAAGGAAAAAATTTCAAAATTCGCTGCAACGAGAACAATCCAACCCTCATGGATGAGTTCCCTCTATACTGGAGTGAGGAACCCGAATTCCAAAAACCCAAACGCCTTGAAGACCTGCCCCAATGAGAATGAGAGGTGTGCCTCTTCCTCTCCAACCTCAAGGTGGTGTTTGACACTGCCACCTTGATAAAGAATGAGTATAGCCCTACGAATCTAAAGGCATATATTGGTATCCCCCTTCCCTTTACTCCTGCTAGTAATATCTTGTATGTGTGCGTTTTCTGAATTCTTCTTTGCTTTTGTTCTCATGCAGACAGTATGTTGGATGTCCAAAAAAAGAAGAAACATGGCTGCTTTGGCCAAACAAAAGAAGGCCACCCAAAGCCCTTCTGCCAAGGACAAAAAACTGTAGGTAGTGGCTGAAACCGCCCCTTTTGGAGACGAAGAAACATGTTTTGGACTCGTCTTTAAAAGAAGACGAATGGATGCTACTGCAACGTCTGCCCATTCTGTCTCGGATGACCAAGCTCCCTCGTACAGAGACTTTCCACCCAGCCCTTCCCCTCCTCGTGATATTGCAATGCAGGAGGGCAGGGGAGAAAATGCCTCAAAGGAAGGTCAGTGGGATCCCTACTCAGACCCAACTTCCTCCCTTCAAAGAATGTTGTTTTCCTCTAAAGTT
The DNA here is from genome assembly GCF_051622355.1 of Phaseolus vulgaris. Lineage (NCBI taxonomy): Eukaryota > Viridiplantae > Streptophyta > Magnoliopsida > Fabales > Fabaceae > Phaseolus > Phaseolus vulgaris. The sequence goes on along the minus strand of NC_143502.1, from coordinate 20,393,127 downwards.
AAAGGAAGACTGGAAAACCTGGAGGAGGGTCCGTTGAGGGAGCACACTACACGGCAATTAGGGGAAACCCTAGTTGCAAACTGTCTTCTCCTTTCCAAGTTGTAGAAAACGAAGGAACTAGCCAAAGAGGAAGCCCTTCAAGCTGCAGAGCTCAAACGACAAGTCAGCGGACTCACGCTGGAGGTGGAGGAGCTTCGAAAAGTTCATCAAGAGACCAAGGCTCTTCTGTTTGGCAAGTCCCAAAAGGTCTTGGGGCTATATGCGAGGAACAATGATTTCCGCACTGAGGTGGAGAAGCTAAAGGAAGAGTTGGCTGGGAGGGACGAGAAGGTGGCCAGGCAGAAGGATGAGCCCTTGCAGAAAACCAAGGAAGACCTGATGAGTGATGTCGTTGACTCCTACACGATAAGCTTTGAGAATGTTGTTGCCCAAGCCACGTGTATCTTGTTGAAGATGGATGAAGCTTCTTCTCTACCAAGCCTTTGTGTGTGTTTGATGAAGACAATAGCTAGTTTGCTTTGAAGATTGTAATGTGTTTTTAGGTAATCTTGTATTTAGGTTAGTGTGAGTTTAAGGTTGCCATTTGCTACATGACATATCTTAGATGCCTAAACAAGGTGGTAAGATCAAGCACATGAAGTGATTAAATGTTTTCCAAAAGGCTTTTTAAAGTTTTCTCAAGAATCAGGTTACTACTGAGTAACTAAATTTAATCTGTTGTTTTAATAACAGCTTTTTAACTGTTTTTTGAAAAGTTATTACAAACTAATTTCTATATAAGAAAAGGCTTTTCTCACATGAAAGGGTGTTGCGCAATCATGGTTTTAACAGAGATTAAATGTTTTCTGTGTGAGAAGAAGGATTGGAATGAGTTTTTGAAAGGTTTTTCAAAAAGATCTTCAAGTGTGCTTGTTTTAAGAAAGCCTTGATCTTGGTGAAGGTGCTGGTGCGGTTCTGCTGCAATTGAGCTACTGGTTTTGAGTTCTTGCATCTTCTTTCAGGTGTTATCCTTCCTTATTCATTCTTGTAAAAGGTGTTAGTGTAAGTCACTCTTTGATAGGGTTTATTGGAGTGCAAGGTATGCTGAAATAGGGTTTTTCAGCTTTGGTTGTATTGTTCTTGTAGGGTTCAAGAACTGTTGCGTGTTGTAATTGATTGCAACTGGTTTTTAGTTAATTCCACCTTGGAGTGAGGTGAAACTGGATGTAGCTCATTATGAGTGAACCAGTATAAAGTGTGCTTGCATTATTCTTCTCATCCCTGCACTCGTTTATGATATTTTGGTTACTCTGTCAAGAAAGAAATATGTTCATTTAAAATTGAACCTATTATTTCTGGGCTTACTCAGACTGTTCTTCTTGATCTGGAAAAGTTCTTTAATCATAAACAAAGCCTTTTGAATCTGTGTATTGATTGGTTTAAGGACAGACAATTTCTTCATTAAATCTTTGTTAAAGATTCATTTTCTTTGAAGAATTGTGTTGAAAGAACTTGGTTGATCTTTTCATATAAATTGTGTTCTTCAAGCTGTTGGAAAATTAACTAATCTGGTTCTACAAAATTTCTCTGTTTGATCTCAATCCTAATCTGAACAAGTTCTGATTTTGTTAAAGTGTATTGAAAAATTAATTTGTTCCTTTTAAAATCAATTTGTTCTTTTTCTTCTGAAATATAGTAAACCAGTTTGTGTTTGTGAAAATTTTATAACTTCAATTCACCCCTCCCCTCTTGAGTTTAGACACTAATAGACCTAACAATTGGTATCAAGAGCTAGGACTTGTATTTTACTCAAGTTTGTGGTTTAAAATTCCTTTTGCTGAAGGTGCGTCTATTAATAGACCTCCTATGTTTGGTGGTGTGAATTATGCATTCTGGAAAATTAGAATGAAAATCTTCATGGAATCTATTGACATGGGAATTTGGGACGCAGTGGTCAATGGACCTTTTGTGCCTATGCATGTTATCAAAGAAGAAACAGTAAAGAAGCCTTGGTCTGATTGGAGTGAAAGTGAAAAGAAGAAGGCTCAGTTTAACTCCCTAGCCAAGAACATCATTACCTCTACATTGAATATGCATGAATTCTTTAGAGTATCTCAATGCAACTCGGCCAAGGAGATGTGGGAAGTACTAGAAGTAACCCATGAAGGCACGAATGATGTGAAATGAGCAAGGAAGCATTCACTCATTCAAGAATATGAACTTTTCAGGATGGAATCAGAAGAGAGCATTGCAGATGTGCAGAAACGGTTCACACATATTGTAAATCATCTCACTGGACTTGGTAAGGTCTTTGACAAGGAAAAGCTCAACATAAAGGTGCTGAAATGTCTTGACAGGAGCTGGCAGATTAAGGTAACAGCAATCTCTAAATCCAGAGATTTATCCAAGATGTTCATTGTTGCATTGTTTGGAAAATTGATGGAGCATGAGCTAGAACTCAAAAGATTGAAAGAATAAGAAAGAGTGGAGAAAAGAGCCAAAGGAATTGTTTTGAAGACTACCATAGAACATGATACAAGTGAGGAAGAGAAGAATTCTGAACATGATAGACATTGAGTCTGCTCACCAGAAAATTCAGCAAATTTCTCCAAAGGAAGAACCGAGACAGAACTCAACAAAGAAAAAGGTACTCAAAGTTCAATGACTCAAATTCTTCTAGTTATACTTGCTTTGGTTGTGGTAAACTAGGTAACATAAAGATTGATTGTCCAAACAATCAAAACAAAGAAAAACCAGCAAGCCAGAAGAGTGAAAGAGGCAAAGGAAAAAGAGCATATATTTCTTGGGAAGAAAATGAAGTTTCCTCAACAAGTGATTCCTCAACTAGAAGTGAAGAAGCAAATTTGTGCTTCATGGTGAATAAAGAAAGATCAATCTCTGATCGGTGAGTGACTTTTCCACTGTTTCTGAAAGTTATGATCAGTTGTTAATTGCCTTTAAAGGAACATGTTCTAGCCGGTTGACTCAGTCGTCGTTGACTTCAAAGGCAGATGGTGGCTTTTCCTATCTCCTTGTGGTTTCCGCTCTCTCTTTGGGTAGCTGAGAGTGGCTCCGTTGAAACAGAGGGGGCCCTACCTGTTGATTGCACTCCGACGATCAAGTCAGTATTGGGCTAAGAAACAATTGTTAGGATCGATGGCTAGAACAAGAGGGGTGAATTGTTTACAAAATATTTTCAAAAATACTTTGCTTAGAATGAAACTTTAACAATCAACTCAGAAAAACAATTCAGAAAGCCAATAAAATTACCAAACAGAAACAGATATCACAATTATAATCGGTTAAAATAACAATTTAACCGGTTGTTTGACAACGGAAAATATCAAACAGTTATGGAGAGAAGAGATAGAGAGATTTACACACAAGGTTTATACTGGTTCACTCTATCCCAGAGCTACATCCAGTCCTCAGTCAAACCACTGAGTATTTCACTATGTAACCAATCACAGATTACAAACACACAAGACAAAGAGGTGACTTTGAATCCCACAAAGCCTACTCACCCTTTTTGCACACAGCCAACACCTCAAGCCAGAATCACACTGATTGTACAGGATTTTACAACAGTTTTACACAAAGTAATATGAACAATTACAAGAAGCTAAACAAGGGTAGAAAACACCTGGAATCACAGTACACCAGAAACCCTGTTGATCAGTTCTTGAATCACAGCAAAGTTCAAAAGCAATCTTGCTAAAACTTGGTAAAACACCTTTTCACAAACAGTTGGTAATCTCTCAAATCAGAGTATCAAACTTTTTTGTTTTATCAACCTTTTCACGTTTGAAAGGAGACTAGTTTTATATTACTTAAGAAGCTATCGTTGAAGGCAAATTTCAACAACCAAATCTGTTAAAACAGGTTTTCAAAAAACTGTTATGAAAACTTACATTTAATCAGTTAAAATTGCGATTTAACCGGTTGAATGGTTTTGACAGTTATACAAGTGATTCAAAAAAACAGTTTCAAAACACCTTTGCCAGCTAAGTGACAAACAACCGATTATCTCGAAACTTTAATCGGTTGTTTTTTCCCTTTTGCATGGAAAAACACTTTAATCTTTACAACAAATTGAAATAAGCTTTACAAAAAATTACAAAGATTCTAAAACCCTATAACAAAACCTAAACCTAAAACATAACATAGCTTCAGGCTTCATGAGGATTTGATACATCAAAGCTTCCTATCTTCAACAATCTCCCCTTGTTTGATGGAAACAAATCCTTGGGATGCTTTTAGGAATGTTCATTGTTTAGAATCTGTTGAATCCTGCATTCACTGAACGAACATAGAATAATCTAGTCCAAAACAGATATGCACCATATATCAGATTTCAAATAAGCAAAGCTGCATAAGAACAATTAGTTATTTCGCAGAGATAACCGGTTAAAATTATGTAAACCAGAAAACACATTAGCTTGAAAAATTCCATAAATAAAGCAGTAGCACAGTCAATAATAACAATGTTCAAAAGCAGTAAACACAATTAAGAACATTACAACTTCCCAACAATACTTCTCCCCCTATTTGTCTCATCAAATAGACAAATGGTAGGATTAAAAACAACATAAGAAAAATATGTAAAAGATGTTAACCTAAAAAGAAGGGCTATCCTCCCTTTGAAATTGCAGTTCCGGAATCTGTCTCTGAACTTCTTCAATTTGTTCATCCAGAGTAGAGAACCTTTTTAAGTGATCCTTAGTGGTCTACCTTTCTTTCCTAGGAAACTACCTAATGCACTGAGCTTAGTTTTTCTCTTTGGGAACTGTGTTTAATACACTATTTTATCATGTCTAACCCTATTGATCACCATAGCGAAAGTGACTTTAGTTCCACTAAAAATCTTTGAAAAAATGGAAAAGGATTTACCGTCACTTTAGCTAAGGCAACTACAAAATGAGAATGGAAGATTGAGGAAAAACGTGAAAGAGATTATCATCTTGCAATTCTTAAAGAAGAGTTAAGACTGATAAAAGAAAAAAATGAAATTATAAAAGAAAAATTTATAAAAAGTCATTCCCCTAGGAGTTTTAGGTTCGGTGACTCCCATACTGAAGAAGAGAGTCCTAGAATTCATGACTATTATAAAGTCATACCTAGAAGATCTAAAAGAGAAATCCGCAAACCTAAAGCCAGAGTTGACTTACCTTACTTTCAAAGGAATGAAAATGTTGAAATCTACCTAGATTGGGAAATGAAGGTAGAAAACCTTTTTACCTATCACCAAGTTAATGAGGAAAGAAAACTACCATTGGCCACTTTTAAGCTTTCAAAGTTATGTTATGTACTGGTGGATTTTCCTAGAAAGAGACAAACACCTATATAATGATCTTAAAAGTGCTCTGAGTCGCTGTGATATTCCTTCCTATTATAACTGAGAGCTTATGGATAAGCTCCAAAAACTCCGTCAGAAAAATCTGAAAGTAGAAGAGTATAGACAAAAGAGGGAGTTATACATGCAGAGAGCAGGGATTAGGGAAGAAAATAATACCACCATATCTAGGTTCTTAAGAGGTCTCAATCTTGAGATAAGAGACAAAGTTGAACTTTTACCTTATAGAGATTTGAATGACTTGATCCAAATTATAGTAGCCAAGATGAAGCAACTAATGAGAGTGAAGAATCTATGAATAAAATAAGTGAGAAAATTTATCCTTGTGAGGGTGAATTGCTCATGATTCAGGTAATCTTAACAATCAGTCTAGTCGTGCAAGAATTGATGGCTTAAACAAGAGGGGGGTGAATTGTTCTATGAAATATTTTCGCAAAGACTTGATTTAGAATGAATCTTTATCAAACAATCTAGATAAGCACTTAAGGAAAGAAATCAAACAATCCAACAGAAACAAATATCAAAATTTTAATCAGTTAAAACAACGCTTTAATCGGTTGTTTATACCAGCAGCAGAATTATCAAACAGTTATAGAGAGTTTGAGAGAAAGAGAGATTTACACAATAGGTTTATATTGGTTCACTCAAACATGAGCTACATCCAATTCTCATAACAACTTCTGAGTTCCACTAGTAATCAAAACCAGATTACAACACACACACAAAGAGGTAACCTTGCAACCCACAAGATTCACTCACCCTCTTTGAAATATCAAACACCTCAAGACAGAACAACCTCTGTCTTTGCAGGATTTCAAACACACACAATAGATAAAGGAAGTACTATTACAAGTATCTAGACAAGGATAGAAAACACCTGAATTTGCACAATACAGGAAACTCCTATGATCAAAACTTGTTACCACAACAAAGCTTGAACAACAATCTTGCACTTTGAAAAACTCCTTTCAAAAATAAAATCTTTTTCTTTGATCTCAAATTTGTATCAATACTTGTTGTATTTGATTGTGTATTTTGTTTTGAAAGAATGCTATATTTATAGCACTTGAAATATAGTCGTTTAAGGCAGTTTTAATCAGCTGAATCAGTTCAAACTAGTTTTCAAAAATCTGTTATGAAAACACACATTTAACCGGTTGAAACCACGATTTAACCGGATGAATGAGTTAGGCAGTTGCATAATTAATTCAAAAAGCAGTTTCAAAAACCTTAAGTCAGTTAAGTGACAAACAACCGATTATCTCGATGATTCAACCGGTTGTTTTCCCTTTTCTTGGAAAAACACTTTGTTTCTTTTAAAACTGTTTGATCAAGCTTTGTGTAGGATTAAGAACTGATCTTAACAAAGATTCTAAACAATCTAATCTAAACCCAAACCAAAAAGCAGCACAGCTTCAGGTTTCATGTGGATTTGAAAACATCAAAGCTCCCATGTTCAACAAGTCATTCATCCACAAAGAGAGAATGTTTTTTCATACACGTTTCAAATTTTTTGATAATATTTGTTCTCTCATTATGGATAGCGGGTCGTGTTGTAATTGTTGCAGTACTAGATTGGTTGAAAAGTTAAACCTTCATGTCATTCCCCATTCTAAATCTTATAAACATTAGTGACTGACTGATGAAGAGTAATTGATAGTTAAACAACAAGTGAAGGTCAAGTTATATATAGGCAGCTATAAAGATAAAGTTTTATGTGATGTAGTGCCTCTGGAAGCTTGTCATGTTTTATTGGGACGACCATGGCAATTTGATAAGAAATTCATGCATAATGGTCGTACCAATGAGATTACCTTCACACATGAAAAAAATACATTTTTTATCCTTTAACACCTTCTCAGGTTTCGGATGATCAAATAAGATTAAAACAGAAAATAAATCATGAAAAATCTTCTAGGACAAAATGTTAGGTCTAAAGAGTCTAGTTATAAAAATCTTGAAAAGAAAATTATGTTCTCCTCTCTAATTAAATCTTGTGATGAGTTGCCAAAAATAATAGAAAATAAAGAGGAATGACAACCCAATAAAATAGAAAAACAAACAAAGAATAAACTTGTTTTTTTATACAACTGCAGAAACTAATTCATTTGAACTGTTTGATGACTCCAACAAATGGTTATTTGATCCTGGACGACGAGCATATTTTTCAAATAAGGAATAAGACTGTTGTTCGAGATCAACCCTGTAGATCTGAGGAAAAATCCCCTCAAGCGGGAGGTGATGATGGCAACTATAAAGCCACACACAACCACGTAATAATGTATAGTCTGTTTATGGACTTACTTTCAAATATGGGCCTAATTGGAATTTTGTTTATCTTTGTAGGCCCGATAAAGAGGACAACTCTGGGACAAAAGAATATACAAAGTACATCCAAGAAGACCTCTGATGAGGACCTAGGATAGAGGGCGCCTACTGACCAGGCCCAACCCATGACCTTAACACCCACCATACCTCAAAGGGTTACTAGGAGCAGAGCACACTTTGGGTGTTGAGAATCACTTGATGTCCCTATTTGTAATTTTAGTAGAGTAGGTGTCATTTAGTACAAATGGGGGGGTGTGCCTGGTTTTTAGCTCATGAAGCCTTGTAAGGGAGGAAGCTTAACCTAGCTTCTAGAATTCTAGGATGATGGTGTGGCATTGACCTTAGTCAATGACCTAGGTCGCACCACTTTTCCCTTTCCCTTCCTACCATCACTACTTTTTCTCCAAGACTCCTCCTCTTATAAATAGGAGACCTCCCTCATTGTATTTCCAAGTTGAATTGAATAGAAGAAAAGTTACTCTGCACAATTTGTGTGATGATTGGTGAGGCTTGTTCCTCTTAGTCTTTAGTCTTATCTTATGAGTTTTTTAGAGCTCTCAAGTGGCGACTTCCAACACTTATCTTGGAGTAAATTCATCCTGCAAGTGGTGTGCTCACTTTCTCAACTCCATTTCCATAAGCTTCCTTACTCTTTCATCTTTCCATTCCATTCTATTCATAAATATGTTCTTGTTTGGTTTCTTTATGTCTATTTGGATATTGTCATTTACTCTTGCTTTTCATGCTTAAATTTCGCACCTATTCTTGTCATCATTGTCACCTTATAATTGTCTTTTTCCTTTTTCCTTTGTGAAATGAACATTCACATCTACTTAACCACTTGGTTAAGTTAATGTCCAGTGGGGATTTTCCTTAGGTTTTTCACTCATAATTTCCTAAAAATCTCAATCCTAAAACTAAAGTGTCACCTAAATGAAAACTCTTCGAATCAACTCCCATCAACCTCCAAGTCATCAAAACATAAAGTAGAGCTTTGGTCAGAAGAACACAAGATGACTGAGTTTCGGCTGACTAGTCCACATTATTTTTGGGCTAAGCTTTGGCCTAAATAAATTGTATAAAGTTGTTTAGTATTTCATGGGCCATATATTGGGACTGGTAGCATAAAATAATTGGGCCAAGTAACATAGGTTTTTAGTCTTGTATTTGGGCCAATGGTAGAATAGGTCTAGTTTAAGTTAGAAGTGACTAGTGAGGGTTACAATTGGGCTTCTTTGAGTGCAATGTAACCCTAGAATGTCTAGGGTGTAATATAGGACGAAAATTACCTTGGCAAGGAGCACATGGACATCCTGAGTGACTCCCATTTCTCTTGTCGAATGTTGACTAGGGCTATGGAAGATAGATGATGCGATCAGCTTGTGGCGAACTGTGTCCCGAACTTGGACACCAAGGTCTCGAAGCAGTCGATGGAAGTTGGGGGAAGCCTCGTGAACCAGCTTAAAGCTCCTCCCTTCAGCGAGGTTGGAAACACTCAACACAGGACTACGATGTCTAAGGTATACAAACTCATGTGAATAGTGTATACATCCATATGCTCATCAGGGTGGTCGTTCCGTCGTAACGGTTTATGTTCATGCCCTTCCACATGAGTGGCAATTGTGCTCCCATCTGGTAGTCAGTGAATGGGTGTCTTCGGGATATATCCAACGTGTCGGACGTGGGAAACAATTTGTTCAAGTAGGACTCGCCCTCAACCTCCTGGGTATGAGTGGGCTTTGGCTCCTCGATAGTCTTAGTGTCGGTAGCATTCGTAAGGGACTTCCCTGTAGGATTGCTCGATCCGCTACCAGCTTTCTCTTCATCTCTTCATTTTCCTTCCGGAGAGAAAGAATCTCCTCCTCATTCTTCTTCTTCATCTCAATCATCTCCCTCTGCAGAGACATCAACAACGCCATTTGCTCAGCTTCCAACATCCTTTTGTTCACCATGCTTCTAGTTGATACCATTTGCTTTCTGTCTCCTTCAAATTCTCTCAATCCCATGGTGGCGCCAATTGTTCTTGAACGAGGTTGAAACCAAGAGAACTATTGTCTTCCTTATCGGTCGGTCAATCAGTCTACCTTTGCTCCTTTCCTCTAGAAATGGTCGCCCTGTCCTTCTAGTACTTCTCCACTCCTCATCTTCGAGAACTCCCCGCTTGAATGGTACCTACAAAAGGCATTCTGACGCTCAAGTGAGAATTCGATGTTCGGCACTGGGTGTTATTAGTACTGGATGATGATGTACCTGATTCTTGGAATTTATGCCTATGATTGTCATGGACCCTTTGTTATTGGGCCGGATTATAGATTTGGATCATGATTAAAAGTGTATTACCTAGTGTTTGATCAATGTTTAGTCTCGTTAATCCTCTATTTGAATGTAATGGTTTTGGTTGTGTCGGGTGTCGGACCTCCAGGGTGTTGTATGGATCCGACTGGTACATTATTTAAATTTTTTTTTCTCCATGATTCCATTAATGCATGATATACAAATATGCAAAAAAAAAGCGTTTTTTTTTCTATGAAACAATGTATTTTATTTTTTTCTAATTCATTTTAATATTTTTTTTTCGTTCATTTGTTCCATTTAATATTATTTTTTGAAAAAAAAATTATATAAAAAATTTAATGTGCGCGCTTTTAGTCAATACTCCATAATAATTTATCAAGAAAATAAAAGGTACATTAAAAATGTAAATAATTTTATTTATAATGAAATTTTAAAAATATAATATAAAAATTAAAATATTAATTACATTTTTCACACATATTAAAAGGAAGACATATGAATTGAGCACTATGCAACAAACTTTACATGCATGTTGTATTTATTTTAGGATTATTGAATTATCGATTTTTTTTAATCAATAATAAAGAATAAATAAACTAAATAAAAAATAGAGATGTTTGAATTCATATGTAAGAAAGTAAAAGGTATTTATGCTATTTAGTCCCAATAAAGAGTCATATTGAAGTTAATGGAGGGAGAGGGTCACTTAATTAGTAAATGCAGTCATGATTATTGAAAATAATCAGAATTGTGCCCATTTTGTGTGAAAAATTATAACACAATAATAATGCATACTAAACTTGCTACATTTGCAGAAGTTGCTATTTGTTTGTGATGTTGACCCAAATGAAGAAGTATGGGCAAATAAATTATGGGCTTGGAGTGGGTCACTCACCTTCTGGATCACCCAACTTTCTCGCATTCCCAAGGATGACGATAATAATTGTATTTTTCATTCTTTTAATTTGAATAATATGTGATTTTGGTCTCCCAATCTTTCCCCCCACATCGATCCAGTATTTTCAGTTTTAAAATAAGCACATTTAACCTTCTAATCTTCTTTTTCTTCAACTTTAAACCCTCAAATTGCTATTACGTACCATTTAAACATTTGGGAGTTTATGAAGGTTTCAGGATGTGAAATAATTTTAAAACACTTGAATTTTAGAGAGTGAAATTAAGATAGGATGAAAGGAAATTTTGAATTTTTTTTAGCTAAATTTATTGTTTAGCTCAATCAAAAAAGTTCATCCAGTTTGTGAAAATTTTAAATAAAAAAAATTCATTTAATTATTTCAAATAAGAGAGATGGAAAAAACATTTAAAATATTTTATAATTTTTTTAAAAATAAATAAATAAATTGTACCTATAAATACGACTTTAGAGTGAGAGGGTATCTCAAGAACACGACTTTAAGATGAATTTCAATCTAAAATGTACCATACGATTTACCCATTTTCATAAAACAAATATATAAATTTGTAATTTAAAAAAAAATACACTACAGTGCAAAAGCCTAATATTATTAAATATTATTTTATAGTTGCAGTATTATTCCTGTTTATTGTGTGTATAACTTGTAGTATTTTTTTATTGAATTACATTTTATAAAAAAAATAAAAATAATAATGACATATATGGTTGCAGTTTTTGCGCGCGGCTATGGTGTTGCTAAAAGAGGGTGGTAAGGTATGAAGAAAGAAAAGGTTTGATGAGAGATTGTAGTATTTAGAAAGAGGTTTTGGATTTAAATATAACCGAACCAGCCATTACATTCCCCATTCAATTCCCTTGTCCATTCAGATTTAACTGGTTCAACGAGCACACCCAAGTCAAACCAAACAAAGTCCCACACCACTGAACCATTGTTCTAGGTTTGATGATAAGACTTCAATCAAGGCATGTACACATCAACTTTTGATGTTAGCAAGTAGCAACTCATGCATGCTTGTTATAAACATCTATTCAACCTGGACTCTTTATTGTTCCTCTTTTTTGCCAAACATAAATATGGTAACTACTATTCATTATCATTGTTATTGATATTATTGAATATACAAAAAAGACACAGATCCTCCTGTTCTAGCTACTACTCATATAGGCTAGTGCTGCTGATGACCCAACACCAAATGTAACATGCTTTCTGGTCTCTACAAATTTAATTAGGAATGAGTGGCAGAGACGGCACCTCCTTGCACTTCTGGTAAGCCCTGCAATTTCGGCTGTGTAACCTAAGAAAATGTGACTCATCTATGGAATTCTGTTGAAGCATCTCATTGGCTCTGCTCTTTTGGTGAATCTGGGTTCGATGTACCAGGATCTTTTGATTGTCTACCCTTCACTCTTCAACCTTCCTCCCTTCCCCTTAACAAAATGTGCCTTTTCATTCACTAATATTCATCCTACCCTAAAGGAGTTAACTTCTCTATGTAACTGCATTCTCAACATATGAACAAATTTTCACTTAGAACACTCAAACTCACCAACCAACTCATACTAAATTTTGTTCCCAAACTCACAACTTTCAAAATAGACATACTTGGGAGGAAAGTCTCGCCCAAAATTAATTATTTCATACTCAAAAATAGTGAATGAATGAAGAATATATAAGAGACTTGATGTAATATCCAATAAGAAAATAAAATTTGCCACTCCTATTTTTATCTCACTTTTACAATCTCTTTTAATAATAAAATATTATATTCAATTAATAAAAAGAATAATAATATTGTTAAGTGGAAGTGTCAGTATATCGTTGTCCTATCGAGTATAAAACCTGATAAATTTGTAACTTTTCTTTTTATATATTATTTATTTTACTTATTTTCATCCAATATATGATTTTCACGTCCTTTTGAAAGTCAGGTGATCTACAAATTAATGGAGTTTACCTTAAAAAAATGTTAAATCAATAAAAAATTGTAGGTCTTTTCCTTATTTTGGAGTACGAGATTCTCAACTTTACATTTCAATTTCTCACGATATTAATTATTTTAAAGTCTAAATTTTACATGTAGTTTATTTTATTGTGAATTAACTAAATGTCAAATGTTAAATTTCAAATATTATAGTTATCTTGATATGGGTTGGTTAAATAATTAGTTTATATAACCTAATCAACCATTTTTAGTGATATTTTTTATTCATAATATTTATTTGAATTTAAGACCTTTCGTAAAAAAAGTTAAAAATTAATTCTACTTTATGTATATATTTTATGTTTTGATGTATCATAGACTCCATATGAACCTGTTCACTGACTTTGAGCAATTTTGTTGATCAAATGTAAATAGTGACACATATATAAAGGGCATCAATAATCTACATAAGTTGTAATAATAAATTTTATATTTTTTTATGAATTTCAAAGATTTACATATATATAAGTTATTGAATGACACATTATTTTTATTACAAACCTTTTAAATAAGACTATACAGGTATGGGCTTTGGCCCATAGGATAACGCTGTAAGTTTTTTCAAATTATTAGTTTTAGTTCTTCATTTTATAAAACCACTAGCAGGATTTAATTGAAAGTCACACTCCTTTTAGCACTTATATCAATTAATATTTTTAATTTAATATATTAATTAAGTCTTAATTAACTTGCTTTATGATATCACTTTTTTATCGCTCTATTTTACACATTCAAACATTTCGCAATATAAAAATTACTATGTTAATGGTATTTTTTATATATATCCACGACAAAAACTCAATATAGATGGATGTGAGACAAAATTAGAATTTAAAAGCAAGTTTTAAAATTATAAATTGTGTAACCTTTTTCAGAATCTTTATTATAAATATTATTGTTTGTTGACCTCGGTCAGACCTTGAAGTGACTTTATTTGTGGTATTGAATCGAGTTAAAGATGTTTTGTGACGAAAGGGACTCTACCTGTTGATCACACTCCGACTATCAAGTAAGTGAAAGCATTCAAACTATCAATCTGTATCAGTGTAGGGTTTAGAAAAGTTTACCTTTACCTGGGGTCTTAAACCCCTTTTATAGACATTCCTTCAACGATTTTCATCAACCAAAATATTATTTCAACAACAAGAATATTATCTCATCAATATGATTTCAACCGTAAGTACATTCTGTTAATGTTGACCTTTTATTTTTGGGTACAATGCCACATCATCCCTAACAACTTTTATTTAAAAAATATATATACACTTTAACTAATTCAGTTATTCCTTATGTTGTTTTTACTTTAATTTTTCTTTCCATATAGACTACCAAACATCTGGGCCGACCTCATAACGTGTCATTAGGTTCATACTTGCCCCAGGTCGAGCTGGGTATTTCTCACATAACCTGTCTAATCGAGCTTACTACACTTAAGTGCTTGGGCTGAAGATTTGAGCACGTCTGACCAATACAATAACATATTTTCTTTATGACTCTCTTTATATCATTAATTATATTAAAGGCCATAAATATATAGTGTTGCGGGTCCTTGGCCTAATACTCGCTTGTAACTTGCCCGGTTACGAGCAGTGAGTCACTTTTCACCAACAAGCATTGAGTTCCCAATTCCTTTGCCGACAACATTCCTACTATCGAGCCTCATACTCAGCTTGATTGTTGCTTGCCTTGAATGCAAACTTGAGGGTTTGTTCAATTAAGAGTCCATTTGGTCCTTCTATAATGACTCCAGTTTCAGTCCCTTGTTGGTTGAAGGACCCATCAACCGAAAGAACCCATTGGAAATCATTAGGATCGGGTTGGAGTCCTTGGATGAAAGCTCCACCATAAAGTCTACATATACCTGGCCTTTAATTGGCCCTCGTCGTTCGTACTGTATGTCGAACTCGGACAACTCAACCGCCGAACGGACCATCCAACCTACGATGTCGTTGGAGAACCTTACAAACGGACAGGTCGATCATTACAATCACAATGAAGCTTTGAAAATAATGACAAAGTCGCCGAGCTATGAACACCACAACTAGAGCAGCTTTCTTGATAGTTTGATACCGAACCTCTAGTCCTTGTTGCACCTTGCTTACGAAGTAGACTGGGTTTTGGATCTTCTCCTGATCCTGCAAAGTGACCAAGCTGATAACCCGATCTGTTATTGAAAAGTACAGACGAATAGGGTTCCCGAAAGCTTCTTCGCATTCACCAGTCCATGCAAAGCGGTTTTTTTCTTAAGACTCATAAATAAGGATACCCTTTATCTCCATTGGCTGACAAGAAACGAGATAGAGTAGCCATGTGCCCGTTTAGCTGTCGCACTTCCTTCACATTAGCCGGGCTTCTCATTTTTATAATCGCTGCACATTTGTCGAGGTTCACCTTTATACCTCTTTCGGTTAGCAGGAACCAAGAAATTTCCCTGCTTCAACTCGAAACACGCATTTATCAGGATTAAGCTTTAGATTGTACCTTACTATGGTGGCAAATAGCTCCTCTAGGTCGGCAATATGTTGGTCTTCCCTTTCCGACGTGACGACCATGTCATCCACATATGATTGAACGTTGCGTTCGACATTGGTGAAAGGATCCGGTCCATGAGTCTTTGATAGGTCCCTCCAGAGTTTTTCAGGCCAAAGGTGATGTGATTTTATATTAGGATTGTTCATTTAGGTGACACTTTAGATTTATGATTGAGATTGTTAGACAATTAATAGTGAAAACCTAAGAAAAATCCTCATTGGACATTAATTTAACCAAGTGGTTAAGTAGATGTGAAGGTTCCTTTCACTAAGGCAAAAGGAAAAGACAATTATAAAGTGAAGATGATGACAATTATAGGTGCGGAATTTAAACATGAAAAGCAATAATGGAAGCAATGACCGAATAGACTAAAAAAAAACAAAAGAAGAACATATTTATGAATTGAATGGAATGACAATGGAAGGAAAAGATGAAGGAAAATGAAGCTTATGAGAAATGGAGTTTGAGATGATGAGCATACCACTTGGATGATGAAACAACTCCAAGATAAGTGTTGGAAACCGCCACTTTAGAGCTCTCAAATTCTCATTAGATAAAACTAAAGACTAAGAGGAACAAGCCTCACTAGCATCTCACACAAAATGTGCAGAGTAACTTTTCTCTATTTCATTCAACTTGTCCATACAAAGAGGGAGACCTCCTATTTATAGAATGAGGAGCCTTGGAGAACAATTTGTGGGGGTAGGAAGGGAAAGACAAAAATGGTGCGGTTTAGGGTATTGACTTTAGTCAATGCCATACCATTATGCACATTCTAGAAGGTAAGGTTTCCTTCCTTCCCTAATGGACTTCTCATAGGCCCAATCCTATAAATTCACCTCCTATTTATGTTATATAAACCTACTCTATGGAAATTACAAAAAGGGAAACTAACTGATGCTCAACACCCAACGTCTGTGCTTTACTTCTAGTAATCCTCTGAGGTATGGTGGGTGTTGAGGTCATGGGTTGGGCTTGAGTAGTAGGTATCTCTCCTTGGTCCTCATCAAAAGGGAATGATCTTGTAGTAGTAACTGGCAACCTCAGCCCTCTCTCCTTCGGGTGCATACGAATCTAATTGTACCCCAAAAATACATCTAGAAAACTTAACAAACGCCATCCTGAGGTGCTGTCTATCAAGGAGTCTATGCTCGGTAGAGGGTAAGAATCCTTGGGACATGCCTTATTTAAATCGGTGAAGTCAATACACATCCTCAACTTCCCACTTGCTTGTTTCACCAGTACGACGTTCGCCAACCACTCAGGGTATTGGATTTCCCTTATGTGGCCAACAACAAAAAGTTTCTGAGTTTCTTCTTGGATGGCGAGGCATTTCTCTTTATTGAATTTCCTTCATCTCTAGACTACGGGCTTAACCTTTTCATCCATGGTAAGCTGGTGACACAAAAAAATTGGATCTATTCCAGGCATGTCCGCGGACAACCATGCGAAAGCATTCATATTCTTCGAGATGACGTCGACTATTCTATCCTCTAATTCTTTGGAAAGCGAGATGTTGAGCTTGAATTTCTTCCCTTTTATCTTTTTCTCTCGTACTTCTTCAGCAGGACCAAGTCACCTTTTGTCGCTGATGTCAGCCTCTGCTACCTATCCTGGCTCTCCGGGTTGGATAGTGACTGCGTAAGTTCCGATGCTATTTTTCAAACTACTTTCGTAACATTTTCGAGCCATCTTTTGGTCAGCTTTGATCGTGATTACCCTTCCTTTGATCGAGGGCAACTTCATCTTCATGTATGTGGTTGAGGCCACTGTGCCCAACCTATTAAAGGAAGGTCGACCCAGGAGCAGGTTGTATGCAAAAGATGCATTGGCGATGATGTACTTGGCAGTGACCGTCATGGCTGCACTTTCATCAGAGAAGGTCATTCTTAGCTCAACGTATCCTCGCACCTCCACTTGGTTGCCTGCAAAACCGACTAGGCAACCATCATATGGCCTTAACTAGTCAGGGGATATCTACAAATTGGTAAAGGTTCCCCAAAACATTACATCAGTTGAGCTCCCTTGATCAACTAGGACTTTGTGCACCTTTCGTCCCATAGTGATAACAGATATTACCATTGCGTCTTCATGGGGGAACACGTCCTCCAGGTTAGAATTTGTGAGAAAAAGGGAAAGCTCGGTAGATTGGTTGGGCCTTTTTGCATCTAGTGACATTACTGCTCAGGCATAACGTCTGCGTTTAGAGGCTGCACTTCCCCCTCCAGAGAATCCTCCCGCGATGGTGTTCAATTCTCCAAGGATTGGAGTTTCATGATTTTGCTATGAGGATGTGGTTTATGCTTTTGGCGCCTCTTGGACGACCTCGAGATATTTGTGCAAGAAACCCTCTTTGACTAAGTTTGCTAGCTGATAAGTTAGGGTGATGCATCACACCAAATATCCCTCCGTGATCCCAAAAACCGATCTTTCATTTTAGGAAACTTCAATCTATCCGCCACCCGAGGCATGCCTATGAATTCCTTGCAAGATACCCAAAATCTAGGCCTGATCTCCATCTCTTCCTTGGCCTTTGTCTTATGTTCATCCTTCTTGGCGACATATGGGACGTACCTTTGGTCCGTTCTTTTCTCGATGAACACTTCATTGCTCCTGGCAGAATGATCTCGGTTGTTTTCGTTGTACCTGGGTTGTTTCGACCGCAAGCTGCCATTTTTCCTTAGCACATCCTCTTCAGCCTCGATATGGGTTGTAGCTTGTTCACGCGTCTCTACCCGATTTCTGATTAATGAATCATTGAACGGGCTTGTTGTCATCCCTTATACGAAAGCAACGACCACCATCTCCTCATCCTGAGTTTGGAGTCTTACTGAGACTGCACAGAATCTATTCAAGTATTCCTTGAGTGACTCCCCTTCCCTCTGTTTGACATTGAAAAGATCATACAAACGTGGGGTGTTGACCTTATTTGACAAAAAATGTTCCTTCAACATTCTAGAGATCTAAGGGAAAGAGGTGATGTGTCCATCCAGGATCCCACAAAATCATTGCACAGTTGTTCTTGTGAACGTGCCCATGAACATCTTACTTTGGAATGCATCCGACCCCCCAGAGATGATCCTTTGAGCCCTGAATGCCTTTAAATGATTCTCAGGGTCCTCTACACCAGAGAAGAGAGTGATCTTGGGTGTGATATAATCGGGGCGGCATAGGCTCTTCCATGATTTTTTGAGAGAATGACTTTGGACCATTCCTTGATGACAGGTCTGGGGAACGTTCCCAGGTGGGACGTCAACCATGGCAGTGCATGTCCCTCTGTAGCTCCTCATTGGTCCTGTGCAACTCCTCATTAGCCTGTGCATGTTCTTCCATAGCTCTTCGGGAAGCTACAATCTCTGCCATAAGGCGTGTTTGGTTCAACTGTGTTTCCTCATGGAGGCGTTCTTGGTCTACCATAGCTTCTTCTCGAATCCGCTCTTGCTCACGTCCGTATTCCTCAATTTTCTCTTTGAGAGCTCTCATGGCCTCTATAATTTGTTGTAAGGTTGAGGCTTCGCCTCCTTCGGATCCTTGCGTTCCTTGTCTAATGATTTTCATCACGTCGAATTGCTTAGATGTAAATGCGGGTGGGGTCAAATTTTATCGCGCCCCACGATGGGCACCAAATGGTCTTGCCTACTGACCTCGTCCGGACTTGGAAGAGCTCCAGACTGAAGCGACTTTTCTTGGTATGTTGAACCGAGCTGTGACGAAGGGGGCTCCACCTGTTGATCACTCCGACGATCAAGTCAGTGAGAGCATTCAAACTATCGATTTGTATCAGTGTATGGTTCATAAAAACTTACCTTTACCTAGGGTCTTAAACCCCTTTTATAAACATTCCTTCAACAATTTTCATCAACCAGAATATTATTTCAACAACAAGAATATAATCTCAACAATATAATTTCAACAGAAAGTACATTATGTTAACGTGTACCTTTTATTTTCGGGTACAATGCCACATCATCCTAACAACTTTTATTTGCATTTATAAAATATATATACACTTTAACTAATTCAGTTATTCCTTTTGTTGTTTTTATTTTAATTTTCCTTTCCATATAGAGTACCAAACATATGGACCGACCTCATAACGTGTCATTGGACCCATACCTGCCACCGATCGATCTGGGTATTTCTCACATAACCTATCTAACTGAGCTTATTACACTTAAGTGTTTGAACCGAAGATTCACGTCCGACCAGTACAATAACATATTTTCTTTATGACTCTCTTTATATCATTAATTATATTAAAGGCCCATAAATATATAAATGTGCACACGTATATTTCTATAATTAAATTATCACTACACAAATAAATTTTTTAAAATTAAACCTACCACAGCCAGAAAAAGAGCTTTCAATATAATTATAACTTTACCCTTAACATTATAGTAAATTAATAAAAACAATATTATTAAAAATTTATTGTATTTAATTTAAAAAATATTTTAAAAAAATTATACCCTTGATATAATATATGTATATATTATAATAATACAATATACTATTTATAATACACTTACTTATATATTATTTATGCTATTGTAATTATATACTAATTTTTTTAATAAAATCTTGATAAAAAATATCTTTTTAAAATATACAATTTTAAGAATATAAATTATTCTTCCAACTATTTTACGACAAAAAAATAAACTTAATTGGAGTTAAAAAGTAATAACAGTTAACAATGTTTTGTATATCTATCTACACCAATATTGTGGTAATTTTAATTAAATGTAATATGATTTAAAAGTTTAAAACTTAATTCGACGTACAAAACTTACCAGCTTTTCATACATTTATATCACTTAATATAAAAAATTCTACGATGAAAATTTTTATAATCTCCATGATTTTTTCATAAATATATTGATATGCCTAATTTAAAATATAAATGAAACAGATATTATATATTTATTCTCTATATACGCACATCCATATAGACATAGATTTATTTTTCAGACATTTTTTATTTAGAGGTTATATAAGTTTATTCTTTTTTATTTTTCATTTATCTAACAATAATTTTGTTTAAAATGTTTTTATAATATATATATATATATATATATATATATATATATATATATATATATATACCGTTTCATATAATCAATAAAGTATTTTCTGTTATAAACATCGAGATATCGAATAAAGTTTTGACGAATAAGAACAAAGTTCAACAATATATGAAATTTTTTTACTGTTAATATATTTATCCACATCTAACTTCAATATCATTTGTTTTAATTAAGTTTATTATAATGAATTAGTATTAATTATGAGAGATTAATAGAAATATATGTATAAATAACTTCCAGAAATAATATATCTAAACAAATGAATTTAGATTTCATTATTAAAGATTGTAATAGCCTAATAGGTACAAACTATATTTAAAATATGTAAAATGAGTAATTATGATTCAATTTTCCAAATCCATTTCTCTACCCAAATTTTGTATAGCTCTTTGTTAATATAAGTCTTTTCATTTTCTTTACCCATTAGTTCATCAATATCTCCGTAATAACTTAAAAAAAATGAAACTCTTAATTATCTATCACATTAATCGAGCCAAATTCATTATAAATATAAAAACTATTAATATTTAGTGGTTATAGCATGTAAGTTACTACATCTATATACATGATATTTTTAAACATATGCAACTTTTTAGTTTGTATTTATATAATTTTTATTAGTTAGTCATAATAAATCAATTACAATGTCCATTCATATTTATTTCTATTATGTAACACAAATTAATGATTACAATTTTATTCCATTATATTATATGTAAACTATTTTGAAAAGATAATCCCTACATCCCATGTGTTACCATGCTAGTTGTTCAATATTAATCAAGTTTGTTGTTGAAATAGAGCTATAAGTATTTAAACTTTTAGTTAATGAAGTTATTGTAAAAAATATTTTTACATGTCATAGTTTAATTTGAAAAGTGTGTAATGAAAATATAAGGAATTAATTAAAGTTAACTGAAGCAAGTTATTCTCCGATATACATTTAAATTATTTTATAAAGAATTTTCCTCGAAAACTAAGAATATTACAACTTAATATGTTAAACTTTGATGGTCAAAATATTGAATAAACTCAATTATTAGGGTGATGATTTCATAAACAATCTATTTTAAGTGAGTTTTGTGCACAACTGATTGGTGAAAAGATAATTCCAAAACCAGAACTCTAAACTTTAAGCCATATCCCAAGTCTCAAAACATGTACCCTACTCTGGATTCCATTTGCTGATATAACCTAATCAAGATTTCCTAATTTTATCATAACATAGATCCTTTCATATTTATACATGTTTAAATATGATATTATAGGTGTATTAATTTATCTAATACTATATAATATACATGAAGAAAAGTGTGGTGATCATATATATTAAATTTTGACATGAGATCATCCTTATTTAAGCTGGATTGACTGAGAAGTCCTCGAGCCTATTTATGACTCAAGGCTCATTAACTCCTCCCTCTTATGTTCTTTTTTTATATACAATTCTGATTTGTTTGGTAAAAACTCTTGCCTATGATGTTTCTTCTATCTGTGCAGAGAGAGAGAGAAAGAGAGAGAGATGTGAGAGTTAATAAGGTTGGATCTTTACCGAGAACAAAATATGAATATGTCATGTTAACTTGACCAGTGACAGAAATATGGCATAAAGGTGTGTAACCCTGGCAGGCCGAGGTTCCAAATTTAGCAAGTAGTGACCAAACACACAGGACTTTTCAGGGGTACCCTCCAATGGGATTCCCTCTCTTCGGTTTAGAAAATTGATGCTCTTTTTTCTTTCTACCTATAACCTCTTTCTAATTTCTACCACACTCTCTCATGTACTCAAATACCCTCCTCCCAACCCTCTTCTTCATCATTCTCCTCTATGAGGTTATTACTCTCTAGTTCACAACACAACTTTTGAGAGACCCTTTTGAGCCTTTTAGATCTGTCTTTTTAAGATTTGTTGCTATGATTTGAGTAGGACAGTTTAGTTTCTTTTTCAGATATACAGCATTGCAATCTGGCTTAGGAATCATAAAAGGGAGGTAGCTATAGCTAGGCCAATGAAGAGGAGCAGTTTGATGAAAGACTACACTCACAGTTGTGCCAGCAAGAACCCAACAAAAGACTTCACCCATGTTGCCAACTGCTACAACAAGCAGAACCAGATGGCTAAAGATTTATGGGAGTGCAGCAGCAACTCTCACAGCAATGCAGATCAGGACTATGTGAATGGCTTCCCATGGCCTCCAAGATCATACACTTGTAGTTTCTGCAGGAAGGAGTTCAAGTCTGCTCAGGCACTTGGTGGACATATGAATGTTCATAGGAGGGATAGAGCAAGGTTGAGGCAGTCACCCCCTGCTGAAGGTCAAGGCCATATGTTCAACCTTAACCTTGACCCTACTACAACAAACCCTAACAACTCAACCTCATCTTGGTCCTTATTACCATCATCTTCATCTTCACCGACTCACAAACCTGTCACTTGCACATTACCCTTGTTTGTTTCTCCCACTCCTTCTTCACCTTCTTCTGAGTTGAAGAGATGGGTTGTTGTGGATGGCATTTTGTTGAACCCTTTGACCACAAAGGCTCCAGAGCACTCTAAGTCAAAGATTCCAGAATCTTTATCAGGCGGGGTTGTAGAATACGATCATGTTTTTGCAAGAGAAGATGGGTGCAAAGTGTTGAAGAAAGGAGAGATTCTGAGGATGGACTTGGAGATAGGTTTGCCTAGAAGTTATGATTTAGATCTGGAGCTTCGTTTGGGTACTACTTACTCTTAGGTCACACAGACACGGATAGGTATGAAGAAATCAGCATATGTAGTAACTAGTTATCATATTTCTCTATGTTAATTTACTTGTTAAGGTTGGCATGCAGCGAGAACATTGGATGATTATTATTAATTTTAAGTAGGGTCATATCAAATGGAAATGTATCTATACTCGCCATCTTCAACATAATAGCTAGCTAGATTCTATACGTCTATGAAGGCTTTCACTTCCATTATTTAATAGTTACTGGTAAAAAGCTTAATCTTAACTTAATTTAGCCTCTTGTTTTATGCTAGCTTTTGCCAATTGTCAATAAGAGATGATAATGTTTTGGACGTGCATGAATTAATATATCTCTCACATGTTAATGGTATCCTAAAGACTGATCTCACCCACTCTTGGATTTTGATCTGTATAGTTGAATCAAGTTGGAAACTTATAACATACCACGTGAACAAAACTTTTACTCCAACATTTAGTTACTGACGTATAATAATATAATGCTAGTTTTGAGCAGATCTTCAACGAAGCTAACAGACATTAAACAGGAAATTGAAACTGTGTCTTACAATTAGGCATCATGAGGCACTTTGTAGTAAAGTATTTATGTAAAATATTTACTCTGACATTGGGGCATGACATTATTGATTCAATTTCCAACACAAGCCTCATTATGTGACTGCACAAACAATGTCCTATTTGGGGCCACTACATTTTAAAGTTAAGTTGTTCCAACTCGCATGGCAATGAATGAGTTTGCATAACATAGTTTTTTCATTTGTTTGACTAGCCTCTTCACCATATTGGGCACTTGGAAAACGATGTGAGAAATTTAGAACAATCACCAAACTTACCAATGATACCATATGTTTGTTATTGCTGATTTAAGCCCCCAACGACACTTTGCACGGTGACATAATGCATAATTACTGTTCAGAAGATAGTTGCTTTATTTAATGTTTATCTGGTTTTGTTTTTGTAATTGTAAGCCATTGTAAGATGCAAGAGGCAGCTAAAGAGAACAAACAACTTTTAGAACAGGAAAAATAAAAGCAATATGCAAAAGAAAGAAATGTTGTAAATTGAAAAGGCAGAAGGAAACAAAAAGCTGCAAGTTATGACCAGTAATATCTACCTTCAGAACAATATCTCACAGAGAGCCAAACAGAGATGTCATTTCATTAAAAATGTTGCATGGTTTTGGTACCCCAATTTGATGGCATCCAGTACTCTTTCTATAGAAACACAAACGTGACCATGTGAGCTTCCAATCTTCACTTCTCATTGGATATTCTCCCAATATTGACGAGGACAATTCCTTTTACAACTTTTACCCTTCATTACAGAAAATTATGTCACACCAATAATCAAATCAAAATAAGCTATATATGGATCAATTTTTCCATAATTAAACATTTACAAGGTAAGTAAATAACAGCTAAGTTCATTAATATTAACTTTTATTCTTCTTTCAAATATAAAACTAACTGATTATATATATATATATATATATATATATATATATATATATAAAACAAATCATATTTATATTCTGTACTAAATAGAGATATTTAATTCAGACTAAATATAGTAATATCTTAACTCATTACTGGCATTTCATTTGTGTATACTAACTTTAAACATCAAATAGTTTATAGAAGTTAACTTGGAATGCTCAGTAACCATAGTAATTTTATACACTTTGTTTTTTGCAAATTAAAGAAACATTATTTCCTCCAACACAAGGTTTAAGCTTACTTATATTTCTTTTTCAGTAAAATTAGTGCAGTGATTGCAGAATGTTGTGGATAATGTTTAACCTTTCACATAGATAGATGTGAAACTGAGAAATCATCAACTGAGATACATTAGTAATGACAAAATGTCAGATTTGTAGATAAAATTTTGATTCAAATTTGAATAGCTGGTGACAAGAAAGGGGGTTATGGGACTGGACTAATCAGGTGATAGGAGTGTTTGTGAAGATGTTAGTGTCCTTGATTGAATCTGATCAATCTGGAAAATGGTGAGGGGTCTCATAATACTCTGAACTCATCAAGACACAATACCATTCCATTTAAGGAAAACCATCATACCCATTTGACACCCAGACATTGTCGGGAACATATAAACCTTAAGATTTGGAAAAAAACACCCTTCTCAAGAACCCACTAGGGCACTTATTTATGGAAAAAAAAAATTTGAAATGGTAAACCATGTTAATTCACACATGAATTGATTGCTTACGTTCTATCATCTCCATGACTCCATCCCATGTCACTTTTTTTTTCTTTCTATTTTGTCCTTTTCCTTTCACTATATATTTAAGTCACATATTCTTGCTTGATAATTATGATTTAGTTAAAATATATTTTTACGTGTCTTTATTAGGGTAAACTGATTTTGATCAATTTATTATCCCAAAGTGTTAATTTCAT
Source organism: Phaseolus vulgaris (assembly GCF_051622355.1). NCBI lineage: Eukaryota > Viridiplantae > Streptophyta > Magnoliopsida > Fabales > Fabaceae > Phaseolus > Phaseolus vulgaris. The sequence continues at coordinate 20,367,467 of NC_143502.1, read as the reverse complement.
AGGCTGATATAACAAATGTTAAATGATATGACATTCTTATAATTTGTCATGTATGTTTTATCAAGTTGATCAAGTTAAAAGATATATATGTTTTAAAAATCAGAAGAAAACATTTTTAATAAAGAATTAAACTGAAAAATAAGATGAATATTGAAAATGTATCTTGATTTTATGAATACTAGAGGTGATGGATGGGATCAATCTTCTGCCATATTCGTTATCTGTATATGTGGAGATTGAGATTGAAAAATGTGCTAAATTAACAAAACATGGTAACCGTATATACATAATAAAAAGCTGAAAGAATCAATTCTCTGTGGGAAGAAGGTTGAGGAAGCAAAAATATAGGCCAATGCAGATGCATCAATCAAGACCCTATCTACCTGATGCCTCTTACATACAGGGCCCAGATTTTTTTTAACAACAGTCCACTAAGCTGTAAGTAAGTACTGTGAGATAATAATAAGAGAAAAAAAAGAAATTAATTTTGTAAGATGAAATAAATTTATAAGTTACTTTATGAACGTTACATTATTTTTTCTAAATATGATTTTCTTTTTTTTATAAATAAGTTCTGGAAATTAACATAATTATTGATGCAAAATCTTGTTAAAAACTTGAAAAGATGCTATTATAAGTGGATAATAAATCTTTAAATAACCATTCAATTTGGTTCTTAAAAAATTACGGTGATAAGTTGTGGGTATGTCAATAATTTTTTTTCAAATGAATCCTTGAAATTGTTTGGCATGCATTTAAGTCTTTACTAAGAATCTTAATATAAATTCACATTCCTAACTAATAGAGGGATAAAATAAGTTTAAATTTGTGGATGAAACTGTTTTGTTATGGATTCGAGTACGTGGAGCTAGTTCGGACAAAAAAATGTGGTATTTTTTAAATCAATGTAAGGGATAAGGAAGATGATGGTGTAGAAGTGATTTATTAAGCAGAAAAGGGTTATGGGTTATTTATTGCAGCAGCAAGCAGGACAAAAGTTTGTTGAGTGGTCTGTTAGGCAAAAACTGGCAAAAATTGACCTGTAAGCCCATGTCCAAATGTTGTCAATGCTGGTCAACGTTTTGCAGTCTAGGTAGATGCATGTTTTGTGTGGTTAGTAGACCAGCTCTTGAAGCTTAAAAGATGAGGATGTGCGGAGATTTTTGTAGCTTTTGGAAGTAGACTGGCAGCAGTGCCTCACTTTGGCAATAAAATGTAGTGCACAAGGTAGTAGGTTTGGTATTGCTGCAATGGGTAGGGAGCTAGCTAGACTTCAAGTTTTTAGATTGTTAAAATTCCAGTGGCTAGATAGTCATCAAGTCTTTGGTTTGTTGGTTTTTGCAAAACCAATTCTGTTTGGGTATGGACTGCTTAAATAGTTTAAGATTCTTGACTTTAGTGGTGTGTCACTTAATCTTGCTTTGCATTGTTGATTGCTTAAACTAGGAGTATCTTATTTATTAGGGTTGAGACACTCATTTTATTCTATTAATTCATTACTGATAAAAAAAATTTAAATAAGGTGAAATTGAACTTAACCTATTTAATTCGCGAATAAACGGGATTAAATGATGCTAGGATGTGATGATCTATAATCTATTAATAACAACCTTTTTATTTTCATCTTTTTATTATTATAATTATTTATTATATTTAATTGTGGTATATTGACACTTTAATTATTTAATGCTATAATGTTGTTCAATAATATTTGGAAAATTTAGATGTTTAATATATTTGTCTAATTATATATTCTATTATTATCTTTATAATATTACTTTTTAATTGTGTTTAATGTTTACGAAAGATAATACAGATTACTACATTTTTGTTCACCAAAAAGTTAATGAGATTGAGTTGTCTAATTTTTAACTTAAATTATATATGATTATGTGAATAAGATTAACTCATTTGGACACCCTTAACAAATAAAATGTGTTTATTTAAAAATTTTACATCAAAAACTAAATCAAAAGAATAAGTGTAACACAAAAATCATGTCCATTAATTATGTTTCAAATGATTAAGACCTCAAAAATTTTGTAATTTTTTTCTCACTAAACATAGATAATTGGTAGATCAAATAAATATCAAGGCCAATGTTTTTCAATTGCATGCTGCAACACATATTTTGTTTCAAGTTTCTTACATCTAAAACACTCTCTAGCTTTTACTTTTTTTAAACTAAAACAACCCTAGAAGATGAAGGTAACAAAACAAAACAAAAACTAGTAAACAACATTATATAAATAGAAAAAGCTTTCTATTAAAGAAAAAAAAAATAACATGAAAAGTAGAGAAACACAATTCATGTTCTAGAACTCACAAATCTAAAAGAGGATGAATAAAGAAAGGTTAAATGCATTTACATGCCTTTCCCCTCATTTACATATGCAAGGCAATGGAATCTCCAGAGAGAAAAATGAGTATAAAACAAGAAATGAATTCAGGGAGAGACAAAAAGTTACGAAGGCTTTGGAATTTATATATGTGGTTCTTTGTAAATATTTAAAAAGTAACAAAAAGATTAAATAAAACAATGAATTATTCAAGGACCTATTCACATGGATTTAAGTCTCATTCCATTATGCCTCACATCTAGGAGTCACTTAAAATTGAGAATTTTGTCATTATGACATTTACGTGCAAACACCTTAACTTTTTTGGTATCAAATTGGGTTCGTAAATATATTCCTAGAATATTTCCTTTTACAGATGAAAAAGTAGAACTTATTTTACATGGATTGTGATGTTATTACATGGTAATATCTTCAAATTACTATAAAAAAAATTTGCACATATAGATACATACACATTCAAACACACCTATGGTCACACGTATAGATGCATGGCACATGCATGTACGAACACATACACACGAATGCATGCACATAAACATACACACGCGTACACACATATATATAACTGTATTAGCTGGACGTGCTCAGGTCCTAGGTCCAAGCACTTAAGTGTAGTAAGTTCGGTTAGATAAGTTATACTCAGCTCGGCCTGAGCCAGGTATGGGCCCAATGACACATTAAGAGGTCGGCCTAGATGTTTGGTGATCTATACGAAAAAGATAATTAAAGAGAAAACAACAGAAGGAATAATTGAATTAGTTAAAGGTGCACATTAACAGAATGTTCTTATTGTTGACTTATATTGTTAAGATTATATTCTTGTTGTTGAAATAATATTTCAGTTGAAGAAAATTGTTGAAGGAATGTCTATAAAAGGGGTTTAAGACCCCAGGTAGATGTACGCTCTTTTCTAAATAGTTTAAATTGAAACAAATTTTATAGTTTGAATGCTCTCACTGACTTGATCGTTGGAGTGTGATCAGCAGGTAGAGCCCCCTTCTGTCACAAAGCAACAACATCTCGAAGCATCCATTGAAGACAAATCAAGCATAGCTCACCATCTAGTCCGACCGAGGTCAACCGACTAGAACATTTGGTACCCACCATGGGGCCCGATAAAACCTAATCCCACCCACATTTGTGACTGAGCATCCCATGTAATGAGAAACACGAGGCAATGACCGATGAGTTCTGAAGGAAGCAAGGCCCCCGCCTTGCAACAAATCATGGAGGCCATGAAGGCTCTTCAGGAAGCAAACGAATAATATTGACGAGAGCATGAGCGAATTTCAGAAGAAGCTAAGGCCGAGCAAGAACGGCTACGAGTAGAAGCCCGAGCTGACCATGAACGTCTTCAGGCTCACCTTATGGCAGAGATTGAGGCCTTCCGAATAACTATAGAGGAGCATGCACAAGCCAATGATGAGTTGCGCAAGAGTAACGAGGAATTGCGGAGGAGCTTGCACCGACAGGGTCAACGTCCCGCCCGAGAACGTTCCCCAGATTTGTCATTGATGGATGACTCCAAGCCGTTCTCTCAGCAAATCATGGACGAGCTTGTGTCACCCTATTACATTGTTGATCAAGAGTGATCAAAGGCTTTGAAGAATCCAAATCCAAGTGTTTGATGCATGGTTGCAGTTGTTGTTGTGTTTAGGATAGGATCTGGGTAGTTTATTTGTGTAATCCACTCTTTGTTGAATCTAAAGCTAAAGTGTTTTTAAAATCTTTTAAGATTAAAGTGTTTTTCAAACTAAGTGAAAAACAACCTGTTGTTTTGTCGAAACAACCGATTGTTTTACTCTTAGGTGTTTTTGAAAAGGCTGAAAATTGTTTTGGTTGGTTGACTTGCTGTCAAACCAAAACAATCGTTTGTTTGTTCGAAAATCCTAACAAAATTCTGTTTTGTTAGTTGAGTATGCTTTAAATGATTTTCAACTGAAAATACGCTCCTATATTAAATGCTTTGACCAAATTTTGAAAGCTATAAATAGTTTGTTTATGTTTTATAACAAACAAGAAAAACAGATTTGAGTTTTTCAAGTGTGAGAGATTGCTTTCAAGTTTTTGAACATTCACTTTTCAGCTTTGGTTTTCTCAAGAGAGAGTGGAATGAGATTACATCTGTATTGATTTCAGATTATTCTGTAAACAAGTATAATTCGTTTTGAATACTTTGTAATTTCTGGTGTTGTAGCCAAGGAGTGTTGTGTGCTCTTGAGGTTGTCAAGATCAACATTCTTGGTGTGTGTTGTGCCAAAGGAAATGTGTTTCTTGAAGGGTTCAAGGTCAATTCTTTGGTGGTTTTGTGTGTAATCTGTATTGATTGCTTAGTGGATTGCCCGGTGGCTTCTGGGGACTGGATGTAGCTCTTGGTTTAAGAGTGAACCAGTATAAACTATTTGTGTATCTCTTTCTTCCCTTAAACTCATTTAAATTGAGTTGTTATTATTTTTGCTGATATAAACAACCGATTGCTTCGAAGAAACAACCGATTGTTTTTTTGGTGTTTTGCTGTTTTGTGCTTTATATCTTGGCTAACCGAATTTCTGATTGAGTTTCATACAAAGGATTTTGTTCTAGCTGAAAAAGTTTTCGAAAACCCCCTTTAAACAATTCACCCCCTCCCCCCCTCTCGTTTAAGGCCATATATTCTAACAATTGGCATCAAGAGCTTGGTACTTGAAAAATACTCAAGTTTGATCCTAAAATATTTTTTCAATGGCTGAAAAACTACCTTTTGAAGAGGGTGCTTCAATTAACAGACCACCTTTGTTCTGTGGTTTGAATTATCAATTCTAGAAAGTTAGAATGAAAATCTTTGTTGAATCTCTTGATAAAGGAATTTGGGATGCAATTGAAAATGTCCCTTTTATTCCTAAATTTGAAAAGGATGGATCTTCTATTGAAAAAGCTTGGTCCCAATAGACTGATGCTGAAAATAAAAAGGCCAAGTTTGATTGTATTGTCAAGAATATCATAACATCTGCTTTGAATTCGGATGAATTTTCAGGATATCACAATGTTCATCGGCCAAGGAGATGTGGGACACTTTGGAAGTCACCTATGAAGGAACAAATGATGTGAAGAGAGCAAGGAAACATACTTTAATACAAGAGTATGAGATGTTCAAAATGCTTAAAGGAGAATCTATTGCTGAAGTGCAAAAGAGGTTCACTCACATCATCAACCATCTAATGAGCCTTGGGAAAACCTTTGATAAAGAAGAACTAAACATCAAGATTCTCAAGTGCCTAGATAGATCTTGGCAACCTAAGGTAACAACAATTTCTGAATCAAAAGATTTGACATCCTTGACAACGACTTCATTGTTTGGTAAGCTTAGAGAACATGAGTTAGAAATGAATAGACTCAATGTTCAAGAAAGTGAAAACAAGCATGTGAGAAGCATTGCATTGAAAGCTGCCAAGCACAAAAGCAACAAGATTCAAGTAATGAAAGTGAGGAAGAAAACCTTAGCTTGCTGTCCAAAAAGTTTGGTAGATTCTTGAAGAGAAATTGCAACAAAGAAGCCAACAAAGAAAGGTATGGCAACAAGAAAACTAGTGATTTCAATTCTAACAATTATACTTGCTTTGGTTGTGGTGAACAAGGGCATATAAAAGCTGATTTGGTAATGAAAAGAAATCAAACTACAAGGAGAAGAAGGGAAAATCAAGAAGAGCATATATTGTTTGGGATGAAAATGAAGTCTCCTCATCAAGTGAAGATGAAAAAACAAACATATGCTTAATTGTTGAAAATTATAGTAAATTGCTTCAAGCTTTTCAAGAAACTCATGAAGAAGCTAACCGATTGGTTCTCTCAAACAACCGATTGAAAGGGCTGAACAACTGGCTTGAAAAGAGGGTTAAGACACTTGAAGAAGAGCTGGAAAAATCAAAAAATGATTTTGAAAAACTTGAAAAACATTGCAAAAACTCTTCTCATATGTGTGACTCTCTTGTTTGTGAAAATTGTGAAAATCTTGAAAAGAAAGTTCATTATCTCGTTAGAACTGTGGATAAGCTTTCAAAGGGTAAATCCAACTTTGAGAATGTCTTGGCATCTCAAAATTGTGTTTTTGGAAGAGCTGGATTAGGTTTTAATCCACAGAACAAGCAAGATAAGTTTTCAAAGAATTTTTCAAAACTGCTAGTAAAATTACCGATTGTTAAGTCGAAACAACCGGTTGTTACATGCTTTTATTGCATGAAAAGAGACCATTCAGTCAGATTCTGTAAAATAAGGAAATATTCTGTTCCCAGAGGTTTCATGAAATGGATTCCCAAAGGTTGTGAGGTTTCAAATGACAAAAACAAATCAAATGGACCCACATTTGGAAGGGGACGAAGTATAGTTGCTTGAATTCATTTTTATGCTGGGATACTAGAGAAACATGAAGCTCTAAGTTATCTGATCAAGTTCTTGGAAGAAAAGGATTGTGACTGGAACTGAATTGAGGGTGTGTACCAGTCCAAGCTATTTCAAAGGCCAAAAGAAGCATTCTTGATCACAAAAATGACTCATTAAAGGAACTTCATAAAAGGATAAGACATTCCTTATCTTTGCTTTTTTAATTACTGATTCATGATTAACTTCTTTTTCAAAATGAACAATTACATCTGTTTTGAACCTTTCTCAGTCTATGCTTGAAAATCACATTCTATTAAACTGTTGCAGAAAAACAACCAATTGTTTCCTCGAAACAATCGATTGTTTCTTCTCTGATAGCACTGTAAAGAATTGAATTAATTTCTCTATACATTATGTCTGTTGCAGATCTCAATAATGAAAGGATCTTGAGTCAATAAAGCAGTCTTGAAAGCCTGATTTGGTTATGGAGGAAGTTACAAGATGTCATAAAGGAATATATTCCATATCTTGGAAATTTAAGAGCCTTCATGTCTAGTCAAAGGTCACATGTGCTGACCATGTGTTTTTCTGCTCTTTTTTGACGTTATATGTGAAGAGCTTGGACCAGTTTCTTGTCTTGAAGACTGAAACCCACAATCAACAAAGGATCAAAGAAGGTCTCTGATTCGCTATAAAATATGTTGCAACTGTTTTCCTTCACAAAAACAACCAATTGGGTCATCTCTTGCAACATCTCTTTCTTTCCTTGTGTGTGTGCCTTTGTCTCATTCTGCTGTCATGGATTCCACTCCACCTACATCCAAAAGGATCAAAACGAGGGTTGTGAGGTCAGGAGGAAGGCTTGAGGGCTGGTTTTCAGGAGATAATGAATTAATTGAGAGGTATCGCTTTAAGACAAGTACAAAAGTGATCAACAATCCAAAAGTTGTCTCCTTTGATTGGTTGAAAAGCCAAAAGATGGACAATGTGAGAAGGCTTTTCAAGGATCAGTTGTGAAAGAGATTCTTGGAGATGAAGGGAAACATTTATCCAGATTTAATTCGGGTGTTCTACACAAATTTAAAGTTTGAAGGAAACAGTCTTGTTTCACATGTTAAAGGTGTAGACATGAAGATTACCCATGATGTATGGGTTGCTGTAACAGGGTTGAAGTATGTTGGTCTTAGAATCAATAAAGGAAACATTAGTGTTGTGGAAGATTTCAACAATATTCAAAACTACAAAAGCTGTTTGAAGAATCCACAAGCTCAAGTAAGAACTTGTTCAGTTGGAGGATTGAAGTTAGATGAGAGGGAGTTGGCTCTCATTGTCACTTGGATTCTAACTCCAAGGGGGAACAACCATTCTGTTTTAACAGAAGAAGATCTTATTTATATCTACTGCATCATGAAGAAAGTCAAGATCAATTGGATTCATATAATCAAAGAGCATATGCAAAAGTCCATGAGGTTAAGTGACTACCATTATCCCTATGTTGTTTTAATTTCTAAATTTCTACTCTATTTTGAAGTGAATCTTGAAGATGAAACCTCTGAGTTGGTAAAATCAACACAAGAAGTAAACAATGGTTCACTAAGCAAGATGGGTTTCACCAAGATAAATGGAACATGGGTAAGCAAAGATGGTGATCATGGTGGTTCCTCAAGTGCTGCAGCTACTGATTTTGATGAAGAAAATCAAGCTGCTGATATGGATATTCACAATGAAGAACAACTTGCAACTAACTTCGATGCTGGAACAAGTGCTGGACATCAAGGGGATGGGATTCCGTCAATATCTTCTTCTGAAAGATACATGGTGGATAGACTTGATGGCTTTGCTAAAAATCAAAAAAATCTCCATATCTTTGTGTGACAAATTTCCAGAACATTGACAACAGATTCCAAAGCATGGACACTCGCTTTCAGACCCTGGATGAACAGATTGAAGCTGTTCAGAACCAAATCTTTGAGCTGCAATATGACAAGGATGACTAAAGAAAAACAACCGGTTGAATGCTCGAAACAACTGATTGTTTTTGCTCTGTAGAAGTTTTATTGCTCTTTCTTTTTATATTCTGTTTTATCTGAAACAATTTTTGTTTAATCTATTCCTAAAGTCTATTTGTGAAGACAAATAGGGGGAGAATTTTGTGTTGTGTTGTCTAAAACTTTGCAAAGTCTATCTGTTTAAGTGATTGTTAATTCTGCTACTGTTGCTGATGCTTTATGGTTTGCCTTTTTGGATGGTTTTCTCTGTTGTATTGGTTATGCAGAAAACAAGTTAAATGTGTTATTCTAACCAACTGTTATAGATGTTGTGAATTGCTTAAACTTTGTTTTGCAGGAACTGCTTCAGATTCAAACAAGTCCAACACAAGCAACCAGAGATTTGTCTTCATCAAATAGGGGGAGATTGTTGATCAAGAGTGATCAAAGGCTTTGAAGAATCCAAATCGAAGTATTTGATGCAAGGTTGGAGTTGTTGTTGTGTTTAGGATAGGATCTGGGTAGTTTATTTGTGTAATCCACTCTTTGTTGAATCTAAAGCTAAAGTGTTTTTAAAATCTTTTAAGATTAAAGTGTTTTTCAAACTAAGTGAAAAAAACCCGATTGTTTTACTCTTAGGTGTTTTTGAAAAGGCTGAAAACTGTTTTGGTTGGTTGACTTGCTGTCAAACCAAAACAATCGATTGTTTCTTGATTTCAATCGATTGTTTGTTTGAAAATCCTAACAAAATTCTGTTTTGTTAGTTGAGTATGCTTTAAATGATTTTCAACTGAATACGCTCATGTATTAAATGTTTTGACCAATCTTTGAAAACTATAAATAGTTTGTTTATGTTTTATAACAACAAGAAAAACATATTTGAGTTTTTCAAGTGTTAAAGATTGCTTTCAAGTTTTTGAACATTCACTTTTCAGCTTTGGTTTTCTCAAGAGAGAGTGGAAGAGGATTACATCTGTATTGATTTCAGATTGTTCTGTAAACAAGTGTAATTCGTTTTGAATACTTTGTAATTTTTGGTGTTGTAGCCAAGGAGTGTTGTGTGCTCTTGAGGTTGTCAAGATCAACATTCTTGGTGTGTGTTGTGCCAAAGGAAGTGTGTTTCTTGAAGGGTTCAAGGTCACTTCTTTGGTGGTTTTGTGTGTAATTTATATTGATTGCTTAGTGGATTGCCCAGTGGCTTCTGGGGACTGGATGTAGCTCTTGGTTTAAGAGTGAACCAGTATAAACTGTTTGTGTAACCCTTTAAATAATTCACCCTCCTTTCGTTTAAGGCCATATATTCTAACAATAACACCCAAGATTGCCTTTTTCTTTGGTGTAGAAGATCTTGAAAGTCATCTAAAGGCATTCAGGGCTCAAATGATCATCTCTAGGGGTGTGATGTAATTTGATGTAAGATGCTCATGGGTACATTCACAGGGATAACCATGCAATGGTTTAGTGGGATCCCAAATGGACACATAACCTCTTTCCCTCAGTTCTCTAAAATGTTTAAAGAGTAGTTTTTGGCCAATAAGGTCACCTCCCCCCCCCCCCCTTCGTACAAGGGATGACAACAAGCTCGTTCAGTGATTCACTAATTAGGAATCCAGTGGAGACGTTATCTGATACAAACCAAGCCAACAAGAAGACGACCAAGGATGCAAATTACCATTCACACTATGAGAAGTCATCTCAACTTTCAAGTGAAGACCCCACCAATGATCTAGCAGACCTCACCAGAAGGAGAAATGGGAAAAGACCAAAACATCAAATGTTCTTCTTTCTGGTCTTCTTAAGAATAAAACAAGTTGTAAATAATTTGGGCTCACCTTAGGGGCCCAAATAGCAAGATAGGCTAGAATAAGTGCCTTTAGCGTAAATAGGAGTGCTCATAGCGGACACTTTTTCATGACAAGGCATCTAGGTTTAGGATTTTGACCTATCTTCTAGAAGAATAGACTTTATGGTGTGGCATTGACTTAGTCAATGCTTAGGGCCGCACCTTTCTTTTTGGTTTCCCATCCTACCCTTGTTTCTTGTTTTCCAAGGCACCATCTCCTATAAATAGGGTGTCATACTCCTTGTATTTTTTTTGTTGAAATTTATAAAAGAAGGAAAACTCTGCACAAATTGTGTGAGGATTGTTTACTCTAGCAATAGGTCTTATCTTGAGTGAGTTTGAGAGCTCTCAAGTGGCGACCATCTACACTCACCTTGGAGGAAACCACACTCCAAGTGACGTGTCCCTTCTCAATTCACACCATAAGCTTTCTTCTTCCATCATTTCCATTACATCACTTTATTCATGTGTTCTATACTTGTTATAATTCGGTTTTCCTATGTGTTCTTTTGTTGTTCTTCCATTTTAGCATTCGGCCATGCCCATCTTAATTGTTTCATTTCATGTCTTTCAATTTCCGCAATGCATCATCACTATCACCTTATCTTGATTTTCCCCTTTGCCTTTAGAAGTGAACCTTCACACTTACTTAATCACTTGGTTAAGTTCGTGTCCAGCGGGGATCTTCCCTAGGTCTCACCATATACTTGTTAAAAATCTCAATCATAAGTAAAATGGAACCATCTAAAATCAACTCACATCATATGGTTATCAGAGCTTTGGTTTTTTTAGCATATTTGCTTTGAGTTGATTTGACACTTTACTTTTCTTGCACCTTTAAATTATTTCCTTTACATTCAAGCAAATTTAAATTCAACCTTTACTTTCTTGCTTTTCAATTTGACATTATCTTTATTCAATAGCTTTCAATTCGCTTTTGAATGTTATTTTGTGTCCAATTTTTTGTTCTTACCTCTTTGTGTTTGAGTCATATGTTCTTAGTGTTTATGGGTGATACAAACCAAGTAGCTACGAAGATGACCAAGGAAGCAAAAGACAAGGCACATGGGGAACAGTCATCTCAGTGAACAATTCAAGACCTCACCAAGGATCTCATGGACCTCACCAGAGGAAATGGGCATAAACCGAAACACCAACTGTTCTTCCTTCTGGTTTTTTTAAAAGATAAAATATGTTGTAAATAATTTGGGTTAACTTTAGGGGTCCAAATAGCAAAGATAGGCTGGAATAAGGTGCCTTTAGCATAATAGGGGGTGTAGGTATCATTTTAGCTTGTTCCTAGTCCTTTAGAAAGGAAATTCGACCTAGTTTCTATAAGGACAGAAAGAAATTCAATGAACAGAAACGCCTCGTTATCTGAGAAGAAACTCAGAAACTTTGTTGTTGGCCACATCAGGAAGATCCAATACCCTAAGTTGTTGGCGAATGTTGTATTGGTGAAAAAGGCAAATGGGAAGTGGAGGATGTGTGTTGACTTCACCGATTTAAATAAGGCTTGTCACAAGGATTCTTACCCTCTACCGATCATAGACTCCTTGGTAGACAGTGCCTCGTGATGTCTTCTGTTAGGTTTTCTAGATGCATTTTCGTTGTATAATCAGATTCGTATGCACCCGAAGGATAACAGTAAGACAAATTTTATGGTTGAGGTCGCCAGTTACTGCTATAAGGTCATATCTTTTGGCCTGAAAAATGTTGGAGCGACCTATCAAAGGCTCATCGATAGGATCCTTTCACCAATGCTCAAATGCAACGTTCAAGCATATGTGAATGACATGGTCGTCACGTCGGAAAGGGAAGACCAACATGTTATTGACTTAGAAGAGCTATTCGCAAATATAGCGAGGTACAATTGAAAGCTTAATCCTGATAAATGCGTGTTTGGGGTAGAAGTAGAGAAATTTTTTGGCTTCTTGCTAACAAAAAGAGGTATAGAGAAAAACCCTAACAAATGCGCAACAATCATAAAGATGAGAAACCCAACCAATGTGAAGGAAGTGCAACAGTTAATCGAGTGCATGGCTACCCTGTCTTGTTTCTTATCACATAACTGCCAATTGTCCAAATAAAATAACCCCAAAGCCAAAAGAGGAACATCAGGCCCAAATTAAAACAAAAACCAAAAGTGAAAATAAAAGAGAAAATGAAGGACAAGATAACACGGGTATCATCACTTCACCTCAAAGGTGTTTTTCTTCCATGTCTTTTTCATTACCTAAACATTCTAAAAAATTGACATATTTGATTAAGAAATTTAGGGATGATATCCAAAAAACTCCTAAAGGTTATCACCTTCTAAGAGGATTCTCCCAAAATCATTTCATCCCCAAATATTATTTCCAAACATGGTCTGTAGCTAGAATTCAACCATGTAATCTTCCTAAGCTTAATGAACATAAGTTTTCTTCACACCTACCGTATACAAATCATGTGAGCAAACTCACTATGTTATTTGCAGGAGTCCTAAATTCGGTGACGAATTCTTTCGAACCTAGGGAGCATGATACAAACCGACATATAAGTAAGGATACAACAAACACTTCCCAAAATGGTCAATCATCTAAAGATGCAAATCCATGACCCACCAAGCCTCGAGAAAGAATCATCAAAAGAAGAAGAAGTTATAAACCTGAATATCAGAAGTTCTTCCTTTAGGTCTTCTTAAAAAATAGAATATGTTTGTAAATAATTTGGCTCACTTTAGGGGTCCAAATAGCAAAGATAGGCTAGAATAAGGTGCCTTTAGCATAATAGGGGGTGTAGGTATCATTTTATCTTGTTCCTAGCCCTTTAGAAATGCATTTTGACTTAATTTCTAGAAGAACAAGCCTACGGTGTGGGTTTGACTTAGTCAAACCTTAAGGCTACCTATTTTTCCATTTCAACTACAATAATATAATTTCAACAATAAAACATTCTTTCAACATGAACCTTTATTTTTTGGTGTTATGCCACATTATTCCCAACAACTTTTAAAGATATATACGCTTTAATTAATATTGTTTATTCCTTCTGTTATTTTTACTTAAAGTATCTTCTTTGTGTACACTACCAAACATCTGGGCCGACCTCGTAACGTGTTGTTGGGCCCATACCTGCCCCAGACCCAGTTGGGTATAATTATCTAACCAAGCTTACTACACTTCAGTGCTTGTGCTGAGGATCTGAGCACGTCCGGCTAGTACAAATATCATCGGACTCTTTACTCCAGGAAAGGGATAGTGCAAATTTCTATTGGTAGGCATTGACTATTTCACCAAGAGCATAAGGATCGAACCCTTGGCAGCCATCACTACGCAGAATGTCCAAAAATTTGTTTCGAAAAACATTGCGTGTCGATTTGGAATGCCACTTGTCATCATCACCGACAAAAATCGACAATTCACTGACCGAGGATTGGCTAAGTGTTTTTGCCAGTTGACCTGCTCGCCGGTTGACTCTGATGACAAGCTCTAGCTCGTTTCTTCACGAGTTCGTTCTATCTCTTACTGCTATGGAACGTAGCTCCGTTGAAACATAGGGGACCCTACTTGTTGATTGCACTCTGGCGATCAAGTCAGTACAGGGCTTATGGAATTTAAGAAGTAGTAAGTTTCAGTCTTAGAAACAACATACCTTAACCTCGGATCTCAAGTCCCTTTTATAGTTTACCTCTTGTAACAACTTTCTATCACAAGAACATAATCTCAACTGAAAGCATACTCAACAGGAAAATATTATGCTCAAGGGCACACCCTTATGGTGTTGCAAAAAAACGAAATCTTTCCTTCATGGAGAGCATAAAATAATAACAGAATAACCACCAGGGTACCAACTCATGTACCAACATTAGGGGTCCAATCTGTTTATGTAACCACCCCAGCGTGGTGTTATGCTTCTCTGGTGAATGCATGCAACCTAACCTTTACGTGCCCTAACACACATGGACTTAGGTTTAAAAGAAAAATATTTACTTAAATTAGACCCCCGACGCACTAAGCACACCCCTAGGTCCAAAACTAACCCTCGCTAGCCGCCTAGGCCTTATGCACAAAGGATTATACGAAAAAAGAACTAATACATATAGCTAGGGCATAATCTCATGGCCCACCAACTTGGCCCAAAAGCCGAGCTGACCTGCCTACAGCAAATGCTGAGATCCGACCACCGAGCTTTGAGCTTTGAGCGCTCTGGTCCAATACACTAAGTTTTATGAAAAGCTTGATATTAAACATATTACAAGCTCAATGGAGCACCCGCAGACCAACGACCAAGCTGAGACCGCCAACAAAGTCATTCTTAATGAATTGAAAAAGAGACTCGACCTAGCTAAATGTAAGTGGACCGAGGAGCTTCTCGAAGTCTTATGGGCTTACCAATGTACGCCAACATCCATTACACAGGAAACTCCATATAGTCTGACTTATGGGATGGAAGTTATGATTCTCGTTGAAGTAGGAGAGTCCTCTCTATGACGACAAATGCTAGACTTGGATTTGAATAAAGAAAGTTTTTTGGTCGGCCTTAACCTTATCAATGAACTCAAAGACAAGAGTAGAATAAGGGAAAAAGCATGCAAAGTGCGAGCGACAAGAAGATATAATTCGAAAGTAAAGCCAAGAAACTTCCAAAAAGGAGACTTGGTGTAGCAAATGCATAGTGATGCCCGAAAAGACGATGGTAAGTTCTCAAGCAATTGGGAAGGACCATTCCGCGTTACAGACACAGCAGTCGGTCGTGCTTATTATTTAGAATTTTTATCAGGCAGATATGTACTGAGAACGTGGAATGCCACGAATCTCAAATTTTATTATAGTTTATGAAAATTCAATAAAATAGTGTACTCCTTCCTTGCTCGTTTGTTTTATCCCTAAGAAGGGTTTTCGACCGATAAGGTTTTAACTAGGCACTTTAAAATTATTTTGCTATCACATGATTATCTCAACTAAATACTTATCACCCTGACCCATCAGAAATAATAAGAGTTTTAACTCCAATCGTGTTCATTGAAGCTAACCCTTCAATCGGCTCAGATAACCACCGCCTAAAGTGGTCAGAAAAAATTTAAGGAGTCACAACTCCAATTGCATTTATCAAGACTCCGGCCTCGACCCATACATTTTATTATTCTAAGCTAAGTTATCAAGAATAACTTTGAATAAGCTATCGCTGTACGCGATTAGTGCCAACCAGATTCAATCATCATCGTTGATCGCGATCTGAACCACATATAGTATCGCATAGAGCGATGAGAATAAAATAAATATCCCCTAAAGCGATCAAAATAAAATAATTTTAACTAACATTTATCATTTTGTCAAGGATTAAAACCTAAACCAAAATAACTTATTCTTACTTCGCGTGATAGGAATAAAGTAGAAGTCTCTATTTCATATTTGTTCAAGTTATGTTTTCTTTAATTAGAAAGTAAGTTTTCAAGTTTTATCATACTCCACCGCTTAGTCGGTCAAATGTTATTCATAACGATTGGGCGACGTTACTTGGATCATTAAAGTATCACATAAATTCAACTACATTGTTCAAACAAAATCAATAGGCTCGGTTAGCTATTACTGAGTACTTTATTTAAACCAAATTTATATAAGTACTTGGTAGTCCAAATGAACAGAAGCATAATCAAAGCTCAAAGGTGTTGTCGTCATTTTCAAAATATATCAACATATTCAAGTTTTCCTATTTCTTCTTGTATTCTTTTATCTAATTGCAAACTGACTTTGTTTTATGCAGAAGTACTGAATTCGTGGACGAATTCTCTCCAACTTGGGGGGTATGATGAGAATAAAAAAGATGCTATTAATAGGAGGAATGGACAAATGCCAAAACATTTAAAGTTATTCTTATTAGTCTTTTCAAAAGATGAGGCCCGAGCCCAAGAAGTCCAAGCCCAACCCATGAGGAGCAAGGCCAAACATTAATAAATGAGCATCAATGGATGTCTCTTTTTGTAATTACTTTTGTGTAGTTTTTAGTATAACTTTAAAAGGAAGGTGTAGATATTAAATAAGGGGTGCTAATGTACAAAACAAAGTCACACCTTCCATGTGACATAAAAGATTAGGTGTAGATATAGTTTTAGGAGGTGCCAAAGTAGGAAAGCAAGTCACACTTCTCATGTGACTTGTTTTGGCTCCAATTTTGAATAGTCTAGTTTTTGAATTGTGCCTTTTCATTTTCAGCCCTCTTTTACTATAAATAGAGAGGCCATGCTCTTGTAAATTCAGAATTAGTCTTGAAGAAAGGAAACTCTACTCAAATTGAGAGAGAATTATGAGAGATTTGATCTCCTTCAACAACTCTTATTTTGTGAGCTTTGGAGGGCTTCAAGTGGCGGCAACTAGCACTCATCTTGGAGCTTTCACCATCCAAGTGGGGTGTCCATCTCCTTCGTGTCTTCATCCAAATAAGTTCCTTCTTCATTCCATCTCCATTTCCATTTCGAATCATGTTTTAGCAATTCCAATCGATTGTTTTTGTTCCTTTTGTGTTGTTCTTCAATTTCCACATATTACTCTTGTAGCTTAATTTGATTCGGTATTTGTGTTTTCAATTCCTTGTGTTTGTTCGGTTCAATGTGAAATGGCACTCAATCTTAAGTTTGGTTCATCAATTAGAAGGCTTTGTACTTCAATGATAATTCCTTAAGTTCCTCCACTTGTTCCTAATTGTTTGTCCTTATTTACAACTCTTAATTGTTGTCTTTCTTCACATATAATGTTGTTTCCATATGTTGAAAAGTGTCTATGCTTGATTCAACTCACATCAATTAGTGAGTCCAAAAGGCATCACTAACCATTCATATAATCTAAACTTGGTTTTAAAAGCAGTCTTCCACTCATCACCTTCTTTAATTCGAATTTGATGATAGTCACTTTTAAGATCAATTTTAGAAAATATAATTGATCCATGTAATTCATCAAGCATATCATCTAGTCTTGGAATTGGATGCCTGTACTTGATGGTGATATTATTGATGGCTCTACAGCCACAACACATTCTCCACTTTCCATCCTTTTTAGGCACCTACAAGATAGGAACAACACAAGGATTGAGGCTCTTTTGAACTCAACCCTTATCCAACAAATCCTGAACTTGTGTTTTTATCTCCTTTGTTTCACCAGGATTAGTTCTATAAGCCGGTCTATTGGGTAGACTAGCTCCTAGAACTAAATCGATTTGATGTTCTATTCCTCTAAAAGGAGGAAGTTCCATTGGACCTTCCTTAGGGAATACATCATCAAATTCTTTTAAAAGCTCTTTTATCAAAGGAGGTATATCACTAGACTCAGTAAGTGTGGCAGTGCATGTTAGTGTTCATTTACAAAGTATGAGGCATGTAGGTTGTTCAGAGAGAAGTATTTTTTTAACTTTTTTTTCTTCTTTCTGAATGACCTTATGGGAAGGAACACTCTTCTCCCACGCCTTTTTTCCCTAAGGGCTTTTTCTTGGGTTTCTAGTTTTTTTTTTCTTTTCTCATCCTCTATTTTTTTTCCTCATTTGCACTTGGTCCTTTACCACTTGCGATGGTGGTAATGGATAAAGCCCAAACTTCTTTTCTTGGTGGATGAAAGAAATCTCATTAGTAAGACCATTGTGCATGGTTTTCTTATCAAATTGCCAAGGTCTTCCTAATAAAATATGACAAGCTTCCATGGGAACTACATCACATAAAACTTTATCTTTGTAGTTTCCCACAGAAAACTCGATTTTCACTTGTTTATCCACAGTTAGTTCCCCATCCTCATTAATACATTGAAGTTTGTAAGGTTTTGGATGAGGTACTACTTGTAGACTAAGTTTTTCAACCATCCTAAGGCTACAAGAATTGCAGCATGATCCACTATCCACAATGAGAGAACATATATTTTCAAAAACTTTACATCTTGTATGGAAGATGTTCTCTCTTTGTGTTTCCTGGATCATATTAGGTTGGTTGTTGAGGGTTCTTCTGATCATCATTAACTCACCCTGACATAGATACACCCCTTCACTATTTGTTTTTTCTTCCTCGTCCTCCCCACTAGCTACATCACTTTGGCTGGTATATTTGTCCCTCCCTCTTAAGAATATAGTTCTCCTATTTGGGCATTGGGCAGCTATATGACCTCTTCCAAAGCATTTAAAACACTTGGTGTCTTTAGGTTTCTCTCTTGACATATTATCCTCCCTTTCTTTTTTATACTCTTTCTTTGGATAAGAGTTAGGATATGTACTTTCCCTACGACTTGAAGTTTTCCTCAAAATTTTTTGCTTAACTTTGATACACAATTGAATTAAATCATTCAAGTCTCTGTAGGGTAAAAGTTCAACCATATCTCTAATCTCAAGATTGAGTCCCCTCAAGAATCTAGCTATGGTGGTGGTCTCATCTTCCCTAATGGAAGTTCGCATCATATATAATTCCATCTTCTGTCTATACTCCTCCACACTCATAGATTTCTGTTGGAGTCTTTGGAGCTTGTCCATTAACTCCCTATTATAATATGAAGGTATATGTCGACGTCTTAAGGCTCCCCTAAGGTCATTCCAATAATCTATGGGAGGATCCTTATGAAGGCACCTGTTTCTTTCTAAGGCAGTCCACTAATACATAGCATTTCCTTGAAAGCTTAGGATGGCTAAGAGTACCTTTCTTTCCTTACTTACCCTATGGCTAGCAAACAATTGTTCTACCTTCATTTCCCAATCTAGATAAGCTTCTACATTCTCTTCCCCATGGAAATAAGGTAGATCTACCCTAACCACCTTAACACTTTCTTTTTCTTTTATTTCTCTTCTAGTTCTCCTAGGGGGTGGTTGATAGTATTCATTTATCCTAAGAATTTCTTCCCCAAAAGATTCATTACCCCTAGAACTAGATGCATGTGAACTTTTTTTAGATTTATGAGAGTATTCATCTCATTCTTTAACCATTTTTAGCTTTTTTTCCATCAATGCAAAATGAGCATCCCTCTCTTTGAGTTGGGCCTCATGTTCCAATTGTCTATATGAGAGTGATTGAAAGTCTCTTGATAGTTGTTTTAAAAGAGCTTTAATTGACTTTCTATCACTTTCACTAGAATTAGAAGAATGAGATGACATGATTAAAGTTTTGTTTTAAAAGTAATTTACCACAAGAAAGATAAGTGTAGTAATGTAGGTAGATTCCCAGGAAAGAGAGGTGAATCACTTGGATAACTTAAGTACCAAGCCTTTCCTAGCCAGATTCTATCCTTCAAGGCTTTCACAAACCTTTCTCTAAGTAATTCACTTAAAGCACAATCAAGAATGAATACACAATTTTATGCAAGAAAAACAATGCAAAGCAATAAAACACTTACTAGAAAATTGCTATCTAGGAAAGCTTGTAAACTAGGCGTTTCCTAAGGTGAGGCTTCTTGGCACTTTGAACCTTGAAGACACACCGTCTAATGCGCAATAAATCAAAAATTGAAGATTAACTATAACTAGAAAGCTTTAAACTAGTCGAATTCCTAATGGTGAAGCTTTTTGGCACTTAGAACCTTAAAGACACACTCACCGTCTAATTGGCGTGATTAATTCCACTAATTATTGAATGTTTAACAACTTACAACTCAAAAGAAATACAACGGAAATTGGATTACAAAAGAAAATTTAGAAATCATATTCTATGCACTCTTTTTGCTTGTTGGTACTCCTTCTTGTTGTTACTCTTGCTATTAGCACCCACTCTTTGTGTATTTTGTAAACTCACTTGCTGTTGCACTCTTGTTCAACCTCTCAATTATATTCAAGTTAAGTCTTCAAAACAGCACCTACTAATAATGGACTCACCACAAAGGTTAGCTCCAAACTTAACCAAGCACCACTTTTGAAAACTTCCACCAAAGATAGAGAGGTCAACAAATTTCGAAGCAACAAAAAGATTTCAATTTGAAAATGGACTATAGCAAGGGAGTAATTATATGACAACTTGAAAGAGTAATTGAACAAATTGACAAGCAAGAAAATTAAGGTAATCAACAAAGCTAGCACACAAAGTGAACCTAGGGAAAGGTACTAGAATTGGATTAGAAAAACCAAAACTGAACTACAGAATTTTAAGTGTCAAAAGATATGACTTAAAACAATTATGCTGAACTGTAGAATGCAAATCTTACTTTGAAATTTTAACCACATTCAGTTCAAGATCTAAAAGAATTTTGGCACTAAAATCATATTAAAAATATTTGCCAATTAAATGCAATAAATTTTCCAAATCTATTGCCAAAACACCGTTTTTCAAGCCTCAATTTTGAACACTGATAGCATTTGATTTGTCATTTTTTTTCTACTACAAATTTTGAGTCGCTTCTTTCTTTCTCTTTTTTTCAACACATCAATTTCCAAATCCAGAATTTCACAATTTTTGAACATCAGAATCAATTTCTTTGATAAAAAACAGTCAACAAACTTTTTCCAGAAATCCTAATACTAAGGGATCAAACCATTCAGATTATAAACTGGACTCAAGATCAAATCAAGAAACCAAATCAATCAAGAAAAGTACTACTAGGATTTGATGACAATTCTTGGAAGCACGTGCTTTGACATAACATGTATAGATTCATAAAATCAAAAGACTAAAAAACTAAACAGTTTGCACCGGTTGAATCATCAAGAAATACTCAAAACCTAACAAAATCAAAACAGTATACCAAAATACAAAAGAATCCTACATAAAATTGCAATATAGATTCTCAAGATCAATTTGAACATATTTGCACCGATTGGATTGATCCAAACAGCAATCAAAATAAAAAAAACAAGGTTCAATACAGCAAGACAAGCAAGAACAATGGAAGAACAACAAAAAACAATATGAAGAACGGAATCAAAAAGAGAAACAAGATGAAAGCACTTATCTCTTGAAGACGATGGCTCTAGATACCACTTGATAGGTGTATGCTTTCATCCGATTGATTAACTTTAGTGGAGTTGCAGAAGCTTTCATGATGCAAAATCTAATGAAGGTATTCATATAGGCTATGCTTTGAATGGTCATGCTTATCGGGTTTTCAATAAAAGGTTGTTAACTGTGGAAGATCAATGCATGTAGTGTTTGATGAATCTGACAATTACATGCCAAAACCCGTTTCAGATGAATTAGAATGTGATGATTTAAGAACTGTTCTGCATAAAAATGATGTGATTAATATATATGCAAATGACTCACATGTTGTCAAAGAATTTATTGTTTCTGCAGATTTACCAAAAGAATGGAAGACCCCAAGAGATCTCACACTTGACAATGTTATTGGAAATATTGAAAAGGGTGTTTCAACTAGGAAGTCTCTAAATAATTTCTGTGAGACAGTGACATTTGTTTCTCAAGTGATGCCTAAAAATCTGGAAGAAGCTCTAAGGGACAGCAACTGGATTCTAGCTATGTAGGAAGAACTAAATCAGTTTGCCCTGAATGAGGTATGGATACTAGTTCCAAGAACATCTGAAATGAACATCATTGGAACAAAGTGGATATACAGGAATAAGATGGATGAGCATGGAGTAATCACCAAAAATAAAGCTAGACTTATGGCTAATGGATATAACCAAAAAGAGGGAATAAATTATGATGAAACTTATGCATCAGTGGCTAGACTAGAAGCTGTTAGACTTCATCTTGCTTTCTCATGTATAAAAGGTTTCAAACTATTCCAAATGGATGTGAAAAGTGCCTTCTTGAATGGATATATCAATGAAAAAGTATTTGTTTCACAACCCCCGGGTTTTGAAGACCATCAACATCCAAAACATGTATTCAAACTCAAGAAAGGACTTTATGGACTTAAGCAAGCCCCTAGACAATGGTATGAAAGATTGAGTGTTTTTCTGACCTCACAAGGATATGATAGAGGCACATCTGATAAGACATTGTTCATCAAGAAAAAAAAGGAAGATATAATTTTGGTTCAAGTCTATGTGGATGATATCATACTCGTTTGGTCATCCGTCATGGGAGTGCCCTAGCTGCTCACGTGCCATGCATGCAGCCTACCACTGGTACGTAACCCTTACGGGATTTAGCTCTCCCAGTGGCTCTTTACTTGTTCTACGCCTGAACGCGTCATTCACACTACACGCATGGACCCCTCGTGGTATAGACTTCTCCCTACTGATAACTGGTGTAAGGTCTGGGATCCACCTCTCGTGGCCCATCTCTGTTGTTTGAGTCACCGATGTCCGATGTCACTTCGCCCTCACTTTGTGGCTGAGGACACTTCAGCACATCCTGGTGATCGACGCCTGACCACTCTTCGACACCTTGGCTCATGTGTCTCGCGAGACACTGGCCCGCGCCACTCGTGGGACCCAGCCTACGTGGCCCACCATCCGCACTGTCCATTGCTGCACCTCCTTTACTGAGATTGGGCTCCTCATCGCGAGGATTGCAGCGCACTTCTCGGAGTTTGCCTCTATTCCACGCTCGCTGAGTAGGAAACCTAAGAACTTACCCGCTTCCACCCTGAACACACATTTCTCGAGGTTCAGCTTCAATCTGTACTTAACTATTGTTGTAAATAACTCTTCTAAATCAGCGACATGTTGATCCTTCACCTGTGTGGTCACCACCATGTCATCCACAAAGGTTGCACATTTCGCCCTATCATGGGCGCGAGCACTCTGTCCATCAGCCTCTGGTAGGTGGCACCTGCATTTTTCAGCCCAAAGGGCATCACTATGTAACAATAGCAAGACAGCTCCTTCATGAACGTTGTCTTGCATTCGTCCCAGGGATGCATCTTAATCTGGTTATACCTAGAAAAGGCATCCAGGAAGCTGAGCATCCTGCAGCCCGAGGCACTACCACCAAGGCGTCAATGCTTGGTAGAGGATAGGAGTCCTTTGGACAGGCTTTGTTGAGGTCCGTGAAGTCCACGCACATCCTCCATTTCCCGTTGGCTTTCTTAGGACCACGTTCGCTAGCCACTCGAGATAATGAATCTCTTGTATGTGACCGGCGCTCAACAGCTTCTCTGTCTCTTCCTTTATGACATGCCGCCTCTCCTTGTTGAACTTTCTTCTTCTCTGGCGGACATGCCTAACCTGGGGGTCCATGGTGAGGCGATGGCAAAGGAAGTCTGGGTCTATGCCGGGCATGTCTGAGGCGGAGCATGCGAAGGCATCCAGGTGTCATGCTATGACCTCGGCAATCTGGTCCTGTGCCGCTTGGCCCAGAGACTGGCCAAGCCTAAAAGTC
Source organism: Phaseolus vulgaris (assembly GCF_051622355.1). Taxonomy (NCBI): domain Eukaryota; kingdom Viridiplantae; phylum Streptophyta; class Magnoliopsida; order Fabales; family Fabaceae; genus Phaseolus; species Phaseolus vulgaris. Next base: position 20,343,701 of record NC_143502.1, on the reverse strand, counting down.
CTACCGTCGATCTCCCTCTCCAGGACGTCGCCAACTGGTTCGGGTCGCCTCTCCCGGGTGATCTCTACACGGGAGACCCCTTCTTCACTTGGCGCCCGGGTGGTAACTGTGAACACTCCTCTCTTTGTCTTGAGGCTATTCTCGTAGCATCTCTTAGCCTCCTTCTGGTCTGACTTGATGGTGATCGTCGTTCCTCCCAAGTCAGGCAGCTTCATCTTCATGTGCCACATCGACGCCACCGCCCTCAACCTGTTCAGTGCGGGCCTTCCCAACAGTATATTATAAGATGAGGGGGTATTAACCACCAGGTACCTGATGTTCTCTATGCGGGAGGCGACACCATCCGTGAAGGTGGTCCTCAACTCTAGGTACCCACGCACCTCCACCGGGTCTCCCGCGAAACCATACAAACAGCCAGTGTAGAGCCTTAGTTGATCGGGAGACAACTGCAACTTGTTGAAGGTCGACCAAAACATCACGTCGATCGAGCTTCCCTGGTCCACCAGAACACGGTGTACCTTTCTCCCCGCAATCACTACTGAAATCACCATTGGGTCATTGTCGTGGGGGACGACATCTTGGAGGTCAGCCTTGGTGAAGACAAGGTCGACACCAGGGCCTGATGCCTCTTGCACCTCCACTGACATCACCGCTCGTGCATACTTCTTCCGCTGAGAAGCGGTGCACCCTCCCCTTGAGAAACCCCCCGAAATAGTGTGAATCTCGCCATGGACGAGCATCTCGTGCCCCTGATCTTTTCCTGGCGCTGTCAAGTTTTGCGCTCCCTGTGACTCCACTAAGTAGTCCTTCAGGAACTCATTCTTCACCAGCTTGTCTAACTGGTGTCCCAACGCCAAACAGTTACGTATGGGGTGGCCAAACGCTTGGTGGAACTCACACCAGGCGTTCTTATTAGGCCCCAACTTCTTGTCAGTCTTCACGACCATCTTCAATCTCTCTGCTATGTTGGGGACAACAATCAGGTCTTTCAATTCTACTAGGAAGTTGTGCCTTGGTGGCACATTCTCTCTCGCTCGCCCCCTAGCCTGGTTGCTGCTTCGTTGGGGCCCTCTTCTGGTTTGCCGCTTCACTGGGGCCCTCTTCTCCGTCGTTGCCTCATGCACTCTCATGGGTTGAGGTCGACCTGGTGCTCACGGGCGCGAGGGAACAACGCATGTACGCTTCTCGTTGACTTCTCCCTCTGCGACAATATGAGCCACCGCTCGACGCCTAATCTCGCCGAAAGTCTTGCGGCGGTTCCTGATGAGCGATTCACTGAAAGGTCCCGGCATGATCCCCTTCCTGAACGCGTGTACCGTCATGGTTTCATCCTTGGTGTTCAGCCTCACCACCTGTACCCCAAAACAATTGAGGAACTCCTTCAGGGACTCTCCCTGATACTGTCTTACATCGAAGAGATCGTAAGAAATTGGTAGGGGAGCCCGATTGGCTATATATTGTTCCCTGAACAGCTTGCAAAGTTGTGCGAACAGTGTTACGTGTCCATCAGGGAGGCTGATGAACCAATCCAGCGTCGTGCTCGCCAGCGTGCTCATGAAGAGCTTGCAACACACCGCGTCAAATCCCCCAACCAACATCATCTGCGTATGGAAGGTCGTGAGGTGAGCCTCTGGGTCCTCTACACCTGTGAAGGTGGCTTTAGGCCCCACAAGCGTGGTTGGTATCACGACGTCCATGATCACTTGTGAGAATGGCATTGGGAAATCCCTAGGTGGTGTGGCAGGTTCTTGCTCCTCCACCTCACGTTCCATTGCCTGATTTCGCAAATCCCTGCGCAATTCCTCATTGGTTCTACGTAATTCTTCGTTTCTTGCTTGCGACGCAGCCAGATCAATCTGGATGCGTTCTTGATCCGCTCTTGTTGCCGCCACCGCTTCTTAGAGGGCCTGCATCGTTTCCATGATCTGTTGCAGGGTGAGGCTCTCGCCTCCATTTGGTGCAACGGATCCTTGCCTCATGTTCCTCATCTTGATGGATCTTTTCCTGTTCTTGTGAATGGGAGAAGTTTTAGATCGTGTCCCATGGTGGGTGCCAAATGTTCCTGCCGGTTGACTCGATTGCCTTCGTACGTCCACGACAATCACATGCCCAATCATCGGTGCCTTCGTTTGTGCTTTCCTGCGATCAAACACCTGAAATTGCAAAAACAAAGGGGCGCCCTAGAGGTCGTTTGCACTCTAACGCTCAAGTCAATACTAGGGCTAGGAAACACCAAAAAACTTAGTCGTAAAGCTTTGTGAAATCTGTGTGTGTATTTGCATAAATGTTGCGTACTTTATTAGATTTATTACTTCCCTTTATATACTCTAGGGTTCCACTATTTCTGTTATCCACAATTAAGGTTCCTGAGGGTGTGCCTTAGCGCCGATATCATTCACTCTTAGAGCAATCTAGCGCGTAAGGCTCCCTTACTGGAGTGCAACCTCTGATACCAACTTGTGCACCTAATCTTTGGGGTCATCCGTCATGGGAGTGCCCTAGTTGCTCACGTGCCATTCATGCAGCCTAGCACTGGTACGTAACCCTTATAGGCTTTAGCTCTCCCAGTGGCTCTTTACTTGTGTTATGCCTGAACGCGTCATTCACACCACACGTATGGACTCCTCGTGATCTAGACTTCTCCCTACTGATAACTGGTGTATGGTCTGGGATCCACCTCTTTTGGCCCATCTCTGTTGTTTGAGTCACCGATGTCCGATGTCACTTCGCCCTCACTCTGTGGCCGAGAACACTTCAGCACATCCTGGTGATTGACGCCTGACCACTCTTCGGCACCTTGGCTCACGTGTCTCGCGAGACACTGGCCCACGCCACTCGTGGGACCCAGCCTACATGGCCCACCATTACTAGCAGTCAACTACGTTTGAGGACTAGTCGGTACAGGTATATTCTTAAATCAGGCCAAGTATTTCAAGGACTTGCTAAGAAAATTTGGAATGGATAAGTGTAAATCAATCAGCACACCATTCTCAACCAGCTGCCACCTTGATCATGATGTGGCAGGAAATCCAGTTGATGAGACCAAATACAGAGGACTTATTAGGTCTTTACTGTATCTTATTGCCAACAGACCTGACATAACGTTTGATGTGTGCATGTGTGCTCGTTTCCAATCTGCTCAAAAAGAGTCACATTTCAATGCAGCCAAAAGGATTCTGAAATATCTACAAGGAACAAAAGATGTTGGCTTGTGGTATCCAGATAATATTTCATTAAGTCTAACTGGTTACTCTGATTCAAACTTTGCAAGTTGCAAGATTGATAGAAAAAGCACCAGTGGCACCTGTCACTTGCTTGAATCAAGCTTGATCTCTTGGCAATGCAAAAAGCAAGCGTGTGTTGCTCTCTCTACTGCTGAACCAGAGTATATTGCAGATAGGAGTTGATGTGCTCAAACCCTATGGTTAAGGCAGCAGTTAAATGATTTTGGTATCTTGCATAATAAAATACCTATGTTGTGTGATAATACTAGTGCCATCAATTTAACAAAAAATCCTATCATGCCTTCAAGAACTAAGCATATCGAAATAAGACATCACTTTCTAAGAGAACATATATCAAATGGAACATGTGAAATTAAATTCATTGGTACTGATTTGCAACTTGCAGACTTCTTTACTAAACCTTGGCCATAGATAGGTTTAATTTTCTACTGAATGAATTGGGTATCATAAACATAAATTCTCCTCTGCAGTGAAAAATAAATCTTTTGTTTATCGATTAAAGATGTTTATTTTTTTCTGATACTGGTATGCATTGATGACTAGGAAAAAGAAACATTAATATCTGCTCTTTGACTGGTTGACTGACATTGTGGGTATTAACCAACAGATCTTTGACGGTTTCTGTCTTGATTTTGTAACTGATTTGATGCACTGATTGCACAATTGGGTAGTTTGATGTGTGAACCGTGCTTCAAAATATTTTCTGTTCCTTTTCAAACCTATTTTGCACATGCACAGGGAATCAAATCTTCACATATCCTTGCTCTTAATTACTTTATCAAAACACTACTGGTTTGCTATATAAATTTGTTTCCAGCATTATTAATTCCTACCATCCACTCCTTGACCCAAACCTGGTAAGGTAAATGTGTTATTTGCTTGTTTGTTGTTGTATGTTTTTCACTTCTCACTAATTTTTCTTCCAGTTTATTAAAGTACAGACTTAAGACTGGTTCAACAATGGCTTCCTCTTCACGTCAGAAAAAAAAGAACCAGGAGAAGCACAACAACTCTCAAGGGGTTCTAGAAAATTGGTTTACTGGAGATGACGAGGTCATAACTGCTTACATTCATGAGATGAGTAGAAAACAGAGCAACATACCCAAGGTCTTGGAGTTCACCTGGCTAAAAACTGAGAAATTGACTGAAACCATATCTGCACTGAAGCATAAAAAACTGAAGCAGTTTCTAGAAATGACTGGGAATGTGTATCCTGACCTTGTGAAGATCTTCTATACCAACTTGACACTAGATGGGAAGAACCTTGTGTCCTATGTGAAAGGCATTAAGATGAAAATATCAACTGATGTATGGAACTCAGTGGCTAGAATCAAGTATTCTGGATTGAAGGTTGGAAAAGGGAACACAAATGGAATTCAGGAGTTGTGTGAGGAATCCAACTCAAAGCGTGAACATGTTCCATACAGGTAATCATAATTTAACCCCAAGATTAATTGCCTATATCATTGCATGGCAACTTATTCCTAGAGACACTAACCATGTTGTTCTGCATGAGGAAGATTTAATCCTCCTTTATTGCATTATGAATCTGATAAAAGTTAACTACGTATACATCATAATGGAACACATGTTGAAATAAAAAAGGTTAGATGATTACAGATTTCCTTATGCTATTCTTGTATCAAAATTAATTGATTACTTTGGTATTGATACTGCTAATGAGAGGAATGAGACTATCAAAGATGTGAGTGAGATTGACAATTCCACTCTCATCAAGATGGGTTTTCACAAGGTGGAAAACAGCTGGGTATTTCATAAGAGTAGGACTCACAGGGAGGAACATGGAGGATCAAATCTCAATAATGAAGAGGGAGTTAATGCAGTGCCTAAGGAAGATGATACGGTGCAAGCAGCAGAACAGTCTTGCTATGAAGTTCATCACACATCATCTCACAGAATGGAATCTCCTGCTCAACCGTCTATGAGTCAAAGAATGAGGTCTCCATCTATGGAATACAGAGGAGGTTCACCAGCACCACCATCAGTGAATGAAGATGTTGTTGCTACTCACAACAATGCTCTTGTTGCCTATCAAGCTCCAGAATACAGAGGTGAACCAATATCTATGTTTGAAAGGCTGGTTCTGTATCGTCTTGATGTGCTTTCAGATGATCAAAAGACCTATTTTGAGGCAACACAAGCCAGATTTCAGCATCTTGACCATCAAATTGAAGGGATCCAGGAGCAGTTAGCAAAACTGTACTACAAGGAGTAGAAGTAATAAGTTTTCAGTGGTTATCTTTTGCTTATGTTGTTGAACAATTTGTCATTTTTCATTTATGGACTATTATGTTTTGCTATTCTCTGTTATTTTATATTTTCTCTACGCTCCAATGTTGTTTGATGAATCCAAAGGGGGAGAAAAATAGCTTATAATGCTAGATGATGCAGACTTGATAAGCTGTTGTGGTACAGGGAGTCAAAGTTTTCTCTAAAATCTGTTTTGTTATATGTTCAATTTCAATTGTTGTATCTTTAAATTAAGTGCAGTACAGGTGTTGATCTTACTTCAAAGTAGCAGAGCTATGGGGATTTGTCTCCATCAAACAGGGGGAGATTGTTGAAGATGGATGTTGCTCCTTCAAGTCAATGTGTTTGATGAAGAATTGTGTGTGTTATGCTTTGAAGATTGTATTTGTATTTGGATAGTCTTGTGTATAGGTTAGAGTGTGTTTAAAGTGGGCTTTTTGCCCTGTGACCCTCCTCTTAACCCTTGTTCCTGCCGGTTGACCGAGAAAATCTTCGTGCGTGGCTCTACTTCGCAAACAAGGACTCCTTCGTCTTCAACTCAAATCTCCGCCTTACGCCGCCGTGAGTACCTAAAATGAAGTGAGCAAAGGGCGCCCTCGCGGCCGTTTGCACTCCGACGATCAAGTCAGCAAGCAAGAAACATCAAACACCTCCGTATCGGAGCACCATAAGTGAATGCTCTGAAGGCGTGTAACTGAATCGTAACTAACTTTGCTCTTTCTCTCTCTCTTTCCAACCACTCGTGCGAACAGTGAGTAAGCGAGCGAATGATCAGAAAGTGTGTAAACTGAGTAAAAACGTACCTTGCTAAGCTTTCAGAAAAGCTTATATACCTTGGGTTTCAGTGCTTACTGCCACGTGTCCTTCTGACCTAACCGCAATTCCACGTGGAAGGCCTTACAACGCTGTAACCCACCTTAGGGAAATTCCAGCGTGTAAGTCTTCCTTCCTCGAAGTGCATATGGCGCGAGGGGTGACTACCTGGGTGCCAACTCATGCGCCCCTACTTCTAGTCACTCGCTTTGGGACTGTATCTGCCTTCCTCTCGTACCATGCACATGATTCACCCTCGGGCGTGGCCCTCTCCTGGGTCGTATCTGTCCCAGGGATTCCCAAGAGGTGGCGTGGGTACTTCACGAGTCAGGTTACTCCCTACTGGTTCGGGGATTATGGCCTTGAAGCCACCTTTCTCTTTTCTTTATTACCGTTCTGAGGTACCGGTGCCCGAGGCCTCCTCGCCCGTACCGTGACCTCTAACTGTGCCGCCCCCTCCACGGTCTTCCCTACCCGTGGGTATCGGGGAGTGATATCAACGACGCCTCAACACGGCGACGCCCACACCTGGCGACACCCACACCTGGCGACGCCCAGAGTGGTCAACCTATTGACTTTCTCCCTTGGGCCCCTTGGTGGGTCCCACCATATGTTTGACTTTGACTTTGACTTTGGTCAACGCCTGGGGACGGGTCGGTACAACCCTTATCAAAATGATAAGATCAAGCACAACGTTTTCTAAAATGTTTTTTCTCATGTTTTGCCAAAATATGCTTTACTGCACAAAAAATGAATTTATTCTTTCTTAAATGAATAGATTCTTTTTTAAATTGATGCCTTGTTCTTTAAAAGTTTTTGATAACTTTGTTTTGTGCATCAAGTATCTTGGGTCAGCCTTTTATGACATCAAAACGACTGAGTTTCATCTGTTCAAAAATCTCTCTTTATCCTGTTGAAAATAAATCTATTCATTATAACTTCAATTTGTTCTTTTTATAACAGCCTTTTAAATTGTTTTCTGAAATTCTGTTATAAATCATTTCTTATATAAAGAGAGTTATAACTCACTAAAAAAGCGTGTTGAGAAAACAAGTTTAAAACAGAGATTGAGAGTTTTCAAAGAATTAGCACGTCATCTTGAAAGAGTTTTTCAAAAGAGAAATGTGTGCTTGTTTTTGTTTTTGTTCAAAGTTTGGTTGTAGGTGTTGTCATTGTTTTGGGCAATTTGTTCTACTGGTCTAGTCAGATTTCTGCATTCTCTTTCCAGGTGTATTCATTTCATCATTCTTTTCTTTGTAAAGTGTGTTTGTAAGACTCTTCTTGATAGTGTTTCTTGAAGAGTTGTGTGTGCTGAAATAGAGTTTTTCAGCTAAGTGTAACTTGTTCTTGTAGGGTTCAAGAACACTAGGTTTTGTAATTGATGTGTACTGTTTTTAGTGGATTTCACCTTAGGCAAGGTGAGACTGGATGTAGCTCATTTGAGTGAACCAGTATAATTTTGTGGTGTTCAATCTTTCTTATCCCTGCACTCAATAACTGTTGTGTATGCAAATCTGACATGAAATAAATTTGTTTAATTAAAATTGAATTTATTCATTATAGGTCTGTTCCATACTGTTCTTGTTTGTTGATAAGTCTATCTGAATAAAATCTGGGCAACTTATTTGAATTCAATTGAAGCATATTGTTTTGCAAAAACCCAGTATATCAATTAGCACGAATCATTCAATATGTGTTGTGTGGTTTGACTCTCATAAATTGTTTCTGGATTCAACAATCTGGTTTTTCTCATATGTGCTTATTAAGGTGTTTTTGTGCCCTTTGTTAAAATCAATTAAAACCTTAAAATCAGATATTTGAATTACTGTCTTGATAAAGCTAGCAGGAAAAATAAATCTGTTCATTGCAAAATAAATCGATTCTTTTCCTCTGTTTTGTAAAAAGACTGAATCTGTGTGAAATTTTTAAAAGCTCAATTCACCCCCCCCCCCCCCTCTCTTGAACTTTGACACTATTGAACCCAACAGGCTCCTCCTTTTATAGTAATGGAGGACCGGTCAAATGAAATTCAAATGCAAGTGAAATAGCTTTGGAATATTCGCTCTAATGCATCTTGGCACATGGAGCACATGAAGCATATTTAACATGTGCTAAAAAGCTTTTTAGCACATGTTTCATATGGATCATGTGGAGGTAGCCGTGCAACACATTTAACACATGGAGCATGTGTTAATTGTGTACTCTTTTACCTTGCCTAAACCGGCCTAGGTGAATTTAAAACCTAGGTTGATTTTATGTGCCAAAATTAAATTTTAAGTTTCCTATTCTAATTTTGACAGAAAAATAAATTCTATTCTACACTAAGCTTATGGCATTTTGAACATATAGAGGAACATTTCTCTGCCATCAGTAGCAGTGTTCCAATCCTCTTGAATTCCTCTAGCCATAGCTATTGTAGTTGGCCCGGATCTTTTATGTGTTGGGCTTGAGTTGAAGCTTGAACTTGTATTTGGGCTTGGGCTTGGGCCTCTGCCATCACGTTTGGTCCCTCTAGGATGGTATCAGCTCCACTGCCTTACTGGTTATAGGACCCATTGGAAATTTCCATTGTCTAGCTGGGTGGCTGCCGAGGAGAGCTCTACTACAAAGTCAGCATAAACTTGACCCTTGATAGGTCCTTTGGGCTCATATTGCACATCAAACTTGGACAACTCGACCGCCCAACGCACCATTCGACCCACCATGTCAGGTTTTTGCAAGACCTTACGGATTGGAAGGTCGGTCATCACAATCACTCTAAAGCTCTGAAAATAGTGGCGGAGCCTCCGAGCTGCGAATACCACTGCTAAGGCTGCCTTCTCAATGGTCTGATAGCGCACCTCGGGCACTTGCAACACTTTGCTAACAAAATACACAAGCCTCTGGATGTGATCCTGCTCCTATACTATGACCGAGTTGATCGCTCGATCTGTGATAGCGAAGTAAAGACGGAGGAGAGTACCTGGCAACGATTTGCACAGAACAAGTGGGCTGGCCAGGTACTCCTTCAGGTTAAGGAACGCTCCTTCACACTCGCCAGTCTACACAAAACGATTGTTCATCTTCAAGCATTGGAAATAAAGATGCCCCCAGTCTCCTCCAGCTGATAAAAACTGGGACAAGGCGGCCATTCGTCCTGTCAGCTGTTGTACCTCCTTCACCAAGGACGGGCTCCTCATTGCAATGATCGTTGCACACTTCTCGGGGTTTGCCTCTATTTCCCGCTTAGTAAGGAGAAACCCCAAGAATTTCCCTGCTTCCACCCTAAATACGCATTTTTCGAGATTCAGCTTCAAATTGTACTTGGCTATTGTGCTGAATAACTCCTCTAAATCAGCAATGTGTTGGTGCTTCTCCTTGGAGGTGACGACCATGTCATCCACATACGCCTACACGTTTCACACAATCATGGGGGCAAGAATCCTATCCATCAACCTCTGGTAGGTGGCGCCAACATTCTTAAGCCTGAAGGGCATCACCTTATAGCAATAGCTAGAGAGTTCTGTCATGAATGTTGTCTTGCGTTCATCTCGGGGGTGCATCCGGATTTGGTTATACCCCGAGAAGGCATCCAAAAACCTGAGAAGTTGGTAGCCTGATGCGCTATCCACCAAGGCGTCAATGTTGGATAGCGGATATGAATCTTTCAGACAAGCCTTGTTCAAATCCGTAAAATCGACGCACATTCTCATTGGCTTTCTTGACCAACACCACGTTTGACAACCACTCAAGGTATTGGATTTTCCTTATGTGGTCAACACTTAAAAGCTTTTGAGTCTCTTGCATGATAACCATACGTCTTTCTTCGTTGAATTTCCTTCACCTTTGTAGGACAAGCTTGGATCCATCGTGAGTCGATGACACAGAAAGTCAGGGTCGATGTAGACCATGCAAAGGCGTTCAGATGTCGTGCTATGACTTCGGCGATCTGGTTCTGCATTTCTTGGCTTAGGGACTTGCCAAGCTTGAACTTCTTTCCTCCGATCTCTCTTTCCTGAACCTCACCTGCAGGCTCAGGTCGCCTTTCCCCGGCGATCTCTGCACGGGTGACCTCTTCTACTTCTTGAGGCTGGGTGGCGATCGCGCATACTTTTCTTTTAGTCTTCAAGTTATTCTCATAACATGCCTTTGTCGCCTTCTGGTCGAACTTGATGGTAATTACCCCTCCCTCGAGGGAAGGAAACTTCAGTTTCATGTGCCTCGTCGAGGGCACTGCTCCTAACCTGTTCAGGGCAGACCTGCCCGGGAGGATGTTGTAAGTTGAAGGAGCATTAACGACGAGGTATCTGATATTGATGGTTCGAGATGTGGTGTCGTCTGTGAAGGTCGTCATTAACTTCACGAGCCCCTTTACTTCTACATGGTCTCCGGTGAAACCGTACAAACAATCGTCGTATGGTCTCAGCTTGTCGGGCAACAACTGCAATTTGTTGAAGGTTAACCAAAACATTACATCGGTCGAGCTCCCTTGGTCGATGAGGACTCGGTGTACCCTTCTCCCTACTGTGACCATCGAGATCACCACTAGGTCATTATCATGTGGGACCACATCCTACAAATCAGCCTTAGTGAAGTAGAGGTCGAGGTCGGGCGACAGGTCAGGCTCCCGCGCCTCTACTGCCATCACTTCTTTAGCATATTTCTTCTACTGGGAGGCGGGGCATCCTGCGCCTAAAAACCCGCCAGAGATCGTGTTGACCTCGCCATGGACTGGCACCTCGTGTCCCTGATCCTCTGTTTGTGTCACCACCGTCGAGCCTTCTTGACCTTCCTCTAGATACTCCTTCAGGAAGACATCCTTCACCAGATCAGCCAATTGGTATCCCAGTGCTATAAAGTTCCGCATGTCGTGCCCAAAGGCCTTGTGGAACTCGCATCAACTGCCCTTACTTGGCCCCAAATTCTTGTTACTCTTTGGGGGGAACTTCAACTTGTCAGCCACGTCTGGGATGGCGATCAACTTCTTGTAGTTCATTTTGAACTTGTGTCGACAAGGCATGTCTCCCTTTGTTCTCGCCCTAGTTTGGTGCTTTTTCGGTTTGTATGGTGCATGTCGGGTCGGCGATCTCTTCTCCGTCGCAACTTCATGTACTCTCATGGGTTGAGCTCAGCTACCCTCTTGAGGCTTCGTTGGCCCAACGTTTCCACGTTTTACCGTTACCTGCTCTTCAGCGTTGATGTGGGCAACAACTCGTCGTCGGATCTCACTAAACGTCTTCGCCCGATTTTTTATCAAAGAATCGTTGAACGACCCTGACAGAATTCCCCGTCCAAAGGCGTGCACCATCAGAGCTTCATCCTTGGTGTGGAGCTTTACCACCAACACCCCAAACTGGTTCAGGAAGTCCTTCAGGGGCTCTCCTTGATATTGCTTCACCCCGAAGAGGTCGAAAGAGACGGGGGTGGAGCTCGGTTGACTATGAATTGTTCCCTGAACAATGTAGAGAATTGATCGAATGAGGTTATGTGTCCATCCGGGAGACCAATGAACCAATCCAATGTTGTGCTTGCGAACGTCTGCATGAACAGCTTGCAATGCATGGCATCCATTCCTCTTGAGATCATCATCTGAGTATGGAAAGTCGTGATGTGGGCTTTCGGGTCTTCGGTATCTGTGAAAGTAATTCTAGATGTCATGAAATTTGTTGGTATCACGACATTGATGATTGCGTGGGAGAACGGCATGGGGCGAGCCCTAACTGGAATAGGTGGGCTTTGCTCCCCTGCTGAGTGTTCCCCCAAACGTTGTAGATCTCTCCGTAGTTCTTCATTGGCCCGGCGTAACTCTTCGTTGCTTGTCCGCGACGCATCCAGCTCGACCCTGAATTGGTCTTGTCTGAGTGCCTGCTCGGCTCGAACCTCAACCAAAATCCTCTCCTGATCAGCCTTGGATGTCGTCATTGTCTCCTGGAGAGTGTGGACAATCTCCATGAGCTGTTGCAGGGTTAAGTTGTCACCTTCTTCCTGTCCAGATGGACCCTGTCGAGTATTCCTCATATTGCCTGGTAGCTGGTTTTATCGGGTTCCACGGTGGGCGCCAAATGTTCTCGCTGGTTGACCTGGTCGTCGGTTGACTATGGGAACAAGTTGTGACTTCGTCTGCCTCTGCTGGAATTTACTCTTTCCTTTGGATGTTGGAACGTGGCTCCGTTTGAAACAGAGGAGGCCCTACCTATTGATAGCACTTCGACGATCAAATTAGTACAGGGCTTATAGAAACAATAAGTAAGCAAGTAGCTTCAGTCTTGGAAACGATGTACCTATACTTGGGATCTCGAGTCCTTTTTATAAATTACTTTTAGGTTACTTCTTGTAACAACCCTTCTCTCACGAGAACCTTATCTCGAGTGAAAGTAGGTTTGATGGGAGGAGAGTCTGTTACAATGCGCACAATCTTAGTACGGCAATCGCACAAAATCTTACCTCCTTGGAGTTCATAATCTTAACAGCATGGCCGTCAGGGTACCAACTCATGTACCAGCATCAGGGGTCCAATTTGTCCATTGTAGGCGTACAACATATCACGCTTGCAACTTATTCCTCAAAACCCTAGTGCTCTTGGGCTTAGGTGTCTTTAGAGAATATTTTACTTGTGCTAGACTCAAATGTACTAAACACACCATTCACACTCTTTCGCTGACCAAGCCTTATACGCATTAAGTATATGAATGAACCTCAACGCACACATACCTGAAGCCCACTTACATGGCCCATTAACTCGACCAGACCACTGAGCTGACCTGCTTGACACAGGTGCCGATGTCCGATCACCGAGCGCTGAGCCCAGTGCTCTGATCCAGTACACATACGAAATTATTCCATGGATAAATTGAGGTTTTCTTGTAGTGAAAAGTTCCATAATCATTTATTTGAGATAAATGTGATTACTCACTTACATATATTATTTTTAGATTATTTACCGTTAATATAAAATTTGAGTTTTTTTAATATATTTCTTTACCTTTAGGATTATTATATTTGGTGTGTAAATAATAATATGATAGATATTTATTAATCGATTTATAAAAGACTATATATTTTTTTCACTATATCTCTCCTCAATGTAAAGTTTCAAGTTTTTAAGTAGATATATTCAAATTCTGATATATGAATAATATAATATGCCACTGTTAAAGATTTAGAATACATTTTCATATCATATTAAAATGTAAATTTATATTTAACTCAATTGAAAAAATATTGTAAGATATATTTATTTCTCACTTATATACCCTATTGTGTTTTTTTTCAATACACCAATGTACCACCTTTAGATTTTTAATAGATATAAAATAGAATTTTATATGATCCAAAAATATAATTTTAAGCCTAACTTGATTATGTAAAAGTGATTTATGAATAAGAAATGCCTTTCATTTATATATTCTTTTAAATAACTGATATTAACTGATATAACATGGTGGTTGAATTACAGTAATTTAGAAAGAACTGAAAAAGTCTTTTGTAGGTGTGTTTGAGTGTTTCCCTGCAACACTAAGTTTAGTGTTTCTTGTGAAAGAGCATGAGTTGATGTAAACTATTTTGGTGTATATTTATACATCATCATTGCAATGGAGGTCTTTGGCGTTTCCAACATGATTGTTGAAAGCAACAGCCTGCAAATGCAGGTGCTAAGTGCTCATCATCAAATGCTCAACAATTATGTCATTCAGATAATGTTGGATCTCCTAAATTCAATGCATTATTCTTTTATTTTTGAAAAAAAAAAAAAACTTTTAAGATATGTTGGTGTTGATGAAATAGATAAACCTTAAGTTTGTAAGACATTATACAAACATCGTGTCTCCACAAAATACACTAAAATTTCAAGGACATGATAATGCATTAAATAACTTGGAAAACAAGGTTCTACAATGTCGAGTACCTTAACCTATAAAACCTAATTACCAAAAACATAGGGAGAAAGAAGTTATCCTCTTAAATAACTTATAAATAGGTCTATACCATGAAATAAATAAAAGAAAATTGAATGTTTTTAATTAAAGTTTTAACTAACTTTTGACTAGATCAACACTAAAAAATATATAAAAGTATTTATCCTAAAAATAAATATAATATTGATTGTTGATTGTTCAATTAATTAAAATTGTCAAAATGTCAATAACCTTATCCTACCTTTATAAATGTGGTATAAAGCCATGATTATACAAACATATACCTTTTCTTTTCTTTTTTTCTTTTCATCATAACTATCTTCAAAACCAAATTGGGAAGCCAAGCCGACTTGATTTATACCGAAATTATCTAAGTTATTTGCACAAAAAGATTAACATTCACTGACAATATCATGGAATTATATGCTCTAAACAAACAATGTTTGGTTGAACTTAATTCTAGTGTTTTAGTTATATTATACCATGATTACAATTATATACTAATTTTAAAATTCAAAATAAGTTATTAGCATAAATCTGTAGAGTAAAACAAAAAGAAAATTAATGATAAGTTTAAGAAAATATTATGAATATATTATTAAATGACTTTCAGAGAATAATATACTTGGAAGACAAATTATTTACCAATATCAAGAATCCTTAAAATAATATGCTTTTAATGAATAATTATTATTTTTATCATCATAATTCAATAATTGATTGGGTGTATAAAAGAATACAGCTTAAATTGTAACACTTTAACATTAATATTCAACATATATATATATATATATATATATATATATCACGGAGAATGATATCATTTCAGGTTTCAAACGACTTGTTTGATAAAAGTAAATTTTTAAAATACAAAATTAACACAAGATAGTTTTTCAACGACTATACACAATAAATTTAAATAAATAATGTTATAGAAATAAAATAAATATATACAGGTGTGCGTGAACATAATTTAATATACATGGTAAGTTATTTTAAATTTAAGTAAAATTGAAACATTAATTAAGAAGATAAAAAGGAAATGATATTATGATTAAATATGAAGAAAAAAATGTTGACATGATCCACATGGATAAAATGTTAATTGTATACAATATTTATATATTATAATTGATTTATTTATAGTTTAATAAAATAGTTGCGAGGAATAATTTAAAATAAATCATGAATAAGCAGAAAAAACATTTGTTCAGATTAACATGCAGTGAGAGTGCCGATGCAGAGAAAGACTAGGAAAGAAACACACTAGGCAAAGCCCCTTAAGCCCTATTCTCAAACCAATCCTCTTTTCTGGAGTTGTGTGGCTTAGTTTTCATTTTTTTTAGATCTTCTTATTAAGTGAACCAAAAATAACACTGGTACTTCAATAAAAGACTAGTTCTTTGTAACAATTTTTTATTGGATAAAACAAATCTGAGCTAACATGGTTTAGAAAAATATTTGAGGTTATTTAATTAAGCAGCTCTTGCGTATAGATAAAAGTCAACAAAGGGAAAAATAGTACAAAATAAAGTAAAAAAACACAAAATAATAAATTAAGTCTTTAAAAAATTTCCTGACAATGAATTTCTTAATGTTTTGTATTTTTTAATATGAAAAAGTAATAAATTGTTTTCATTAGAGTAACCCTTATATATAACTTTTAGTCATTATTAGGATTATTGCTCTCACAACCGGTTGAACTCGGACCGGACCAGACAATTCAACCTGTTGAACCGGAACCACCATATTGTCGGATCTAAATCTTTTTACAAATCACATTTCATTCTAACTAAGTTGAGTGGTTCACTCAATTGACTCTTTTACTATATATTAATGATATATTAAATTTGTTTGATTTCACATATAACTTACTTTTACTATATATTATGACTTGTAAATAATATCTTTATTTTTTTATTAATAATACCTATTGAACAGTCACGTTACAACATATCACACCCAACTTTACATAATTTTTTTCAATCTCTCTAAATACAGCTTAATTTTATTTTAGTCTCACTAAATACACCTTATTTTTATTTTAGAAATCCAATGTAGTAAAATACAATCTTCTACGTGAGTAATCTCAAAAACATACATTTGAAACACATAATTCACAAATCAAAAGCGATCAACCACACCAAGACTAGAACTATGCATCCCTCATCCGAACTGGTTATGATTCAAATTAATCACTTTAAGTCAGTTATAAGTCAGTAAGTTCAAGTGGCCCTCTGGTTGAGCTTGTATTGACTTTTATAGGGATAAATTTCGACACCTCTAAGGAAAGCTCATATACAATTGGAAGGTTGGGAGGTTATGTCTCCCTTGATTCTGTTACCCTGAGAATTATGACGTATACAAATATTTTTTACGATTCTATTGGTAAGTATCTGAACTAATACCAATTGCCTGATAGACAGTCTATGGCCTTGGCCTTGGTTGAGTTTCCTGTAATTCAAATCCTATGACCCAAGTTCGATCATGGTCATCGTCCAAGTAATGACAATACATCAACAAACCATGGTTCATCCAAATCACGATCATCTATCCTCATACTCATAAAATCACCCATGACCACCTCCCAAGACCCATCCACAATCAAGACTCTCAATCAACTAATACCTAGACCAACTACTGTACCTAAAGAAGATGAATCCTTACTAATAAGGTGTAACATAATGCACCAAAATAAAGTGGCTAATAATTTGAACCAGTCTCTTTTTTGTGTGTATTACTACTTGGGAAATGTAGGCAATGGGGAAGACTGCCTTAAAAAACTTAATGCAGTGACGAAAAAATCACGACATATTTGTTTTTCAAACAAGATACATGCTTCTCGACTGTCATTCAGTAAGACCAATACCATGAAGTCACTTCATTTATAATTGCAACATCAGATTAGTAAAGGCAGATTCAGCTCGGTAAAACCTTGTGTTGATCCTCTTTCGTGAGAGACATCAATAAAAGATGAAGACTTGCTTAACATTTTCTTTCACAAGGTTCTGAGTAATGGGATTATAGGCATTGTCATGCAATACAATTGAAAATGAATCCAATATTTATACACAATATATGCCCGTGATTTTTTGCATCATAACTTCAGTTTGAACCCAAATTTGTCAATTTCCTATGAGTCTCTTCTACTGATTCTGCAAGATAGAATACAGGGGTATCAGTTCCTTAGGAATAGAATTCTATAAATTTTATCCAGTTAGTTAGTAAGATTCTTTGCTGCTAACTAGATCTAATCTGATGTGGTTGAGTTAGCATATTGGAATTGAATGTGAACTTTCTAAGAAACTAATTAATGTTGGACTTGACTTTTCAGTAGGTAAGGGGTTTAGAACAAACGTGGGAGGATTATCTATTGAATCACCCAACGAGAATAAATAGCAAATGCATTGGGGGCGAGAAAACAATGAAACACTGGCCACGTGGCCAGTTAAAGAATCACGGGAAGGAGTTTAATTAACCACCTAAGCAAGTAATTGCAGATTTTCCACTTTCCTGTTTTTTGGGGGATTGCAGTTAAGGGCACGCGAGAGCAAAGAGTCCAAAGACTGACATTAACAAATGTATTACACAATCGAGCAGAGAGAATAAAAAGAACGATTCACATAAGAAAAGAAAAGAAACAAAGGGAATTCATACTTTATTGGAAGAACCAAAATGACTATTAACCAACATGACTACTGAGTTAGAGCATATTATGGTTGATATGTCACTAGATACCTAAAAAATACTTTTTTATCGGCAAACCCTAAACGTATGAAACAGATGTAGGGAAAATGAATAAAAGGAAGGTAAATGTTTTATTAAGAGTATACAAACACTGTATAATTAGTTCTCAGGAACTTAAGATTTTTGCCTTCCCAAAATTTCCTAAAATTGACTCTAACATCCCTATTATTTTAAACATGAAATGAAACTCAAAGTTGTCCTTCCACCTGAAAGTTGCTAAATCAAGTTCTCAACCTACAGAAAAAACCTAGAGTATTTTATGCATCTTTGTTAATATTTAGAAGAACCATTATACCTACTCAATCTGAGTTTGTTATAAAGTCCAGCAGCATGTTGATATTTAGAAACTCAAATACCACAAGTCATTATCTGGATAAACAATAACAATTATGTCAAAATTCACTCCTTATCGGCGGGCCTTTGAGAGTCCAACAGTATGTTCATATTCAGACACAAAGGTAAAATCAGCAATTAATCCTGAATAACGGAATTTGCAAGTTACAAACGAAGTCCTTCTGTTTTTTGGCAATAATAAATAAAGCACAATTTATCCGCCAATTCTAAATTTCCTCACAACTTATTACTCTTCCCACCACAATTCATTTCCATTTTTTTCCAGCAAGCATTGACAAACATCCATTGCCTAACCTAACAAAATCTCACATTCACAACCCCAACGGTAACAATTAATAATCAAAGCTAAGGAGAAAAACTACAACTTCATAATACACTTGATTTAACGCAAAATCTCCGTCTTAAAACTACCTATCACTTAACAATAAAAACCCCAACCTTTATTTGAGAGTCTTGGGAGCGGCAACAGATTCCGACGAATTATGCGTTTCCACGACTCGTTGCTGCTGCTGTTGCTGTTGCTGGACGATGGTGTTCCTCTCGTATTCGCGCCACTTGTTGATTGCGGTGGTGCAGATCACTGAAACGATTCGTTAAAACCGACGCATGTAAGGAAGAAATAGGTGTGTCTGTGTGTGTGTGAGAGAGAGAGGCATATAGAGAATTGGATTACCTGCAGCGCCGATGAAGAAGACGAGACGGAAGAGCTTGGGGCCGGGAGGGCCGGATATTTCTTCTGCGGTCATGTCTCTCCGCCGCCGGTGAACGCTTCCTTCCCACTTCTCCGCTTCTCTTTCGGTAGTTACCTATCTTAACTCTTCAAGCACTTGTGAAACCTCCTTATTTATTTAGAAAAATATTTTTAGTTCTTATATTGAGCTAAACTTAATTTTTACACTTTTATATTGCTAAATAAGATTTTTCAAACATTAAATATTAATATATTATCGACATATTTTTTCATATAACTAAAATAAATAATAATAATAATAAAATTCATTTTAAATACAACTTTAAAACAGTTATTATAAGAAAAATATCCACAAAATATAAATAAAAAATAAGTTGTAAGAAAGTATATTTCTGATTATTAGGACATTGTAATTCAAATTTTTCTATAATGAAATGAAAATAAGAAATAATTTAATTTCATGCCCTTAAGCTATAAGCAAAAAAAATAAAATGGATTAAATTAATTAATAATAAATAAAATGAGAAAACGAATATGCAAATTTCATTTCATTGGATTTTAACCAAACTTTTTTTTTATTTTAAATCATATGGAAAACCATTAAGCAATAAAAATATTATATATAAAAGAAAAAATATAATGAAATATGTTTATCTTTTCTTTGTCATTTGGAATCGCAAATAAACTTAGTCAAATCGTTTATATCTTTACTAGCACCGTCAACCACTTTTCCTTCATATCCTCCATCACCTTAAAACACTTTCCTTCCATATCCTCCATCATCATCAAACACCCCCCTCCATATCCCCATCACCACCCCTTATTCTTAACTCTCCCAATCAAATCCAAAATGTAAGAGTTGTGCTGGTTTGTTCTTCCCTCCTCTGTCCATTTTTTCACTCATTTCGCTTGTAGACTAACGTGTGCCCCCCTTTTCTCCCTAAGCCATCTCTTTCTCGTACACTAACCCCTCTCACTCCCACCGACGCATTTTATCACGTATTTTTTTTCTCTTTCAATTTTTTATTCAATGAACAAAATTTTACTATTTTTGTGTGTGTTGTTTTCTTTAATAGTTTTGTTATAAGTTTGATTAAATTGTTATCTTCGTGTATTTTATGGCGTTATTTGTATCAGCACAATAATAACAATATTGTCATCATACAATGTCAAATACATGCATAAATGAATAGAAAATAAAAGTAAATTTGGATATTGCATTTCCATCTTCTATTTTATAATTGAAAAACAACAATTACTGGTTTCGTGGTTATAGAAGAAAACTATGACTTCTCATATTTTGAATTTTGAATATGAAAATAGAAAACGAAAAAAGGTGTTTAATGAAGATGAACGGAAGAAAAATATGTAATTGTGCAATGCTACTTAGTAAACCTCATGTTACAAATTTTTAAATTTAAAAAATTTAAAATTTAAAAATAATGTTATCTTTTCTATTATCTATTTATATATAAAATTAAAACAGCTCACAAAATAACAAATATATCCTCTTATATATTTTTAAAATAAAAAATAAAAAATATAGCGAATCTCCTAATTTTATCTCATTTCACTTTGTTATTTCCATTTTATGAACCTAAACTTTCTCTCACATAACATTCTGTGAGTTTTTTTTCAAACGACGACGTTTACCCCCAATTCGAAAGAAGGGTTAAAATTCCTTTGTCTTTCGGATTACGACATAACGCCACCACAGTCGCCGGCGAACGATTCCTGGGTTTGTTATCTTCATCTTAAAGTTCCGATCTTTACTTTCAAACATGGGAAAGGGAACAAGCTCAAAACTGAACATCGCAATAATTCACCCGGATCTTGGCATAGGTAAGTAACCACTGTTCCCCATTGTTTTCTAGTCCACTCAAATTAAAACCGACAGTTTTTGTAAAATTTCCATTAATTTGACTTTTCTAAATTAAAATTTTGGTTTCATGAAACATATCATGCTATTTTCTTCCCCTCTAGTTGATTTCTTCTCAGTTTACCTTGCGATTGTTTTGAAGGTGGAGCTGAGAGATTGATTGTGGATGCTGCTGTTGAGCTTGCATCCCAGGGCCATAAAGTTCATGTTTTTACTGCACATCATGACAAAAATAGATGCTTTGAAGAAACTGTTGCTGGTGAGTCTCACTCTATTTTTGTGGCCTTAATTGCACTTTTATTTGTGCCTTCTATTATCTTGACATCTAATATTAACAGAAATGCCTAATGTAACAAAAGACTAAAATCGAATTTTGACTGTAGTAGGGAAAAAGTTCAAATAAGCCATTAATGTCTCACATTTCTGTTCTTTTTAAGGAAGTAGCATTGCCATTGACATGGTTTTTGACTTGTGATCTTTCAGGTACCTTTCCGGTTACTGTGTATGGTTCCTTCCTTCCTCGTCATGTGTTCTACCGTCTTCATGCCTTGTGTGCATACCTTCGGTGCCTTTTTGTTGCTTTCTGTGTACTTTTCATGTGGCATTCATTTGATGTTGTACTGGCAGATCAAGTATCTGTAGTTATTCCTATCTTCAAACTTAAAAGGTCAATAAAGGTAGCCAAGAAGGAAGAAGAATATATCATATGTGGATTGTTTTGACATCTTCAATTCTTAGTTGTTTTATTTTCTTTGGTAGGTTGTATTCTACTGTCATTTTCCGGACTTGTTACTGGCTCAACATTCAACTTTCATTAGGAGGATGTATAGAAAACCAATTGACTATGTAGAAGAAATAACGACTGGTTTAACTTTATGTCCATGCTTTATTAATTTTTTCCTACTCGGATTATATTGTCTAGTCTACATGCTGAACCTTGCATCTTTATTAGCCTTTGCTGAATTGCAGGAATGGCTGATTTGATACTTGTTAACAGCAACTTCACTGCCTCTACTTTTGCAAATACTTTTAAGTCTCTAGATGCTAAAGGAATTCGACCAGCTGTTCTATATCCAGCTGTCAATGTGGATCAGTTCAACGAACCCAGTTCCTTTAAGTAAATGACATGTTTGTAGATATATGGTTGACACTTTACAAGATTATGCATGTACTTATTCTTATATCCAATTTTATAAACTTTATGTATAGAATAGAATCATAGTCTTAATTTGCATTGTTCCTTCTGTTGTAGGCTGAATTTCCTTTCTATCAATCGCTTTGAAAAGAAGAAGAATATACAGTTAGCTATTTCAGCTTTTGCTTTGCTTCACTCACCTGAAGGAATTTTTAAGCATAAAGATATTACTAATGCTACTTTGACTATTGCTGGTGAGCCTGTTTTTGTTTACAGCTGTCTTTCTGATGATAGATGTTGTGTACATTGCTAATGGACATGGGATGGGAATATCTGTTCTGATGTATGTGACTCATACTGGAGTTTGGTATGGTGGTGTCTTCATTTTCAAGATATAAAATATTATTTTAAATGAAAATTATGTTTGGTTTGTAGGTAAATTATCTAGTATGACTGTGATACAATTATTTCTCAAACAGGTGTATTGTGTGGGTTTGTCAATTTGTTACTTATTGAACCTTTTCATAATTGTTGTGGAAAGCGCATGCTTATTTTCTATTGTAATAAACTAGAAATGAGTATTTATTAACGATTATGTGCTGACAGAAAGTTAATTTATTAAACTTTTAACTTTGTTGCCATCAAATGAGAGGTGGAATGCATAGTTATGACAATGTTACAAACCTTATTTGTTTGAGGATTAGATCTTCATATTGGTTTTGAGGAGGAAACTTAGGACTTGTGATATTATGTTCATTTGGTTTGGTTAGTCACGAACACTTCTCTAGGATAATGTACAACATATAATATTACACAGAATTTTATTTTATTTTATTTTATTTGATATAACATGGAGTCAATCTTTAAAGCACAAATTTATTTAATCTGTACAATTTTTTAGCAGAAAACTGTGAGCAAATATTGTTGAAAGGCATGCAATATCTGCTTATTTATGATTAAAACACTTTTTCTAAGCTGTCTAGATGTGATCCTTTAGTATTTGTTGATAAACATTGGCCATTAAGTGCAAAGAACCAAGTACTCTTTTGTGCAAGTTTGGGCTGCTTCACTCAAGGGTCAATATCAAGGAACAACTTCATTTCATTAAGCTTATGAGTTTTTACTTAGGATCTTTGAAGGTTATCTGAATTTATCCAGGACTGTTGTACCTGTGAATACATTAGTCTAAAAACTAAAATAGGGTAAAGTTTGGTTGGACTTGGAAAAAGTTGCAAGTAAAAAATTTATTGATTTCCATCTACTTGGTGTGTTGGGCCTTCTTATTTAATTTTAAATGTATTTTCTTGGTAAAACTGCAGAATCTTAAGTTTGAACAAACCTGATACCAGGCCCAGATCTTCAAGGTCCATTAGGAAAACATCAAGGCTCGCTAAGTTTACAGATTATATCTAGAAGCAGTAGTTGTCATCACTGAGCAAAATCTTTCTGTTATATCCTTCTGTTAGTAGAACAACAGCTGTCCTATAGGGATTGGCACACAATAATTCTAAGACTTTATAAGACCTCTCCATGTAATAAGAAAGGCAAAGAGTAAATTTTTAAATATTTTCTTAGTTAGTCAGTTCCTTCCTCCAACTATATTCCCTTTCTCCTTTCGCACCTCCTAGCACCCAGCACCGTAACAAGTACTTTCATTGACCTACCTCCATGCCTCCTAAACCAACCAAAGACCTTAAAGAAACACTCCAATCCATCCTGAACAAATTAGCTAATCTGCAAACCCAACTACGTACCACACAAGAACACCATGAAGGTTGCTACCTTGCCCTCCATCAAGCCATGGAAACCCATCAAACGGCCTTGGAACTTAAACAAGATACACTAACCTCATACCCTCACTGGCCTATTCACTACCTTGTCTTCTCAAACCACCAATCTTCCACCTATTATTGATTCGACGTCTCATCTCATCTCAACCATTTCTCCATAGATGCCACTTCCTCCATTCCACCCCCTGTTTCCAACACTTCTCATGCTATTGTTAATTAATACAACAACCACCACAACCATCCCTCCTTTTTACCTTCCTTTTTTATAGTACGAACCCCGTAGATTGGCTATTCCAGGCTAATCATTTTTTCCAATTCTATAATATTCCCTGGGATTCTCGTTTAAACATGGTTGTTTTCTATATGTGAGGTGATGCCCTCAGTTGGTTTAAATGAATGTATCAAAATCACCAACTCATTGATTGGATTTCTTTTTGTCGAGCCATTGAACTTCATTTTGGCCCCTCAACATATGCCAACCATCAGGTGGAGTTATTTAAACTTTGTCAAACTGGCACAGTCACTGAATATCAAAAGGTGTTTGAAAAACTATGCAATCGGGTTCTGGGCCTTACTCCTGAGATGATTCTAAATTGTTTCATCTTTGACTTCACACTCGAGATTCGAAGGGAAATGGGTGTTCTCCAATCCACGCCCCACCCCCCCCCCCCCCCCCCCCCCCCCCCCTAAAAAAACTTACCTCAACCCAACTCTAAGAGCGTAGAGCTACAATTGTGATGAAAAAAAAAATCTAGGTCACATGCACATCTAGTCATTTTCTCCTCTTGTTGAGTGATGACACCTCTCTAGAATACCCTACAAAAATTTCCTCAAACAGCTCCCTAACCCGAAGACAAACGACCCTACTCATCACCTCTCCTTCCAAGCCTTATGAGCCACACCTTCAGCCCATACTTTTAAATTTGAAGGCCACATTGCTCATCTTCCAATTACTATCCTAATAACACAGACAATTCACATAACATATTGCAACCCCATCTAGCCCTTCACCTCTTTCAACCAGTCATGGTTGGAAATGGAGACCAAATCCAATGTTCTTCCCTTTGTCCTAATGTTTTGGTTTCTATATGAACACGTGATTTCTCCACTCCCTTCTACCTCATTCCAATTGAGGGCGTTGATATGGTCCTTGGAATGGATTGGTTATGCTCTTTTGGATCTTTACAAGCTATTTTCTACCCTCACCTTTCCATCAACCACAATGGTTTCCCAATTACCTTCCACGATACCACCAAACTTCTCCACAAACATGCTTCACCCACCCATATTTGCACCTTTTACACAACAATGTCATAGCTTCTACTCATCTTCTTACCTTCCAACAAAACCCCTCTACTACCCATCCTCCCAACCCTACACACCACCCGGATATTCACACACCTAAACTCATACCACAGTTTTTGCCTTTCCCCATGGATTACCATCTCATCGACCTCATAATCAAGCTCATAAACAAATTATGACCTCCCTTATTCAGGAAATGCTAGAAGAAGGCATCATCCGCCCCAACATTCTAATAAAAAAAGATGGCACTTGGCGTTTTTGCGTGGACTGTAGAGCACTAAACGATATCATAGTGAAGAATTGATTCTATATTCCCACAATTGATGAGTTGTTGGATGAATTAACTGTTGCCAAAGGGTTTACTAAGCTAGATCTCCGCCCAGGGTACCACCAGATATGAGTAGACCAAGATAGCGGTTGGGACTATGTTTTTAGAACATTTGATAGGCATTTTGATTTTCTAGTTATTCCCTTCGGTCTCTCTAATGCGCCCTTCACCTTTCAAGCAGCCATGAATGACCTCTTAAGACCACATCTATGCCACTTTGCCCTAGTGCTTTTTTTGTGACATTCTCATCTATAGCCAATCTATGTCCGAACACATCCAACACCTGACTCTCATTCTCTCAATCTCCAATTGCTAGAAACCCACAAATTCATTATTAAGGAATCTAAATGTGTTTTTGCAACCATCTAGGTTTTTTATTTAGGCCATCTTATTCAAGAAAGCACTGTCACCTCATACCTAGACAAAATACAGGCCATTCTACTTTGGCCCAGGCCCATGTCCCTCACCACATTACGTGCATTTTTGGGCATCATGGGATTCTATAGAAAATTCATTTGCGGATATGCCAGTCACTCACAGATTTATTAAGATTACCAAAGTTTACAAGGAATACAACCGCTCATGAGGCCTTTTTACAATTAAAGGAAATCCTAACTATAGCCCCAATGTTGCATCTTCCGAATTTCTCCATGCCCTTTGTTGAGAAACGAATGCGTTGATTTTAGCCATTCGCACAGTGCTATCTCAACAAGGTCACCCTCTTGCTTTTTTTTAGCAAAAAGCTCTATCCAAATATGCAGACTAGCTTAGTTTATGTCCGAGAAATGCTAGCCATTACAAAAGCAGTTAAAAAATGGTGTCACTACCTCATTGGAGCACATTTCAAAATCATAATAGATCAATTGAGCTTAAAGGGATTACTTACCAATGCATGTTACATGCCAGACCGAGATACCAAGCTTTTAGGATACAGTTTCGAGATCGTTTATCGCTCTAACCGCCACAATCAAGTTGCGGATTTCCTATCTAGGCCACCACCCTCCCTTTTTTCGGTCCTCTCTTCACCGATTTCAACATAATCACAAAGTTACACAAATATTATGAATCAGAAGTGGAACAAGAGGTGCAACAACTAACTTACCTACCTGCCTCGGCATACAGTTTCCAGAAGGTCTTCTATACCATCGCCAACACCCTCTATTTTCCATCCACGGGTACTCTTCGTTCCACAATGCTACAAGAATTCCACGCCACACCATCAGCGGGTCACTTCGGTCTTAAAGCCACCATGGCACGGTTCGCAACGTCTTTCTTCTAGTCAGGAATGTACCGTGACACAACTACTCCAAACAGCGCCTACCCTGTCAGCAAAACAAGCCAAGCAATAAAAAATCTTTAGGATTACTCCAACCAATACCCACACCTGCCAAGCTTTGGGAGGAATTAACCACATTTAATCACACATTTATCTTCATCCTTTGGTCACACCGTCATGTGGGTAGTTTTTTATAGACTATCCAAATCTGCCCATTTCATCGCCCTTCCCATATCCTTCAATGGCACTCAATTAGCTAATCGATTTTCTGTTGAGATTTGCAGGCTACATGGAGTACCAAAATCCATCTTTTCTGATCAGGATCCTCAATTCCTCAATTCATTTTCGGAAAGAACTATTTTACCTATAAGGCACAAAATTAAAATTCAGCATAGCTTACCATCCACAAACCGATGACCAGAAAGTTATCAATTGGAGTTTGGAAGTCTACTTGAGATGTTTTACCAGTAACAACCAAAGAACATGGTACAAATTCTTGCATCATCTTACCACTCCCCATCAAAACTAATCCCTTTTAGGCTCTATACGGACGACCACCACCAACAATACTAGACTACGTTCCAGGAACAGCTACAGAGCCCAACCTCGACACGACGTTAGGCGTACGTACCTATACGCTCCATCAGTTGAAAGCTACCATTTTGAAGACCCAACAACAAATGACACAGCTAATCGATCTTGTCGCCACCACACCATCAACATCGACAACTGGGTTATGCTTCGTCGACAGACGTATCGTCAAACATCTCTTACAGCAAATCCCCACAACAAGCTTTCCAACTACCTTATTCCATAAAACATCATATCAGTGAGATTGCTTACAAACTCAACCTACCACCCTCCTCCTGAATCCACCCGATCTTCCACATATCCTTGCTTAAACCCTACCATGGCCCAAAAACACCCCCTCTTTCCATTATCCTCAAGAAATAGAAGCTCCCTCGTCCACCTTGCTTCCATTACCTACCCACACTCTTCAACCCGCTTCTAACATCAACGACTCATTAAATCGTAAAATCTTCCAACCTCAACTCAGCCACATACACATTCCCACTTAATAACGCCAGTTGTACCACAGCTCCCACCTAAACCCATGCTCTAGAACCTTCCTCCCACATCTCATACAAACAGACCCGAATTGCTTATTCCAAAAGACCCACCCCATGTACCAATTCCAATTACACAAACCCTTCCCACAACCCAAAACATATATTTGAAGTCCAACAATCTATTCCACTAGATGCACTCCCAAATGACCCAACCTACCGACTAGCCACAATCCTTGAGGACAGGGTTGTCCCTCAGGAGGAGGCAATTGATACCGGCTCTAGATCTTCAAGGCCCATTACGCAGAGTTTGCAAATTATATTTAGAAGTTGTAGCTGTCTGTCATCTCTGAGCAAAATCTTTCTGTTATATCTTTCTATTAGTAGAACAACTATTGTTCTATAAGGATTGGCTCATGATAATTCTAGGTTTGTATATGACCTTTCCATGTAATAAGAAAGGCATAGAGTAAACTTTTAAATATTTTCTTAGTTTGTTCATTCCTTCCTCCGCTACTATATTCCCTTATTTTATTTTAAATGTATTTTCTTGTTAAAACCGCAGAGTCTTAAGTTTGAACAAATCATACTTGAGTAATTTATTTCACTTTGAAGCATTTGTGCACATGCATGCAATTTGCGTAACAACCCTATTGTCATAATTGGTGCTAGGTGGCTTTGACAAACGGTTGAAGGAGAATGTGGAGTACATAGAAGAGCTTAAAGATTTAGCAGAAAAGAAAGGAGTCTCTAGTAAAATAAGATTCATCACTTCTTGCCCTACAGATGAAAGAAATGCACTTCTTTCGGAATGCCTGTGTGTTCTTTACACACCAAAGGTATATAAAACCATGCAAATTATTATTCATTATAACTGGTGGAAACTGAATTAAGAAATGAGATTTACAGAAAGATCTTTGATGCAGGATGAGCACTTTGGCATTGTTCCTCTGGAGGCCATGGCAGCCTATAAGCCTGTTATTGCATGCAATAGTGGTGGCCCTGTGGAGTCAATTAAGAATGGTGTAACGGGATTCCTTTGTGATCCTACACCACAAGAGTTTTCTTCAGCAATGGCTAAGCTCCTAAATGATCCTCAGGGGGCAGAAAAAATGGGCAGAGAAGCTAGGAGGCATGTTGATGAGTCATTCTCTACGAAGTCATTTGGCCAGTATCTAAATAGATACCTGGTTGACATTCATCGGGGAAAAGAGGATTGAGTTTAACATTGGACAGCATGGTTTTGCCCTTAAATTGTTAACTAGAATTGGTGACCATTCAACTTGCTGTTCAGATTTTAGTTTGGTTAGTTCACTTTTTGCATGTAAATCTGAATTGAATTACAGAGATGATTACATATTCTGCGGTTTGCACTGTTGGATATTCTGAAGTTTATAATGAATTTTCTTGTGCAAATGTACAAAATTCATTTGCTCTTTAATTTTTTTTTTAGGAAATAATGGGTAATTAATGCATATCAGATTTTCAAGATATCTTGAAAATAGTATTTTCAACTTTCTAGGTTAAATTTCATAGTATTCAAGAAAGATATAATTTCAAGATTTTAGAATGACCATCATTAAATATGTTCAATGGATCAATTATCAAGATTCATTGGTCATGGTTCTCATTAAATTAAGAAGAGATTTCCAATAACTTATTTATTTGTTAAGTCCAAAATAAGAAGATAGTGGCCACTTGGACACTCAGTAAATCATGTGGTGTATATAGGATATCATAGTTATAATTATGTATTAAAGGATTTAATGTGCCTTTCAATCAACAAAAATTCGAAAAATTCAGTTGATATAAAAGTATTTAAATTTAAATTGAAAGAGAAAGTAATAAATACACTTTTTAGGTAAGAAAAAAGTGTCATGATTTGATAACAATGTCTTATTACAATTAATTTCATTAATTTTTTTGCAATTAACGGTAACTTCAAATTGATTGTGTGTACCTCAACTACAGACATAAACTGACAAAATAATTGAAATAATTTCTTTTAATAAGTAATTAATAGAATTAAATATACGTTGAGTTTATTTTTGATAATTTAAATTTAAAATTATTTTTTAGTTTCTGTAATTTGAAAAACAAAATTACTTTAATCATTTTGTTGAAATGACTTCTTTTTAAATACCCTTGAAAGAAATGTTTTGAAATAAAATACGCATATCGTACCATTTTTTATAATAAAAATGCAAAACTAAAATAAATTATCATATAAAGGATTTGTAATGCATTAATCACCTAACTAAACTTTTTAACAACATTTGATAGAGGTATCAAACTTTTTCTAATATTATGTAAACTACTAAAGCTAATTATTTTGAAATTGAAAGGCTAAAAAATAATTTTTATCTAAAATTTAAGAAATAAAATAATATTTAAATAATTCAATTTTGGAGTTAAGTCAATCTCTTATTATGTTGAGATGTATGGAAAGAAAGCGAATAAAAAAAAGTTAATTTAAATAAAAAAGAAAGAAAAAATAGTTATTTTCTTTACTTTTTTTTGTCACTTTTTCTTCAATTAATCGGAAAAGAAAAAAAGCCCTTCCTTTCTCTCCTTTTTTTCTACCAGTCAAACATAATAATAGTAATAATAATAATATTGTTTTTGCTGCTATGTTATTGTTGCTGCTGCTCTGGCCTAATGTTTTATTATAGTTATTTTTGCTGCTGCTACTAGTGTTATTGGTGTTGCTGGCATGCTGTTTTATTATTGTTATTGCTGCTGCTGCTATTGGTGTTGATGCTGCTCTGGCCTGCTGCTAGAGTTATTGGTGGTGGTGGTGCTGCTAGTGTTATTGGTGCTGCTGCTGCTGCACTTGCTGCTGTTACTGGTGTTGGTGTTGCTGCTGCTGTTACTGGTGTTGGTGCTGCTGCTGCTGTATTCTTTTGTTTTCCTTTTTTGTATTTGTTTTATTAGACATTTTCTGTGAGATTCTTGTGTATGTTCAAGTGCACTCGTTCAAATATGTGACATTAAATTTTAAAAGATCATTAATAGGGCATAAAACAAATTGTTATAAATTTTGATTTAGTATATCAAAAAACATAATTATAAAACTTCTTCGTAATATAAAATTGATTATTGATATTTATTACTTTTTTTTAATATTTTAAAATATTTTATATTAAATTTGATGTGGGTTTCCTGCTTTTAAAGTGTACTTGAATTATAGACTCGTCAGAATTTATATATAATATTTTATTTAAAATACTCATATAATCAACGGTATATTAGCTAATAAAAAAGTATTTATGTATAAAAGTAAATATGAATAATTTTGTTTTTGTTATAAGAGATTAATATTATAAAATATATGCCAATTCAATTTGAGTTCTTAATTCTCTTTTAATAATTTCTTTGTTGTCCTACATAATGATAAATCCTAATTTGAGATCTCAAACTTATTTTTAGTGAATCATGGTTTATCTGTTAATTGCTTTCATAAACAACTTCTGTAAAAATTAAACTAATTTGCTCTAATGTTCTCAAATTCATTAATTAGTATAAACAGGAAAGGTGTGACGGGAATGGGATGTGGAAGCAATTAATTATGGAACCTCTAAAAGTTAAATTTATGTTTATAATTGGTCAGATAATCTTAAGATGCCAGAGAAAGTAATATATTTAATAAATACAAGGAAAGAAAACCTTATCTTATTGATTCAAAAGAGGCCATGAAAATGCCTATATAAGAACTCATGATGTAGTCTTATGATACAACTATAGCTGTTGGTTTTCTTGTCATATTAATTTGTCATGGCCAAAGACAGGTACAGATCTTTCTTGCATGATGAACCTGCAAACATCCAGTGGAGACATGGTGGCCCTCCCACTTATGATGCTGTGAACAAGCTTTTTGAACAAGGAAGAACCAAGGTGCAACAACCACCATACCCTCTTACCCATTTCCCCTCTCTCTCTGGAATATGTGTTCAATTTGTATTTGCATGTTTGCAGGAATGGCCAGAAGGATCATTGGAGGAGATAGTGCAAAATGCTATCAAGTCATGGGAGATGGAGCTCTCACACAAGATCCGTTTGCAGGATTTCAAGACAATAAACCCTGAGAAGTTCAAGCTATTTGTGAATGGTATGCACTTAAATATGTGTCAAATTTATTTCCTCTCCATCTTTTCCAATGTTAGGGGTTTTGATTTGATGGACAGATAGATAGATGGAGACTTTGCTTTAGCCCATTAATTATATTTTTTGTACTCTTTTGTAACACTATTTGATTAACTGCTATTCACATGATTAAAGGGGATGAATGAATGGATCAAAATTTCCTATGTATTTTTCACCTTGTACTTCTCATTAGACACCCTACTTCCATAATTCCACAATAAGGATCAAATTTTCCTCCATCCACAAACATGGATAATTAGTTAGTTCTGAAGCAAAAAGACATCTCCATGAGAAAGATCTTGTAACATCTTCATTTGTGTAAAAGTATTTTCTAGTAGGAGACAAGTTTTTCAATGGAATATGTGGTAATAAATGATAGTTGTATCACATAATTACATCAATCTTGTGCTGATTTTTCTGTTAGTAAATTAATTGTATGCTGTCTGCATAATGTTTCATTTGCAGGCAGGGAGGGATTATCTGGAGAGGAAACTCTGAAGCTGGGAAGTTATAATGCTTTGTTGCAAAGTTCTCTGCCAGAAGACCTGAAGCCTTACAAAGCTGATGAAGAGACTTTTGAATCATCTCATGAAGTCTTCAGATCAGCTTTTCCCAGAGGGTTTGCTTGGGAGGTGATAAAAGTTTATAGTGGACCTCCTGAAATTGCTTACAAATTTAGGCACTGGGGGTTCTTTGAAGGCCCTTATAAGGAATATGCCCCTACTGGGAAGATGGTCCAATTCTATGGCTTCGGAACTGTCAAGGTATTACTTTTACTATGTGTTTACATTCAGAAAATGGATTCTTGCCGTTAACTTACCATTGTCTGCTATCTCAAACCTTTTATAAAATATAACATGTTTCTATTTCAACATTAGAAATATAAAAAAACAAACGATGAAAACAAATGTTTCGAAGCAAAATAAATACCAGAATGTTCTGACAAAACTCTTTGGTAGGTTTAGAGAAAAACAAAAGTGTTCATGAACTAGTTTTCATTAGTTTTTAGGACAAAACTTAAATGAAACTAATGAATATTAAAATACACACAAAATTCTGATAGAACTACCGAATACTAAAGTAAATACAAAACTGCAATGAAACTACAAAATTCTAAAGAGAACAATACCTGTCAGCAAACTTAAGTTAAAACAAGTATGAAAACATTCAATCATTTGTGATAAAAACCAAAATTTCTGAGACAAACAAAATATCCCACCTAGTATTGACAGTTACTGATAGAATTATTTCAGTAATGGTCATAAAAAAACATTTTAATTAAGGGTTTATCACAATCATGACTCATGAATCTGCACAGGTGGATGACTCTTTGAAAGTTGAAGAGGTGGAAATTTATTATGACCCAGCTGAGATGCTCGGAGGCCTTATTTCAGGGAAGAACCCAAATCACCCCATGGAGGATGGCACCGAAGCTTCACCACCTTCCCAAGAATGTCCTTTCTCCAAATAGTTGCAATGATTTTAAGTGTAATGTCCATTGATTCAGATATACTTCTTGAATCAATTAATGTGGCAGCTGAGATTTGAAGAAAAATAATAGTACTTTCTGTGATGATGGTCCAGTGAATAAAATTGAAAAAATGTCAAAATGAATTAATTTTCCCCTTTGTTTGAAAGTTATGGCAAATCCATGTGCTATGTTGGAAAGTGATGTGTCTGTTTCACATTACTGATTTTAGAAGAAAATTTATAATATTTTCTATTATTTTTATGTGTACATTGCGGTAAATAAATTTGTGTATATATATGTGTGTAAATAATTAAAAATTAGGTAGAAAAAAAGTAACAATTGAAATGACAAAAAGAGTAATTAATATTGTCATGAATTTAAAAATAACAATTAAATAGAACAAACGATTTTAAAATATATGGTATTTAAAAAAAGAACAAAGGGCGAGTTTCAATCAGAAACCAAAGAAGCTAATGTGGCAGCATTATTGTTGTTGAATGAAAGCAATTGAAATTGTTATACAGTGTTACTAGTTACTTAGACTACACCTACTATTCAGCATAAATTTTATTTCTTTATTGGTGTTATGATTATTTTAACTGTCTTTATGACACCAGTTAATAATGTAAAAATGTTAAATAGAAAAGTAAAACATATGTTTTCTTCATATTACAAAAAAGCCATGCTTATTTTGAAACAATTAAAACATTTCATAGCAGACATTGAATAGTTTTTAACAACCACCGTTTTAGAAATTATGTTCTACAGAGGAACATCACTTTGTGGTTACAATGTAGGCATTTTTCTCATAAAATGAAATTTTTTACAATCAGAGGAACACTTTCTATCATAATCCGGAAATTAGTATTCTGTAATCACCAAATATATGAAAAAGAAGCCTTAGTCAATATTTAAGTGTAAGCAATGCATGAGTTGCATTAAATTAATGCTTTCAGAAAGCCAGGAATGTGAAAATGTGTATGTAGTGGAGTAATCTAAAACTCCTCTAAAGGCCAACACATGAAAATCTATTTACTAATTCTTCAGATACATTAATAATATAAAAATAATGTCCAGTTCCTGCAGTGATAGTAGTGACACAAGTGAAGGCTAGCAAGCCTTTCCAATGAGCCGCAGAAAAGTTGGGAGAATATTAGTACATACCTCATGCTCTCAATAACCAGCTTTGCATTTTGAAAAAACATTTTTCTACCACGAAATGCATTTGTTTTTGCTGGTTGACTCTAATGACAAGCTCTAGTTTCGTCTGTCTCTTTACGAGTCCTCCTATCTCTTGTTGTTCTGAAACGTAGTTCTGTTGAAACAGAGGGACCCCTACCTGTTGATTGTACTCCGACGATCAAGTCAGTACAAGGCTTATACGAATTTAAGAAGTAGTAAGTTTCAGTCTTAGAAACAACGTACCTTTACCTGGGGTCTCAAGCCCCTTTTATAGCTTACCTCTTGTAACAATTTTCTCTCACGAGAATCTAATCTCAACTGAAAGCATACTCAGGAGCAACCCATTCTATTTAGGTGCGCCTTCTCCAAAGGTGCTACAACATAACAGAATCTTATCTCCAAGGAGTGCATAAAATAATAACAAAACAACCACCTGCCAACAAGGTACCAACTCATGTGCCAACATCAGGGGAACATTCTGCTCACATGGGCACCCTACTCATTGTGCAACATTATCTTTCGCTATACATGCAACTTAACCATTACGTGCCCTAATACCCATGCATTTAGGTTAAAAGAAAACATTTACTTGACTTATACACCACATGTACTAAATGTACCCCTAGGTTCACAAATACCCTTTATTGGTAGCCTTATGCTTACCTATAAAAGTTTATTTCAATTATGCCAAGACATGTTTACTAACCAAATTGTGCCTAACCACATGGCCCAACAACCGAGTTGACCTGCCTACGCCATGCACCGAGATCCGACCCCCGAGCACTAAGCCACGAGCACTATGTCCTGTACAACATTCAATAAAACACTTGATACAAGCATAAATTAATAAATGTATTGCTTATCTATAAATAATACAAATAAAACTCACTCACAGGGTAACAAATGACTCGTATCATTCACACGAAATTTCACTAAAAAAAATTCAAAAAAAAGTTTACCAAATGTAGAAAAACTGAAGGAAGGAACCAATCAAACGCTGGCAAATGGCGTAACCACATGAAGCCACGTACCGCTCATATAAACACCCATTCCTCCCACTCTCTTCATTCCTCTTTTCCTAAACCCTAACCCTCTGCATTCCCTCCAAAAATCTCTCACGTTTCTCTCCTTTGTTATGCTTATGTTTCACAAATTTGGCAACTGCACCATCTGCTTTCATCTCTTACCACCACTGCAAATCTCTTCTTTTTGATATTTTTGACTTGGCGCAATTTTTGAATTTTGAAATTGCAACGCCATGGGTTTTTGAGTTTATATAGGTTTTGATAATCAAAGATCCATTCATTCTCATTTCTTCTTTTCATTTTCTGAAGAACGGGTTATTATTTATCATTTCTTTTCTACATTGCTTGCTTTTATTTTTTCTGCCGATTCTCTTCATCTGTTTGTTACGTTTTTTCGCAACATTAATTTTGATTTTTTTGGGTTTTTTTTTTATCAAAGTTCCTTACTTTGATCTTTTCTACCAATTATTTTCATCTCTTTATTGGTTTGTTTGCTCCATTGTTCTTGATATTGTTGTTTCTGTGTTTGTCACGTTTTTCGCAACATAAAAATGATTTTTTTTTGTTTTCTTATCAAAGTTGCTTGCTTTTGATGTTTTTGTTGACTCTCTTCATCTCTTTTATGCTTTCTTTGCCCCACTGATCTTAATATTATTGCTTTTTCTGTTTGTTACGTTTATTCGCAACATAAAAATGATTTATTTTGGGTTTTCTTATCAAAGTTTCTTGCTTTTGATGTTTCTGTTGATTCTCTTCATCTCTTTTACGGTTTCTGTGATCCATTGTTCTTGATATTGTTGCTTATGTGTTTGTTACGTTGTTTCACAACATAAAAATGATTTTTTTTTTGTTTTCTGATCAAAGTTGCTTGCTTTTGATGTTTCTATCGATTCTTTTCATCTCTTTTACGGTTTCTTTGCTCCACTGATCTTGATATTGTTGCTTCTTTGTTTGTTATGTTTTTTCGCAACATAAAAATGACTTATTTTGGGTTCTCTTACCAAAGTTTCTTACTTTTGATGTTTCTATTGATTCTCTTCATCTCTTTTACGGTTTCTTTGCTCCATTGTTCTTGATATTGTTGCTTTTGTGTTTATCACATTGTTTCACAACATAAAAATGTTTTTTTTTTGTTTTCTTATCAAAGTTGCTTGCTTTTGATGTTTCTGTCGATTCTCTTCGTCTCTTTTACGGTTTCTTTGCTTCACTATTCTTGATATTTTTGCTTCTCTGTTTGTTATGTTTTTTCGCAATTCAAATTTCAAATCTGAATTTAATTTTGATAAAGTTTGGAGCCTTTTTTTTTAGTATTTTTATGTGATAGATGTTCTTCATCCTGGAATATTGCTCTTTCTTCTTGGACTGCTCTTTCTTTTTTCTGTGCACACAAGATTGAAAAATGCAAATGTATATGGTTCTTCATCTGCTTTCTGAAGTATAACGTAAAATAACTGAAAACTTATTTTGATTTATTCTGTGCAGGCACGATTTGAAGATAAAAAGGTTTTTGCTACCATGTACTGCAACACAAATTACAGTCATGTTTGATTTGGAGATATGAAGATGTTCTCTAAAGTAGGGGTGACAAAGTGGGGTGGGTCGCGCAGGCTGGCCTGCGACCCGCTGATAAAACGTGGGGCGGGTTGCTTATTTCAACCCGTTGGCCTGCTTAGGCCCGCCCCGTATAACCCGCAGCCTGCGCATGCTAAGTGTGGGGCGGGACGGGTTGGCCCGCATAACTTTAAAATATAGAAATTCTTTTATGCACCTCCACATTTTCTTCATGTAGTCTCATATTTCACATTTCGAAAATTTTAATAACATCTTACTATGCATGTCTCGTGAAAATAATATTATGAGACCATTTATCTAATGTATCTAAATAAAAAAATTCAAATTTTTTATTCAAATAATTATTTTTTAAAAAAATATATCTTATGTAGGCTGACCCACAGACTCGCGGGCCAACCCTTATGCTGGGCGGGTTAGAAAAACCAACCTGCAGATTCTATGCGAGACAGGCCAACCCGACCTGCTTTTTTCGGGCCAAGTGCGGGACGGGCCAGCCCGCCATCTCTACTCTAAAGACATCAATATGTGGATTCAGTCATGTATGTTGCGCACATTAATGAAGTATTAGTATTATCTGAATTTGTAGCATGGATTGTAATTTGTGTTGGTAATAATATCATAATTGTTGTGAGTGCACATAAATTGTTGTATTAGTATCATGAAAAGTTGTAGGAAATTGTTAGCAAATGATGTAATTTTAATCTCAATAAACCTCTTCTGTACTCATATTAAGAAAATCTATAAAAATTGAAAGATTCATCATAGATCTTCTTAATGCAATTGTGTGTGATTCTCATTAAAATAGACTAATATGAAATTGAGAAATGATATAAGGATAAATACAAAAACTTAAATTATTTTATTTCCTACTTAAATAAAAATCTAAAATAAAAAAAATTATGAGTTTTTAAAATCCTAAATAAATATAAGTCCCAAAAAATTTAATTTCATTCTTAACAAAAATGTAAAATCAATAAAATTCTTAAATTATTTAATGTCATTCTTAAATAAAAATCCAAATTAATTAAATTTCAATGTTTTAAAAAAAATTTCTAAATAAATACAAATTCTAAATTATTTTATTTCCTACATAAATAATAAGTTATAAATAAATACAAATTCTTAAATTATTCAAAATTTTAAACAAATATAAATCCTAAATTACTTAATGTCATATTTATATAAAATATCTTAAATAAATAAAATTCTTAAATTATTTAAAATAATAATAAATACTAATTCTAAATTATTTAATTTCCCTCTTAAATGAAAATTAGAAATATTTTTTTCTAGAATATCCAAAATCCTAAATAAATACAAATTCTAACTTATTTTATGTCATATATAACTAAAATCTCAAATAAATAAAAATCCTCTCAAATAAATAAAAATCCTAAGTAAATACAAATCTGAAATTATTTTATTTCATAACTATATAGAAATATAAAATAAATAAAATTTATAATATTTTCAAAATCCCAAATAAATAAAAACCCAAACATTTGTAATATCATTTATAAATAAAAATAAAAAGTAATAAAAATCTTAAATTATTCAAAATTCTAAATATATCAATATCCTAAATTATTTAATGTCATTCTTGATAAAACTCTAAAATTAATAAAATTTCTCTATTTCCCAAAATCCTAAACAAATACAAATCCTAAATTGTTTTGTTTTCTACTTAAATAATAATTTAAAAGAAATAAAATTTCTAAATTTTTTAAAATCCTAAATAAATATGAAATCTAAATTATTGAATGTTCTACTTAAATAAAAATCTAAAATAAATCAAATTTCAAAATTATTCAAAATCCTAAATAAATACTTACCTAAATTATTTAATGTCATATTTAAATACAGATTTGAAATAAATGAAATTCATAAATTATTCAAAATCTTAAATAAATACAAATCTAAATAATATAAATTATTTAATGTCCTACTTAAACTAAAAAATTTCAATAAATAAAAATTTTAAATTATTCAAACTTTTAAATAAATATAAATCCTAAATTATTAAATGTTATACTTAAGTAAAAATGTGAAATAAAAAAAAAATTCTAAATTATTCAAAATCCTATATAAATACAAATTCTAACTTATTTTATGTAATACACTTAAATAAAAATCTCAAATAAATAAATTTTCTAAGTTTTTAAAAATCTTAAATTATTTTATGTCCTAAATAAATAAAAATCTAAAATAAATAAAATTTATAAGTTTTTCAAAATCCTAAATTAATAAGAATTCAAAAAAGGTTTAGGACCTTCTCAAATAAAAAATTAAAAGTTAAAAAAATTCCCAAAATTATTAATTTCATTCTTAAACAAAAATCTAAAATTAATAAAATTTCTAAGTTTTTAAAAATCCCAAATTATTGTATTTCCTACTTAAATAATAATATAAAATAAATAAAATTTCTAAAATTTTCAAAATCCTAAATAAATTCAAAAGCTAAATTATTTAATGTTTTACTTAAAAAAATCAGAAATAAATTAAATTCCTAAATTATTCAAAATTACTAAAAAATTGAAACCCTAAAAATTTAATATCATACGTAAATACAATTGTTAAATTATTCAAAATCTGAAATAAATACAATTTTAAAATATTTAATGTCCAACTTAAATAAAATCTGAAATAAAAAAATAAAAAAATTTAGAGCGGGATGGAAAGATTTTGATTATTCTTGAAAAATTTATTTATTTACTTGTATTATTTATGTTTATGCATTGTTTATATTAAGTGTAGTAAGTTTAATTTTCTTTTAATTATTAGTATATGGTGATGTTTATTTCTTATTATTAATAGTTGCCTTGTAATTTTTATATTTCTTTTCTTATTTACATGTACATTTATATTTATAATTATAAAAAATTATATTTATTATACAAAATAGTGAAATAAAATGTACAAAATAAATCAAAAAAATTTGAATGAGGATGAAATAATTTATGTATGTTAAATAACTTCAAAGAATGTGATAAAATTGTTTTTGAAAGAGAGGTTAACATACAAAATAATAAAATTTGAGTTATTCACCTTTTAGAATAATTGTTTATCGTTCCTTACTTTTCACAAAAAATTGTATTAATATGTTTAGTTTTTATTTATTTTCATATGCTGATGTTTATTTATTATATATTAATATCTGTTTGTAACTTTTTTATTTATTTTCTTATTTACATTTACATTTACATTTATTTATATATATATATATATATATATATAATTATATAAATTATATTTTTATACAAAATAGTGAAAGAAAACGCGTCAAATAAATAAAAAAAAACTTAGAACGAATGAAAGAATTTTAATTACTTCAAAAAAAGTGATAAGATTGATTTTGAAACCGAGGTTAACATACCAAATAATTAAATTTGAGTGATTCGAGATGAATAATTTTTTTACATAACTGTTTTACTTACTTTCCTCAAAATTTGTGTCAATTTGTTATTATATGGACAATTTAATTATTTATGTTATGCATTGTTTATATTAATTTTAGAATGTTTAGTTTTGTTATTTGTTCGCATATGCTGATATTTATTTATTATATATTAATATTTGTTTGTAAGTTTTTATTTTATTTTTTATTTTAATTTTCATTTAGTAATTTATATATATAATTATATAAATTATATTTTTATACAAAATCGTGAAAGAAAACATGACAAATAAATCAACAA
Source organism: Phaseolus vulgaris (assembly GCF_051622355.1). NCBI lineage: Eukaryota > Viridiplantae > Streptophyta > Magnoliopsida > Fabales > Fabaceae > Phaseolus > Phaseolus vulgaris. Next base: position 20,302,817 of record NC_143502.1, on the reverse strand, counting down.
AACTTGGAACGGGATGAAAAAAAACTATGTATGTTAAATGACTTCAAAGATGGTGATAAAATTGTTTTTGAAAAAGAGGTTAACATACAAAATTATGAAATTCGAGTTATTCACCTTTTAGAATGAATTATTTTTTTACATAATTGTTTATTATTTCTTACTTTCCTAAAAAAATTGTCTCAATTTGTTGATACTTGAACAATTTATTTATTTACTTGTATTATTTATGTTTATGCATTGTTCATATTAATTTTAGTATGTTTTAGTTTTTTATTTATTTGCATATGCTAATGTTTATTTCTTATATATTAATATTTGTTATGTAATTTTTTATTTATATATAATTATATAAATTATATTTTTATACAAAATAGTGAAAGAAAACGCGCCAAATAAATCAACAAAGCTTACAGTGGGATGAAAAAAAAATTGTATGTTACTTTGTTCAAAATTTGTCAGTTTGTTGATATTTCAACAATTTATTTATTTACGTGTACTATTTATGTTTATGCATTATTTGTATTAATTTTAGTATTTTTATTTATTTCTTTGTTTATGTTTGATGTTTATTTCTTATATGTAAATTTGGTCCCAATATTTTTTAAAATGATTCAATTTTATCACAACACATGTAATTCAATATGCATTTTGAGTAAACATTGAGGTGAATTATTTTATTTATTTTCTTATTTACATTTACATTTATATATATATATATATATTTAATTATATAAATTATATTTTTATACAAAATTGTGAAAGAAAACGCGCAAAATAAGTCAACAAAACTTAGAGAGAGATAGAAGAATTTATGTATGTTAAATGACTTACAAGAAGACGATAAGATCATTTTAGAAGCATGTTAAAATACCAAATAATGAAATTCGATTTATTCGCATTTTAGGATAAATCATTTTTTTTACAGTTTATTGTTACTTATTTATTTTCTCAAAATTTGTGTCATTTTGTTGATTGTTGAACAATTTATTTATTTACGTATACTATTTATGTTTATGCATTGTTTATATTAATTTTAGTATCTTTATTTTATTTATTTATTCATATATGTTGATGTTTATTTCTTACATATCAATATTTTCTTTGTAATTAATTTATTTATTTTCTTATTTACATTTATATTTATATATATATATATATATTTAATTGTATAAATTATATTTTTATACAAAATAGCGAAAGAAAATACGCCTAATAAATCAATAAAATTTGAGCGGGATCGAAGAACATTTGTATGTTAAATGACTTTAAAGAAGACGATAAAATTGTTTTTGAAGCAAAACTAACATACCAAATAATGAAATTCGAGTTATTCGCCTTTTAGAATAATTTTTTTTAACATAAATGTTTATTATTACTTATTTTCCTCAAAATTTGTGTCAATTTGTTAATAATTGAACAATTTATTTATCTATGTTTATTATTTATGTTTATGCATGATTTAGTATGTTTAATTTTTTTATTTATTCGTATATGCTGATTTTTATTTCTTATATATTAATATTTTTTTTCTAAATTTTTTATTTTTTATTTTTTTTCTTATTTACATTATATATATTTAATTATATAAATTATATTTTTATACAAAATAGTGAAAGAAAACGCGTCAAATAAATCAACAAAACTTGGAGCGGGATAAAAGAATTTATATATGTTAAATGACTTTAAAATAGATGATAAAATTATTTTTTGAATGAAATTTAAGTTATTTATCATAAATATTTTTTTACAGAATTGTTTATTATTATTTACTTTAATGAGCTTTAAAGTAATATAATATATTGTTTATTGTTGATTAAATAATGGAAGATACACATATTACTATATGAATATATATATATATATATATTATTTTATTTTACTTTTATAATAATAGTTTAAATCTTAAGTAAACTGTTATTTTTTTTATCTAATTTTTACTTTAATATTTTATTTATTATTGTATTTAATTTTTTATTTATTGTAAATATATTTATAAGAATGTTGTTAAATTCTATAATTTATTTAATTTATTAATATTGTAATAAATGTAATATTATAGTTTTTGTTATTGTTATTTTTCTTATAAAATACCCGTGTTGTGCACCGGTACAAGTCTAGTTATACTAGATTAGTCATACAAAATCAATATATAAAGTATACTGTTTGTACCTATCAATTATCCTCTATGAAGTTCAGACACTTCTCTTAAGTGTGTGGGTTATCAGACACCGACACTCGTATGACACCTGTAGTACACGTATCTGTGAAGTGTCAAATTCAAGTAGTATTTGTTAGATTTCTGACAATTCTAATATAGTTCTAACACAATTTTAAAAAGAAAAAATATATTAATTTTCTAAAAATTCAAATTTTATTGTATAAATTGTTATTATGATTATAAAAATAAGAAACAAATTCTTGTGAACCAGTCATGAAAAACATCTTTTTCTCTAAAAATTAATTTGAAACATATTTGTGCATATAAATCTTTATTGTCAATTTATATAATTCATAATTATATAAAATATAGATCCATGTCCCCGTATTCTACATTTTAGAAATTTTACGTATCTTCGTATCCATGCCCATGTCGTATCAGTATCCGTGTCAGTGCTAAATAGGTTATCTCTGATGAAGATTGAAATACCAAAAGAAAAGGAAAGGCATTTTGTAGGACAAAAATATGTGGATCATGCAAGGTCATAACTCTCCCAGGGCCCCCTACCTTGCCCTCCCTAACACTGTCTATTGGAAAATCTGATTTATAGTTCATTTGTTATATACTCTAAGCCCGCTGTAATCTTAATAATTCCGTTGTAGTCTAGTTGGTCAGGATATTCGGCTCTCACCCGAAAGACCCGGGTTCAAGTCCCGGCAACGGAATATTTCTTTTTCTATGGAATTGTTTATAAAAATAATATATTTTCTAAAATTGATTTATACACCGCTATAATAACTGTGTAAGAAACATCCTCCAATATTTCTTATGTTTTTCTAACGATCCCAAGTGGCTATACTCTGCAAGCTTTCTTCTAAATATTTCTTAGAATAATGTTTCTAAAATTTGTCAGATACCCAAATCTCTTCATAACCAAAGCGGCGCTCTAACTATATAAATCGCATTTCTCGTCTATAATGATATTTTGGATGAGAGAATAAAAAGGAATAGATATGACGATGATAAAATTAAAGAATATACTTTGTTTAGATATACAGAAGGAAAGAAAAAAGAACGAGTGAAAGAATTTCTCTTCACTCTTTTAAGTGAGGAGAAAAAAAGAGTAAATATAAATAAATTATATAAAAATACTTTGATAATAGCTAAAAGATGTAATTTTTTAATTTAATACTTTGTCCTAAAATTATTTATTACTTTTAAAAGTTGTATATACTTTTTTTCCTGTTTCTGTCGACTGTATTTCTAGTTAACCAAACAAGGTTTTTGAAACTTAGCTCCATCATTATAGTGTGATCTCACCAAGAGTCTGAGTTGTTGAACCATAAGAAGATAATAGTAGGACAGAAAACCTTAAATGAGACAATAGCTTCAATTAATTCTTTGCATGTGAAAACATTTGAAAAACAATAATAACAGCACTACAACAAGACTAGCAATCAACTTTCTTCCACAGCAGCTCCTATTGAAACACCAAACTTAGTTTTTAAGGTTACAGAAAGAGTCTAACATGCTATGACATTAAATATCACTTTTCTTCTAGTTCGTATTTCTCAGAATATTACACGTACAACAGAGCCGATACCAACCAATTCAACAACTATGTTTTCCATCCTCAGCTTGAGCAGCATCCAACTCTCTTCAAAGCAGACACATCATTTTTCAGGTCAATTTTCTCCCCTTTGGCAGGCACAGACGCTGTTCCATTCTCAACACCCTCTACTGCTTTCTTGCTAACAATGCGGTAGATTTGAGTTAGAACTTCAGCAAATGCATTCTCTACATTGGTGGCCTCCAGAGCTGAGGTTTCCATAAAGTAAAGTGATTCTTTCTCAGCATACGACTTCCCATCTTCTGTTGTAACAGCTACCAGGTGGCGAAGGTCTGATTTGTTTCCAACAAGCATCACCACAATGTTGGCGTCTGTGTGATTTCGCAGCTCTTTCAGCCATCTGTCAACATTCTCGAATGTTGCATGGCGAGTAACATCGTACACCAGAAGCGCACCAACTGCGCCACGGTAGTAAGCACTGGTGATGGCACGATACCTACAAAAATAAATAGTGTGAATCAACAAGATGCAAGTTTGTGGGAAGTCAATTTACAAGTTTGGTGAACTTGATACACGTGATTAATCACAACAATGGGTGGTTATGAAGCAACGTAGACCAACGTTCATTGAGGTGATAATGGCAAGAGAACAGAAACCAAGCAGGACACATTTGTGACATTGGTATTCAACTTGAATAAGAATGCAAGACCATACCCAGAATTTGAAAATAGGATAATCCATATTAGACAATTCTTTTATACAAAGATTAAGGTCCATACAAAGTCAGTGATGCATATGAAAAAGACTGAAAAGAGCATATCTTAATTTTCTTTCACTACTATTAATTTAATTTGTATATCATATTTCAAACAAGTACTCATCAAAAGATTAGGGTTGTTCAATAGCAGTAGAACATGAAATAAAATGAAGGCATCTTTTATTTTTACCCCTTCAAGGAATATATTATAGGACAGACTTTCCTGGAAAAATACATAATTTCATCAATATATCAAGTATATATTAATAAATTAAGTGGTACAAGAACTGTTGATCTCTGCCACCTATCCACGGTTTCATATAGAAATATCATTTCAGTCTTTCAGATGCAATGCAACAAAAAGTTTCCAATGCACACTTTCAGTCAATCACAAGGTCTACAGTGATATATGCAGTAAAAATTCAACAATACTTTATTCTTACCAGTATAGGTGGTGCTATAAGGGTTTTGGTTGGGAGGAAGGGGAGAAATGAAGAATCTTTTCAAGGAAATTTTGATGAAGAACGAGCTACAGTTTGTTGAACTATTGAAGGGAAATAATTGACAGTAAATATATGGGCCAAAATATTGACACTACAATATACACTTCCAGGTATGTCTCTGAACTAATTTGGAAATTTTCAAATAGGTCCCTAAACTATTTTTTTTATTGGATCCCTAAACGAAAAAAAGTAGGTCCCCAGAGTTATTTTTTGGCAGCTTGAAACTGCTAGAAAATACAATTTATGGCAGTTTTAAAAGCCCTGGGGACTCAATTAAAAAATTGCAAAATCAAGGAACCTAATTAAAATAATTAGTTAAAGGGCCTGCTTGAAAATTTCCAGAGTTAATGGACCTGCTTAAAAATTTAACCAAATTATTACCATTATTTAATAAGAACAGCAAGGATGACGTTGAGTGATTTAAATATCATTGATGTGTCAGCCTATAAGCTTACAGATATAATTTCCTTGAGTATAAAACAGAACTTGTTTATTTTATAAGACTCATTAACCTCACCAGACTTTCCACAAAATGCAATGATAGCCAACAAGGAGTATGATTAATTACTCAAGTACGTAACCCAAGAAAAGGTCAAAACTCAACTTTTCAAGGGATCTTTCATATAACATGTATTAAATGAAAACTATATAATCAATTCCTATTGGCATATGCTTAATAAAGGCATGCTTGATTTTATTTTGCAAAACCAGGCCAAAGTTCATCTGAGATCACACATGATCAAAGCCCAGACATATATATACATATTTCAAACCCTTCCCAAGCTATAAGGTAGAAATGAGAAAGCTAAAGTTCAACCTATTTACCCATAGAACTAAGATCTAAAAGGAAGAAATTTGCACAATAATCCCAAGGTCAGATCATGAAGAAAATAATACTAAAAATAAAATCGTAGAAAATTTTAAGTTTTGCAGATTCGGAATATCCACTTACAGAGAAATAGAGTATAAATAGTTTAAGTTAACACAGGAGGATCATATTTTATTTTCAATAGCAACACCTGCCATAAAAGACAATAAGATATTTAAACAAATAGTGAAAAGAGGAATTACTGATGCATACACAACAGTAGATAGCCTTTTCTCAAGAAGGAAAACCCGTGCAATGAAGCATTGTTTGTGCATGAGCCATTACAAGACCCAAATGTAGTACAAACTACAATCTAGTCAGATATCAATAAGTTATTAGTCAAGTTCAATTGAATTAAGTGACCATCCTATTCAATGCATTTCAAATTCAAGTGTTACACAAACTTCTATTTTGAGACCATACAAACCACGAGTTTCAATCCCATCCCATCATCCAATTCATTGTTGAAACCCCATTTAACAAATTTGACCATGTCAACACTCACAGACAAGATGCCAAACTCATAAAATAACACAGCAACACATCATCAGGTAATAATCTATTCCCATTTCACACCAACAGCGCATCAAAGAATTGAATCACATGACATCAACAACATCCGATTCACTCCATTTTCTAAACACTACATCGCCTCACTGACGGTCCCACTTCCACCGCCGATCTCAAAAGCACAAAACCCAAACCGACTCCACAAACCAAATCTAGCACAAGCAATAACACTAACTAACCGAATTGGCTGATTCCACAAACACACACTTCACTTACACTTCTAAAATTATAGCGAGCTTCCACACTAGATCACGATCCCCCCAATTATGCAACAAAAACAATATCATACCCTCTTCCCACTTATACTACATGGATCACAAAACAACATTAAACTCAGCTAAGTAAAACAAAAAACAAACCAACAAAAACCCAGTTGAACATACGCAAAATTAGATCCACCCAAATAAACCAACCCTTCAAATAATCACTTTTTTCCCATTACTGTTGACCATTTAAAAGTAGGGTTTTTGACTTGAAACAAGGGTACCCATTAGTGTGTTAAGCATGATCTTGCATTGTGGGAAGGGAAAGGAAAGGGAGAAGGGGCAAAACCTTTCTTGGCCCGCGGTGTCCCAGATCTGGGCCTTGATGACTTTGGAATCGACGTTCAAGGTGCGAGTGGCGAACTCGACGCCAATGGTGGACTTGGACTCCAAGTTAAACTCGTTCTTGGTGAAGCGAGAAAGCAGGTTGGACTTGCCGACGCCGGAGTCTCCGATGAGGACAACCTTGAAGAGGTAGTCGTAGTCGTCGTCGGCTCTGTAACCCGCCATTGGTGGTGTTGCTGCAGCGTGCTCTGTTATCTGCTGTGAATGCGAAAAAAGGGAAGCAAAGGAAAGAAGAGAGGAATGCAAAGAAGGAAAGAAAGAAAAAGCAGAGAATGTGAAAAGAAAACGCTTAAAAAAGCGTCACTCACTCACTCACTCACTCATCAAATCATTTTCTTATTTTCTTTTTTGTCTTTGTTTTGATTCGCACGTACTGGTGAGACTAGTTTGGTGTTTTGGAGATGAATGGTACTCATGTTTTGATTTTTGCTTTTTTTTTGTTAAAGTCATTTAGTTGACACTTTAAATAATTGAGATAAATTATATTGATTTCTCTTGTATACTAGATATATCAATATTAATATCATGTATAGTTATATTGTTAAATTAAAAATAAATATACCTATAATTAAACTTGTTTTATTAAGTAAGATTTTGGGATCAAAAAATAAAAAAATATTTGTTAAATTAAAAAATATATAATAGGACATTTTATAACTTTTATTTATATAAACTTGCGTGGACATGTGGGCAGAAAAATAATTAACATGCATAGTAACATATGCAAAAGGTTTAATATAAACTAATACTTTTATGAATGAAAAAAATACATAACTATAAAGCACACTAAAATGAATGCCGAAGAGAAATTCATTGTAATTTAATTAAGTACACTGGGGATGTAAATAACTTTTATATTCTCCTCTAAACATAAATTATTCTGTATAATAAAATTGTTAACTTTTATAATATCTATTTTGAATATTTATTATAAATTATACATTTTTTATCAATTAATAACCCATATGTTAACGTTTACATAACTTAGCAACCTAATATTATCTTACAATATACACTAAAATAAATCATCAAATAAAAATAAATTTAAAAAAAAATAATAATTAGTTGGTATAGTGACTAAATTAGAAATTATTTTAGAGACTAAAAAATTTTTTATTTTTAAATTTGTTTTTATTATTTCTAAATTGATATCTAACTAGTCATCAAAAATTTTTATTACCAAATTTAAAATTTAAATAATTAGTAATTAAAATTTTGATAGCTAATTTAAAAGCTATTTAACAAAAATAGAAACTAATTTAATTTTTTTTAATTTTTAAAATGGTCTTTTATAACAATTAATTTTTTTAAAAAAAATTAATTTTTATTTCATAATAATTTTGTGATAATCTTTTGTTATTTTGTAACTTTTAGTTGTCATTAATAGATTATTAAAACATAAATAAATAGAACAAAAAATGTTGGTAATGTCTCTCATACAACAACTTCACAGTGAACAAGCATTCAATTTTCATGGCCTTTAGTGTAGCATCAATTTATCATGGAGTAGCTTAAATTATTTAGCTTAAATTAAGGAGGTTTAACTCACTTAATTGAAAGTTAACTAAATTATGTGCGCTATAATATTATAATGCCCGCATTTAATAAAGATGGACAAGCTCATTCTAACATGTGAGATTGTTCTTGTGAGACTAGTATATAAAAAGGGTGTAATTTTCTTTTCTTTTAATTTATCTAAATAATTAAATTTTAAAAATTATATAATGGAAAATTAATTTGGAAGCACGATTTTAAAATAAAAAAAATCGTATTTTCAAACACAATTTTGATTCTGATCAAATATTTCCCTTTGAAGTCCTACTTCAAACCATGTTTTTATTATTTTTTATTTCTTTTATAAAAGTCATGCTTAAAAATGTAATTTTTTTTTAAAATATTGCGCTTAAAAGCATGAGTTTACTATTTTTCTAATTATTTTTTAAAAATAGTGTGTTTTAACATGATTTTTGTTTTCAATTTTTCTTTTTAATTTTTTTTTAAAATCATGCTATAAACACGTTTTTGAGTTTTTTTACTCGTTTTATAAATTATTTTTTATTTAATGTTTGTTTTGTTTTTAACTTAAATGTTCTTTTTTTTTTGAAAAATTTAAAATAAATGTATGGAATGTGGAGACATTGCACATACTCCAATTCAAAACGTGCAAGTACACTTCATCCCACTTCTCAAATTCTCTTTCTGTCTCTTCTTATCGTGAGACTCATCGGCTTATGTTGATCACTCTTTCTTCCACATTTGGTTCCATTTCCTATACTCATATCCCTCTCCATTTCTCCACTCTTATCTTACACTTTTTTTTTTCTTTCTCCATGATCTCACCTTTGTCTTCTCTTGGTTGTTGCATACTTACTTCATCATCATTATTCTTATCTCTTTGCACATCAAAACTTTGTTGACCACCACTTGTGTCATCTTCCTTGTTTTCTCCCACATTCACAATTTGAGGTTTAACATTTTGCTTTTTATTTGAGTTTTTTTTTTCAACTTGTATTGTTCTTACAAAGGTCAGAATCCTTACACATGTTCTTGTAGGTCTTTGGTTTTCGATTTCTCAGTTTTTTCATTTCTCAACCAAGATCCTAATTGAGTGGGTGGATAGTCGGATTAGGGAGTTCTTCTTGAAATATCTACATTTGTCCCTACTTCATTTGTTTGTCGAGAGTGTAGATATATTAGTGGGCGATGTTCTGGATGGTATAATTTCCTTGCGCAAGTGCAAAGACTCGGACGTTGTCTATCTCGGTCGAGATGGTGTGACCAATATTTTTTATATTTGTATTCTTGTTTAATAATGGATGTTCATACCTACTTCCCATTGGATGAGTTTGAGATGGGAGTTTAACGTACTTTAAATGTGGCACCCACTCAGTTACATCCAAACGGTTGGGCGTCAATGCAGGTCTTTTGGTTACTTTGTGAGGCTTTAAGTTTGAGCCCCACACCGAGGACGTTTCTTCATTTTCATGGTACAAGATGGGGAGATCGGGTAGGATGATTATCATTAGTCAGTCAGCTGAGAACGACCTCACTCCCTTCACCTCATTTTACAAGAACTTTAAGGGGAGTTTCTTCAAGGTTGTGATAAGAGGGAAGGGTTGTCTATATTTTTATGATGGTGAGAGTCCCCGATTTCCATTTTATTGAACCAAGAACCCAACACGCTTTCACATGTGGTCGAAGTCAAGATCCTATTCGGCTTCTTCTTCAGGAATACTTGTCCCTTCACAAGTTTATTGATGTTGATGGTATGTCTCTATTTGTCTCGATTTTTTATTTCAAATTTGATATTTGTTGACTTGTTTTTAGTGTAAGGATAGTGGTCGACTTTAGTCTTAATGGCAACAAGAATTACTTCAAGGAGTTAAGGATGCGGTGACAACCGAAGGTTGCTGATAAAGAGACAGGCAAAGGCGTTGCAAAGACTTTGATGCTTCTTACGGTTGTGACACCCTTGGAAACACTCATCCTCCCGTCAATCCAATGAAGAAGCATCGAGATGAGCATGCAAAGGACTATGGCAGGTCATCCAAGCGACATTCAGACTGCTCATCCTCTAGTAAATCACCTAAGTGTTAGAGGGGTTTGGGGGGACCGAGTTCATCTAGTCGGGAGTTACTGCAAGTTTATACCCCTACAATTAAGAGTCTTTTCTTTCGGCCAAGTTGCGCGAGTTGCATGATGCCTTTATGGAACTGTGCTCTCGAACTCTAATCCTCGACAAGCATATGGATTCTAACTTACTGCAGAAGAACAAGAAATTGGCTAAGGTAGATAACTTGTGTTCACAACTAAACGTGTCTACAAACTCTCTCCATTCCGCCCTAGATGCCAACAATGTTATCTCTGCCGAGAATAAATAGTCGGAGGTCGAGTTGACGGTAGCTAGGATTGACTTGCACAGTTGGTGAGAGTAGTGCCTAGAGGTCGAGACCAACGAGAAGGAGTTGGTCACGAGGTTTGAATTGGAAGTTTGGGATATAAAAGGGAGCTTAACCGATATGACCCTTACATATAATGATAACTTGAAACGTCCATCGATTGACTTGGTTCTTCAATGGTGGAGTTGATTGGCAGAAGCAATGAAGAATGGAGGTCAAGGAGGAACTTCTAAGAGCTTTTGAATCCTTAGAGTCTCGTGAGGTGTATGGAGAGTGATAGGTTAGGCTTAAAAACTTGATGACTTTTTACGGCAAGTGATGAGAATCAAATAAAGGAGGCTTTTATTAATGGAGGAAGAGGACATCCACCCTCACATTTGAAGTTCTTCCTTCTAGTCTTCTCAAAATTAAAAGAAGACATAAAATAAAGATGAGGCCCAAGCCCAAAGCCCAAGAAGGCCAAAGCCCAAAGAGCCCAAGTCCATCCCATGAGGGACAAGGCCAAGCTTTGAAATACTCTAGTATAGTTTTAGGAGGTGTGGTTATTAAATAAAGGAGTGTGAAAATGTAAAATAAAGTCACATTGTCCATGTGACTTAGGAGAGTGGTGTAGGTGTAGTTTTTAGGAGGTGTCATAGTAGAAAAAAGGTCACACCTCCCATGTGACTTGTTTTTGGTGGGAATTTCAAATGAGTTTATTTGAATTTTCCCACCTATTTTTCAGCACCTCTAGGCTATAAATAAAGGTGCTTAGCTTGTACAATTGAGATTGGAAATTAGTAATAGAGAAACTCTACTCAATTTGAGAGAGATTTTGTGAGAGCTTGCTTCTCCTTCACCTTGTCTTTTCTTGAGTGCATTTGGTTCTCTCAAGTGGCGGCACTAGCTCACTCATCTTGGAGTCTTCATCCTCTAAGTGGCGTGACCATCAAACCAAAGCATCCATCTCCATAAGTTCTTCTTTCTTTCATCTTCATTATCATACAAAGCATAAACATGTCTTAGTTTCTTTGTTCGGTTCATCTTCCTTCTCTTGCACTTATGTTCGGCTGTTTGCATTTGTTTCTGTTTTGATTCGGTTCTGTAGCTCCAATTCATATTCTGTTCGGTTCTTATGCTTTCTTAAGAGTTTTAATCGGTGCAATTGCATTTTTACACAATTTGTTCGGTTCAATTGGCAATAGATGGCTCCTCCATATGAGTTTGGTGTGAGGTGCAAGTCTTGGTGAGTTCTTGAAACATAGAACCTTGATCCAATTCTATTATAAGTGCCTAAGCTATCTCCAACTCTAGTTGAGTCCATAGAATGTCAAAGAATCATCTCTTCTTTGCTATTGGATTCACATCATGTGGTATCATAAGTTTAAGTGTGTTCTTGTTTAATTGTTGAGTTGTGTAGCACTTTAATTTCAAGAGCTCTTTAATTTCTTGCAATTTTTGGTTCTGTTTTTAGGCTTATTTGAGTTTACTTGCTGTTTTAATTCTTTTGCCTATCATATGTTTGAGTATTTTTCTTTTTGAATCCATACAAGTTTTGTCTTAGTCTTGTTTTTCCATAATTGTCATCACTTCTTGTAGTACTTTTGTTGAATTTGTTGTTTCTTGCTTTAGTGTCATATAATTTTCTGAAATTGATATTGATCCTTTGTGCATTTTCTGTTTTAGAATTGAGTTCATACTTGTATTCTAGACCTATACAAGTTCCTATACATCATTTTCCATTATGTCTTTGCTAGTTCATAATTCTGTTTTTCATTCCTATTAGGATTCCTCTGTTTCTGAAAACGTGCTTACTGTTTTTCCTTATTGCAATTGATTTAATCACTGGAAAATTCTGAAATTCTGGATTTGTGTTATTCAAAGTGTTATAAAAGCATAGAAAAAAGAAGTATTCAAAAATTCAAAGTACACAAAAAATGATAAATAAAATACAAAAAGTGTACAATTCTGCCGAAAAAAATACGGTAATCTGGCAGCGATTTTGAAAAATTTATCTCAATTAATTGGCTTACTGTTTTTAAGTGATTCCAGTGCCATTATTGAGTTAACATCTTGAAGTTTCTGTGGTTTAAATTTCATAATCCAGTTCGATCTATATCATTCCAGTTAAATCAGTGAACATCAAGCACAGTTTGCATAATTTTTTTTTTCCAGTAGCTAATTTTTGTTTTCTTCATCTACTCTAGTGCTTTTCTTTAAGTATTCTTTTGTGTGCCTACTTTCTCATTGAGTTCTTTAATTTTATTGCTTGTCTTTTGTTCATTAATCTTTGAGTTTGTCAAACATCTAGTATTCCTTTTGTTCTAGCCTTTCTTTGCTTATACTTTTTCTTGTTTGTCTTTATTGCTTCTTTGGTTTTGTTGTGGTTTGCCTTGAGATTGGTGTGCCTTGGTTTGACATATTTCATTTGAGGATTCCAAGACCTCAAGATCAGATTGGTGCAGGGACATTATTTCTTTGAGAGTGACCTCTTTTTCTGGCCAATTTCACTTCGGCAATTTTGGGTGCCAAATTAATTTTTTTTGCTAACTTTGTTTCTTAACTTGTTTGTTGTTTTGTGTGTGTTTGCTGTTTTCATTTGCAAATGGCTGGCTATTCAAGTGGTGCATCTTACAAGCAGCACTCTCCTTCCAAAGCTTCGGTCCTTGGTGAATTGCATGAAGCTCAACGCTCCATTAGGCGTTTGGAAGAGAAATTGCAAAAGATGGAGGTGCAACAAGCTAGGCCATCTCACTCTATCAATGATGGGCATCATTCACATAGACCTTCATCAAGAGGTTCTTCAAATGCTTTAGGCCGTGAAGAGGAACATAGAAGAAGGAAGCATCACCATCATTCTCATGAAGAGAGCTATAACCGTGACCAAAGATATCACCAAGTGTTCAACATTGCTTGTAAAAAAGTCCCTAGTTTTAATGGTGATAGTGATCCTAATGTGTATTTAGATTGGGAGGCTAAGGTTGACCATTATTTTCATGTGTATAAGGTCCAAGATGACGATAAACTTAGGGTAGTTTCTTCATCCTTTTTGGGCTATGCCAAAGAATGGTGGCATAAAATTGTAATGGACATTATATATCGCAAGAAACCTCCCGTGGTTTCTTGGAATGCTTTGAAAGAGCGTATGCGCGCGAGGTTTGTTCCTCCTTCTAGGAAGGAACACTTGTTGAAGTTCCAAAGGCTTCCTCAAGGACATAAGATGGTAGATGAATACTTTAAAGATTTTGAAACAACTTTGACTAAAATGAATATACATGCTAATGAAGAGTCAAAGATAAAATGGTTTGTACGTGGTTTGAGAAGAGATATTAGAGAATTTGTAGAATTAAATGAGTACTCTTCTTTAAAGAAAGTGTTTCGCAAAGCCATCAAGGTGGAATCCTATCTTTTGAAAACAACTTTCAAACATACTCATGATGATGATTTCTACAACTCTTCTAGGAAGGATGCCAACAAAATTTCTACTCAAAATTCTCCTTCCAATTTTTCCAAACAAACCTTGTTTCCAAAAAAAGTTTCTACTACAAATCCTTCTACTCCTAAGTCACCTACCAAAACTTCAAATATCAAATGTTTTAAATGTTTAGGTTTTGGGCACATAGCTCTTCATTGTCCACAAAAGCAAATCTTAAAGCTAAACAAGGTAAAACAAGACCTCACTCACCCACCTACCACAAGTAAAAATGAAAAAGACAAAGAAGACCAAGTTGACATGGGTCTTATACTTTCACATCCAAGGTGTTTTCCTTCCTTATCTTTTTCATTACCAAAGGTTCTTACTTCACCACCATCTTGGTTTAAAAATGTTAGGGATGATTTTTCATACCTCCTAATGGTTGTCACCATTTAAGAGGACTTTTTCCAAAAGATATCATCATTCCTAAACAAATTTTTCCAACTTGGTCGTTTTATAGAACCTCTTTTTCTGAAATCCCATTGTTTCCAAATGCTAAGTCATGTTTTCCTTTTTCTTCCACTTTTAATTGTAAGAATAAACTGACTTTGTTATATGCAGGGATTCAGAATTCGTGGACGAATTCTCTGCAACTCGAGGAGTATGATGAGAATCAAATAAAGGAGGCTTTTATTAATGGAGGAAGAGGACATCCACCCTCACATTTGAAGTTCTTCCTTCTAGTCTTCTCAAAATTAAAAGAAGACATAAAATAAAGATGAGGCCCAAGCCCAAAGCCCAAAGAGCCCAAGTCCATCCCATGAGGGGCAAGGCCAAGCTTTGAAATACTCTAGTATAGTTTTAGGAGGTGTGGTTATTAAATAAAGGAGTGTGAAAATGTAAAATAAAGTCACATTGTCCATGTGACTTAGGAGAGTGGTGTAGGTGTAGTTTTTAGGAGGTGTCATAGTAGAAAAAAGGTCACACCTCCCATGTGACTTGTTTTTGGTGGGAATTTCAAATGAGTTTATTTGAATTTTCCCACCTATTTTTCAGCACCTCTAGGCTATAAATAAAGGTGCTTAGCTTGTACAATTGAGATTTGAATTTAGACTAAAGAAACTATACTCATTTTTTGAGAGAGCATTGGAGAGCTTTGTGCCTTCTTCACTAGTCTTATCCTGATGGTTCCATGGTTACCTCAAGTGGCGGCTTGCACACTCATCTAGGAGTCTCCATCCTTCTAGTGGCGTGATCATCCAACCATACATCCATCTTTATGAGCTTTCTCCTCTCCTTCCTTCCTTCTCTTTGATATTCATGTTTTAAGCTTGTGTTCTTGTGTTTTGGTTCAGCTAGTTCATTTTCCAGCAGCTGTTCTTCTTCTTTTTCATGTTTTGGTTCGGTGCTTTTACATTTCCAGCACTCCTTTTCAGCTTTCTTGCCTTTTAATTCATTTTAATCGGTTCAATTATGTTCTTAGCCATTTCTATTCGGTGCATTTGCTTTTCCTCTCATTTTGTTCGGTAATATGTGGAACTTCCATATGAGTTTGGATTTGGTGCTAGTTTTGGTGAGTTCTTGACTTAGAACATTGATCCAATTCTAAGAAAAAGTGCCTAACTATTGTCCAACTCAAGTTGATTCCTAAGAATGTCAAGAATCATTCTAAATTGTGCTAGTGGAATCACATCAGCAAGTGCACCGCGTTTGTCAAAAGTAATAATTGTCCCTAAGGACAGATATCGATCCCACGAGGAACAGTGAATTATCGAGTACAATATTCGCTAAATATAACAACAAAACAATAAAAATAGTTTTGAAGTGATTGTGGTGGCACTGATCAATAAGAAAACAAACAAATAATTAGTTGCTTCAATTGGAAAAATAGGGATTAGGTTTCATCTCTCCCACTCTCTCGTGTATTTTGATTAACATGTTAATATTGAGTTCTTTGATTGAAATTGATGCCCGTAGAAAATTTATTTATATCGATCTCTCGCATATAAAATTCTTAAGAATGTTTCCTAAACATCGATCTCTCGCATACTTATAAAAACAACTTAGAAATCACAATCAGACGTTAATGGCAATTAACATTTCAAGTCTATCTCTAGCACTCAAATATGTTAAGTATTGATGTTTAGGTTTGAACCCTAAAAATACCTCTCAGTCAGATTTAAGATTCTCAAATTGTCATGGAAAGTTAAAAGTAAAACAACAATACCAATAATCAATCAAGAATTGAATATTAATATATAAGATATCACCTCAATACATAAGAATTTGAGCAGATTACTCCCAATCCAAAAGGGTAGAATTAGCCACGCATACTTCTAGCACCTTCCATTCTCCCAATTGGGTTACAATTCACTCTATGGTGTTTTCCTCTCAATCTGGCACACTAGGGTTGAGCTTCTAGCCCTCTATTTATCCTAGTTTTCTAGGGTTAGGTTGCTTCCTGTGTCGCGCTAAAATGCTAAATGTTAAAACATAAAAAAAGCCCAATCTTTCTTTGCATCTTTTTTCATTCTCGAACCTTCTAGCTTTCTTTTTTTGGCTCAAATTATTCTCCTTTACTCTAAATCTTCAATCCTCCCTAGAAATCTGCAATTCACACCAAATTTGGGAATAAAATGCTCTTATTCAAATAAAGCTCATAAAAAATGTAAAAAGGTATAAATTCATAAATTAAGGATTATTTTATAGGTAAATTAGCAATAAATCCTCATAAGTGCCTATATTTTAATATGAAATATTACTGAAAATAGACACTTATCAGAAGTCAAGGAGGAACTTCAAAGAGCTTTTGAATCCTTGAAGTCTCGTGAGGTGTATGGAGAGTGATAGGTTGGGCTTAATCACTTGAAGAAAATGAAAGAGATATCAAACAAGGTGTCTACCCTAGAGAGAGGAGACAAGAAGAGTTTGGCTAGCAAAATTGTCAGCATAACTCATAGCATTTGATCTGAATTTTGATGATTCAAGCACCCCTATTTATATGTATAAGGTCCAACCAAATTTCAAAAGAAATGAAGGAGAAAATGAATTCAAAAGTGGGGCCATTTTCAAGTCACACTTGCCATGTGAAGGCAATGTGACTTATGTGCACCTTCTAGGTTTTCATTGTTAGAAAGTTTGGCCTTAAACGAGAGGGGGGGGGGGGGGGGGGGGGTGAATTGTTTAAAGGGGGTTTTTGCAAAAAAATTAAGCTAGAATGAAATTCTTTGCAAGAAACCAGATTAGGAATTCAGTTAGCCAAGAAACAAAGCTCAAAACAACAAAGCACCATAAAAACAATCGGTTGTTTCTGCGAAACAATCGGTTGTTTATACCAGTAAAATAATAACAACTGAATTTAAAAGAGTTTGAGAGAAGAAAGAGATACACAAACAATTTATACTGGTTCATCTTAAACCAAGAGCTACATCCAGTCCCCAGAATCCACTGGGTAATCCACTAAGCAATCAATTACAGATTACACACAAACACCACCAAAGAAGTGACCTTGATCCCCTCAAGAAACACACTTCCTTTGGCTCAGCACACCCACCAAGAATGTTGATCTTGACAACCTCAAGAGCACACAACCCTTCTTGGCTTTACAACACCAAAATGTACAAAGTATTCAAAACGAATTACACTTGTTACAGAATGAACTGAAATCAATACAAATGTAATCCTATTCCACTCTCTCTTGAGAAAACCAAAGCTCAAAGGTGAAAACTCAAATCTTGAAAGCAATCTCTGAAAAACTCAAATATGTTTTTCTCTTTTTCTTGTTTGTTATAAAACATTAACAAACTATTTATAGCTTTCAAATATTGGTCAAAGCATTTAAAACAGGAGCGCATTCAGTTTGAAAATCATTTAAAGCACACTTAACTAACAAAACAGATTCTGTTAAGATTTTCAAACAAACAACCGATTGATTTCACGAAACAACCGATTGATTTCACGAAACAATCGATTGTTTTGGTTTGACAGCAAGTCAACCAACCAAAACAGTTTTCAACCTTTTCAAAAACACCTAAGTGTAAAACAATCGGTTGTTTCGACAAAACAACATGTTGTTTTTCACTTAGTTTGAAAAACACTTTAAACTTAAAAGATTTGAAAACACCTAAGCTTTAGATTCAACAAAGAGTGGATTACAAAGATAACTACCTAGATCCTACTCTATAAACACAGCATCAACTTCGAGCAACTTCAGCCTTCCATCAAATGCTAGGATTTGGATTCTTCAAAGCTTTTGATCACACTTGCTTCAACAATCTCCCCCTATTTGATGAAGACAAATCCCTAGTTGCTTGTGTTAGACTTGTTTGAATCTGAAGCAGTTCCTGCAAATTTTTTTTTAAGAAATATACAACATCTATGGCAGCAGGTTAGAATAACACATAAATCTTGTGTTTTGCTTAAACAAAACAGCAGAAAAACCAGCAGCCAAAAACCATAAAGCATTAGCAGCAGTAAACAACAAAAACATTAATCACTTAAACAGATAGAGTTTGCAGATTTAAAGACAACACAACATAAAATCTCCCCCTATTTGTCTTCACAAATAGACTATAAGAAGAGATAAAACAGAAATTGTTCCAGATAAAACATAATTTTAAAAGAAATAGCACTTAAACTGTTACAGAGCAAAAACAATCGGTTGTTTCGAGCATTCAACCGATTGTTTTTCTTCAGTCATCCTTGCCATATTGCAGCTCAAAGATCTGGTTTTGAATAACTTCAATCTGTTCATCTAGGGTCAGAAAGCGAGTGTCCATGCTTTGGAATCTGTTGTCAATGCTCTGGAAATTGGTCACACAAAGATCATGGAGATTTCTTTGATTTTTAGCAAAGCCATCAAGTCTATCCACCATGTATCTTTCAAAAGAAGACATAAAAGGAATCTCATCCCTTTGATGTCCTGCACTTGTTCCAACATCAAAGTTAGTTGCAGGTTGTTCTTCATTGTGGATATCCATATCAGCAACTTGATCTTCTTCATCAAAATCAGCAGTTGCAACACTTGATGAACCACCATGATCACCATCTTTGCTCACCCATCTTCCATTTATCTTGGTGAATCTCATCTTGCTTAGTAAACCATTGTTCATTTCTTGTGTTGATTTAACCAACTCAGAGGTCTCATCTTCAAGATTCACTTCAAAATAGAGCAAGAATTTAGAGATTAAAACAACATAGGGATAATGGTAGTCACTTAACCTCATGGATGTTTACATATGTTCTTTGATTATATGAATCCAATTGATCTTGATCTTCTTCATGATGCAGTAGATATAAACAAGATCTTTTTCTGTTAAAACAGAATGGTTGCTCCCCCTTGGAGTTAGGATCCAAGTGACAATGAGAGCTAACACCCTTTCATCTAACTTTAACCCTCCAACAGAACAAGTTCTCACTTGTGCTTGTTGATTCTTCAAGCAGCTTTTGTAGTATTGGACTTTGTTGAAATCTTCCACAACTCCAAGATTACCTTTATTGATTCTAAGACCAGCATATTTCAATCCAGTTACAACAGCCCATACATCATGAGTAATCTCCATGTCTACACCTTTAACATGTGAAACAAGGTTGTTTCCTTCAAACTTTAGGTTTGTGTAGAATATCCGAATCAAATCTGGATATATGTTTCCCTTCATGTCCAAGAATCTTCTTAGCAATTGATCCTTGAGAAGCTTTCTAACATTGTCCAGCTTTTGGCTTTTCAACCAATCAAAGGAGACAACTTTTGGATTGTTGATCACTTTTGTGATTGTCTCAAAGCGATACCTCTCAATAAGCTCATTATCCCCTGAAAACCAGCCCTCAAGCCTCCTTCCGGACCTTACAACCCTTGTTTTGATCCTCTTTGATGTAGGTGGGGTGGACTCCATGATAGTAGAAAAAAGAGGCAAAGGCTCACACACAAGGAGAGAAAGAAATGTTGCAAGAGATGGCTCAATTGGTTGTTTTTCTGAAAGAAAACAGCTGCAACTGTTTTTATAGCAACCCAGATATCTTCTTTGATCCTTCGGTGATTGTGGGTTTCGGTCTACAAGATAAGAGACTGGTCCAAGAACTGCACAAAAAACGTCAGAAAAGGGCAGAAAAACACAGGGTCAACACATGTGTTCTTTGTCTAGACATAAAGCCTTTTGAATTTCCAAGATGTGGAATATATTCCTTTATGACATCTTGTAACTTCCTCCAGAACACAATCAGGCTTTCAAGACTGCTTTATTGACTTAAGATCCTTTCATTATTGAGATCTGCAATAGACAAAATGCATAAAGAAATTAATTCAATTCTTTCACAGTGCTGTCAGAGAAGAAACAATCGGTTGTTTTTTTGCAACATGTTGGCAGATTGTGAATTTCAAGCATAGAATGAGAAAGGTTCAAAAAAGATGTTAATGTTCATTTGAAAAAAAATAAAATTAACATGAATTAGTAACTAAAAAACAAAGGCAAAGTTAAGGAAGGTCTTATCCTTTTATGAAGTCCCTTCAATGAGTCATTGTTTGTGATCAAGAAGCTTCTTTTGACTTTTGAAAAGGCTTGGACTGGTATACACCCTCAATTCAGTTCCAGTCTTAATCCTTTCCTTCCAAGAACCTGATCAGATGACTCAGAGCCTCATGTTCTTCTAGTTTCCCTGCATAAAAATGACTTCAACCAACAAGGTTTTGTCCCCTTACAAATGTGGGTCCATTTGATTTATCTTTATCATTTGAAACCTCACAACCTTTGGGAATCCACTTCATAAAACCTCTGGGAACAAAATATTTCCTTATTTTGCAGAATCTGACAGAATAGCCTCTTTTCATGCAATAAAAGCATGTAACAACCGGTTGTTTCGACTTAACAATCGGTTGTTTTACTGGCTATTTTGAAAATTTCTTTGAAAAATTATCTTGCTTGTTCTGTGGATTAAAACCTAATCCAACTCTTCCAAAAACACAATTTTGAGATGCCAAGACACTCTCAAAGTTGGATTTTCCCTTTGAAAGCTTATCCAGAGTTCTAACAAGATAATGAACTTTCTTTTCAAGATTTTCACAATTTTCACAAACAAGAAAGTTACACACATGAGAAGAGTTTTTGCAATGTTTTTCAAGCTTTTCAAAATCAATTTTTGATTTTTCCAACTCTTCTTCAAGTGTCTTAACCCTCTTTTCAACCCAGCTGTTAAGCCCTTTCAATCGGTTGTTTGAGAGAACCAATCGGTTAACTTCTTCATGAGTTTCTTGAAAAGCTTGAAGCAATTTACTATAATTTTCAACACTTAGGGAAGCACATGAACTTACATTGCTTGAGCTACATGACTCATCATCTCCTTCTGCAATCAAGCATATGTTTGCCTTTTCATTTTCACTTGATGAGGAGCTTGATGAGGAGACTTCATTTTCATCCCAAGCAATATATGCTCTTCTTGATTTTCCCTTCTCCTCCTTGTAGCTTGATTTCTTTTCATTGCCAAATCAGCTTTTATATGCCCTTGTTCACCACAACCAAAGCAAGTATAATTGTTAGAATTGAAATCACTAGTTTTCTTGTTGCCATACCTTTCTTTGTTGGCTTCTTTGTTGCGATTTCTTTTCAAGAATCTACTAAACTTTTTGGACAACAAACTAAAGTTTTCTTCTTCACTTTCATCACTTGACTCTTGCTTGCTTGGCAACTTTCAAGGCAATGCTTCTCACATGTTTGTCTTCACTTTCTTGAACATTGAGTTTATTCATTTCTAACTCATGTTCTCTAAGCTTACCAAACAATGAAGCCGTTGTCAAGGATGTCAAATCTTTTGATTCAGAAATTTTTGTCACCTTAGGTTGCCATGATCCATCAAGACATTTGAGGATCTTGATGTTTAGTTCTTCTTTAACAAAGGTTTTCCCAAGGCTCATAAGGTGGTTGATGATGTAGGTGAACCTTTTTTGTACTTCAGCGATTGACTCACCCTTAAGCATTCTAAACATTACATATTCCTGAATTAGAGTATGCTTTCTAGCTCTCTTCACATCATTGGTTCCTTCATGAGTCACCTCCAAAGTGTTCCACATCTCCTTGGCCGATGAGAATTGAGTAATCCTGAAAAATTCATCCGAAATCAAGGCAGATGTTATGATGTTCTTAGCAATACAATCAAATTTGGTCTTCTTGTTTTCAAAATCAGTCCATTGAGACCAATGTTTTTCAATGGAAGATCCATCTTTTTCAAATTTTGGAATAAAAAGACCATTTTCAATTGCATCCCAAATTCCCTTGTCAAGAGATTCATCAAAGATTTTCATTCTATCTTTCCAGAATTGATAATTCAAACCACAAAAAAGAGGTGGTCGGTTGATTGAAGCACCCTCTCCAAAAGGTAGTTTTTCAACCATTGAAAAAAGATTTTAGGATTAAACTTGAGTATTTTTCAAGTACCTAGCTCTTGATGCCAATTGTTAGAAAGTTTGGCCTTAAACGAGAGGAGGGGGGGTGAATTGTTTAAAGGGGGTTTTCGCAAACTTTTTAAGCTAGAATGAAATTCTTTGCAAGAAACCAGATTAGGAATTCAGTTAGCCAAGAAACAAAGCTCAAAACAGCAAAGCACCAGAATAACAATCGGTTGTTTATACCAGTAAAATAATAACAACTGAATTTAAAAGAGTTTGAGAGAAGAAAGAGATACAAAAACAGTTTATACTGGTTCACTCTTAAACCAAGAGCTACATCCAGTCCCTAGAATCCATTGGGTAATCCACTAAGCACACAAACACCACCAAAGAAATGACCTTGATCCCCTCAAGAAACTCACTTCCTTTGGCTCAGTACACCCACCAAGAATGTTGATCTTGACAACCTCAAGAGCACACAACCCTTCTTGGCTTTACAACACCAAAATGTACAAAGTATTCAAAACGAATTACACTTGTTACAGAATGAACTGAAATCAATACAAATGTAATCCTATTCCACTCTCTCTTGAGAAAACCAAAGCTCAAAGGTGAAAACTCAAATCTTGAAAGCAATCTCTGAAAAACTCAAATATGTTTTTCTCTTTTTCTTGTTTGTTATAAAACATTAACAAACTATTTATAGCTTTCAAATATTGGTCAAAGCATTTAAAACAGGAGCGCATTCAGTTTGAAAATCATTTAAAGCACACTTAACTAACAAAACAAATTCTGTTAAGATTTTCAAACAAACAATCGATTGATTTCACGAAACAATCGATTGTTTTGGTTTGACAACAAGTCAACCAACCAAAACAATTTTCAACCTTTTCAAAAACACCTAAGTGTAAAACAATTGGTTGTCTCGACAAAACAACAGGTTGTTTTTCACTTAGTTTGAAAAACACTTTAAACTTAAAAGATTTGAAAACACCTAAGCTTTAGATTCAACAAAGAGTGGATTACAAAGATAACTACCTAGATCCTACTCTAAAAACACAACATCAACTTCAAGCAACTTCAGCCTTCCATCAAATGCTAGGATTTGAATTCTTCAAAGCTTTTGATCACACTTGCTTCAACATTCATGACCCGCCTAAAGTTTAAGATGAGCCAAAATTGAGCCAAATTAAACCCTAGGTAGGTTTAGAAACCCTAACCTTAACCCTAGTCTACTCAATACTAAATACAAGCCCAAAATCTGCATTACTTGACCTAATTTTGTAGGTCCAATTTATTAATTTCTATTCTATTTTTTACAACTAGGTCATGACTTTAAAATTATATAAGAAAATGGCCCTACTTGGATTAGTTGGGTCTCACTCTTCTTGTATTGTTCTAGCCATTGCCCTAGTAGTTGGTCTTCTGTTAGGGTATCTGCCATCATCCCCTCCCTCTTGAAGATGATTTATTCTCAAATTTGAATATTGTGCCTCATTATATGTGCTACCTACAAAAGGTTTTAAGTAAATCACATTAAAGGTAGCATGTACTCCATAATCCTCAAACAAATCTAACTGATATGCATTATTATTGACAAATGAGTCATAGTTTTGCACAAACAAAATCAAACAATTAGTTGTCAAACACAAATAAAGCACTCTTTTATGTGTATCACTCAGCTAATTTGAGAAAAGGATGAACAAGGTTAAGTTCACTCAAGATGATTGGTTCCAATTTCAAAGAGTCCACACGTGTGTAAAACTTCAAGTGAAAGAGGTCAAAACTCTTATCACTCACTCAAAAAGGACTCAAAACAAAACTTAAAGATATTTGAAGACAAACAAGAAAAAGGTTAAAGAAAGAAAGCTAAACCAAAGTTGAATCAATTGAAGACAAAACTATAAACAAGAGAAATAATAAAAGCACGTTTGAAGACTCAAAGAAACTTACTTAACTTTAACTATGAAGTTTTATGTTCTTAGAAATTGCCAAAGCAAGAAGGATCAGATTCCACAATTATGAAAACAATTTGCCATACAATTAGAATCCTGTCTAGTAATTTGAAATTTGAAATGTGAATGCACTTAATTTGTTTTTGTCTTTGTCTTTATGGATTCAAAATTTCCATATTCTTTTTTTCATGCATAGTTTTGAATCACTTTTCAATTTTCGCAAATAACTTTTATTTTTATAGGGATTCAATTCATATGAACACTTGAATTCTATGTTTGGAATTAATCAACCACTACTCAATAACTTATAAATGATATTAGTTCTTCACAATTAAAATCAAAATAAATAAGCAAAGTGGATTTAAGACTCCTAGACCACTAAGAACAAAATACTCAAGCAAAGGGCTGATGGAGATGAAAGGGCTAAAGGAGAATAAACAAGATGAAAAGGGAAAGGTGGAACATTGGGAACTCTCTCAAAACTCACTCAAAATATCCCAAGCAAGCTCACTTCAGAGGAACTCGCCCAAGGCTCGCCCAGACGAGTTCACTCTGTTAGAATTGTACGCCTTAAACAAGAGGGGGTGATTTTTTTATGAAATATTTTCACAAATATTGAAGGTAAATTGAAAGTCAGTGAAGAATCAATCAATTAGAAAATAGTACAACCAATTAGAAAACTATTTTTAGTTTGATTGCAAAAAATCAACCAGTTGTTCTTTTGAAACAATCGGTTGTTTATACCAGTAGTGTTGAAAATCAAAGAAAAAAAAGTTTTAAGAAGAGTAAGGATAGAGAGATTAACACAAAATGTTTATACTGGTTCACTCTTTACCAAGAGCTACATCCAGTCCTCAACATCCACTGAGAATTCACTAAGTAATCAAACCTTGACTACAAACAACACACGAAGTGATGATTTTGAACCCTTCAAGAACACACACCA
Source organism: Phaseolus vulgaris (assembly GCF_051622355.1). Taxonomy (NCBI): domain Eukaryota; kingdom Viridiplantae; phylum Streptophyta; class Magnoliopsida; order Fabales; family Fabaceae; genus Phaseolus; species Phaseolus vulgaris. The sequence goes on along the minus strand of NC_143502.1, from coordinate 20,277,215 downwards.
CCTTTGGCAAATGCCACAGTTTTCAGAACAACCTCTGAAACTGCACAACACCAATTCACACAAAATTTCAATGATTAAGAAAGAAAGGAATGGAATACACCTGGGTATAATCAAAGATTAAAGTACAGAGAATACAGGACAATCCAATTCCACTCGAGAATGATCCAAAGCTCTTTGAAATCTTGAAAAACTGATTTGAATGATTTCTCTTAGTTGATTTTTGACCATGAGCGTAAAATAACTTATTTAAACTCCAACCAGAAGGTCAAAACATTTAATTCAAGAACCAAAATCAGTTTTAATCATTTAAAACAAATTAAAGTCACTTAACAAAATTCTATTAAGGTTTTTAGAAAATCAATTGATTGAATTGGTTTGACAGCAAAGTCAAACAAAATCAAGCTTTTCAAATCCTTTTCAAAATACACTAAGTGTAAAACAACCAGTTAACTCGACATTTCAACAGGTTGAATTTTCACACTCTTTAGAAAACATATATTTTTCAAAAGGATTGGGATTCAATTAACCTTGGATCATCACAAAGAATGGATTAACAAATTCAATTACTCTAGACACACACACAACCAACAACAAGGATCTTCATGCATTCCACTTAGATTTGGAGACATCAAAGCACCTTATTCAACACACTTCAGTAAAGTTGGACCTTTTCTCGTTAAACTTACCCAAGCAAGTAAAAACTCGCTTAGGCAAAAAGTCACTTAGCCCAAGCCCAATTAGGTTAAATATGAGGTGTGATGCATAACCTGGACATCATTGGGAGAATAGAAAGAGATAGAAAATCCTAGAGGAGGCAATCGTCAAGAGAAACACCATGGCTCTTCTTTTCTTGCTTTCCATGCTTGTAATGGCCAACATGAGTGGCTAATTCTTCCCTTTGAGAATGAGAGTAATTTGTTCAAACTCTTATGTATTGAGGTGATATTTATCTATAATATTTCAATTCTTGATTGATGATTGGTGTTGTAGTTTATTCTTAGCTTGAATGGTTCATGATTTTGATCCTTAGATTTGACTGTAAAAGATTTTTAAGAATCTGACTTAAATGATAATGTTTAACATATTTAAATGCTAGGGATAAATTTGAAATGTTAATTGTTTATAACATCTGTTCATAATGATAAAGAGCTTATAAATATACGAGAAATCGATATTTAGGATACTCTTTTAATAACTTTGTATGCGAGGAATCGATATGAATGATTTTTATATTTGCACCAATATCAATCAAGACTGAATATTATAATATTTTGTAAAAATACAGTCGAGTGAGAATGATGAACCCCAATTGAATCACACACATCTTTTACTTTTCTTTATTTATATTCTTACAAATTCTAACAACAAACTTTTACATATTGTTTTCTATTTAGTGAATATTATACTTGAGAATTCAACTGTTCCTTGTGGGTTTGATATCCGTCCTTAGGGACAAATTTATTACTTCTGACACGGTACACTTGCAATAAAATAGTCATCATGTAAAAAAATATATGGTATAGGAAAAAGTGCACGAAAATTTGACAATGTTGTATGAATGTATAAAGATTATATTGATTTTTTTTTATATTCAAGTATTTTAAGAATAATGTATTTGTGTATGTAATTTATTTAGTTATATAATTTGTTTGAATAAATAAATTTTTGTAACCTCAAACTCTAATCCTTTACCGTAATTATAAAAATAAAATAAAACCCCTAAACATTATGACTAGTACTTAAAATTATATGATTGTCTGTGTTAAAATATTTGTGAGCATGGATAACAATAACCATTGGTCTATGTATTTTGAGAATGTCAAGATGTCTAGCACAAATGACATGAATCCCGATGTTGTTGATGTGAATTTCACACTAATTTCACAAATATAAGAGTAAATCAATTTGTGGACGCAAGTAGCAACAATGACAATCCTTTGCATGATTAGATATGGATTGAATGTGTTGTGTGTGTTAACAAAGACAAATAACACTATACCAGAGTTTGTTCCAAAAAAAGAGCGTCATCGACAAGAATTAATGTCGTACTTGGTCCATACTAAAAGATGTCGTGACATTATTCGCATGGGTCTGAATGCATTTATTCATTTATGTCAACAAATAAGAGGAACAAGGATGGTTAAAGATGCATCTCGATCTACAATAGAAGAACAAGTGGCTAAACCTTTACACATCATTGGCCATAATGTCAAAAATCAAAGTGTTTCATTCTGCTTTCATCAGTCCAGGGAAATGGTGTCTCATCACTTTCATAAAGTTTTGAATGCAATATTGATGTTGGAGGGTGAGTTCTTAATTCAACCATTTGTGACCGAGGTTTAACCTTATATCTTAAATAACAATAGATTTTTTTTTCGTATTTTAAGGTATGAATATGAGAAATAGTACTTAAATATTTAATTGATATTGTGTGCAATGCAAGTTATTTATAAATGTGAATTTCTTGTGTATTTGGATTGTTTAGATGCCATAGACGACACTCATATCCGTGTGAAAGTTCGACGAGTTGATGCTCTTTATTTTTATGGAAGAAAAAGACTAGCCAACTCAAAATGTATTTGTTGCTTGTGATTTTGAAATGAAATTCACATATGTTCTTGCTAGGTGGGAAGGAACAACCTCTAATACTAGGATATTGAAGGATGTGTTTGTAAAGGAGGATCCATTGGTCATTTCAGAAGGTTAGTTGAGTGTATTTTGAGTCCAATAAATATTAATTTGGTCACATTACTTATAAGTAATAACTGTTAAGGGATGGTTGTATGCAAATACAACTTATGCCTAATGTTGATTCATACAACCCTGCCCTTAATCTGACACCCCAATCGACACCATCTCAACCATCCCAACTATTAGGTGGTACTTCTTCTTCCAGGGGTTCAAAAGGAAAAGCGCCCATGGTGGACGTCATTGATCTGCAATTGGACAGGCTTAATACAAGGTTTGAAGGATTAACCAATATCATTGGGAGGGGTAGCGATTAGTCAAGATAAGTTATGTCATATTGTTGAGCGACGAGCCATTTCATCTAAGTTTGTCATCATAAAAAAGTAGCTAATGCTACGAAAGAAAATTTACAATATAACAGACGTCATGTTGTTGCAGAAGAAAAACGAAATGTAATATTTCGTGAACACACTCGCACACTCTGCCGGACATCGACTTTCTAGTACTCTGAATTTGATATCTGGGAAATATTAATGGAGATGAACATACAAGATGAAGATATGTTGGATAACTGTTACGACTTCCTGTGTGTTAATCCTAATATAGTGAAGCAAGTCTTTGACTTGCCTCTCGAGCAACGAATGTGAAAGCTCGTGAAGATAATGACTGCAAATCCGTAAACTATGTACAATATTGTTGTATTTTATTGTTCATAGGTTTTTTTTGTTATCAAATCTGGAATGTTATTTATGACACGAATAGTATGCATGTTTTTATTTAAATATGCTTTAATTCAACTCTATTTCAACAAATATGAATGTTCAAGTATTTTATGTTATTATTTCTTATCTATTATATGCTATATGGTTGTTTTTGTTGTTATCATCAAATTTTATGCAAATATTCATTGAGTTCAATTACGAATATTATTTGAGTTTTGTAGAAATGGAGTCTTCATCTACGAAGAGACAATGTAGTCGTCGACAAGGTAAGGGAAAAACCCTTGCTTATTATTCAGTTCTTGATACAACAGTTCCCGGTATAGAGGACGTCCTTAATCATCCTCACTATTTTTGTAATCGAGACTAGATGCTCGAGTTTGGGACGAGCTTTGCTCATATATCAACCGTGGCTCCTAAGGTCATGCATTTCGGGTTCTTTGAATCTGATGTGATTTGATTTTAGATTGACACATTTCCAGAGTTCCTCTATTTTTTATGATTTTTAGATTAACAATTTAAGGTGAGAACCCAAAGAAGATCCCCACTGGAGACGAACTTAACAAAGTGATTAAGTAAGTGTGAAGGTTCACTTCTAGAGAGCAAAGAGAAAAACACAATATGGTGATTATGATGATGAAAGTAAATTGTGGAAATAGAAGGAACATTAGAGGAAGAAAGACAAGTGATAACCAAAATTAAAAGACAAGCATGATATCATAAAGAGGAATGGAATGGATGGCGCAAAAAGAAAGATAAAAAGAGGAAGGGAGGAAGAAAGCTTATGGAAGAAGAAGGGTTGTCACGCCACTTGGAGAAAGGAGGCACTCCAAGATGAGTGGTGAAAGAGTCGCCACTTGAAGTGCTCACACACTCAAGATAAAACCCACTATCAGTTTCTTTACTATTGAAATTCAATGTGTAAATACATGGAGGGAGGCACCCTTTATATAGGAAAAAGTGACTTGGAGATCAAGATGAGATAGGAGTAGAAATGGGAGAGGAGAGGGGTGGCTAGGTCAAGCCTAGGGTAGAAAACCACACCCTTTTTCCTTCTAGAAGGTAGGTTAGCTAAAACCCTAAACCTAGGTGCACTTTGTCATAAAAGATGGGCTTGGCACAAACCCAATTTGCTAAGTACACCCATATTTATGCCATGTAAACCTTATCTAGCTTATTCTTCTATTTGGACCGCCCAAAGTGAGCCCAATTTATTTACATAACTTCTCTTATGTAAAGACAATAAGGAAGAACTTCTGATATTCTGGTTTATATCTGGTTCTTCTTCTGTTGATGCACTCTCGAGGTTTAGTGGAGCCTAACTTTGTATACTAAGATGACTGACCTTTTTGAGAAGTTCTTGATGTGTCCTTAGTCATTTGCTGGTTCTTGTGGTTTATATCATGCCCCCCAGGTCGGAAAGAATTCATCCTCGAATTTAGAACTCTTGTAAATGACATAGTTAGCTTGTTCACAAAGAAGAGAGAAATATTTCTAAATTTAGGATTTGAAACAAACTTATGTTCATGAAGCTTGGGGAGTTCACATGGGTGAATTCTAGATACAGGTCATGTTTGTAGAGAATGTTTAGGTAAGAGCGGATTTGCTTGTGAAAATCCTCTTAGAAGGGAAGAACCTTTAGGAGGTTTTTGAAGATCATCCCTAAACTTCTTTATCAAAGATGTTAAGTATTTATAATTATTTAGGAATGAAAAAGAGAAGGAAGAAGTATACCTAGGAGGCGCATTTATTTTTGTACGAGTCAACAAGATGAGACTCATTTTACTTTCCTCTCCTTTTTTCATTTTCTCTTTTGTTTTTCATTTTTATTTGGTATTTATTTACCTCTTTTACCATGATAGCTATTTTGTTTGGACAATTGGTAGCTATGTGCCCAAAACCTAAACATTTAAAATATTTTGTGCTTGACGTTTTGGTGGGTGACTTAGGGGTAGAAATGGAAGGTTTGTCTTAAAAACTCTATGGTGAGAAGTGGTTTCTTTTGAAAAATTGGAAGGATAATTTTTTGTAGCAATTTTGTTTGTATCCTTCCATGAAGATTTGTATAAGTCATCATTATGAGTATTTTTGAAAGTTGTTTTCTTCAAAATTTGTAATTCCACCTTGATGGCTAGGTGAACCAACTTCTTTAAAAAAGAGTACTCATATAATTCTACAATATCTTGAATTTATCTCTTCAAACCACTCACGAACCTAGCTATCTTTGACTTTTCACTATCATGCATATTAATTTTAGTCAACGTGGTTTCTAAGTCCTTGAAGTATTCATCTACCGTCCTAGATCCTTGATGAAGTCGTTGGAGCTTCAACAAGAGTTCCTTCCTGTAATGAGGAGGAACAAACCGCACACGCATGAATAACTTCAAATCACTCCTAAAGACCATGACTAGCCTTTTGTTTAGCCCAATGTCAATTACAATCTGATGCCACCATTGCATGGCATAATCTAAAAATTCTAGGGAAGCTAACCTAACTTTTTGGTCATCTTCGACCTCATACACATTAAAGATTTGTTCTACTTTAGCTTCCCATCCTAAATATACATTTGGGTCACTATCCCCACTAAAACTAGGTAAATTTACAAAAGGAAAAGAAGTCTTTGGTGTTGATGACTCCTTTCTTCAAAATTGTGCACTCTCTAATCTTAGTTTTCTACTTGACTCCCATAGTGCCCATGAAATTTTGTAATGCGCTTTCTCTAATTAATCTCTCTTGAGTCTCTTTAAGCTGGTGCATTCTTTCTACTAGTTGTCTCATTTCTTCATCTGTGTGGGCCAAGCTTCTCTTGGAATCCTCAAGCTCCCATAAAAGATGTGCCTTTTGAGGAGATTGTGGTTTAGAATATTTCCCTGAAGATAGATGATACATGATGTTGCACAAAGAAAGCAAACAATTAGTGAAAATAACAATTAATGCACTCACTCATGTGTATCACTCGGCTATTTAGTAAGGATGGAAAAAAGGTTAACTTCACTCAAGAAAGGTTTTGCATTTTTTTCCAATGGTCTACACTTGGTAGCATCACTTCAAGTGAAAAAGGTCAAAGATCTTAACACTTGCTCATCAAAGAAAACTCCTAACAAAACTTAAGAAAGATTTGAAGACAAGGAAGAAAATTTTAAAGAAAGAAAGCTAAACTAAATTGGAATTAAGATAATGACAAAACTTAGAGAAGACAAACAAGAAAAGCACTTAGAAAGACTTAAAGACACTTACTTAAACTTTAATTATGAAGGTTTAATGTCCTTAGAAATTGTGAAAGCAAGAAGGATTAAATTCCACAAGTATGAAAATAATTTTCCATATACTTAGAATCCCCTTTAGTAATTTGCAATGTGAAAGTTAAAATGTGAATGCTCTCAATTTGTTTTTGTCTTTGTTTTTATGGATTCAAAATTTCCATATTCTTTTGTTCATGGATATTTGAATTCACTTTTCAATTTTCAGAAAAGATATTGGATTGGGATTCAATTCATATGAACATTTGCATTCTATGTTTGGAATTAAATCAACCACTACTCACACAATTTCTAATTTTTTTTTAGTTCTACACAATTAAAATTAAAATAAGCAGAATGGATTTAAGACTCCTAAAACACTAAGAAGGTAAGACTCAAGCAAATGAGGTAAGGAAAAAAATTGACAAAACAATATTCAAAAGCAGAATTTAAAGTGCTTAATGAATTAAAAGGAAGAATTGTAAATGACAATAATTTTAAGGCGGAATTGAAAGGTGATGAATGTAAAACGAAATTTAAATTGCTGGAAGATAAAAGCAAAATTGAAATGTGCTGAAATTTTAAAGCAAAAAATCAACTAAGAAAAGATAAGCACAATTAAAACCATGCTCTGAATACCACATGATGTGAGTTGATTCTAGATTGGCACATTTTAGAGGTTCCTCTTTTGTTTATGATTTTTGAGATTAACAATTTAAGGTGAGAACCCAAAGAAGATCTCCACTGGACATGAACTTAACCAAGTAGTTAAGTAAGTGTGAATGTTCACTTATAAAGGGTAAAGAGAAAAACACAATATGGTGATTATGATGATGAAATTAAATTACGGAAATGGAAGGAACATAAGATAGAAAGACAAGTGATAACAAAAAATAAAAGACAAGCATGATATCATAAAGAGGAATGGAATGGATGGTGCAAAAAGAAAGATAGAAAGAGGAAGAGATGAAGAAAGCTTATGGAAGAAGAAGGGTTGTCACGCCACTTGGAGCCACCACTTGAAGTGCTCACACACTCAAGATAAGACCCATTATGAGAACTCTCAAGTCTCACAAAAACACTCCTGTAAGGTTTTTTACTATCCAAATTCAATGTGTAAATACATGGAGGGAGACACCCTTTATAAAGGAAGGATTGACTTGGGGAGCAAGATGAGAGAGGGGTAGAGGTGGGAGAGGAGAGGGGTGGCTAGGTCAAGCCTAGGGTAGAAAATTGCACCATTTTCCCTTCTATAAGGTAGGTTAGCTAAAACCCTAAACCTAGGTACACTTTTCATAAAAGATGGGCTTGGCACAAGCCCAATTTGCTAAATACACCCCTATTTATGCTATGTAAACCTAATCTAGCTTATTCTTCTATTTGGACCCCCCAAAGTGAGCCCAATCTATTCCCATAACTTTTCTTGTGTAAAGACAAGAAGGAAGAACTTTTGATATTCTAGTTTATATCTGGTTCTTCTTCTATTGATGCTCTCTCGAGGTTTGGTGGGGTCTGGTTTTGTATAATGAGATGACTTACCTTTTTGTGAAGTGCTTGATGTGTCCTTAGTCATCTGCTGGTTGTTGTGGTTTGTATCAGAATCAGAAAGGTTTGACTTCCAAAATCATTTAGAACATCAAGGACCAAAACAATTTATAATGCTAAGATATTCATGCTTTGACGATATGATCAATGCTTTTTATGCAAATCATAGGATTACAAATGATGGTATCCTTTGGCCAGAGGTCAATTGCAAGAGGATTATTATACAACCTTCAGATTGGATGTCGTTGGCTAAACTGAATTACCAAGGACTTCAATTGAATGTTGCAACCTATCCTAAGCACCTGAACTACTACCGTGACACAACATTTGCAGTCATGTTGAGGTTAGGGATAAAGACTCATAATGTCATAAATGTTGGTGTTCTATCAATGAATGACAAACTACTTCACTACATGTTTGTTCACATTTTGATTTCTCGGCTTAATAATTATTCTTAATTGCAGCACAAAGATATTTTCATCCTATGGACAATAAAGAATAATATTCGGATTAACTGGCCACATTACATAATGCAACACATGATAAAATGTAGGGACAACGACATTCCTCTGTCATATGCCATGTTAATCTCACAGTTCATGACAACATGTGAAATCGATTTATTCCTAGAATTATGTATGAATCTCGGATGGGGTAACAAACACTGAAAAAGTTAAATATCCATAGTACAAACGACAGTGTGGAAGGGATGACTAGGAGGATGACGAAGATGATGATGATGTGGACCCAACCATTCCAGAAGAACATGTTAATGGCAGTGTGCCTCAGGTCCCAAAGCATAATCACTCACAATGTCACCACAAAATTTGAGTGGATTCCAAGCATTGCATGAATCCATCCGGACTATAAAACTCAATATGAACACACGTTTGTTGACAACATGGACACGTTTTGACAACATGAACACATGTTTCGACATGCAAAAACAAATTAAGGACTTTGAGGACTCTTTTAAATGATACATATTTCAATATATCATTGATATCATATTTTGGAACATTATTATTATTATTATTATTATTATTATTATTTATTTCATATTTTAATATTTGTTATGCACAAACTTTATTCATGAACTTTGCTTTAATACATTGCATTAATATTTATTTCATGAATATTTTTTTTTTCTTTATAAAATTATAGCTCCAACACAATATCAGAAATAATATACTCTAACACAATACCGGAAATAATCTTTTAACTGCGTACAACTAAAACTCACAAATAAATAATCAACAATTACAATTTTTTTCTAAATAAAGTTCCTGACAACATAGTCTAAATTTTTTACATTATTTATATTTTTTTTCAAAGTTAACTCTAACCGAATACCGGAAATAATGTTTCAATTACCGAAAATGTTTTAATTAAAAATAATTATAATCTACAAATAAAACAATCAAATTAATTTTTTAATAATTTTTAAATACAAGAAAAAATATGTAAACTTACATTTTTATCAATTAAAAAAATATATAATTTCAATTACACTCATCATGAGTTACAAATTTTCACAAATTTTTTCTACAATTTCTACTCTATTTACTTTAATCCAAACAACTTTCTTTATTCACAATTTTCCATAAAAGCAATATTAGTTGAATAATTTGTCAACCAATATCATGTGGCAAGAAGGACAGAAACTACTGTTGAATTGAAACTGGGTGTTTTTAGCCAATGGATTTAAAATTCTTGTAGTTGACATATCATATCGATTAGAACTTTTCTACCAATTACAACATTGTACAGCTACATAGTAGCAGGAATATTGATTGAGAGTAGGTAGTTGTAGGAGTTACTTTTGAATTTTTAGTTACTAGAATAGTGGACAACACTCACCAGCCATTCTTTCTTTATACTCTTCTATGCTTTATTATAAACTTCAAATTCATTCCTTTCTTTCCCCAACTTTAGGGTAAGAATACTCCAGGATGTGATCTTCACTTATACACTCTATCAATTTCTTTATTTCTTATAATTGTATTTTTCGTTGACCAGAAGCCAAAAACCCTATACCTTCAAAACATTTAAGTATGTTTACGAAACAATATGGTTCAAATTAACTATAATTGTGTACTCACCTATCAAAGTTTTATGTTAATCTTATTGTTTTAAATTTGTTGGATATTCATAGTGATTTGACTAGTAACATAAAATCAAGAAAGGATGTATCATTCTAAGGTAAAGAAAAAGGAAAAATAAAGGCAAATTTTCTTTATATCTCCATACCTTCTCTTTATATTTTCATATATTTTTTTAATTTCAATAGCATTATGCTGAATATGGTGGAAAATGTGGTAATTTCTTTTTTATTTTTAAGTGGTAGTGATTCCTTGTGGTGATAAACGTTAGTGGTTGGGATAAGTTTTGTGTTTCTATTGGTAGTGATTGTGTTTTTGTTTGCTTTTTTTTTTCATTTTTTTGGAAGCCACGAAACCCAAAATAATCCAACAAGGTGAAAAATGAAGTACAAAACTAAAAAAAATAAAAAATCTTCGCACTGAAAAATGTCGAATACAACAAATTTTCTAGTCAACTCTCATCACATGCTCAAATAATGGAATTGTTATCACAAACACTGCGACAGGAGAAAAAAATGAATGGAAGTGTTGTGATTGAAAGAAAGATATGCATATGCAAGTTTAAAAAAATAAGATTATAATTTATTTAGGATTATTTAAAATTTTAAAAAAAGTTAAAACCGATTTTTCATAATTAATATGAAAGTAGTGAAAGGAAAGTATTGAGGTGGAGAGAGAATTTATGAAAAATAATATTCCAATGAAATTATACACAACTCAATATAAATTGAATTATTTAAATTTTTCTATTTTTTTAATATTAGTAATTGAAATGTATTAGATATTTATAAAAAGACATTATCCTCCATTTGTAATATTTTTTTAAAACAACTCTGCTACTACGTTGTGCAAAATCTAGTGCATAATCCAATTCCACAAGATTTGATTGACAAAACAGAAATAAACATTGATACATTACAAAATTTGAATCATGCTTAGCCATTAAGATTAACTAGTTCCAAATTAAGAAAAATCAGTTGCAATAACATAATCAAATTTTGAAAATTTTAAAAACCGAACAGGCTTTTGAAATTGTAAAGATAATAGATTGTTGAATCACTTGCTAAACAATAAAGTCAATAATTTTAAAAGTCCAATCGGTTATTGAATTTGAGATATTACATTGTTCAATAATTGGTTAAACTAGTAGGTTAATAATAATCATATTAGCCGATACACTAAATATTAAAAGTTATAAAAAAATTATATTGAATATATCTAAAGTATTTGCATGTTTATGTTATATACAACTCTTTGGTTAGTAATTGTTATACATCTTATGAATATGGGTTGGTCAACTTTTGAATTCACATTGAATTTTTTGTTTATCGGACTTTGGCATTCCCTTAAAGGCCACATGTACCATGAGCTGGTCTGAATTTTAAAACTATTCTAGAAATTAACTTCGGTTGTTTATTTGTGCACTTCTATAGTTTTTGTGTGTCATCTTATATTTCTTAAAATATCAAAAATATTTTTTATTTTATTAATGTTTTTATTTCAGAATGTGTAATCTAATATAATTTTTGATTTTATAATTTAGAATGAGTTTTTTTTTTATAAAAAAAAATACATTATGAAATTTCGAAATATATATTTAGATTATAGAATTTATAAAGTATTTTATAGATCTAAAAATACCTTCTGTGTAAATAAAAAAATACATTTTCAAAGTTAAGGACAAAATTATCTTTAATGTGACCTGGCCTATGGAGGAGTGCTAGAACAAACTACGGAGTTGGAGGAAGAAACAACCATTGACTTCTCCTCTAGAAGAAAAAGAAATTGTGAAATAGTAGTCACTAATTACACCAATATGTTATAGTGAAGAAAAGGGCATTTAAATAAATTGTTTATTGGTTTTGTTGAAAGAAAAAGGTGTTTGATTGATAAATATCCAACAAGTGATGGTGACCAGGTAGGGGCTAAAAGAATGAGCCTTTCTATTTGGTTACTTAAAGAACTAAATCTCAATTGTCACAAGTCACATACATTACCATTTCTGTGTTTTGATAGGTTAGGTACATGTACCCCATTACCAACATATATGTCTCACTATCAAGTACTTTTCTTTTTCTTGACACAATTATCATACACTTTTCTCAGGTGCAAGTAAACTTCCACAATACATGATATTACAAAAGTCTTGTGTTTAAAAGTAACTAATCTACCTCATTCATCACTTTCCAGTTGCTTGTTAACTTTTTTTTTTCTTGTCTTCTCCTTCACAATCATTCAAGAAGGAATTGCATGACACAAGTCACCAATAATGTTGAATTCCCACTTCAGAAGTGTCGCTGACTTTAGCCACTTCCCCATATATAATGTGTTCTGACCCCTACCTTGCAAGAAGAATATAGTCACACAAATTAAGACAATTATGTGTGTAGTCACAATTTTTTGAAGTGGATAAAAACATATACTCCAAAATCTTTAAAATGTTTGGTAACCCTAGTGTTCTAAACTTATTATTGAGCATTTGACCCGAATCAACTCGAGCATTTATAGTAAAAGGGTCACAATAATTTCTACCAGTTTCCACAGTGTTTTTCTATGGTGGAACTACTAATTTAGCCATCCATTGTTTCGAGTCAAAAAAGGTTGACACATATAATTCATGCACGGAATTAATGTTATTGATGGCTGCTTGAGAATAAGACCACAATGGAATGTCAAAGTGGCTGCCATAATATGAGCTTTCAGCCAATGAACTGTGAAAGAGTGAACTCTTTTTTTTTAGATCAAAATCACATTGCCTTGTGGGAAAGAAGATTTTTCAACTTTACAAGCAACTCACACCAAGGTGTTTGGAGCAAACAAGCAAGAAAATGGATGTCTCAATATCATTTTAACCTAACCCAACTTCTACAGGGAAACTTTAGAACACTTATCATTCTTTTAGTATTATCACCTGACCTGAGTACTATTTAGTCAAAGAGAAATATATCACATTAAACCTTTTATTTTGTCCAAAATATTAATAATGTATGGATCTCACTATTTATTTAATGAACAAATTTTAAGATATTTTAGTTTTCGATAAATTTTAATTGATAGTATAAAATATTCATTACAAATAAATCATTAAATAAGAAATCAATTTTTTTTAAATAATTATTATATTAATTAAAATAATATATAATTCAATCAATATTAATTATTTTTATCTCTAAAATTAATTTTTATTTAATAATTTTCTTATAATGAGTAATACTACTTCTCTTTTCCTAAGTCATTAACTCAGTCAAAATATTAATATAAGTTAAACAATAGCTAAATCCGTGTTAATTAAATAATATAGCGAGTAACATTAGAAAAATATATTTTTTAATTAAATAATCCTTAAAACTATATATATATATATAGTATTACTTATGTATCTAAGTTTTGACAATACAAAACTATATTTTTAATTATGAGAAGTTTACAATTTGAATGAAAAAAGAAATAAAAAATACTTTATATTAAGAATTTTCATTAAAACATGAAGCTTTTCTCGACTATTTTAAGTTTAAACTGATTGTGTGATTGGAACAAACCAAACAATAAGCTGCTCCGTCCATTTTCCAAATGAAAAAAAAAGTTTAAAATCTGATTTTTAAACCATTTCTTACAATAAATTATGTCCAACATATTACTTTTGTATATTTTAAAAATCACAAAAATGTGTCTTTCTCTTCTTATTTACCACACTCATAGGGTTAACCCTCAGGCCTCTCCCATCCTCCTTTTCAAATATTTAAAAACTTCATAAAGAGGAATTAATCAGTGTCACATCAAGTTTTTTTCTCTCATGTTTCTTTTCAGGTTAAAGAAATATTCAAAACAAAGTTTAATGAAACCACACACAAAATGACTACAATATTGTCAAAGTTGCTTTCGTGTCTTTCCCTTCTGTCATGCACAAAAGAACTCAGTAGGAACCTCCAAACCATATAAATAGCATGCACATGCCATTCTTTCAACAACAAAACACAAAGCCACAAAGTTATAAACTCTTTGGTATAAACATTTCCTTACATATCATATCAGTGCTCCAAATGGCTCGCTTGAACCCTGTTATACTCATCACTCTACTTCTTTTGGTATGTCATTCCTCTCTCTTGGATGCCAGAAAGATTCTCAAAATTCAGACACCACAAGTGCTCTCTTTGAAGGGCACCCCTCCTTCAATTGAGGCCACTAGTTATGTCAAGAATAATGGTAGAGGAAAGGTAGTTGATCATTTTGACAATCAAGAAGTGGTTTCAAATCCCAGCCCTGGCGAAGGACACAAGTGAATGAAACTGAATTGATATCTTAGTCCTGTTCATACCCCATCACTGTGCAACTCTACTACTGCATCATTTCACAAAAGACAAAGGGTCATGTTTCTTTGTAACCATAAACTTACCATATTCGCCTTCTTCTTTATGTTACATTTAGTCACATTTGCATTTTCCAATGTAGTAAAAATATATAATACATTTTCATTACTCTTGTTCATATTTCATGGTTAATATTATGCTACAGAGTAGAAGTTTCATATTCTCTGCATCTCTCAATCAAGGAATGTTTTTTTTTTCTGTACCACAATTAAGAATCTGTCTGTATTAAAGGTCACATCTCTCTTTTTATGTTGTCTAATTGCAGCATAAAACAAAATCATAACTGTACACGCTTCGATTAAAGTTTGTCTTAATAAAAAAAAGAAATATGTTTTCACACTCCACAAGTTATTTTGTAACCCACTTTTAGACATGGTTATTAAAAAAAATAAACTTTTATATTTATAAAGAAAAAGAAAGAATAAATGATAAAATAATAAATACAAAGTGGGTGTAAAAATTTATTGGATGTTGTACTGGACAAAGTGCTCGGATGCTCGGTGCACGGGCGTGAGTAGGTTAGTTCGGTTGTTGGGTTCAAAGGGTGGTCACGAGGTAACCCAGTTATATTGGTAAGCCCGTTAGAGGCTAATAAAAATAATATTTTTGTTATATATTAAAATAAGGTTATTAGCAGAATATGTTTTCTAACCTAACATATAAGTGTGCGTGTTTGTTAAGATGCGTAAATATATGCATATAGTTGTTGGTTGAAAAGATAAAGTTGCACCGTGAGTAAGGGTGTCCACGTAAAACAAAATGTTGTTTTCCTGTTGTTAGCACCTGAAGTAGTGCCCTGTTAGTAGATGATTTTTCTGTTATTATTTTATGCTTTCAGTAGAGATAAGATTCTCATGAGAGAAAGTTGTTACAAGAGTAGTTATAAATGGGGCTTGAGTCCCCCAATAAAGTTACGTTGTTTCTGAGACTGAAACTGAATACTTATTTGATTTTAGTAAGCTCTCACTGACTTGATCGTCGTAGTGTGATCAATAGGTAGAACCCCCTTTGTTTCAACGGAGCCACGTCCCAGTGCAATAAGAAGACGTAGAACAGATTCCAGAGGAGACAAATCGGAAATGGAGCTTCTCACTAGAGTCAACCGACGAGAACATTTGGCGCCCACCGTGGGGCCCAATAAATCTGATCTCATCCACAATTGTGTTTGAGTTTTCTGACGTAATGAGGAACACGAGGCAAGCACCACTGGGATCCGAAGTAAGCGATGCCCCACCTTACAACAGCTCATGGACACCGTAAGAGCTCCACAGGAAGCAAACGAGCAATACATGCGAGAGCATGAGCGGATCCAGTAAAAACCTAAAGCCGAGCAGGAGAATCTCATTGCAAAAGCTCGAGCTGAGCAAGTGCTTATGCAATATGATGTGATGGTGGATGTCCTCTTCCTCCATTAATAAAAGCCTCCTTTATTTGATTCTCATCACAATATCAACTGATGGTGAAGATAGATGCTTCGCGAGCAAATAGTGCGAAATTGCGCAAGATCAACGAGGACTTGCACAAGAGTCTACTGTTGAACCAAGTGGTGTTCAAGCTTTGAAGAATCCAAACCCTTTGAAGGATGTTGAAGGCTTGACTGTGCTTGTTGTTGCTGAGCTGTCTTAGTTAGGATCTGGGGTAGTTTGTGTATTGTAATCCATTCTGTGATTGAATCCAAAGCATAGGCATTCTCAATCTTTTTAAAAGAAAAGTGTTTTTCAAACTAAGTGAAAAACAACCGATTGTTTTGTCGAAACAACCGATTGTTTTATACTTAGATGTTTTTAGAAAAGATTGAAAACTGTTTTTCAAATGGTTGAGCTGTTAAAACCAAAACAACTGATTGATTCGAGGAAAAAACCGATTGTTTGTTTTGGTACCATAACAGAAAAACTGTTTTAGCTTTGACTGAGCATTAAATGTTTTTAACTGATTACGCTCCAGTTTTAAATGCTTTGACCAATCTTTGAATGCAATTAATAGTTTGTTAAGATTTGATAACAAACATCTTTGAATAAATTCAGAAAAACAAATTTGAGAAATAAGTTTTTGAACACAAGTTTTTGAGTTTTTCAAAGAATTGAGATTGCTTAGAGATTGAGTTTGATCATATTGTGTGAGATAGGAATTCTGCTTGTATTGATTTCAGATTTACTTCTGTAACAAGTGTAATTCTTGTATTTTGTAAAACATCTGCTTCTGTGTGTTTACTGAGGATTGCTGTGTGTTCTTGAGGGGATCAAGATCAGCATTCTTAGTGTTGGTGTGTTGGCCAAGAGAAGTGTGTGTATTGAGGGGATCAAGGTCACTTTCTTGGTTGTGGTGTAAGTGATCTAGGTGTGATTGCTTAGTGCATTTCCTTAGGGGTTTCTGAGAAGACTGGATGTAGCTCTGAGTTTAGAGTGAACCAGTATAAACATCTGTGTGCAATCTGTCTATCCTTAATCTCTTTAAATTCAGTTTTAATATTTGTTTACTGGTATAAACAACCGATTGTTTCTGCGAAACAACCGATTGTTTTTCTGGTGCTTTTGTTTTTACTTATTGATTTGGCAAACTGGATTTCTTATCAATTGTTTCTTGAGATAATTTCATTCTTGACTTAAAAGTTTGCGAAAACCCTCTTCAAACAATTCAGCCCCCTCTAGTTTAATGCCATCCATTCTAACAATTGGTATCAGAGCTTGGTTCTTGAAAGTTATTCAAGTTGATCCTAAAACTTTTTTTAAATGGCTGATAGACTACCTTTTGGGGAAGGTGCTTCAATCAACAGGTCACCTCTGTTTTTTGGTTTGAACTACCAATTTTGGAAAGTAAGAATGAAAATCTTTATGGAATCACTTGACAAAGGAATTTGGGATGCAATTGAAAATGGTCCTTTTGTCCCAAAGTTTGAAAAAGATGGATCTGTCATTGAAAAGCTTTGGTCTCAATGGACTGATTCAGAAAGCAAAAAGGCCAAATTCGATTGCATTGCCAAAAATATGATAACCTCTGCTTTAAATTCTGATGAGTTTTTCAGGGTCTCTCAATGCAAATCATCAAAGGAAATGTGGGACACCTTGGAAGTAACTCATGAAGGTACAAATGAGGTGAAAAGAGCTAGGAAACATAATCTAATCCAAGAGTATGAGATGTTCAGAATGCTCAAAGGTGAAACAATTGCTGAAGTGCAGAAAAGATTTACGCACATCATCAATCATCTCATGAGCCTTGACAAGACCTTTGAAAAGGAAGAGTTGAACATCAAGATCTTGAAATGTCTTGATAGAGCATGGCAACCCAAGGTAACTGCTATTTCCGAATCTAAAGATCTAACATCCTTGAGTATGGCTTCTTTGTTTGGTAAGCTTAGGGAACATGAGTTAGAGATGAATCGACTCAATGTTCAAGAAAGCGAAAACAAGCACATAAGGAGCATAGCCTTAAAAGCTTCCAAGCACAAAGGAAAACAAAAATCCAGTGATGATAGTGATGAGGAAAACCTTAGCTTGCTATCAAGAAAGTTCAACAAATTCTTGAAGAGGAACCGCAACAAGGACAACAACAAAGATAGGTATGGAAACAAGAAATCAAATGATTTTAATTCCAATAACTATATTTATTTTGGTTGTGGTGAACAAGGTCACATAAAGGCAGATTGTCCAAACAAGAGCAAGGAGAAAAAGCCTAGCTACAAGGAAAAGAAAGGCAAGACAAAGAGAGCCTACATAGCTTGGGACGAAAATGAGGTATCATCATCAAGTGAAGATGAGAAAGCAAACATCTGTTTGGTTGCTGAAAATGATGATGAATCCTGCAACTCAAGTGAGGCAAGTTCATGTGCTTCTCTAAATGAACAAAATTATAGTGAATTGTTTGAAGCTTTTCAAGAAACTCGTGATGAAGCTAATCGATTGGTTCTTTCAAACAACCGATTGAAAGAACTTAACAGCTGGCTGAAAAAGAGAGTGAAATCACTTGAAGATGAGATTGAAAAATCTAAAAATGATTTCAAAAATCTGGAAAATCATTTCAAAAATTCTTCTTGCAAGTGTGACACTCTCATTTGCGAAAATTGTGAAAAGCTTGAGAAAAAGGTTCATTTAATAAGGGTGTTCTACACAAATCTCAAGTTTGAGGGAAACAACCTAGTTTCTCATGTAAAAGGTGTAGAAATGGAGATAACCCATGAGGTATGGGCTGTTGTTGCTGGTCTTAAGTTCTCTGGTCTCAGAATCAACAAGGGTAACCTTGGAGTAGTGGAGGATTTCAACAAAATCTAATACTACAAGAGTTGCTTGAAGAACCAAAATGCTCAAGTTGGGACTTGCTCGGTTGGAGGCCTAAAGCTTGATGAAAGGTTGCTAGCCCTCATTGTGACTTGGATTCTAACTCCAAGGGGGAGCAATCATTCAGTGCTTACTGAGGAAGATCTGGTATACATCTTCTGCATCATGAAGAAGTTCAAAATCAATTGGATCCACATCATCAAAGAGCACATGCAAAAGGCTACGAGGTTAAGTGACTATCACTATCCATATGCTGTTATGGTATCTAAATTTCTACTCTATTTTGAAGTGAATCTAGAAGATGAAACATCTGAGTTGGTCAAGTCAACTCAAGAGTTGAACAATGGATCACTTAGCAAAATGGGTTTTACCAAAGTAGGTGGCAAATGGATTAACAAAGATGGTGACTTTGGAGCCTCATCTAGTGTTGCTGCTGGTCATGAACAAGATGAACCTGCTGGTATGGATTTTCAACGTGAAGATCTACCTGAAGAACATCAAGATGCTGGACCAAGTGTTGGTGCTGGGAATCAAGAAGAAAGGATGCAAACCATGTATCCTTTTGAGAGACTCATGGTTAATAGACTTGATAGCTTTGCGGAGAATCAAAGAAATCTCCATGATCTTTGTGTCAACAATTTCCAGAGGATTGACAACAGGTTTGACAGCATGGATGCACGCTTCATGACTCTAGATGAACAGATCGAAGCTGTCCAGAACCAAATCTTTGATCTTCAGTTTGCTGATGATGATGAATGAAGAAAAACAACTGGTTGATGTATCGAAACAACCGATTGTTTTTGGTGGTTATATCTGTTTTTCAATTTTCTTTCTTTCTGTTGTTGCTGCTTTAATTCTGATGTAATCAAAACAATTATCTTGTTTTATCTCTTCTTTTTGTCTAGTTGTGAAGACAAATAGGGGAGATTTATGTTGTTTGTGTGTTTGATTTCAGTTTTTATGTTTTTCTGCAAAACAGTTTGCTATATTTGGATGTTGTTTACTCTGATATTATGCTCTGAATTTCTGTATTTGTTTTTGTGCTAACCAAATATCAGAAGTTCTATGTTTTGCTTAAAACTGTATCTTGCAGTAACTGCTTCAGATTCAATCAGGTACAACACAAGCATCAGGGATTTGTCTTCATCAAATAGGGGGAGATTGTTGAACCAAGTGGTGTTCAAGCTTTGAAGAATCCAAACACTTTGAAGGATGTTGAAGGCTTGACTGTGCTTGCTGTTGTTGAGCTGTCTTAGTTAGGATCTGGGGTAGTTTGTGTATTGTAATCCACTCTGTGATTGAATCCAAAGCATAGGCATTCTCAATCTTTTTAAAAGAAAAGTGTTTTTCAAACTAAGTGAAAAACAACCGATTGTTTTGTCGAAACAACCGATTGTTTTATACTTAGATGTTTTTAGAAAAGATTGAAAATTGTTTTTCAAATGGTTGAGCTGTTAAAACCAAAACAACTGATTGATTCGAGGAAAAAACCGATTGTTTGTTTTGGTACCATAACAGAAAAACTGTTTTAGCTTTGACTGAGCATTAAATGTTTTTAACTGATTACGCTCCAGTTTTAAATGCTTTGACAAATCTTTGAATGCAATTAATAGTTTGTTAAGATTTGATAACAAACATCTTTGAATAAATTCAGAAAAACAGATTTGAGAAATAAGTTTTTGAACACAAGTTTTTGAGTTTTTCAAAGAACTGAGATTGCTTAGAGATTGAGTTTGATCATAGTGTGTGAGATAGGAATTCTGCTTGTATTGATTTCAGATTTACTTCTGTAACAAGTGTAATTCTTGTATTCTATAAAACATCTGCTTCTGTGTGTTTGTTGAGGATTGTTGTGTGTTCTTGAGGGGATCAAGATCAACATTCTTAGTGTTGGTGTGTTGGCCAAGAGAAGTGTGTGTATTGAGGGGATCAAGGTCACTTTCTTGGTTGTGGTGTAAGTGATCTAGGTGTGATTGCTTAGTGGATTTCCTCAGGGGTTTTTGAGAATACTGGATGTAGCTCTGGGTTTAGAGTCAACCCGTATAAACATCTGTGTGCAATCTCTCTATCCTTAATCTCTTTACATTCAGTTTTAATATTTGTTTACTGGTATAAACAACCGATTGTTTCTGCGAAACAACCGATTGTTTTTCTGGTGCTGTTGTTTTTACTTATTGATTTGGCAAACTGGATTTCTTATCAATTGTTTCTTGAGATAATTTAATTCTTGATTTAAAAGTTTGCAAAAACCCTCTTTAAACAATTCACCCCCCTCTAGTTTAAAGTCATCCATTCCAACATGTACAACAACATGATCAACGCTCCACAAGGGAGCGATATTTGAATGTGCCCATGAAAGCTCGTCCGAAGCCATTCTCGCAGGCGATCATGAATGAGCTTGTGCCACCATACTACATCACGCCCAAGATGATTTTCACGAGGATAAAAGACCTTGGAAATCATCTCACGGCGTTCAATGCCCAAATGATTATTTTTGGGGGTACAAATGTTATCTATTGCAAGATGTTCATGGGTACATTCACAGACACAACCCTGCAGTGATTTAGTGGGCTTCCTGATAGCCACATCACCTCTTTCGAACATTTTTCCGAGCTGTTCAGGGAACAGTTCTCTGTCAACCATGTCAAACCTCCAATTTTATATGACCTTTTCAGTGTGAGACAAAGGGAAGGGGAGTCTCTGAAAAACTACATAAATAGATTTTGGGTGCTTACAGTGAAGCTCCAGACCTTTAACGAGATCGTGATGGTCAACGCCTTCGAACAAGGAATCATGGTAGGACCATTTAACGACTCATTGATCAGGAATCTGGCAGAGACATTCTCCGAAATATGATGACGGGTTGTTGCCTATATCAGTGCGGAGGAGGCCATCCCACGAAGCACGACAACTCGTTCTCAAGGCAACCGAAGCCTAAGGAGAGCGGTCGAGCCCGACCTTTGAGGGTTAACGAAACCTCAACCGAGAAGAGAGAGGACTTGAGGTACACACCATACGCAACCATGATAAACGAGCCCAAGTCAAAGTCCAGGGTCTACAAACAAATGTGTATGTGGTGGCAGCTATTTTCATAAAAAGTGGTGTTTTTAACCGCCGCATTATACGTCTGTGGCGGTACCGCGTACCGCTAGAATTCTTACCGCCACAAAGTTTAATGTGGCGGTCAATTGAGAACCGTTGCAGCAGACGCCATATTATGCATTGTATAAAGTGACAGTTTTAAGCGTGTAATTTGCGTCAATTATAAATGTCGTAATTTTAAAATTGGGTAAACCAATTCTAACGTAAATAGTGGCAGTTTTAACCGCCACTTAATACAATATAGTATGACATTTATAAAACCCTTTATAATTGTCATAATTCGAATATTAAATATTTAATTTAATTTTTAATATTTATAATAATTTATTTAATTCTATTTTATAATTTGATTTCATAATATTATTTAATTCCATATTATAATTAAATTTCAGTACACAGTTAAATTTCATAATATAATTAAATTATAATATACACAAATTTCAAATATAATTTATAATTAAAAGATAACTTCATTCATTCATTGAGAGAACAAAGTTGATAATATTAAACTAATCCAAACAACAAGTAAATTAAATTGTCAAAATATTAATGATTCCATATTTGAACATATTATAAGTGAAGTCCTAGTCCTAATTTGTCTTGCTGCCTCCACTTGATCTTATAATATTTTATTTTGGTGATGGAGCACCACTTTCAACATCCGATATCTGAAATAAATAAAAAATACACCAAAGTAAATGCACAATATTTTTAAATATGAGAACATATTCCTCAAAATTCTTCAAGCTCCATACAAAAATATGCATTCTATTATATGAAGGTAATAAAATTAAATTAAGGCAGCTAATAAAAATCAACAATTTACCTTTAGATTCATGAGAAGTACAACTGTCTAAATAATAAAGCAATAACCAAATTAATAGATCAATAATATACGTATTTAGATTCATTTTCAATTAATAGATTATTTTCAATTTTTAGTTTTCAACTTCTACCTAATTCATATGATCTTTAGAATTAAATATTGAAAAAAATTGAATGGATATAGAAAAAGTTCTTTAGAATTAAATAAATAAAAAATAGTTGTTATTTATTTTCAATATTTATAAAATAAACAAAGACAACAATATTATAATAAAAATATAATGTTTAAGTTAATCACAATTTCAATTAATTTTTAAAAAGGAAAAATTAAATGCTTAAGTATTATTTAAAGAAATTAAATAAAATATTAATACATTTAAACCTTGTTATGTTATTTTATAGCAATTAATGTATATTTGAATAACAATGAATAAATGTGTTCGGTTATTCGATTTTTAGTAACAGTATTATTACAGGAGATATTCATAACTATTGTTATTATAATAAGAAATATTAACTTTATTTTCAAGTATTTAAAAAGTTAAAATTCAATTTAGTCAATTTAGAAAAAAATAAGAAAATATTAAATATGACTTAATTTTTACTCTACCACAGGTAAAGATTTGAAAAAAAAATGATAAATAAGAGAAAGATGTGGAGAGAGTAATTAAGCATAACAAATAAAATATATAAAGTATTTTTATCAAATATATGAAAGAAAAGCTTAACAAAAGTGATATTCCATTATAGATCATTCATGCCTTGAAGCATCATTGAAAAAATAGCAACCGATTATCCTTATATTACACATAATTGAATAATTGGAATATTTCAAAGTGAAGTTAAGTACAAATTCTTGACAAAATTACAAATGCAAATATATGACCAAATACCCATTGAAAGAGATGTCAGAATATAACTAAGTCCATCAAAAGAATAAAACACTGAGATATGGTCAATTGGTACATGATATATAAGACTAGAAAGCTTCAAGCATCTTGATATTTCCACTTTTTCTAATGCAACAAAGTATTATCAGTTCATGCTAACCTAGTAAGGCAATAAAGAAATCTGAATGCTTGGCCATCTCTGCCTTCCTTTGATGCATATCAGCTACCGCCTTTACTTCTCCCACTGTTTCACCAGTTAGCTGCAGAAGGAACCATTGCACAGGGGATGGAGCAGATAAAAAGATCAACAAAGTAAAGAGAAAAGGAACAGCTAAGCAATTATGAGAGTTGAAGGATTGTTTATTTCATGCTTTACCTAGCTATACATACATCAATAATTTATAATCCAAGGAATTGAAACTAAAAACCAAAACCAAAACCAACAGAAAGAAAACCTGTTCACAGTGGGAAACAAGAAACACTTACTTTTTTCTTTTCTGTGTCAGGGAAACAAGAAACATAAGGAGAAAAAAAACAAAGAGATAGATTGACAGACTCATACATTATGTGTTGGAAAAAGAAAATATAATTGAAAAGAAAAAGATAAAGAAATGATGATCATGCAATGTCATGGTCCCTTAGGAGAATTGGGAAACTAATTGAGTTAAAAGCAGCAGCCTCTAACTCCAGTATGTCATGCTCATTATTCATCACTGGACTGGAATAAAATCATAATCAACAAAGGTGTCATTTGCCAACCTTTTGAATAGATTTTTTAAATATTTCTCATCTCACACTTGAATTTTTCAAAATAAATAATTGACCAATGCATTTATCTCCACTGCAGCGAATGAATTCAACCTGCGTCGTACCTCCATAAATTCGCTTCTGTCACGATTTACTTAGATCAAATGAATTAGTTCTTTCACCGGATCAATTTTCCCCAAATTTATTTCGCTGCAACCCAACATACTTTGCGAGCGTAAAAGTGAGTCCAACAAAATTTGTGATAACATAACCTAATCCAAATCAATTGATATATCTACTTGCAATGTCCCCGTAATTTCACTAGAAATACTTAATAAAGAAAAAAAAATGAGAAATAGTGACTACAAAAGGATTAAATTACAAAATAGTATACAAAAAAATCATGGAATAGAATTCGGGAACCTGTAGGCCTTTGAATTTGAGGTAAACTTCAGAACTTGGTTCACTCTACAAAGCAAAAGCACATAAAACATGTAATTTCGTAAGGAGTGTGCGTTGCACAATCAATGAACAAGAATCAGAGTACGATTTCGAACAATTTCAACTTATAACGATTTCGAACAATAGATTCCCAAGACAGAGGTTTAGGGTGCGCGAGCACAAACCTGAAACAACCTTGTGCAGAGGCTTTAATGGTGGACAAAGGAATGAGCGTTAGGGTTTCGTTAAGGTGAGAAGAACAACCTTGCGCGGAGACGGCAATGGCGGAAAAAGGAGTGAGCGTTAGGGTTTTGTGAAGTTCAGAGGAAGTGATGGAAGAAGCCACAGCACCCAAAAGAGCGTCTAGGACCAACCTTGCATAGAGGGCACCCACAAGAAGCATCTAGGCCACACAAGAAGCGTATAGGCCACACAAGAAGCGTATAG
This sequence comes from Phaseolus vulgaris, assembly GCF_051622355.1. Classification (NCBI taxonomy): domain Eukaryota; kingdom Viridiplantae; phylum Streptophyta; class Magnoliopsida; order Fabales; family Fabaceae; genus Phaseolus; species Phaseolus vulgaris. The sequence continues at coordinate 20,251,832 of NC_143502.1, read as the reverse complement.
GCCACACAAGAAGCGTCTAGGCCACACAAGAAGTGTCTAAGAGAGTTGACATCCAAGAATGTTGACGTCCAAGAAGGCCCAACAAAGTGTAGCTTAGTCTTAATTGTGGTGTAAATAGCATAGCCTTGTGAACCTTTGTTTAAATTATGCAAATTAGGATTAAGAAAGGGTTAACCTAGATTAGTTACGGTTTTCTAGAACCTACCGCTAATCTACTGTAGCCATGTGAAGGTTAGGAGGCCATGTGCTCCCATGTGCCATGTGCTCCATGTGCTCCATCAGGAAGGGTTAGTGAAGGTCGCATGAGGGTTTCGTGAAGTTTGCGTAAGGGTTGTCAAGGTCGTGTTAGCAGACAAAGAGGGAAGAGAGGGGGAAGACACTGATTTCCAAAGAGTGGGAGGCAACACTGGTTTCCAAAACACAAAATGAGTTTCCAACAAGTTTTAAAAAAATAAAAAATAAAAATAAAGAGGAATGATGTAAGAGGGAAAGCAAACGCGGGAATTTTATTTTGAATGATAATTGTGGCAGTTAAAAATGACATATTCTAAAGGATCATTGTGGCGGTTACTAAAATGTCGTATTATACGGAAAATTGTGGCGGTTATTATATTAAAACCGCCACTTTATACATAATCGAGTCAGCATTCTGACCCAAGTTCCTGTTGAATCAAGTGCGATCAATAGCTTTGAAGAATCCAAATCCTAGCGTTTTATGGAAGGCTGAAGTTGTTGTTGTGTTTTAGAGTAGGATCTGGGGTAGTGTATCTTTATAATCCACTCTTTGTTGAATCTAAAGCTTAAGTGTTTTCAAATCTTTTAAGTTTAAAGTGTTTTTCAAACTAAGTGAAAACAACCTGTTGTTTTGTTGAAACAACTGATTGTTTTATACTTAGGTGTTTTTGAAAAGATTGAAAACTGTTTTGGTTGGTTGACTTGTTGTCAAACCAAAACAACTGATTGATTCGCACTTTCAATCGATTGTTTGTTTGAAAATCCTAACAGAAACAGTTTTGTTAGTTAAGTGAGCTTTAAATGATTTTATAATTGAATACGCTCCTGCTTTAAATGCTTTGACCATTCTTTGAATGCTATAAATAGTTTGTTTAAGTTTTATAACAAACAACAAGAAAGGAGCTTCTTTTCACCTTTGAGCTTTGGTTTATCAAGAGAGAGTGGAATAGGATTACATCTGTATTGATTTCAGTTCATTCTGTAACAAGTGTAATTCGTTCTGAATACTTTGTACATTCTGGTGTTGTAAAGCCAAGAAGGGTTGTATGCTCTTGAGGTTGTCAAGATCAACATTCTTGGTGTGTGTGCTGAGCCAAAGGAAGTGTGTTTCTTGAGGGGATCAAGGTCACTTCTTTGGTGGTGTGTGTATGTAATATAGTTTTGATTACTTAGTGGATTCCCAGTGGTTTAAGAGTGAACCAGTATAAATTTTTTGTGCATCTCTTTCTTTCTTAAACTCTTTAAATTCAGTTGTTGTTATTTTTACTGGTATAAACACCGATTGTTTCTTCGAAACAATCGATTGTTTTTCTGGTCCTTTACTGTTTTGAGCTTTGTTTCTTGGCTAACTGAATTCCTAATCTAGTTTCTTGCAAAGAATTTCATTCTAGCTTAAAAAGTTTGTGAAAACCCCCTTTAAACAATTCATCCTCCCTCTCGTTTAAGGCCATACATTTTAACAATTGGCATCAAGAGCTTGGTAATTGAAAAATACTCAAGTTAGATCCTAAAACCTTTTTTCAATGGCTAAAAAACTACCTTTTGGAGAGGATGCTTCAATCAACAGACCACCTCTATTCTGTGGTTTGAATTATCAATTCTGGAAAGATAGAATGAAAATATTTGTTGAATCTCTTGACAAGGGAATTTGGGATGCAATTGAAAATGGCCCTTTTATTCCAAAATTTGAAAAAGATGGATCTTCCATTGAAAAACATTGGTCTCAATGGACTGATTCTGAAAACAAGAATGCCAAATTTGATTGTATTGCTAAGAACATCATAACATCTGCCTTGAATTCGGATGAATTTTTCAGGATTTCTCAATGCTCATCGGCCAAGGAGATGTGGGACACTTTGGAGGTGACTCATGAAGGAACCAATGATGTGAAGAGAGCTAGAAAGCATACTCTTATTCAGGAATATGAAATGTTTATAATGCTTAAGGGTGAGTCAATCGCTGAAGTACAAAAGAGGTTCACCCACATCATCAACCACCTTATGAGCCTTGGGAAAACCTTTGATAAAGAAGAACTAAACATCAAGATCCTCAAGTGTCTTGATAGATCATGGCAACCTAAGGTAACAACAATTTCTGAATCAAAAGATTTGACATCCTTGACAACGGCTTCATTGTTTGGTAAGCTTAGAGAACATGAGTTAGAAATGAATAGACTCAATGTTAAAGAAAGTGAAGACAAGCATGTGAGGAGCATTGCCTTGAAAACTGCCAAGCACAAAAGAGTCAAGTGATGAAAGTGAAGAAGAAAACCTTAGTTTGTTGTCCAAGAAGTTTAGTAGGTTCTTGAAGAGAAATCACAACAAAGAATCCAACAAAGAAAGGTATGGCAACAAGAAAACTAGTGATTTCAATTCTAACAATTATACTTGCTTTGGTTGTGGTGAACAAGGGCACATAAAAGCTGATTGCCCAAACAAAGAAAGCAATGAAAAGAAATCAAGCTACAAGGAGAAAAAGGGAAAATCAAGAAAAGCATATATTGCTTGGGATGAAAATGAAGTCTCATCATCAAGCTCCTCATCAAGTGAAGATGAAAAGGCAAACATATGCTTGATTGTAGAAGGAGATGATGAATCATGTAGCTCAAGCAATGTAATTTCATATGCTTCCCTAAGTGCTAAAAACTATATTAAATTGCTTCAAGCTTTTCAAGAAACTCATGAAGAAGCTAACCGATTGGTTCTCTCAAACAATCGTTTAAAAGGGCTTAACAACTGGCTTGAAAAGAGGGTTAAGACACTTGAAGAAGAGCTGGAAATATCAAAAATTGATTTTGAAAAACATTGCAAAAACTCTTCTCATGTGTGTGACTCTCTTGTTTATGAAAATTGTGAAAATCTTGAAAAGAAAGTACATTATCTTGTTAGAACTGTGGATAAGTTTTCAAAGGGAAAATCCGACTTTGAGAATGTCTTGGCATCTCAAAATTGTGTTTTTGGAAGAGCTGGATTATGTTTTAATCCACAGAACAAGCAAGATAATTTTTCAAAGAAATTTTCAAAACTGCTAGTAAAACAACCGATTGTTAAGTCAAAACAACCGGTTGTTACATGCTTTTATTGCATAAAAAGAGGTCATTCTGTCAGATTTTGTAAAATAAGGAAATATGTTGTTCCTAGTGGTTTCATGAAGTGGATTCTCAAATGTTGTGAGGTTTCAAATGATGAATGTAAACCAAATGGAACCACATTTGTAAGGGGACCAAACCTTGTTGCTTGAATTCATTTTGATGCAGGGCAACTATAAGAACATGAGGCTCTGAGTCATCTGATCAGGTTCTTGGAAGGAAAGGATTAAAACTAGATCTGAATTAAGGGTGTGTACCAGTTCAAGTCTTTTCAAAAGTCAAAAGAAGCTCCTTGATCACAAACAAATGACTCATTGAAGGGACTTTATAAAAGGATAAGACCTTCCTTATCTTTACCTTTGTTTTTAATTACAAATTCATGTTTAATTCTCTTTCTCAAATGATCATTTACATCTATCTTGAAGCTTTCTCTGTTTATGCTCAAAATTTCAAATTATGTTTTATTGTTGCAGAAAAACAATTGATTGTTTCCTCGAAACAACTGATTGTTTCTTCTCTGGCAGCACTGTGAAAGAATTGAATTAATGCCTTTATTCTTTCTGTCTATTGCAGATCTCAATTATGAAAGGATCCTAAGTCAATAAAGCTGTCTTGAAAGCCTGATTGTGTTCTAGAGGAAGTTACAACATGTCATAAAGGAATATATTCCATATCTTGAAAATGCAAGAGCCTTTATGACTAGTCAAAGATCACATGTGATGACCATGTGGTTTTCTGCTCTTTTCTGAGGTTTTCTGTGCAGGTCTTGGTCCAGTCTTTTCTTCTTAAAGACTGAAACCCACTAATACCAATTGATCACTGTAGGGTTTTGTTATGCTATAAAATCTGGTGCAACAGTTCTCTTTTACAAAAACAACCTATTGAGCCATCTCTTGCAACATCTCTTGCTCTCTTTGTGTGTGAACTTTTGCCTCTCTTTTTTTTCTTCTGCTATCATGGAGTCCACTCCACCTACATCAAAGAGGATCAAAACAAGGGTTGTACGGTCTGGAGGGAGGCTTGAGGGCTGGTTTTCAGGGGATAATGAGCTCATTGAGAGATATCGTTTTGAGACAAGAACAAAGGTGATCAACAACCCAAAAGTTGTCTCCTTTGATTGGCTGAAAAGCCAAAAGCTGGACAATGTGAGGAAGCTTCTCAAGGATCAGTTGCTGAGAAGATTCTTGGAGATGAAGGGAAACATTTACCCAGATTTGATTCGGGTATTCTACATCAACCTTAAGTTTGAAGGAAACAACCTTGTTTCTCATGTGAAAGGTGTAGACATGGAGATTACCCATGATGTGTGGGCTGCAATAACTGGATTAAAGTATGCTGGTCTAAGGATTAATAAAGGAAATCTTGGTGTTGTGGGAGATTTCAACAAAGTCCAATACTACAAGAGTTGTTTGAAGAATCAACAAGCCCAAGTGAGAACTTGTTCTGTTGGAGGCTTGAAGTTAGATGAAAGGGTGTTGGCTCTTATTGTTACTTGTATTCTAACTCCAAGGGGGAGCAACCATTTTGTCTTAACAGAAGAAGATCTTATTTATATCTACTGCATCATGAAGAAGATTGATGCGAATCAAATAGATGTCATCAATAGAAGAAATGGACAATGAAGCATTTAAAGTTCTTCTTATTAGCTTTGCAAAAGATGAGGCCCAAGCCAAAAGCCCAAGCTCGAGAAGGCCAAGCCCAAGAAGGCCAAGCCCAAGAAAGCCCACTCCAATCAAAGAATCACTAGGAGCATGGCTAGATCATTGGGAAAAGATTGCCAAATGAAATCTCTCTTTGAAATATATTTTGTATTAATTTGTAAATAGGATAGGATAGCTTTAGGGAAGTGCCTAAAAGGGAAAACAAAAGAAACTATGCATGTAAAGGCACTTTTAGTCACTAGTTACTTAAAAATGGCTAGGAAGGTCACCTTTTTGCCTAGTTAGGCTCCTTTTTGTTCATAGAAGGAACTTGAAGGAGCCTTTCCTTCCTTCCTTACCTAGAGGGTTGGTCATCTCCCATTCTATAAAAGGAGAACCTTGCCTCATTGTAAAAAAGATTTGAAAATTGAGAGTAATGAAACTATAGTGAAATTTAGAGAAAGTTGTGAGCCTTGTCTCTTCTTCTCTTGAAGTCTCATCTTGTGAGCTCTTGGGTCTCTCAAGTGGCGGCACCACCACTCATCTTGGAAGCAACCACCCTCCAAGTGGTGTGAAGATCATCCCAAGATCTACAACCACATAAGTCACCTTTTCCATCTTCCTTTTCTTCCATTTGTTTTAGTTTTGCTTGTGTTTTTCCTCTTCCTTTCGCTGCATCTTGTGCTTGGATGCTCTTCTATCATTCTATGCACGTTATTCTTCCTATTTCCAGTGCAGTTCTGCTGTGTTCTTGTTGTTCTTGGTTCGCTACATAATGATTTCCAATTACATGTGCTAACCTTGTTGTTTGCAAGTTCTTTTACATGGGTTTTGTTGCCTAGTTCATTCCAATTCGGTGAACTTGTTGCATGCTGCAGTATTTCTGTTCTTGCCACTGTTTTTGTGTTGTTTTACCTGTTCTTGAGCTGTTCTTGGGTTTTACTTGCTGTTTTAGAAGTTACCCACCCATTCTATGTTCATTTCTTGCATTACAAGTCACAAATCTTGCATTTTGAGTGTGAACCTTTGTCTTGTTGTTTTAGAAACTCTTTCAATTGCCTTTAGAACTTGATCCTATTCTTGAAAGTATCTTGAATGCTATGAAACCAATGTCAACTTATCCCAAAATAATCAAAGGTTCAAATGAAATCATATCAAAGATCAAGATCAACTGGATTCATATCATCAAAGAACATATGCAAAAATCCATGAGGTTAAGTGACTACCACTATCCCTATGCTGTTTTAATCTCTAAATTCTTGCTCTATTTTGAAGTGAATCTTGAAGATAAGACCTCTGAGTTGGTTAAATCAACAAAAGAAATGAACAATGGTTCACTAAGCAAGATGGGATTCACCAAAATAAATGGAAGATGAGTGAGCAAAGATGGTGATCATGGTGGTTCATCAAGTGCTGCAGCTGCTGATTTTGATGAAGAAGATCAAGCTGCTGATATGGATATCCATAATGAAGAACAACCTGCAACTAACTTTGATGCTGGAACAAGAGCAGGACATCAAGGGGATGAGATTCCTTCTATGTCTTCTTTTGAAAGATACATGGTGAATAGGCTTGATGGCTTTGCTGAAAATCAAAGAAATCTCCATGATCTTTGTGTGACAAATTTCCATAGCATTGACAACAGATTCCAGATCATGGACACTCGCTTTCTAACCATGGATGAACAGATTGAAGTTGTTCAAAACCAGATCTTTAAGATGCAATATGGCAAAGATGACTGAAGAAAAACAACTGGTTGAATACTCGAAACAACCGATTGCTTTTGCTCTGTACCAGTTTAAGTGCTATTTCTTTTAAATTTTGTCTTATCTGGAACAATTTATATTTTATCTCTTCTTATAGTATATTTGTGAAGACAAATAGGGGGAGATTTTATGTTGTGTTATTTTTAATTCTGCAAACTCTATCTGTTTAAGTGATTAATGTTTATGTTGTTTTGTTGTTGCTGATTTTGGATGGTTTTTCTGCTATTTTGGTTTAGCAAAACACAAATTTTTTGTACTACTCTAACCTGCTGCCATAGATGTTGTATATTGCTTAAATTTTGTTTTGCAGGAACTACTTGAGATTCAAACAAGTCCAACATAAGCAACCAAGGATTTGTCTTCATCAAATAGGGGGAGATTGTTGAATCAAGTGTGATCAAAAGCTTTGAAGAATCCAAATCCTAGCGTTTGATGGAAGGCTGATGTTGCTTGAAGTTGTTGTTGTGTTTTAGAGTAGGATCTGGGGTAGTTTATCTTTGTAATCCACTCTTTGTTCAATCTAAAGCTTAAGTGTTTTCAAATCTTTTAAGTTTAAAGTGTTTTTCAAACTAAGTGAAAAACAACTTGTTGTTTTGTCGAAACAACCGATTGTTTTATACTTAGGTGTTTTTGAAAAGATTGAAAACTGTTTTGGTTGGTTGACTTGCTGTCAAACCAAAAACAACCGATTGATTCGCACTTTCAATTGATTGTTTATTTGAAAATCCTAACAGAAACAGTTTTGTTAGTTAAGTGAGCTTTAAATGTTTTTATAACTGAATACGCTCTTGCTTTAAATGCTTTGACCATTCTTTGAATGCTATAAATAGTTTGTTTAAGTTTTATAACAAACAATAAGAAAGAAAAACAAATTTGAGTTTTTCACAGATTGCTTTCAAAGATTTGAGTTTTCACCTTTGAGCTTTGGTTTATCAAGAGAGAGTGGAATATGATAACATCTGTATTGATTTCAGTTCATTCTGTAACAAGTGTAATTCGTTCTGAATACTTTGTACATTCTGGTGTTGTAAAGCCAAGAAGGGTTGTGTGCTCTTGAGGTTGTCAAGAACAACATTCTTGGTGTGTGTGCTGAGCCAAAGCAAGTGTGTTTCTTGAGAGGATCAAGGTCACTTCTTTGGTGGTGTGTGTATGTAATCTGGTTTTGATTACGTAGTGGATTCCCCAGTTGATGGAGGAGGGCCAAGCACATCCCACCATGAAAGCCAAGACCCAAAGCTAGACCATGATGAATGTCTAGACTCAAGGAAGGAGCGTCTAGGACGTGAAGAGGGGAGGCTACACATGGAGCGTCTAGGGGGAGGCCTAGACCGTCTAGGCCCAATTACAAGATCAATGGCTAAGCACATTCACGCCCAATTGAATGAAGCCACGAATGGAAGAGAGAAAGCCTTGTACATGTTACATGGAGGCCCATTAGGGGTGCTTAGTAATTAGAGTAGTGTAGAAAGCATAATTGAGTAAACATTCTAGAACCTCTTTTGTGTTTGGCCGGTCATGAGCATGTGCCATGTGCCTTGTCATTCTTGCATTTCATTTGGCTCTCATTTCATTTACACTTAGCTTAGCTTTTACGGTTTTATAGCCTATAAATAGGAAGGCTATCCCTTGTATTTTCCAAGTTTATTGTGAGTAAAGTTATGCTGCCATTTTGTGCCAAGCTTTGCTTCTCCCTAGAACTCTAGGCTCTAAACTTCACATCCTTCACCTTTCCTTGGGCTGGCCGAACCTCCCTATGTTCATACCTATCATGCACCTTCAAGATCAACATCACTCTTAGGAGGATCTTGCACACACACCTTCATAGCTTCCGCACCATTTTCTTACATGATTCAAGAAGGCCTTCATGAAATTTGCCATCATTTGGTATCATGAGCTTGGGTTCTTCAAGATGAGTTGCTTTTGGTCTTTTCATTTCTAGTTCTTCTTTTTTTCATGTTGTTTATCTTATTTCCATAATTGTCTTGTTGTTTTTTGCATTTTAATTTGTTTTGGTGTGCTTTTTGGAAGATCCAACCGAAACACTTTTGTTCAATTGATCTTGAACAATTTCTTGTGCAATTTGTGATAGGATTCCATACACCTTTGAGTTGCTGTTTTCTTTTAGGCTTTTGAGTCTTTATTGCTTTCTTATTTGGTTCATATTATGCTTTTGAGTCTTTAATTTCTGAATCTTATATGTTTTGTCAAGTCATGTTCATCCACAATGTCAACAATTCTTAGTAGTCCTTTATTTGGCTTGATTGTTTCTTGATTTTGGGTATCTTTAATTGCTTTGAATCTGCTGTTCTTTGATCTTTTGGTGACTTTTTAATTTTAGTTTGAGTTCATATTGTGTTTAGATCCTACACAATTCTATTTCACAAATTCCATTGTGTTTAAGTTTTGGTATCTTGCTGTTTTTGTTTCCAGTTTTCAGAATCCCCTGTTTCAAATTTTCTGTGCTGGCTGTTTTGTTCCAGAAAAATATTTTCACTCATAGGAAAATTTTGATTCTCTGGAATATGCAAGTTTGAAGTGTTATAGAAAGGAAAAAAAAGAATTAGTCCAAAAGAATCAACAGAAAAAAAATGATAAATCTTTTAAAATCAGTGTGCAAATCTGAGGCGCTACAGCTGGCGTAACTGAACACCAAAATTGCAAAATTTATTAAAAAAAATTGGTGCATGCGTTTTGAGTGATTCCAAAGCCAGATTTTAGCTAAGATCTTGAATATCTTGCATATCAAATTTCAGAATCATATCTTAAAAACAAAGCTCAGCATAAATTGGGGAAAAACACATTTATGGCCCACAACATTTTCCAGTGGTGTTGTTTTTTTATTTGGTCATCTAATTCTAATGCTATTCTTAGGTTTCTTTTGTGTGCCTACCTTTATTTTGGTACCTTTTATTTGCTTGCTTAATATTTCTTGGACCTCTTTCTAGTTGTCATAATCTAACTCCTTTTGGTGGTACTGTTTTATTCAATTAAATTGTTTCTTGCTTTTGTTCTTTGACCTCTAATTTGGTGCTGGAATTTATTTTCTCCTTTGGTGCTTAATTGAATGGAAACTTGACTTGGGTAAGGTCTAGTCTTTTGATAGGTGCTGGAATTGGAGAATTAAAACCTTCATTCTAAGGGGAAACAAAGTCAAGGCCGAAACAAGCTTTCTTGAAAAACACTACAAACACTTGGAGGGCCAACAAGCAAAGACAACAAGGAAGTGCAATTAGCAAAAAGAGGATCAACAAAGGGAGTTTTCTTAATTTCCTTGCAACTTAGTTTGTGTTAATTACCTCTTAATTACGATTTAGACGGTGAGTGTGTCTTCAAGGGCTCAAAGTGTCCAAGAAGCCTCACCTAGGGCCGACTAGTATAGAATTCTTAATTAGCAATTGTTAATTGTTTGTAATTGCCTTTTCTTTTGCTTAGTAGTGACGCTTTGCATGCTTATTTTGTTAAGTTTGTGATAAACCGTCTAGCTTTGTTGATTAGTTAGCATACATTGTTTTCTTGCATTGAAAAAAAAAGTTTTGATTTCTCAACTTAATTGTGTTCTAAGTAGTTTACTAAGAGGAAGTTTTGTGTGAAGACATTGAGGGATAGTTTTTGGCTAAGGCAAAGGCTTGGTACTTAAGTAGTCCTTTGTGACTCACTTCCCTTACCTGGAAAACTACCTTCTTTGACTTTCCTAAATTTCCTTAAAGTAAAACACTTATATACACAAAAACTTTAGCCATGTCTTCTCCTCCTCACTCTCCAAAGTCTATTGAAAGTGAAGTCAAATCTATAAAATCTCTTTTAAAAGAAGTTTCACAAGCTGTACAAATGATTTCTTTTAGACAATTGGAGAATGAGAATAAAATCAATGAATTGGCTAAGCCCAAGAGGAGAAATCCCAAAAATCAAAGAAAACTCATACTCATGCATCTAGGAGTAATGAGTCTCTAGGGGAGGGAAGCCTTAGAATTAATGACTACTACCAACCACCCCCTAGAAGGAATAGGCAAAGGGAGCAAGAGGTGCCAAGGGAAACTAGAGTAGACCTACCTCATTTTCATGGTAAGGAAAATGTAGAAATCTATCTAGATTGGGAGATGAAGGTAGAACAACTCTTTGCTTGCCATAGGGTAAGTGAGGAACATAAGGTACCCTTAGCCGCCCTTAGCTTCCATGGGAACGCCATGTATTGGTGGACCTCTCTCAAAAGAGAAAGGCGTCTTCATAGGGAACCTCCCATTACATATTGGAATGACCTTAGGGGAGCCCTAAGACGCCGACACATACCTTCCTAGTACCATAGGGAGTTGATGGACAAGCTCCAAAGACTCCAACAAAAAAACATGAGTGTGGAAGAGTATAGACAAAAAAATGGAGCTCTACATGATGAGAGCATCCATTAGAGAAGAGGAGGATACCACAATAGCTAGGTTCCTTAGTGGCCTATCACTTGAGATAAGAGATAGAGTGGAGCTCTTACCTTACCAAGACTTGAATGACTTGGTTCAACTTTGCATTAAAGTTGAGCAACAAATTTTACGCAAAATGTCAAGTCAAAAGGTGAGCCCTTACTCTAACTTTTATCCCAAGAAAGAGTTTAGAATGGAGGGTAGTACATCAAAAGAAAAACCAAAAGAACCTACCAAACCTTTCACCAAAGAAACCTCCACCCCACCCATCCGAGCTCGAGATGTTAAGTGTTTCAAGTGCTATGGTAGAGGGCATGTGCAAGCACAATGTCCAAACCAAAGGACTTTGTTTCTTAAGGGTGTAGATGAGTACACTAGTGGCGAGGATGAGCCTAGTGAGAGAGAGGAGGGGGGAGAGGATGAGAGGGTAGCTCCACTAGAGGGAGAATTGCTTATGATTAGGAGAACCCTCAACAATCACCCTAGCACATCCATTGAAACACAAAGAGAGAACATATTTCATACAAGATGCAATGTTTTAGAAAACATATGCTCTCTCATTGTGGATAGTGGATCTAGTTGCAATTGTTGTAGTGCTAGGATGGTGGAGAAGCTTAAGCTACAAGTAGTTCCTCACCCAAAACCTTATAAACTTCAATGGCTTAATGAAAATGGGGAACTACATGTAGACAAGCAAGTGGAAATCAAGTTTTCCATAGGGAACTACAAAGATAAGGTTTTATGTGATGTAGTACCTATGGAAGCTTGTCATATCTTATTAGGGAGACCATGGCAATTTGATAAGAAAACCTTGCATGATGGTCTCACTAACGAAATTTCCTTCACCCACAAGTATAAAAAGTTTGTACTTAGTCCTTTACCACATTCTCAAGTGGTAAAAGACCAAATACAAATGAAGCAAAAGAGGGATGAGGAAAAAAAAAAAAAGAGCGCTAGAAAAAGAGAATATCCTTAGGGATAGGAAGGCGTGGGAGAAGAGTGTTCCTTCCCACAAGGTTGGTCAACAAGAAAAGCCTCTTGAAAACGTTTTTGAAAATTTGCTTCTTGTTGAACAACCAAGCCTTATCTTTTGTAAAGGAGCACTTACATGCACTGCCACTAGTAGTGAACTTATGAATTTACCTCCTCAAATAGAAAACCTTTTAAGTGAATTTGAAGATTTATTCTCTAATGAGGGTCCCATTGGGCTTCCTCCCCTTAGAGGTATAGAACATCAAATTGACTTCATTCCGGGGGCAAGCCTACCAAATAGGCCTGCTTATAGAACCAACCCCGAGGAAACAAAGGAGATAGAATCACAAGTTCAAGACTTATTGGAGAAGGGTTGGGTTCAAAAGAGCCTAAGCCCTTGTGCTGTACCTGTCTTGTTGGTGCCCAAAAAGGATGGAAAATGGCGCATGTGTTGTGATTGTCGAGCAATCAACAACATCACCATCAAGTATAGGCATCCAATCCCAAGGCTTGACGATATGCTTGATGAATTGCATGGGTCAACTCTATTCTCCAAAATTGACCTTAAAAGTGGATATCACCAAATTCGAATCAAGGAGGGTGATGAGTGGAAAATCGCTTTTAAGACCAAATTTGGATTATATGAGTGGTTGGTGATGCCTTCAGGCTTACTAATGCCCCAAGTACATTCATGAGGCTTATGAATCACACCTTGAGGGATTGTATAGGTAAATATGTAGTAGTTTATTTTGATGATATCTTAGTATATAGTAAAACCCTAGAAGACCATCTAAGTCACCTTAGGGAAGTTCTTCTAGTGCTTAGGAAAAATAGTCTTTTTGCAAATAGGGATAAGTGTACCTTTTGTGTAGATAGTGTAGTTTTCTTAGGCTTCATAGTAAACAAAAAGGGGGTGCATGTAGATCCCGAGAAAATCAAAGCCATCCGCGAGTGGCCCACTCCACAAAATGTAAGTAATGTAAGAAGTTTTCATGGGTTAGCTAGCTTCTATAGAAGGTTTGTGCCTAATTTTTCTAGTCTAGCTTCTCCTTTGAATGAACTTGTTAAAAAAGATGTTGCATTTTGTTGGAATGAAAAGCATGAGCAAGCCTTCCAAAGGCTAAAAGCTCAACTCACCAATGCACCAATTCTATCTCTCCCAAATTTTTCCAAAACTTTTGAGATAGAGTGTGATGCATCGGGGGTAGGCATAGGTGCGGTTTTGTTGCAAGGTGGACACCCCATTGCTTATTTTAGTGAAAAACTCCATGGTGCCACCCTCAACTATCCCACCTATGACAAAGAGCTCTATGCTCTTGTGCGAGCCCTAAAGACTTGGGAACACTACCTTGTGTCCAAAGAATTTGTCATCCATAGTGATCACGAGTCTTTAAAATATTTAAAGGGCCAACACAAGCTCAACAAGAGACATGCTAAATGGATGGAATTTCTTGAACAATTTCCTTATGTAATCAAATACAAGAAAGGAAGCACCAATATAGTGGCCGATGCTCTTTCAAGACGGCATACACTCTTTTCAAAATTGGGTGCCCAAATTCTTGGATTTGACCACATAAGAGAGCTTTACCAAGAAGATCAAGAACTCTCATCCATCTATGCCCAATGTCTACATAGAGCGCAAGGAGGTTACTATGTGTCCGAGGGATATCTTTTTAAAGAGGGAAAACTTTGCATTCCCCAAGGAACACATAGGAAACTCCTTGTCAAAGAATCACATGAGGGGGGACTCATGGGCCATTTTGGAGTTGATATGACTCTAGACCTTTTAAAAGCAAAATTTTGTTGGCCACACATGAGGAAAGATGTCCAAAGACATTGTTCTAGATGCATCTCATGTTTAAAAGCAAAGTCTAGAACAATGCCTCATGGACTCTACACCCTTTTGCCGATTGCAAATGCTCCTTTGGAAGACATTAGCATGGATTTCATTTTAGGACTTCCTAGGACTGCAAGAGGCCATGACTCTATCTTTGTGGTAGTGGACCGTTTTAGCAAAATGTTCCATTTTATTCCATGCCACAAGGTAGATGATGCTCAAAATATTTCTAGACTCTTCTTTAGAGAAGTGGTGAGACTTCATGGTCTCCCTAGGAGTATAGTATCCGATAGAGATCCCAAGTTTATCAGCCACTTTTGGAAAACTCTTTGGGGCAAACTTGGAACAAGACTACAATTTTCAACTTCTTGTCATCCTCAAACGGATGGTCAAACCGAAGTAGTCAATAGATCTCTTGGGACTATGCTTAGGGCTATCATGAAGGGCAACCATAAATCTTGGGATGAGTATCTTCCCCACATTGAATTTGCTTACAATCGAGTAGTTCACAAGACTACTAATGCTTCTCCTTTTGAAGTAGTATATGGTTTTAATCCTCTCACACCCATGGATTTGATACCTCTTCCTAATCCACAAGATTTTGTGCATAAGGAAGGAGTAATCAAAGCCGACTTTGTAAAGAAAATGCATGAGAAGATTAAACTCCAAATACAACAACAAAATGAGAAGTACACAAAATACAACAATAAAGGGAAGAAAGAAATAATTTTTGAGGAAGGAGACTTAGTTTGGCTTCACCTTCGCAAAGATAGATTTCCAACTCAAAGGAAGTCCAAACTAAGTCCCCGAGGTGATGGACCCTTTCAATTCCTCAAGCGAGTCAACAACAATGCATATAAATTGGACCTACCTCTTGAATATGGAGTTCATGACACTTTTAATGTAATTGATCTTTCTCCATTTGTAGGTACCAATGACGATGACGAGCTGGATTTGAGGACAAATCCTTTTCAAGGGGGAGGGGATGATGGAGGAGGGCCAAGCACATCCCACCATGAAAGCCAAGACCCAAAGCTAGACCATGATGAGCGTCTAGACTCAAGGAAGGAGCGTCTAGGACGTGAAGAAGGGAGGCTACACATGGGGCGTCTAGAGGGAGGCCTAGACCGTCTAGGCCCAATTACAAGATCAATGGCTAAGCACATTCATGCCCAATTGAATGAAGCCACGGATGGAAGAGAGAAAGCCTTGTACATGTTACATGGAGGCCCATTAGGGGTGCTTAGTAATTAGAGTAGTGTAGAAAGCATAATTGAGTAAACATTCTAGAACCTCTTTTGTGTTTGGCCGGTCATGAGCATGTGCCATGTGCCTTGTCATTCTTGCATTTCATTTGGCTCTCATTTCATTTACACTTAGCTTAGCTTTTACGGTTTTATAGCCTATAAATAGGAAGGCTATCCCTTGTATTTTCCAAGTTTATTGTGAGTAAAGTTATGCTGCCATTTTGTGCCAAGCTTTGCTTCTCCCTAGAACTCTAGGCTCTAAACTTCACATCCTTCACCTTTCCTTGGGCTGGCCGAACCTCCCTATGTTCATACCTATCATGCACCTTCAAGATCAACATCACTCTTAGGAGGATCTTGCACACACACCTTCATAGCTTCCGCACCATTTTCTTACATGATTCAAGAAGACCTTTATGAAATTTGCCATCACCAGTGATTTCTGGGAAACTGGATGTAGCTCTTGGTTTAAGAGTGAACCAGTATAAACTGTTTGTGCATCTCTTTCTTTCTTAAACTCTTTAAATTCTGTTGTTGTTATTTTTATTGGTATAAACAACCGATTGTTTCTTCGAAACAATCAATTGTTTTTCTGGTACTTTACTGTTTTGAGCTTTGTTTCTTGGCTAACTGAATTCCTAATCTGGTTTCTTGCAAAGAATTTCATTGTATCCTAAAAAGTTTGCGAAAACCCCCTTTAAACAATTCACCCCCCTCTCGTTTAAGGCCATACATTCTAACAGTTTCGAGTATCCTCAAAGAAATTGCTAGGCATGCTAGGGGTAGCGGACAAGCTGAAGTTTCCTCAGAAGACTGACAGGAATCTGGGGTCTCGAAAGGACGTCTGGTGCGAGTTTCATGAGGGGTTTGGGCACAATGTCGAGTAGTGCATAGCTCTGTGTCACCAACTAGCGAGCTTGGTGAAGGAAGGGTTACTGATGGAGTACCTTGAGGCTGATCAGGAAGAGCCAAAGGGAGCAATTGCCCTTAGAGACCAAGTGCATGAGATACCAATCCATAGAGAGTTGAACACCATCTCGGGAGGATTTTCTAGAGGAAGGAGCTCTACTTCCAAGCGAAAACGATACGTGCGAGAAGTGATGTCCCTGGAGGTGAACAGACCTGACCATCCATCAGAACCCGATCTCTGCTTCACGAGCTCTGACTTCGAAGACATGGTTCCGCATAAGGATGATTCAGTGGTGATATTTGTTCTCACCGTGGGAAGGAAGGTACACAAAGTTTTGATCGACCAGGGGAGCTCGACCGACGTGATGTTTTGAGAGACCTTCGTCAATTTGCAGTTATCCCCTGCCTAGTTGAGGCCATACGATGGTTGTTTTGTCAGCTTCGCAGGAGATCAAGTAGAAGTACTAGGGTGCGTTGAGCTGAGGACCACCTTCGCTGATGAAAACGTGGCCAGGACCATTACCATCAGGTATATTGTTGTTAACGTGTCTTCTTCTTACAACTTTCTTTTAGGTTGAGCATCCTTAGAACAGGTTGAGAGCAGTAGCCTCGACAACCCATATGAGGATGAGACTGTCTTCTGATGGGGGAGGGGTAATCACCATAATAGCCGATCAGAAGGCGGTCAGAAAGTACTACAAGAGTAGTCTGTAGAATCGAAGGAAGACTTACGCAATCGCATAGTCGAGGTGCTCGGGAATGGAGCATATAGACTAGAGACCCTAGAGGGGGAAGCCATTCCTCGACAGTGGGACATGGCAAACCTCAACTTTTATTTCAACTAAGATATTTTTGCTTAATGATTTCTTTTTTTAACAATGTGATGGTTAAGGTTGTTGAACCAAGTGGTGTTCAATGTTTTGAAGAATCCAAATCCTTTGAAGGATGATGAAGCCTCTGTTTTGCTTGTTGCTGTTGTGCTGGTTTTAGCCTTGTTCTGGGGTAGTTCAATGTTGTGATCAACACTTAGATTAAATCTCAAAGCAATTAGCATCTCAATTTTATCAAAGCAAAATGATTTTTAAACTAAGTTGAAACAACCGATTGTTTTGTCGAAACAACCGATTGTTTACACTTAGGTGTTTTAAGAAAGTTTGAAAACTGTTTTTGAATGGTGTTTTTGTTAAGTAACAAAACAATTGATTGATTCGAGGAAACAATCGATTGTTAGTTTTAAAACCATAACAGAAAAACTGTTTTCTTTGACTGAGCTTTAAATGCTTTAACTGAATACGCTCCAGTCATTAAATGCTTTGACCAATCTATTTTAAATGCAATTAAAAGTTTGTTAAGATTTGATAACAAACTATATTCTTAGATATATTCTGAAAAACAGTTTTGATATATTAAGAATCTTAAAAACATAGTTTTGATCCAAGAAGAGTTTTTAAAAAGTATTCTGAGATTGCTAAAGAGTAGAGAGATTGATCAAAGTGCTGAATAGGGATTCTACTTGTATTGATTTCAGATTTCCATCTGTAACAAGTGTAATCTTTGTAAACTGCTGAACAATTCGTTTTGTGTGTGTTGCTGAGATTGGCTGTGTGTTCTTGAGGTGTTCAAGATCAGCAATCTTAGTGTTGGCCAAGGAGAGTGTGTTTCTTGAGGTGTTCAAGGTCATTCATTATCTTGGTTGTGGTGTAAGTGATCAAGGTGTGGTTGCTTAGTGGATATCCTCAGGGTTTCTGAGAAGACTGGATGTAGCTCTAGTTTTGAGTGAACCAGTATAAACAACTGTGTACAATCTCTCTATCCTTAACTCTTTAATTTCAATTTGTTTGTTGTTTGCTGGTATAAACAACCGATTGTTTCGAAGAAACAACCGATTGTTTTTCCTGGTATTACAATTTTGCTTGCTGTTTTGGCTAACTGAATTGCTGAATCAATTGGTTTCTGAAATAAGTTCATTCTAGCTTTGAAAAGTTTGCGAAAACCCCTTTAAACCATTCACCCCCCCTCTAGTTTAAAGCCATCTTTTCTAACAAAGGTGATGCTCTTTTTCCCTTGAATGGGTTTTTTAACGAGGTCATCTAATGATAAGTTCGTTCTTGAAAGATGATGCATTAGTTTTGTTTATTTGTTTAGAGTTAGCACATGATAAGACAACCTGTCTCAGTAAGATTTCGAGTAGGCGCCATGTGTATCTATTAATAGATAAGACGACCTATCTCAGTAAGATTCCAAGTAGGCGCCCTGTGTATATAGTGACACATAAGATAGTCTCGGTAAGATTCTAAGTAGGCGCCCTATGTATCTAGTGACATCTTGTGTATCTATTGACAGATAAGACGACCTGTCTCAGCAAGATTCCGAGTAGGTGCCATGTGTATCTATTGACAGATAAGACGACCTGTCTTGATAAGATTTCGAGTAGGTGCCCTGTGTATCTAGTGACAGATAAGACGACCTGTCTCGGTAATATGATCTGAGTAAGCCCCTGCGTGTAAGTTGATTTTTTTATTGTCAGGTAAGATGACCTGTCTCGGTAAGATGATCCGAGTAGGCGCCCTGCGTGTAAGTTGATTTTCTATTGTCAGGTAAGACGACATGTCTTGATAAGATGATCCGAGTAGGCGTCCTGTGTGTAAATTGATTATTTGTTGTCAGGTAAGACGATCTGTCTTGTTAAGATTCTGAGTAGGCGCCATGTGTATCTATTGACAGAGACGACTTGTCTCGGTAAAATTCCGAGTAGGCGCCCTGTGTATCTATTGACAGATAAGACGACTTGTCTCGGTAAAATTTCGAGTAGGCGCCCTGTGTATCCTGTGATGGAGATCAAGCTCAAGAGGACATGGAGGCCAATCAACAAGATCAAGAAGAGGTAGAGGCACAAATGGAGGACACCCATGGAGGTCAAAGCCCACCTCAAAGGCTTACAAGAAGCATGTTCAAAGCTTTAGGAGCTAGGGGACATTTATTTTCTCTTTTTGTAATTTCTTTAGTTGAAGGTGCTTAGAGGGAAACATTAGAAACCTCTTTTGTTATAACATCTTTTAGGCTTTAGTTAGGAGCTTTAGGAGGGGGTGCGTTAGTAGATAGGTGTAGGAGTAGAATAGGAGGTGCCAAAGTGAAGGAAGAGGTCACACCTTCCTCATGCCTTGTAATTGGCGCCGGTTCTAGAACATGTTTAGGGGGGAAATTTGAATTTGTGTAGCTTGCATTTCAGCACCTTAGGCTATAAATAGAGGTGCTCCCTTTGTAAAATTCAGATTGGAATTGAGAGTAAAGAAACTATACTCAAATTTTGAGTGATCATTGGAGAGCTTTTTGAGCCTTCTTCTCTAGTCTTATCTTGAAGGATCCATGGTGTCCTCAAGTGGCGGCAGCACACTCATCTAGGAGCAATCATCCTTCTAGTGGCGTGATCATCCAACCATACATCCATCTTCATGAGCACTCTCTTCTCCTTCCTTTCTTCTTTTGTTATTTCCTTGTCTTAGCTTGTTTCCTTGTTGTTTTTGGTTCGGCAGTTTCAGAATTTATTTGTGTTGCTTCGGTTCTTTTGTGTTCCTTGTTGTTCTTCATCTTTCTTCTTCTTTTTCCAGCTTTTGGTTCGGTACTTTTTAAATTCCAGCATCCTTTTTCAGTTTGCTTAGCTTTTGTGCCTTTTTGTTCGGTTCAATTTGACTATAATTGGAACTTCCATATGAGTTTGTGTTTTGGCACTAGTTTTGGTGAGTTCTTGTTCATAGAACCTTGATCCATTTCTATGATAAAGTGCATATCTCATAACCAACTCAAGATGATTCCTAAGAATGTCAAGAATCATTCTAATTGTGCTAGTGGAATCACATCAACCTGTCTCGGTAAGATTCTAAGTAGGCGCCCTATGTATCTAGTGACATCTTGTGTATCTATTGACAGATAAGACGACCTGTCTCAGTAAGATTCCGAGTAGATGTCCTGTGTATCTATTGACATATAAGACGACTTGTCTCGGTAAGATTCTGAGTAGGTGCCATGTGTATCTATTGACAGATAAGACGACCTGTCTTGATAAGATTTCGAGTAGGTGCCCTGTGTATCTAGTGACAGATAAGACGACCTGTCTCGGTAATATGATCCGAGTAGGCCCCTGCGTGTAAGTTGATTTTTTATTGTCAGGTAAGACGACCTGTCTCGGTAAAATGATCCGAGTAGGCGCCCTGCGTGTAAGTTGATTTTCTGTTGTCAGGTAAGACGACCTGTCTTGGTAAGATGATCCGAGTATGCATCCTGTGTGTAAATTGATTATTTGTTGTCATGTAAGACGACCTGTCTCGGTAAGATGATCCGAGTAGGCGCCCTGTGTTTCTAGTGACAGATAAGATGACCTGTCTGAGTAAGATGATCCGACTAGGCGCCCTGCATGTAAGTTGATTTTTTGTTGTCAGGTAAGATGACATGTCTTGGTAAGATGATCCGACTAGGCGCCTTTCATATAAGTTGATTTTCTGTTGTCAGGTAAGACGACCTGTCTCGGTAAGATGATCCGAGTATGCGTCTTGTGTGTAAATTGATTATCTGTTGTCAGATAAGACGATTTGTCTCGGTAAGATGATCCGAGTAGGCGCCCTGTGTTTCTAGTGACAGATAAGACGACATGTCTGAGTAAGATGATCCCACTAGGCGCTCTGCATGTAAGTTGATTTTCTGTTGTCAGGTAAGACGACCTTCCTTGGTAAGATGATCTGAGTAGGCGTCTTGCGTGTAAGTTGATTTTCTATTGTCAGGTAAGACGACCAATCTCGGTAAGATGATCCGAGTAGGCGCCTTGTGTGTAAGTTGATTTTCTATTGTCAAGTAAGACGACTTGTCTCTGTAAGATGATCCGAGTAGGCGCCCTTCGTGTAAGTTGATTTTCTGTTGTCAGGTAAGATGACATGTTTCGGTAAGATGATCCGAGTAGGCGCCCTGTGTGTAAATTGGTTATCTATTGTTAGGTAAGACGACATTCCTCGGTAAGATGATCCGAGTAGGTGCCTTGCGTGTAGGTTGATTAACTATTGACAGATAAGATGACCTCTCTCGTTAAGATTATCTTAGTAGGCGCTCTTTGTGAAAATTGGTCATCTATAAGTAGGTAAGACAACCTAGCTCGGCGTCAGTATGACCACATGAGTTCAGGCGCTCTGCAGATGAATATTGTGACTAAGTTATCTCAATGTATGGTAAATCACCCGAGTTCAGGCGCTTTGTGGAATGATTAAGTAAGGTGCGGTGAAATTGTCCGCTTATGCTTGTTCTAAAATTGGGTTGACTTGGTGTGTAAGTTAACACCTAGGTTAGATACTTCAAGATAGATGAATCATTCTTAGTGCAGGATGAGAAAACCAAACTCAGAAAGGTGCAACTATCCGAGTACGTGGAGCAATGTCTGGCAAGGTCAAGGTATATAACCCCTACCCAAGTATATAAAGTAAACCTATGTACGTCAAGAATGGGCATCGACTCTTTATGGTTAGGGGGTAAAGTTCGTCAAAAAAGGTTAGTTCCTTGAGAAACCCGTGATTTGGCATGCTCAGTTTTGTGCATTGAGTTCTTGTTATTTTCATTACTTCAAGTTTAAAGCCTAAGTGTTGAATAGTTGTTATACTTAGGCTGATTGTAGTTCACTAAGTTAAATAACAAGGCATGCATTGACTTACGCTATTCGAAGTTTAACAAGTTAAATAGTGAGATTAGCAAAGAGAGTCATAGTTAACATGCAAGAGGTAAAGTACTTATAAATGAAAAGCATGATATTGTTCAAAATATTCAGAGTTTTACAAATAAGGGGAAAGTAAGACTATTCCTCCATTAATTGACCATCGACCACGGTTTTACCCAGGCCAAGTTGGGAGTAATCAACGTTTGGGGTGAAGTCCTGAAGCTTGTTCAATGGACGCCTCAAATCCTAAAAGGAAGGCTTGGGTGGCGTCTTATTTGCCAGCTCCCCCTTAAGTTTTTTTACCTTAGCACTTTCTGCCGCAGCCTCTTTGGTCTTCTCGGCCAAGAGTTGCTTAGCCTCTTTGATCTTCTCGACCAAGAGTCGCTCAACTTTTTGTCGGGAATTCTTGGTATGTTGGAGCTCTCTTTGCAAATTTTCTACCTCTTTGCGGAGTCTGGAGGTCTCTTGGTGATATGAATCCACTAGCAAAGAAGAGATGATTCTTTGACATTCTATGGACTCAACTTGAGTTGGAGATAGCTTAGGCACTTATAATAGAATTGGATCAAGGTTCTATGTTTCAAGAACTCACCAAGACTTGCACCTCACACCAAACTCATATGGAGGAGCCATCTATTGCCAATTGAACCGAACAAATTGTGTAAAAATGCAATTGCACCGATTAAAACTCTTAAGAAAGCATAAAAACCGAACAGAATATGAATTGAAGCTACAGAACCGAATCAAAACAGAAACAAATGCAAACAGCCGAACATAAGTGCAAGAGAAGGAAGATGAACCGAACAAAGAAGCTAAGACATGTTTATGCTTTGTATGATAATGGAGATGAAAGAAAGAAGAACTTATGGAGATGCATGCTTTGGTTTGATGATCACACCACTTGGAGGATGAAGACTCCTAGATGAGTGAGCTAGTGCCACCACTTGAGAGAACCAAATGCACTCAAGATAAGACAAGGTGAAGGAGAAGCAAGCTCTCACAAATTCTCTCTCAAATTGAGTAGAGTTTCTCTATTACAATTTTCCAATCTGAATTATGAAGGACCTAAGCCCTCCTTTTATAGGAGCAAGGGCTGGTCATTTACATAGCTTATTCCCTAAGCTACCCAAAATGCTCCTAAGCTTATGCCCCCCTTACTAAGCTCACTCCCCAAGCTTCTAGAATTTTCTAAACTAAAGCCTATAGATGTTTTTACAAAAGAGGTGTCTAATGTTTCCCTCTAAGCATCTTTCTAAACACTATTCTATATTATTTACAATTTAAAAGAAACTATAAAGAGAGATATTTAATTGAAGTCCATTCTTGAAAGCTTGTAGACTTCTTTGGCTTTAGGCTTGATCCTCTCTTTATTTTATGTCTTCTTTTAATTTTGAGAAGACTAGAAGGAAGAACTTCAAATGTGAGGGTGAATGCCCTCTTCCTTCATTAATAAAAGCCTCCTTTATTTGATTCTCATCATAGCTCTCAAGTTTTCTGCTACCGCTCGTTCTTTTATCTTGGTAGCGGCCAAGCAGGTTGTAGCAAGAGCTTGACCAAACCTCCTTATGGCCTCACGAATCAGGTGGCCTTCATCGTGGGTCACGAGCTTTTCCATCTCCTCGGGATGGAGCATAACTTCTTCGATGTAGGAGGGAGCGTCGAGGTTTGGGTCCCATATGTTTGGTCTCTTTAAGCTTTCTGCCTCGCCCTCTTGGAAGACCACCACATCCCGAGGAAGGGTTTGACCTTCCTCGGGAGCAGCGTGATGTGAGGGAGCGACATGGTGTGAGGGAGCGCACCCATCTGAATGAGAGTGCTTGGTAGGGGCGGCGAGTGCCTTTCTTTTCCTTGTAAAAAACAGTTTTGAAGGAATGCAAAGCGACAATGTTTTCCACCATTGATGAAAGTGCCACGTGTACGCTTGAGATTTAGTATGATGAGACGTCACCTCATAAACGCTTCGTGCACCGCGCCACACCTAACCCACTGAGAAACAACCATGTCAGCCACCAGAGCACTCGAAAAGCCTCCTCACATAGCCAAGCTCAAATCGAGCCTAGGAGGCTTGTGTACTGGACAAAGTGCCTAGATGCTCGGTGCACGGGTGTGAGTAGGTAAGCTCGGTTGTTGGGCCCAAAAAGTGGGTCACGAGTTGGCCCAATTATATTGGTAAGCCCATTAGAGGCTAATAAAAATAATATTTTTGTTATATATTAAAATAAGGTTATTAGCAGAATATGTTTTCTAACCTAACATATAAGTGTGCGTGTTTGTTAAGATACGTAAATATATGCATACAATTGTTGGTTCAAAAGATAAAGTTGAACCGTGAATAAGGGTGCCCATGTAAAACAGAATGTTTTCCTACTATTATTACCTAAAGTGGTGCCCCGTTAACCGGTGATTTTTCTGTTATTATTTTATGTTTTCAGTAGAGATAAGATTGTCATGAGAGAAAGCTCTTACAAGAGTAGTTATAAAAGGGGTTTGAGTCCCCCGGTAAAGGTACGCTGTTTTTGAGACTGAAACAGAATACTTCTTTGATTTTAGTAAGCTCTCACTGACTTGATCGTCGGAGTGTGATCAATAGGTAGAGCCCCCTCTGTTTCAACGGAGCCATGTTTCAGTGCAACAAGAAGACGTAGAACAGATTTCAGATGAGACAGATCGGAAGTGAAGCTCATCACTAGAGTCAATCAGCGAGAAAATCAACCAGCGATAACAGATGTCAAACTATAAACTCAAATTAGATAAAAAAAAATGAGTTTACTATTATATAATGTGTGTTTACAAATTTTTGTTCAAAAATATATTGATTAAATACAATTTGTTTGGAAAATACTAATTATAACTACTTTAGATAGATCTTACTGCTGAATTATACGAAAAATGAATTTCTAAACGCAACGCATGTTACTTTTGATTCAAACTCGGTTTTAGATTGTTAAAAATCTAATTAAAAAGTGAAGCTATTTCGTAAAATTCAAACAATTTTTTAAAAAAATGACCAGAAAACAAAATAAACTAGCTTATGCTTTTTAAATATCTCTAAAATACAAACACTAAATATATTTTTTATCAAAAATATTTTTGTTTAATTTAACAAGAAGACACATAAATTAAAGGAAATATTTTTCGAAGTAATTAGTATAATTTGAGTCAAATAAATGTAACCATATATTTATTAAACCTTTTTAGTGTTTGAGTCGAACTATGTTTACACTTATAAGTGAATTAGGCCCATTTTGTTTCAATCAGCAGCGCATTTGTTAAACCAGGTATGGCCAGTTTCTTCTTGCACACCTCTACATTTTTCTTCCTGCACCTCCATAATGTTATGCAAAGACAAACCTATCTCTAATATTTTCTAAAAACCCCAAAATACACACAACATCCACACTCTACTCTTTCTTCTTCCTCTTCAGACAGACTCCACCCAAACAAATTGCATTGTCCTCTCAACGGCGACGCTACTCCATCTCTTAACACATGAAGACATTTATCTTAGTGGTGATCGGTGGTGTCTCCAGCTAATTGGTGGTGGTTCGGTGGTTTCTCTTGGCAGTTCTCTTTCTCTGTTTGGAGAAGGTAAGTAAATTTTTTTGTTTTCGTTTCCACAATACATATGTTGTGATTCCACACAATGCAGTACGCTAGGTTTATGGAATAGGAAATCCGCACATTGTGTTTTTTCTTCCAAAATATTGAATCTACAAAACTCTCATATCTGTGCATCCATAAATTTTTCAGATTGGTGAGGCTAATACTCTTCCAGACTTGCAGATCCATAGTATGTTTCCGAATTTCAGAATCCATAATAAAAAAATGCATTCTAAATTCACAAATCCATAATTCAAAAAGTACAAGTGCCCTTTTTCAAATAAAGGTCAAGATTAGTTTTGGAATTTTAAAAATTATTAGGTGCAAAATACATAGTAGTTCACCTTAGTTCCCTAAACAAAGAAAAAAAATCCTTAAAATCTTCATTTATTTTATTTAAGTTTCAAATTTAACTATTTAATCGCAATCCAATCAACCCAAAATTCTAAATTAAATTGATTTGAAATTTTAATTTAATGGAATTTAATAACAAATAATACTTGTTTTTGTATTTTATAGTGTTAGTCTCTTAGTAAAAGTTGATAGTGTTGATAAAAACTGAACATAGTTTATATTATCATACAAAATAATATAAAAATATATTGTGTAAATATCTTTTAACTTTTATATTTTTTATTGTATACTATTAATCTACAATTAATCTTAGAGTGTGAAAACAAGATTTGACAAAATTTATTGTACAATGTGTATGTCAAACTTAAAGTTGTATATGACGTTCTCCTAACATCTATCAAATAAAGCATTAATTTTTTTTTAAGTTCTGAAATAGAATTCAACATTATCTTCTTGTTTTAACTTGTTTTCTACAAATTAAATCAAAAGTAAATTATGATTATCTAACATGTAATAAAGTCAAGGATAAATGCACTTGAATCCTCTCTTTTAGTTTACCCTTTTACATTTCTCTTATTTTTCATAAATTAGTTTTGAAATCCTTTTATACATTCCAAAAACTAATTGTTGGAATATAAAAAAAGATGAAAAAAATAAAGAATTTAAACAGTAGCTTCCTACAATGAATACAGTCAAAATGTTTAAGTGGTCCAGATTAAAAATTGGGCCCTTTAGTATTTATGTTATCAAAACTACCATTCATTTCCATTCTCAATCTCATCATTGTTTCTTTACCTGTCTGTTTTTTTTTTTCAAATGTTGTATTCCCAAAATAATGTTATAGTAAATTATTATTTTCAAATTTTAAAATAAAATCAATGGTGATCTTTCTCAGTTATATTTTTACAAAAATTATAAAATAAGGTTCCTCAAACTTGCAGCTTTTTTAAGGAAGCCCATACCATGTTTAAGAAAGCCACAAGGCCCATAATCAATATGGAAATGATTGTTCCCCCCATAAATAATTGTCCCAATTCTACAAATATACCTTCTTCTTTCACTTGGAAATGCCACATCATGTCCTTGTCCTTAAACTCTACTATACACCTGATACACAAATATATCCAATTATGAAGTTCAAAATCATATGTACCCATAAATATGTATGTGTGTGTATAATATATAATAAAAAGTGTAGCATTATTCCACTATCTTTATATCTGCCCAACTTTTTATTTTGTCAGTTGTGTTATTACAAAGAGACTGTCCTGTCACAAAAGTAAAACCTCTATTCAATGCCCTGATCAAAATGATGCATAGTTGATCCTACTCTTCACACAAGAGGAGGAAAAAGACCAAGTCTCTAACATGTAGAAAAAGGAACTCAAACTACCAAAACAGAATGTAACTCTAACAAGTCTGTGCTGAAAACTTACAAACACAATGAAACAGAAAAACATAGAATTTACTTACAGAGAAGCTTATGTAGTAGATATGAGCTGATTTCAGTTATGTAGAAAATGTAACTCATCTAAACCTACCATTGCCACGTGTACCAAACATGGTCAAATTATGATAGGAGAAAAAGTTTGAGGCTCAATTATTTTGGGTCTAAAAGATGTTACCTTTCCAAGATTTTAAAGACATGAATAGCCCTTAAAGATCCATATGGTCCTTACCCACTTTCCAGTTTTACTACAGCATGTGAATTATAGCCCAATATACACACAACACAACCACTTGCATTAGCATAGCATAGATATTTGTAACGGTGGGGAAGCATGACACGAAGATGCAGATATACAAACCCATCAAGAAGAATCACATCTCAAATCTCCTTTATTGAGACATAGAAAGGTTTGCAAATATTGTCTTCACATGCCCCTTCAACACCGACTTGGTTTAATAAAGTTGGCATCTTGGGGGTCCCCCTTTAGCCATCAATACATTTACACACCCAATGTGCATTTGTACAACAAGAGCAGTCCCCATAGAATTAGTTAAGTCCATTAATAGATATAATCACAGCTACAAGGGGCAAAACTGACATTCGGCCATTTGTTTTTTGTTTTTTCTTCAAGTTTAACCAGGACATGTAGCATTTGGAAAGAGGAATGAAGAATAATTAATAGTTAAGTTGACAACACATAGATTTGGAGGCATGTAGAGGCACAGCAAGGGGCATTTGAACACAAGGTTGAGGGTCAAAAATAGGGGAATTCAGCAGAATAAAGATTAATAAGAAAAGGAAAAGAGGATTATAAAATTCCCACCTATATATCATTATGTACATATTATAAAATGCAATGTTTAGTGAAGATGCATAACAGCTAGACAATCCCTGTCACTGGCCTGATAAGAAAATTTGGGAGGATGTCTTTGATAACTCTGGCATAAATTAAAAAAAGATTCTAAAGAAAGGGTTGTTCCCAATGCAACGGTCCAATGGCTTTTCTTTTCAAAATGGCCAAAATACAAATGGACAAAGATGCCCCAGTGAGTGATCCTAGCCAGAGCTCAGTCCCCACAACTGCTTCATTTCCCTCCAAAAAGTTCACTGAGAAAAATAAAGAATGCCTTCCAGTTCAATAACCTGTGTTGTGGGGTCCCTAGTGCCTGGTGCTACCTATGCTTTGTGGAACTGAACTTTTTTGCCTTTTGCTTTGGTGCTGTGAGAGGTACACTTGACACTGTATAACAGTTTTACCAATCTTAAACCCCGGAACTACTGTGAAAGCAACTTGTGGATCTGATTCCACTTCTGAATAGAGGAAGATTTCGTCATTCACACTTTCCATGTACACATCAGAAAATCTATACCCCTTCCCCACTTGGAAAATTGAAGCCTGGGGCTCAAAAGCGAAGGCCAAGCAGTGTAGAAGCCATACCCTCTTGGCCATCTCTGCAAATGATGTGAAGAATGCAGTGTCTGGAAACTCTCCAGCATTTACAAGGTTCCTGTGACTCATGTTACCAAAAAATGATGACTCCATCTTGGGATGAACAAGTTTCAAGTACTTCACCCGGCAAAACTTTGCAAATGATGATCTTGGCTTCTCAGCAAGGAAGTCCTTTGCCTTCATGGATTTCATCTCATTGAACCTCCCAAAGAACCACTGTTGCCTCCTACTTCTATCAGGGAGAGACTCATTTGACAGAGAAAAGTTAGGGAAGTGGAAAGCATCAAACATCTCCCTGCAAACAAATGCCTCAATTGCGAAACACTTGTGATCTTCTGCCAAATAAACCACATTCTGCTCAATGGCATTGACTGCCGCATCAATATCCCAACCTGCAGATCTCATCCCATCCACAATCACCCTCACAAAGTTGCGAACCGACCTAACCGCATGGCGAAGAACTGTGATAAAATGGGTAGGACTTAAACCTGATATGTGAACATTATCAAGCACAGCTAGTTGGCCGCTTTGATTTAATCTCTTTTCAATTGCCTTGTTACGCCTACTAGCTTCCTCTAACTTCTCCCTAAGAAAAATAACCTCGGAATCCTTGAGTCGCACCTGTGACTCTAGCTTCTTCCCCATCATCTCATATGTCTTTATCACACCCTGCAGCTCCTTGGATTCAGACTCAACAATAGCTGTCTCAGGCGAAGGATCAAACTGTTTCTTCAAGAAACATTGTTTCAGCTCAGACAAGTTTTTCAACTCAGACACTAGCAATTGATCAGCAGCTTGAATTCCATCAGGGTCAAAAGGTGACTGAGAATACTGCAACTCAGCATATGCACCTTTAACAGTTGAAATGCTAGCAAAAAGCTTTGCTAGAAGAGCTTCATTGGCCATTCTCTCCTGAAGCTCTTCATCATCATCTTGGTTGAAAGACTCAGACCAATTCAGTGAACTCTTACTCTTTCCCATGTTCCCTTCATCCTTGAGATTAGCATCAGATATAACATTCTTCAACCCATCAACAGAGGCAATCCCAATCAGCGCTTTGACATGAAGAACCTTGGCAAAACTACGCGCCAGCTTCTTTCGCGGAGTCACGGCCAATGGCATCACCGATTCCATCTGAAGAAGCAGTCACCAAAAATCACAAACGCAGATCAAAATTGTGATTAGTAAAATGTATGCAGCAAGGAGCAGCGATATCTTTAAAAGTCTCACGAGGACAATAAAATAAAGTCTTATATTATGACACGATGGTGATCATGATGGCCATGTTCAAGCAAAAGCTATTGACAAAACAAAAAAATATAGTGTAATGCTTTAACGCATAGATCGAGGACCTTTATTAGAGGAGGGAATTTTCCTTTTTGTATTACTCCATCCACTAAAATTTCATTGTATGCACAGCACAATTTACACTGTGTCAAAAAGCAGGTTCTAACACACCACTTCAAGAGAATAGAAACCGAAGGACAAGATCTAAAGTTACATTAAAAAGGTCAAAATTGTAGTTTATCCACGTAATACTAGGCATCTTGCCCATCATGCCAAATTGCAGCCGGATTCTTAACACAAAACCAAGGTCTTACGTAACAAGATTCACTGATTAATAATCAATAATAAAGAAAAAACCGTGCTTTATTATGCCATGAAAAGAAAAAACTTTAAGCCCTGATTTAACACCACCATCTCCCACCAAGAAAACAAGCTCATCATTTCTACAAACACTTTATAGTATATCCTAACTTCTATTCAAGGAGCGTAAGAGCAATAGGCCCATCACTCAATTAAGCACACCCTCTTTTTTTCTGAATTAGTTTCTTTAGCGTGAATTATTATACAAGCTATAACGATTACATAAGGCTATAAGGTAAAATCAATTTATAAATTCAGCAAATTTACAACTTTTGTAGGGTAATCATTGTATCTAGGTAGATCACGGTTGAATTGTGAATCCCAATGTAACCCACCATATAAAAAACCTGACAAATATTTTTTATTAAAAAATGTGTTTTGGCCTGATTCATAACCCTTAGGATTCCCTGAGTTATGCATATCTAACACCTCTATTTAGCCCTATAGTAAGATAGTAATTGGCCAACAGTGTTGGTTAACAGCAGAACCCATATGAAGGTGAACATTGATATGGTAAATCTAACTTTACCATCATGACAAATGAAAAACGTTTGTTTACAAAATGGGTGTCACCTGGATAGAGAAAAATTACATTTTTATCCTAAAACTAAAACACTCATAACAAAAACTTTTGTAACCCCACAACTGGTGATGGAAAGTAATATTTTGTAGCTAATTTCAGACACCAAAATTTTCAATTTTTAGTTGCTGCTCTAAACTTGGGTCCATGTAAAATATCATAACCTAACCTAAATACATAACTCTGATGAAATTTATCACCCAACACATGGTAGATAAGACATTTATATCCCCCAACAGTACGCGTGTTTTGAAGGCTGCAAAACTTTAGGATAAAAAGAAACTGAAAAGAAACCACAAAAATGGGATGTGTTCACGAAATACCATTTTTTCACCCAAATGAGGAAAAAAGACTCAACTTATTTCTTGCATTCATATTCAAAGTTTGTGCATGTTTCGAAGTATTATTTGCAGATATATTATATAGAAAAAATAAGGACAATAATAATTAGGCAAATAGACAATGTGATGATTGTACGTAATAGTTAGGAGAGATAATTTACATTTCCCGTGACTAAAATCACTGTCTCTGAGCACTTGTACTGAGTACAAGTGTACAAGAACGGCAAAAATTTAAGAGCTGTAGAACAACATTACCACCACTTAATTACCACTTAATTGTTCTTTTTTAAGATCAAATAAATATTCCGTAACGTAGACAAAAGAAGGTATTATAATTGAAAAGCAAGAGAAAGATATAAAGGTGAACCAAAATAATGGACATGACAAGAAAAAATGATGAGGAAAATATTTTTGGGACAGAGAAGTTACTGTGAAGCACACTGATATCTTTCCAAAGTTAATGTCATTTCAACATCCATTATGTCAGAACTTCACATGCCTATCATTAAAAAAGGTCAAAATATTACAACATGAGATTCTTCATGCTCTAAAAAAATCCATATTTTACCTTCCAAAGAAAAACAGAAAACAAGAATAGGTGACTTAAATTTTGAAATTGAATTTGGAACTACACAAGTACCAAACTTCTTCACCCCCCATTAGAACACCCAAAAGTCATAATAAACGCTGCCAGAAATCATGCGTATAATGAGAGCAATCAATGGTTCAATACAGACAAGAAACAACTAATAAGCATGCATAACACCCTTGCTTTTCCTTAGTCAAGGCTTTTTCTCACTAATGCTTACACATTTTCAACAACTTTTTTTACTGTTTTCTTTCAAAATAATAACAAGTTACCTCGAAAAAATAAACAATTTTAGAATAATAAATAAAAGCACGAATCAGATAGATGGTGTAAAAAGATAGAAACCAGTGAGAAGTTAAACGTACCTTAAGAAGTATGGGGAGAAAATGAGGGTGAACCAAGGTGTCAACTTCTCGTCATCGCGAAACGTAAATCTCAAGAAAACAGACAGAACAATTAAACGTTTTAATATTTATTATTTATTTATTTATTTGTCTATTATTATTTGGTGTTGTTCTGTAACTCCAAGTGCGACCCTGAAAGAAACACCCTGTAACCAGAAACCACCAACAATCAAAAGCAAATACAACAAAAATCAAAGGGACTTTTCTCCAAACATGAAAAACAACAACACACCCGAATGAGGAAAAACAATGCACACTACTTACAACAACCAACAAAAATAAAACAGGATCATCAAAAACGTGTCATCAGCAAAACACCAGACCCAGAAAGAAAGAAAAAAGGCTCAAAGATGAAAACTTTTCCCTCATAAAACAATAAAAACACCCTTTTAAGCCAACCCCAGAAATGACTGGTTCAGTTTCAATGGTAAAAGTGTATAAAAGAGAGACAAAACAAAAGGGGTACGTTATTTCAACGTTTACCTTAATATATAGAAACGGTTCCTCTAATGAGCTGAAAAAATGGAGTAGGGTGTGTTAGAAAATGGAAGAAAAGTGAAGAGTCTGCTACTTGACCCTGTGAAGAGGAGAGTAGTGGGGCTTTGAGAAGGGACAGAAATAGCACAGCTAGAGGACAGAAAATTCTAGAGAGAGAATTTAATGAGAGAGAGAAAGAGAGTGAGGAAAATGGAGAGTGAAGAAACAGAGGAAGAAGAAAAACAGAGCATAGAAGGAAGAGAGAGAAGATATAAGGAGTGCAAAAAAGGGACACTGTTTCAGGTCTTAACCTGACTTTTGCGAATTTAGAACGCCACATAGGTCCAGTTACACTTTTTTAATCAATTAATTTATGTAAAAAACACTTTCTAATTTAATTACTGCATTTTTTTAACTGTTATATTAGTTCGAAATTAATTATAGTTAAACTAATTTTTAACATCATTCAAAATCTTCAAAACATATAAATAAATATTTTTTTAAATATGAATTATTTTATATTTTATACATCTTTAAATTATTTTTGTAGAAACTAAGAAATATAATAAGAGTTAAGGATATAATTTTTATACAGATTTTTATTTTACCTAATTTTTATTAAATTATTATAAGTGTTACGGATATAACAGAAAAATTAATAAATATATTATTAAAATTATGAAAATAGATAAATGTATATTAATTTTTTTTACAATTTTAAATAATAAAAAGAAACAAATTAAATATTAAAAGGCCATAATTAAAAGTCAAACATCATACCACTTAATTAACAAATACATGTCATTATTACTTATGTCTGTTAATATTTGTAATTACTGCGTTTTTTAATGGCATGAAATTAGTTTTATTAAATTTGAGAATAAATATATTTGGTTTATCAGTTTGCTTCGAACGTTTGAAGTTAAGCTGGCCAGAATTATATCAGAGGAAATTAATGTTAATGACTTTTTATTAGTTTTGTTCTTTTTTGTTTATACTACAATAAAAGTATTTTTACACAATAATTTTTTTCTGGTCTGTCAAGATAATTTTTCGTTGTAACTATTTCACACTTATTAATAAAGCTACTCAATTTAATGAGAAACATTAGAATTATGTGTGTCTATTTATATATATATATATAGGACTTGTCACATCTATCTATTCACATAATTAAGAAAATTAATTATTTTAAATATTATTATATTTAAAAAATAGTTATCATAATATTAGAAGTAAAAGAATATATATAAACAAAAACTATAAAAATTGTATTGTATTTATTAATCATTATATATTATAATATCTTTATATTAAAAGAGAATAAAAGTAATAGAGTTTAAATTTCTCAAGAAGAAAATCAACTTTTATTATTTATGAATCAAAATAATTAAGAATATTCTGGTAAAAATGCAATGCAAAGGGAAAATTTAGAGAGAGAAAAATTATTAAAAATTATAAGAGTTTTAAAAAATGACTTGTGAGGGAGGGAGGAGTTTAGATTTTCTATTTTACTTTCTTTCATTTATATTTCAATGTAAAATTATGCTTTTGTATTATTAAATTATAAATAATTAAAATTAATTGGTGTGAATTTCATTAAGCTTATGACTACGCCATATGCAACTACTTGTCATTGGGGTACCAGTTGGACGAACTAGTGAAGAGCGGCTTCTTGAAAGATAACCTACAAGAGTTGCAGGGGGCTCAGGCGCTAGCTGCCCCAGGAGGTGATCAGGGACACGAGGTGCCCATTCATGGTGAGATTAACACCATCTCTAGAGGGTTTCCAGGAGGAGGATGCACCGCCTCCCAGCGGAAGAAGTACGCACGAGAGGTGATGGCAGTAGAGGTACAAGAGGCAGATCAGACTCCCGATGTCGACCTCGTCTTCACCAAGGCCGACCTCCAGGACGTTGTCCCACACGACAATGATCCTGTGGTGGTTTCGGTAGTAACAGTGGGAAGGAAGGTGCATCGCGTCCTCGTGGACCAGGGAAGCTCGGGCGATGTGATGTTCTGATCGACCTTCAATAAACTGCAGTTATCTCTACACCAGCTGAGGCCTTACACCGGCTGCTTGTATGGTTTTTTTGGAGACCAGATAAAGGTGCGTGGACACATAAAGCTAAGGACGACCTTTACAGATGGCACAACTTCCCGCACGACAAGCATCAGGTATCTAGTTGTTAACGCTCCATTAGCCCACAACATACTTTTGGGCAGACCTGCTTTGAACAGGATTGGAGAGGTGGCCTCTACGAGGCACATGAAATTGAAGCTACCTTCCCTCGAGGGGACGGTGATCACTATCAAGTCTGATAAGAAGGAGGCTAAGAAGTGTTATGAGAATAGCCTCAAGACGAAGAGGGGGGTGTTCGCTGTCACGACCCACCCTCCAAGAGAAGAAGGGGTCACCCGTGACGGCCCAAACCTGCAGAAGAGGTATTGGAAAGAGAGATCGGTGGGAAGAAATTCAAGTTTGGCAAGTCTCTAGGCCAAGACACACAGGACCAGATTCTCGAGGTGATATCGCGACACCTGGATGCCTTCGCATGGTCCGCCTCAGACATGTGTGGCATTGACCATGATTTCTTGTGTCATCACCTCATCATGGACTCACAGGTCCGACC
Source organism: Phaseolus vulgaris (assembly GCF_051622355.1). Taxonomy (NCBI): domain Eukaryota; kingdom Viridiplantae; phylum Streptophyta; class Magnoliopsida; order Fabales; family Fabaceae; genus Phaseolus; species Phaseolus vulgaris. The sequence continues at coordinate 20,216,513 of NC_143502.1, read as the reverse complement.
TGTCCGCCAGAGAAGAAGAAAGTTCAACGATGAGAGGCGTCAAGTCATTAGAGAAGAGACGCAAAAGCTGTTGAGCGCTGGCCACATTAGGGAGATTGAATACCCTGAGTGGCTGGCAAACGTGGTGTTGGTGAAGAAGGCCAGTGGTAAATGGAGGATATGCGTCGACTTCACATACCTCAACAAGGCCTGCCCGAAGGACTCCTACCCGCTTCCCAGTATTGATGCTCTGGTGGATAGTGCGTCTGGTTGCAGACTACTCAGCTTCTTGGACGCCTTTTTTGGTTACAATCAAATTAGGATGCATCCCAGGGACGAATGCAAGACAACGTTCATGACAGAACTCTCTTGCTACTGTTATAAGGTGATGCCCTTTGGGCTGAAAAATGCAGGTGCGACTTACCAAAGGCTGATGGACAGAGTACTAGCGCCCATGATAGGGCGAAATGTCCAAGCGTATGTGGATGACATGGTGGTCACCTCCCAGCAGAGGGAGCAACACGTAGCGGACCTAGAAGAGTTATTCACCACGATAGCCAAGTACAGATTGAAGCTGAACCTCGAGAAGTGTGTGTTTGGGGTGGAAGCAGGCAAGTTCTTAGGTTTCTTACTCCCTGAGCGTGGGATAGAGGCAAATCCTGAGAAGTGCGCTGCAATCATAGAAATGAGGAGCCCGATCTCAGTGAAGGAAGTGCAGCAGTTGACAAGGCGGATGGCCGCTTTGTCCAGATATGTGTCGGTTGGAGGGGACAAAGGTCACCCCTATTTTCAGTGCCTAAAGAGGAATAATAGGTTCGTGTGGACCAGGGAGTGCGAAGAGGCATAACTCAAGCTGAAGGAGTACCTGGCCAGTCCACAGATGTTATGCAAGCCGCAACTGGGTACCCCGCTTCGCTTGTACTTCGCAGTCACTAATCGGGCGATCAGTTCAGTCCTTGTGCAGGAACATGACCAGGTATAGAAGTCGATTTACTTTGGAAGCAAAGTATTGCAGGGGCCTGAGGTGAAATACCAGGCCATTGAGAAGGCGACCTTGGCAGTAGTGTTCTCAGCGTGAAGGCTTCGCCACTACTTCCAGAGCTTTACAGTGATAGTGATGACAAACCTTCCCATTCGCAAGGTCTTGCAGAAACCAGATGTTGCGGGAAGAATGGGGCGTTGGGCAGTAGAGCTATCAGAGTTCGACGTGCAGTACGAGCCCAGAGGCCCTATCAAATGCCAGGTTTATGCTGACTCCATGGTAGAACTCTCCTTGGCAGTCACACACCAAGAAGGAGCAGGTTTCAGATAGGTACTCTCTGTAGACGGTTCCTCCAACCAACAGGGCAGTGAGGCTAGCGTCATCTTGGAAGGACCAAATGGGCTATTGATTGAGCAGGCCCTACGGTTCGCTTTCAAGGCTAGTAACAACCAGGCAGAGTATGAGGTCCTGATCGCTAGAATGTTATTGGCCAAGGAGATGGGTGCAAAAAGTTTGTTGGCAAAGAGTGACTCCTTGTTAGTCACAAGTCAGGTCATAGGAGGATACCAGGCTAAAGACCCTCAGATGGTTGCATACCTAGAGTACGTCCAGATTCTAAGGGAGACGTTTGAGGTGTTCGAGTTAGAACACGTCCCTAGAGAACATAATGCTCGAGCTGATTTGCTAACAAAACTCGCCAGTTCAGGCAAAGGGGGCAGACAGATGACAGTCATTCAGGAGACCCTGAGGACATCTCGAACTACCACAGACAATGCAGCAGAAATCCATCAGATAAGCACTTCGGAAGGGGTGAAGTCGCTGACTCATGAGACGTTGAAGACGCCCAGGATAAGCACACACCTTACAAACGCTACTTGGCTGATGGGTTACTCTCGCTGGAGCCCACAGAAGCTAGAAAAATTCGAGCAAGTACACCTTGATTGATGGAGAGTTGTTCAAACACGGGGTCACTCACCCTATTCTAGTATGTGTAAGTGGCGAACAGTGCACACACGTTAAATAATTAAATAACTTCTCTCTATTAAATAACTTCTCTTTATTTTAAAATAATTAAATAATATATTTTTTAAATAACCGTTATGTAATTTTTTTAATATTATTTTTACAAATATATATATATATATATATATATATATTTTTTTTTAAAAGTCCCTCCATTGTATTGATTCAATATCTACTAATGTTACTCAAATTTTTTAATATTATTTCTCTTATAACAATCTCAACTACATAATTTTTTTATGTTTTATTAAAATAACATTTTAATTTTTTTAAATTATTATTATTTTTTAAAATGATTAAGTCTATAAACTTATGGACTAGTCTTATTTAAGTTTATTTAGATCATGAAACTATCAAATTGGTATAAAATTTGTGCACCTCAAATTAGTTATATTCTTACAATCTCACACAATCTATTTTGTAGGCTATTCGAGTTGTTCTAATGCATTATTCCAATAATTAATTATCACAATGACAAATTTAGTATTTACATAAACCAATAGCAACTATGTTATTCAAAAGATTTGCATCTTTCCTCAAACAATGATATTGGAGACTTTCTTATACTCCCAAATAAGAAAGGATTTTTCACTTCAAGTTTTGAGACTTTTTATTTTGGATTAGTCTTATATAAGTTTATTTAAATTAAGAACTATCAAATTTGTCCACCTCAAATTAGGTCACTATTCTTACAGTTTGACACAATCTATTTTTTAGGCTATTCGAGTTGTTCTAATGTGTTATTCCATAAACCAATTATCACAATAACAAATTTAGTATTTACATAAACCAATAACAACTATGTTATTTAAAAGATTAACATCTTTCCTCAAGCAATCATATTGGAGACTTTCTTATACTCCAAATGGGAAATGATTTTTCACTTCAAACTTTGAGACTTTTTATTTTGGTTTCTTTATTGATAAACATGTGTATGGATGAGACATAACTATAACGATCAAGAATATGAAATAGTTGGTGGAAGTAAAGAGTGGGAGAATAAGCAGGGTATTTAGGTGAGTTGTAACATTTTTTCATTGATTATTAGTTTTCTTTGGTTCATGTAAAGGCCAAAGCATATGTGTTGGTATTCTTGATTTTCGGTGATGGTTTGGTGTTGGTTTATGGTTGCCAAGGAAAATAGAAGCTCACACTATTAGAATTGATGACTTAAACAAGAGGGAGGGGGTGAATTGTTTCTAAAAGATTTCCGCAATTACTTTACTTTAGAATGAATCCTTAACAAACAACTCAAATAAGCAAATCAGAAAGTCAATCAAACAGTCTAACAGAAACAAATATCATAATTTCAATCGGTTAAAACATGATTTAATCGGTTGTTTCTGGCAAAAAAAATATCAAACATTCAGAGAGTTGAGACAAAGAGAGATTTACAGACAAGGTTTATACTGGTTCACTCAATCCCTGAGCTACATCCAGTCCTCAGTCAAACCACTGAGTATTCCACTATGTAACCAAACTCACATTACAAACACCCACAAAGAGGTGATCTTGAAACCACAAGACCTACTCACCCTTTTTGCACATAACACACACCTTAAGCCAGAGTCACACTGACTTTACAAGATTTTACAAACACGTTTACAGAATGTAATATGAACAATTACAAGAAACTAAGAAAGGGTAGAAAACACCTAGAATAACAGTAAACCAGAAGCCCTATGATCAATTCTTGAATCACAACAAAGCTAAAAAACAATCTTGCTAAACTTTGGAAAACTCCTTTTCACAAACAGATTGTAATCTCTCTTTTTGATCTCAAATCAGAGTGTAAAACTTTTGTATTTCTCTACTTTGAAACATTTGAAAGAAGGCTATATTTATAACCTTTGAAAAACTACCGTTTAAGACAGATTTGAACAACTGAATCAATTAAAACAGGTTTTCAAAATACTGTTATGAAAACTCACTTTTAATCGGTTGAAACCACGATTTAACCGGTTGAATGGTTTCAGCAGTTACACAACTGATTCAAAAAACAGTTTCAAAACTCTTTTGCCAGCTAAGTGACAAACAACCGATTGTCTCGAAACTTTAATCGGTTGCTTTTCCCTTTGCATGGAAAAAAAACCTAGTTCTTTAAAACAGATTGAAACAAGCTTTCTGTAGGAATGAAGGACTGATCTTACAAAGATGCTAAACCCCATAACTAAACCCAAACCTAAAAAGCAGCACAACTTTAGGTTCCATGAGAATTTGATACCTCAAAGCTTCCCATCTTCAACACACACATGCTTTAATCAAGTTGGAGGGGAAGAAATTGAAATTGAAAGAATGTCAAGGAAGAAAGAGAGAACTTAGAGAATAAGAATACCGTTGGAAAAAAGGATAGATATTCTTGAAAGCTACAATAAACACTCACGAAACTTTGAGGTAAGGCACCACTCATAGAAGAGATAAGCCAAAAATGGAATATCATCACTTGAGACTTTCTAAAGATAAGTAGTCTTAAATAAAAAGAACAATCACACTCTTTACAAATTATGCTCTCATGCTTATAGGTCAAAGTTATGGTTAGTTCATATAGGCTATCTACATGTACAAAGTAAGGTGGGAGGAAGTAGTGATCAAACAAGCTCATTCTCACCCTTGAATCCAGACATAAAAGAGAATAATCTTAACTAAGAACAATCAAGCTGACATAGGTTATCTTATCATCCAAACAACAATTATCCCCTTGTAAAACTAAAGTATGAATATAAAGGGAAATTATTACAAACTAAACTACCATTAGGAGTCACCATGATCATGTTAGCTTTGTAAAGTTCTCTAACTCTCATTTTGTTTATAGTCAAGGTCTCTAAAGAAGCTTCCTTGAAAGAATATTTTCTGTTTTATTCAATCTGTCTTTCATCTATAGCAATGATACATATATATAACCATAGCATTAGAACCGTACAGATTCTTTTTCTAACATAACATCTGTAATTAAGACTAATTATAGACCCATTAATAGTGATTATATTCCTATAATTAAGTCTAATTATAGACTCATTAATAGTGATTATATTCCTGTAATTAAGTCTAATTAAGTCTAATAATGATTTTGTCCGGTAATATCCCCTCAAGTTGGAGCATGTAAGTCTTGAATGCCCAACTTGACCAAGATGGCTCCAAACTTTTTAGCACCGGGAGCTTTGGTGAAAAGGTCAGCTAGTTGTGTATGTGTGGGCACATAGAATGGAAGAAGGCGCTTGTGAATGATTTCATCTCGAACAAGGTGGCAGTCAACTTCAATGTGTTTGGTGCGTTCGTGGAAGACCGGGTTTTTAGCAATGTGAAGTGCTGCTTGACTATCACAATAAAGACGAATTGGGCCAGGATGAGGAACATGTAGAGAAGCGAGAATGTCTTTAATCCACTTTAATTCTCGGGTGGTCTTAGCAATTGATCGATATTCAGCCTCAGCAGAGGAGGCAGAAACCGTTTGTTGTTTCTGGGTTTTCCAAGAGATTGGGGAAGTGCCGAGTTGAATAAACCATCCGGTGAGAGATTTCCGTGTCAGTGGACAACTTGCCCAATCAGAATCACACCACCCAAAGAGTTGTAAGTTGTTCTCTCGAGGTAGGAGTATTCCTTGTCCAGGATGCCCCTTTAAATATCGAACAACACGAAGAGCAGCTTGCCAATGCTCGGAGCGTGGATTTTGCATAAATTGAGATAAAGTTTGGACACTGTAGGCAAGGTCAGGTCGAGTGAAACATAGATAAATTAACCTCCCAACAAGTCTACGATAAGTAGCCGGGTCAGAAAGAAAAGAACCAGTAGCGGAGCTCAATTTGTGATTTTCTTCACATGGTGTAGTGTCGGGCTTCGCACCCAATAATCCGACTTCAGTAATGATATCTAAGGCATATTTCCTCTGACAAAGGAAGATTCCGTTGGGGGAGCGAGCAACTTGAACCCCCAGGAAGTACTTGAGGCGGCCTAAATCTTTCATATGAAAGCATTGATTTAAGTAGCCTTTAAAACATTGGATGACAGTACCATTATTCCCTGCAATCACAAGATCATCAACGTAGACTAGCACAACCAACTGTATGTCATTATTATTGAGAGTAAACAGGGAATGATCCTTCGGGGATTGTTGGAAGCCGTAACGAGTGAGAGAAGAAGATAGTTTAGCAAACCAACACCTGGGGGCCTGTCGGAGGCCATATAGAGACTTTTGAAGCTTGCACACTGCCCCTGGTTGAGATTCTTGGAAGCCACGAGGGAGTTTCATATAAACCTCATCATCAAGATCACCATGGAGAAACGCACTGTGAACGTCCATCTGATGAAGCTCCCAATCTTTTGCGGCTGCGACTGCTAGAGTTGTGCGAATGGTTACCGTCTTTACGACAGGAGAAAACGTCTCGTTGTAATCCAAACCCTCCACTTGATGATTTCCAAGAATTACCAATCGAGCCTTTGATCTTTCAATTGTTCCATCCGAGTTGTATTTGATTTTGTAGATCCATTTACACCCAAGTGCCTTCTTTTCAGGAGGGAGAGCGGTGAGTTTCCAGGTGTCATTGAGTTCGAGAGCATGAATCTCCTGTGCCATAGCATCACGCCACCGGGGTTCTCGGACCGCTTGAGAAAAGAACAGGGGTTCCTGCTCGGTGTGTAAAGAGGCAAGAAAACTTTTATGATGTTTAGAAAAGGAATCACAATTCACAAAATCATGTATAGGATACGAAACACCTGAGGATTCTGTTGAAAGAGGTGACGGAACAGAGGGGCTTGACGGTATCGTGGTGGCTGCGACAAAATCGCGTAACCATACGGAAGGCAGCTTCGCGCGATGCCCTCGCCCAAGGGGAACCGCGGCCGTCAGCGGTGGTGAAGAAACCGACGGCGCCGTCTCCGTCGGACGCGGCGGTGGATCCGCGGGTAGCGTCGAGGCTTCTATACACGGATCGGAGTCGTTGATAGTGTGGTCGAAGTCATCTGTGAGGGTAACATCCTCCTTGGCTGGGATGGGAGATGCAATGGGTTGGTTGACGATGCATTCATCTAGGTTTGAGGAGGCAACTTCATGAAGAAAATGTGGGTCCGTTCCAGTTTCTAAAGAATTGGCAATAATTGGGTTTTGCAATGGTGGTGCAGTGTCCATCTTTTTGGCTTCAAAATATGGAAATTTATTTTCGAAAAAATGTACATCACGAGAGACAAAGAAAGTTTCTGTTTCCAAATCAAATAATTTCCATCCTTTTTGGCCATATGGATACCCGACAAACACACATTTTCGGCTACGACTATCAAATTTACCCCGCTGTCTATGTTGATTATGAGCATAACATAATGAACCAAATACTCGTAAGTGCGCGTAACTGGGTACACATCCATGGATCACTTCATAAGGGGTTTTTCCTTTTAGAATGGAGGATGGTGTGAGATTGATTAAGTAGCCTGCAGTCAAAACGCATTCCCCCCAAAATTTAATGGGAATATTGCCTTGAAACCGTAATGACCGAGCAACATTCAGAATATGCCGATGCTTGCGTTCGACGCGTCCATTTTGTTGCGGGGTCTCGACACAGGAAGTTTGGTGAAGGATACCTTGTTGAATGAAATATTGTTTTAGACACATGAATTCGGTTCCATTGTCAGAGCGAACCATTTTAACACATTTGTTGTATTGCCTTTCAACGAGTGTGAAATTTTTTTTCAAAGTCACTGATACCTCTGTTTTTTCTTTTAACAAATAGATCCAAACTGCCCGTGAACAATCATCCACAATTGTCAAAAAATATGAAGCACCACAGGATGAAGGAGTTTTATAAGGACCCCATAAGTCACAATGAATTAAATCAAAAATATTCAAAGCTTGATGCGCACTTAAGAAAAAATTATCTCTCGTTTGTTTCGATTTTTCACAAACTTCACAAACTTTATTCAACTCATCACGAGTACATTTCCCACTTATATCAGGAAGCATTTGCACAATCTTAAATGACGGATGTCCTAATCTTTGGTGCCAAAGTGCTAGTTGATTTTCCATCTTGACATGACATGCTTGAGTCTTCCGTACCCCACGATACCAATAAAGCCCATCTTTCCGTTCACCTGCTCCAATCAGCGTCCTCGAAGTGCGGTCCTGTATAATACACAATTTATCAGTGAATGTTACAACACAATTTTCTTCATCCGTCAATTGAGGTACTGAAAGTAAATTGCATTTTAATTTGGGAACATAAAGGACATTTTTCAATTCAAGTCCTTCTTCAAGAGTCACTGTTCCCTGTTCGCAAGCTAGAACACGTTCACCATCGGGTAACCCTACGGGGCACCCTTGTATAGTTTCCTTTTCACTCAAATTTTCCAGTGACCCGGTCATATGGTTTGATGCCCCACTGTCAATAATCCACAAATCCCAAATGCTCTTACCAGTCATTTTCTCTGATTCATTTGATTTTTGTTTGCTGATCATATCAACCAGTACCTTCCATTGTTCATTGGTCAGACCTGCCATCTCAAGTTTCTTGTCGTCATTGTTGGCTTGACTGTTGCTTCCACTAGCGTGTGCCACATTTGCACGTGTCGGGTTACCTTTGTTTCGCATCCCTTGGCGTCCCCTGGCGTTCCATTTGCCTTCACTTTTTGGTCTGTCACCCCACCATTCGGGATATCCGATCAATTGGAAGCATCCCTTCATGTCGTGACCATTTTTACCGCAATGACTGCACGTCATTAATTTTTCTACCATATCTCCACGCCCTTTTTCTTTGTAGTTGGCCTGCATCGCGAGACCCACAACCAACCCCCTTTCTTCCGTTGATTTGGCCATCATTCTCACTCTTTCTTCTTGTACCAACATAACATATACGCGGTTCAGAGACGGCAATGGGTCTGAGGCCAAAATGTTTGATCTTACTGTCCCGTAGCTTGCGTCATCCAACCCCATAAGGAGTTGATGAACCTTCTCCTCCTCCCTTCGTTTTTCCAACTGAGCACCAATCCCACACTTGCATCCACCACACGTATAAGATGGAATTTTGTCACTGTTAGCAAGCTCATCCCAAAGGACCTTCAATTTTCCAAAGTAAGTTGCCACCACCATTCCCTCCTGCTTGCATCTTGACAAGTCCGACCTTAGTTGTTGAATTCTAGGTCCATTCACGACCGAGAGTCTTTCTTTAATGTCTTCCCACAAGTTATGTGCAGTCTCAGCATATGCTACTGTGGATCGTAAGCTTGGTTCAATGGTGTTTAGAATCCAAGAGACAATCATGGACTGCACGGTCCACCAATCTTCAAGGTCGGGTGCCTCATCCTCTGGTTGGATATGTGTTCCATCAATGAAGCCCCATTTTCTCCGGGCACGAAGCGAGATCTTTACTGCTCTTGCCCATTCGTCGTAATTTTCTCCGCGCAATTGGACTTGCGTGATTATGTTTCCGGGATTGTCACTCGCGTTGAGATCATATGGCGAGTAGGTCTTCTTAGCACCTCCTCCTTCGTGCTCTGCTTTGTTGGCATTATTCTTTTCTGGTGCATCTGCCATGGTTGTGCACCGTTGCCTTTGCTTTGTGTTTGTCGGGTATCAGAGTTTTGTGCTCTGATACCATGAAAGAATATTTTCTGTTTTATTCAATCTGTCTTTCATCTATAGCAATGATACATATATATATAACCATAGCATTAGAACCGTACATATTCTTTTTCTAACATAACATCTGTAATTAAGACTAATTATAGACCCATTAATAGTGATTATATTCCTATAATTAAGTCTAATTATAGACTCATTAATAGTGATTATATTCCTGTAATTAAGTCTAATTAAGTCTAATAATGATTTTGTCCGGTAATAACCTAAACTCTTGCCTCCCTTTCTTTTCTTTTAGATATGCTTTTCTTTGGTTGACTTTCCATTATTTATGATCACATGAAATCATTTTCAATATATTTATATACTCAGTATCCTAAATTTACATTGTTGTGCATGCAAATACATAACCTCACCAAAGACTCATATTGTGATTTAAACTATGCAACATATGTCATTATTAAAATAGGCGATTAGCTCTAGAAAATGAGTTTTGGATAAAACTTTAAAATGCTTTTATTTTTTTTCCAAGACCCTATGAATTGAATATTGATAGGAGGTCGTCTAATAGTTTTAAAATTTGTTCACAATATTTCCACAAATGTAAGACCAATAAGATCTTGTATACAAATAAAATAAAATAAAATAACATTATCTAAAGTTATCATGTTGAATTACCAACTGTTCAATACATTAACAAGGTTTATCACCTCCCATAACTTTGAAATTTCCATTGTACCATATCAATACCCATTATTATAAAAAAAAATTGAAAGGTAAGAAAAATTGGGTATATGGGGATAAAATGCATGCTATCAGTTTTTGTCCATCTCATTTAAAATTGAATTTATAAATGACGTGATTGCCCTAATTTAGGATTGGAGAAAAATAAAATGAAATATTTGCCCAATTGGAGGATAAAGCGAGGTTGGAATGGCACATGGATTGGGATGTAATTCAAAAAAAAGACCAAATAAAAAAATGTATTTTTTGTTTTGTTTTAAGCTTAGCAAGAATAAACTATTTATCTCTAGTATTAGTATATTTGTACTTTGTTTGGACATAAGGCTACGAAAGCGAAGTGTTTGCCTAATCTCTTCCCACCATACTCTCTAATGGAACTATTATACTCATTTTGAAAACTTTGGTTGAATAAAAATGTGCGAGTTCTTACCTGAGTATATTATATCTCAATTTACAAGTCACTTCCTCCTTTGTTTATCTTAGAGTGGTGCATTAGGGTTGATTGGTGTTCGGGAAGTAGAGAATTTTATCTCTTAAGGTTTCTTATCTTGTGAACTAGTCACAAGTGGCTATTCTCCATATTTGTTTATCTTAAAGAGTTAAGTGGTGCAATGTTATTCTCAAATTCCTAGTATCATTGATTCTTATTTTGTGGGTTTGATCACAAGTGACGAATAACCATTTTGTATATCTTATGGACTTTGAGAGGTGCAAGGTGTTGTTCCAATTCCTAATCCTATCTTCATTTTTTTATAAATTCTTGAATCTCTTTTCTTTTTCATGGCTTCCACCAATTTCAAGATCACATTTAATCCAAGAATCCTTCAAAGAATTGTTTCAAGAATTCATCTAAGAGTTTTTCCTTGAAGTTTGAGTTGAAAGACCCTCCTAACCTACACAATCCTCCCATAGATTTTCATCAGGTGGTTTGCAAATATAGCAAATGATGAAATGGAAAATACGAAGTTGCCCTAGTTGAAGACATAAGCATAAGAATGAAATGATAAAAGGCATGCCCAAAATGTACTTGAGAAGATAAAAACATGAGGATGACTTAGGAATTTCCCTAGTCTAGATCCTTTGAAAACCTCATGTAGAGAGCATGATCAACTATGAGAGTTTCTCCATAAGATTTTTAAAAAAAAATCCTATATGGTAATCATTTTCTGTATTTGTCATCTCAAGGTTATAATACCATATGTTTACAACACATTGTCTAGTGGTTCTTTAGGAAAGTAACCTCGTGGTATTGATCAAACTAACACCTTGAAATTTGGAGGTATCATCACATCTTGGACTAGGCATAATCCTGCAACATCACCAAAACCATAACTTCCTCTTCCTTCCATGTTTTCAACTTTTCCTTTAAGATCTTTAATTTGTCCCTTACTCCAATATTTTCTACTCCCATCCCTTGCATCACAACGTGAGCCGAGTGTTTCTCTTAAGAATACTACTCTTTCATTAAATGTGAACATTTTGGTTAGACAATAACTTAAGGGTTTAGCAAAGAAGTCATTCCGAATGCTTAAGTATACACTAGTATGTGAGTGGGTTCATGAGTGTTTGTTCATTTGTTACTAAAGTAGTACCAAAGTCCTTTTTTTATTAGAGACTTCAAAGTCTCCAAAATATTATACATTTGTTCCTTTAATAAATTCATGGCATTCCCTGCCTTCCTTCGAGCTCGTTTCAATTCACCCATAATTCTATATTGAGCACAAGTTTTATAAAAGTGCTAAAGAGTCAAATATAAAAAATAACATTTTTATAATATGGATGTAAGATAATGCATGAATGTAACGATGTATGATGCATAAATGTAAGAGAATGTGATGGTGTTGCCTTCATGGCCGATTGGATTTCCTTGAATTTTTGTTGGAGTTGGTGAAAGCTTGATGAAGGAGATGGAACAAGGAGGGCTCCAATGGAGCTATGGGTTTCTTGAAGGTGCATGAAGAGTACATAGAGTGATTGTTTGGGCCATATCACTTGGAGAGGTGAAGAAGAAGATCAAGGTGTCTATCCTAGAGAGTCTATATAAGGGAGTGAGAAAGCTTGCAAACTTGGGCAACAATTCACTCATATATTGATCTTAGTAATTCATGAGCCAAATACCTCAATTTATAGGAGAGAGGACTGAACATTTTGGAGCCAAAATTTGAAAATTCAAAATAAAACTCTCCAATGAGAAAGTGCCATGTGGAGTCATGCTTTCCATGTTAAGGTCACACATTCCATGCTAAATTCTCTTCACTCCTTGGCTTCCATGTGATCGTCCATGTGCTCCATGCCAAGGTAATTTTCATCATGTAATATACCCTAGAAATTTTAAGGTTACATTGGGCTAAAAGAAGTCCAATTGTTACCCTAACTAGTCACTTTTAACTCTAACTAGACCTATTTTACTATTGTTAAAAATACAAGCCCAAAAACCTATGCTAGTTGGCCCAAATATTTGGTCCAATTTTTTTATGCTACTAGGACCAATACATGGCCCATGAAATCCTAAACAACTTAATACAATTTATTTAAGCTAAAGCTTGGCCCAAAAATAATGTTGACTAGTTAGCCGAAACTCAGTCTTCTTGTGTTCTTCTGACCAAAACTATAGTTTATGTTTTGATGAGTTGGAGGTCTTCTTGGATATGTTTGTACATTCCTTCATCCTAAAGTTTTCCTCTTGATTGGGCCTACAAAAATAAACAAAAGCCTAATTAGACCCATATTTGCAAATAAATTCATAAAAACCTTTAGGTCTCCATCCCCCTTACTATGTGGTTGTGTGTGGCTGGGGACTCTGCTATTATCCGGCCCTCATTCTTGAGAGGATCTGTCCTCATATCTACAGGGTTGATCTTGAACAACAACCTTATTCCTGATTTGAAAACTATTCTCGTCCTCCAGGATCAAATGGCCATTTGTTGGAGTCATCAAACAAATCAAATGAGTTAGTTTCGATAGTTGTATAAAAATCAATCTTATTAAGTTGTCATTCCTCTTGTTTTTCTACTCTTTTTGGCAACTTTTCATAAGATTTCATTAGAGAGGAGTACATAATTTTCTTTTCTAAGTTTTTCCTCTCTTGTTCTAGAATTTTATTATATACTAAGATATCATCAAAATAAACTACTACATATTTACCTATGTAATCCCTAAGGACATGATTCACAAGCCTCATGAAAGTGTTATGTGCATTAGTGAGTCTAAAAGGTAGTTTTAGACTTGGTTAGTGAGTTTAACCACTCATATAGTCCAAACTTGGTCTTAAAAGCAGTATTCCACTCATCACCTTCTTTGATTCTTAATTGGTGATATTCGCTTTTGAGATCAATCTTGGAAAATATAGTGGTCCCATGCAATTCATCAATCATATCATCAAGTCTAGGAATTGAATGCCTATATTTGATGGTGATGTTATTGATAGCTCTACAATCACAAAACATTCTCCACTTGCCATCTTTCTTTAACACCTACAAAATAGGTACAACACAAGGACTTAGACTCTTTTGAACTCATCCCTTCTCCAACAATTCCTGAACTTGTAATTTTATCTCCTTAGTCTCATAAGGATTAGTTCTATAAGCCGGTCTATTTGGTAGACTAGCTCCCGGAACTAAATCTATTTGGTGTTCTATACCGGTGAAAGTTCAATGGGTCATTCCTTAGGGAATGCATCACCAAATTCTTTTAAAAGATTTTTTACTCTAGGAGGTAGCTCACTAACTTCAGAAAGTGTGGCAGTGCATGAAAGTGTTTCTTTACACAAAAGGAGACCTGAAGGTTGTTCAAATAGAAGTATTTTATTAATATAAGTTTTTTTCAACTTTTTGTTCTATCTGAATGACTTTGTGGGAAGGAACACTCTTCTCCCACGCCTCAGCATTGTCCCTAAGGACTTTCATTTGACTTTCATTTTTTTTTCATTTTCTCTTTTTTTGTTTCATTTGTAATTTGTCCTTTACCACTTGTGAGGGTGTTAAAGGATAGAATACAAACTCTTTTTCCCTATGGGTAAAAGTTATCTCGTTGGTAAGACAATTATGGGTAGTTTTTTTGTCAAATTCCCATGATCTTACCAATAAGATATGATAGGCTTCCATGGGTACCAAATGAAGGAGTTTATACTCTCTTATACCAAGTTAAACATCTTAACTGGTTTCTCTCATAAAACTCGAAATTTGAGTACTCAACTTTTAAGTTTGGAGGACTTATGTACTACCTAGTACCTAAGATATATGTATTTGCTATATATTTATTATATTTAAATATTCATTATGCTTTAGTGGATAAAATTGTTTCTAGTTGTGATAGTTCACCTTATAGCTCAGTATAGACTGCTCATGTTGCCCTATAGCTCGATATTAATTGCCAAATACCCAAAAAATAGCCTTAAAGCTAGGACACCCGTTGTAAAACAAGGACTAATGGTTACAATAAAGTAGCTACCTTATTTGGCTCCTATCTAGGTCCAAAAGCCTATAAATATCGTCATTCCCTCTGGATGTACACTCTAATCTCATACTCATTTACTTACTCACATATTTTCTTTATATTCTTACTGACTTGAGCATCAAAGAATTTTCTGCAGACATCCCACCACTCGATTGAACAACTAAAAAATTTCATTATACTCTTTTGTCAATACCTCGAAAGAACAGACAACTCTTCTGAGTAAGAATAATTCATTAATTATTATTATTTTTAAATATATGTAGGAAGATATTAATTTGAGACCAACCAGACTACTATAAAAGGTAACATAGTTATTGAAATAAGCAACTAAATTTCATCTTGACTAATTTTGTGATCAAATATGTTTTTCACTAAAAAAACACTTAGGTAAGAATAGATTTAAAGACCAATAGTAGTGGTAAGAAAATAATTGGTCGCTATTTCCATTGTTGTTTTCGTTTAATATTTTTTATACCAATACTTACCATAGATATAATGATCAAAATTGTAAAAACAATGTTGTAATCGATGTAATTTCAGTCTCTATGTGTTGTAACCGATGTAATTTTCCTATAATAAGCGGCCAAATTTGATTAAGTACAAAAAAAAATCTGTCAGTTTAATTGATCGCAATTGATATAATTCACTTTAACAGTAAATACTTTTTTTGTCACTACACAAAGTTTATAAAAAACCATATATTAAAAATATTAAATATGTGTGCTCAATGAAAATTAAACTATTTTATAGTGAACCACTAGAAAAATAAATAAACTTTTCATTAGTTTACTTAAGAGATAAATGATGTGTGTATTGTACTGGACTAGAGCACATAGAACTTAGTGGTCGGATATCAGCGTTTGTATTAGACAGGTCAGCTCGGTCGTCGAGTCAAGACTGACGGGCCACACAGGTGGGTCCCAGGTATGTGTGTATTGACTTTCATTCATATACTTAATATAATTCCTTCGTGTATAAGGCCTGGTCGGTTAGCGAAAAGTGTTATTGGGCCTAGGGGTGCGTTTAGTGCATTGAGGTCTAGTACAAGTAAAACATTATCCATAGGCTCGAGCCTAAGAGCGCTAGGGTTTAGGGGAGCAGGTTGCATGCATGGTACATGGAGGCTTATATGCCTCCAAGGGACAGATTGGACCCTTGATGTTGGTACATGAGTTGGTACCTTAGTGGTTATTTTTTTAAGATTTTCTGCATCCAAGGAGATAAGATTCTGTGCAGTGGCAGTGCTAAGATTGTGCACATTGTAACAAACTCTTCTCCCATTAAACATAACTTTCACTCGATATAAGGTTCTCGTGAGAGAAGGTTGTTACCAGAGGTAACCTAGAGGTAGTCTATAAAAAGGACTTGAGATCCCCGGTAAAGGTACGCTATTTCTAAGACTGAAACTACTTACTTACTTCTTATATCTATAAGCCCTGTACTGACTTGATCGTCAGAGTGCAATCAACAGGTAGGACCCCCTCTGTTTCAACGGAGTCGCGTTCCAACATCCAAAGGGAAGAACATAATCCACCAGAGATAGACGAAGCCACCGTTTGTCTTTGAAGTCAACAGACGACCAGGTCAACCGGCAAGAACATGTATATATATATATATAAGTTAAATTATTTAAATTAATTAATTAACAATAACCATATTATTATTATTCTAATTTAAAGTTAATAAATAGTAAAATTATATATTTATTATATAAGAAAATTTTAAATAACAATATTTTTTAAAATATTTTATATACAATATATTAAGTAAATTTATTTTCAAACAAAACATATAGTAAATAATATATACTAATATTATATATATTATTCTTAACTTTTATTGATAAAAATAATTACTAAGAAATATGAGAATGATGTGTTATAAATCATGTGAGTTTTATTGAAGTTATTGAACATTACTGATCCGATCGGTCATCGGTAGTCGATGACATCAGCAGCAGGGAACCACGTGGACCACTCGAAGGGTGACACGTGGGCCAGGTGGCAGAGAGGTCGGGGGGACGATCGCCAAGAGAGGTGATCGGTGGTCAGTAACCAAGTTACCACCGACAGATCAGGCGACAGAGAGGTCGGGGGACAGATCACCCAGAATGGTGATCGGTGGTCAGTAGCCAAGTGGCCACCAGCAGACCAGTTCCTAGACTCGCGCCCGGAGGCAGAGCGCGATAAGCGAATAAACACTGATCAGTCATCGGGGTCTCGTGTTACACGCAGTTAAACTGGGACTGAGGTTCCCAGCGAGAGCGTTACGCATGGACCTCGCATGAGCACACCTCAGGGAATCACGCACGAGGGTGGCCTGAGGGAACTAGTAAGCCAATCAGTGATTGGCGATTCCCTCAACCCATTACGTGCGTGGCATCGTGAAGGGTAAGTCGCCTACGCAGAGAGCAACGTTTGGTGAGTGTGCCTAGACCAGCCGCACCCGACATTTTCCTAGGAGTATGCGACTTGCCCAGATAAGAGAAACATCCTAAGTTACTCCGCAAGGGTGTAACTTAGGCACACAAAGAGAAGCGCTAGAGCCCTTCCAGTGAGTGACACGTGTGTGGTTAGATGTGAGTTGCAGGCCTCCACGTGTCATCATCTGAGAGGGGTGCGGTCCAGACAAAAGAGCACTCCGTACCACTGAAGGTACAGACAGGCGCAGCCAAGCGCAGAGACGCGCAAACATGCGCAGACTCTCACGCTCCCCACTGCTGATTCTGAAGGTACGCTTTCTCTGAAAAGCATAACAGGGTTCTGACACATGCCAGAAAAGCATAACAGAATTCTGTTATGCCCAGAAGCAGAAAAAGAAAGATAAAAGAGAGAATCAGGGGAGAGTGAAAGGAGAAGAGAAAAAAAACAGAGCAAGAGTTCTTTCACACACACATTACTAGTTTCCAGTTTCTGGTGGTTCTGTTGGACTAACTTGATCGTCGGAGTGCAAACGGCCGCTAGAGGCGCCGTCTGTGTGTTTTGCAGGTCACGTTTGGAACACCAAGAGAAGGTCCTGAGGGTGATTCTGCAGAAGACGCAGTCGCGTAGACAGGGCAGAGAGTTTCCACGAAGCGATTCCTCCCCGTTCGAGTTGCCGATAGGATCATTTGGCGCTCACCGTGGGGCCCGAGTGAATCGTTGTCCCATATATACCATAGTTTTAAAGCTTACCAGAGTTTTGCCAGTTTCCTTGATAGAGAAAGATGCCTAGAAACAGACAGCCATCACCTGCGCCATCCGTTGACGAAGGAGCTGTGACAATGGCGCAGGTCCTGGAAATGGTGCGCACGCTGCAGGATAATGCCGCCGCGTCAAAGGTTGAACAAGAGAGGATGCAGACGGAGTTAGCAGCGTCGCAGAGCAGGAACGATGAGCTGAATCGTGTCAATGAGGAGTTGAGAAGGACGCTGCAAGCGCAGAGGGAACACGTGGTTGACGAAAGGGTGTCTAGGATGCCCTCACCTCCAAGAGCGTTCCCCATGCCATTCTCCCCTGAGATCATGGGAACCATGGTGCCTCCCAACCTGGTGGGGGTCAAGGCATCGTTCAAGGGGGTAGAAGACCCGGAAGCGCATCTGACGGCGTTCCACACCCAGATGATGTTGACTGGGGGTTCAGACGCTGTCTATTGCAAAATGTTTATGAGTACGCTCAGCGGAATCGCCATGGAGTGGTTCGTAAGCCTACCAGAAGGACACATCACGTCTTTCTCTCAGTTCTCGAAGCTCTTCACTGAGCAATACATCGTCAACAAGGCACCTGCAGTGGTGTCCTACGACCTGTTCGACGTGCGCCAGTACCAAGGTGAGTCGCTGAAAGACTACCTCAACCGCTTTGGAGCACAAGTGGTTAGACTGCCCAGCAAAGATGAAGATATGCTGGTGCACGCGTTTAAGAAGGGTGTGCTGCCTAGCGAGTCTCTCATCAGGAGCCATCCCAGCACCTTTGCAGAGATTCGACGACGTGCGGTGGCGCACATAGTGGCAGAAACAGAGGTTTCCGAGAAGAGGGGATGTGCTGCACCACCCAGACCGCGTGGAGGGCAAGGAAAGCCACAACAAGCAAGGGTGCATGAGGCCAAGGAGGGGAAGAAGGTGCGGGAAAAACCTCGCCCCTATGCACCAGGCAAAGACCAGAGCAAGGGGCGTGCAAGGGAGAATAACGCACCCCCGAGATACAACTTCATGGTGGGATTGGCGGATCTCATCGCCCTTCCTGCCGTAGCAGCAAGACTACGAGTACCAGAGAAGACAGATAAGGTACTTGGAAGGAAGAAGAATGAATGGTGTGAGTTTCATCAGGCCTTTGGCCATACACTTCACTCCTGTTTGGCGCTGGGACACCAACTGGCAGAGTTGGTGAAGTCTGGTTTTCTAGCAGATTACCTGCGTGAGCCGCAGGGTGATCGCGCGTCAGGATCCCAAACTGGAGAGCAACAGCATGAAGTCCCTGTGCATGGGGAAGTGCAGACGATCGCTGGAGGCTTCTCTGGTGGGGGATGCACAGCTTCACAAAGAAGGAGATACACTCGATCGGTGATGGCGGTAGATGCAGTGAATGAGAGTCATTACCCTGAGGTGGACATTATCTTCAGGAAAGCTGACCTACGGGACGTTGTCCCGCACGACAACGACCCTGTGGTCATTTCTCTCATCACAGCAGGAAGACGGGTGCATAGAGTACTCGTAGATCAAGGAAGCTCGGCGGATGTCATGTTCTGGCCAACATTCAACAAGCTACAGTTGTCCCCTGATCAGTTAAGACCGTATACTGGTTGTCTCTACGGTTTTGCAGGGGATCAGGTAGAGGTGCGGGGATACATCGAGCTGAGGACCACGTTCACTGACGGAACAACAGCCCGCACTGAGAAGATAAAGTACCTAGTGGTGAATGCCCCTTCTGCACACAACGTTTTGTTGGGTAGGCCCACACTCAATAGACTGGGCGCAATACCATCGACGAGGCATATGAAGTTGAAGCTGCCGTCGATGGAGGGGACCGTGATAACCATCAAGTCGGATCAGGCTGAGGCGAGACGCTGTTATGAGAACAGCTTGAAGCAAAAGAGAAGTGTGTGCCACGTCACCACAAAACCACCACCAGGCGTGCGCGAAGAGCGATTGGCGGTCAGGGAGACACAAGGCGCTCAGAGGATGGAGGACGCTGCGGTGGGGGGCTCCCAGGTAGCCCAAGTTGAAGAAGGAGAGGAAGGCGCGATCACTCCTCGCGAGTCAGGGATCGCGAGGGCGGTCATCGCCAGTGAGAGAAGGCCCCACCCAGCTGAAGGTTGGGTCGAAGTGGACGTCGCGGGAAGAAAGTTCAAGTTAGGGGGATCCCTCGCTGAAGAAGAGCGGATGCTGATCATGGGTGTGATTGAGAAGCACATGAATGCCTTCGCATGGTCAGCATCCGACATGCCAGGAATCGACCCCGATTTCTCTGCCATCGTCTGTCGATGGACCCCATGGTTCGACCTGTGCGTCAGAGGCGAAGGAAGTTCAACGAGGAGAAGAGGAAGGTGATCCACGACGAAGCGCAGAAGCTCCTTGCCGCAGGGCATATCAGAGAAATCCAGTACCCCGAGTGGCTAGCGAATGTGGTACTGGTTCAGAAGGCAAGCGACAAGTGGAGAATGTGCGTGGACTTCACTGACCTCAACAAGGCGTGTCCCAAGGATTCTTACCCCCTACCTAGTATAGACGCTCTAGTCGATAGCGCATCGGGGGGAAGGCTACTCAGCTTCTTGGACGCTTTCTCGGGGTATAACCAGATCAGGATGCACCCAATGGATGAATACAAGACTGCATTTATGACGGAACGGTCTTGCTATTGCTACAAGGTCATGCCATTTGGGTTAAAGAATGCGGGGGCTACCTACCAGCGGCTCATGGATAGGGTGCTCTCGCCCATGCTGGGAAGGAACGTACACGCCTATGTAGATGACATGGTGGTTACGTCCCAAGAGAAGAAGCATCATGCAGCTGATCTGGAAGAGCTATTCACCACCATTGCCGAGTACAGGCTGAAGCTCAACCCTGAGAAATGCATTTTCGGTGTGGAGGCTGGGAAGTTCTTGGGTTTCCTCTTGACAGAGCGGGGAATCGAAGCTAACCCGGAGAAGTGTGCGGCGAACGTGGCAATGAGGAGCCCAACGACGGTGAAGGAGGTGCAGCAGCTCACCGGTCGCTTGGCAGCTCTATCCCGGTTTATGTCCGCTGGAGGGGAGAAAGGTCACCCATACTTCCAGTGTCTCAAACGCAACAGCAGATTTCTCTGGACACAGGAGTGCGAGGAGGCTTTCATCAAGTTAAAGGGGTACTTGGCGAGCCCACCAGTCTTGCGAAAGCCCCAGGTAGGCATCCCTCTTCGTCTATACTTTGCTGTTACGGAGAGAGCAGTCAGTTCAGTCCTGGTGCAAGAGCAGGACCAGACCCAGAGGCCTGTTTACTTCGTGAGTAAGGTGCTGCAAGGCCCTGAAACAAGGTACCAGGCCCTCGAGAAGGCTGCTCTGGCGGTGGTGTTTTCAGCCAGAAGACTCAGGCATTACTTCCACAGCTTCACAGTGGTCGTGATGACTGATCTGCCTATCCAGAACGTATTGAAGAAACCTGATGTAGCAGGCAGGATGGTCAAATGGGCAGTAGAATTGTCAGAATTTGATATTCAGTACGAGCCCCGAGGACCGATCAAGGGGCAGGTGTTCGCGGACTTCGTAGTCGAGCTATCATCAATCGCGACACCTACAGAAGGGCTAAATTTCCGATGGGTGTTATCGGTGGATGGCTCCTCTAATCAGCAGGGAAGCGGCGCGGGAGTCATCCTGGAAGGACCAAATGGGGTACTGATCGAGCAGTCCCTCCGCTTTGCCTTCAAAGCTAGCAACAATCAGGCGGAGTATGAGGCCCTGATCGCAGGAATGTTGCTAGCAAGAGAAATGGGAGCAAGAAATCTGCTGGCCAAGAGCGATTCGTTACTGGTCACCGGGCAGGTTACGGGGGAGTTCCAAGCAAAGGATCCCCAGATGGCAGCCTACCTGGAGTATGTGCAGCTCCTGAAGACGTCCTTCGCCGAGTTTGAGTTAGTGCACGTGCCAAGAGAGCAAAATGCCCGAGCAGACCTGCTTGCTAAGCTGGCCAGCTCAGGCAAGGGGGGGAAGCAGAGGACTGTCATTCAGGAGACCCTGAAGGTGCCGCGCGCGTTCGTATCAGACAACCAGGTCCTTCATGTATACAAGTCAATGGAGCGTCTAACGATCGGTCATCGGTCGTTGACCCAAGAAACGCTAAGAGCACCGAGGGTGAGATCGCGACCCTCAAAGACCGATGAGTCGATGGAGGTCCATGCGGAGAAGGAACCCGACACCTGGATGACGCCATACCAGCTATACTTAGAAGATGGTGTACTCCCGCTCGGTCTGGCAGAGGCAAAAAGAATAAAGAGGGGTTCAAGTAAGTTTACTCTTATAGATGGAAGCCTATTTAGATTTGGATTCTCTCACCCTGTGCAGATCTGTGTACACGGCGAGCAATGCACCAGGCTCATGTCTGAGCTGCACGAGGGGGTGTGCGGAAGCCACGTAGGTGGTCGCGCTTTGGCAAGTAGAGTACTCCGCGCGGGGTACTACTGACCAAAACTGAGGGAAGACTGCATAAGGTTTGCCCAGCGATGCAAACAATGTTAACTGCATGCAGATTGGCACAAGGCACCCCCTGAGGAGTTGAGGTCCATCCATAGCCCGTGGCCATTCCATACATGGGGGATTGACATCCTAGGACCCTTTCCCCTGGCGACAAGGCAGATGAAGTTCCTCATTGTGGCCATTGAATATTTCACCAAGTGGGTGGAGGCAGAGCCAGTTGCACACATCACCGCATAGAAAGTCGAACACTTCGTCTGGAAGAACATTGTCTGCCGCTTCGGAATACCCAAGAGGCTGGTTTCCGACAATGGCACCCAGTTCACAAGTCATCAGCTGAGAAAGATGTGTGAAGAGTTAAAGATACAACAGGTTTTCGCTTCAGTGGAGCACCCACAAACAAATGGGCAGGTGGAGTCAGCAAATCGAGTGCTGCTCAGGGGGCTGAAGCGAAGACTAGACAAGGCCAAAGGAGGCTGGGCAGAGGAGGTCCCCAGGATTGTATGGTCTTATCACACCACCCCACAGTCCAGCACCCATGAGACACCCTTCAGTCTTGTCTATGGGACAGACGCCATGATTCCTGTGGAAATACAGGAGAGCTCCCCCAGATTCTTGAACTTCGTTGCTGAAGAGTCCAATGAAGAGCGTAAGGTAAATCTGGATCTGCTAGACGAAGTGCGGGAAGAGGCCAGAGTCAGTGCTGAAGCTGTAAAGAGAAGAGTAGAGCGGAGGCACAACTCTAAAGTGAGGCCCAGGCGCTTCCAGGAAGGTGACCTGGTGATGAGAAAGGCGCATCAGAATGACATACAGAACAAGTTATCCCCAAAGTGGACAGGCCCGTACAGAGTGGTGGAGACATTAGAGAACGGAGCCTATCGCCTAGAGACTTTGGAAGGAGGAGCAATTCCCAGAACATGGAACGCCACCCATTTAAAATTTTATTTCAGTTAAAGTTGTACAGTAATAGGCGTTCTCGCGCTAAAAGACACATGTTTGTATGTGGTGGAAACAGTTGAACAGACAAGGGGGCACTCTTTTCCCTAAGGAGGGTTTTTAACGGGGCCACCCAATTAAAGAAAAATTTCCAGCATATAAAGTGTGCTCAAGTATTAAAAGTTAAAATCCTCCTTGCCCCAGGTGCAAGTGCAGGTGATTGGTTAGACCCTACTTGCCCTAGGCGCAAGTACTGGCACCGATCTAAGTCTTCCTCACCCCAGGTGTGAGCGCAAGCAGTCAAAGGTTTAAAAGCCAGGGGTGCTAGTAAGACCAAAGGAGGGAAAGGAAAGGTTTTGACAAAACGTCCTTACCCACTTGGCATACACCAATATTGGCCCAGTAAGACTCTTAGTCCGAAACCCTTCTCACCCCAGGAGTGAGGCAGGGAATGAGCGATTCAACCCGCCAAAGGGTGATGACCTTGGGGAAAGTAAGAGGGGTTAGCGAGAAACACTTTTCTTTCCCCAAGACGAGGCATCACCTCGAGCGATCAATGTCAAAGTCCTCCATGCACTTAGCGCTAGAGCGACAGAGAAAGCCAAGTAAAGACTAAAGAACGATCACTGATGAGTCGTCAGTGATTGGCTAGTGGTGCAAAGCAGCGCACGAGGCTGTTAAACACTAAGCTGAGGGAATAGCCAGTCGTGATCAAGTAGAAGTGAAAGAATAAGAGAAGCAGATCGCGTTAAGCCTAAGCTGGTTAAACACTTAGTCGTGCGCAAAGTGAAAGACGAAGCTCAAGATCGCGCTAAGCCTAAGCTGATTAACACTTAGTCGTGTGCGAAAGGAAAGGTAAAGCCCAAGATCGCGCTGAACCTAAGCTAGCTAACAGTTAGTCGCGCACATAAAGATAAGTGAAGATCAAAGAAAATACAAGGGAAGAAACTTATGCAACAAAAGAAGCATTGAGAGTTTGTATTCACAGTCAAAGTCTTATACAAATTTCAGAGTAATAAGAAAATTGTGCAGAAGTTAAATTTACAGAGAAGAGAAAAGTTTAAGGGGCAGGGGGGATGAGCTTTCCATCCACCACTTCATGGTAGATGCTGAACTGCGAGAGGTCCAGGTCTGGGAGAACGCATTTGATTTGCTCGAGTGCTAGCTCGAATCCGTCTGTAAGGGCATCAGCACCCACGTTCATCAAATCAGCCTTCTCCACCTCCAGTTCTTGCTTTGAAGCCTCCGCAGCATCTCTCTCAGTGGTGACGGCAGCAAGGGAGGAGGCAGCCTCAGACAGTTTGCCCACCACCTCCTCAAGTCTTTTCTCCCCAGCAGCAGCTGCTTCTTTGGCGGACTCGAGCTCCCCCAATAGCTGAGTGTTCTGTTGGCGCAGGGAGGAAGTCTCGGCCTTAAGCTCCACCACTGTGCAGTCCAAGGAGCTAACAGCTTGCCCCATCAAGATCTCTGTCTTGATGGTCTCTTGGACCTGCGCTAGGTACTCCCTCCTAGCTTTCTCCACCATGCCCCGCATCAACTCCACAGATCCTTGGGCAGCTTCGAAGTCACTTCGCAGTGACTCCTTGTCGTGCTCAAGATCCTTCACCCTTTTCTCCAGGGCTAGTTGCTTGCGATGCTGGGTGGAAAACTCCAGAGAGAGCACTACCTGCTTGGCCAGGTGCATATCCACCTCATCACCACTCCACTCGACAAGCTCCCGGTTGCTTATGAGTTGTCGGACCAGGGTGATGACCCTGCTGAAGTTTTCGTGGTTGGCCCCAGAAGTGCTTGGGCGCAAGCTGGACCCCCCACCTTCAGCAGTGGCGGTGGGGATTGGCAGTGGTGGTGGTGGACCCCCAGCAAGATGAGCAGGTGGACCAGGTGATTGGCCTGCTGGGGGGGAAGATGGCAGTTGGGAAGTTGGAGGCAACTGCTGGCCTGGAGAAGGAAGACTGGAGGGCTCTGAGGCAGGATGAGCACAGAGAGGTGGGGAAGACCCTTCCTCTACTTCCACTACCTCAACCTCGCCAGGCTGGAGAGATGAGGCCCCCTCAACCGCTGCTCTTTTCCTTTGGCGGTGAACAAGAAGAGAGCCTGAGCTCTCCTCTTCAGTTGAAGCAGCAGCAGCAGCAGCAGAAGAGGCGGAAGCTTTCACCAGCCTCTTCTTCTTCTTCCCTGGCTCGGGGCCTTCAGCTGGCGCGACCGAGAGTGGAGGGGCCGCAATGGGCTCAGTTGTAGAAGAAGAGGAACCAGTGCCCTTGGCTCCCCTGCGTTTGGCAAGCTCCAGCAGGGCCAGCTTCCTGTCTTTCCCCGTCATCGAGTCTGCATACATGGAAAAAGGAAGGGTTAGATGACCAAGATATGCAAGTAAGTTAAAGAACACATAAAAGTATGCATGAAAAAGTGCAGGTATCCGAAGAAGTGCAAGGAGGGCTACCTATATATTTCTTCAGAGCCACCACATCAAATTCATCTTTGATGAGGCGGGCGGAGTTGTACTTGGCCCCCAGGAGCAGCCCACATAGCTCGCGCTCGTAGGGGGCCATAGCTTCGAGGTCCCTGGACTTCTTGAATTCAACTCCAGGAACCCAGTAGAGGGGGTATCCCTCGAGCAGACTTGGACTTTGAGGGGTAGCAGATATCATGTAGAATCTGCCCTTCCAGTCTTTGAAGGATTGCTGGTACAGGCCCAGGAGC
This sequence comes from Phaseolus vulgaris, assembly GCF_051622355.1. NCBI lineage: Eukaryota > Viridiplantae > Streptophyta > Magnoliopsida > Fabales > Fabaceae > Phaseolus > Phaseolus vulgaris. Next base: position 20,190,501 of record NC_143502.1, on the reverse strand, counting down.
ACCCGCCCAGCAACCCCGTTCAGGCTAATCCAGGACCTGTCCCCAGGGTTCTTCGCTTCGAAGAAGTAAAGGAACACGTCCACGGAGGCGTTGTGCCCGAAATGACTGCAGAGGATTTGAAACGCCCGGATGAAGGCCCAGGAATTTGGATGGAGCTGACAAGGCGCGACGTTTAACTCCATCATCAGCTCCTTTTCGAAGAAGGTGAAAGGGAGGCGCAGCTTCAACCTCTTGAAGATAGCGGAGTAGATGAAGACAAAGGGCACCCCATTGGTGGCCCTGTCATCCGCGCAGATGGGCATTCCTCGAGGAGGAATGCGAATTTGAATGTTGAAGTCGTTCTCCCTGTCGATGGAGCAGGAAGGCTCGTCAGGATTGCGACTTAGCAGGGACTTGAGATGGCCCTCAGGCAGTAGAGTGGAGGTTTCAGCGAGCAATGCCAGGGGAGCCCATTGGTAGACCCTGGCATTGTCGTGGTAGGAGGTAGCCACAGGCGGTGGTGGAGCTGGCGCACTCGCGGAAGGCTGTGCACCAGAAGAAGAAGCAATGATGCGCGCAGTTTGCTTCAAGCGAGCCATCGTGAGATAGCTGCAAATGGAGGAAAAACGAAAAGGTCAGAATGAATGGGAGAAGAAGGAATGATGAATTTCAGTGAAAACAGAAAAGGGAAAGGAGAAGGAGATGCCCAGGTGAAAAGAAGAAGAAGAAGAAGCAGAAGCCAGAGTAAGAGCATGAAAAAACCCTAGCGCGGGTTCGAGAGAGGAAAATAGAGAAGATGAATGCATGATAACCAGAATGATAAATGCAATCGGTAAAGATGACCAAAAAGGGGCCAGGGAGAAGAAAAACCATACCTTTGGGTGATCGCAAGAGATTTGGCAGCAGAGAATTTGAAGAAAGATGGGTGCGCAGAGGAGAAGTTCGCAGAGAGTCTGAGAGTCGAATGAAGAAGATGAAAGAACAGTAAAGGAGCGCGCCAATTTGAATAAGGGAAGCGCTAGCGACGCACAACGCTAGCCGTCGATGGGGCCACGTGTCGCGAGATCGAGAGAGGAAGTCCAAACGTTAAAGAAGCAGCACGTGAGGTGGCACGTGAGGCGGCCCCACTTGCCACGTGGACTGAGGGCACGACCACTTAGTCTCTTCGCTGAGAACGAGTTCTCGACTCGAGACTGGGGGGCTTGTGATCCGATCGGTCATCGGTAGTCGATGACGTCAGCAGCAGGGAACCACGTGGACCACTCGAAGGGTGACACGTGGGCCAGGTGGCAGAGAGGTCGGGGGGACGATCGCCAAGAGAGGTGATCGGTGGTCAGTAACCAAGTTACCACCGACAGATCAGGCGACAGAGAGGTCGGGGGACAGATCACCCAGAATGGTGATCGGTGGTCAGTAGCCAAGTGGCCACCAGCAGACCAGTTTCCAGACTCGCGCCCGGAGGCAGAGCGCGATAAGCGAATAAACACTGATCAGTCATCGGGGTCTCGTGTTACACGCAGTTAAACTGGGACTGAGGTTCCCAGCGAGAGCGTTACGCATGGACCTCGCATGAGCACACCTCAGGGAATCACGCACGAGGGTGGCCTGAGGGAACTAGTAAGCCAATCAGTGATTGGCGATTCCCTCAACCCATTACGTGCGTGGCATCGTGAAGGGTAAGTCGCCTACGCAGAGAGCAACGTTTGGTGAGTGTGCCTAGACCAGCCGCACCCGACGTTTTCCTAGGAGTATGCGACTTGCCCAGATAAGAGAAACATCCTAAGTTACTCCGCAAGGGTGTAACTTAGGCACACAAAGAGAAGCGCTAGAGCCCTTCCAGTGAGTGACACGTGTGTGGTTAGAGGTGAGTTGCAGGCCTCCACGTGTCATCATCTGAGGGGGTGCGGTCCAGACAAAAGAGCACTCCGTACCACTGAAGGTACAGACAGGCGCAGCCAAGCGCAGAGACGCGCAAACATGCGCAGACTCTCACGCTCCCCACTGCTGATTCTGAAGGTACGCTTTCTCTGAAAAACATAACAGGGTTCTGACACATGCCAGAAAAGCATAACAGAATTCTGTTATGCCCAGAAGCAGAAAAAGAAAGATAAAAGAGAGAATCAGGGGAGAGTGAAAGGAGAAGAGAAAAAAAATAGAGCAAGAGTTCTTTCACACACACATTACTAGTTTCCAGTTTCTGGTGGTTCTGTTGGACTAACTTGATCGTCGGAGTGCAAACGGCCGCTAGAGGCGCCGTCTGTGTGTTTTGCAGGTCACGTTTGGAACACCAAGAGAAGGTCCTGAGGGTGATTCTGCAGAAGACGCAGTCGCGTAGACAGGGCAGAGAGTTTCCACGAAGCGATTCCTCCCCGTTCGAGTTGCCGGCAGGATCAATTACTATATTTAGATATTAAAATTAATGTAGTTTAATTGATTTAATGTATATTTTATGGTGTTTAAATTGAACTTTATCAATGAAAGAAAATATGAATATTTTATTTTTATATTTTAATTTTATTTATACTCTAAATCATATGAAATTATTAGAAAGGAAAATTGTTTAATAATATTTTAGATTTAAGAGAACAATTAGACACCTCTTAGATAATAAGACTGGATATATTTTTTAATGTCATATGTAAAATAATTAACTGTTTTCGTCGGTTGACCTACGGTTGGACTGAATGGAGAGCTCCGCTTCTAGCCTGTCTCCTTTTGGTGCATTCGAGCAACGCTTTGCTAGGACAGAGGGGGCTCTACCTGTTGATCACACTTCGATGATCAAGGCAGTGAGAGCATACGAAATAGTAAACAGTTTCAGTTTCAAGTATTCAGAAACAACGTACCTTTACCGAGGTCTCAAGCCCCTTTTTATAGATTTCCTTGAACAACTTCTACTAATGAGAACATAATCTCAACAATAAACATATAATCATAACAGAAAAACCACCTGTTCACATGCACCTCTTATCTTTAGGTGTTAACAACAAGAAAATATTTTGTCTACATGTGCACCATTTTTCTCGGGTGCTAACAACACTATTCTCAACAAATTTTATTTGCATTTAAATTAACACGTGTTATGAATAAACAAAATATTTCTTCTATCTTAACTATCTTTTTCGAGCTGTCTTACTAGCGTTGGGCCGAGGTCCTATCCCACCCTTTGAGTCCATTTTGGCCCAAAAACCAAGCTAATCATACCAAAGTGCTTGGACCTCTAGTACATTAACTATATTAACATAATTAATAATCTAACATAATTAATAATCTAAGGATAAAAATATTTAAGAAATACAATAAATACAAGTTTAAAATATAATAAACTAAAAATAGTTAATGTTGTAATTAAATCATTATGATTAAAAATAAGTATTTAAAGTCTTTTTATGTTATTAATTCTTGAAAGTGTAACATACAACTCTTCATAGGTAAATATTGGTAAATAAATAAATTTCCACATATGGATTTATTTATTTCATAGCAAAAGATATAAAAGAAAATTATCTGCTATTGAATTTAATAGGTAATGATTAGTTAGAACTAAAATCATTCGTTGCAAAGATAATTTGATTGTTTAATATTATACCATAACATTAAAAAGCTACTAACTTCAATTAAAGTTTATGCATAATAATCTTAAATAGTTGATTTTTTTACCCTAAACCCTAAATAATTGATTGAAGCATTTCAACAACAAAAAAAAGCTTCCATATGAACATCTGAAGATCTCTCTTTTCTACATGGAAAATCTATGTAAAATATATTTTTCTCTTGAACTATAATATATTTTTGGTTTATGATTTATACTTGTCATGATATATTTGTTTACTTGCAAAACATCTCCAATTTACACGGGTTAAAATAATCATTTTAAATTTTTTTATCTATTGTTTAACAATATTGAAATAAATATTACAAAATAAGAGAATGAGAGAGAAAATATTATTGTGTCCGTGGTGAAGCTACATAAGAGATTATATACAGAGAGAAAGCACATGAACTAACTAACTAACTAGAATACTAATAGGATAACTGCCTATATATTGTCTATTGTTTAATATCCTTCCCTGTAAACTTATCGGGGTGGTTCAACAACCATAAGTTTACGTCGAAAATCCAGAAACAAGGGACCAACAATAGGTTTAATGAAAGTATCAGTGACTTGGAATCTGGCAGGGAGATGTAGCAAACAAATTTTGTTTTGTTGAACATAATCTCTAACAAAATGTAAGTCTACTTCAAAATGCTTGGTTAGAGAATGCATGATGGGGTTGGCACTGAGAAGAACAACTCCCAGGTTGTCTGAGAATAAATGTGGTTGAGTAGAGGAAAGGTGCAATTCGTATAGGATAGATTGCAACCAAATGACTTCAGTAAGAGCTGCAACAATGCTGCGATATTCAACTTCGGTGCTGCTACATGATACAACACGTTGTTTTTGGGAGGACCAGGCAATGATGTTGAGACCATAATAGACACCGTAACTAGTGGTAGACTTCTTGATATGATTCCACTAGCACAATTAGAATGATTCTTGACATTCTTAGGAATCATCTTAAGTTGGATATGAGATAGGCACTTTATCATAGAATTGGATCAAGGTTCTATGAACAAGAACTCACCAAAACTAGTACCAAAACCCAAACTCATTTGGAAGTTCCAATTATTGTCAAATTGAACCGATTAAATTGGAAGAAAAGCAAATGCACCGAACAAAATGGAATAAAACTGAAATGAACCGATCAAAATGAAACAAAAGGCAAGAATACTGAATAGAAATGCTGGAAAATTAAAAAACACCGAACAGAATCAAGAACAAAGGAAGAACAGCCAGCTGAAAAATTAAGATTGCCGAACCAAAAGACAAGGAACACAAGCTAAGACATGAATATTAAAAGAGAAAGAAGGAAGGAGAAGAGAGAGCTCATGAAGATGGAGACTCCAAGATAAGTGTGCAAGCCGCCACTTGAGGTAACCATTGAACCATCAAGATAAGACTAGTGAAGAAGGCACAAAACTCTCCAATGCTCTCTCAAAAATTGAGTATAGTTTCTCTAATTAAAATTCAAATATGAAATGTACAAGGGCAGCACCTTAATTTATAGCCTAGAGGTGCTGAAATGCAAAGCTAAATGAATGCAAAATTCCCCCCTAAATTCAAATGCAAGTGGCGCCAACTATGTCATGAAGAAGGTGTGACCTTCTCTCTCACTTTGGCACCTCCCTAGTTACTCCTACACCTATCTACTAACGCACCCCCTAATACTCCTAACTAAGGACCTAAAGATGCTTTAACAAAAGAGGTTTCTTAATGTTTCCCTCTTAAGCACCTTCAACCAAAGAAATTACAAAAAGAGAAAATAATCGTCCATTAGCTCCTAAAGCTTTGAACATGCTTCTTGTAAGCCTTTGAGGTGGGCTTTGACCTCCATGGGCGTCCTCCATTTGAGCCTCAACCTCTTCTTGCTCTTGATGATTGGCCTCCATGTCCACTTGAGCTTGATCTCCATCATACTCCTCGAGTTGGAGAGAATTCGACCACGAATTCTGGAGACCTACAGAAAAAGGAGTTAGATCGCTGACATTAAAAGTATGACTACCTAAGAATGTATCAGGCATATCTAACTCATAAGCATTGTCATTAATCCTCTTGAGGATTTGGGAAGGTCCATCCCCACGAGGCATTAGTTTGGACTTCCTTTGAGTAGGAAAATGATCCTTCCTCAAGTGAAGCCAAACCCAATCGCCCTCATCAAACAACAATGCTTTTCTCCTTTTATTGGCAAGTTCAGCATACTTGCCAACCTTCTTCTCAATTCTCTTCTTGATGTCTTTATGCAAAGTTTTCACAAAAGAAGCCTTTTCATCCCCATCTTTGCACAAGACATCTCCAAGAAGGGGAATAGGAAGAAGATCAAAAGGTGTTAAGGGGTTAAACCCATAGACAACCTCAAAAGGAGAATGTGAGGTGGTAGAATTTACTACACGATTATATGCAAACTCAACATGGGGTAGTAAATTCTCCCACACTCTAGGATTCTCCGAAATAAAACATCTCAATAGTTGTCCCAAAGTTCTATTCGCCACCTCGGTTTGACCATCAGTTTGTGGGTGGCAAGTGGTAGAAAATAAAAGCTTAGTCCCAAGCTTGCCCCACAAGGTCTTCCAAAAGTGACTCAAGAACTTGGGATCTCTATCGAACACTATAGATCTAGGGATCCCATGCAAGCGAACCACTTCTTGGAAGAAGAGGTTTGCAATGTGGCATGCATCATCCACTTTGTGGCAAGGAATAAAGTGAGCCATCTTTGAAAAACGATCCACTACCACAAAAATGGAGTCCTTTCCCTTTGATGTCTTGGGTAATCCTAAGATGAAATCCATAGATATATCAATCCAAGGAATTGAAGGGATAGGAAGAGGAGTATATAAACCATGGGGATGAATTTTAGACTTAGCTTTGCGGCAAGCTATGCATTTATCACACAAACTATGAACATGTTTATGCATATGAGGCCAAAAGAAATGTTCATGCAACACATCCATAGTTTTAGCAACCCCAAAATGTCCCATTAAACCCCCTTCATGAGCTTCTCTAACAAGAGATAATCTAATAGAGCATTGAGGAACACAAAGACGTTTTCCCTTAAAAAGAAAGCCATCTTGTATAAAAAAGTCTTTGTGTCCTCCCTTAAGACACTCTTGATAGGTAAGAGAAAAATCAAGGTCATCATGATAAAGTTCCTTAATGTGATCAAAACCAAGATATTGAGAGCTGAAAAGATTTAGCAAAGTGTATCTTCTAGAAAGTGCATCCGCCACAATGTTTACTTTGCCTTGCTTGTGTTTGATCACATAAGGAAATTGCTCAATGAATTCCACCCACTTAGCATGCCTCTTGTTAAGCTTGTTTTGGCTTTTCAAATACTTAAGAGATTCATGATCACTATCTATCACAAACTCTTTGGTAAAAAGATAGTGTTGCCAAGTAAACAAAGCCCTAACAAGTGCATAGAATTCTTTATCATAAGTGGAATAATTGAGACGACTTCCCTTCAATTTCTCACTAAAATAGGCTCTGGGGTGGCCTTCTTGAAGAAGAACAACCCCAATACCTATGCTTGAAGCATCACACTCAATCTCAAATGGCTTAGTGAAATTAGGAAGGGCCAAGATGGGAGCATTAGTCAATTTTTCTTTCAAAGTTTCAAAAGCTTTTTGTTGTGCTTCTCCTCATTGAAAGACCACATCCTTTTTCACTATGTCATTGAGAGGTGCGACAATGGTACCAAAGTTTGGGACAAATCTTCTATAGAAAGAAGCAAGTCCATGAAAACTTTGGACCTCATTCAAGGTTTTCGGTGTAGGCCAATTTTGAATGGCCATCACCTTTGTTTTGTGCACATGGTGATGGAGATCAGGATCAAGTGGACATAGAGGCCAATCAACAAGATCAAGAAGAGGTAGAGGGTCAAATGGAGGACGCCCATGGAGGTCAAAGCCCACCTCAAAGGATTACAAGAAACATGTTCAAAGCTTTAGGAGCTAGGGGACAATTATTTTCTCTTTTTGTAATTTCTTTGGTTGAAGGTGCTTAGAGGGAAACATTAGAAACCTCTATTCTTAAAGCATCTTTTAGTCTTTAGTTAGGAGCTTTAGGAGGGGGGGTGCGTTAGTAGATAGGTGTAGGAGTAAATAAGGAGGTGCCAAAGTGAAGGAAGAGGTCACATCTTCCTCATGCATGGGTTTAGGCGCCGGTTCTAGTAGCTTTTAGGAGGGAATTTTGAATTCTTTTAGTTTGATTTTCAGCACCTCTAGGGTATAAATATAGGTGCTTCCCTTGTACATTTCAGATTTGAATTTTAATTAGAGAAACTATACTCAAATTTTGAGAGAGCATTGGAGAGCTTTGAGCCTTCTTCTCTAGTCTTATCTTGATGGTTCCATGGTTACCTCAAGTGGCGGCTTGCACACTCATCTAGGAGCATCCATCCTTCTAGTGGCGTGATCATCCAACCATACATCCATCTTCATGTGCTTTCTCCTCTCCTTCCTTCCTTCTCTTTTGTTATTCATGTTTTAAGCTCGTGTTCTTGAGTTTTGGTTCGGTTATTTGCTTTTTCCAGCAGCTGTTCTTCTTCTTCTTTGTGTTTGGTTCGGGGCCTTTTAATTTCCAACACTCCTTTTCAGTTTTCTTGCCTTTTAATTCAGTTTGTTCGGTTCATAGTTGTTCTTATTCAATTCTATTCGGTGCTTTTGCTTTTTATCTCTTTTTGGTGGTTCAATTTGACAATATATGGAACTTCCATATGAGTTTGGATTTGGTGCTAGTTTTGGTGAGTTCTTGACTTAGAACATTGATCCAATTCTAAGAAAAAGTGCCTAACTATTGTCCAACTCAAGTTGATTCCTAAGAATGTCAAGAATCATTCTCTTATTTGCTATTGGAATCATATCATGTGGTATCATGAGTTTAGGTGTGTTCTTGTTTAAATTTTGAGTTGTGTTGCACTTTAATTTCAAGAGCTCTTTAATTTCTTGCAATTTACGGTTCTGTTTTTAGGCTTATTTGAGTTTTATTGCTGTTTTCTTTATATTGCCTATCATATGTTTGAGTATTTTCCTTTTTGAATCCATACAAGTTTTGTCTTAGTCTTGTTTTTCCATAATTGTCATCACTTCTTGTAGTACTTTTATTGATTTTGTTGTTTCTTGCTTTAGTGTCATAATTTTCTGAATTTGATATTGATCCTTTGTGCATTTTCTGTTTTAGAATTGAGTTCATACTTGTATTCTAGACCTATACAAGTTCCTATACATCATTTTCCATTATGTCTTTGCTAGTTCATAATTCTGTTTTTTTTTTCATTCCTATTAGGATTCCTCTGTTTCTGAAAACGTGCTTACTGTTTTTCCTTATTGTAATTGATTTACTCACTGGAAAATTCTGAAATTCTCGATTTGTGTTATTCAAAGTGTTATAAAAGCATAGAAAAAAGAAGTACTCAAAAATTCAAAGTACACAAAAAATGATAAATAAAATAAAAAAAGTGTACAATTCTGCCGAAAAGAATACAGTAATCTGGCAGCGATTTTAAAAATTTTATCTCAATTAATTGGCTTACTGTTTTTAAGTGATTCCAGTGCCATTATTGAGTTAACATCTTGAAGTTTCTGTGGTTAAATTTTCATAATCCAGTTCTGATGTGAATGTAACTACAAGAATACATGATTCTTTGACATTCTTAGGAGCAACTTGAGCTGGTCATAGTGGCACTTTACTTAGAATTGGATCAATGTTCTAATTCAAGAACTCACCAAGACTTTGCACCAACCAAAACTCATATGGAAGTCCATATATTGTCAAATGGAATCAAACAACAAGAAAGGAAGAACACAAATTGAAAACTGGACAGAATTGAAAACTACACCTACACCCCCCTACTAAGTCACATGGACAAAGTGACTCTCTCTAATACATTCACACCTATTTATTTAATATCCACACCTCCTACAAGAGTCATTCAAATGATGCTCTTTTATTTAATGCTTGGCCTTGCCCCTCATGGTTTGGACTTGGGCTTCTTGGGCTTGGGCTTGGGCTTTGGGCTTGGGCCTCATCTTTTGCAAAGACTAATAAGAAGAACTTTAAATGCTTTGGCCCTTGTCCATTTCTTCTATTGATAACATCTTTTTGATTCTCATCAAGTTCGCTCTATATCATTCCAGTTAAATCAGTGAACATCAAGCACAATTTGCATAAAAATATTTTTTCCAGTAGCTTGTTTTTTTGTTTTCTTCATCTACTATAGTACTTTTCTTTAGGTATTCTTTTGTGTGCCTACTTTCTCATTGAGTTCTTTAATTTTCTTGCTTGTCTTTTGTTCATTAATCTTTGAGTTTGTTAAACACCTAGTTTTCCTTTTGTTCTAGCCTTTCTTTGCTTATACTTTTTCTTGTTTGTCTTTATTGCTTCATTGGTTTTGTGGTGGTTGACTTTGAGATTAGTGTGCTTGCTTTGACATCTTTCATTTGAGGATTCCAAGGCCTCAAGATCAGATTGGTGCAAGGACATTATTTCTTTGAGAGTGGCCTAAATTTTTCTGCCTAAATTCACTTCGGCATTTTGCTTGAAACACTCACTGTTTTTGCTAATTTTGTTTCTTGACTTGTTTGCTGTTTTGTGTGTTTGCTGTTTTTAATTTCAAATGGCTGGATTTTCAAGTGATGCATCCTACAAGCAGAATTCTCCTTCCAAAGCTTCAATCCTTGGTGAATTACATGAAGCACAAAGAACTATTAGACGCTTGGAAGAGAAAATGCCAAAGATGGAGGTGCAACAAGCTAGACCATCTCCTTCAATCCATGATGAGCATCATTCACATAGACCTTCAACAAGAGCCTCTTCAAATGATTTTGGCCGTGAAGAAGAGCATAGGAGAAGGAGAAATCCACCCCAATTTCATGGACAAAGACATCATCACCAAGGGGAAAGACAACACTAGGACAATGGCTTCTATCAAGATGCAAAGTCTAGGCTTCCTTCGGTCAAGCTTCCTTGTTTTAATGGTTCTAGTGATCCTAATGTATATTTAGATTGGGAGGCTAAGTGTGAACAAATTTTTGAGATCCATGAGATCCAAGATGAGCATAAGCTTAAGCTAGCCACCTTAGAGTTTAGTGATTATGCCATGAAATGGTGGCATGGTGTTGTAAAGGACATTATCTATCACAAGGGTCCTCACGTGGACTCTTGGAACTCTTTAAAGGATCACATGCGCGCTAGATTTTTGCCCCCACATTTTAGGAAAGACCTCATGTTGAGACTCCAACGGTTTCAACAAGGCACGCTAAATGTGGATGAATATTATAAGGAGCTAGAGGCGCTTGTGCTTAAAATTGAATTAGAAGAAAGTGAGGAAGCTATGATTGCTAGGTTTGTGAGTGGACTTAGGAAGGATATTTAAGACATTGTTGAGTTACAAGAGTATTCATCATTGGGTTCTTTAGTTCATCTTGCAATGAAGGTGGAAGCCCAACTTGCTAAGAAAAATTCTTTCAAAAATACTCCCAATGATGGTTACTACAACAAGTCTTGGAGGAACAAAAAGTCTTTTTCTAAATTTCCTTCCAAAGATTCTTCTTTCAAACCCAAAAAAACTAAGTCATCTACCTCTAGGCCTAAATCACCCACTAGAACGTCTAATACTAAATGTTTTAAATGCATGGGTTATGGTCATATAGCTGCTAATTGCCCTTCCAAACGAAGTATGTACATGCATGAAGGCATTGTAGTGAGTGAGCATGATTCGGATTCTCCTAAGCATTCATTGCATTCTAGTGCATCTAGTGGGGAAGAGATTGAATGTCCACTTGAAGGGGATTTGTTAGTTATGAGAAGACTTCTTGGACAAGTTTCACAACCTTTTGATGAAAGTCAAAGGGAAAATATTTTCCATACAAGATGTCTTATTCAAAACAACATTTGCTCTTTGATAGTGGATGGGGGTAGTTGTGCAAATGTGGCTAGTACAAGAGTAGTACATAAGCTTGGATTGCCTACTATCTCTCATACTAAGCCTTACAAATTACAATGGCTTAGTGAAGTAGGAGAAATAGTTGTCAATAAACAAGTCCTCATCCATTTCTCCATTGGAAAATACAAAGATGAGGTATTATGTGATGTTGTGCCCATGGAAGCCACTCATGTTCTTTTGGGAAGGCCTTGGCAATTGATAGAAAAGTTTTACATGATGGCTTTACCAACAAAATTTCTTTTGAATTCCATGGTCACAAGGTTACTTTAAAATCTCTCTCTCCAAGAGAAGTCCATGAGGACCAAGTTATCATGAAGAAAAAGAGGGAGAGTGAAAAAGATAAAAAAGATAAAAAAGATAAGAGTTCTAAGCCTACATTCCTTGTGTCTAGGCGGGACATTGAAAGGGAAATAGTGGGTCATCATCCTCTTTTCTTAGCCATCCCTAGAACTCTTAGAGTAGAATGACTTGTTGATAGTCCTCATTGCTTGGAAAATTTGGTAGAAGAGTTTCAAGATGTGTTTCAAGATCCTCCAAATGGACTTCCACCTTTGAGAGGGATTGAGCACCAAATTGATTTGATACCGGGCTCTTCTTTACCAAACCGTCCAGCATATAGGACCAATCCAAGTGAAACCAAGGAAATTCGCCAACAAGTTGACGCTTTGATTGAGAAAGGGTGGGTGCAAGATAGCATGAGTCCTTGTGCTATGCCTATCAACTTAGTGCCAAAAAAGGATGGCACATGGCGAATGTGTTCGGATTGTAGGGCCATCAATAACATAACAATTAAGTATAGGCATCCCATACCTAGACTAGATGATTTGTTGGATGAATTACATGGTTCAAAAATCTTTTCAAAGATTGATCTTAAAAGCGGCTACAATCAAATCCGTATCAAACCGGGTGATGAATGGAAGACGACTTTTAAGACCAACTTTGGTTTATATGAGTGGTTAGTTATGCCCTTTGGTCTAACTAATGCACCAAGTACCTTCATGCGCCTCATGCATCATGTTATTAGACCATTCATTGGTAAGTTTGTTGTTGTTTACTTTGATGATATTCTCATTTATAGCTTATCTTTGAATGACCATAGGATGCATGTTAGGCAAGTTTTAGAAACCCTTAGGAAGGAACATTTGTATGCTAATCTTGCTAAATGTATGTTTGCTCTTGATCATATAGAATTCCTAGGGTTTGTTGTGAGTTGCAAAGGGGTCCATGTGGACAAAACAAAGGTGATGGCCATTTAAAATTGGCCTACACCGAAATCTTTGAATGAGGTCCGAAGTTTTCATGGACTTGCTTCTTTCTATAGAAGATTTGTCCCAAACTTTGGTACCATTGCCGCACCACTCAATGACATAGTGAAAAAGGATGTGGTCTTTCAATGGGGAGAAGCACAACAAAAAGCTTTTGAAACTTTGAAAGAAAAATTGACTAATGCTCCCATCTTGGCCTTTCCTAATTTCACTAAGACCTTTGAGATTGAGTGTGATGCTTCAAGCATAGGTATTGGGGCTGTTCTCCTTCAAGAGGGCCACCCCATAGCCTATTTTAGTGAGAAATTGAAGGGAAGTCATCTCAATTATTCCACCTATGATAAAGAATTATATGCACTTGTTAGGGCTTTGTTTACTTGGCAACACTATCTTTTTCCCAAAGAGTTTGTGATACATAGTGATCATGAATCTCTTAAATATTTGAAAAGCCAAAACAAGCTTAACAAGAGGCATGCTTAGTGGGTGGAATTCATTGAGCAATTTCCTTATATGATCAAATACAAGCAAGGCAAAGTAAATATTGTGGCGGATGCTCTTTCTAGAAGATACACTTTGCTAAATCTTTTAAGCTCTCAATATCTTGGTTTTGATCACATTAAGGAACTCTATCATGATGACCTTGATTTTTCTTTCATCTATCAAGAGTGTCTTAAGGGAGGACACAAAGATTTTTTTATACAAGATGGCTTTCTTTTTAAAGGAAAACGTCTTTGTGTTCCTCAATGCTCTATTAGATTATCTCTTGTTAGAGAAGCTCATGAGGGGGGTTTAATGGGACATTTTGGGGTTGCTAAAATTTGGATGTGTTGCATGAACATTTCTTTTGGCCTCATATGCATAAGCATGTTCATAGTTTGTGTGATAAATGCATAGCTTGCTGCAAAGCTAAGTCTAAGATGCATCCCCATGGTTTATATACTCCTCTTCCTATCCCTTCAATGCCTTGGGTAGATATATCTATGGATTTCATCTTAGGATTACCCAAGACATCAAAGGGAAAGGCCTCCATTTTTGTGGTAGTGGATCGTTTTTCAAAGATGGCTCACTTTATTCCTTGCCACAAAGTGAATGATGCATGCCACATTGCAAACCTCTTCTTCCAAGAAGTGGTTCGCTTGCATGGGATCCCTAGATCTATAGTGTTCGATAGAGATCCCAAGTTCTTGAGTCACTTTTGGAAGACCTTGTGGGACAAGCTTGGGACTAAGCTTTTATTTTCTACCACTTGCCACCCACAAACTGATGGTCAAACCGAGGAGGTGAATAGAACTTTGGGACAACTATTGAGATGTTTTATTTCGGAGAATCCTAGAGTGTGGGAGAATTTACTACCCCATGTTGAGTTTGCATATAATCGTGTAGTAAATTCTACCACCTCACATTCTCCTTTTGATGTTGTCTATGGGTTTAACCCCCTAACACCTCTTGATCATGTTGACGTGACCTCTTAGTCTTTTCGCAGGACAAGTCTTCGCTTAAGACTGGGGGGCTAGTGTACCGCCCAGGTGGTTGGAAGTGATGACGTGGCAGCAAGCTATTATATAGGCGTGTTGAACGGGGCACCTGACTGGCAGAAGGGAAGGAAGTCGGGGGGCTAGTGTAGTCGCCAGTTATTAAGTTGGCGTGCTCCGATCTCCAGCGCACCTAAACCGGCGGTCACCGGGTTTGTGTTGAAGTGATCAGAGATCGCCGAAAGGAGGAGATCGCCGAGGGATCAGGGAAGCTTGTTCCAGGCTGTCGAAGCAGAAGATGAAGTCGTCAGATGGTCACTCCCTAGCTAGCCAGAGGTTGGGATCGGGGAACAGCTTACCCGAACATGCACGATGAAGCAAGTGAAGTAGATCATGATTGCGGCCGGCGAGACCACAGGGAAGGTGTGTATGAAGACCCCCATACTCGCCACACAGAAGAGATCGCGCTCCAAGGCAGCTATACACCGAGTTACTCCTTGCATGGATAACTTAGTCGAATAAGCCTGAATAGTAAGAAGTGACGCCCAAGTCAAGGATGCTCCAGATGGTGACACGTGTACAGCTGGATACGAGCCACGTGTCCAGATGTGTAACTGTCAGGAGAGAGAAAATGCACAGGTATATAAGGAATCCTAACTAACTTTTGAGGTACGCGCGTTTTAGAATACTTCTTTTACGCTTGCGAGAACTAAGTACGCTGAGAGAGAATTTTGCACGGTTCCTGAAGTTCTTAGTTTTCTCTTAGTATTTTGATGGTTCAGTCGCTGACTTGGGCGTCGGAGCGTGATCGGCCGCAGCGGCGCCGTTCTGTCTTTTTGCAGGTTCTTGAGGTGAATCAAGACGAAGGACGGAAGCAAACACGGCGCAAAGTCGATCCAAGATTTGACGAGGCAAGGCTCTTGCGTCCTGGTCAACAGGCAGGATCAGGTTCGCTTGCATGGGATCCCTAGATCTATAGTGTTCGATAGAGATCCCAAGTTCTTGAGTCACTTTTGGAAGACCTTGTGGGGCAAGCTTGGGACTAAGCTTTTATTTTCTACCACTTGCCACCCACAAACTGATGGTCAAACCGAGGTGGCGAATAGAACTTTGGGACAACTATTGAGATGTTTTATTTCGGAGAATCCTAGAGTGTGGGAGAATTTACTACCCCATGTTGAGTTTGCATATAATCGTGTAGTAAATTCTACCACCTCACATTCTCCTTTTGAGGTTGTCTATGGGTTTAACCCCTTAACACCTTTTGATCTTCTTCCTATTCCCCTTCTTGGAGATGTCTTGTGCAAAGATGGGGATGAAAAGGCTTCTTTTGTGAAAACTTTGCATAAAGACATCAAGAAGAGAATTGAGAAGAAGGTTGGCAAGTATGCTGAACTTGCCAATAAAAGGAGAAAAGCATTGTTGTTTGATGAGGGCGATTGGGTTTGGCTTCACTTGAGGAAGGATCATTTTCCTACTCAAAGGAAGTCCAAACTAATGCCTCGTGGGGATGGACCTTCCCAAATCCTCAAGAGGATTAATGACAATGCTTATGAGTTAGATATGCCTGATACATTCTTAGGTAGTCATACTTTTAATGTCAGCGATCTAACTCCTTTTTCTGTAGGTCTCCAGAATTCGTGGTCGAATTCTCTCCAACTCGAGGAGTATGATGGAGATCAAGCTCAAGTGGACATGGAGGCCAATCATCAAGAGCAAGAAGAGGTTGAGGCTCAAATGGAGGACGCCCATGGAGGTCAAAGCCCACCTCAAAGGCTTACAAGAAGCATGTTCAAAGCTTTAGGAGCTAATGGACGATTATTTTCTCTTTTTGTAATTTCTTTGGTTGAAGGTGCTTAAGAGGGAAACATTAAGAAACCTCTTTTGTTAAAGCATCTTTAGGTCCTTAGTTAGGAGTATTAGGGGGTGCGTTAGTAGATAGGTGTAGGAGTAACTAGGGAGGTGCCAAAGTGAGAGAGAAGGTCACACCTTCCTCATGCATGGGTTTAGGCACCGGTTCTAGTAGCTTTTAGGAGGGAATTTTGAATTCTTATAGTTTGATTTTCAACACCTCTAGGGTATAAATATAGGTGCTTCCCTTGTACATTTCAGATTTGAATTTTAATTAGAGAAACTATACTCAAATTTTAAGAGAGCATTGGAGAGCTTTGAGCCTTCTTCTCTAGTCTTATCTTGATGGTTCCATGGTTACCTCAAGTGGCGGCTTGCACACTCATCTAGGAGCATCCATCCTTCTAGTGGCGTGATCATCCAACCATACATCCATCTTCATGAGCTTTCTCCTCTCCTTCCTTCCTTCTCTTTTGTTATTCATGTTTTAAGCTTGTGTTCTTGAGTTTTGGTTCGGTTATTTGCTTTTTCCAGCAGCTGTTCTTCTTCTTCTTTGTGTTTGGTTCGGTGCCTTTTAATTTCCAGCACTCCTTTTCAGTTTTCTTGCCTTTTAATTCAGTTTGTTCGGTTCATAGTTGTTCTTATTCAATTCTATTCGGTGCTTTTGCTTTTTTATCTCTTTTTGGTGGTTCAATTTGACAATATGTGGAACTTCCATATGAGTTTGGATTTGGTGCTAGTTTTGGTGAGTTCTTGACTTAGAACATTGATCCAATTCACAGAAAAAGTGCCTAACTATTGTCCAACTCAAGTTGATTCCTAAGAATGTCAAGAATCATTCTCTTCTTTGCTACTGGAATCATATCACATGGACCCCCTTTGCAACGCACAACAAACCCTAGGAATTCTATATGATCAAGAGCAAACATACATTTAGCAAGATTAGCATACAAATGTTCCTTCCTAAGGGTTTCTAAAACTTGCCTAACATGCAACCTATGGTCCTCCAAAGATAAGCTATAAATGAGAATATCATCAAAGTAAACAACAACAAACTTACCAATGAAAGGTCTAAGAACATGATGCATGAGGCGCATGAAGGTACTTGGTGCATTAGTTAAACCAAAGGGCATAACTAACCACTCATATAAACCAAAGTTAGTCTTAAAAGCTATCTTCCATTCATCACCCGGTTTGATACAGATTTGATTGTAGCAGCTTTTAAGATCAATATTTGAAAAGATTTTTGAACCATGTAATTCGTCCAACAAATCATCTAGTCTAGGTATGGGATGCCTATACTTAATTGTAATGTTATTGATGGCCCTACAATTCGAACACATTCGCCCTGTGCCATCCTTTTTAGGCACTAAGATGATAGGCATAGCACAAGGACTCGTGCTATCTTGAACCCACCCTTTCTCAATCAAAGCCTCAACTTGTTGGCGAATTTCCTTGGTTTCACTTGGATTGGTCCTATATGCTGGACGGTTTGGTAAAGAAGAGCCCGGTATCAAATCAATTTGGTGCTCAATCCCTCTCAAAGGTGGAAGTCCTTTTGGAGGATCTTGAAACACATCTTGAAACTCTTCTACCAAATTTTCCAAGCAATGAGGACTATCAACAAGTGATTCTACTTTAAGAGTTCTAGGGATGGCTAAGAAAAGAGGATGATGAGCCACTATTTCCCTTTCAATTTCATGCCTAGACACAAGGAGTGTAGGCTTAGAACTCTTATCTTTTTTATCTTTTTCACTCTCCCTTTTTTTCTTCATTATGACTTGGTCCTCATGGACTTCTCTAGGAGAGAGAGATTTTAAAGTAACCTTGTGACCATGGAATTCAAAAGAAAGTTTGTTGGTAAAGCCATCATGTAAAACTTTTCTATCAAATTGCCAAGGCCTTCCCAAAAGAACATGAGTGGCTTCCATGGGCACAACATCACATAATACCTCATCTTTGTATTTTCCAATTGAGAAATGGATGAGGACTTGTTTATTTACAACTATTTCTCCTACTTCACTAAGCCATTGCAATTTATAGGGCTTTGTATGAGAGATAGTAGGCAATCCAAGCTTATCTACTACTCTTGTAGTAGCCACATTAGCACAACTACCCCCATCCACTATCAAAGAGCAAATGTTGTTTTGAATAAGACATCTTGTATGGAAAATATTTTCCCTTTGACTTTCATCAAAAGGTTGTGAAACTTGACCAAGAAGTCTTCTCATAACTAACAAATCCCCTTCAAGTGGACATTCAATCTCTTCCCCACTAGATGCACTAGAATGCAATGAATGCTTAGGAGAATCCGAATCATGCTCACTCACTACAATGCCTTCATTCATGTACATACTTCGTTTAGAAGGGCAATTAGCAGCTATGTGACCATAACCCATACATGTAAAACATTTAGTATTAGACGTTCTAGTGGGTGATTTAGGCCTAGAAGTAGATGGCTTAGTTTCCTTGGGTTTGAAAGAAGAATCTTTGGAAGGAAATTTAGAAAAAGACTTTTTGTTCCTCCAAGACTTGTTGTAGTAACCATCATTGGGAGCATTTTTTAAAGAATTTTTCTTAGCAAGTTGGGCTTCCACCTTCATTGCAAGATGAACTAAAGAACCCAATGATGAATACTCTTGTAACTCAACAATATCTTGAATATCCTTCCTTAGACCACTCACAAACCTAGCAATCATAGCTTCTTCACTTTCCTCTAATTCAATTTTAAGCACAAGCGTTTCTAGCTCTTTATAATATTCATCCACATTTAGCGTGCCTTGTTGAAACCGTTGGAGTCTCAACATGAGGTCTTTCCTAAAATGTGGGGGGCACAAATCTAGCGCGCATGTGATCCTTTAAAGAGTTCCAAGAGTCCACGGGAGGACCCTTGTGATAGATAATGTCCTTTACAACACCATGCCACCATTTCATGGCATAATCACTAAACTCTAAGGTGGCTAGCTTAAGCTTGTGCTCATCATGGATCTCAAATATTTGTTCACACTTAGTCTCCCAATCTAAATATACATTAGGATCACTAGAGCCATTAAAACAAGGAAGCTTGACCGAAGGTAGCCTAGCCTTTGCATCTTGGTAGAAGCCATTTCCATATTGGTTGTGATATCTATGTCCATGAAATTGGGGTGGAGTTCTCCTTCTCCTATGGTCTTCTTCACGGCCAAAATCATTTGAAGAAGCTCTTGTTGAAGGTCTATGTGAATGATGCTCATCATGGATAGAAGGAGATGGCCTAGCTTATTGCACCTCCATCTTTTGCAATTTCTCTTCCAAACGCCTAATTGTACGTTGTGCTTCATGTAATTCACCAAGGACCGAAGCTTTGGAAGGAGAATGTTGCTTGTAAGATGCATCACTTGAAAATCCAGCCATTTGCAATTAAAAAACAGCAAACACACAAAAACAACAAACAAGTCAAGAAACAAAATTGGCAAAAACAGTGAGTTTGGCAATGAAATTGCCGAAGTGAATTTGGCCAGAAAAATAGGTCACTCTCAAAGAAATAATGTCCTTGCACCAATCTGATCTTGAGGTCTTGGAATCCTCAAATGAAAGATGTCAAAGCAAGGCACACAAATCTCAAAGCCAACCACAACAAAACCAATGAAGCAAGAAAGACAAACAAGAAAAAGTATAAGCAAAGAAAGGCTAGAACAAAAGGAAAACTAGATGTTTGACAAACTCAAAGATTAATGAACAAAAGACAAGCAAGAAAATTAAAGAACTCAATGAGAAAGTAGGCACACAAAAGAATACTTAAAGAAAAGCACTAGAGTAGATGAAGAAAACAAAAAAATTAGCTACTGGAAAATATTTTTTATGCAAATTGTGCTTGATGTTCACTGATTTAACTGGAATGATATAGAGCGAACTGGATTATTAAATTTTAACCACAGAAACTTCAAGATCTTAGCTCAAAAATGGCACTGGAATTACGCAAAAACAGTAAGCCAATTAATTGAGATAAATTTTTCAAAATCGCTGCCAGATTACCGTATTTTTTTCGGCAGACATGTACACTTTTTGTATTTTATTTATCATTTTTTGTGTACTTTGAATTTTTGAGTACTTCTTTTTTCTAATCTTTTCTAACACTTTGAATATCACAAATCCAGAATTTAAGAATTTTCCAGTGAGTAAATCAATTGCAATAAGGAAAAACAGTAAGCACGTTTTCAGAAAAACAGAGGAATCCTAATAGGAATGAAAAACAGAATTTTGAACTAGCAAAGACATAATGGAAAATGATGTATATGAACTTGTATAGGTCTAGAATACAAGTATGAACTCAATTCTAAAACAGAAAATGCACAAAGGATCAATATCAATCTCAGAAAATTATATGACACTAAAGCAAGAAACAACAAAATCAATAAAAGGACTACAAGAAGTGATGACAATTATGGAAAAACAAGACTAAGACAAAACTTGTATGGATTCAAAAAGGAAAATACTCAAACATATGATAGGCAAAAGAATTAAAACAGCAAGCAAACTCAAATAAGCCTAAAAACAGAATCGTAAATTGCCAGAAATTAAAGAGCTCTTGAAATTAAAGTGCAACACAACTCAAAATTTAAACAAGAACACACCTAAACTCATGATACCACATGATATGATTCCACTAGCACAATTAGAATGATTCTTGACATTCTTAGGAATCATCTTGAGTTGGATATGAGATAGGCACTTTATCATAGAATTGGATCAAGGTTCTATGAACAAGAACTCACCAAAACTAGTACCAAAACCCAAACTCATTTGGAAGTTCCAATTATTGTCAAATTGAACCGATTAAATTGGAAAGAAAAGCAAATGCACCGAACAAAATGGAATAAAACTGAAATGAACCGATCAAAATGAAACAAAAGGCAAGAATACTGAATAGAAATGCTGGAAAATTAAAAAAACACCGAACATAATCAAGAACAAAGGAAGAACAGCCAGCTGAAAAATTAAGATTGCCGAACCAAAAGACAAGGAACACAAGCTAAGACATGAATATGAAAAGAGAAAGAAGGAAGGAGAAGAGAGAGCTCATGAAGATGGAGGAATGGTTGGATGATCACGCCACTAGGAGGATGGAGACTCCAAGATAAGTGTGCAAGCCGCCACTTGAGGTAACCATTGAACCATCAAGATAAGACTAGTGAAGAAGGCACAAAGCTCTCCAATGTTCTCTCAAAAATTGAGTATAGTTTCTCTAATTAAAATTCAAATCTGAAATGTACAAGGGCAGCACCTTAATTTATAGCCTAGAGGTGCTGAAATGCAAAGCTAAATGAATTCAAAATTCCCCCCTAAATTCAAATGCAAGTGGCGCCAACTATGTCATGAAGAAGGTGTGACCTTCTCTCTCACTTTGGCACCTCCCTAGTTACTCCTACACCTATCTACTAACGCACACCCCGAATACTCCTAACAAAGGACCTAAAGATGCTTTAACAAAAGAGGTTTCTTAATGTTTCCCTCTTAAGCACCTTCACACAAAGAAATTACAAAAAGAGAAAATAATCGTCCATTAGCTCCTAAAGCTTTGAACATGCTTCTTGTAAGCCTTTGAGGTGGGCTTTGACCTCCATGGGCGTCCTCCATTTGAGCCTCAACCTCTTCTTGCTCTTGATGATTGGCCTCCATGTCCACTTGAGCTTGATCTCCATCACTTCTTGTCGTCAATCTCGCTGCCCCAGTCAACATCACTAAAAACACAAACATCTGTGGAGGAGCTATGTTGAATAAGCAAGCCATGAGAGCGAGTAACAACAAGATAACGTAAAATGCGTTTTACTGCCTTCCAATGATGCTCTTGTGGGTTGTGCATAAATTGACACACCTTGTTCACCGCATAGGACAACTCTGGACATGTGACGAGGATATATTGAAGAGCTCCCACAACTAATCGAGACATGGATGGATCATGCATTGCCGATGACACATCTTTCCGTATGTGAAGGTTAGTTTGCATGGGTACGGGTAGAGGTTTAGAAACATGCATGTTTGTACCTATAAGGAGATCATTTATATATTTATGCTGACACAAGTGAAAATCACCATTAGGAAGACGATTAACCTAGACACTAGAAAGTAATGAAGAGGGCCAAAATCCTTGAGTTTGAAACAAGGCTGAGTTTGGATATGAGATTTTGAACTTCTTGTAAGGAAGAGCCTGTGATGATAATATCATCAACATAAATTGGGATAAAGATTATGTATGAGGAATGAAGCTGAACAAATAAAGATGAGTGACTTTTGATAGAGTGAAAACCAAAAGCTTGAAGAGAGTGGTACTTAGCTTTTGAAACCAGGATCGCGAAGCCTGTTTTAAAGTATATAAAGCTTTGTGAAGTTTGCAAACTAGATGTGGAGAATTGGACACAAAACCCGGTGGCTGATTCATATCGACATCCTTTTGAAGATCTCCATTTGGAAAGGCATTGTTTACGTCAATTTGATGGATAGGCCAATTAGCAGAAACCGCATGAGATAGGACGAACCAAATGGTGGAAGGATTAACCACATGACTGTATGTATCATTGTAATCACACCCTTTTATTTGACTGAATCCCTTGGCAACAAGGCGAGCTTTGTGCTGGTGAAAGGAACCATCTGCATGATATTTGTTTATAAAAAGCCATTTGCGTCCAACAACTTTAGCTCCTTCAAGAAGAGGTGTTAAGGACCAAGTGTGATTGTTGAGAAGAGAAGTGTATTCATCAGTCATTGCTTGAAACGAAGAAGGAGAAGAGAGAGCTTCAACGACAGACGTTGGAATTGGTGACTGTAAAACAGAGTGAGTATGAAAAGTTTTGGGTTTGAAAATACCTGCCTTGGATCTTGTTGTCATACGATGAGTATTGACAGTGCCAACATCAGTGGAAAAGGGAAGCAGCAAAGCGAAAAAAAGGATTAGGATTAGTAGGCACAGTAGAATCAAGACTAGGTTTGGGAATGGGAGAAGAATTAATAGCAGGGGAGGGAATAACATTGATAGCTTGGTCAAACATTCAGAAGCAATGTTATCATAAACAAAAGGATGAAACTTATATTCAGGTAGATCATAAGGGAATAATTCTTCATGAAAATTAACATCCTTAGAGATATAAACCTTAACAATGTTAGATAGACAAATATAGTCTTTGTTATTAATGTCGTAGCCAAGAAAAAGACAACATGTAGATTTGTAGTCAAACTTGTGTTTGTTATAGGGTTAAAGGAGCAGGCACACCCAAAGGTTTTTAATGTATTATATATAGGAGGTTGTAGTCAAACTTGTGTTTGTTATAGGGTTAAAGCAGCAGGCACACCCAAAGGTTTTTAATGTATTATATATAGGAGGTTTGTGAAATAACAATTCATATGGAGATTTGTTTTGTAGAATAGGGGAAGGCAGAATATTAATGATATGCATGGCAGTGGTGAAGGCTTCACCCTAAAAATTGACGGGTAACAAAGCAAAAGCAAAAAGGGTTAAGCCCATATTAGAAATGTGCCCATGCTTGCGTTCGATAGAGTCATTTTGCTCATGGGTGTGAGGACAAGTGAACTGATGAAGAATACCATATGTTTCGGTAAAATGTTTAAAACATATGAATACCTTTTGCATTATCAATTTGAATAGAACGAAGTTTAAAACCTGTTTGAGTTTCCGCAAACATTTTGAAACGAAGGAGAGAATTTAGCGCTTGAGATTTATTATGCAAGAGAAATAATGACGTGAGTTGATTTTAGATTGCACATTTTAAAGGTTTCACTTTTGTTTATGATTTTGGGATTTAGCAAATTAAAGGTGAGAACCCTAAGAGATTCCCACTGGACACGAACTTAACCAAGTGGTTAAGTAAGTGTGAAGGTTCACTTCAGAAGGTCAAAGAGAAAAACACAGATATATGGTGTGGATGATGCAAAGAGGGCAAAAATTAAAAGATAACAAGAAGAAAATGACAAGATATGGACCAAAATTAAAAGAAGATAATAGAATGAAGATGAGATGAAGATGGCGCAAAAAGGAAGCAAAAGGAATTAAAAACGGAAAAGATGAAGAGACAAAGGAAACTTAGGGAATGGAAGATGTTACGCCACTTGGAGCAGACGAACTCCAAGATGAGTGGTGCAAGAGCCGCCACTTGGAGCAGATGAACTCCAAGATGAGTGGTGCAAGAGTCACCACTTGAGATATCACTTACTCAAGATAAGACCCGGATAAAACCGAGAGTACTCAAACTCACAAATTCACTCAAGTAGAGTTTCTTTTCTTCAAATCTCTAATGTGTTAATATATGAGGCAAGACACCTTATTTATAAGAATGGGTGTCTTGGTGGGCAAGTTGGGGAGGGACTTAAAAGTCTTGAAGAAGGGGGTGACCTAGGTCATTGACTAAGTCAATGCCGCCCCTTAGTCCTACCTTCTAGAAGTTAGGGCTACCTTCTAACCCTAACGGACTTGTCATAGACCCAATTTGATAAATATACCCCCTATTATGCTATATGGACCTATTCTTAGCCTATTTTCTATTTCGACCCCTAAAGTGAGCCCAATTTATTTACATAACTTTTCTTTTGTGGAAAGACAAGAAGGAAGAACTTTTGATATTATAGTTTATAGCTTGCTCTTCTTCTGCTGATGCTTTCTCATGGTTTGGTGGGGTCCGACTTTGTATACTGAGATGACTGACCTTTTTGTGAAGTGCTTGATGTGTCCTTAGTCATCTACTGGTTGCTGTGCGTTGTCTCAAATAACCATGTGTATTTAGTGTGAGCATCTAAAAAGGAAATAT
The DNA here is from genome assembly GCF_051622355.1 of Phaseolus vulgaris. Taxonomy (NCBI): domain Eukaryota; kingdom Viridiplantae; phylum Streptophyta; class Magnoliopsida; order Fabales; family Fabaceae; genus Phaseolus; species Phaseolus vulgaris. The sequence continues at coordinate 20,165,599 of NC_143502.1, read as the reverse complement.
AATAGCGAGCACCATTGGAAGCACATACAGGAGTAGGACCCCATATATCAATGAAAACCAATTGTAACGGTGCAGTGTATTGTGAAGCAGAGTTATGAAAATGAAGTTGATGAATCTTTCCATGTATACAGGGTTCAGAAAATCGTGTGGTAGAAGAATAAGCAACATTACAGTTATTCAAAATGTGTTTAACAACAAAGAAATTACAATGACCAAATCTATTGTGCCAAAGCTATAAAGTAGGAATCGTGGGTTTGTAGGAAGCATATTTAATAGTGCAAGCAGTGAGATTAGTGGAGGGAGGGAACACATAAAGGCCATCTTTAATGACTCCTCGAAGTAAAATATGTTGAGTTACCTGATGTTTAACGTTGCAAAAGTTAGAAAGAATTCAAAGAAAACGTTATTGTCTTTGGCGAATTGAGCAACATTTAATGAGATTTTTGGTAATAGCCGGAACACGTAGCAAATTATGAAGTTTGAAACAGTGTGTGAGAGAGGAGCAATGTATGAAGCACACCCAATATGTAAAATATGCATACCTTGGCCATTACCTAGCTTGAGGTGTCATTACCATGATAAGGTTGTTTGTGTATGAAGATCTTGGAGTCTTTTGTGACATGGTGTGTTGCACTAGTGCCGGGGTACGACAAAGGGTCTTCGATGGTGGAAGGAGAACCAAGAATGGAGGGTGCCGAGTCATTATCAAAGATCAGAGTATGTTCCGAAACATTAACACTGAAGGAGGTGGTGGGAGGAGGATCATACTGATGCCAAAATGCGTCTGTAGTGACACCAGATTTATGACAAATTTGGCAAAACTGTTTGACAAAATGCCAAGAAGAAGGTTGATAGGATGAAGGACGAGCAAGAGGACGGGAAGCAAGAAGGGTGTATATGTTAGAATGTATGGCTTTAAACTAGAGGGGGGGGTGAATGGTTTAAAGAGGGTTTTCGCAAAATTTTAAGTCTAGAATGAGTGTAAATGGGTTAAATAAGAGTGAGGTTAAAATTGATGAATCAAGATTCACATTAGTGGACTTTCGAAAGATAGGTTGTCGAGATGAGCCATTTATAATGGTTCAACAAACATCTCAGGTTTTCTATTTCAAAGAACTTACTTCAGAACATTGGTATGTCGTTTTACACGGGAAAAAACAAAGGAAGGTTATTGATGATATTGAAAATGGTGACCCTCGTTCATTCACACCAATGATAATGAATAAAGATGATGATATAGTTGATGATGAATATGCAACCCGTAAAGACCACAGTGAAGGAATTTACATATGAACATTCAACCCATTATGGTAACAAATTGAGAAATATTTTTTATAATACAAATTTAGAACTTTATGTATTTGTTTTATATGATTTTCTTTCGATGCAATTTAACTAATGTTTGTTACCTAATTTTTTAACAAAGATATGGTTGACGATCAAACTTTGATGTCTTCCATCCTTCCTTCAAGACGAGCCAGCAGAGAACCTACTATACTGAAGCGTCTCTCATTGAGACGTGCTAGTGGTGAGAAGACACCTGTCGACATTGACGTCAACACTGTCGTGGCTTTTGGTCCTATTGATTAATTCATGGGATGATGTGTCTGAGGTCAATCGAAACATGCTCTAGGAGCATGTCCTTGTAAGATTTACATTATTATCATTATCATATTTTTTAATATTAATTGATCAATTTTAATTTCATGATATTATTTTGCAGACTCATTTTGAGATCCATAATGTGGAACCGTTGAGATCAAAGATTATATCTAATATATGCATTAACTTCCATCAGTTTAAGTTAACACCGACGATGAAATATGTTTTTGGCATCTATAAAGGCCAAAATCCTTGTTTAAAGTACATTAATATTGATGAAGATACATGATGTCTTTTTGTCAAAACCATGAATCTGAAGTGTGGTTGGTAAGTGAAGTTGCTTAACTATTTTATTTATGGAAAATAACATTAATAACTTAATATTATTTGATTCACTTTGTTTTTTCATTGATGACAGGATTGTCAGAAGAAAGCTTAAGTCACAATATTAAAGAATGTTACCCCGCACCTAATGTCTCGTTCGGGGTATCGAAAGTTTGAGCAATCATTGTTGATGGAAAATGAGCAATCATTGCTGATGGAAAATGAACAATCATTGCTGATGGAAAATGAGCAATCTAGATAGGGGACTGCGTTTGAGATTGATACAGGGGTTAGTGAACCTCCATCACCTCCTGCCACGAAAAAAAGAAGATGGCTTGAATTAAAAAGTCGGGTGCATATAGTTATGAGCAATCACAGATAGTCTCAGAAAAAATTGTAAGTTATTTTTATCCTCTTTTAAATTTATTTTAAAACATTAATTATATTAATAACTTATATGATTTTGGTATCTTGCAGAATTCCCATGTTGAGCAAAACTCGCAAGGTAATTTTGTACCTCAAGGTCGTCAAGATATCCTGGTTGAAGCAATTGGACGACCTAAGCACCCTGGTTGATGTGAGTTGATTTTAGGTTGATTCATTAGGTGACACTTTTTAGAATTAGGATCTGAATTCTTAAGAAATTAAGGTGAGAAATCCAAGGAAAATCCCCACTAAACATTAACTTAATAAGTGTTAAGTATATGTGAAGGTTCATTTCCAAAGATCAAAGGAAAAACACAAGTATAGGTGATGAATGTATGACAATTAGTGGTGCGGATTCAAGAATACAACACAATTAATATGAACCGAATAGAAACACAATTAAAGGACAATGAACCGATTTAAATCATCAAACAACACAAATCAACCAATTAGATTCAAGAAACAACACAATTCTACCAATTGAAAACAAAAACAAATGAACAAGACATGTTTAGAATTTGATATGGAATGGAAATGGAATTAGAAGATGAATGATATAGGAAAACTTATGTGGTTGAAGCAAGGGAAGGGGTTCACACCACTTGGAAGATGAATAGACTCCAAGATAAGTGATGTTGCCTCCACTTGAGAGTTCCCAAAGTACTCACAAGATAAGACTAGGTTATTGCTGATAAAAAAGAAAAAAGAAAAAAAGAAAAGAAAAAGATAAGACTAGGTTAGGAGAACAATTCTCACTACTCTCACACAAATTGTGTATAGTAACTTTACTTCAAATTCAATGTGTTTTTACATGAACCAAGCACCTCTATTTATAGCATTTAGAGGCCGGATTTCAAAATGAAAATGGGTGGGAAATTCAATTGAAATGCCTTTGAAATTGGAGCCTAAGTGAGTCACATGGAAGGTGTGACTTTGCTACTTCTTCTCATAAGCCCTAAACTCCTATCTACACCTCCCTTTTATGTTCTAATTAAAATTACTCTAAAGAAATTACAAATAGAGACATCAATTGAAGCTCATCTACTAATGCTTGTGCCCTTGCTCTTAGTAATCTTCTGAGGCATGATGGATTATGAAATTATGTGTTGGACTTGGGCCTCAGTTTGGGTTTGGGCTTTTGTTGGGCTTGGGCCTCAATGTTAAGAACACTAATAGGAAGAACTTCAAGTGTTTTGGTCCTTGACCATTCCTTCTATTAACGGTATCTTCTTTTGCTTGTTGAGATGACCCTTCAAGGTTGGCATCCATGGTCATCTTCTTATGGATTTGGGTCGTATCACTGGCCGTGTACGTGCAGCTGGAAAAGGGGTTGGAATTAAATATTATTTCGAAGCTGCACCACGACACTCATCCTTCTACGTCGCCTCAGAGATCAAAGCAAAACTGAAGAGTAAGATACGTCAAGAATTAATGGAGGAGATGAGAAAAGAGATTGAACGCGTGCAGCTAGAGTTATGACATGAGTTTCCATATCAAAAACATTGTGCTGAGTCGCATGTTAGTCTTGCTCCCAAGAGAACAAAGGGGAGTTGACTACTCCTACAACATCAGGGGGGGATGTCATTGGCCAAATAAGTCAATGTGAGCTTTTGGTAGAGGGCGACATTTTTCCTCAAGTGGTGGCCATTGGAAAAGTTTATCAAGAGGCCACCACCTTACATAACGTTCCTCTCTCCCATGATGTGGTGAAGGTAACGGTGAAAAAGTACAAATAGGTGATGCTCATGTTCCACTACCTTCAAATGAGGTAACAATTGTGGCTGATACATTTTAGACATTCATAGCCTGCCTAGACACCTCATTCGAATTATACCAGAACCTCCGATAATAATTTCATTTTATTATATTAATTTATATTTATATATTACATCTAATTTAATACAAATGTTCTATATTTTGTAGAAACCTCGTCGGAAACCAAGTCCTAAAAAGAAGCATGAGGTTCCCATTGACGATCCTATAACTTCCTTAGCTGCAACCGCTAAAGAGATTGGTCAAAACCCTATGGACATTTTGTGGGATGATACGTGTTTTGAAAGAGACACTTACATGCCACTACATGTTAGATTTGTTAGAATTTGTAGCTGGAGACCAGAAGGTCAATATAAATATAATTCAATTTTTTATGATGCAAGTATCTTTACCTATATTTCAATTTACTTTATGTGTAATTATTATTGATTTTGCTTTAACTAATAATTTGTAGGTATTTGTCTGCAGTTTCTATCAATGAAGGGAATCAAGATGTTTATGGATTCTTGGATCCCTATTATATTAATATGATTAGAGCAAAGAAAATTTGAAACCTAGTCATACATCACTAACACCTTGGGAAAAGAGGAAAACAAATATATCTTTGCCCTTATATTAATGAGTAAGTTCAATTATAAGTCATCACTTATTACTATTTCATGTTTTATATATTTACTAACTCTTTTCATGGATGATATAGGGGTCACTGAAACTTACTTGTCTTATCCACGGCTGATAAGATTGTTGTGTGGTTTTTTTCCCTACACAAGAAGCCATCCACACATTTGAAGAATATAATTGATGTGTACGTAATTACACTATAAACTTAATTGCGTCTACTACGTAGTTTTTTGTATTAATAAGTTCATGGCATGGATATAACATCCTCAATGATCGATCCAATTCAAATTATCAAAATCAGAAGTGGTTGACACTAAAGGTTTGTAATTTTTGTTTTTCTATTTTCATTGTTTATCAATATTAACTTTTAATTTCTATTGAATTATAGTGTAATAGACAACCGAGAGGCTACGAGTGTGGCTATTGCTTTATGCAATGGATGATTACTATTATAAGTGCAGGCATTACATGAGATTAGGAGCAGATATAATAATATTTAAATTATCCTTTATAATTCTTTAACATATATGTATCTTAACACTAATTAATGTGAATAATATTTTTTAATGCAGTTCTTTACGAACGAGAGCCCACTACATTTGCCTGCCATAGAATATGTGAGACATGCTTGGGCCCCATATTTCCTTAATTTCTATAACTCTAGGATAGCTAATCAATAATGTAGGAATTGGATAGATTGGAATATGTTACTAGTGATGGAAATCGTCCAGCCACACACAACCCTATAATAAGGAGGATGAAGACCTGGAGGTTGTTTATTGATTTAATTGCAAATATGGGTCTAATTGGGCTTTTGTTTATTTTTGTAGGCCCAATGAAGAGGAAAACTCTAGGGTGAAGGAATGTGCAAACATATCCAAGAAGACCTCCAAGTCATCAAAACATAAACTAGAGCTTTGGCCAGAAGAACACAAGAAGACTGAGTTTCTGTTGATTGATCAACATTATTTATGGGCCAAGCTTTAGCTTAAATAAATTGTATACAATTGTTTAGGATTTCATGGGCTATGTATTGGGCCTAGTAGCATAAAATAATTGGATTGAATAATTGGTCCAAGTAGCATAGGTTTTTGGGCTTGTATTTGTGTCAATAGTAAAATATGACTAGTTAGAGTTAAAAGTGATTAGTTAGGGTAACAATTGGGCTTCTTTGATCCCAATGTAACCCTAAAACTTCTAGGGTATATTGGAGAATGAAAATCACCTTGGCATGGAGCACATGGACGTCCACAAGGAAACCTAGAAGTGTAGAGGATATAGCATGGAAGGTGTGAGCTAAACATGGAAAGCATGACTCCACATGTCACCTTCTCATTGGAGAGTTTTATTTTGAATTTTCAAATTTTAGCTCCAAAATGTTTAGTCCACTCTCCTATAAATTGAGGTGCTTGGCTCTCATTTTATAAGATTAATGAATGAGTGAAATTGTTGCCAAAATATTGAGCCAATTCTCACTTTTGTCTTGCCTCTTTAAGATAAACACTTTAGTCTTCAACTCTCCACCTAGCTGAAGTGATTAGGCCTCACCTATCAGTCTCCATAGTTAGCATGCACCTCCAAGGAAACCACAAGCTCTATGTGAGCTTCCTTGCACGCCTCCTGCATTGAAGCTTCCGCCAATCCTCTCCAAAATTGAATCAAAGAATTCGGTCATGAAGGCACAATCCATCATTTGGTATCTAGAGCCATTGTTCTTCAAGAGCTAAGTGTGCCTTATCTTCTTTTATTTTATTGTGTTCTTTCTTATTCCGTGTTGTTCATCATCTTACCTTAATTGTTGTTCTTAACAGTTGACTTGGTTACCGGTTGACTCCGATGACTAGCTTAGGCTCCGCTTGTTTCCTATGGAATCTGCACTTCTCTTGGTTGTTTGAGGCCTTACCTGTAGAGACAAAGGGCGCCCTTACGACCGTTCGCACTCCGATGCTCAAGTCAGTAAGGGTATATCAAAGAATAAGAAACAACTAGTTTCAGTATTCAAAAAGTGTATTCAGAATTGCGTACCTTCACCTGGGACCTCAAGCCCCTTTTATAAAGTATCGCTTAGTTACCACTCGTGATGAGAATCAACTAAAGGTGGCTTTTTATAATGAAGAACAAGATCATTCGCCTTCATATTTAAAGTTTTTCTTGTTAATCTTTGCAAAAGATAAAGCCCAAGCCCAAGCCCAAGAAGGCCAAAGCCCACAAAAGCCCAAAGTCCATCCCATGAAGGGCAAGGCCAAGTATTAAATAAATATTGTTTAGAAAGGTGCTTAGAGGGAAACATTAGAAACCTCTATTGTTAAAGCATCTTTTAGGCTTTAGTTAGGAGCTTTAGGGGGGTGTATTAGTAGATAGGTGTAGGAGTAAAATAGGAGGTGCCAAAGTGAAGGAAAGAGTCACACCTTCCTCATGCATGGATTAGGCGCCGATTTTGAATAGTTTTAGGAGGGAATTTTGAATTCTCTTAGCTTTGTTTTTCAGCACCTTAGGCTATAAATAGAGGTGCTCTCCTTGTAAAATTCAAATTGGAATTAATCTAAGAAAACTCTACTCAAATTTTGAGTGAACTTTGGAGAGCTTTGAGCCTTCTTCTCTAGTCTTATCTTGATGGATCAATGGAGTCCTCAAGTGGCGGCATCACTCTCATCTAGGAGCATTCCACACTTCTAGTGGCGAGATCATCCATCATCCTTCCATCTTCATGAACATTTCTTCTCTCCTTCCTTTCTTCTTTGTTAATTCTTTGGTCTAAGCTTGTTGTCTTGTTGTTTGGTTCGGCTATTCTGTTTTTCCAGCACCTATGTTCTGTTCTTGCCTTTTAATTTTCACTTTGTTCGGTTCAAATGTGTTCTTATGCAATTCTGTTCGGTACTTCTTAGTTTTACATCTTTTTGTTGGTTCAATTTGACAATATGTGGAACATCCAAATGAGTTTGGGATTTGGTACTAGTTTTTGGTGAGTTCTTGTCTTAGAACAATGATCCAACTCTAAGAAAAGTGCCTCTATAATGTCCAACTCAAGGTGATTCCTAAGAATGTCAAGAATCATTCTCTATATGGCTAGTGGAATCACATCATTACTTCTAAATACTTATTTCCAAATAACTAATTAACATAACATTGTAATAAAACGATCAAAATCGTAGTGACACTTCAAGCTGTGATTTGAGTATTAGTAATTAGTTTACATTAACTATATGACTAAATTAATGATTTTATCATATATTATATGAGTTACTTCATTATAAAATAGGTGTTATTGGGTATCTCTCTTGCGTGAAGAGTAATTGACAGTTGAAGTTTCTGACAAGTTATTGCCAGTTGGTGACCAGAAAAGGCTCATAGGCCAAATATTGAGGATGCTCCTGATTTCTACCCTACTAAAGAGGTCTTGTGCAGTACATTTGAATTCACTTCTGTCCATACCATTGTTCTGCTTAGTTCAGTTGGCTTTATCAGAAAATCACACCTCTAACTTCTCATTTTTATCCAGGAGTTTCAAGATACTTTGAAATATATATCAAGAATTCGGTCCAGGGCTGAGCCATATGAAATTTGCCGCATCGTTCCATCATCTTCTTGGAAACCCCCTTGTCCTCTCAAGGAAAAAGTACATGGGAGGGTTCTAAATTTTCTACACGTGTACAGAGGATTAACAAACTTCAAAATCATGATTCAATGAGAAAAATGTCAAGGGTTCAAGGTAATATGAAGAGGAATAGGAGAAGATTCTCCAGAATGGGGGTGAATAATGGCACTATTTGTTGCCCTTATTATATGTTGTTCTGCTTACATTTAATTTTCTATCATTTCCAGGTGCTTTATGGAGTTGATCTGGAAACTGGAAGCATATTGCTATAGAGTTGTACCAAGACTTCTATATCACATGATAATTTGTTGCTTGGGGCTGCAAGGGAAGAAGTACGAGCTCAATGGGAGCTTAATTTGCTGAAAAAGAATACTTTGGATAATTTGCTCAATAGCCTTGGTGCAAACTCCTAGCTTGAGAAGTGTAAGTTTGCAACATATCATTAGTTGTATCCCATTCTTCCTCCGCCAGTACCCTCATCTAATCACGTGCTCTTCTCTTTCTTATTTCAGTATTTGCCACCTCTATAATGTAAACTAAGTTTATCATTTATCTCCATGCCCTCATTTTATGGTGTTTATCCATTCTATTTTTCATACATGTATGTATCTATGTACTTGTTAGATTTAGTTTATCAGTGAACTCGTAAACTAATCGTTATAGAGTTGTTTAAGTATGATTATAGAATTCTTGAATCGGAGTTGTAAGTATATATATGTCACTGTATTAAATATTTAAAAAGAGAATTTCATAGGATTAAGACTGATAATAGAACAACAATATATAAATAACCTAATAATGTAAATAACAGAGCAGCAATTTTATAGATGACTAATGAGGTGCTGGAATGTTAAGATTGGGTATTACTGAAGAAGATCTTTTAGTTGTTCTATAAGCATTGCGACATCCCTAGTCCCTTTTAATTCATTTTATTTATTGCTAAAATAAAATAGCACAATTTGGTTTATGCATCCACCAATGAGGTATTAATATATTTAAATATTTATTGATGTCTTTTATTTTATAATTATAAACATACAAATTCATTAACTTAAACTTATTTATTTCAGACATCGGATTATGGAAGTGGTGCTCCATCACCTAATCAAGTAATAGGATCAAGTGCTGGAAGCAAAATTCATTAGGGATGTTTATTTTAATTTTAACCTTGATTAGGGATGTATGAACTTTTGAACAATTATGTGTTGTAACTTTAAACTTGATTACGGATGTATGAACTTTTTATGCGTTTTAATTTTCAATTACATATAAACTTTTGAACATTATTATGTGTGCTTTAATTTTCATGGATGATTATAACTTTATACATTATTTTATTTTATTATGAAAAAGTAGTGGTTAAATTTTATAATTGTATAAAATAGATTATAAAAAAGTGGTGGTTAAATTTTATAATTGAAATAAAATAGATTAAAAAAGTGGTTAAATTTTATTTATTCAGAATTAAAATTACGTCAGTTAAAAATGTCACTACTTACATATATTATGGCGCCAGAATCTTCTTCAATGAATGTAAATTGCGACAGTTATAACTGACACTACTTACATATAAAAACCGTCACTACTTACACTATGTTTAAAGTAGCGGGTGTTGCAGCGGGTAGCGTAAAACCGCCACATTAAACTTTGTGGTGGCCAGTTCTATGGCGGTTTGGGAAACCGCCACAAGTGTATATTGTGGCGGTTATAAACGCCAGTTTATACGAAAATAACCGCCACAATATACACTTTTTTTTGTAGTGTGCAGATAGATTCTAAACACTGATTTACTGATTTCCCTATTGGATTAGTTGGGAGACAACTTGGGATCATCTGACCACAATTATACTATCATCTCTCTAGTATTTGACATGTTTATGCTGGAATCATCTTAATTTGACAGCAAAACAGCAACTATCAAAAGTCATATTGAAATGACTTATACTTGAGAAGAGTTGGCTATCGGGAAAAAGTTGGTTGAGGAGGAGTGGCGAACTACCAATCCTTTCTCATGCCAATACAATAAAATAATTAAATAAAAATAAAATTTGGAGACAAAAAATAATTAGTCACTATATTGACTAAATTAGATACTATTTTAGAGACTAAAAAATTATTGGTATCTAAAGTGGTTTCTAATATTAATAAAAATTTATAAATTGGTTTCTAAATTATTATCTAAATTAACTACCAAGGTTTTATCTACTTACTAATTTATATTTTAAATTAGTCTTTAAAAGACTAATAGAGACAGTTAGCTATTATTAGATATTATGAGATATTATAGATATATTTTGATATTTCATATTTATGTAATGGGCATAGCCCATATGTTTGTTTTCCTATATAAACATAACCCTATATGTTCAATATACACAAGGGATTTACCTTATTCTTTTCCCTTTAATATGGTATCTAGAGCATAGGGTTAGGATTCAATTTTTATTAGTGAACTCACTGTTCACTGAATTTTCCAGCCACCGCCTCGCCAGAGCCGCCATCGTCGCCACCTCGCCAGAATCTTGTCGAAGCCGTTGTCAGAATCTCATCGGAACTACCATCGGAGACGCTATTGGAACCGCTGCCGGAGCCTTCATCATTGTTGTTGCCGCCAATTGACCAGTGACTGGATTTGTCCTTATCAGCTATGGCTGCTTCCGCTGCCATTATCCCGGATTCGTCTATTCATACTAATTATGTCAATGTTCATCTCTCCATTGACAAATTGGATGGAATCAATTATGACACTTGGGCCTCAGATATTAAACTATAGCTTAAGAGTCAAGGTTATGTTTATCATCTTACCCAAGCCAGTGTTGTTGAAAATGAGGATTCCCGTTGGTTGAAAATTGATGCTCAATTATGCATTGTTATCAAACCTACCATTCACTCATCTTTGAAACAACTTTTCGTACCTATGATACATGATCTGAAGTTTGGGAACAAGCAAAATTATTATACACCAATGATACTTAACGTTTTTATGGTTTGTGTCAAAATCTCCTCATAGTTGTTGCTCCCAAATGTCTTGATGGTACAATAGCGAAATATATGGGTAAACTTCATGCTTTTCTTTATAATTTTAACGAGTTATTACCTCCTGCCCCCTACTTCTTCTCAAGAACTAAAACAAAGATCCAAGTTCTTTATATTATTGGGTTTACATGGCCTTCGTGATTATTATTCTCATGTTCGTGATCAAATTTTGGGATTTCTTATCGTGCCCAATTTTACTTCCACTTGTTCTACCTTTGTACGTGTGCTAGGTAAACACACCACTGATATGTTGATGACTCTTCTGCTTTAGTCTCTCGGTATAATGATCGTACTCACCCTAACAAGTTGGGCAAAGGGCGTCACAAGTGTGACCATTGTGGGAAACTTGGCCAAAAATTTGACAAATGCTATGCCTTACATAATCGTCCTCCTAAATCTGTTGTGGTTGCCAAAACTGCTCCTGTGCAACCTTCTATTGTGGACCATCCTTCATTTGATACCCGAGCCAACCTGCTATTTTCAATGAATTTCTTAAATGGTATGAGGATTGTTAGAACCCTGGTTCCACTGCTTCTGTTGCACATTCAGGTACATCTTTTGTTGGCCTCACTCACTTTACTTCCCTTGGCCCTTGGGTTTTAGATTCAGGTGCCATAGATCACATTACTGGTAATAAATATTTTTTTGTCTTCCCTATCTACTATGGGTTATTTACCTTCGGTTACCATGGCTAATGGATATAGGGTACCATCACATGGTGTTGGTACTATTAATCTTTTCCCTTCTTTATCTATGATAATGTTCTTTATGTTCTTTACCAAAGATTATGTTTCTTTACAGGACCGGAGTTCGGGACGGATGATTGGCACTAGATGTGAGTCTCAAGGGCTTTATCAACTACAGATCTCTGCACATGTTGGTGAAATTATGGATTCTCCATCTCTCATTCATGCTCGGTTGGGTCATCCTAGTCTTGCAAGATGCAGCAACTTGTTCCAAGTTTGTCTAATGTATCTAGTTTATCGTGTGAGTCATGTTAGTTAGGGAAGCACATTTGTAGTTCTTTTCCTAGTAGTGTCTCACAACATGCTTCATCTCCTTTTGTCGTAGTTCACTATGACATTTGTGGACCAAGTCGTATTAAGTCTAATTTAGGATTTCAATATTTTGTTAATTTTATTGATGATTATTCAAGATGTACTTGGGTGTTGTTTTTAATGAAAAATTGTTGAGTTGTTTTCTATATTTTAATTATTTTACAATGAAATTAAAAATCAATTTGGAATTTCCATTCGATTTTGCGAAATGATAATGGACGTGAGTATCTTTCTCATTCTTTTCAAAATTTTATGGCTTCATATGGTATTCTTCATCAAATTTCATGTGGTTATACACCTCAACAAAATTGGGTAGTTGAGCGCAAGAATAGACATCTTGTTGAAACAACTCGTGCTATTTTAATCCATGGTGATGTTGCTCAACATTTTTGGGGTGACGTTGTTCTTAGTGCATGTTATCTCATTACTCGCATGCCATCTTTAGTTTTAGATGACAAAATTCCTCATTCTATTTTATTTTCACAATACCCTCTACACTCTTTACCTCCCAAAGTTTTTGTGTCCAGATGCTTTGTTCACAATTTTAGTTCTGGTCTTAATAAATTATCTTCTAAGTCACACAAATGTGTCTTTTTAAGGTTCACTAGATCACAAAATGGATATAAATGTTTCTCACCTTCTTTAAACCATTATTTTATTTAAGTAGATGTCACCTTCAATGAATCTTCCCTTTACTTTAAATCTTGTCCTTCTCCTTCTATGTCTTCATCTAATCAAGTTAATATTCCTCTTGTTGTGCCTAGTACACCTAAAGATTCACCACGGTCACCAACTCTTCAGGTGTATAATCGTGTCAAACGTCTCATCGTCCATCAGATGACTCTCTTCTAGTGCCAACACCTTATCCCCCTTCGGCTCCGAAAGTTGAACCTCCGATAGTTCAACCTGGTCTTCCTATTGCTATTCGTAAAGGTATACGTTCTACCCAGAATCCCTCTCCACATTATAATGCGTTGAGTTACCATAGACTATCTCAACCCTTTTATACCTACATTTCATCTATTTCTTCTATATCCATTCCAAAATCTGTAGGAGATGCCTTAGCTCATCCTGGTTGGCGTCAGGTCATGCTTGATGAAGTGAATGCGCTTCAGAATAATGGAACTTGAGAACTTGTTCCTTTCCCATTTAGGAAAACTGTTGTTGGTTGCAGGTGGATTTTTGCTATCAAAGTTGGTCCTGATGGTCCTATTGATCATCTCAAAGCTCGTCTTATGGCTAAGGGTTATACCCAAATTTTTTATTTAGACTATGATGATACTTTTTCTTCAGTGGCAAATATGGCTTATGTTCGCTTGTTCATAGCCATGAATACTCATCAACAATGGCCTTTTTATCAATAAGATGTAAAAAATGCCTTACTTATGGGGATTTGCAGGAAGAAATTTATATGGAGCAACCTTCCAGTTTTTTTGCTCAAGGGGAGACTTCTTGATTGGTATGTCATCTTCACAAATCCTTATATGGCCTCAAGCAGTCTCCTAGGGCTTGGTTTGGAAAATTTAGCAATGTTGTTCAACAATTTGGTATGACTCGCAGTGAAGCAGACCATTTAGTTTTTTATCGTCACACGAGTGTTGGGTGTATCTATCTTGTAGTATATGTTGATGACATTGTTCTTACAAGAAGTGATCACCATGGCATCTCACAAGTAAAACAACATCTTTGTCAACACTTTCAGACCAAAGATCTTGGCAAACTCAGATATTTCTTGGGGATTGAGGTGCACAATCCAATACTGGTATTGTTATCTCTTAAAGAAAATATGCATTGGATATCTTGGAGAAAATTGGGTTGATGAATTCAAAAAAAATTTATACTCCCATCCCATGGATCCCAATGTCAAACTTCTACCGAATTAGGGGGAGCCTCTTTTAGATCCCGAGAAGTACAAAAGATTAGTTGAAAAATTGAACTATCTCATTGTTACTCGTCCTGATATTTCCTTTGCAGTCAGTGTGGTGAGTCAACTTCTTAATTCTCCTTGTGAAGATCATTAGAATGCAGTCATTCTTATACTGCAGTACATTAAAGGATCTCCTGGAAAAGGTTTGTTATATGGTCATAATAACCATACTAAAGTCGTTTGTTATTCAGATGTTGATTGGGTAGGATCTCCATCTGATAGAAGATCAACTTCTGGTTATTTTGTCTCCATTTGTGATAACTTGATCTCTTGGAAGAGGAAGAAACAAAGTCTTATGGCGAGATCTAGTGGAGAAGCAGAATATAGAGTTATGACCTTGGCTACTTGTGAGCTTATTTGGCTTAAATAGTTACTTAAAGAATTGCAATTTGGAGAGGTCACTCAAATGACCCTTATATGTGATACTCAGGTTGTTCTTCATATTAGCTGAAATCCAGTTTTTCATGAAAGAACCAAAGATATTGAGATTCATTGTCATTTCATTCGAGAAAAGATTATATCGGGAGATATCAAGACTGAGTTTGTTAATTCAAATAATCAATTAACATATACTTTTACTAAACCCTAACGAGGGCCTAAGATTGATTACATTTGTAACAAGCTAGGAACATATGATCTATATGCACCAGCTCAAGGGGGAGTGTTAGATATAATTAGATGTTATTAGATATTATGAGATATTATA
This sequence comes from Phaseolus vulgaris, assembly GCF_051622355.1. Lineage (NCBI taxonomy): Eukaryota > Viridiplantae > Streptophyta > Magnoliopsida > Fabales > Fabaceae > Phaseolus > Phaseolus vulgaris. Next base: position 20,150,531 of record NC_143502.1, on the reverse strand, counting down.
GGTATTGTTAGATATTTCATATTTATGTAATGGGCTTAGCTCATATGTTTATTTTCCTATATAAACATAACCTTTTGAGTTCAATATACATAAGAGATTTACCCTATTCTTTCTTTCCCTTTAATAGAGATTAATTTAAAATATAAAGTAGTAAGTAGCTAAAACTTTGGTACTTAATAGTTAGATACCAATTTAGACACTATTTTATAATTTTTTATTAATTATAAAAACTACTTTATATACCAATAATTTTTTAGTTTAAAAAAATGGTCTCTAATTTAGTTAAATAATAACTAATTACTTTAGTCACTAAAATTAGTTTCTATTTCATTATTTTCTTATAGTGTGCGTGTTAACAAAGAAGGCTTCAACCAAGCTATCTGACATTACCAAAGATGTCGTTGATAGGAAGCTAGTGTCATGGACGGGCTGAAGAGGAGGAGGAAGAGGAAGAGGCATCTGAGCTTTGACATTTTTATGTTCCTTTTTTCTTTTCTTGTCCCTGGCTCTAGCCCCAAGTTTTGGGTCCCACCTTTTGAATATATAATACAAGGATTTTGTCTTTTATTTTGTGCAAGTTTTTATTTGCATTTTCTAGTAAAAATTGAGTATGATCATGGTCGGCCAAACATTCGTAACAAATTGTGCGCTATTTAACTTTGTTAATGCTGACTGCACGATAACCACTTTGAAATAAGCGTTCTTCCAAAATTTGGTAAGAATTTGTTAGATTGTTGATCGGTTTTCTCTTGCTTTTCTTTTGAGTGGGTCGACCGACCCTTAAGTTCTTTTGTGTTTTAGTAATTGGGAGGCATTACCATTTTGGGCAAAACTTCCTAAGACGATAGTAAAATTAGATGTCGGGATGGATTTCCATTTGGCGCATAGCTTCCTTGACGAAGCCGATGATATTTTGAGCATCAGGGGGATTTTAAATTTAAGGAAAAGCTTCCTTGATCGAGCTGATAGCGAATTTTAGGTGTTGGGAGAATTGTCATTTCAAGCAAACCTTCCTTGACCGAGCCGAGCTAAGAGATAGTTTCGTGATGGATCATTATGACCTTGATGCTCAACCATATTCATAATGAAGCTTCCTTAGTTGAAATAATGTAAAGTAAATTATAAAGAAGTGCCTTGTTAAAACCTTCACGATGGAAAACTATTCTTAGGGATAAAACAATCGAGCGAGGATATAGTGCATGTTTCATGTTCAATAACTGTAGTAATACTTGAGGTGGGTGACATTTGACATCCTCGATAGAGATTTTCCTAAAAGAAATTCTAAGTAGTAAGCTCTGCCAGCAGTTACATCTCGTATATGGAAGGGTCCTTCCCAAATGACTAAGAACTTTCCTTTGGTCTTCTTGACTTCATTGTGCATTCTCCACACTAAGTCTCCTTTTTTAAAGCTTATTGGTTTTTATCTTGGAACTATATCTCCTTGTTGCCCTTAGTTTTCGCGCTTCCTTTATGATCCTACTACTGTCTCTGAATTCATTAATTAGGTCTAGACCGACCGTCAAGCTTTCTTGCTTTAAATCAATGTTGAACATTTGTCTTCTTAGAGAAGGTTCCCCTACTTCCACTGGAATAATTATCTTGATACCATGGTTGATTGTGGGGTGCATCGATATGCCCATATGATGTGAATGTAACTACAAGAACACATGATTCTTGACATTCTTAGGAACAACTTGAGCTGGATTTAAAAGGCACTCTACTTTAGAATTGGATCAATGTTCTAAATTCAAGAACTCACCAAAACTAAGCACCAACCAAGACTCATATTGAAGTCCATGTATTGTCAAATTGAATCAAAACAAAAGGAAAGAAGAACAAGAATTAAAACTGGACAGAATTTAAATGATAGCTACTGAACCAAAACAGAATTAAGAACACAATGCTGGAAACACAAAATAAATGGTAGAAAAAGAAGTAAACTCTAGGAATCAAAACTACCGAATGGAAAATTGAAGAAAAGGGAAGAAGAACACTTATAGAATAAGATGCTTGCTGGATTTTGAGAATTGGAAGAAGCCATTCACGCCACTTGGAACCTTGAACCAAGATAAGTGATGGAGTGCCACCACTTGAAGCTCACCATAGCTCACAAGATAAGGCAAAGAAGAGGAAGACTCAAAACTCACAAATTCTCTCCCAAATTGAGTATAGTCTCTCTACTATAAAATTCCAATCTGCATTGTGAAGGACCTAAGCCCTCCTTTTATAGGAGTAAGGGCTGGTCATTTACATAGCTTATTCCCTAAGCTACCCAAAAAACTCCTAAGATCACACCCCCCTTACTAAGCTCACTCCCCAAGCTCCTAGAATTTGCTAAACTAAAGCCTAAAGATGCTTTTACAAAAGAGGTGTCTCATGTTTCCCTCTAAGCACCTTTCTAAACATTATTCTATATTATTTACAATTTAAAAGAAACTATAAAGAGAGATATTTAATATGAAGCCTATTATTTGAGAGTTTGTAGACTTCTTTATCTTTAGGCTTGATCTTCTCTTTGACTTCTTTTAATTTGTGAGAAGACTAGAAGGAAGAACTTCAAATGTGTAGGTGAAAATCCTCTTCCTTCATTAATAAAATCCTCTCCTAGTGGATATTCATCATACTCCCCGAGTTGGAGAGAATTTGTCCACGAATTCAGTACTCCTGCATAAAACAAAGTCAGTTTGCTATTATATAAGAGAAGACAAGAAGAAATGGGCAAACATGACTTAGCACTTTGAAATGGTGGGAGTTCAAAAAAAGATGGTCTATACACAGACCATGTTGGAAAAGATTGTTTAGGAATGATATTATTTGGTAAAATAGGAGATATGAAAAAACCATCCTTAACATTCTTTATCCAATATGGTGTGGAAGTAGGAACCTTAGGTAATGAAAATGACAAAGAAGAAGAAGACCTTGTAGGCGTAGCACGAGTCAACAAAAGTGATTGAGTTGAGAAGGTATTAAGACTCGGTTTATCATGTACTTCAATTTCCTTTTCATTTTCTTTTTGAGTTTCTTTGGGATTGGTCCTATATGCTAGACGATGTGGTAAAGAAACCCTGGGCATTAAGTCTATTTGGTGTTCAATCCCTCTTAGAGGTGGTAAGCCTTTAGGAGGATCTTGAATCACATCTTCATTGTCCTTTACCAAATTGTCCAAACATGTGGGACTATCCTTAGCCGACTCACAGTCAATAGTCCTAGGAATAGCTAAAAAAATAGGCTTTTGAGTAACTATTACCCTTTTAACTTGTTGTGTGGACATGAGAAGGCTTCTCTTGGAACTTTTTATATCATTTTCTTTCTCTCTTTTTTCTCTCATTTTAACTTGGTCCTCATGTACTTCCTTTGGAGAGAGAGACTTAAGAGTGACTTTGTGCCCATGGAAGTGAAAAGAAATTTTGTTGGTAAAGCCATCATGAAAAACTTTTCTATCAAATTGCCATGGCCTACCTAAAAGTATATGAGTAGCTTCCATTGGAACAACATCACACAAGACCTCATCTTTATATTTGCCAATGGAAAATGTAATGAGGACTTGTTTGTTCACTACTATCTCACCCACCTCACTCAACCATTGTAACTTGTAGGGCTTGGCATGAGAGATGGTAGGCAATCCAAGTTTGTCTACCACTCTTGTGCTTGCCACATTCGCACAACTCCCCCCATCTACAATCAAAGAGCATACTCTATCACTAATAAGACACCTTGAATGAAATATATTTTCTCTTTGAGTTTCATCAAAAGGTTTTAACACTTGTCCAAGCATGCGTCTTATTACTAATAGGTCACCCTCATGTGGGCTTTCACTTTCACTCTCACTTGGGGATCTAGAAGGTGAGGAATGTCTAGAAGATTCGGACCTATGCTCACTACTATCTACCCCATCATGCATATACATAGCTCGTTTAGAAGGGCAATTAGAAGCAATATGTCCATAGCTTAAACATTTAAAACACTTCTTACTAGACGTTTTAGGTGGTGATTTAGGCCTAGAATTGGAAGTGGAAGGCTTAGACTCTCTAGGTTTGAAAGTAGAGTCCTTAGAAGGGATATTTGAAAAAGATTTATTTTTATTTTTCCAAGAAGAGTGGTAGTAGTTATCCTTAGAAGAATTTTTGAAAGCATTTTTCCTTGCAAGTTGATTTTCAATTTTGCTAGCAAGGTGCACCACATTTTCCAAAGAAGAATATTCTTGTAACTCTACCACGTCTTGAATATCCCTTCGAAGTCCACTCACAAACCTAGCTATCTTAGCCTCCTCACTCTCATCCATATTAACTCGAATTAAAAGCGTGTCTAGTTGTTTAAAGTAATCATCCACACTTAGCGCGCCTTGATGAAACCGTTGGAGTTTCAACATAAGGTCTTTCCTAAAGTGTGGGGGTACGAATCTAGCGCGTAAACATGCTTTCAAATCGTTCCAAGAGACCACGGGCGGCCTCTTGTGTAGGTCAATGTCCATGAGGTATTGATGCCACCATTGCATGGCATAGTCCAAAAATTCTAAAGAAGCTAACTTAACCCTATGCTCATCCCTAACCCCATTTACATCAAAAATTTGGTCCACCTTAGCCTCCCATCCTAAGTATACATTGGGATCACTATCACCACTAAAACTAGGAAGTTTTACATTTGGAGAACAAGGGCCAGCCACATGTTGGCGCCTCTCTTCATGGTGATGATGTCTTGGCCTTGGATTGTCTTCATAATAACCATGGGAGTGCCTTGAAGAATGCCGACTAGGAGGAGGAGTTCTTTTCTCACGGTTTTGATGCATTTCCTCTCGGTTTAACTCCAAACTTTGGAGCCGTGCTTCCATCTTCCTTATCACCTCAAGATAGTGAGCATTGGATTGCTTGGCATTCTTTAAGTCCTCATAAAGGGCTGCCTTTTGTGGTGAGCACGGTTTGGAGGACTCTCCACTAGAGAAATGAGCCATGAGCAGAAAATACACAAAAACAGAAAACAAAACAGTGAAAGAAACTTGTTAAACAATTAAAAACAGTGAGATATAGGTTGCTGGAAAAATGCCCAAGAAAGCACTCAAACCACTCCAAGAAAAAATTCTGTCCTCAACCAAGCCTTGCTTGTGAAATGGAGTAGCTTCAAGTGAAATATGTTACAGCAAACCAACTTACTTAAGAACAAGTCTCCACACAACTTTTAAGAAGAACAAAAAGACAAGCAAGAAAAAGGTGTAAACAATAAAAGCTAAACCAAAAACAGAGAGTAATGTATGACAAACTAGAAAGAATATGAATGAAAGACAATCAAGAAAAATAAGGAACTCAATGAATAAAGAAGGCACACAAAAAGAGTCCTAAAGAAAAGTGCTAGAGTAGATTAAAGAAAACAGAAAACAGCTACTGGAAATGTATTGTTTTTTTTTTTAAAGCAAACTGTGCTATGTTTACAGATTTAACTGTACCGATTGAAAGCGAACTGGACTGTGAAAAATTAACCACAGAAACTTCAATGTCTTAACTCAAAAATGGCACTGGAATGAGGTAAAAACAGTAAGCCAATTGAGAGAAATAATTTTTTTAAAATTGCTGCCCAATTACCGTATTCTTTTCGGCAGTATTGTACACTTTTCGTATTTTATTTATCATTTTTTGTGTACTTGGAATTTTTGAGTGATTCTTTTTTCTATGCTTTTGTAACACTTTGAAGTATGTAAATCCAAATTTTCACAAATTTTCAGTGAGCCAATTAATTGCAGTAAATTGAAAACAGTAGCACGTTTGTAAGAAAACAGAGTATCCTATTCAGGAAAGAAAAACAGTAAGATGAACTAGCAAAGACATAATGGAATTTGTGTAAAAGAACTTGTATAGAATGAAGATACAAGCATGAACTCAAATCTAAAAATGAAAATGCACAAAGGATCAAGCAATAAACTAAAAAACAGAAAGTAATACCAAAGCAAGAAACAATCAAAGCAATAAAAGTACTACAAGAAGTAATGACAATTATGGAATAACATGACTAAGACAAAACTTGACATGATTACAAAATTAAAAGACATATAACAAGGTATAACCACAAGTGAAAGGAAGCTTAAGGTCAGCTCTAGGAAGGAGAATGCCATTCCAAAAGAGCAGCCATACTCATATGAACAATGAGTGCTAGAGTCCTTTTCACAAACACATGGTGTAACAAAAGAAAACAGCAAGAAAACTCAAAATAAATCCTAAAACAGAATGGTAAACAACTTGAATTAAAGAGCTCTTGAAAGTAAAGTGCAATACAACTCAAGAATTAAGCAAAAACAAGCCTAGGCTCTGATACCACATGATGTGAATGTAACTACAAGAACACATGATTCTTGACATTCTTAGGAACAACTTGAGCTGGATTTAAAAGGCACTCTACTTTAGAATTGGATCAATGTTCTAAATTCAAGAACTCACCAAAACTAAGCACCAACCAAGACTCATATTGAAGTCCATGTATTGTCAAATTGAATCAAAACAAAAGGAAAGAAGAACAAGAATTAAAACTGGACAGAATTTAAATGATAGCTACTGAACCAAAACAGAATTAAGAACACAATGCTGGAAACACAAAATAAATGGTAGAAAAAGAAGTAAACTCTAGGAATCAAAACTACCGAATGGAAAATTGAAGAAAAGGGAAGAAGAACACTTATAGAATAAGATGCTTGCTGGATTTTGAGAATTGGAAGAAGCCATTCACGCCACTTGGAACCTTGAACCAAGATAAGTGATGGAGTGCCACCACTTGAAGCTCACCATAGCTCACAAGATAAGGCAAAGAAGAGGAAGACTCAAAACTCACAAATTCTCTCCCAAATTGAGTATAGTCTCTCTACTATAAAATTCCAATCTGCATTGTGAAGGACCTAAGCCCTCCTTTTATAGGAGTAAGGGCTGGTCATTTACATAGCTTATTCCCTAAGCTACCCAAAAAACTCCTAAGATCACACCCCCCTTACTAAGCTCACTCCCCAAGCTCCTAGAATTTGCTAAACTAAAGCCTAAAGATGCTTTTACAAAAGAGGTGTCTCATGTTTCCCTCTAAGCACCTTTCTAAACATTATTCTATATTATTTACAATTTAAAAGAAACTATAAAGAGAGATATTTAATATGAAGCCTATTATTTGAGAGTTTGTAGACTTCTTTATCTTTAGGCTTGATCTTCTCTTTGACTTCTTTTAATTTGTGAGAAGACTAGAAGGAAGAACTTCAAATGTGTAGGTGAAAATCCTCTTCCTTCATTAATAAAATCCTCTCCTAGTGGATATTCATCACCATAAGACTTCTATAAATTCTTCGGTCTACTTTCTCTTTGTGATGCTTAGTCGTTTCTTTAACTCATTAGCATGACCTTGTTTGCTGCCTCGGCCTGTCCATTGGTTTTGGGATGCTCTATCAAACTGGTAATATGTTTGATACCAAGTTCTTTGTAGAAATTTGCGATTCCTTGGTCTATAAAATGTTGAGCATTGTCTGTGTCAATTGTGTGTGGGATGTCGAACCGACATACTATATTTTTCCATATGTCGACCTCAATCCACTTTGTAAAATAATCAGCACCCACCAGAAGAAACTTGAATTGCCCCTTCCCTGGACTAAAGGGTACAATGATATTCATTCCCTAGGCTAAGTAAGTAACTACTACCAACTGAACAATTGATTCCTCTCCTTCGATCGCACTTTCCTTCCTCTCATTACTGTAATGTTCGAGTTTCAGCTCTTGGTCGGACTGCACCGACAAAAGGTTCTTCAACCCTCAAGTGAGTATTATGCTGTAATGATGACATATCTTTGCTTTGTCTTGAGTGCTTATTTATACAGTTATAATGACCTTGTTATTTATGGGTCGTAATTAATGTGTATAACCATAAAAATAGTGTTACCTAATTTATTTTCTATTCATTTTTACTTTCACCTTGACGCATTTCACAAAAGTCGATCGACCAACATTCGATACCAAAGCTATAAGATCGTCCGACCCCGACCAATATAAATCTCAAATATTAATTCAAAAATCAACTTGATTACTAAATACATAAACTATAGAGGAATTTAATTAACTGAAATCTTACATGAAAAAAAAAATCCACACATGCAAACATCAATGAAAAGAAAAAAAAAATTAAGGGAAAAGAAAACTTACTCAAATATTTGATTATTGAATATCCAACACTCTATTGACTCTTAAGTTGTGCATTCTGATAGAATAAAAGATCATATGAAATTTTAGAATCTTAGAAATAAGGTAGAAATAATATGAAAAAAAATTAGAGAAACGACTAGATTTGCAAAATTAATTACTAACTAATTAAAGTTACAATTTACATATTAAACCTATTTTAAATTTTCCCTTTCCTTAAAATTATACTACTAAACAATAAAAAATAGATTTTACAAAATTAATATTGAATTTTATATAATTAAAATTCACATAGTCGAATATTATAGACTATAAAAATTATATTATAAATAAAATTCACAACAAACTAATATAAATATCTGAATCATGTTTTTGAATTTACAGTACATAATATAAATTGTTATATAAGATTATTTTTAACTATTAAAGTTTATCTAAGAAGTATTTATTATTAATTTTAAATATAGATGGTTAAAAGTGGAATAAAAAATTTATTTGATTTTACATTTTCAATTGTTCTTTTTAATGATTATAAAAATAATGCGAAAATGTAATTTCAAAAGATAAACTAGAAAATAATATTAAAAATGTCTGTAATGAATGATATTTTATTATAAAAAAAAGAATATTGTAATTTATAACAATATTTTAAATAACTGTCAAAAACATTAATAAGTCGTAAATTCAAATAAAGTTCCCGTAACTTGAGACGGATATATATCCCATGAAAAACACAATTCCATGGTACCACGTTATTTGTGTTGTTGGGTGGGACCATTTCAGCTATAATTGTGCACACCTAACCTACCGTATGGCCCTCACTTGCTTTCCACAAAATGTGTTTGACCAGACGTTGTGGACTGTTAGTCCTATTTCTTTTCATTCCATTTTTATTTTTACTTTCATGCATCAAGTTGAGAAGATGGAAATATAGAAAAAAGAAATTGAAAAAAATGAAACAAAATATTTCATTAGTTGATAAAGTGGAAATAATTGAGAATAAAGAGAAAATGCCTTGAATTATATTATTTGATTGATTTGATATAAAATAAAAATAAAATACAATGAGTAACTTTTATTTATTTATACCATTTTATGAAAGCTTTAACATTCTCACTCTCATTCCCTTTTCCTTTTACTTTTTTTCTTCTTTTGCACTCTAAAGTCTTTTCTATCCTTCTAACTTCTCTTTAATTTCATCTCTTTCATATTTGGTCACATTTCGAAACTTAGAAATTATTCTTAATCAATTATATTTTTAAATATAATAAGTTACTATTTAATTTTTTTTAAAAAAATTAATTTTTAATGAATTTATTATTAATCTTAGTGGAGTTAGTTGAGAAAATTGATCATCTAAATTTAGTTAAGTTTATTTTGTTGTGTTTGAATACTTTGTTATATGTTCTTAAATTTTGAATAATTTTATTGTTTGGATTTGAAGTTGCTTTGAAGAAAGAAATTTCATGTAAGAGGAGCTATTTGTGTTTTTATATATATATATATATATATAACTTTAGAATAGATGATCTAGATGTAAGGGTGACTGGTAATAAGATTTTTGTTTATATGCATGAATTGTGTTTTGTTTGAATATTGAAATTGAGTGTTATTTGACTTTTGACAGGTACATAGTTTATTAGACCAATATTTGAATGAGTAAAGTTAATTTCCTATAGTTTTTCATATATTAGTTTATGAGTTTGATGTTGATGAATATGTGTGTGTATTGAGTTTGAATGACCAAGGTTGAATTGAAATGAGTAAAAGATTATATATGTTTTGTTGCATGAGCTTGATTCTATGATATTTTCGCCCAAGCGAAGGATTTTCGTTCAAACGAAAATAGAACATAAATCCAAGCATACTTTCGGGCCATTTTCACTCAAGCGAAGGATATTTAACTCAAAGTGAAAATAGCACTATAACTCAACCTCTGATTTGGCCGGATTTTTGTTTAAGAGAGTTAATTATCACTAAGCAAAAATAGCATTACTACTCTCCCTTTTGACCATATTTTCATTCAAGAGAGAAATTTTTTGCTAAAACAAACCAATCTTATCTCAATCTAAACTATTTTCACTCAATCTTGTCTCTTTAATGGGTTGTGTGTTAATGTTTATTTTAAATGTAAAATAAATATTAATTTGCATATTTAATTGAATGTGGTTTTGTTTAAAGGATGTATGTTGTATGAAAATGGTTGTTGAGAGTGATGAGAATTGTATGGATTTGTGATAAGTGTCATATTTCAGTAATATTTTATAACATACACTTATCAATATTTATTGATAAAATAACTATAATTCAACTCTTATTTTTTTAATTTACACCTTTTTACATATTTTGTGATTATAAAATGAATAAGAACAATTTATTCCCAAATTTGTGTTAATTTCAACATTATAGGAGAAAATAGAGATTTAAGAACTAAAGAAGAATAAACAAGTTGGAAAGGGAAAGTTGGAATATTCAAAACTCGCCCAAGGCTCACCAAGACGAGTTCACTCCAGAGAAGTTGGGCTTTTTCTCGTCAAACTCGCCCAATCAAATAATAACTCACCTAGGCAAGAAGTCACTTAGCTGAAGCCCAACTAGGTTAAATATGAGGCGTAAGGCATAACCCTGGACATCATTGAGATCATTGGGAGAATAAAAGGAGATAGAATACCCTAGAGGAGGCAACTGTCAAGGAGAAACATCTTGGATCTTCTTTTCTGGCTTTCCATTCTTGTAATGGCCAACATGAGTGACTAATTTTTCCCTTTGGGATTGAGAGTAATATGTTCAAAATATTATGAATTGAGGTGATATTTATCTACAATATTTTATTTCTTGATAGATGATTGGTATTATCATTTTATTTTCAAAGCTTGAAGTATTCATGATTTTGATCCTTAGATCTGATTGGAAAGTGTTTCTAAGATTCTGACCTAAATGATAATGCTTAACATATTTGAATGTAAGGAATAAATTTGAAATGTTAAATTCTTTCTACAATATGTTCATAATGATAAGAAATTTTTATAAATATGCGAGGAATCGATATTTGGAAGACTCTCTTAATAATTTTGTATGCGAGGAATCAATATGAATGATTTTTATATGTGCATCAATATCAATCAAGACTGAATATTATAACCTTTTGTAGAAATACAAACGAGTAAAAAGATGAATCCTAATCCTAATTTTCCCAACTGAATCAAACAAATCTTTTAGTTTGCATTATTTATATTCTTACAATTTCATCATACACAACAAACTTTCCAACAACTTTTACATATTGTTTTCTATTTAATGAATATTATACTTGAGAATTTAATTGTTCCTTGTGGGTTCGGTATCCATCATTACGGACAAATTATTACTTCTAACACGATACACTTGCCATAAAATAGTCATCAAGTTTTGGCGTTGTTGCGAGGGAAGAGTTTTAATTTTTTAGTACAAATTTCTAAATATTGTGAATATTTTTTTATTGTTTTTAATTTTTACTTTTTTTTTATTTTCAAATTTTGTTTTCAATTTTAATTTGTAAAAAATTTATTTTTACTGCTAATTACTCCTTGTGTTAATCCTTGAGTGAGTTGTCTTATATGAAATTAAGTGCTTAAGTTCTCAAAGACCAATTACTATTTGAATCACAGATTGAAAAGGCAACTAGAAGAAACAAGAAGACGAAGAGAAAAAAAAACAAGTCGACACTAGAGAAGAATCCTCAACCACTTTTTCCCTTCCTATTAATATTTTTCAGGAAGAAAGCATGCAGTAGTGAAGAGCAACCACCGCAACCTAGGAGAACACTTAGAGATTATGCTATGCAGTAGGGCCAAAACATTTTTTTTAGTATTGCAATACCTACTACGACCAAGGCCTTGGAAATGAAACCTGCATTCCTTAGTCTGATTAGTACCCATCAATTTACAACAATGGACCATGAGGATCTGTATACACATTTGTCTACATTTTATGAATTTGTGGGAACAATGGGCTTTCAATCATGTGATATTGAAACTGTTTATCTGCGTTTGTTTCCTTTTTAATTGGAAGTAGAAGCTAAGGAATGACTCAAGTCACATCCAAATCAGAGTCTTACCAACTGGAAGGATGTAGAAGAAAAATAATTTACAAATATTTTTTTCCACTATCGAAAGCTACATCAAAAAAATTCTGATATTTCTATGTTCAAACAATAATCAAATGAATCCTTCCAGAGATTCAAAGTGATGCTGAGAAAATTCCCAATTCATGGGTTTGAAGACATTGCTCAATTGAGTATCTTTCATCAATATCTCATATCTCATATCACATTTCATCAATATCTTAATGGTCTCATATCTCATATCAAGATGCTTCTAGACGCTACAATTGGTGATACAATGATGACGATTGATCCAGAGCAAGAAACAAAGATTACTGATGCATTGACATCAACAAAATATCAAGCCCAAAATGATAGACTAATTGAGCCAAAGAAGGGGATGATGGGTCATAATACTTCAAATGCACTTTTGGCTCAGAACAAAATTCTGACACAGTAGATAAAAGCATTGATGAAATAGATATCTAATCTACCACAACAATTAGAAGTTGTGCATTCTTATCATAATCAAATTCAATCAATGAAATGTGATTTTTGTGGAGGTCATCATCTAAATGGTCTCTGTTCTTTTCAAAATAATTTATCTGAAGAAAAGGTTCATTATATGGGAAATCAAGGAAGGCAAGATGGGTTCTCCAATAATAATTATTATCCTCAAGGTTAGAGAAACAATCAAGATCAAATTGTTGGGTGGAAATAAGATACTAATCCATTGAGTAAGCAAGGCCCTTTCAATAATAACAACCATTATATCCTTCATTTTAGGAGAGAACAAGCAAATTGGAGGATGCCTTAGAGAAATTTATGCAAGCAACACTGTCCAACCAAAAGAATATTGATGCTTCTATTCAAAGTTTGGAGACACAAATGGAGCCGATTGCAAAATAAATGGAGGACTATCATAATGGTCAATCTATAGGCAACACATAGACAAAATCCAAGGAGCAATGTAAGTCAGTCACTACCAGAAGTCGAATAGTTATAGGAGAGGGGATAGGTGACAATTTGATTGTTGGTGAGGAGGAAAAAAGAGAGGAAAGAAAAATTGAGTGTGAGGTGGAAAAAGAAGAGGAAATAGAAAAAGAGAGTGTACAATAAGAAAAAAAAAGGAGAAAAAAGTGATAATATAAAGAAGCATGCTCCAATCCTAGATTTACCTTACCCTCATTCTCCCTCAAGGAAGAATATAGAACAACAGTTTATTAGATTTTGTGAAATTTAAGTTGTTGGAGATCAATATTCCTTTTACTGAAGCTTTGGAACAGATGCCCACGTATGCCAAATTTATGAAGGATTTGGTAAAAATAAAGTATCCACATGGCATAGTTGAAGATCTTTGGTGAAGTTAGAAAATTTTTATTTTCTAGTTGACTTTTTAAACATGGACATAAAGGAAGATGTTGAAGTGCCTCTCATTCTAGGATGCCCATTCATGAAAATTGCAAAAATTATGATTGATATGGATGAATGACAGTTAAAAGTCCATATACAAGATGAAGAAGTTGGGTCTTATGTATTTGAAGCTATGAAACATCCAATTGACCAGAGAGATTGTTTTAGAATGCATGTATTTGATGAACTGTATTTGGAGAATTAGAAGCAGATATCTGAAGATGACCCATTGATAACAATGAAGATTTAGAGGCTTGGGAAGAAAAAGAAGTCAAGGATTGCTTACAATACCCGGAGAAGGCAAAAAAAATGTATCAGGAGGTTTTTGAAGAATCAAAGTTGAATAAAGCCAATCCTCATAAAAAAATAAAATTGAAACAATTGTCATCTCATCTGAGGTATGTTTTTATTGCAGAGAATAGGGAGAAAATAATCATCATAAGTAATCTTTTATCAGAAAAAGAAGAGCAATAGGTAATAAAAGTAGTGAAAGTGAATAAAGAAGCTATAGGATGGACTTTTACTGACTTGAAAGGTATAAGCCCATCATATTGTATGAATAAAATGTTGAACAAAAAGCTTTGATGTCTCCAAATCCAAGGGGAAATCTTGAAGACCTTTCTACTGGGTGTGTGTGTGTTGTTTAGTTGTTTGAAACTTGTTAGTTCACTCATTAAGATGATCCAAGTTCATTTGAATCTTGATCTTTTTGTAAAGATGTGTTTTCTAAAAGGGTGTGAAATTTCATCTGTTGAAATATCGATTCAACCTGTTGTTTGACACTTAGTGGTTTTTAAAATGGTTTGGAAAAGCTTAGCTTTGTTTTGGCTTTGTTGTCAAACAAATTCAACCAGTTGTTTCAGTAAATCAATTTGTTGTTTTTTTGTGAAAATCGTAACAGAACTCTATTAAGTGGTTTTAATTTGTTTTAAATGATTCCAACATGTTCTGGTTTTTTACTTATATGCTTTGACCATTTGATTGAGGCATATAAAGGTTGTTATACACTCCTTTGCATTAACTAAGAAAGAGATATTAATCAAAAACAATTTTCAAGATTTCAAAAGCTTTGGATCATCTCAAGTGTGTGGAATAGGATTGGGTTTTGTACTTCTAAACTTTAAGCTTTGATTTACCCAGATGTATTTTGTTCCTTTTCTTCCTTGAACATTGTATTTTTGTGTGTTCTAGTGTGGTGTAGTTTTAGAAGATGTTTCTGGAAACTTTGTTGTTTGCTAAAAGTAGTGTGTGTTCTTGAGGGGTTCAAGATCATCACTTTTAGTGTGTATTTTGTAATCTAGGTTTGATTACATAGTGAATTTTTAGTGGTTAGTTGAGGAATGGATGTAGTTCTTAGTTAAGAGTGAACGTATAAACATCTTGTGTGAATCTCTCTATCCCTATACTCATTAAATTGTTTTAACATTGTTTTTCAAATCTGTTGGTATAAACAATTGGTTGGTTAAGGCCTCTAATTCTAAAATAAAATTCATATGGAGCAAGATTTTAAACCTGTAGCTCAACCTCCAAGGCGTTTCAATCCTACTATCAAGGATGTTGTTAGAAAGGAAGTGCAAAAGCTTTTGGAGACAATGATGATTTATCCCATTTCAGACAGTGCTTGGGTTATTCTTGTACAGATGGTGCCTAAGAAAGGAGGTATGAAAGTTATTCATAATGAAAAAAAATTGTTAATTCCTACAAGAACTGTTACAGGATGGAGAATGTGTATTGATTATAGAAAACTAAATCACGCTACGCGAAAGGATCATTATCCATTACCTTTTATGGAATAAATGTTCAAAAGATTGGCAGGTAAGACATACTATTATTTTTTGGATGGTTACTGAGGTTATACTCAAATTGTGGTGAATCTAGAAGATCAAGAGAAGACATCATTGACTTGCCCATTTGGAATTTTTCTTACCGGAAAATTCCATTTGGGTTATGTAATGCTCCATAAACTTTCCAAAGGTGTATGTTTGTTATTTTTGCAAATATAATCGAGAAATGCATTGAAGTATTCATGGATGACTTTTTCGTGTTTGGGTTCTTTAGACTCCTGCTTAGCAAATCTTGACATCGTAGCGATGTGTGGATACAAATCTTATGTTCAATTGGGAGAAGTGTCATTTTTTGGTCACAAAAGGAATAATCTTAGGCCATAAATTTTCTTAGAAAGGGATTGAGGTAGATAAAGCAAAAGTTGAAGTCATTGAGAAGCTACCTCCACCAATCAATATTAAAGGAATCAGAAGTTTCTTAGGGCATGTTGTATTTTATAGAAGATTTATTAAGGACTTCTCAAAGACTGTAAAGCCTATGTGCAACCTCCTCAATAAGGATATTTTTTAAAAAAATTGATGATGATTGTTTAACTGCTTTTAAAATTTTGAAAGAAAAACTCATTAATGCACCTATCATAACTATTCCTAATTGAAAATTTAATTTTTAAATAAGGTGTGATGCTAGTGATTATGCAGTAGGATCAATGTTAGGAAAAAGGAAAGAAATAATTTTCAAGTCATACATTATGCAAGCAATAACACTACGACAGAAAAATAATTACTTGCTATAGTGTATACTTGAAATTTTTCAATCTTATTTGATAGGTCCTAGAGTTATTGTTTTTATCAAACATGCTTCCATTAAACATATATTGGCTAAATCAGATTCTAAACCAAGGCTTATACAATGGATACTTTTGTTACCGAAAATTGATTTAGAAATCAAAGATAAGAAGGGATGTGAGAACAATGTAGCTCATCATTTATCAAGATTAGCAAATGATGAGGTAACAACATTGGAACCTGAAGTTCTTGATGAATTTCCAAATGGGAAGTTGTTAGTAATTGAGGAAAGGCCATGGTTTGCAGACATAACTAATTTTAAAGCTTCTGGAGCAATTCTAGAGAATTGGGATTGGAACCAAAGAAGAAATTTTTTGAAACATGTTAATCATTATGTATGGGATGATCCTCGCTTTTTTTAAGATTGGTGCAGATATTTTGCTGCGAAGATGTTTTCCACTAGATGAAGCCAAGAAAATCATATGGAAATGCCATAATTCATCATATGGAGGACATTTTAATGGAAAAAAGACAGCTGCGAAAATTCTCCCATCAGGTTTCTTTTGGCCTTCATTATTCAAAGACACACATGATTTGTTGCAAAGATGTGATAAATGCCAAAGAACAGGAAGCATCTTTAGAAGACATGAGATGCCATTACAAAACATTCAAGAAATTATAGTTTTTTATTGTTAAGGCATTGATTTGATAGGACCACTGCCATCTTCTTTTTCAAATGAGTATATATATAGGTAGAAGCAATTCCATCAGAGAAAGTAGATGCTAAGACAGTCATTAAATTCCTTAAAATGAACATTTTTTTGCAATTTTGGTACTCCTAAAGTATTGATAAGTGATGGTGGCTCTCACTTTTTAATACTCAGCTGAAAAAAAGTTTTATAACATTATGGAGTTAGTCATAAAGTAGCTTCAAGCTATCATCCACAAACAAATGGGCAACCAGAAGTTTCTAATAGAGAAATAAATAAAATTTTAGAGAAAACAGTGACCTAATCCAGAAAAGATTGGTCAATCAATCTTGATGAAGCTTTGTGGGCTTATAGGATTGCATAAAAACCCCTATTGCTCTTTCTCCATTTAAGTTGATCTATGGAAAGCATGTCATCTTCTAGTGGAATTGGAATACAAGGCATATTGGGCATTGAAAATGTTAAACTTAGATGCTAAAGTTGTTGGGCAGAAGAGAAAAATCCAAATTCAAGAACTCAAGGAGATGAGATTAAATGCATATAGTTACTCAAAGCTCTATAATGAACGCACAAAGAAATATCATAACAAGAATATTATGGAAAGAAGTTTTTATATTGGTCAATCAGTGTTGTTATTTAATTCCTAATTGAGACCTTTTCCTAGGAAGTTAAAATCTAAGTGGTCAGGACCTTATATTGTGAAGGAAGTTAAGCCTTATGGAGCAATAGAGTTAGAAGATGCAATATCACATAGAAGCTGGGTAGAAAATGGTCAAAAGGTGAAGCCATATTTAGGTAATGAGAAGGAAGAACTCACTACTACTATGATTCTTTTAAATGAAACTTAGAGAAACAAACGTGAAGTTATATGTCGTTAAACAAAACAAAATAAAACCAAAAACAAAAGCTAAATAAAATAAATACACAAATCAAAAGCTAAATAAAATAAATATACTAAACAAAAACAAAATAAAATAAATACAATTAAACAAAAAATAAACAAAATAAATACAATAAACAAAAACTGAAAAAAAAAATAAACTAACCAAAAAAAAAAGCAAAAACCTTAAAAAATATTAACATAAAAAGAACTTTAAATAATATTTGCATCTAAAAAAACTTTAAAAATATTCACAATACTTAGCAAATTATACTTTCAAATTTTAAACAAAATTATTCCCCGACAACGACGTCAAAAAATTGATGAATGTTTTACGACAAGTGTATCATGTCAGAATTAATAAATTTCTCCCTAAGGACGGATAAAGAACCCACAATGTATAAAAGTTTGTTGGATGTTTGTTGTCTATAAGAATGTAAATAAAGCAAAGTAAAGAGTTTAGGGTTTAGGAAAGAGTTGTTTGATTCAATTGAAAAAATTGGGATTGAGGTTCATCATTCTCACTATTTTGTATTTTGAAGAGCATGTAATATTCTCTCTTTGGTTGATATTGATGCTCATATAAAATTCATTTATATTGATTCCTTGCATATTAAATTATGAAGATAGTATCCTAAATATTGGTTCCTTACATATTTATAAAAACTCCTTATCTTTATGAACAAATGCTGATAGCAATTAACATTTCAAATCTATAACTAGCATTCAAATATGTTAAGCATTATCATTTAGGTTAGATGCTTAAAAGTACTTTCCATTCTAATCAAAGGATCAAAATCTTGATAAATCAAGCATTAAGAATAAAAATACAATACCAATCATCAATCAAGAAGATAATATTATATTTAAATATCACCTCAATACATAAGAGTTTGAAAAAATTACTCCCAATCCCAAATGGTAGAATTAGTCACTCATGTTGGCCATTGCAAGCATGGAAAGTAAGAAAATAAGATCCAGGATGTTTCTCCTTGACAGCTACCTCCTCTAGGATTTTCTATCTCTTCTATTCTCCCATTGATGTCTAGGATTATGCCTCACGTCTCATATTTAACCTAGTTAGTCTTAGGATAAGTGACTTCTTGCCTAGGCGAGTTATACCTTGCTTAGGCGAGTTTGACAACAAAAAGCCCAACTTCTCTGGAGTGAACTCCCCTGGGCGAGCCTTAGGTGAGTCTTGGGTGAGTTCCTCTAGAGTGAGCTTTGATTGTTCCAACTTTCCCTTTACATCTTGTCTATTCTCCTTTATCCCTTCCATCTCCATTTTACCCTAGAATCATGAAATTAACAAAATTTGGGAATAAATCATTCTTATTTATAATATAATCACAAAATATGTAATAAGGTTTAAATTCATAAGTTAGGGGTTAAATTATAGTTATTTTAATATGAAATATTATTGAAATGACACTTATCACTTAGGAGAGATTTCAGTTATACAATCTCACCTAGGCGAGATACAACTCGCCTGAACGAGTCGAGCGGTCCAAAATTATGTAATTAAGGGCAACCCAACCCATGTATTCCTCTAGATCAGTTTGGAGCTTATGTGATGAGAATAAAAAATACATGAAGATGATCAAGGATGCTAAACTTGAAGGCTCATCTCAACAAGCAAATAAATACCTCATTAATAGGAGGAATGGACAAGGGTCAAAACATCTAAAGTTCTTCTTATTAGTCTTTTCAAAAGATGAGGCCCAAGCCCAAGAAGCCCAAGCCCAACCCATGAGGAGAAAGGCTAAGGCTTTAGGAGATGAGCATCATTGGATGTCTCTATTTGTAATTTCTTTTTGGTATTTGTAGTAGAACATAAAAGGAAGGTGTAGATATAGATATAAGAGGTGCAAATGTACAAAGATAAGTCACACCTTCCATGTGACATAAAAAGAAGGTGTAGGTGTAGTTTTAGGAGGTGCCAGATGATGGAAGAGGCCCAAGCACAAGCCCACATGCAAGCCCACCAAAGGGTAGATTTGGGCCAACCATAGAGTTATGGCCAAGAGGATCCAAGAAGACGTTCTTTTACATGTTCAAATGCCATAAACTCTAGTGTAGAGTAGACTTTAATTTCTTGTCAAAATTAGCATAGGAACTTTATTTGTAATTTTCTTAGAATTAATTTTGGCACCTAAAACACCAACCTAGGTAAACTTAGAGTTTCTAAAAAAACCTCTAAATTTACCAAGGTCGGTCTAGAAAGCCCATGGAGGGGGTGAGCATAAAAACTAGACACACCCCTCCCCATGTGTTCATTTGTGCACCCATGTGCCATGTGCACCCATGTGCTTCACATTTACATTTCATTTGGCTAGCATTAGGGTTGCATTATGGTCCTCCTTAGCCTATAAAAGGAGGAGCCTACACCTTGTATTTTCAAGTTTATTGTGAGTAAAGTTATGCTGCCATTTTGTGCCAAGCTTTGCTTCTCCCTAGAATCCTAGGCTCTAAACTTCAATTCCTTCATCTTTTCCCTTGGGCTGGCCGAACCACCCAATAACCATACCTTTCATGCACCTTCAAGATCAACACCACTCTTAGGAGGATCTTGCTCACACACCTTCATAGCTTCCGCACCCCTTTTCCTTACATGATGGCATTTTCATGAAGTTCTTCTTGAATCAAAGTAGAGTAAAGGGGCGGAAGCAATGTATGAGGTGAGCAAGATCCTCCTAAGAGTGGTGTTGATCTTGTAGGTGCATGTTAAGTATGGTTATTGGGTGGTTCGGCCAGCCCAAGGGAAAAGATGAAGGAATTGAAGTTTAGAGCCTAGGATTCTAGGGAGAAGCAAAGCTTGGCACAAAATGGCAGCATAACTTTACTCACAATAAACTTGAAAATACAAGGTGTAGGCTCCTCCTTTTATAGGCTAAGGAGGACCATAATGCAACCCTAATGCTAGCCAAATGAAATGTAAATGTGAAGCACATGGGTGCACATGGCACATGGGTGCACAAATGAGCACATGGGGAGGGGTGTGTCTAGTTTTTATGCTCACCCCCTCCATGGGCTTTCTAGACCGACCTTGGTAAATTTAGAGGTTTTTTTAGAAACTCTAAGTTTACCTAGGTTGGTGTTTTAGGTGCCAAAATTAATTCTAAGAAAATTACAAATAAAGTTCCTATGCTAATTTTGACAAGAAATTAAAGTCTACTCTACACTAGAGTTTATGGCATTTGAACATGTAAAAGAACGTCTTCTTGGATCCTCTTGGCCATAACTCTATGGTTGGCCCAAATCTACCCTTTGGTGGGCTTGCATGTGGGCTTGTGCTTGGGCCTCTTCCATCATCCCCTCCCTCTTGAAAAGGATTTGTCCTCAAATCCATTGCTTCTTCTTCTTCATGGCTAGGGGAATGGATGTGGCTGGATGGTGTCCATCATCTCCTTCTCCTTGAGAAGATCTATCCTCAGATCTAGAGATTTGATCTCGGATAGCAGCCTCTTGCTTCTTCAACTATGCTTGCCCTCCCGGATCAAACGCCCACCTAGGGGAATTATCAAATAAAGCAAATGAGTTAGTTGAAGCAGTTATATACAAATCAATTTTATGAAGTTGCCATTTTTGTTTTTCTTTTGTTTTTGGCAACTTTTTACAATATTTCTCTTTTGATGGTTGCATGTGTTCTCTAATCCTCTCATGCTTTGTAAAATTTTCAATAGTGGTTACTTGTTCCTTAGGCATAATTCCTTTAGGAAGTGGTAACAACGCAAAAAGAGAAAGAGGACTATGTTCACATACAACTTCAAATGTAGAAATATTAGTAGTCTTGTGGACTACTCTATTGTATGCATGCTTGATCCTGCCTGTTGACCGGAACGCTGGAGAATGCCTCGTCAAAGGATCGACGTGCGCACCGCTTCTCACCTCCGTTCCTTCCGGGATCTACTTCAAGAACCTGCAAAGAAACAACACGGCACCGCTGCGGCCAATCGCACTCCGACGCTCAAGTCAGTGACGGTATCACCAAAAACTAAGAGAACTAGAACCGTGCAAATCCTCTCTCACAATCAGCTCTATCACTCGCAAGCGTAAAGTGTATGAACTGAACGTGCGTACCTCAGAAAGTCTGTTAAGAACTCTTATATACCTGGTGGCTTTCTCTCTCCTGGCAGTTACAGACTTGGACACGTGGCTTGCATCCAACTGTACACGTGCCATCATCTGGAGGCTCCCTGACTTGGCGCTGCTTCTGCTCTCATTTTGGCTAAGTTACTTATGCATGGTACTGCCCAGTGCATAGCTAACTTAGGAGTGCGATCCCTACTGGAACTGGCGAGTTAGGGCCTTCATACACCTTCCCTGTGGTCTCGCCGGCCGCCTTCATAATCTGCTTCTCCTTCATCTTCGGCGATGTGCTTGTTCTGGCGATCTCCGACTGCTTGGTCGCCTGGGTCTGCATCTGGCGACTTCATCTTCAACCTGGCGATCGCCTATTCTGGTAAGCTGGAAGTCGGAACACGCCAACTTAACAACTGGCGACTACACGTGCTTCCCGACTTCCTTCCTATCTGCCAACCTGGCGCCTTGTCAACACACCTACACTTTAGCAGGATGCCACGTCATCATACCCGACCACCAGGGCGGTACACAAGCCCCCCAGTCTTAAGCGAAGACTTGTCTAGCGAAAAGACTGAAAGAGCCTTCGTTAACACCGATCTACGTGGCACTGACGCAGAATTCCAAGCGATTGTACTTTCTGCTGCTCTGACGCTCCACCAAACCCTTCACTCATCGTTCGACACGTGGCTTCATCAACGGCTCTCTTCATCTGCCGTTAGCGCTTCCTAAAATCATTTCGAAAACCCTTAAACCCATTACGCTCCACTGTTCCATCACTTTCTTCGTGCTTGCAAACGCTCTAACTTCCCTCTGCGAAAACTCTCAACGCTCTTCAACGCTCCAGATCACCATCTTCCTCCATCGTCTTCCTAATCATCGAAAGGTAATTACTTTCCTTCATCTGCTGGGTTTCCTTGCATTTTCACCGATTTGCATCATCCTGTAACTGCCTGGTGCATACGCTGTGGGTCGTTTTTCCATTTCTCCTTCTGCGTAACTTAGGGCTTTGTCGATCGTCGCAACGAACCCACATTCGTTCGTCTTTCACCTTCCTTCTATGATCGAGTCAGCCTTTGTAACCCTCCTGATCATTTTTCCTTTCTTCTTCCTTTGCAGCTGCCATCATGACTCGCACCAAGATTACCCCGAACCCCCCTCCATCAGCGCGAAACCTTCCTTCACAAGCACACGACTCAACACAAGTTCGTGGTGCTTCCTCTTCGCAGGCTGAGAGGCCTGCATCTTCCCAAACTGCCCTGGCTCAGGCGACTCCATCTAACGCTGGAGGAGCCCCCGTCCCTCTGCCAGACCTCAAAACTCTATACCCCTGGGCTAACTCAACCCTTCTGAAGGAGACCTCGTCGGTGAACACTGCGGGAGCCGTTTTGCGGTTGACTAAGGGGGACGAAATCTACCAGTCGTTTCACAAGGAGCACGACGAAAGGATGATGGTGCTGCCTTGCCCCGCCGACCTGCCCGTGTGTGCTGATGACAAAGTAAGCGCCGACGGGCCCTTCTGCTTTGTCTATACAACTTTCTTCAAGAAGGTCAAGCTTAGGTTCCCTCTTACCCGATTCGAGAGGGAACTTTTGACCGAGCTCAACATTGCTGCCGCCCAGCTTCACCCCAACAGCTGGGCGTTTGTTCGAGCCTTTCAAATAACGTGCGACCACCTGGGGTTGCCCGCGTCGGTGGACGTGTTTTTGTTCCTTTTCGAGGCCAAGCACCCAGGAGACCGCCTGTGGGTCAGCTTGAATGCAATTGCTGGGAGATCTATTTTTACCATCTTCCAGCAATCGTACAAAGACTGGAAGGGAAAATTCATCCAAGTACGTGCAAACGACAAGGACACCTCCCTTCTTGATGGCTTCCCCTTGTACTGGGTGGACAAGGGGAAAAAGGAGTCCAAGAGCTGCTTCAGGAGGCCCAGAAGTCCTGATAGCATGGGAGCATTGGACAGAGACCTTTGTCTCTTCTGGAAGAAGGTGGCGGACGCCAACATAACTTTCCTCACCACTTCCCTGATCAGCTTTGAATTCTTCGAAGATCAGCTAGAATTTCAAATAAGTTAGGTGATTTGAACCATTGCTTTAATACTGCTTCTGTTTAGCTGTCTCTGGGCGTCTTGTGCGTTATGCGCAAGACTTTGGCTTTACTTTTCCTGCACATATTATCTGCTTTGTTGTTTATTACACTATGCACTTATCTGTTTTCCTTGAGTTAACCCACGCATCTCTGTCCCCTGCAGACAACATGTTGCCCAGGAACATGCTCGCTGAACTCAAATCGCTCGCCCGAAACCACGGGTTGGCAACCGGTTCCCAAACGGTGCCCAACTCGGCGGTCGAGAAGGCCATCATTCATGGGC
The DNA here is from genome assembly GCF_051622355.1 of Phaseolus vulgaris. Classification (NCBI taxonomy): domain Eukaryota; kingdom Viridiplantae; phylum Streptophyta; class Magnoliopsida; order Fabales; family Fabaceae; genus Phaseolus; species Phaseolus vulgaris. The sequence goes on along the minus strand of NC_143502.1, from coordinate 20,126,276 downwards.
GATCACCGCCCAAGGAACCCACCCAGCGCAAGAAACTGGTCCTTAAGAGACCTAAGCGAAAAGCCCCTCAAATCGTCCATGAGGAGGAAGAAGAGGATGACGAGGTCACAGAAGATGGCCTCGTTACAAAAAGGAAGAGGGTGGCACCTTCTTCTCCACCAGCTCAATAGAAAAAGGATACTCATCCCAAGAATTGTGGTTGTCTTTCATGATTTCCCTAGGCATAGTAACAAGAGCTATGTTTTCAATTTTATTTTGACCATTCTTTTAAGGTTGATAAGAATTTGAAAAGGACAACTTAGTTGCAAGTTTTTCCAAGAGAATCCTCAAATGATGGTTTTCAAATTTTGAAGCTCTATCCAACACTAAGTTTGAAGAGAAATCATGAAGACTTGTCACTTCTTTAAGGAAGAGTTTATCCATGTCCATGAAAATGGAATCAAAACCTTTTGTTGTCCTAGGAAGATCTAATATGAAATTTAGGCTTATGTCTTCCCAAGGATCATTTGCAAAAGGTGAAGGAGTATAGAGTTCATGAGACATCGCCTTAGATGTATTTTTAAAACACGGAATGTATCTAGGGTAATGTCTTTGAACATCTTTTCTCATGGGTGACAATAATTTTCCTTTTAAAAGCACTAGAGTTTTATCAACTCTAATTTGACCCATGAGTTCTCCTTCATGAAGAATTTCTCTTTTATGTGTGAAGATAGTCTCGTTGATACAACCTTTGTTCATGGAAATTTCAATTCCTTGCAAAGGTTGTCTCAATAAGACATGACAAGTTTCTTTAGGCACTACTTCACATAAAAAATTGTCTTTGTAGATGCCTATAGATGACTTGACCTTCACTTGGTGATATCTTGGCATGTATGTAAAATAATCTACTATATTTTTATCTATGCAAGCCTTTTTTAAGGATTCTTCTTTTTTTTCTAGGCTTGCAAGTGTTCCTTTACAAAAGGTAAGACTAGGTTGTTCAACAAGAGGTATATTTTCAAATGTATTTTCAACTTTTCCTTCTTGTTGAATGACCTTGTGGGAAGGAACACTCTTCTCCCACGCCTTTTGTTTCCCAAGGGTTTTCTCTTGCTTTTCTATTTTTACATTTTCTTCACTCTCACTAGCTTCTTTTTCCTGGCTACTATTCTCATCTTTGTCCCTTAAGATCATAGATCTTTCATTGAAACATTGAGATGCTAATTGATCATTGCCAAGGTATTCTAAACATGGAATTTCTCTAGCTTGAGTGTGAGAGATATGCTTGGTTAGGTTTTCTTGTCTCTCTTTCCTAGCTCTCCTAGGGAATTGTTGATGATATTCATTTTTCCTAAGACTTTCTTCCCCAAGATAATCATGATGTTTAGAGCTAGATGCATGAGAATGTAATTTTTTTGAAAACTGAGACTTCTCATTCTTTGCTTTAGTCAAAACATTAAGTTTAGTCTCACTCTCCAATTGTCTATATGCAATTGATTGCACAGTTTGTGAAACTTCTTTCAAAAGAGTTTTTAAAGATTTTAATTCACTTCCAATAGACTTTGTAGAATGAGAAGAAGAAGACATGGCTAAAGCTTTGTGTATACAAGTATTTTACCTTGAGAAAACTTAGGAAAGTCAAAGAAGGTAGTTTTCTAGGTAAGGGAGGTGAGTCACAAAGGACTACTTAAATACCAAGCCTTTGCCTTAGCCAAAAACTATCCCCACACAAAGCTTTCTCTTAGTAAACCACTTAGAACACAATTAAGTTGAGAAATCAGATTTTAATGCAAGAAAAACAATGTATGCTAACTAATCAACAAAGCTAGACGGTTTATCACAAACTTAACAAAATAATCATGCAAAGCGTCACTAACTAAGCAAAAGAAAAGACAATTACAAACAATTAACAATTGCTAATTAAGAATTCTATACTAGTCGGCCCTAGGTGAGGCTTCTTGGATACTTTGAGCCCTTGAAGACACACTCACCGTCTAAATCGTAATTAAGAGGTAATTAACACAAATTAAGTTGCAAGGAAATTAAGAAAACTCCCTTTGTTGATCCTCTTTTTGCTAAATGCACTTCCTTGTTGTCTTTGCTTGTTGGCCCTCCAAGTGTTTGTAGTGTTTTTCAAGAAAGCTTGTTTCGGCCTTGGCTTTGTTTCCCCTTAGAATGAAGGTTTTAATTTTAATTCTCCAATTCCAGCACTTGAATAAAACAGTACCACCAAAAGGAGTTAGATTATGACAACTAGAAAGAGGTCCAAGAAATATTAAGCAAGCAAATAAAAGGTACCAAAGTAAAGGTAGGCACACAAAAGAATCCTAAGAATAGCACTAGAATTAGATGACCAAATAACAAAAAAACAGCACCACTGGAAAATGTTGTGGGCCAGAAACGTGTTTTTCCCCAATTTATGCTGAGCTGTGTTTTTAAGATATGATTCTGAAATTTGATATGCAAGATATTCAAGATCTTAGCTAAAATCTGGCTTTGGAATCACTCAAAACGCATGCACCAATTTTTTTTAATAAATTTTTCAATTTTGGTGTTCGGTTACGCCAGCTGTAGCGCCTCAGGTTTGCACACTGATTTTAAAAGATTTATCATTTTTTTCTGTTGCTTCTTTTGGACTAATTCTTTTTTTGTCCTTTCTATAACACTTCAAACTTGCAAATTCCAGAGAATCAAAATTTTCCTATGAGTGGAAATATTTTTCTGGATCAAAACAGTCAGCACAGAAAATCTGAAACAGGGGATTCTGAAAACTGGAAACAAAAACAGCAAGATACCAAAGTTTAGACACAATGGAAATTTGTGAAATAGAATTGTGTAGGATCTAAACACAATATGAACTCAAACTAAAATTAAAAAGGCACCAAAAGAGCAAAGAACAGCAGATTCAAGCAATTAAAGAGACCCAAAATCAAGAAACAATCAACCAAATAAAAGGACTACTATGAATTGTTGACAATAAGGATGAACATGACTTGACAAAACATGTATAGATTCAGAAAATTAAAGACTCAAAGCATAATATGAACCAAATAATGAAAGCAATAAAGACTCAAAAGCCTAAAAGAAAATAGCAACTCAAAGGTGTATGGAATCCTATCACAAATTGCACAAGAACTTGTTCAAGATCAATTGAACAAGAGTGCTTCGGTTGGATCTTCAACAAAGCACACCAAACAAATTAAAATGTAAAAAACAGCAAGACAAGTATGGAAATTAAATGACAATATGAAATAAAGAAGAACTAAAATTGAAAAGACCAAGAGCTACTCATCTTGAAGAACCAAAGCTCTGATACCAAATGATGGCATTTTCATGAAGTTCTTCTTGAATCAAAGTAGAGTAATGGGGCGGAAGCAATGTATGAGGTGAGCAAGATCCTCCTAAGAGTGGTGTTGATCTTGTAGGTGCATGTTAAGTATGGTTATTGGGTGGTTCGGCCAGCCCAAGGGAAAAGATGAAGGAATTGAAGTTTAGAGCCTAGGATTCTAGGGAGAAGCAAAGTTTGGCACAAAATGGCAGCATAACTTTACTCACAATAAACTTGAAAATACAAGATGTAGGCTCCTCCTTTTATAGGCTAAGGAGGACCATAATGCAACCCTAATGCTAGCCAAATGAAATGTAAATGTGAAGCACATGGGTGCACATGGCACATGGGTGCACAAATGAGCACATGGGGAGGGGTGTGTCTAGTTTTTATGCTCACCCCCTCCATGGGCTTTCTAGACCGACCTTGGTAAATTTAGAGGTTTTTTTAGAAACTCTAAGTTTACCTAGGTTGGTGTTTTAGGTGCCAAAATTAATTCTAAGAAAATTACAAATAAAGTTCCTATGCTAATTTTGACAAGAAATTAAAGTCTACTCTACACTAGAGTTTATGGCATTTGAACATGTAAAAGAACGTCTTCTTGGATCCTCTTGGCCATAACTCTATGGTTGGCCCAAATCTACCCTTTGGTGGGCTTGCATGTGGGCTTGTGCTTGGGCCTCTTCCATCACCAAAGAAAGAAACCAAGTCACACCTCCCATGTTAAGTCACACCTTCCATCTGACTTGTTTTTGGTGGCAATCATTGGGTGAGTTTCATTTGAATTTTCCCATCTAAATTTCAGCACCCTCACACTATAAATAGAGGTGTCATGCTCATGTAAATTCAGAATTTGAATTTTAAGAAAGATTACTATATATATTTTTTAATGAAAATGTTCTTTATTTTGTACCAACAACGTCGGAATCCAAGTCCGCAAAGAAAGAAGCAACTGATTTCCATCGACGATCAGGTAGTCACATTATTAGAGATTGATGTGACTACAGGTACAAACACAGCGGAGGTTTCGTGGGATGATATTGTCTTTGGAAGAAACTGTGACATCCATTTATATATACACATGTCTTATGCGTTAGAGGTTGCAACTAGGAACTAGGAGCTAAATATATTTGTCATTCAGTTTTAGATTATGTAAGTCTCTTCCATTTATAAATTATTTTACATTATATAATTAAATCATTGGTTATACTTTAACTAATTATACTTGTAGGTATTTGTTTGGTCTTTTGTAATAATGAGGGGAAACATGATATATATGGATTCATGTATCCTCAAATAATTCATCTAATAGGAAAGAAGAAAGTTGACACCCATAAATACATCACCAATTGATGTGAATTGATTTTAGGATTGTTCATTTTATGGTGTGACACTTTGCATAGATTGAGATTTCTAGGAATTTAAGAGTGAAAACCTTAGGAAAATCTCCACTGGACATTAACTTAACGAATAGGTTAAGTAGATGTGAAGGTTCATTTCACAAAGGCAAATATTAAAAGACAGATATGGTGAGAATGGATGCAAAACTGAATTGAAAAAGACTAAACCGAAAGCAATACAATGAAAGAAACAAAGACAATGAACATAAAATGGAAGCCTAAAATGAAGGAGAATGGAAGAAGGAAACTTTTGGAAAATGAGAGTGATGTTTGTCCTGACCAGTCCTCGGTCATCAGTTCCAAAGACTGACCTCAGACATCGCACACCAGTACCTGGTAGTGGAAGTGGGACACGTAAGGGGGGGCCCATACGCACCTATCAGAAGTTTGGTCAGTCTTCGGACATCGGTACCATAGACCCCGGTGATGGGGATCGACATTAGACCTCGCTAGTAGAGGGAGAGATCGGACATCGGCGGTCTCGTTATAGTGGGCCACATAAGGTGGACCCTAGAATTATACTAAGTTAACAGGTAAGACATCAGATATGTGGGAAGGCCAAGTTATGAAGGATCCATGCACGTGGTGTGTATACCGCATACAGGTGCGGCACGAGTGAATAATTCCTGGGAGGTGCTAAGGCCCATTAGGGTTAGTGCTTCCAGGAAAAGTTGCATGCATGACACGTGAATACTTAGGGCACCCACAAAGCAAATGGCGCAAGAGACTAGGTGCATAAGTTGGTACCTAGGCGGCCACTTTGTTATTCGTTGCACTTCAGTTAAGGGAAGTTTCATGTGCCGGATACGCTAAGATTATGTAAATAGCGGCACAAGGACGTTTCCCAAGGAACCCTAGACAAGGGTAACAACATAAAGATAAACCCTAGTTTCAATCTATATAAAGGGTGCTAACAACCCTAACAAGGTACACGGTTCTAAGACTGAAACTACTTTATACACTTGGTGTTTCTTTGCCCTAATACTGACTTGAGCATCGGAGTGCAAACGGTCGTCAAGGCACCCCTTTGTCTTTGCAGGTGAGAGATTCTTTAATCAAGGAAGTACGATTCTCAAGCGAAGATAGAAGGGCCAAAGGCTGCCGTTAGAGTCAACCGGCGAAGCGAGTCAACCGGAGGAGCGAGTCAACCGACAGGAAAATTTGGCGCCTACCGTGGGGCACGTTAAAACAAGGTTCAACTCACAATCGTGTTAAGAGTTTCTACCAACAAGATGAGAAGTACGAGGCAAGGATCTGTCATAGCCACAGGTGTTGTGCCCCCTGGAGGGGACAATCCTACCACAAAAAAAATCTTGGAGACTATGCATGTAGGGCTGAAATTGCCGCATCACGTACGAACAACGAAGAATTGTGCAGAACCAATGAGGAACTGCGCAGAGATTTGCAGCAAGTAGGGGAGTGCGCGGTGGACGATCTGTTGAACCAAGTGGTGTTCAAGCTTTGAAGAATCCAAGCCCTTTGAAGGATGTTGAAGGCTTGGCTGTGCTTGCTGTTGCTGAGCTGTCTTAGTTAGGATCTGTGGTAGTTTGAGTTTTGTAATCCACTCTAGATTGAATCCAAAGCATAGGCATTCTCAATCTTTTAAAAGAAAAGTGTTTTTCAAACTAAGTGAAAAACAACCGATTGTTTTGTCGAAACAACCGATTGTTTTATACTTAGATGTTTTTAGAAAAGATTGAAAACTGTTTTTCAAATGGTTGACCTATTAAAACCAAAACAACCGATTGATTCGAGGAAACAACCGATTGTTTGTTTTGGTACCATAACAGAAAAATGGTTTTTGTTTTGACTGAGCTTTAAATGATTCTAACTGTTTACGCTCCAGTCTTTAATGCTTTGACCAATCTTTAAATGCAATGAATAAGTTTGTTAAGATTTGATAACAAACATCTTTGAATAAATTCAGAAAAACAGATTTGAGAAATAACAATCTTTTGAGAACAACAAGATTATGATTTTCAAAGAGTTGAGATTGCTTATAGATTGAGATTGATCAAAGAGTGTGAGATAGGATTTCTGCTTGCATTGATTTCAGATTTACTTTTGTAACAAGTGTAATCCTTGTATCTGTTGAACAAGTTTCTTTTGTGTGTTTGCTGAGAAGTGTTGTGTGTTCTTGAGGGGATCAAGATCAGCATTCTTAGTGTTGGTGTGTTGGCCAAGAGAAGTGTGTGTCTTGAGGGGATCAAGGTCACTTTCTTGGTTGTGTTGTAAGTGATCTAGGTTTGATTGCTTAGTGGAATTCCTCAGTGATTTCTGAGAAGACTGGATGTAGCTTTGGGTTTAGAGTGAACCGGTATAAACATCTGTGTGCATCTCTCTTCCTTAACTTTTTAAATTCAGTTTTGATTTTGTAAACTGGTATAAACAACCGATTGTTTTTCTAGTGTAGTTGTTTTTGCTTATTTTTTTGGCAAACTGGATTCCTTATCAATTGTTTCTTGATATAATTTCATTCTTGACTTAAAAGTTTTCGATATCCCTCTTTAAACCATTCACCCCCTCTCTAGTTTAAAGCCATCCATTCTAACAATTGGTATCAGAGCTTGGTTCTTGAAATTTATTCAAGTTTGATCCGAAAATCCTTTTAAATAGCTGAAAAGTTTTCTTTTGGGGAAGGTGCAAGTTTAAACAAACCACCTTTGTTTTGTGGTATGAAATATGATTTATGGTGTATAAGAATGAAATTCTTTGTTGAATCTTTAGAAAGGAAAATATGGAATGTCATTACAAAGAACTATCTCATGCCTATATCTGAAAATGATTCCTTTGAAACTGAACATCTTAATTGTATAGCTATGAACATCATTGTATCTACACTTGATTCTAATGAATTGCTCAAGGTTTCAGAATGTAGTTCTGCCAAAGAAATGTGGAATACCCTTGAAGAGCATCACAAGAATCCAAGGAGTGCATTGATGGAAAAAGAAGAATCTTCTGCTGAATCTCTCTCTTCAGAATCCAAAAAGAAGGGTCATGTTAAAACTAAATGTCCCAACAGAAGGAAGAGAAACTTCAAGAATCATGAGAAGAAAGGTAAATCAAGAAGAGCTTATAATGATAAAAGCTCATCATCAAGTAAGGAAGAAAAGGCAAACTTATGCTTAGTTGCTGAAGATGATGATGAATCATGTATCTTAAGTGAGGTAAGTTCATGTGCTTCTTTAAATGAAAAAAATTATAGTGAATTGCTTGAAGCTTTTCAAGAAACTCACGATGAGGCTAATCGATTGGTGCTTTCAAACAACTGATTGAAAGAACTCAACAGCTGGCTGGAAAAGAGAGTGAAATCACTTGAAGATGAGATTGAAAAATCTAAATATGATTTCAAAAATCTAGAAAATCATTTCAAAAATTCTTCTTGCAAGTGTGACACTCTCATTTGCGAAAATTGTGAAAATCTTGAGAAAAATGTTCATTATCTTGTTGACACTGTGGACAAGCTTTTAAAAGGGAAATCTAACTTTGAGAATGTCTTGGCATCTCAAAGCTGTGTTTTTGGAAAGGCTGGTTTAGGTTTCAATCCACAGAACCAACAAGATAAGTTTTATGTTTTTCTTGATCCTTTGGTGCATTTTCTTTTTAGTATTGAGTTCATGCTTGTGTATTAGATCTATACAAGTTCTTATTCATCATTTATATTTTGTCTTTGTAGTTTCTTTAATTCTGTTTTTCATTCTAGTATAGGTTCCTCTGTTTTTCATAAAAACGTGGTGAATGTTTGGTTTATCAAAATTTTCTGTGATTACTGGAAAATTCTGAACTTCTGGATTTAAGTAGTTTGAAGTGTTACAAAAGAGTGAAAAAAAGAAGTACATCAAAATTCAATATACACAAAAAAATGATAAATGAAATACGTACAGTGTGTAAAATTCTGACGCTGGAAAACGGTGATTCGGCAGTAATTTTCGGAAATTTATCACAATTAGATAACATCTTGCATTTCCAGTAGTTAAAATTTCACATTCCAGTTCGCTTTCTACAATTACAGTTAAATCTTTAAAGTCACGCACAGTTTTAACAAAAAATTCCTGTAGCATTATTTTTGTTTTGTTCATTTATTTTAGTACTATTCTTTAGGACTCCTTTGTGTGATATCCTTTCATTGTGTGCCTTACTTTTCTTGCTTGTCTTTTAATTCATATTCTTTTCCAGTTTTGTCATATATTGCATTCTGTTTTGGTTTAGCTTTTCTTGCTTATATTTTTTCTTGATTGTCTTCTTGTTTCCTCTAAGTTTTGTGGTGACTTGTACTTAAGTGAGTGTGGTTTGCTTTGACATTTTTCATTTGAAGCTCATCCAATCCACAAGAGAGGCTTGACTAAGGAAAGAACACTTTTCTTGGAGTGGTTGAGTACATTCTTTTGGCCTTTTCCAGCAAGCTACATTTTGCTTTATTCTGCTAACAAGTTTCCTTAATTGTTTGTTTCTGTTTTTTGTGCCTTTTATTATCATGGATAATTTTTCTAGTGGAGAATCCTCCAAACCTTGCTCACCTCAAAAGGCAGCTCTCTTTGCTAGACAATCAAATGCACAATATCTTGACATGATAAGACAAATGGAGGCAAGGCTCCAAAGCTTGGAGATGGCCCGTGAAGATGTTCATCAAAACCAGGAGAGAAGACATCATCATCATAGGCATTCTTCAAGGACTTCTCACTCTTCTCATGGATATCATGAAGGCAATGAACGGCGAAGGCACCATCATCATGAAGAGAGGCGCCAACATGTGGCTGACCCTTATTCACCTATTGTAAAACTACCTAGCTTTAGTGGTGAGAGTGATCCTAATGTGTACTTAGGGTGGGAAGCCAAGGTTGAGCAAATATTTGATGTAAATGGGGTTTTAGATGATCAAAGGGTTAGACTAGCATCCTTAGAATTCTTAGACTATGCCATGCAATGGTGGCATCAAACTCTCGTGGACATTGGGCTAAACAAGAGACCGCCCGTGGTCTCTTGGAACGATTTAAAAGCTTGTATGCGCGCTAGATTTGTTCCTCCACACTTTAGGAAAGACCTATTGTTGAAACTCCAAAGGTTTCATCAAGGCACGCTAAGTGTGGATGATTATTTTAAACAACTCGACACGCTTTTAATTAAAGTTAATATGGATGAGAGTGAATAATCTAAAATAGCTAGGTTTGTTAGTGGTCTTCGAAGGGACATTCAAGATGTGGTAGAGCTACAAGAATATTCTTCATTACAAAATGTAGTTCACCTTGCTAGCAAAATTGAAAATCAAATTGCAAGGAAAAATGCTTTCAAAAATTCTTCTAAAGATAGCTACTACCACTCTTCTTGGAAAAATACAAATAAATCTTTTTCAAATCTCCCTTCTAAGGACTCTACTTTCAATCCTAGAGATCCTAAGCCTTCCACTTCCACTTCTAGGCCTAAATCACCAACTAAATCGTCTAGTAAGAAATGTTTTAAATGTTTAAGCTATGGACATATTGCTTCTAATTGCCCTTCTAAACGAAATATGTATATGCATGATGGGGTAGTGTTAGTGAGCATGACTCCGAAAACTCTAGACATTCCTCACCTTGTAGGTCCCCAAGTGAGAATGAGAGTAAAACCCCACATGAGGGTGACCTATTGGTAATAAGACGCATGCTTGGACAAGTTTTAAAACCCTTTGATGAAAGTCAAAGAGAAAATATCTTTCATTCAAGGTGTCTTATTAATGATAGGCTATGCTCTTTGATTGTGGATGGGGGGAGTTGTGCTAATGTAGCAAGCACAAGAGTGGTAAGCAAGCTTGGATTGTCTACCATCTCTCATGCCAAGCCCTACAAATTACAATGGTTAAGTGAGGTAGGTGAGATTATTGTTAACAAGCAAGTCCTCATTGCATTTTCTATTGGTAAATATAAAGATGAGGTCTTGTGTGATGTTGTCCCAATGGAAGCCACACATATTCTTTTAGGTAGGCCATGGCAATTTGATAAAAAAGTTTTTTATGATGACTTTACCAACAAAATTTCTTTTAACTTCCATGGACACAAGGTCATACTTAAGTCTCTCTCTCCAAAAGAAGTCCATGAGGACCAAGTTAAAATGAGAGAAAAGAGAGAGAAAGAACATGATAAAAAAAAGTTCAAAGAGAAGCCTTCTCATGTCCACACAACAAGTAAAAAAGGTAATAGTTACTCAAAAGCCTATATTGTTAGCTATTCCTAAAATTATTGATTGTGAGTTGGTTAAGGATAGTCCTACGTGTTTGGATAACTTGGTAATGGAATATGAAGACGTGTTTCAATATCCTCCTAAAGGCTTATCACCTCTAAGAGGGATTGAACATCAAATCGACTTCATGGCTGGGGTTTCTTTACCAAATCATCCAACATATAGGACCAATCCCAAAGAAACTAAAAGAAAAAATGAAAAAGTAAATGAAGTACATGATAAACTGAGTCATAATACCTTCTCAACTAAATCAATTTTTTTGACTCGTGCTACGCCTATGAGGTATCCTTCTTCTTTGTCTTTTTCATTATCCAAGGTTCCTACTTATACACTATATTGGATAAAGAATGTTAAGGATGATTTTTTCATACCTTCTAGTTTTCCAAATAATATCATTTCTAAACAATCTTTTCCAACATGGTATGTGTATAGAACATCTTTTTCTAAACTCCCAACATTTCAAAGTACTAAGTCCAGTTTGCCTATTTCTTCCTCTATTCTCTTATCCAATTGCAATTTGACTTTGTTTTATGCAGGAGTACTGAATTCGTGGACGAATTCTCTCCAACTTGGGGAGTATGATGAGAATCAAAAAGATGTTGTTAATAGGAAGAATGGACAAGGGTCGAAACATCTAAAGTTCTTCTTATTAGTATTTTCAAAAGATGAGGCCCAAGCCCAAGAAGCCCAAACCCAAAAAGGCCAAGCCAAGAAGCCCAAACCCAACCATGAGGAGCAAGGCTAGAGCATTGGGTGAAGAACATCATTTAATGAATCTTGTAATTTCTATTTTTTAGTAGGTGTGGATATTAAAAAAAATGTGTGAATAGTTAGGGGGGTGTAGACGCATTTTAGGAGGTGCTAAAAATAGGAAGTTGTACCGCCCTGGTGGTCGGGTGCGATGACGTGGCACCCTGCTGCGGTGTAGGCGTGTTGACAAGGCGCCAGGTTGGCAGTTAGGAAGGAAGTCGGGAGGCACGTGTAGTCGCCAATTGTTAAGTTGGCGTGTTCCGATTTCCAGTTTACCAGAATAGGCGATCGCCAGGTTGAAGATGAAGTCGCCGGATGTAGACTCAGGCGACCAGGCAGTCGGAGATCGCCAGAACAAGCACATCGCCGAAGATAAAGGAGAAGCAGATTATGAAGGCGGCCGGCGAGACCACAGGGAAGGTGTATGAAGACCCTAACTCGCCAGTTTCAGTAGGGATCGCACTCCTAAGTTAAGCTATGCACTGGGCAGTACCATGCATAGGTAACTTAGCCAAAATGAGAATAGAAGCAGCGCCAAGTCAGGGAGCCTCCAGATGATGGCACGTGTACGGTTGGATACGAGCCACGTGTTCAAGTCTGTAACTGCCAGGAGAGAGAAAATCACCAGGTATATAAGAGTTCTTAACAGATTTCCTAAGGTACGCACGTTCAGTTCATACACTTTACGCTTGCGAGTGACAGAGCTGTTTGTGAGAGAGATTTGCACGGTTCAAGTTCTTAGTATTTGGTGATACCGTCACTGACTTGAGCGTCGGAGTGCGATCGGCCGCAGCGGCGCCGTATCGTTTCTTTGCAGGTTCTTGAGATAGATCCAGAGGAGGAACGGAGGTGAGAAGCGGCGCGCACGTCGATCCTTTGACGAGGCATTCTCCAGCGCCCCGGTCAACAGGCAGGATCATCAGGCGCCCACCGTGGGGCCGTGTAAAACGCGCTCCCATCCACAGCGTGAGTTCGTGGAAGTTTGCGAGGTTTTCTGCGCGGTTGTGTGCTGGTGCAACCGTCGTGTGCAGTTTCTTTGAGTTTCGTTCGGTGAGTTCGTGTTTTGTACCGTTTGTTTGGTTTTCAATCGGTGGAGTGAGGTCTTTGGTTGCTTGCGCGCAATCTGTCTGGTGGAAGTTCGAGTTCTTTGGTGGTTTTTTGCGAAGGTTTGCAGTGTTCCTGAGTCCTTGCGCAGTTTCTTGAGTTTTCTCCGGTTGATCGCTGATTCGATCGTGGTTGAGGTGTTATTTGCTGTATTTCTGTGGTTCGCTGAAGTTAATGAGAAAGATGAGAAGCAATCGTTCCAGTCCCGTGGCTCCCGTCGCAGCTGAAGGCGACGCCGCCATGACCATGGCGCAAATGGCAGAAATGATGCGCTCGTTGCAGGCCACTGTAGAAGCCTCGCGCGTCGAGCAGGCAAGGATACATGAAGACCTGGTCGCCTCTCGCGCCAGGAATGAGGAGCTCAGCAAGGTAGCTGAGGAGCTGCGTCGAGCTCTTCAGGAGCAGCAGGTTCGTTCTTCTGCTGAAGAGGTGGCACCGTCGACACCACCTCGTGTTTTCCCAATGCCTTTCATTCAGGCGATTACCGACACGCCAATTCCCACGAGCGTGGTTCCGGTTAAAGCTGTTTTTACTGGCGTGGAGGATCCAGAGGCTCATCTGACCACGTTCCACACACAGATGATGCTGTCAGGAGTCGGACGCCGTCTATTGTAAGATGTTCGTGAGCACGCTCCAGGGAACGGCGATGGAGTGGTTTGTGAGCCTGCCTAATGGCCACATAACTAATTTTCAACAATTCTCGAAAATCTTTGTCGAGCAGTATATTGTGAACAAGGCACCGCCCAGGGTGTCCTATGATCTGTTTGATATAAGGCAGTACCATGGGGAGTCCCTCAGAGACTACCTCAATCGCTTCGGAGCACAGATGGTCAGATCGCCGGCCAAGGATGAAGAAATGTTGGTCTATGCCTTCAAGAAGGGCGTGCAGCCAGGGCCATTCTGCGAAGCCTTGATCAGGGCTCATCCAGCGACGTTTGCTGAAGTCAGGCGACTTGCGGTGGCCCACATCGCCGACGAGAGTGAGGTCGCCGAGAAGAGAGGCAGCGTGGCTCCCGCCAGGCCACGCGCCCAGACTAGGATCCAGCCACAGAGGGTGCTGGAAACGGCAGCGGCGGCCAGAAAGGACCAAAGGACTCGCTATCCTTACGATAGGAGAAATAAGGGAAGGAGCCAAGCGCGCCAACCGCCAGCACGCCAACAACCAGCACGCCGGGAATACAATCGCCCGCCTAAGCACAAATTCGTCATGGGACTAGCGGACCTGATCGCTATCCCTAACATATCTGCTAGGTTGAAGGCGCCCGAGAAGGTGGGCGACAAGGTGCTGGGGTCAAAGCCAGACGTTTGGTGCGAGTTCCACCAGTGCTTTGGCCACAACCTGGACTCGTGTTTGTCTTTAGGATACCAGCTCGACGATCTGGTTAAGAGCGGGTTCCTAAACGACTATCTGCTGGACAGAAGGACCGGAGGAGCGTCGAGTTCCCAGCCGGCAGGTGGAGAAGCCCAGCAACACGAGATGCCTATCCATGGGGAAATCCACACCATCGCAGGGGGTTTCTCAGGTGGTGGATGCACCGCATCGCAGAGGAAGAAGTATGCGCGATCGGTGATGTCAGTGGACATGTTTGAAGATCACTCGCCGGAAGTGGACATTACGTTCACCAAGCAGGATCTTCGGGACGTTGTGCCTCATGACAACGATCCCATTGTCATTTCGTTGATCACGGCGGGGAGGAAGGTCCACCGAGTTCTGGTGGACCAAGGAAGCTCGGCAGACGTGATGTTCTGGCCGACTTTCACGCAGCTGGAATTGCCCCTTGACCAGCTGAGGCCCTATGGAGGGTGCTTATATGGATTCGCTAGTGATCAGGTAGAGGTCAGGGGGTACATTGAGCTGAGAACCACGTTTACCGATGAGGTTGGGTCGAGGACGGAGAAAATCAAGTACCTCATCGTAAACGCCCCTTCAGCATATAACATCCTGCTGGGAAGGCCCACTCTTAACATGATAGGCGCGATTCCATCGACTCGGCACATGAAGGTGAAGCTGCCGTCCATGGAAGGGGTGGTGATCACGATAAAGTCTGATCAGAAGGAAGCGAAAAAGTGCTATGAAAATAGCCTGAAAAATAAAAGATCAGTGAGCTATGTTACAACCACCCCACCTCCCGGTGTGAAGCCCAGACCGCCGGTAATGGAGGAGGCCGCCGGAAGGGACGTAGAGATGGTAGATGCTGAGCTGGGGGAGAGGAATGCTGGCCTGGAGGAAGAAGAGGCGCGGAATCGCCCGGAGGAAGCAAGGGAACTCGGAATCGCCAAGGCGGTGATCGCCAGAGAATCAAGGCCCAAACCCGTCGAGCAGTGGCTCGAGAAGGAGATCGGGGGGAAAGTTTTCAAGCTCGGAAGATCTCTGGAGGTCGATCTCCAGGACCAGATCGCCAAGGTGATTGAACGGCATCTGGACGCGTTTGCCTGGTCCGCTTCGGACATGCCCGGGATCGATCCCGACTTCCTGTGCCATCATCTGGCGATGGACAACATGGTGAGACCGGTGCGACAAAGAAGGAGGAAATTTAATGAAGAGAGGAGGCAGGCGATCAAGGACGAGACCCAGAAACTCCTCGCTGCAGGCCACATCAGGGAAGTCCAGTACCCTGAGTGGTTGGCAAATGTCGTGCTGGTGAAGAAGAGCAACGGGAAATGGCGCATGTGCGTCGATTTCACCGATCTGAATAAGGCTTGCCCAAAGTATTCGTATCCTTTACCAAGCATTGATGCCCTGGTTGATAGTGCTGCAGGGTGCAAGCTGCTGAGTTTCCTGGATGCCTTCTCGGGCTATAATCAGATCAAGATGCATCCCATGGATGAAGAGAAAACAGCCTTCATGACGGAGAGGTCGTGCTACTGCTATAAGGTGATGCCGTTTGGGCTGAAGAACACGGGGGCCACGTACCAGAGGCTGATGGACCGAGTACTTGCACCAATGCTGGGAAGGAACGTGCAAGCTTACGTCGATGAAATGGTCGTGACCTCGCAGGAGAAAAGCAAGCACGTTGCGGACTTGGAAGAATTGTTCACGACGATCGCCAAGTTCAAGTTGAAGCTCAACCCGGAAAAATGCATTTTCGGCGTGGAGGCTGGAAAATTTTTGGGTTTTCTCTTGACTGAAAGAGGAATAGAAGCTAACCCGGACAAGTGTGCCGCCATCTTGGCGATGAGAAGCCCGGCTACGGTGAAGGAAGTCCAGCAGCTGACAGGTCGGATGGCAGCCCTATCTCGCTTCGTGTCAGCGAGCGGAGAAAAGGGACATCCCTATTTCCAATGTCTGCGGCGCAATAACAAGTTCGCTTGGACGAAAGAATGCGAGGAAGCTTTCGTCAAGCTGAAGGAATATCTGGCGAGCCCGCCGGTTCTGTGCAAACCACTGGCGGGAATCCCTCTCAGGTTGTATTTCGCTGTGACTGAGAGGGCGGTGAGTGCGGTGCTCGCCCAGGACCAAGATCAGGCTCAGAAGCCTATCTATTTTGTGAGCAAGGTGTTGCAGGGCCCAAAAACGAGATATCAGGCCCTGGAGAAGGCTGCGCTGGCTGTGGTGTTTTCGGCGAGGAGGTTGCGCCACTACTTCCACAGCTTCACAATACTGGTGATGACTGACCTGCCCATCCAGAAGGTCTTAAAGAAACCTGACGTTGCAGGAAGAATGGTGAAGTGGGCAGTGGAGTTGTCAGAGTTTGACATTAAATACGAGCCCCGAGGCCCGATCAAGGGGCAAATCTTTGCAGATTTCGTAGTCGAGCTCTCATCAGAGGCAACGCGGGTTGAAGGTGACGACTTCCGTTGGGTACTCTCGGTGGATGGATCATCGAACCAGCAGGGTAGCGGTGCTGGAGTAATATTGGAAGGACCCAACGGCGTGCTGATCGAACAATCGTTGAGATTCGCCTTCAAAGCCAGCAACAATCAAGCAGAGTATGAGGCGCTGATCGCCGGGATTTTGCTGGCCAAGGAAATGGGAGCCAGGGTGCTGATGGCTAAGAGTGACTCGCTGCTAGTCACATGGCAAGTAACAGGCGAGTTCCAGGCTAAAGATCCACAAATGGCGGCTTACTTGGCGTATGTGCAGGAGTTGAAGAGTTCCTTTGCCTCTTTTGAAGTGGTCCATGTGCCCCGAGAACAGAATGCCCGAGCTGACTTGCTTGCTAAGCTCGCCAGTTCAGGCAAGGGGGGTAGGCAGAGGACGGTGATTCAAGAAACTCTAAAGACGCCGAGGGCATTTGTAGCAGATCACCTGGTCCTTCAGATAAGCAAGTCGACGCAGAGAGCAGCGAGAAGCCATAAGTCTTTGACGCAAGAAACTCTGAGATCGCCGAGAATTAGAGCAGGTCGAGGAGAGAAGGTGGACGTGATGCAGGTCTGCGCCACCCATGAGCCAGACACTTGGATAACACAGTACAAGCGGTGCTTGGCAGATGGTCTCCTCCCGCTGGATCCAACAGAAGCTAGGAAGGTAAAGAAAAATTCCAGCAAATATACACTGATTGATGGCGATCTGTACAGGTTTGGGTTCACTCACCCACTCCTGGAATGTATACACGGCGAGAAGTGCACGAGAATTATGGCAGAGCTCCACGAAGGAATATGTGGAAGTCACGTCGGGGGTCGAGCTCTGGCCGCGAGGACTCTCCGTGCAGGCTACTATTGGCCATCCATGAGAGAAGACTGCAAGAAGTATGCCCAATGCTGTAAACAGTGCCAGCAGCACGCCGATTGGCATAAGGCACCTCCCGAGGAGTTGAAGTCGATCTATAGCCCTTGGCCGTTTCATACTTGGGGAATCGACATCCTGGGACCTTTTCCACTGGCGATCAGGCAGATGAAGTACTTGGTAGTGGCGATTGAGTACTTCACCAAGTGGATTGAAGCAGAACCAGTGGCCCAGATCACCGCACACAAGATCGAAGGCTTTGTATGGAAGAACATCGTGTGCCGGTTTGGAGTGCCTAAGCGCCTGGTGTCAGATAATGGGACTCAGTTTGCAAGCCACCTGTTGAAAAAGCTTTGTGAAGGGGTTGGAATTCAGCAAGTGTTTGCATCCGTCGAGCACCCTCAGACGAATGGCCAGGTGGAATCAGCTAATCGGGTGTTGCTGAGAGGTTTGAAGAGAAGGCTCGAGAAAGCCAAGGGAAGTTGGGCTGAGGAGGTACCCCGTATAGTTTGGGCGTACCACACCACCGAGCAGTCAGGAACCCATGAGACCCCGTTTAGCTTGGTCTATGGGTGTGATGCCATGATTCCAGTCGAGATCCAGGAGAGCTCGCCGAGATTCCAGAACTTTGTAGAGGAAGACTCGAACAAAGAGAGAAGGCTGAACCTGGATCTGCTGGACGAAGTCAGGGAGGAAGCAAGGCTGAAGGCTGAGGCGGTGAAGAGAAGGGTCGAGCGAAGGTACAACTCAAAGGTGATGCCAAGGCAGTTTAGAGAAGGCGATCTGGTGATGAGGAAGGCCCACCAGTACGAGATGGAGAATAAACTATCACCCAAGTGGACTGGACCGTTCAGAATAACCGAGGCACTCGGGAACGGAGCCTATCGCCTGGAGACGCTGGAAGGGGGGGCGATCCCTCGTACCTGGAACGCCACACACCTGAAGTTGTACTATAGTTAAGAGCTTTGTAAGTAAAGACAAACACAAATATTACATTGCAATGTCTCTGTTAAAACAGTTTCAAGGGGGCACTCTTTTTTCCCTAAGGAGGGTTTTTAATGAGGCCACCCAATAAAAGAAGAGTTTTCGAAGTATAAGGTGTTTTCAGATTGCATATGTGTTATTTCCAAAAGTTTCGAAGAAAGACCTTGTCATTCGTACATGATTTAAGGCACGAAAAGATATGTCGCGTGTTTTCTAAAGTTTTTAAAGTCCTCATCGTTTTTCGGCGATTAGAGGCACCAGTTAAGTTTTCAAAGTCCTCATCGTTTTTCGGCGATTAGAGGCACCAGTTAAGTTTTTAAGTCCTCATCGTTTATCGGCGATCGGAGGCACCAGATGAAAGACCTCCTCGCCGTCGAGCGAGTGCAGGCGAGAAAGGGGAAAAGTCCTCCGTGTTTCTGGGAGCGAGAAGATGTAACTCCCGGGGCAATGTAGAGGCAAGTTAAAGACCTCCTCGCCGTCGTGCGGGCGCAGGCGAGAAAGGTCCTCAGTGCATCCAGGGGGGAGGAGATGTACGCCCTTGGCAAGTTGAGGCACCAGACAAAGTCCTTATCGCCGTTGTGCGAACTAAGGCCCATCAAAGACCTCCTCGCCGTCGAGCGAGTGCAGGCGTGAGAAAGAAAAGGTCCTCAGTGCATCCAGGGGGGAGAAGATGTACACCCTGGGCAAGTTGAGGCACCAGACAAAGTCCTTCTCGCCGTCGAGCGAGTTAAGGCCGTTTAAAGTCCTTCTCGCCGATGAGCGAGTTCAGGCGAGTAAAAGTCCTTCTCGCCGATGAGCGAGTTCAGGCGAGTTAAAAGACCTTCTCGCTTGTGTGCGAGTATAGGCAAGATAAAATCCTTCTCGTCTTGAACGAGTTCAGGTATGGCGAAGAGGGTGGAAGAAGCTTGAAAGGTGGCTAAGGTAGGTTCGAAGAGAACGCCTAGCCAGCCAGTCTCTAGCTCTGAAGTTCAGGGAGGTAAAGGAAGATCCCAAAGGGCATTTCTGCCTCAGATAAAGAAATGACTGCCAAAACCTGAGGCTAAGGAAAGCTGGTGTTACCAAGAGGTTCAAACACGGCGAGAAGGTTGAAAGACTTGTTTGATAAAGCGGGTCAAGTGGGACGTTGTTTGAACCGATAATTGGGTTACAGTTTGTTGCTTGGACACTTTTCTTATGATCAGGTTAGTGCCTCGAGGGTACAAGTTGTTTAAAGCGATCGTTGCTTAATTTTGAATCGGCTCGAAGCGGTTACGCCAAAGGTCATGTTTGCAAAATCGCTAAGTTAAACGCAGCAGAGTTAGACATACAAAGAAGGTAAAGGCGCTCAAAAGAAGTCAGAAGAAAGAATATCCAAGTTTCGCTATTGAAATGAGTAACTGTTCAAAACACATGTGCAAGAGTTTTTACAAGGTAAATACAGGTGAATTTATAAAGAAGCAGATGGGGTGGAATTGGTTGAGCCTTCGGCGGGAACGACCTTTCCATCTACTACTTCATTGTTTAATGACACCATGCTGAGGTCGAGATCAGGGAATAGGCATGCGAATTGCTCCCGAGCGGCTTCGAATCCAGCAGTCAGAATCTGAGCAGAATTTAGCTTAAGTTCTTCAAATTGTCCTTGAAGCTCTTCAACCTGTTTCTTGAGCTCCTCGTTCTGCTGTCCCAGCTCTTCAGCTTGTTTCTTGAGCTCCTTGTTCTGCTGCCCCTGCTCTTCAATCTGTTTTTGGAGTTGTTTGTTAGTCTCTTGAGCATGGAGAAGGTCGTCAGTAACCTTCTTGGATTCTGTTCGAGCTTGGGTCAACTCGGCAGCCATCTTCTCTTTTTCCTTGTTCGCCTCGGTGAGATCAGCCATGGCGTCATCCCTTGCTTTTTCTACTTGCCCAAGCAGCTTCTCGCGGTCGATTGACCTTTGCTCCAGTTTTTGTACCTTATCGGCATTAGCTTGAATGTGAGCCTCCAGGTCGCTCGCCTTGGTGCGCAGAGGCAGGATTCTGCTTTCAAGTTCAACTTTTTCTTGGGCAAGTTCATGGACTTTGCGGCGAAGGTCAGCAGCTTCCTTGCGCGCAAGCCTAAGCTCGGTGCTTAGGGAATCCTCTACTCGGGAATGTTCCATTTCCGCGAGCGTCAGGCTGAATGCCACCTTCTCTACCTCAACCTTCATTGTGCTGTTCTCGGTCTTGAGGTTGTAAACATCGTCTTGGAGCCGCCTGGTGGAGCTCTCCACAGCCCTCGTTATGATTGATGGGATATCCTCTGCTATGGTTTTGAGTTTGGCGGTCAAAGGCTCCCACATCCTTGTGACCTCGAGGGAAAGGTTCGCAGCTTGGAGAGGCGCCAGGGGGGCTTGTTGAGGGTTCTCGCCGCCACCTTCCTTAGCAATGTTTTCAGTGGTTGTTTCCTGGCGTGGCGACGCAATCGGGGACTCGGTGATTAGGATTGGAGAGGTGTGAGCGACCTCATCCCCGATTGGAACGATTCCTGCAGCTGAAGTGTTGGAAGGAGGGCCCCCTCCTGCTGATATATGTGGTGTGGAGGCGCTCGGGGGGTCCTCCAAGAAATTTGGCTCTGGGGCCTCAGTTGCAGGTGGCGCAGTGGCCAATGGAACTGCTTGGACTGGTGGTGAAGGGGCTTGTGGTGCTGGTGATGAGGGAGGAGGAGCGGGTGTTGATGGTGGTGTTGAAGCTGGAAGAGGGGGCGGGGCAGGTGGAGAAGATGGTGCCACCCTCTTCCTTTTCGTGACAAGGCCATCCTCTGTGACCTCGTCGTCCTCTTCCTCATCCTCTTGGACAACTTGGGGGGCTTTCCGCTTTGGCCTCTTAAGGACCAGTTTCTTTCGTTGGGTGGGCTCCTTAGGCGGTGATCGCCCATGGATGATGGCCTTCTCGACCGCCGAGTTGGGAACCGTCTGGGAACCGGTCGCCAACCCGTGGTTGCGGGCGAGCGCCTTTAAGTCGGCGAGCATGTTCTTACCCAACATAGTGTCTGCATGAAATGAAGGTGCATAAGTTAGCTCAAAGGAGAAAGGGGTAAGTGTACAAGACAATGAGACAGCAAAAACAGGCATATGCAGAGAAGATAAAACCAAAGTCTTGTGTGTGTCACACGAGACGCCCAGAAACAATATCAGAAGCAATGTCAAGACAAAAGTGTAGCGCCCTAACCTATTTGGAATTCCAACTGGTCCTCAAAGAACTCGAAGGAAATCAGGGTGGGGGTCAAGAATGTTATGTGGGCATCTGCCACCCTCTTCCAGAACAGGCAAAGGTCTCGATCCAGGTCTCCCATGCTATCAGGACTTCTGGGCCTCCTGAAGCAGCTCTTGGACTCCTTTTTCCCCTTGTCCACCCAGTACAAGGGGAAACCGTCGAGAAGGGAAGTGTCTTTGTCATTTGCACGAACCTGGATGAACTTCCCCTTCCAATCCTTGTACGACTGCTGGAAGATGGTGAAAATGGATCTCCCAGCAATGGCGTTCAGGCTGACCCACAGGCGATCTCCTGGGTGTTTGGCCTCAAACAGGAATAAAAACACGTCCACTGACGCAGGCAACCCCAGGTGGGCGCACGTTATCTCGAAAGCTCGGACAAACGCCCAGCTGTTGGGGTGAAGCTGGGCGGCAGCGATGTTGAGCTCGGTTAAGAGTTCCCTCTCGAATCGAGTAAGAGGGAACCTGAGTTTGACCTTCTTGAAGAAAATGGTGTAGACGAAACAGAAGGGCCCGTCGGCGCTCACTTTATCATCGGCGCACACTGGCAGAGAGGCGGGGCAAGGCAACACCATCATTCTCTCATCGTGCTCCTTGTGGAACGATTGGTGGGCCTCGTCCCCGTTGGTCAATCGTAGAACCGCTCCCGCAGTGTTCACCGACGAGGTTTCCTTTAAGAGGGTTGGGTTAGCCCATGGGTATAATGTCTTGAAGTCTGGCGGTGGGATGGGGGCTCCTCCAGCGTTTGGTGGAGTCGCTTGGGCCAGAGCGGTTTGGGAAGACGCAGGCCTCACAGCCTGCGAAGAGGGAGCACCACGAACTTGCGTTGAGTCGTGTGCTTGTGAAGGAGGGTTTCGCGCTGATGGAGAGGGGTTCGGGGTGATCTTCGTGCGAGTCATGATAGCAACTGCAAACGAAGAAGGAAGAAAAAATAATCAGGAGGGTTACAAAGGTTGACTCGATCATGAAAGGAAGGTGAAAGACGAACGAATGTGAGTTCGTTGCGACGATCGACAAAGCCCTAGGTTACGCAGAAGGTGAAATGGAAAAACAGCCCACAGCGTATGCACCAGGCAGTTACAGGATGATGCAAATCGGTGAAAATGCAAGGAAACCCAGCAGATGAAGGAAAGTAGTTACCTTTCGATGATCGGGAGAACGTTGAAGGGAGGTGGTGATCTAGAGCGTCGAGGAACGTCGAGAGTTTTCGCAGAAGGAAATGAGAGCGTATGCAAGTGTGAAGGAAGTGATGGAACAGTAGGAGCGTAAGGGGTTTAAGGGTTTTCGAAATGGTTTGGGAAGCGCTAACGGCAGATGAAGGTAGCCGTTGATGAGGGCCACGTGTCGAACGATGCGCGAAGGGTTTGGTGGAGCGTCAGAGCAGCGGAAAGTACTATCGCTTGGAATTCTGCGTCCATGCCACGTAGACCGGTGTTAACGAAGGCTTTTTCAGTCTTTTCGCTAGACAAGTCTTCGCTTAAGACTGGGGGGCTTGTGTACCGCCCTGGTGGTCGGGTGCGATGACGTGGCACCCTGCTGCGGTGTAGGCGTGTTGACAAGGCGCCAGGTTGGCAGTTAGGAAGGAAGTCGGGAGGCACGTGTAGTCGCCAATTGTTAAGTTCGCGTGTTCCGATTTCCAGTTTACCAGAATAGGCGATCGCCAGGTTGAAGATGAAGTCGCCGGATGTAGACTCAGGCGACCAGGCAGTCGGAGATCGCCAGAACAAGCACATCGCCGAAGATAAAGGAGAAGCAGATTATGAAGGCGGCCGGCGAGACCACAGGGAAGGTGTATGAAGACCCTAACTCGCCAGTTTCAGTAGGGATCGCACTCCTAAGTTAAGCTATGCACTGGGCAGTACCATGCATAGGTAACTTAGCCAAAATGAGAATAGAAGCAGCGCCAAGTCAGGGAGCCTCCAAATGATGGCACGTGTACGGTTGGATACGAGCCACGTGTTCAAGTCTGTAACTGCCAGGAGAGAGAAAATCACCAGGTATATAAGAGTTCTTAACAGATTTCCTAAGGTACGCACGTTCAGTTCATACACTTTACGCTTGCGAGTGACAGAGCTGTTTGTGAGAGAGATTTGCACGGTTCCAGTTCTTAGTATTTGGTGATACCGTCACTGACTTGAGCGTCGGAGTGCGATCGGCCGCAGCGGCGCCGTATCGTTTCTTTGCAGGTTCTTGAGATAGATCCAGAGGAGGAACGGAGGTGAGAAGCGGCGCGCACGTCGATCCTTTGACGAGGCATTCTCCAGCGCTCCGGTCAACAGGCAGGATCAGAAGTGGATCACACTTACTTCATGACTAGGTGACACCAATTTGCATTTGAATTTGGAGGGAACTTTGAGTTTCATTTGTGTTTCCTTTCAGCCCTCTTCTATTATAAATAGAGGTTGGGCTCTTGTAAATTCAGATTTGGATAATTGATATAGAGAAACTCTACTCATTTTGAGAGAGCCTTTTGTGAGATTTTGATCTCCTTAGCATAGTCTCATCTTGTGAGCTTTTGGAGAGCTTCAAGTGGCGGCTTCCTTTACTCATCTTGGGACTCCATCACCAAGTGGCGTGATCATTCTCCTAATCCATTCCAGCTGGACTTCAACCATCTAAGTTCCATTCCTTTTCATCTCCTTTGTTGTTTTCATTCGATAGTTTCAGCTTTTATGTCTTGTTCATCAATTTGTACCGTTTAGTTTGGTTCTTGTGTTGTTCTTGAGTTTCTAATCGGTTCAATGTGTTCTTTGGATGATTTTAATCGGTAGATATGTTTGTTGAACCAAGTGGTGTTCAAGCTTTGAAGAATCCAAACCCTTTAAAGGATGTTGAAGCCTTGGCTGAGCTTGCTGTTGCTGTGCTGTTTTAGTTTAGTTCTAGGGTAGTTTGAGTGTTGTAATCCACCCTTTGATCGATTCTAAAGCATAGGCATTCTCAATCTTTCTAAAAGAAAAATGTTTTTCAAACTAAGTTAAAACAACCGATTGTTTTGTCGAAACAACCGATTGTTTATACTTAGATGTTTTGAGAAAAGATTGAAAACTGTTTTTCAAATGGTTGAACTGTTAGAACCAAAACAACTGATTGATTCGAGGAAACAACCGATTGTTTGTTTTGGTACCATAACAGAAAAAACTGTTTTATCTTTGACTGAGCTTTAAATGATTTAACTACTTACACTTCAGTCATTAAATGCTTTGACCAATCATTAAATGCAATTTAAGAGTTTGTTTAGATTTGATAACAAACAACATCTTTGAATATATTCAGAAAAACAAATTTGTGAATATAAGTTTTTGAATAAGATTTTTTCAAAGAGTTGAGATTGCTTCTAGTTTGTGATTGATCAAAGTGTGTGGAATAGGATTCTGCTTGTATTGATTTCAAATTATCTTCTGTAACAAGTGTAATCCTTGTACTCTGCTGAACAAGTTTCATTTTTGTGTTTGCTGAGATTGGTTGTGTGTTCTTGAGGGGATCAAGATCAGTAATCTTAGTGTTGGTGTGTTGGCCAAGAAGAGTGTGTGTCTTGAGGTGTTCAAGGTCACTTTCTTGGTTGTGGTGTAAGTGATCAAGGTGTGATTGCTTAGTGGATTTCCTCAGAGGTTTTCTGAGAAGACTGGATGTAGCTCTGGATTTGGAATGAACCAGTATAAACATCTGTGTGCAATCTCTCTATCCCTAACTCTTTAAATTCAGTTTTGTTTGTTGTTTGCTGGTATAAACAACCGATTGTTTCTGTGAAACAACCGATTGTTTTTTCTGGTACTGCTGTTTTTTATTGCTGTTTTGGCAAACTGAATTTCTTATGCGAAAACCCTCTTTAAACAATTCACCCCCCCCCCTCTAGTTTAAAGCCATCCATTCTAACAATGTTTCGTCTTTCAATTATGTCCAGTTTTAGTTAATTACATATTTCAATTGTGTTTCTATTTGTGTTCTTGATTTGTTCTTGCTTTCCTTTCAATTCCGCCAAGTGTTTGTGAAAAGGACATGGCACTCATTGTTCAATGAGTTTGGCTTCTCTCTTGGATGGCATTATCCTCCATTGAGATGACCTTAAGCCTCCTTAAAGTGTTGTTTCTTGTTAAGTGTCTATCCAACTCATATTAGCAGCACCCTCCCAGCAACGCCACTGAAGCTAACCCACAGCTTCTGGCCCGGGCTCTTCGCCTCGAAGAAAAAGAGGAACACGTCCACTGATGGCGTATGGCCAAGGCAGTGGCAGAGAATTGCGAAGGCCCTCACGAACGCCCAGTTGTTGGGGTGCAGCTGGGAGGGAGCGACATTCACCTCAGCCAGAAGGGCTCGCTCGAATGGGATGAAGGGTAATCGTAGTCCAAGCCTTCGGAAAACCGTGGAGTAGATGAAACAGAAGGGACACTCGGGGTCTGAATATTCATCGGCACACACCGGTTCACCCTCTCTACAGGGCACCATCCTCACGAATTTTTCATGATCCTTGCCAAAAACACGCGACTTATGGCAGGTTTTCTTCTTTCTGTAAGCAGCTATGCTTGCAAGGGAAGAGAAGCTGGAGGTCTCCCCTAAAAGGGCGGCAGGTGCCCAACGGTATAGGGACTTATAATCAGAAGCAGAAGGGGGTGGGTTTGGTGTCGTGGTGGAACAGGGGATGGAGATGAAACTGAGTTAGAATTTGAAGGGGAGACTAAAGAAGGTTCCTGTTGAGCCATCTTAAATAAGGAAGCTAAAAAAGAGAAGAAAAAGCGACACTTTAGAGAAAGAAGATGGCGTGACTCGACAAAACCAGAAAAACAGAGACTCAAAGCACAGAAAGTGAAAGGTGTAGAAACCCTAAATGCAGAAAACATAAACAGTCCCAGAACAGTTATAAACATGATATGGGCACAAAATCGTAAAACAAGGGCAAGAAATGAATAAAGTTCATACCTTTGATGAAATAGAGTTTCGAAGTTCTGAGTTTTGGGAAGAAAAAGAGAGAGCGTAAAGGTGTAAAGGTTTAAACAGTGCACGAAGAAGTTCAAGCGCCAACGAGTCCCAGCCGTTGATCTTGCCACGTGTACGCTGGTTTAAAAAGTTGGTGAGACGTCACTTCGTTGTACTGTTCACGTCCCGTTAACCCAATGCTACGTAGGTTGCCCAGGGCGATCATTTAGTCTCTTCGCTGAAACAAGTTACAGCTCGAGACTTGGGGGTTTGTCTTCGGACCAGTCCTCGGTCATCAGTTCCAAAGACTGACCTAAGACATCGCACACCGGTGCCTGGTAGTGGAAGTGGGCCACGTAAGGGGGGTCGAGACGCACCTATCAGGAGTATGGTCAGTCTTCGAACATCGATACCATAGACTCCGATGATGGAGATCGACATTAGACCTCGCTAGCAAGGGAGAGATCGAACATCGGCAGTCTGAACGTTATAGTGGGCCACATAAGGTGAACCCTAGAATTATACTAAGTTAACAGTTAAGACATCATATACGTGGGAAGCCCAAGTTACAAAGGATTCATTAATGTGGTGTGTATAGCGCATATAAGCGCAACACGAATGAATAATCCTGGGAGGCGCTAAGGCCCTGGGTTGGGGCTTCCAGGGAAAGTTGCATGCATGGCACGTGAATACTTAGGGCACCCACAAAGCAGATGGCGCCAGAGACTAGGTGCACAAGTTGGTACCTAGGTGGCCACTCTGTTATTCGTTGCACTCCATTTAAGGGAAGTTTCGTGTGCCAAATACGCTAAGATTATGTAAATAGCGGCGCAAGGACGTTCCTCAAGAAACCCTAGACAAGGGTAACAACACAAAGATAAACCCTAGTATCAACCTATATAAAGGGTGTTAACAACCCTAGCAATGTACACAGTTTCTAAGACTGAAACTACTTTATACACTTGGTGTTTCTTTGCCTTAATACTGACTTGAGCGTCGGAGTGCAAACGGCCGCCAAGGTGCCCCTTTGTCTTTGCAGGTGAGAGATTCTTTGATCAAGGAAGTACGATTCTCAGGCGAAGATAGAAGGGCCAAAGGCTGTCGTTAGAGTCAACCGACTGAGCGAGTCAACTGGCAGAAACAATGTTCACGCCACTTGATGGGTGGTAACCATCAAGATGAGTGGAAGGTCGTCACTTGAGAGCTTCATTATCATCAAGATAAGACCAAGGGAGAGGAGATATCACTCATTCAAGCTTACACAAATTGTGCAAAGTTTCTTTACTTCTCAAAATTCAACTTGTGAAATACAAATGGGAGGCCTCTTATTTATAAGAGGAAGAGCCTTGGCGAACAAGGAATGAGGGTACGAAGGGAAGAGGAAATGTGGTGCAGCATAGGTCATTGACTATGGTCAATGCCGCACCATAATTCTAAAGTTCTAGAAGCTAGGTTAAAGTGAAACCAGTTGATGCTCAACACCCAAAGTCTGTGCTCTGTTCCTAGTAATCCTCTGAGGTATGGTAGGTGTTGAGGTCATGGCTGGAGAATCTTATCTGGGCCCTAGGTCTTGGGTCATGCTCCTAGTCTTCCTCTTTAGAGGTTGGGTCGGGTCAGTAGGGGCCCCCTCTCCTAGGTCTCCATCATGCTCCCCGGGTGGGAGGGAATTCCCCCACAAATTTGGAAGACCTGTAGAGAAAGGAGTAAGATCACTAATATTGAAAGAATGACTACCTAAGTAAGTATCAGGCAGATCCAACTCATAGGCATTGTCATTGATCCGCTTGAGGACCTGAAAAGGACCATCCCCTCGTGGCATAAGTTTGGACTTTCTTTGAGTAGGGAATCTATCCTTCCTTAAGTGAAGCCAAACCCAACCCCCGGGTTCAAAGATCAATGCCTTGCGCCCCTTATTTGCATGCTCGACATACTTGTCGCTTGATGTGGTGGTGCAAGTCTTTAATAAAGGAAGCTTTTTCAAAACCATCTTTGCACAACACCTCATCAAGTAAGGGAATAGGAAGGAGGTCAAGGGGTACGAGGGGATTGAACCTATACACAACCTGAAATGGGGTGTGAGAGATAGTAGAATTTACTACTCTATTATAAGCAAACTCAATATGAGGTAGTAAATTTTCCCACACCCTTGGGTTCCCGGAAATAAGGCACCTCAACATTTGACTCAAAGTCCTATTAACCACTTTTGTTTGACCATCAGTTTAGGGATGGCAAGTAGTAGAAAACAAGAGTTTAGTTTCAAGTTTTCCCCACAAAATCCTCCATAAGTGACTTAAGAACTTAGAATCTTTGTCTGATATGATACTCCTAGGAAGCCCATGCAATCTAACTACTTTCTTAAAGAAGAGATTTACAATAAAACAAGCATCATCTATTTTGTGGCATGGAATAAAATGAGCCATTTTAGAAAACCGGTCCACTATCACAAAGATAAAGTCCATACCCTTTGATGTCTTGGGAAGACCTAGAATAAAATCCATGGAGATGTCTACCCAAGGCATGTTCGGAATGGGGAGAAGGGTATATAAACCATGGGGTTGCACTTTAGACTTAGCCTTCCTACATGTTATACACTTATCACAGAAGCTATGTACAGATTTGCGCATGTGGGGCCAAAAGAAATGCTCATGTTATGTGTCTAAAGTCTTAGCTACCCCAAAGTGTCCCATAAGACCACCTCATGTTCCTCTCTAACAAGAGATTGCCTCAAAGACCCTCGGGGGACAAAAAATCTTTTCCCTTTGAAGAGAAAACCATCATGTATGAAAAAAGTCTTTGTGTCCTCCCTTTGAGCATTCTTGATAGATGTGATAAAAATCAAGGTCATCTTTATAAAGTTCCTTTATGTGATCAAAACCTAAGTATTGAACATCCAAAAAATTTAGCAAGGTATACCTTCTTGAAAGAGCATCCGCAACCACATTTGTTTTACCTTGCTTATGTTTGATCACATAAGGAAATTTCTCAATGAACTTCACCCACTTAGCATGACTCTTATTGAGCTTGCTTTGGCCTTTCAAATATTTAAGGGATTCATGATCACTATGTATCACAAATTCCTTTGGAAAAAGGTAGTGTTGCCAATTTTTCAAGGCTCTAACAAGAGCATAAAGTTCTTTATCATAGGTGGAGTAATTGAGATGACTCCCTTTGAGTTTCTCACTAAAATAAGTTATGGAGTGGCCCTCTTGAAGGAGGACAACCCCAATGCCTATGTTTGAGGCATCACATTCTATTTCAAATGTCTTAGTGAAGTTAGGGAGTGCTAAAATGGGAGCCTTAGTCAATTTATCTTTCAAAGTTTCAAAAGCTTCCACTTGGTCTTGGCCCCATTAAACACTACATCCTTCTTCACTATGGCATTGAGAGGTGCGACAATGGTACTAAAGTCTTTCACGAACCTCCTATAGAAACTAGCAAGTCCATGAAAACTGTGTACCTCACTGACATTGGTGGGTTAGGGCCAATGTCGTATTGCTGCAACCTTTTCCTTATCCACATGCACCCCTTTAGAACTTACCACAAACCCTGGGAAGTCTATATGATCTATGGAAAACACACATTTGGCCGAATTAGCATACAAGGTTTCCTTCCTAAGGGTTTTCAATACTTGCCTAACATACTCCTTATGATCCTCTAAAAACAAGCTATAAATAAAAATGTCATCAAAATATACCACTACAAACTTGCTAATTGATCCTGCCTGTTGACCGGAGCGCTGGAGAATGCCTCGTCAAAGGATCGACGTGCGCGCCGCTTCTCACTCCCGTTCCTCCTCTGGATCTATCTCAAGAACCTGCAAAGAAACGATACGGCGCCGCTGCGGCCGATCGCACTCCGACGCTCAAGTCAGTGACGGTATCACCAAATACTAAGAACTGGAACCGTGCAAATCTCTCTCACAAACAGCTCTCTCACTCGCAAGCGTAAAGTGTATGAACTGAACGTGCGTACCTTAGGAAATCTGTTAAGAACTCTTATATACCTGGTGATTTTCTCTCTCCTGGCAGTTACAGACTTGGACACGTGGCTTGCATCCGACTGTACACGTGCCATCATCTGGAGGCTCCCTGACTTGACGCTACTTCTACTCTCATTTTGGCTAAGTTACTTATGCATGGTGCTGCCCAGTGCATAGCTAACTCAGGAGTGCGATCTCTACTGAAACTGGCGAGGTAGGGCCTTCATACACCTTCCCTGTGGTCTCGCCGGCCGCCTTCATAATCTGCTTCTCCTTTAACTTCAGCGATGTGTTTGTTCTGGCGATCTCCGACTGTCTGGTCGCCTGAGTCTGCATCTGGCGACTTCATCCCAAACTGGCGATCGCCTATTCTGGTACGCTGGAGACCGGAACACGCCAACTTAACTATCGGCGACTACACGTGCCTCCCGACCTCCTTCCCAACTGTCAACCTGGCGCCTTGTTAACACGCCTACACTATAACAGGATGCCACGTCATCGCATCCGACCTCCAGGGCGGTACACTAATGAAAGGCCTTAAAACATGGT
This sequence comes from Phaseolus vulgaris, assembly GCF_051622355.1. NCBI lineage: Eukaryota > Viridiplantae > Streptophyta > Magnoliopsida > Fabales > Fabaceae > Phaseolus > Phaseolus vulgaris. The sequence goes on along the minus strand of NC_143502.1, from coordinate 20,095,208 downwards.
GCATAAGTCGCATGAAGGTACTTGGAGCATTAGTCAAGCCAAAAGGCATGACTAACCACTCATATAAACCAAACTTGGTCTTAAAGGAGGTTTTCCATTCATCCCTCGGTTTAATCCGGATTTGGTTATAACCACTCTTAAGATCAATTTTAGTAAATATTTGAGACCCATGTAACTCATGCAACAAGTCATCTAATCTAGGAATGGGATCCTTATACTTAATGGTTATGTTGTTTATGGCACGACAATCTGTACACATCATCCAACTCCCATCCTTTTTAGGGATAAAAATCATAGGCATAGCACAAGGACTCATGTTATCTTACACCCACCCCTTAGCTATTTATCCCTCTACTTGTTATTGAATTTCTTTGGCCTCGGTTGGATTGGTCCTATATGCAGGCCTATTTGGTAAAGAAGCACCGGGAATGAATTATATTTGGTGCTCAATTCCCCTTAGAGGAGGTAATCCTTTTGGGGGATCTTGAAAAACATCTTCAAATTCCTTTACCAAATATTCCAAACATGTAGGACTATCTATCGCCGACTCACTCTTAAGGGTCCTAGGAAAAGCTATGTATATACACTTTTGGGAAAGCATTACCTTTTTGACCTCTTGTGGTGAGATGAAAAGTCTTCTCTTAGAATTATTTTTATCTTTTTCTTTCTCTCTCTTTTCTTTCATTTTAAGTTGGTCATCATGGACTTCCTTTGGTGAGAGAGATTTTAGTGTGACCTTATGCTCATGGAAGTTGAAAGAGATTTTGTTGTTAAGGCCATCATGATGATTTTTTTTATCATATTGCCATGGCCTACCTAAAAGAATATGAGTAGCTTCCATAGGGACAACATCACACATGACCTCATCCTTGTATTTGCCAATAGAAAAGGCTATGAGGACTTGCTTAATTAGTATGATCTCCCCCTCTTCACTTAACCATTGAAGCTTATCAGGTTTGGCATGATAGATAGTAGGCAATCCAAGTTTATCTACTACTCTTGTGCTTGCCACATTTGCAAAATTCCCCCCATCCATGATTAAGGAACACAACTTATCATTAATGAGGCACCTGGTATGGAAAATATTTTCTCTTTGACATTCATCAAAAGGTTTCAAAACTTGTCCTAGCATGCGCCTCACTACCAATAAGTCACCTTCACATGAACTCTCACTATCTTCCTCACTTGGGGATCTAGAATGATTAGGAGACCTAGACCTTTGGGAACTATGGTCACTCATGACAACCCCCTCGTTTACCATCACGTTGCGTTTGGAAGGACAATTAGAAGCAATATGACCAAAACCTAAACATTTAAAACATTTTCTACTTGAGGTTCTGGTAGGAGATTTAGGTATTATAGTGGAGGGTTTAGAATCTCTAGAGTTGTAAGTGGAATCCTTTACAAAATTGGAGGGAAAAGTCTTAGAAGAAAACTTGTTCTTATTTTTCTAAGATGATTGGTAGTAGCCATCATTATGAGTATTTTTGGAAAAGGTTTTCTTTGAAAGTTGTGATTCAACCTTGATGGCAAAGTGAACCAATTTTTCTAAAGATGAATACTCATATAATTCTACCACATCTTTAATTTCCCTTCTCAAGCCACTTACAAACCTAGCCATTTTGGACTTCTCACTTTCATGCATGTCAACTTTAGTTAATGTTGTTTCAAGTTCTTTAAAATAATCATTCACACTTTGTGTTCCTTGTTGAAGTCGTTGGAGCTTTAACAAGAGTTCTTTCCTATAGTGTTGAGGAACAAATCTAGCGCAAATGCATAACTTTAAAACCTCCCAAGGGACAACAGCTGACCTCTTGTTTAGCCCAATGTCCATTACAGTTTTATGCCACCATTGCATGGCATAGTCTAAAAATTCTAAGGAAGCTAACTTGACCTTTTGGTCTTCTTCGACCTCATGTATAGTAAAAATGTGTTCAACTTTAGCCTCCCATCCTAGATAGATATTGGGATCACCTTCCCCACTAAAATTAGGAATTTTAACATAAGGTAAAGAAATTTTAGAAACATGTTGGCGCCTCTCTTCAAAATTGTTCAATCTCCATTCTTCCTCTTCTTTTTGGCTACCATATTGGTGATAACTTCTTGATTCACGCCCTTGATTCCATCTTCTTCCTCTTGAGGGTTTATCATGGGCCGATTCAAGTCTTTGGAGCCTCTCCTCCATTTGTCTCATTTCTTCATCCTTTTGAGCTAAGGATCTTTTGGCCGCCGTAAACTCACCCATGAGGAAAGCTTTTTGGGGAGATTGGGGTTTAAAAGATTCCCCTGAAGCAATATGAGCCATAATTCACAAGTGACAAACAATTAGAGAAATAGAAGTTAGTAAGAAAAACACTCTCAAGTTTGCATGGTGTGAGTTGATTTTAGGATTGTTCATTTAGGTAACACTTTTTAGATTTATGATTGAGATTTTTAGGCAATTAAGAGTGAAAACCTAAGGAAAATCCCCATGGACATTAACATAACCAAGTGGTTAAGTAGATGTGAAGGTTCATTTCACAAAGGCAAAAGGAAAACACAATTATAAGGTGAAGATGATGACAAGATATGGTGTGGAATTAAACAATGAAAGCAATAACAAAAGGAAATGACCGAATAGAAACAAGGAAGCAAAACAAGAACATATTTATGAATTCAATGGAATGACAATGGAAGGAAAAGATGAAGGAAAATGAAGCTTATGAGAAATAGAGTTTGAGGTGATGAGCACGCCACTTGGATGATGAAATTACTCCAAGATAACTCTTGGAAGCCGCCACTTGAGAGCTAATTCTCACAAGATAAGACTAAAGACTAAGAGGAACAAGCCTCACTAGCATCTCACACAAAATGTGCAAAGTAACTTTTCTCTATTTCATTCAAGTTGTCAAATACATTAGGTAGGCCTCCTATTTATAGGTGAAGGAGCCTTGGAGAACAAACTAAAGGGGTAGGATGGGAAAAGGGAAAAAATGGGAAGCCTTAGGGTTTGACTAAGTCAAACCCGCATCCTAGGCTTGTCCTTCTAGAAACTAGGTCAAAATCCTCGCAAAAGGGCTAGGAACAAACTAAAATGCTATCCACACCCCCTATTTTGCTAAAGGTACCTTATTCTAACCTATATTTGCTATTTGGACCCCAAAAGTGAGCCCAAATTATTTACAACATTTTCTAATCATTAAAAAGACCAGCAGGAAGAACTTTAGATGCTCTGGTCTATGTCCAATTCTCCCTCTAGTGAGCTCTCCACTTTGAGATGACTTCTCATTGTGTAAATTAGCATCCTTGGACATCTCCTTGTTTACTTGATTTGCATCATTGCGCCACTTATGGAGAGATCACTCAAAGCAGGCAAAGAAAATTTTCGTCCTTTAACCAAGGTCTTTCTTGAGGTTGAAAACTCTCAAATGAAAAATGTCAAAGCCTTCTACAGTTGATCTTAGAGGAAACCACCACAAAACTTAAGGAAAAGAAATAAGAGACAAACAAGAAAAGCTTAAGCAAGAAAAGCTAAACCAAATTTGAGAAAGAGATTATGACAAAACTTGAAGAAAGACAATCAAGAAAAAGGCACATAAAAAGGACTCAAAGATACTTACTAAACTTTTAACAATGAAACTTTTTCTTTAGAAATTGCTAAAGCAAAAGGATAAAAAATTCCACAATGGTGGAAATCAATTTGCCAATCACGTTGAATCCAAATTTGGAAAATGTTTTTCTTTGGTAATTGATACCACAAATTTGCATTTTCACTTCTTCTTCTTTTTTATACTAGATTTTTAATTATGGAAATCAAATGTCCATAGTTTTAATCATGCATAATTTCCAATAACTCCAATTTTCACAAAAATTTTGGGATTCAATATAATTGAACACTTGAAATCTTTTTGTTTGGAACTTTAAATCTACTTCTACTAAAACAAGTTTCTAATTACTTCTCAAAGTTTCAAAATTAAATGCAAAGTAATTAGAATCAAGGCAAAAGGCACGAACGCAATAAGACACAAAATAACAATCCAAAAGTGAAACAAAGTTATTGTAAATAAAAATGGGCAAATGAAAATTATAAGAAAGTAAAGGGCTGAAAATTTAAATTGCAAGAATGTAAAAACAAGAATTAAAGGTACTTGAATTTAAATAAAGGTACTTGAATTTAAAGACAATAATTAAAGGTACTTGAATTTAAAGACAAGAAATTAAAGGTGTTTGAATGTAAAGAATGTAAAGTGTCAATCAACTCAAAGCAAAATAATCTCAAGAACCTAAGCTCTGATAATCACATGATGTGAGTTGATTTTAGGATTGTTTATTTTATGGTGTGACACTTTGCTTATATTGAGATTTTTAGGAATTTAAGAGTGAAAACCTAAGGAAAATCCCCATTGGACATTAACTTAACCTAGTGGTTAAGTAGATGTGAAGGTTCATTTCACAAAGGCAAAGATCAAAAGACAAGATATGGTGAGAATGGATGAAAAACTCAATTGAAAAAGACTAACCCGAAAGCAATAGAATGAAGGAAACAAAGACAATGAACATAAAATGGACGGCGAAAATGAAGGAGAATGGAAGAAGGAAACTTATGGAAAATAAGAGTGATGTTCACGCCACTTGATGGGTGGTAACCATCAAGATGAGTGGAAGGCCGCCACTTGAGAGCTTCATTCTCATCAAGATAAGACGAAGGGAGAGGAGATAGCACTCACTCAAGCTCACACAATATTTGTGCAAAGTAACTCTTCTACTATTAATTTCAACTTGTCAAATACAAAGGGGAGGCCTTCTATTTATAAGAGGAGAAGCCTTGGAGAACAAGGAGTGAGGGTGGGAAGGGAAGAGGAAATGCGGTGCGGCCTAAGTCATTGACTATGGTCAATGTCGCACCATAATCCTAAAGTTCTAGAAGCTAGGTTAAGCTTCCTTCCTTACAAGGCTTCATGAGCTAAAAAGCTAGGCACAACCCCCAAAGGTTTGTCATTAGTTAATTTTTTGTCTTCATTGTTTGTCAAATAAATATCAATATTAACTTTTCATTAATATTGAATTTTAGTGTAATAAACAACCAGAAGGGTATGGATGTGGCTACTATGTAATGCAATGGACGACTACCATTGTAAGAGTTGACATTAAAAAAATTGAGATCAGGTAATCATATTTAAATTATTGTTTATAATAAACTATGTGTACTTTAAACACTAATTTGAACTTATTCAGTGTTGCAGTATTTTATGGATACTCAACCACTGAATTCAGAATCAATAGACTACGTGAAGAATGCTTGGACCACATATTTCATTACGTTCTATAACATTTTATGATAGATGATTAACATTATATGTTTAATTTATATGTTCTTTAGTGTTATTTTATTTTACATGCTTTTAATGTATAGAAATTTTGACAATAAATATTAATTTATAGGTGGATGTACTCATTTTAAATGATTTATCAATATATATATATATATATATATATATGTATATTATTGTCTGAATTATTATGTGAACCTCACTAAAATTTTAAAATGCACAGATTAACTAGGAGGAGCAAACGGAATAAATAAACTAAACAAAAAATAACTATCATAAACTACAATTATATCCAAAATTGTAGTCTCTCTCAGTTACTATAGACAACCCATCATCTATAATTGTCTAATAAACTACGATTCTCTTAGAAACTGTCGTTTATATGCAAAAATATAGACGGCAATTTCAACCATAATTTATATTGATTAACTTTTGAATGATGTTTGCATATATTACGATTTTAAAATCGTGGTCTAAAAACATTTTTACAATAGAATATAAGAAAGATATTTAAAATATTAGAACTATTTTTTTTTTAATTTCACAAAATCTTTAAAAAAAAGTGTAACTTATTTTAAAAGGTTTGGATTGTCATTTTGTTTGATTACGACATCAAATCCTAAACTCAGTAAAAAAAATGTGAAAAAAATAAAGTTATAATAAATAACTCCCACACCTATGTTCATTCTTTGATTTTGGGCCACAAAAAAGAAACAGTTGTTCTTAAAACAGAAATTAAATGCGCTTAATACAAAAATTGACGGTCTACTCACATGAACTTTGCAGGCTGAAAACCACGGTTTGTACTGAAACAAGTGGCACTTAATTTATAAAATTTAATTACAATATACAGTAGTTTAATTTCTTACAATAATATATAATTGCAGGTTGTTATATATGATAAATTTGTTAATTTTTATTATAAATAAATTAAAATCTAAAATAATCTTTAATTGGTTAATATATAATGCATGATATTGGTTGATTTGATAAGTTTTCTTTGTTTTTTAATTGAGTTTAATTTTTTTTGTGTATTATTAGTATAAAAAATACTTTAATCATTAAAAATTCTACTATCACTGAAAATAAAATGTTTTAAATAAAAAGTTATAAATGTAATTAATAAAAGTTTTTTAAATTTGCGTATTTATTCTAAAAACAATTCAAAAATAGTGAAGATTTTTAAACTTTTGTTAAGTTCTAAAAATTTATTCTAAAACTTAGTAATATATATATATATATATATATATATATATATAATGAAAAGATTTATTATAAAATCTTAATAAAATAACAGATATTTGTTTTATTAGGAAAGGGTATGATTTTAATGAAAACTATCTATCGAAAGTTAATATAACAAATATTTTTATTTTAATTTTCATTAAGTTCTAAAGTTTTATGGCACAGCTCTAATAAATGTTTAAGGTTTGAAAAATCTGTGTTAATTTCCAAAAATTTATTATAGAATCAGTAAAATATTCAAGATTTTTGAAACCTTGATAAATAAATTACTTATATTTTATAAATAAAGAATTAAAAATATATAAACTTAATATATTTTATTTTTATTTTTTCTATACTTTCCCTCTTTCTCTTTCTCTAAATCCCTAATCTCTCATTCCTAGGACATCTGAACTCTGATGACACTGATCCTGTTTTTACTTTCCTCCACCATGGAACCTGCTGATGCTCAACCATCCCAAAATTTCACGCTTGTTAAGTTTTCCCCAAGTCTAAATTCATAGTTCACGAACCTTAACCCAGTCTTGATTTCATCACATTTGAACCCTAATTGCAGACATTGCCGTATTTCGATGTTTTAGACGGTAATTAAATTTAATATAATATAATAAAATTAAATCAATCAAAAAAATCAATGTTTATATAACTTCTAAGAAATTTGCTATAAAAATCAACAAACTTACTATACATGATAATTTGTAATTAAAAAAACATAAAAAATACTTAAAACTTTCATATATAATCTACTTTCTCTAAACTTATTGTAAATGATTTATTTATATTGAAATATAAAAATTCATGTAACACTTTTAAGAATTTAATTAGAATACATTCTATTTGGTTTTCATCTTTAATAGAATAGTATTATCATATTTTGTTATCTCTAACTCGTCAATTAACCCGCTTCATTTTTTTTTTTCAATTTCCATAACTTAAATTAACCAACAGTTAAAGAACATTAAAAAATAAATAAATTAAAGACAATAGTAACACTCATATGATATTGTTACGGGCAAAATAATTGTAAAGTATTTAATTAAAAATAAATAAAAAAATTATTTCAATAAACAAAACTTTTAACCCAATAAAAAATGTTAAAATCTAATTAAAACTTAATTAAATAAAATAATTATATGGAATTACTTATGAGGCATTACTGATGCCATAAAACAAACTCACGTTTCCTCCCCTATGCCTTTTCCTGAAAATGGGGAGCTTTGTCTGTTTGATTTATGAAAAAGGTTGCAGGACCTTTTCAAAGACATTTTGACAGTGAAGTTCAGCAAAGGGATAAAATTCTTTATTATAATATAAATAAATTCTCGATTTATAAATTTAAAAATAGTAAAACAATTCTCATTTCATAAGTTTTAAATTAATAAAATAAAATTACAGATTAAAAGATTTTTTTTTTCTATTTGTTTTCTAAATTTTAATATATCTTAATTTAGAAAATATATCTTTTCCCTCCAAAACTATATTTCTAAATATATTTTTAGAGTGTATTTAGAAGTAAAGTTTCAGAAAATGAAATGAAAAAAAAAGTATTTTTAATAAATATTCCATATTTTAATCATTTTTTGAATAAAAGAAATTAAATAATAAAATAACGTAAACTTAATATCTTAAAATGTTACTCTTTAAGAATACCATTCCATGGTAACTTATGTTTAGTCTACGTCAGATAAAAGGTGTGAAAACCCAATTCTCGCCAAAATTATAAAAAAACGAAGACATTTAATTATTTAAGTGGCAAACATAAAACATACCACACATTCATATACACTATTTTAAGCTGGTCCCAATATACAATAAAGTGCATATTTATTGTAAAAGTAGAGTAAAATAATTTTTATAAAATTAATTTAAACTAATACAGGTATACTTAAATTCATTTGCATCATAAGTTTTATATTAAAGTGTGTCTTATATATATAACATATAAAATTAATTCTAAATAATAATCACAGTCATGTAAATTATTTGAAATCACATTCAAATTGACTTTGTATCAAGCTCAATTCAAATTAATTATTATTGAATTTGCTGTTATATTTATGATTTTCAAATTTAGGCTAAACTTTTTATATATCCACCAATATAACCTTTTTATTTTTTTTATTTTAAGCTTTCAAATTTGTGTTTTTGACTTTATTGAGTATTTTTCTTTGATATAATTCATTTAAAAGTCAAGGCAGAACCACCTCCGGGGACCTCTAAAAATTTTAAAGTTTTTATTTTAGGTGCTTCGTTTGGTCCCCTTGTTCAAGAGTTTGAATGGAAAACCTCAAACTTGTGATACAAGCTTCCAATGTTAGAACTTGGAAGTTGGAACAAAACTATCAATCCAACTAAGGAAAGAGTCCATATATGTCACTAATTTATTAAAATTCACTAAATTTTAGATGTAAAAAAATTATTGAAATAAGTTTTTGATATTAATTTGATTTTGACGTGATAAACAAACTTTCAATGTGAAGTATATTATAATATTTACATCACCGATAAGTTATTGTCCACGTCAATATAAAAGTTCAGTAACTAAAACCAATTTTAACTTTATTTGTATTACATAAAATATTTTTGAGGTTTTAAATATTTAAAAATATATATTATATCCATATGATCTAAAGTTTCGATTAGGGACGAAGATGAAAAACATATTTAGCATTATATTATAGTATATAAGTATGTTTAAATCTTATTTTATTAAGTCGATTTTTTAAGATTGAATTAAATTTAAAATTCATTTTCTAACACAATACTAAAACACATTTTAGCGAGGTTTGTTAGGTTAGTATATCGTGTCACTCATTATATGAATCTCTTTATTCTTACACTTGAGAGGTTCAATCTTCAATATAAGAAAATATGCTAAAAATCTCACCTAAACTAAAACTTCACCTTGCTGCACTTGTTTTATAAAATAAAGTTATGTTAGTTTTATGAAATGAAATTACATTTAAAGTTTTGATAATAATCAATCATTTCATTTGTTTTTTTAGTCTAAGATTAAAGTGTTGTGTCTCATTTCAAATTTAGAGTTAAAAACTTAATTATAGTTATATCCCACTTCGAATTTAGGATTAAAGACTTAATCCCCGCCTCATAAAATAATTTAGACCACTGATAAAAAAGATGTTAGTAACTATTTGATACATGTGTTTAAGCCAAGGATCATGTTTTGATTTCTCTTTGCTTTATATTGGCAAAGGAAAATAATATATAAAAGGGCATAAAGGTGCATAACCTATGTACAACAAAGAAAAAAAAAAGTAACTAGAAAGTGCTAAAAGCTGGGAGAAATAAAATAAATAACATTTTATCTTTAAATGAGTTTATTTATTGAAAGATAATACTTTGATTTGAAATAAGAAACTCCAACAAATAAGAAACCTCCTAATTACAGAAATTAAGATTGGTCACAGACTCAATTATAGTAATACATCAATGAATGATCGGAGAACGAATTGGTTGTTTATTGATTTTCATAAATCAATATGCAGTATTTTTTTTAAGATTTAAATTAAAGATATTATGTATAATTTAGTTATATAAGTGTTCGATATAGCTCATGTTTTTTTTAGTGCACTAATCCATTTACATGATTGTATCAGTTATCAGATCATTTTCCGGTTGAACTATTTGAAAGGGACAATTCAGTTTGTGTTTTAAAACATTTCCTACTCCCTTTTAGCATTCCTGAGGGCAAAATTGACTACTTTTATTCTTCCAAATTATCATATATATATATAACCTAAATTCTCTTAACCCAACCACTACATGTCATCTTATAATCACATGGAAAGCATAAAAGCATAGGAGTATGGCTTGTGGGTGGACTAAGAAACGTTTGGAACACTCATTTGTTTTGTTGCATCTCAACAACACTTAGTTGCCCAAGAGTACGAAAAAAAGGTAATAACCTAAGTAGCTCCTCGTATGGGTGGACGAATTTGCAAGTTTGTTATATATAACTTTCATTCATGTTACAACTACGTATTCATTAAAAATTTGAACACACTTCACTGAAAATTTTGTAACACCCCAACTTACTAACTATTATATTGTGAGCCTACAAACCGAAGTCTTTATAATATAAAGAGTACTTTAAAACACTACTTTTACATACACAAAACTCCAGATAAATACAAGTTATTTACAATAAGAACTAATAAGATGTTTATGATCTTTCATGTGCTCATGCACCTACATTTGTATCTCCTCGTTTACATAGTATAATTATTGGAGTTCACGATACAAGAACATGCAATTATAAGTTATATTGAAATAAATTTTTAGGATATGAAAATATAAATAAAAGAAACAATTAGATTAATAGCTCATAAACAATCTAGTTGTCTTTTTCAATTAAACATAAGCATATCAAATCCATGTATCAACCACAATAATTCAATTTCCTTCAAATACCAATATACAAGAATCATATATACCACACATGAATCTATACATCAAGGATATTCAACAAGCAGAATATCAACTGACATTTTTTGGAAGACTCGTATTAAGTAGGCTCTACTAGATATTAACATTTGATATAATACCCAAGAATTATATTTACAAGCAAATTTAAGAGAAAATATTAGGGTAAGTTCAAGACATCCAATATCATGTGTCTATAGCGGGTCACGGTGTGTAATGAACTCCCTCATTGGCTTCTCACCACCTGATGTCTTAGTTTATGTGACCTAAACTATCAGTGAAGCTAGATGATCTATGTTAAAATATAGGTGTCAATACTTAATACACAAATCAATAACAATCCATACATTATCCCAAATGTATGACCTTAATTTCAAACAAATTTCATCATTCTCATACATATCATATGAAAATTTCACAAATCAATTAATTATACAAACTAATATTTACTTTACATTTATAAATAAAACATTCATACATAAGCCAAATCATTCAATAGACTTGAAGAAAAGAAAAGAAGGAAATAAGTTTTTTTAGCTTAAGTGAGAATTAGGTCAAGAAAGCTTATTTTTCAGTGTTGTTTTTGCTTGAGTGCAAATTTCTACGCTTGAGCGAAAAGGAACCCAAGAGTAGGTTTAGCTGTAGTCCCATTTTCACTTGAGCAAAAAAAATTTCGCTTGAGTGAGAATTCCTTTCGCTTAACCGAAAATGGACCTGAGACTATGTTTAGTTGCAGTACCATTTTCGCTTGAGTAAAAATGTTTTCTCTTAAGTAAGAATTCTTTTTTACTTGAGTGAAAATCCTTTTGTTTAAGTGAAAATGGACCCGGTAGTAGGCTTAGTTGCAGTACCATTTTCGCTTGAGCGAGAATTTCTTTCGCTTGAATGAAAATCTCAAAAGATTAAGTAACCTAACAAACTTAATTTCAAATTTTGATATAGAATCAACACTCCATACCATTCATAACAGAGTTCAACAACATTTAATAACCTTTCCAACATCAAAACAATATTTAAATACCAAACCATCAAACTCTCGTATATCTACACTTTCAAACAACATAGAATCAAACAATTCCACCAAATAGCATTCATACAAGAGAATTTTGGAACTTGTAACCATGTCACTTCCACATCCTGATCCTTTGACCTAGGATACTATTGAAAAGTTAAAACCAACTTTGCTTACCTGAAATACTTATCTTCAAAGCAACCTCCCAAAACAAATGAGTAATGTTACATAAAAGTCTGGCGACCTAGGACAAGTTACCCAAACATAACAAAATTTCACTATATGATAAACACAAGTTGAGATGATCACTTTTCTCAACTGATTCCACCAACATTGATGCAAAGTCATAAGTAAAAGTAGAAAATAATGAATCTTTGGAGCAAATAAGAACTTATTATGTTTGAAATTACGATCGGGTAAGCATGATCCTTAATTCCTCTACTCCTGTGAGATGTAATAAAATTCTAATATAGATGAGGTTTGGATGAAACAATGTTAGAGAGAAAGCAAAAAAAAAAATACGAGAAAGAGAGAGGATGGGGTTGTTTGTGTTCCGTGTAAGTGGAGGTTACAAATTTGAATCATACTTTTAAACAACTTGAGTCTAATCTTTGCTAAGAAAAAAATGTAAAAATTATGTTTAATCTGTTTTTTCTTATATTATTATTATATATTGATCCTGCCGGTTGACCAGAACGCAAGAGCCTTGCCACGTCAAAGGTATTCTTCCTCTGGATCGGCTTTGCACCACGCTAGCTTCCGTCCTTCACACCTCGATTCACCTCAAGAACCTGCAAAAGACAGAGTGGCGCCGCTGCGGCCGATCGCGCTCCGACGCTCAAGTCAGTGACGGAACCACCAAAACTCTAAAAGAGAAAACTAAGAACTCAAGGAACCGTGCAAAAACTCTCTCAGTGTCCTCAAATATTCTCAAGCGTAAAGAAGTGTTCTAAACGCGCGCATACCTCAGAAGTTCGTTAGAATCTCTTATATACCTGTGCACTTTCTCTCTCCTGACGGTTACGCATCTGAACACGTGGCTCGCATCCAGCTGTACACGTGTCACCATCTAGAGCGTCCTCTGCTTAACCGTCACTTCTTACTCTTCAGGTTGTTTGACTAAGTTACCCATGCAAGGAGTAACTCGGCGTATAGCTGCCTTGGAGCGCGATCTCTTCTGTGTGGCGAGTACGGGGCGTCATCATGCACACCTTATCTGTGGTCTCATCGGCCGCCATCATGATCTGCTTCACTTGCTTCACCGTGCATGTCCTGGTAAGCTGTTCCCTGGCCTTAACCTCTGGCTAGCTGGGGAAAGATCATCTGATAACTTCATCCTTCGCACTCGTGCCCTTTGAAAGCCTTGAACAAGCTTTCCTGATCTTTCGGCGATGTTCTCCTCTCGGCGATCTCTGATCACTTGGTCGCCTGGGTTCGCATCCGGCGACTACGACACAAACCTGGTGACCGCCGGTTTATATATGCTGGAGATCAGAGCATGCCAACTTAACGATTGGCGACTACACGAGCTCCCTGACTTCCTTCCCTTTTGTCAGCCAGGTGTTCCGTTCAACACGCCTATATTATCTCTTGCTGCCACGTCATCATTTCCGACTACCTGGGCGGTACACAAGCCCCCCAGTCTTAAGCGAAGACTTGTCCAGCGAAAAGACTTAAGAGGTCACATCACCGTTGATCTACGTGGCACTGACACGAAATTCCAATCGTTCGTACCCTCTGCTTTTCTGACACTCCACCAAACCCCTTTTTCCAATCGCTCGACACGTGGCGTCATCAACGGTCATCTTCAACTGTCGTTTGCGCTTCCGAAAACGTTCGAAAAACCCCTAAAACCCCTTGCACTTCCACTGTTCCATCATCTTTCTGCATTTTCAAACACTCTAAGTTTTTCTCTGCGAACCCACGAAGCTTCTCAACTCTCTCAATCTCCAACTCTCTTCAACGCTCACCCGATCATCAAAAGGTACCCCTTTTACTTCTTCTGTTGATATTTGCTGCATTTTAACCGATTCGCATCATCCATTATCTGTCTGGTGCATACGTTGTGGGCTGTTTTTTTCTTTTCCTCTTCTCTCGTAACTTAGGGCTTCGTCTTCCATTACGTTCATCCCAGCGAACTCCTGTTTGTTCGTTCCTCCTTCTTCGTCCTTCATCGAGTCGTTTCCTGCAATCTTTGTTCATCCCTTTCCTTTTTCCTTTGCAGTTCCTGCGATGGCTCGCACGAAAACCACCGCAAACCCTCCTCCTCCATCGCGAAACCCTCCACCCCAAGCGCATAACCCACCATGAGCATCTGGTGCTCCTTCTACCCAGGCTGAGAGGCCTGCAACCTCTCACAACAACCCCGCATAGGCAACTCCGCCAGTCGCCGGAGGTGCCTCCCTACCTCCCAAGGACTACAAGGAACTCTACCCTTGGGCCACCTCAACTTTGTTAAGCGAGACTTCTTCAATAAACACAGAGTTGGGCGTGCACCGACTAAGGAAAGGGGACCAATCCGAGCTCACATTCCATAAGGAGCACGACAACAAAATGACCGTGCTGCCCTACTTCCCGGGTGAACCGATCTGTGCGGACGATAAAGCGAACAACGGCGAGTTGTTCTACTTCATCTACGCGACGTTCTTCAAGAAGGTGAAACTCAGAATTCCCTTTACTCGCTTCAAGAGAGAGCTTTTAACCGAGCTCGACATCGCCCCCGCCCAGCTTCATCCCAACAGCTGGGCGTTCGTAAGGGCGTTTCAAATTATGTGCGCACACTTGGGACTACCAGCTTCAGTTGACGTTTTCCTCTTCCTGTTCGAAGTTAAGAATCCAGGAGACCGCCTCTAGATTAGCCTGAATGGGATTGCTGGGAGGTCAATCCTCTCAATCTTCTAGCAATCTTACAAAGATTGGAAGGGAAAATTCGTGAAGGTGTGCGCAAACGATCAAGATCCCTCCCTGCTCGACGGCTTCCCCTTGTACTGGGTACACAAGGGGAACAAAGACACCAAGGAAAGCTTTAGGAGGCCCAGAAATCCCGACACCATGGGCGAGCTAGACAAAGATCTCTGCCTTTTCTGGAAGAGTGTAGCAGCCGCCAACATCACCTTCCCCACCTCCTCAATAATCTCCTTCGAGTTCCTCGAGGGCTAACTTGAAGCTCATATAGGTTAGCCCTTACCTTGACACCAAGGTTTTCGTTTTGTGTTGGGACTGACTTCGCATTTCTATCATCTATCATTGGGCGTCCTGTTTGCTGCATATTGGTCTTGGTTTTTAATTCATGTGCCACTTGTTTACGTTATTCATGCATATACTTGCATATTTTGCCTTTGCTTTTGTGCTTACTCATCTATTTTTTACCCTGTGCAGACTTCATGTTGGGCAAAGGCAAACTAGCTAAATTGAGGGCGATCGCCCGAACTCACAAGTTGGCGACGGGTTCCCAAACCGTGCCCAACTCGGTGGTGGAGATCGCCGCTGCTCAGGGCAGATCTCCTCCCCAAGGTCCAACTCCTCTGGTGACACTGCCCGCCCCCCAACGAAAAAAGCTTGTCTTGAGGAAGCCAAAGAGGAAAAATCCTCAAGTGGTAGGATGAGGATGACGAGGCGACAGAGGACGACCTCGTCACCAAAAGAACAAGGGTGGCACCCTCTTCACCACCCGCTCTCCCAACACCAACACCACCCTCTCCCCCGGCTCCAACACCGCCAGTCCAAGCAACACCCTTGGCGGTCACGCCCCCTGTGGTTGAAGGCAGCGAGCCTAATTTCATAGAGAACCCTCCAAGCGCCTCCACGCCATTCATATCTTCTGGAGAGGGTCCTCCTTCAACCACCTCTATTGCTGGGGCCGCACCAGGTGGAGATGAAGGTGCCCACAACTCGCCAATACTTATAACCGAATCTCCCACTTCACCACCACGCCAAGAAGCCCCCCTTGCTTTACAAACTCGAGAGGGTGGTGGTGAAAGTCAGCACCAGGCTCCTCCAGCACCTCCACCAGCAACAACTGCAAGCCTTCCCCCCTCCATCGAAGAGGTCTGGGGGCCCTTCACAGCTAAACTGAAGATGATGGAAGAGGATCTCCCCTCAATCATAACGAAGGTTGTGAAGAACTCGAACAAGAGGCTTTAGGACGAGAACTCAACGCTCCAGGAGGAGAACCGCCTGATAAGGATTGAGGCAGAAAAACTGTCTTGCAACCTGATGATGGCAGAAATCGACCACTCAAGGTTGGAGGATGCCATGAGCGCTGAGCTAAGGGGCGCACGCAAGGAGGCCTCCGATCTGCGCCAGAAACTGCACCTCCTAACTCAAGAGAAAATTGAGCTGGAGAGTAAGCTGGTACCCTACAGGCTCAAGGTGGCCAACTTGGAGGCATCAATAAAAGCAGATGCGGCCAAGGTGGAGAACCTTGAAAAAAGGTCAGCTGATCGGGAGGTCCTCCTCGGGAAGGTCAAGAAGGAGAGGGACGATGCCATGGCTGAGCTCGCCAAAGCTCAAGAGGGAAACAAGAAAACTGTTGCAGAGCTGGCCCAGGCGCGGGACGAAGGCAAAAAGGTTGTTGAAGACCTTGCTCAAGCTCGCGGGGAAACTGAAGAGCTGAAGAAATGAGCTGACGAGCTAAGGCAACAAACCGAAGAGCTCGAGCAAAGCTCCGCCCAAGTCCTTGCCGCCGGGTTCGACGCCGCCCTGGAGCAAGTTGCTTGCTAATACCCCGAGCTTGATCTGACCATGGTGTCTATCTGTAACGAAGTGGTGGATGGGAAGATCGTGCCTTTGAAGATTAACCACCTCCCTCCATCACTTGTTTTTTTAGACTTAGCGCTTATTTCTGTTCGTACAAACTTTACTTGTAATTTTTCTTCTTATGTATTTGAACTGATACTGCTTTTATATAACTTCTTCTGCTTTTTGCACCTCGTCTTTCTGTTTACTTCGCGTTCTTTAACCTTCATTTGCTTTCTTACTCGCGCTTTGAACTTGAGCAAACCTTTAATCTCATAACAATTTATTGAACTGTTAACTCGAAGTAAAACTTGAGCGACTCATTAACCTTCAAGCGATGACATTTAACATAACTTGGGCGAGGAGGTCTTTTACTCTTTCTCGCCTGCGCTCGCTCGAGGGCGAGGAGGTCTTTATTTTCTCGCCTCCAAACGCACGAGAGCGCTGAGGTCTTTAGTCGTCGCTGGTGCCTCCGATTGCCGAAAGACGAAGAGGACTTTAAAACTTTAACTGATGCCGCCAATCGCCGAAAAGCGATGGGGACTTTAAAACTTTTTCTTAGAAAGCATGAGGCATAACTTTAAACTTGCTTTGAATCACGTACGAGTGATAAGGTCTTTTTCTAAAACTTTCGAAACAACAAGCATGCAATCTTAGAAACTTTAAACTTTGAAAACTCTTCTTTATTGGGTGGCCTCATTAAAAACCCTCCTTAGGGAAAAAAGAGTGCCCCCTTCAAACTGTTTTAACAGAAAGCTTGCAAATCTCTTCATGCTCGTTTTTACTTACAAAGCTTTAACTGTAATATAACTTGAGGTGTGTGGCGTTCCAAGTGCGAGGAATCGCCCCTCCTTCCAATGTCTCTAAGCGGTAGGCGTCGTTCCCGAGCGCCTCGGTTATTCTGAACGGTCCTGTCCTCTTAGGCGATAACTTGTTTTCCATCTCGTACTGGTGGGCCTTCCTCATCACCAGGTCGCCCTCTCTAAACTGCCTTGGCATCACCTTCGAGTTATACCTTCGTTCAATCCTCCTTTTCACTGCCTCGGCTTTTACTCTCGCCTCCTCCCTAACCTCCTCCAGGAAATCCAAATTCAACCTTCTTTCTTCGTTTGAGTCTTCCGCCACAAAGTTCTGGAATCTCAGTGAGCTCCCCTGGATTTCCACTGGAATCATTGCATCACATCCATAGACCAAGCTGAACGGGGTCTCGTGGGTTCCTGACTGCTCGGTGGTGTGGTATGCCCAAACTATGTTGGGCACCTCTTCAGCCCACGATCCCTTGGCTTTCTCTAGCCTTCTCTTCAAGCCTCTTAGCAACACCCAATTGGCGGACTCTACTTGGCCGTTTGTCTGAGGGTGCTCGACGGATGCAAACACCTGCTGAATTCCCACCTCTTCGCACAGCTTCTTCAGTAGGTGACTTGCAAACTGAGTCCCATTGTCTGACACCAGGCGCTTAGGCACACCAAACCGGCACACAATGTTTTTCCACACAAAGCTCTCAATCTTGTGTTAGGTGATCTGGGCTACTGGTTCTGCTTCGATCCACTTGGTGAAGTATTCAATCGCCACCACCAAGTACTTCATCTGCCTGATCGCCAATGGGAAAGGTCCCAGAATGTCAATTCCCCACGTATGAAACGACCAAGGGCTGTAAATTGACTTTAACTCTTTTGGAGGCGCTTTGTGCCAATCAGCGTGCTGCTGACATTGCTTGCAACACTACGCATACTTCTTGCAGTCCTCCCTCATTGTTGGCCAGTAATAGCCTGCACGAAGAGTTCTTGCAGCCAGAGCTCGACCCCCGACATGGCTTCCACATATCCCTTCATGGAGCTCGGCCATGATTCTTGTACATTTTTCCCCGTGCACACATTCCAGGAGGGGGTGTGTGAGCCCAAACCTGTACAACTCGCCATCAATCATGGTGAACTTGTTGGAGTTCTTCTTTATCTTTCTAGCCTCCGTCGGATCCAGTGGGAGAAGGCCATCTGCCAGGCAGCGCTGGTACTGGGTTATCCACGTGTCTGGCTCATGCGTGGCACAGACTTGCGTCATGTTCACCCTCTCCCCCCGACATGCTCTTATTCGCGGCGACCTCAAGGTCTCCTGAGTCAAGGACCTGTGACTCCTCGCCGCTTTCTCTGTCGACTTGCTTATCTGAAGAACCAGGTGGTCTGCCACAAATGCTCTAGGCGTCTTCAGAGTTTCTTGGATCACTGTCCTCTGCCTACCCCCCTTGCCCGAACTGGCGAGCTTGGCTAGCAAGTCTACTCGGGCATTCTGCTCTCTGGGCACATGCACCACTTCAAACGAGACAAAGGAACTCTTCAACTCCTGCACATAGTCCAAGTAAGCCGCCATTTGTGGATCCTTGGCCTGGAACTCGCCTGTTACTTGTCCCGTGACTAATAACGAGTCACTCTTAGCCATCAGCACCCTAGCTCCCATCTCCTTGGCCAGCAAGATTTTGGCGATCAACGCCTCATACTCTGCTTGATTGTTGTTGGCTTTGAAGGCAAACCTCAGGGACTGTTCTATTAGCACGCCGTTGGGCCCTTCTAGAATGACTCCAGCACCGCTACCCTGCTGGTTTGACGATCCGTCCACCGAGAGCACCCAATGAAAATTATCCCCTTCAACTCGTGCTGCTTCCGACGAGAGCTCGACCACAAAATCGGCGAAAATCTGCCCCTTGATCGGACCTCAGGGCTCATACTTCATGTCGAACTCCGACAGCTCCACTGCCCACTTCACCATTCTCCCAGCTACGTCAGGCTTCTTCAAGACTTTCTGGATAGGCAGGTCGGTCATCACCAGCACTGTAAAACTGTGAAAATAGTGGCGCAACCTCCTCACCGAAAATACTACAGCCAGTGTAGCTTTCTCCAAGGCCTGATACCTCACCTCCGGGCCTTGCAACACCTTGCTGACGAAATAAATAGGCTTCTGAGCCTGGTCTTGATCTTGGGCGAGCACCGCACTCACCGCCCTCTCAGTCACAGCAAAATACAACCTGAGAGGGGTTCCTACCAAGGGTTTACACAAAACCGGCGGGCTTGCCAAGTACTCTTTAAGCTTCACGAAGGCTTCTTCACACTCCTTCGACCAGACAAACTTGTTGTTTCGCCTCAAACATTGGAAATACGGATGGCCTTTATCTCCGCTAGCTGACACAAAACGAGACAGGGCGGTCATCCGACCTGTAAGTTGCTGCACCTCCTTCACGGTAGTCGGGCTCCTCATCGCCAAAATGGTGGCACACTTATCAGGATTTGCCTCTATTCCTCTTTCAGTTAAGAGGAATCCCAAGAACTTCCCTGCCTCCATGCCAAAAATGCAGTTCTCGGGGTTCAGCTTTAATCTAAACTTGGCGATTGTGGTGAACAACTCCTCCAGATCCGCAACGTGCTTGCTCTTTTCTGGTGAGGTCACGACCATATCATCCACGTACACTTGCACATTCCTTCCCAGCATTGGTGCAAGTACCTTATCCATCAATCTTTGGTACGTGGCCCCCGCATTCTTCAGCCCAAACGGCATCACCTTGTAACAGTAGCACGGCCTCTCAGTCATGAAGGCAGTTTTCTCTTCATCCATAGGATGCATCTTTATCTGATTATACCCCGAGAAGGCGTCCAGAAAGCTCAGCAACTTGCACCCTGCTGCACTGTCGACCAGGGCATCTATGCTTGGCAAAGGGTACGAATCCTTTGGGCAAGCCTTGTTCAGGTCAGTGAAGTCGACGCACATGCGCCATTTCCCATTGCTTTTCTTCACCAGCACGACATTAGCCAACCACTCAGGGTGCTGGACCTCACTAATATGGCCTGCGGTGAGGAGCTTCTGTGTTTCGTCCCTGATCGCCTGCCTCCTCTCCTCGTTAAACTTCCTTCTTCTCTGCCGCACTGGTCTAACTTGTGTGTCCATTGCCAAATGGTGATACAAGAAATCGGGGTCAATTCCCGGCATGTCTGAAGCAGACCATGCAAAAGCATCCAGATGCCGTTCTATCACCTTGGCGATCTGGTCTTGGAGCTCAGCCTCCAAAGATCTTCCCAGCTTGAAGACCTTTCCCCCGATCTCCCTTTCGAGCCATTCCTCGACGGGTTTGGGTCTGGCTTCCCTAGCGATCACCGCCCTGGCGATTCCCAATTCCCTCGCTTCCTCTGGGCGGTTCCTCGCCTCTTCCTCCCGTCCGCCGCTCTCTCCCTCAACCTCAGCATCCAGCATGGTGACATCGCCTCCGGCGGCCACCTCCATCGCCGCATCAACAACCCGCCATTCTGTTGGCTTGGGCTTCACACCAGAAGGCGGCGTCGTGGTGATGTAACTTACTGACCTTCTATTCTTGAGGCTATTCTCATAGCATTTTTTTGCCTCCTTCTGGTCAGATCTGATGGTGATCACCACCCCCTCCATCGATGGTAACTTAACCTTCATGTGCCTAGTTGAGGGCACAACGCCTATTCTGTTGAGGGTTGGTCTCCCCAACAGAATGTTATATGCTGAGGGGGCGTTCACAACGAGGTACTTGATTTTCTCCGTCCTCGAGGCCACCTCATTCGTGAACGTTGTTCTTAGCTCGATGTACCCCCTGACCTCCACCTGATCGCCAACGAACCCATACAAGCACCCTCCATAGGGTCTTAGTTGGTCAAGGGGTAGTTGCAACTGTGTGAAGGTCGGCCAGAACATTACATCTGCCGAGCTTCCTTGGTCCACTAGCACCCGGTGGACTTTCCTTTCCGCTGTGACGAGCGAGATAACTATGGGATCGTTGTCGTGAGGCACAACGTCCCTGAGATCTTCTTTTGTGAACGTGATGTCCACATTTGGCGAGTGGTCCTCGAACATGTCCACCGTCATCACAGACCTTGCATATTTCTTCCTCTGTGATGCAGTGCATCCACCACCCGAGAAACCTCCAGCGATGGTGTGGATCTCGCCGTGGGTTGGCATCTCAAGCTGCTGACCCTCACCACTCGCCGGCTGGGAGCTCGACGCGCCCCCCGTCCTCCTGTCCAGCAGGTAATCATTCAAGAAGCCGCTCTTGACCAGGTCGTCGAGCTAGTATCCCAGGGCCAAACACAAATCGACGGTGTGACCAAAACTCTGGTGAAACTCGCACCAGGCGTCTGGTTTTGGTCCTAACACCTTGTCGCCCACTTTCTCAGGTGCCTTAAGCCTGGCTGCTATGTTGGGAATGGCGAACAGATCCGCCAACCCCATGACAAACTTGTGCTTTGGTGGGCGATTGTACTCCCTGGGGCGCCCTGGGCCCCTTCCCTTGTTTCTCTTGGGATCATAAGGATGGCGAGTCCTCTAATCCTTCTTGGCCGCCATCGTCTCTAACACCCTCTGTGGCTGGATTCTAGTCTGGGCACGTGGCCTAGCAGGGGCCACGCTCCCTCTCTTCTCGGCGACTTCACTCTCGTCGGCGATGTGGGCCACCGCAAGTCGCCTAACTTCAGCAAACGTGGCGGGGTGAGCCCTAATCAGCGCCTCACAGAAAGGTCCCGGTAGCACGCCCTTTTTTAAGGCGTATACCAACATCTCCTCGTCTTTAGCAAGCGAGCGGACCATCTATGCTCCAAAACGATTCAAGTAGTCCCCGAGGGACTCTCCCCGGTACTGCCTTATGTCGAACAGGTCATAAGACACCCTAGGTGACGCCTTGTTCACAATGTACTGCTCGACGAAAAGCTTCGAAAACTGCTGGAAATTGGTTATGTGACCCGTAGGCAAGCTCACAAACCATTCCAGCGCTGTTCCCTGGAGCGTGCTCACAAACATCTTGCAATATACAACATCCGAGCCTCCCGACAGCATCATCTGCGTGTGGAACGTGGTGAGATGTGCCTCAGGGTCCTCCACGCCGGTGAAAGAAGCTTTCACAGGTACTACGCTCGCAGGGATAGGCGTGTCCGTGATCGCTTGAGCAAATGGCATAGGGAAAACGTGTGGTGGCGACGACTGCGCGACCTCTTCAACAACCGGGCGTCCTCTCTGCTCCTGAAGAGCTTGACGCAACTCCTCAGTCACCTTGCTGAGCTCTTCATTCCTGGCCTGAGAGGCGACCAGGTCTTCATGCATCTTCGCTTGCTCTATGCGCGACGCCTCCACATTCGCCTGCAGCGCACGCATGATCTCCATCATCTGCGCCATGGTCATGGCGCCGTCTGCAGCAACTGGCACAACGGGACTTGAACGATTGCTTCTCATCTTTCTCATGAAAACTCAGCAAACTAAACATCAACGAACAAAACCTTCTCTGACAAACGATCGATCCAGCAATCAATCGGTCAGAAACTTCCGAACTCCCAAGAACTTTCAAAAACGCAACCACAACAGCACGCCGATAGATTCGGACGTCGAAACCTTCACAGAAACTTGCGACTTCACCACAAAACTACCGCTCCTCCAGCAAAACTCCCGATTCGCCAACCAGAAACGCGAGCGAACTGTAAAACTTCGAACCAACCGATTGGAAACCGCGCAAACAGCAAGAAACTCCAAGAAAAATGATCGAAAGCTCGAACAAACGGTGGAAACTCCAATCTACCTATTAAAACCCAAACGAACGGCAGAAATCTCGAATTCACTGAACAAAACTCGAGCGAACGGTGGAAAACTCAAAATCACCGAACAAAACTCGAACGAACGGTGAAAAATGGTTACACCAGCACACAACCACAAAGAAACTACAGAAACTTCAAGAACTCATGCGGTGGATGGGGACAGGTTTTACACGGCCTCGCGGTGGGCGCCTGATGATCCTGCCGGTTGACCAGAACGCAAGAGCCTCGCCACGTCAAAGGTATTCTTCCTCTGGATCGGCTTTGCACCACGCTAGCTTCCGTCCTTCACACCTCGATTCACCTCAAGAACCTGCAAAAGACAGAGTGGCGCCGCTGCGGCCGATCGCGCTCCGACGCTCAAGTCAGTGACGGAACCACCAAAACTCTAAAAGAGAAAACTAAGAACTCAAGGAACCGTACAAAAACTCTCTTAGTGTCCTCAAATAGTCTCAAGCGTAAAGAAGTGTTCTAAATGCGCGTACCTTAGAAGTTCGTTAGAATCTCTTATATACCTGTGCACTTTCTCGCTCCTGACGGTTACGCATCTGAACATGTGGCTCGCATCCAGCTGTACACGTGTCACCATCTGAAGCGTCCTCTGCTTGAGCGTCACTTCTTACTCTTCAGGCTGTTCGACTAAGTTACCCATGCAAGGAGTAACTCGGCGTATAGCTGCCTTGGAGCGCGATCTCTTCTGTGTGGCGAGTACGGGGCGTCATCATGCACACCTTATCTGTGGTCTCGCCGGCCGCCATCATGATCTGCTTCACTGTGCATGTCCTGGTAAGCTGTTCCCTGGCCTTAACCTCTGGCTAGCTGGGGAATGATCATCTGATAACTTCATCCTTCGCACTCATGCCCTTTGAAAGCCTTGAACAAGCTTTCCTGATCTTTCGGTGATGTCCTCCTCTCGGCGATCTCTGATCACTTGGTCGCCTGGGTTCGCATCTGGTGACTACGACACAAACCTGGTGACCGCCGGTTTAGATATGCTGGAGATCGGAGCACGCCAACTTAACGATTGGCGACTACACGAGCTCCCCGACTTCCTTCCCTTCTGTCAGCCAGGTGTTCCGTTCAACACGCCTATATTATCGCTTGCTGCCACGTCATCATTTCCGACTACCTGGGGCTACATATATGATAATTAAAAGTGTGAATTAATTAATAAATGATAACTAAATTTATATTATATATATGTTGAGCTCGAATCTATTTAATATCTAAGGTAGAGTATGTATGTTTTGAGTTGGATAGTGTGAATAGTAAATGGTATTAAGGTTTAAAGAGTTGAGCTAAGAAAAAAGAAAAGAAAAAATAAGAAAAAGAAAAGGGAGTGAGGTTAGAAAATAGGTGGTGTCACTAGAAATATTTGAGTTATATTCCTTTTGGAAACTAAAAACATAAAAAATTCCCTTCCTCCTTATCCTTTCGTCTCTCACCATTCCTCCTTTGGTGAGATAAGTATGTAGATTATTAAAGAGGCACTTTAGAATATCTATAAAGGTCCTTTGTGTTAGATAAGTTCATTCTCTTTTTCGATTTTTTTCTCTTCTTTTTAGCTTGCATTCATGGATGGTTTGGGGGGAAATAAATGTTGTGGATTGAAACTTAGATTTTGTGGAATATTTTATTTATAGGATTTTCATTTGAAAGTGATCATGAAGTTTCTTGTGTGTTATTAGCTTCTCATTTTTAATATGCAATTTCTTAGAAAATAAAGAACTTGAGATAAAAGAAGCTAGTATGATTCGAAATTCATTTTAGGTTGAAAAGATAATGTGAGACAATGCATGTACAATACTTTCACGTGAAAATTGTTGATAATCCATTGTAGTAAAAAAGTGAAACAATTTGATTTTGAGATGCTTAATTATTGAAAGTAGAATTAAATTGTATTGTTGAGCTTTGAATTACTGTAGGAAAAGATATATAGTGTTATTTGGATGAATCTGCATTTGATACTTGGAATGACCTAAAAGCCAGATAAATTCTTAAAGAAAGAATTGTTTTTTTAATTAGATTTATCAAAAGGGTGGCATCAAGGACATGTAATGATTATTTTTATATAAAAATATTTATAATTGTTAAAATAATTAAAGACAATTTGTGAAATTTATTTTAAAAAATAAATAAAAACGTGAGATAATTTATGAGACTTACTTTAATTTCTTAAAAAATGTAATATTAAAGCGAGAAGTTGCTAAAAAATTTAAAGCCAAATGTAACATAATAAAACTCATAAGAAAAGAGTTGATATTTTCAAATGAAACTTAGTATTAAAAATGTTCCAATGTCAAACGGTGCCAAATCCTTTGTTCGTTTTGAAGATTAGGATAGAGAAAACAAAATAACATTTTTTTCAATAGTCCTTTTAACTTTTATGAAAGATTTATTATAAGCCAAAATATTAATATTACTGAACGTATAAATCAACTCATTTGTAAATGTTTGAATCCGCTCAAAAGTAATTAAAAAGCATCTTTTTCGCATTCAATTTTTTCTCATAGAAATATTTTTTTGTCATTGATTTGTTTATAAACAACCAGGTATAAACACATTAATTTATGTTGATAAGTATAAAAGGTAGTGAATTATGAGATAACTAGAGATTCTTATTATGAGAAAGTACTAGTCTAGTAGGTTCTTTACACTATTATTATTATTATTATTATTATTATTATTATTATTATTATTATTATTATTATTATTATTATTATTATTATTATTATTTTGTTTCTTGGCTTTGTTTTCAATCTGGTTTGATGTTACCAGCAATTTTGTAACTTTGTGGAGTGGAAGTGTGGTTGACAAGAAAAACTTAAATGAGTGGACTATGGAGAATGTGTTTGGTCGACCAGAACACATCAAATGAAATGTAAATGGGTTGGCATACGATAAAACCTTCCTGTTCAATGCGTTTAATTAAGGGTGATGACTTAAATATTCAAAGCAATGGAGCAAAGAGTGCAATAATAAATAGTATACGAATGTGATTTGACTTAAATAACATGTGAGTAAGGTGGGTGGTTGTAATAATTATCATTTAGCAAATTTTTTTAGGTTCAGAGATTTTCTAGGTTTAAAAATGGTTCGGAATTTGATTATGGGAAAAATTAGATTTTGATTTACTTTTTTTAACTATTTGAATAAGTATAATTTTTAAGATATAAATTGCCCCATAACTTATGGTTGTGATAAAAGGTTATAGGTTATAGTATAAAATACATTTATATAATACTTGACTGTTTGGTTAAATTTTGAGATTTTTTTTTTATAATTGTTTGATATAGGTTAAGTACTTTTTATACAATGATCATTTGGTTTTGGGATGTTCTTTGACCGTTTGATCTAAGTTTAAAAAAAAAATCTTGCTAATAGTTTGATCTTGACTTTGTTGATATGATGATTGTTTGGTTTGAGAGGATGTTACTTGACTCTTAGGTTCAAATTTAAGAAACTTTTTTATGTTCTTTTGAACCTGAACAATAGTACTTGATTGTTTTGTTCAAGTGTATAAGAAATGTCGAGGATCGTTTGATTATCAATCAAGCATTATTGATCTGATGATCATTTGATCTCAAAGAGTGTTGTTTAATATTTGATATCAACTAACAATTTATAATATAAATCATTGTAAAAAGTTATGTGTAAAAAGAAATATTTATTTTGAAATAATAAGTCTCATTAAAACCATACCCGGAATAAACTTTCCATAAGGATAAAAAATCGAGCTAAGAAAAAAGAGTACCTTATTCTATTTCAACACGAATCATAGTGTTTACACCGTATGTCAACCAGAAGGGTATTTTTCTTGTAGATTTTTTAGGAGTGCAATGATATTCCTATAATATTTTGGGTATCTCTTCAACCCAAAGACCTTTGGCTTCCCCGAGCTTCTTTTTTAGTTATGGGCTTTATGTGTGGGAGTATGTCAAGCTTGAGCATATGATCAATCCCTGACATGTGAAGAGGTCGAAGTTATTGAGCATTACCTATTCAGTTTGATTATGGACAGATTGGTTGATTGATCTACCAACGTTCGTACATTAGCCAGGTCGACTTTTGAGCTGCAAATCTACTAAGGGTTCATTAAAAGATGGTTGATTCTCCACAAACTCAATCTTATGATCGAGATTGACCTCTTCCTCATTGTTTAGTGGGAACTCAATGTGGCACACCTTCTCGATAAACTTGTTGGTATCCCCATAGGCCGGGTCATTTTCCTTCTTACTCTCTTTAGGGTGGGCCATGTCCTCGTCCGTCATTGTTGTGGTTGAGGTCTTTACAAAAGAAGGGTTGACCTTGAGGCTTTAGGCATAACACTCCATTGTCCTCTTCGGATCCAGCTTCAACGTGATGATTTCCCCGTTCTCACTAGGAAACTTCATGGCCATGTGTTGAATCGACACAATGACTCTCAATTTATTGAGGGTTCTATGGCTGATGATGACATTGTAGAACTTGTCCACATCAACCAGTATGTATCAAACAAGCAGGGTTCGATGTGCCTTGTTTGTACTGAACATCATGATGAATTTGACGTATCCTTTCATGTGCACTCTTGCACTTGCAAATCCTAGTAGTGGATTCGGGTATGATTGTATGAATTCAAGAAGACCTATAAATAAGTGAAAACTCTCAAGAAGTACTCACTCAACTCTTCATACCCTCTTATACTTACATATATCATATATCCTTACTTACTTGAGTGTCAGAGAGTCTTTTGCAGATGGACCGCCTTTTTTCCTTGTGATCTACCAATATCAAAGAGTTTGGCTCTCAAAGAAGGCATCCATTTTCCACCTTGGAACTCTCATGCCATTAATGTGACGGGAGGTTAAATCCGGAGGCCAATGTTCCTACCTTAAGTTTGTTGAGATAGTATCACTAAGATAAATCATTGCATCTGAGGTATTGTCTACTTTAGAATTCAGAGCTTTATCACAATTTTGTCCTTTAAAGGCCTCTTAATGGGTTAAGAGAGAAATGTATTTAAATTTCCCTTGACCTCGTCTCCTAAGTCATGTGAGACTGTTGGACATATTAAAATAAGCCCCCAGTCGAGGGCTAAGGGAACGAGAGTTCGTCTTTGGAACCATTTTTTTGTCCCCAATGGGACCAATATTCAGACCTCAAGTCTACTGAGATAACATCATTAGAGTCTGTAACAACGTTACAAATTAAACGCCATAGACCCCCACTTGTGCCTTTTCCTTCTCTTTTTTCTCTCTCCATCTCTCCAACTCTATTCCTTCTCTCTTAATTTTATCTCCCATTTTTTTATCTATTTTAGAATCTGATCGAACCACGTTGTAGCTTAGGAGTTAAGGAACATTTCTATCAGATCAAATTTTCAAACAAAGTAAGTTTATTTTTGCTTTAAAGATCCTATTGTTCTCTATTTTTGCTTAGGATTTAGTTATCAATCTTGGTGAGGTCAGTCGAGAAGAGTAATCCTCTAAGCTTTTTCTACTATATACTGAATTTTTGTTCTGTTTGGATAACTTGAATTAAACCCTTAAATCTTGATGTTTATCCAGACTAGGGGGATAAAATTAAGTTGCTTGGAAAGCAAGCAATTAATGTAAGGGAAACTAACTTTAATTTTTTTTATAGCACCCTAGCCTAGAAGATCTAGATGTGGAGGGGACGTGGTCCCAATATTTAATTTCTCTTGCAGGGATGTTGTGTGTTTACATATTGTGTTGCTTGTTTATATATTATATAAATTTGTAGAAATATTATATTTTGATGGTTTAGTATTTAAGTGTTAGTGTTTTATGTTAAATAGACTTTTGAATGTTGTGGATCGCGTTTTGAATGATATTGTATGATGAAAATGGTATGGAATTGAATTCATACATTTGAGATAATGTATGAAGTGATGTTTGTTGTGTATTAAGTATTGATGCCTATGTGGTAACAAAGATCTCCGAGCTTCACCGATGATCTAAGTCACACAGACTAACATATCAAGTGGTGAGAAACTGATGGGGGATTCATGCACATCGTGACATATGAGATGCACAACTTGGGTTGTATTGAACTTACCCTGATCCTTTCTCTTGGATTCACTAGTAATCTTTGGATCAAGTGTTAGTCTCTAGTAGGACTTACTTAATTTGGGTTTTCCATAATGCATCAATTGTTTTTCTGTTTGTTGAATATCCTGGATGTGTAGATCCATGTGATTGTTTTATGTTGGGATTTGAAGAAGATTGAATAATTGAGAAATTGATCATGTAATTTGGTTTTCTCTTTAGATTTAATTGTGTATATTATAAAATTTTATTTTCACTAGCTTACCCCTTGCTTTTCTTGTGTTGTGAACTGCGATGACTATACATGTACACGAGCAAATGATCATACAGGTGTTGGAGGTTCTGGAGGGCTTTAGGATGTTCTTTTGAACCTTATATTGTAAATATTTGTATTTCTATAAGTCCTAATCATGTATTAGAAGTGTTTTGAAAAACTCTAATTTTGTATAGAAATATGTAGAACTTGTATTGTAATAGTTAGATGTATTTTTGGGTGTTACAGGGTCAATCACCACATCTGAGGTATTATCCGTTTAAAAGCTGGAAGCTCTGTCACGGTTTTGTCCTTAAAAAACGCATAAGAGGGTTAAAGGATGTAGATGTATTTAAATTACACTTTACCTCGACTCTAAGTGAGGTGAGACTATTGGACGTACCGAAACAATACACACAACTACTAAATTAAAGCATTAATTTAATTATTTAGCATGATAAAAATAATTTTACTATTATATTAAAATAATAAATTAATTAATTTACTATTACTAATTTAAATAGTATTTTAAATTATCATCATTAAATTAAAATTTATTATTATAAAATAAATTATGATATTAGAATAGTTCACTAAAATGACTTCTGTTCCGTCCGGTTGACTGGGACGTCTTCGTGCGCAACCTCAACCGTCAGCTAGGGACTCCTTCCCATTGGTTACCTGTGGATTCCTGCAAAAAAGAGGACAAAGGGGCGCCCTAGTGGCCGTTTGCACTCCGACGCTCAAGTCAGCTAGCAAGAAACACCAAAACTGTGCACCTCCGTCTCTGAGCACCGTGTATGGCACTCTGAAGGTGGTAAAAAGAACTGTGTATTGTGTGTGTGTTTTCTCCCTCAGGCAAAGATCTTTCCCCAGTCCCTTGTACGTAACCTCAAGGCTCGAGCAAGCAACTAGAGAGTTTCTGGTCAATTTGCCAAAAGTTCGAACCCCGTTCCCAACATTCTCAGCGCTATTTAAACTACCCAAGCATTTAAAGCGCCTTAAAACGCTTTTAATTACAAATGTAGCGCACTCAATCAGCGTGTCTAATTAGAAAATGTAGCGCATTTAAGATGTTGAAACGCTTGGGAGCCTTTATAGTACCTTAAACGCTCGGAACAGAAACTGTACTAAATGACTTTAATTACCTGATACCTGACTAAAGGGTGTTTCTAATCTGACCTGGCTGTCGTACACGTGGAGGGCCTCACGACGCCATGACCCCATCTGGGGGCGTTTCTGCCCAGCTGGGGACGTTTCTACGTGTGAGTCCTCCTGCCTGGGAGTGCTACTGCGCAAGGGGTGACTTTTTGGGTGCCAACTCCTGCCCCCAATCATCTAGTCACTCACTTTGAGAGCGTATCTACCTTCCTCTCGTGCCCTGTGCCTGGCTGCCCCTGGGCGTGACCCCTCTCCTGGGTCGTATCTATCCCAAGGGCGTTTCTGGACGGCAGGGGCACTTCACGAGGCAGGTTGCTCTATACTGGCGCTATTTCTATGGCCTTGAAGCCACCTTTCTCTTCTCTTTATTACTGTTCCCTGGTTATCCAGGGTTTGGGGCCTTCCCACGGTGTCGCCCCCTCCATGGTCTTTCCTACCCATGGGTATCGGGGAGTAGCGCTGTGGTCACCTTGCCCTTGTGCCATTCCATCTTGACGACACCCAGTTGGGCGGCGCCCTATCTCGGCGATGCCCTGCTAGGCGACGCCTTACCTGGGCGACGCTTTACGTTGACTTTGACCTTTACGTTGACTTTGACCTTGACTTCGTCAATGCCCGGGTACGGGACGGTACAACTTCTTTGAGTCCGTGTTTAGTTTTATAGAGTTTTTTGGTTGTTTATTCTTTAGTTTACTTAATACAACGATACAATTACGGGTTTTTAATAGTTTTCTATAAAGATGTAAATAATGTCTAAGAAATGATAGAATTAAGAAAAGTTGGTCAAGTAGATTACTTGGTCTTTTTAGTATTTGTTTTTAAGGTTAATTTTGTTTCACACTAATCCTTTTTTTTCTTTTTGGAAGAGAAAATACACAAACATATGAAATATAGTGAAAATTGGAAAAACGAAACAGTAAAACATTAAAAAAACAAGGAAAATTAAGATAAATTTCACAGGGTAAAACAATACTTAATTTTACGAGATTTACGTAATTATATGATAATTTTAATAATTAAAATAATACTTAATTTACGTAAAACAATACTTAATTTTATTATATATTAACAAAGTATTTATTCTGTTTAAATACAAAATCCATAGTATATAATTAATTACGCATTCAAATATAATTAATTATTCTAAATATTTTATTCATATTTATGAACTAATTGATTGCAATTGATTATATGATAATTTTAATACAATTATTACCTGTTTAATATTTACATTTTATTTTAACAAAATAAATAATTAAAATAAAATGTTAATTTTAATGCTTTATTCATTATTTTATTTTAAATTATTGTTTTAAATTATATTTTTATTTTCCAAAAATTTTATAATAGTTTTTATCTTAATTTAAAGCTTATTTTAATTTAATATGAAATATACTAATTTTAAATTTATTTATTTTTTTACATCATTTACAAATTTTCATTCATTTCTCTTTATTTTCTCTTAATCTAAACAAGTTCATCTTTTATAATACTCATATTACTAAATCTAACCATATCATTTATATATTTTATAATATTCATATTATTAAATCTAATCATACCATTTACATACTAATAGTTTCTCTGCAGAAGTTTGTTAATAGGAAGTGAATCCTACTTTTTTTTAAAATAACATTTAACAAATAAAAATATAATATAATTTATATAAAATATAATTTATTAAATTAAATCACCATAATATGAATTTCTCACTACGTGTTTGTGTTTCACATTTAAATTTTAAAAACCTCTAGTATAATTCAAATAAAATGATGACTAAAGCTTAAAAAAAAGCATTCATGTGTAGCATATGATGTTGGACATCCACATCGACTAGAGATTGAGACAATTCATTGTATATAAGTGGGTGTAAACCTTACCACGTAAGCTGGTTTTATAGGGTTGAGTTAAACTTAAAGTCCACTTCAATAATATGTTAAAGGTATTTTTACATAAGTATAAAAATAAAAAATATTGGGCCAAAAACAGTGGGTCCATGCAACAAACAGTTAGTACCAAAAAGAAAAAGATTTGGACCCAGAATAATTTTATCACCCCCCTCAAGTTGGGATAGGTGAGCCATTGGAGTTCGTAGGTTGTGGCATCCATGGCTCTGTACTCAGCCTCAGAGGAACTCTTGAAAATAGTTTGTTGTTTCTCCTGGCCCAATCAGAGTCACTGTATGCTTTTATTGGGTTTTGTATTGGTAAGATAGATGAGCCTTCCAATTAGGCGTCGGTAGGAAGATGAGTCTTTTTCATTCAACAACAGTCCTTGTTCACTAGAGAGGCGTAAGGAGTGAACCATTGGTGTAGAAACAAGAGTACAATCCAGCCTTCATGTTTCATGTAGGAGGTCGAGAGTGTATTTTTTATCTTGAAATGGTGATGCAACAGTTTGGTAATGTGGGCAATCTCCTCAGTGTTGTTTCCAGTCAAGACAAGATCATCCACATACACAAGAATAACAATGATATTAGGGTGATGAGTTTTAATAAATAAAGAGTGGTCAGTAGAGGAAATAATGTAACCATTAGAAAGCAATAAGTGTGAGAGTTTGACATACCATTGTCTCCCAGCTTGTTTCAGACCGTATAAGGAATGCTGCAATTTTCAAACAATGTTCTTGTTGGGAAGAATAAAGCCAAGTGGAGGCTTCATGTAAACTTCTTCATGGAGGTCTCCATGGAGAAAGTCATTGTTGACGTCCAACTATTTTAGTGTCCAGTTGTTGGTGGCAGCAAAGGCAAGGAGAAGGCGAAGTGTTGTCAGTTTGGCCACAGGGGCAAAAGTATCCAAGAAGTCAAGTCCTTCCAACTGTGTGTAGCCCTTGGCAACCAGACGTGCTTTGTAATTGTTCCTGTCGGTTGACTCGATTGCCTTCATACGTCTCACGATACTCCCACACCCGATTTTCGTCTCTCTCTCAATCTAACACCTGAAATCACAAAGACAAAGGGCCGCTCAAGTCAATCTTAGGGCTAGGAAACACCAAAACTGTTAAGTGTAAAAGCTCTGTGTAAACTGTGTGTGTGAAGCGGCACAAATGAATAACGTACCTTACTAGATTTATCCTTACCCTTTATATAGTCTAGGGTTTCCACTGTAGGGCTCCTAACTGGAGTGCAACTTCTGACGGGATGACCACCTGGATGCCACCTCGTGCACCTGATCTCTGGGGTCACCTGTCCTGGGAGTGCCCTAGCTGCTCACGTGCCATGCCAATTTAGCTTCACCCCTGGAACGTGACCCTTACAGGTCGTATTTCTTCTAGTGGCTCTTTACTTGTGTTACGCCTAAACGCGCCATTCCCACTACACGCATGGACTCTCATGGCCTAGGCTTCTCCCTCACTAATAACTGGTGTGTGGTCTAGGGTCCACCTTTTATGGCCCAGCTCTACTGTTTGAGTCACCGATGTCTGATCTCTCAATACATCTTGATGATCGACGCCTGACCACTCATCGACATCTTGGTTCACGTGCCTTACGAGACACTGGCCCACGCTGCTCGTGGGACCCAACTTACGTGGCCCCATCATTACTAGTGGTCAACGACGCCCGAGGACTGGTCGGTACAGTGTGGTCAATGGTTCCATCGTTGTTGTGTTTGATTTTGTAGACCCAACGACAACCAATGAGTTTCTTACCTGGTGGAAGGGGAACAAGTTGCCATGTATTATTTGTGGAGAGAGCTTCAAGTTCGGCTTCCATAGCTTGTTTTCAGCATGGATGTTATGAAGCTTCTTCATAGCTTTGAGGCTCAGTGTGTGATGTAAAGGAGGAAAAAACATGTTTAAAATTAGAGGACAAAGCATTATAAGACAAAAAATTAGAGATAGGATATCTTGTACTTATAGTCTGTGTAGATGATAGATCAATGTGAAATTCATCAAGATAGGCAGGGGTGCGTCTTGGACGAGTGGAATGTCGAGGTGAATTGGGGATGAGTTGATCCATAGGTGCCATAGATATTGGTTTAGTATTGATAGATACCGGTTCAGCAGTGACAAATACCGGTTCAACAGTGATAGATATAGGTTCAACATATACAAATATCAGTTCAACAGATACAAATATCGGTTCAACAGTGTAATTATCATAGGGAAAATCATAAGTGGAAGCATAAGAAGAAGGGATGGGTAAAGATAAATTGTTGGGGTTCCTGTTAACTTCATCTTTCAATTTGTAAGGAAAGTGAGTTTCATAAAAGACAGTGTGTCTTGAGACCTCTATTTTATGATTTTTAAGATTGAGAAAAATGTAACCTTTAGTATTAGGTTGAAAACCAAGAAAAATACCAGAAACAGAGTGTTCACCACGTTTCTTTCTGTGAGAAGTGATAGTGCTAAAGTAACAAAGGCAGCCAAAAACACGTAAAATAGAAATATCATATAAAGTTCCATGCAATTTTTCATATGGGATGTGATGGAAGAGGGCCAAGCACAATCTCATACAAAAAGACAAGAGCCAAGACATGAGCATCCAAAGCCAAACCAAGAGCGTCTAGGCCAAAGTGAAGAGCGTCTAGCACAAGGTGGAGCGTCTAAAGGGAGAGCGTCTAGGAGGAAGGGTAGAGCGTCTAGGACCTCTTACTAGGTCCATGACCAAGCTACGGATGGGAGCCTTGGGCCAAGCCACGGATGGGAGAGAAAGCAACTTGTATATGCTACATGAAGGCCCATTAAGGGTAGCTTAGTATTAAGTGTAGTGTAAATAGCATAAACTTGTTTCCATGTGATTTATCCTAGATTTGCTCACGTTCTAGAATGTTTCACCACATGACCGGCCATGTGCTCCATGTGATGTAATTTGCATTTCATTTTGATTAGCATTAGGGTTGCATTATGGTCCTCCTTATCCTATAAAAGGAGGAGCCTACACCTTGTATTTTCAAGATTGAATAGAGTATTGTTATGCTGCCAATTTAGTGTCATACATTACTCCTTGTATCTTCATTTCACCACCTTCAAAGGGGCTGGCCGAACCTCCCCATTTCCACACTCTTCATGCACCTTCAAGGTCACCACACCTCTTAAGAGGACCTTGTTCATCTCCTCCATTAAGTTTTCGCACCAACTTCCACAAACATCCAAGAAGAGCTCATAGGAAATCCATCAGGATGAGTGGGGATGTAGTTAATTAGAAGAACAACATGTAAAGCAGCAAAATGCCAAAAAATAGGAGGTAAATTGGCTTGAAAAAGTAAAGCACAAGTACATTGAGAATATGTTGGTGTTTTCGTTCAACAATACCATTTTTCTCCAGTGTTTCAATACAAGTTTTTTGATGAACAATGCCTTTTGAAGAAAAAAAGTTTGTCATAGAAAATTCAGCACCATTATCTGTTCTAGAAGTCTTAACAGTAGTTTCGAAATTATTTTTAATACAAGATGTGAAGTTAACAATGTGATTGCGAACTTTAGATTCTGTATGCGTAGCAATAATCCAAGTATATCGGAAAAAATCATCCACAATGGTTAAAAAATATTGAAAACCATGCATAGAAGCAATATAATAGGGACCCCAAATATCCATATGTAAAATATAAAAAATGCTAACAGTACAAGACTTAATTAAAGCAAAAGGAAGTTTCTTATGCTTTGCCCGATGTCAAGTATCACATACAGGCATACATTTGTCAGAAATGAAAGGATAAAGAGATCTCAAAGCACACAATCTTTCATCAGAAAGATGCCCCAATCTATAATGCCACAGATTGATATCCTTAACAATACAATGAAAAGAAGGAATAACATTGTTTGCAGCAGTATTTTGAAAAGCAGAAGATTGAAAAACATAAAAGTCATCCTTGGCTTCAACTATATCAATCCTCTCTTTGGTTTGATTGTCCTGTATGACATAGTTAGTGGATGAAAAAATTAAGTGACACTTTAGATTAGTAGATAATTTAGAAGCAGAGACAAGATTGAATGTGAACTCTAGCACATACAATACATCAGTTAGAAAGAATTTTTTATTAAAAATGACATCCTCAGAAAACTTAGTGAAAACACAATGCCCATTAGGTAAACTAATAAGAACAGGTGGCATGCTAATAAGCCCAAGGAGAGGTGAAGGAGATGAAGTTTAGAGCCTAGAATTCTAGGGAGAAGCAAAGCTTGGCACAAAATGGCAACATAACTTTACTCACAATAAACTTGAAAATACAAGGTGTAGGCTCCTCCTTTTATAGGCTAAGGAGGACCATAATGCAACCCTAATGCTAGCCAAATGAAATGTAAATGTGAAGCACATGGGTGCACATGGCACATGGGTGCACAAATGAGCACATGGGGAGGGGTGTGTCTAGTTTTTATTCTCACCCCCTCCATGGGCTTTCTAGACCGGCCTTGGTAAATTTAGAGGTTTTTTTAGAAACTCTAAGTTTACCTAGGTTGGTGTTTTAGGTGCCAAAATTAATTCTAAGAAAATTACAAATAAAGTTCCTATGCTAATTTTGACAAGAAATTAAAGTCTACTCTACACTAGAGTTTATGGCATTTGAACATGTAAAAGAACGTCTTCTTGGATCCTCTTGGCCATAACTCTATGGTTGGCCCAAATCTACCCTTTGGTGGGCTTGCATGTGGGCTTGTGCTTGGGCCTCTTCCATCAGGTACTCCTTTGTCTTTGGATGAGAGTATTATGAGAAAGAATAGGGTATGTTGATATGTTGTCCCCTCTTCCCGATCACACCTAGGTTGAACGTCCATACTATACTTTTGTAGTTGGTGTGGAATATGAATGGCTCCCTCCATTTTGCTATACTGTAAGATGATAGGGCATGAGCTTGCTCAGTGCCGGGTGATTCAAGATCAAGGTCTTGTTCCTGGGTCTCAACATAAACCTTTTCAGAAGATAATTTCTGATGAACGGAATCAGGGGAGGACCGCGACTCCTAAACAACGTAAAGAGTATCGGAAGAAAAATCCACATTCGAAGCTCGTGGTAGACCCCACGAACATTGAAGTTCCTAGCGGGTCTAATGCAGGGCCCCCCTTGGGCCACCTTGCTTCTGATAAACCAAGAAGAGAGGAGGATGATTTTGCTAATATGCCTCCTCTTGAGGATGCCTCAGATCATGAATCCAGACAGGGGTTGTCCCCTTACACTTTGGATTTCCTAGAACAGGGGATGTTACCTGGTATTATGCAAGCAAAGGGTTCAAAGTCTCAAGCGCATATAGAGGATCATCATGTGGAGGTATGGACTCCTGTGGCGGTACCATCTCTGTTGCGTCCCACCTCTCCTCGGAGGGCTAAATCACCTGTAAATTCTACAACACCAATCAATACTCCAATTGATGGCCATCATGTAGATATCTCTGCAATTGTGATTGTACCATCCCCAGCGTTGGTCCTGCAAAATCAATTTTCCTCTCTCGAGGGTTTGGAATCTACAGATGTGGGAGGTGATCCTTATATTCCTATTAATGATCATCATGCGGAGGTCTCTGCTCCTATGGTTGTACCGTTGTGTCCTACCTCTCCTCGGAGGGGTAAATCATCTACAAGTTCTAACATATCAACTAAAAATCTAATTTATGGTCATCATGTGGAGGTCTCTGCTATTGCAATTGTACCATCTTCGTCGCCTCATACCTCCCCTCAGAAGGCTAAACCTCTTGGGGATGTTAAAGCTCTATCGTTGGTCTTGCAAAATCACTTTTCCTCTCTTGATGGTTTGGAAACTACAAATGTTGTTTCAAAAATTTGGGTTGATCCTAATAAGATGGAAGAGGATGCCAATGATATTGGGAAGGAAATAGTTTGCACTAAAAGAAAACCAGGGAGACCACCTAAGGGGACTGGTAAATCCAAAAAAAAAACTGTTAAGACAGTTCTCTCCACAACGTCACAATGAAGGTCTCTTCATTTTTCTGGAATGTTAGAGGACTGGGAAACCACAAAAATGTGGAGATGTTGATTAGTTTACTTAAACTACATAAACCCCTTCTATTTTTTTTGCTAAACCTATGGTGTCGTACATTGATGCTTTTGAAGTCCTTTTCAAATTTGTTAATATGCATTTGGTGGCTACGTCTCCTATTGTTAATAAAGTTGCTAAGCTTTTGTGTTTGTTGGTTCCTAATGTAGTCCAAAATTTCTTGGTAAATGAACAATTTATTTATGTAACTTGCCATTTGTATGATAAATGTTTTAGCTTTGCAGGTGTTTATGGTGCGAACACATACGTGGCTAGACAGTTTTTGTGGAGAGATCTTAGTTCCTTCATAGGGCCTTAGTGTATTATGGGAGATTTAAATGTTGTGCTCTCCGCAGATGACTGTTGATCCGATCGGTCATCGGTAGTCGATGACGTCAGTAGCAGAGAACCACGTGGACCACTCGCAGGGTGACACGTGGACCAGGTGACAGAGAGATCAGGGAGGCGATCGCCAAGAGCGGTGATCGGGGGTCAGTAACCAAGTGACCACCGACAGATCAGGCGGCAGAGAGGTCAGGGGACAGATCATCCAGAACGGTGATCGGGGGTCAGTAGCCAAGTGGCCACCAACAGACCAGCTCTCAGACCAACACCTAGGGGCAGAACGCGAGAAGCAAATAGAGTGCTGATCAGTCATCGGGTGCATTGTCATCGGGGTTTCGTGTTACACGCAGTTAAACTGGGACTGAGGTTCCCAGCGAGAGCGTTATACATGGACCTCGCATGAGCACATCTCAGGGAATCGCGCACGAGAGTGGCCTGAGGGAGCTAGTAAACCGATCAGTGATTGGTGACTCCCTCAACCCATTACGTGCGTGGAGGGTAAGTCGTCTACGCAGAGAGCAACGCTTGGTGAGTGTGCCTAGACCGGCCACACCTGGCGTTCTCCTGAGAGTATGCGATTTACCCAGATGAAAGAAATATGCTAAGTTACTCCGCAAGGGAATAACTTAGCACGCAAAGAGAAGCGCTAGAGCCCTTCCAGTAGGTGACACGTGTGTGGTTAGATGCGAGTCGCATGCCTCCACGTGTCATCATCTGAGAGGGGTGCGGACCAGATAAAGGTGCACTCCGTACCACTAAAGATACAGACAGGTACAGACAAGCGCAGCCAAGCGTAGAGACGCGCAGACGCGCACAGACTCTCACACCCACACTCTACTGATTCTGGAGGTACATTGTCTCAGAAAAGCATAACAGGGTTCTGACACATGCCAGAAAGCATAACAGAATTCTGTTAGGCCCAAATACAGAGAGAGACATAAAAGAGAACCAGGGAGAGATTGAGGGGGATACGAGAACAGAGAGAGCAAGAGTTTTTCACACACACTACTAGTTTTCTCATTTGGTGGTTCTGTGGTCTAACTTGATCGTCGGAGTGCAAACGGCCGCTAGAGGCGCCGTCTGTGTGTTTTGCAGGTCACGTTTGGAGCATCAAGAGAGGGTTCTGAGGGTGACTTTGCCGAGAACGCAGTCGCGTAGACGGGACAGAGAGCGCTACAAAGCGATTCCTCCACGTTCGAGTTGCCGGCAGGATCAACTGTAAAGGGGGGTGGCTCCTAATCAGGTTTCTTGTAATAAATTCCTTGATTGGATTAATTCTAATGATCTTTCTTGTATGCCTTTTACTGGTACTTGTTATACTTGGTGTAATGGAAGGAGAAGGTTCCATAGAATTCACAGAAGACTGGATAGAGCATTATGTAATAAGGTGTGTCTGGATGAATGGAATTCTTATACTTATCAGGTTCTTTTTAAAAATTGTTCTAATCATT
The DNA here is from genome assembly GCF_051622355.1 of Phaseolus vulgaris. Classification (NCBI taxonomy): domain Eukaryota; kingdom Viridiplantae; phylum Streptophyta; class Magnoliopsida; order Fabales; family Fabaceae; genus Phaseolus; species Phaseolus vulgaris. The sequence goes on along the minus strand of NC_143502.1, from coordinate 20,054,700 downwards.
TCCCTATACTTGCTAGTCTTGCTAGTAATTCTCTGAGGAAGGTTAGTAATTTTTGTTTATTTTCTATGTGGCTTCAGGAAAAATCATGTCTGAAGCTTATTCATGGTTCTTGGGATAATAAGGTTGTTGGGTGTCCTATGTTTATTTTGCAACATAAGTTAAAAAGGTTGAAAATTGAGCTTTGTGACTGGAATAAAAATTCTTTTGGTAATGTTCACAATGTAGTTCTTCTTAAGCAGGGTCTCCTCCTTGGTATTCAACAAACCTTAGAGACTGCTAGTATGTCTGATATTGATGGACTTCTTTGTCAAGAAAATATCGCTAAGGAGGAGCTTGATCAGGCTCTTCACTGTTAATATTTGTTTTGGAAAGAAATGGCTAAGATGCTTTGGTTTAAAGATGGGGATAAAATTACTGTTTTTTTCCATGCTATGGTCAAGAGGAGAAATAATTATAGTGGGATTCATCGTCTACAGATTCATAATGTGGTATTGAGGATCCTAAACTCATTAAGGAACATATTTTGGACATTTATAAAACTCTTTATGTTTAGTCTATTTCTCATGTGCAGGATACAGGCAATATTTGGTACTTATATTCCTGAGTTGGACTCTGCTGAGGAGAATATGATGTTGATTAAATCTGCTGATTTTTTAGAAATCAAGAATGTTGTTTTTAACCTTAATGGTAATAATGCTCCTGGTCTTGATGGTTTTGGTGGTGTTTTCTATCATTCTTGTTGGGAAATTATTGGGACAGATGTTTGCAATGTTGTCCAATAATATTTTAAACAAAACTGGGTTCTCCCTACAATGAATAGTAATGTGGTATCTCTTATTCCTAAGATTCAGGGTGTTGAATACATTAAAGATTATAAGCCAATTGTTGTTGTTAATTTTAAGTTTAAGATTATTTTCAAGATTTTGGCCGATCGGCTTGCTCTTGTGGCTGCCATAATTATTTCTCCTTATCAGTATGGGTTTGTGCAGGGCACACAGATTCAGGATTGTATTGATATTGCTTCTGAATCTATTAACTTGCTTTCTAAAAAGGTCCATGGAGGTAATGTGGCTTACAAAGTTGATATTCACAAAGTCTTTGACACTCTAAGTTGGAAGTTTTTACTATTAGTTTTGTCGCTTTGGTTTTCACCCCTCGTTTGTTGGTTGGATTAGTATTATTCTCCCTTCAGCTATGCTTTATATCAGAATAAATTGCAGTTTGGTGGGTTTTTTTCCTTATAGTAGAGGTGTTAGACAAGGTGATCCTTTGTCTCCTCTACTTTTCTGTCTTGCAGAGGAAGTTCTTAGTAGAGGTCTCTAAAAGCTTATGAATGATAAAAAGATACTATGTATGGCTAGTTTGCATGGTTTTCTCACCCCTCTCATATTTTAAATGCGGATGGCATTTTTGTTTTATGTAAGGCAGATAATAAGTCTCTTAGAAATTTGAGTATTTTTCTTAAAACATATGGTGATTTCTCGGGTCAATGTGTTAATAATTCTAAGAGTAGTTTTTTCAACATGAATAATTCTGCAAGATTTGTCACCAAAATTTAGCGTATTCTTTCTTGTAGTGATGGTTATTTGCCTTTCACTTATTTAAGAGTTTCTATCTTTGTTGGTTCTCCAAGGGGTCCTTTTCTTCAACCTTTGACATATAAAGTCAAATTAAAGCTTGCTTCTTGGAAAGGTAAATCTCTTAGGATGATGGGTCGGGTTCAGTTGGTCAATACGGTGATTACGTGTCTTCTAGATTATAGTTTTTATTTTTATAAATGGTATGTTTCTCTTCTTAAGCAAGTTGAGCAGTGGTGTCGAAATTTTATCTGGACTAGTGATATTCTGAAAAAAGGTATAGCTATTGTTAATTGAGCTACAATTTGTTCTCCCCTAGAGAATGCGGGTTTGAAGATTATTAACCTTCACCGTGAAAATAATGCATATCTTCTTAAGCTTGCTTGGAACTTTCCTTATAGCAACAGGTCTTGGTCTTTGTCTTGAAAGTAAGGGTTCTTAAATAAAATGGTTTATAGATCCTCATCTCTTTGGCCTGAAACTAAGCAGTTTTATTCCACTATACCTGATTATACTTCTTGGACTATTGATACAAATTCTTTTATTAATTTCTGGAATGATAAATGGTGTGGTACTACTTCTTTAGTGAATATTGTAGGATTATCTAATGGTGCTAGCATTTTGAATACAGATTCTCAATTTTTGATAGGTGGTGATTGGAATATTCCATTGTCTTTACAACAGATGCCTCATCTTTTTTGTCATATCATGGTTAGGGCGATTCCTAATTGGATTCTAAATGAGTCTGGTCGTTTCACTCTTAAATCAGCTAGGACTTTTTTCTTGGATCCAAGATTTCCTTGTGGTTGGGGTAAATTTATTTGGTCTTCATATCTTCCGCCTTCCAAACTCTTGTCCTTTGGAATGTTTTTCATGGGCAGCTTCCTATAGATCAACATATTCAAAAGGTCTACATATTTGTTCTATGTGTACGCTTTGTGAAAAGCACGAGGAATCTATTCAACATTTATTTTTTGAATGTTCTAATGCTTTGCATATTTGGAGTTGGGTTCGGAAAATTTTTCTTACTTCTCATTTCTCTAATAAGGATTATTTTCTCTCTTTTATTAAGAGTGATGGTAGTCCTTTGGTTAAATTGATTAAGCTTGCTGTGATAACTTTTTCTATTTGGATAATATGGCGTAAGAGGAATTATGCTCGTGTTCAGGATAAGATTGAGGTTTCTAGGGCTATTTTGGTTATAAAATATTTAACTCGTCTAGTGGGAAATTCGTCTAAAGCTTCAATGAAGAATGATATGTTGGATTTCAACGTGATCAAGTTTTTTTGTATTAATACTCGTATTGGTAAAGTTCTTCGTCCTCTTCCTGTTAGATGGGAGTTTCCTTCACCAGGCTGGGTTAAAATTAACATTGATGGGGCTGCTAGGGGATATCCTGATCTTGCTACTTGTGGAGGTATTTTCCGTGGGAGTATGAGGGAATTTATTGGAGCTTTCTCTGTGTTTCTTGAAGTTCAGACTACTCTGGTTGTTGAGTTTCGTGGGGTTATACATGCTATGGAGGAAGCTCAAAAGATGAGGCTTACTAATGTCTAACTGGAATGTGATTTTGCTTTGGTTTGTGTTGCGTTTACTACTATAACTAATGTTCCTTGGATGCTTCGTAATCGATGGAATACTTGTCTTAATTACTGTGGAAAAATCAGGTTTAGGGTTACTCATATTTTTCGTGAAGGAAATGTGTGTGCTGATAAGTTGGCTAATTTATGATTTATTCATAGAGAATCTTTTCATTGGTATAATAGTTTGTTCTTAGAATTCTTTATGAATAGATATAGTCTACCTATGTATCGTTTTTGTTAACATATGGATTTTGATCTAGTCTCCCCATATTTTTGTATTTTTTTTTTAATTTTTTTTTAAATTTTTTTTTTAAAAATTTAAATAATATTTTTTTCATGCGATAGCAAATTATTGTTTACTTGAGGTATCAGCATAGTTGAGATGTCAAGTTGCATAATGATGTCTAACATAAAAGTTTTTATCTAAAAAATAAGAAAAAAATGTTAAAAATATTTACTTAATATCTTTTTTAATTAAACTAATTTTTAGAAAAACTTTCAGTCTTTTTATAAAATCTTTTACATAAACATAAAAATATATTTATTTCATGTTTAGATATAGAGAATTAAAATTAAAATATTATAAATATTTGATATTATATTATATTTTATTAATATATACATCAAACTCTTCCATATAATGTATCTCTTTTATTTTTAAAATATATTTTCAAAATATCAAAATTCCAAAGCCACACTGCACTTCACGCATGGACATAATATAATATAATATAATAAATAAATAAATAAAATAAAGATAACATTCCAAGTGAAAATCACGTGACACAAAAGTGTGTATTCATAATTCAAAGGAAATATTTGAAATATTGTGGATCTTAATTTTTGTTTTTTAAAGAATATTTCTACTAACGTAACAAGTATCGAAGTTACTAATATTATAATCCAGTATTTTTTTTCTCAATTCAAAACAATCACCCAACATGGTCCAAACTTTTAGGCTTTCGTCCATTGGAAGAAAAGACAAATGAAACATACAATTGGTAAGAAGAGGACCATACAAAGGAAAACATTACAGTAAGAAGAGACACATGCCACTTTTTTTTTAGAATATATAAAATAAAAAATAAAATGAGGATTTTAAAAAACATTGAACAATATTAAAATACTAAAAAATAGTGTTGTTTTTTTTCTCTCAAACAAACTTCATCATCATCATTATTTCTGTATTAAGCCACCCAAATGAGGAGACAAATGCTATTTTTGAAGTGATGTAGTTTCTACCATGTTTCTGGTTGGTCAAAATTTGGTTATAGTAAAGGGAAGACAAGTTACAAAGTGACACAAAACAACATTCATTGAATTTTTTTTAAGTTATAGGGTTTTGTTTTAACTATGTATTGAATATAGGAATGCACTTATATATGGGATTTTGAGAGTTAAAGATCATACATGCAACCTATTATCTATATTAAGAATCTATGTCGGAAAGACATTGACACAGATACTAATATGATACGGACATGAAGATACGTATAATTTTTAAAATATAGGATATGGAGACATAAATCTATATATTATATAATTATGAATTATATAAATTGGTAATAAAGATTTATGTGCACAAGTATGTTTCAGATTCTTTTTGGAGCATAAAGATGTTTTTCATGGCTGGTTCAAAATGATTTTTTCTTTATTTTTATAATTATAATAAAAATTTATACAATAAGTTTGAATTTTTAGAAAATTAATGTATTTCTCCTTTTTTAAAATTGTGTTAGAACCGGGTTAAAATTGTCAAAAATCCAACAATGTTTTTTTAATTGGACACTTCACTGATATGTATCCTACAAATGTCAATATTCGATAGTGCGTTCTGTTAGAATTGATGGCTTAAACAAGAGGGGGGTTAATTGTTTATAAAAGCTTTTCGCAAATATTTGATTAAGAATGAAACTTTACTAATCAATCACAAATAAACAACTAAGGAAGACAACTAAATTTGTTTCAGAATTTTAATCGGTTAAAAATACGTTTTAACCGGTTGTTTATAGCAACAACAGAAAATGAATTTACACAAACAATTATGAGAGTTAAGAGATAGAGAGATTCACACAAACAAATTATACTGGTTCACTCAACCCTGAGCTACATCCAGTCCTCAGAACAACCTTTGAGTATTCCACTAAGTAATCAATCATAGATTACAACAACACACCACAAAGAGTTGACTTTGAATCCCACAAAGCCTACTCACCCTCTTTGCACCAACACACCCCTCAAGCCAGTGTCACACTGAATTTACAGGATTTTACAAACACGTTTATAGAAAGTAATATGAACAATTACAAAAAACTAAGTAAGGGTAGAAAACACCTGGAATTACAGTAAACCAGAAGCCCTATGATCAGTTCTTGAATCACAGCAAAGCTCAAAATCAATCTTGCTAAACTTTGGAAAACTCTTTTTCACAAACAGATTGTAATCTCTCTTTTTGATCTCAAATCAGAGTGTAAAAATTCTATATAAAACTTTTGAAAGAAGGCTATATTTATAACCTTTGAAAAGCTACCGTTTAAGGCAGATTTGAACAACTGAATCAGTTAAAACAGGTTTCCAAAAAACTGTTAGCACAATACTCATTTAATCGGTTGAAACCACGATTTAACTGGTTGAATGGGTCAGGTAGTTACAAAACCAATTATGTACCGTCCTGTATCCGGGCGTTGACTAAGTCAAGGTCAAAGTCAACGGCTGGAGAGTCAAAGTCAACACAAGGCGTCGCCTAGGTGGGGAAATGCCAAGAGGAAGCGCCGCCAAGGCAAGGCGTCGCCTAGTGAAGGTGTCGCCCCACCAGGGCGTCGCCAGATCAAACAACCAAGAGGAAGCGTCGCCAAGGCAAGGCGTCGCCCAACCAGGGCTTCGCCAGATCAAACAGTGCTAAAGTAAGGCAATCACGGTGTGGTTCCCCGATACCCATGGGTAGGAAAGACCATGGAGGGAGCGACGCCGTGGGAAGGCCTCAGGTCCCAATAGCACGGGGCAGCGATAAAGAGAAGGAAAAGGTGGCTTCAAGGCCATAACAATAGTACCAGTGAAGGGCAGCCTGACTCGTGAAGTGCTCCTGCCGCCCCAGAGACGCCTGTGGGGCAGATACGACTCAAGAGGAAGGTCACGCCCAGGGCAGCCGGGTGCAGGGTACAAGAGGAAGGCAGATACGCTCTCAAAGTAAGTGACCAGATACTTGGGTGCATGAGTTGGCACCCAAAAAGTCACCCCTAGCGCAGTAGCACTCCCAAGCAGGAGGGCTCACACGTAGAGACGTCCCCAGATGGGCAGAAACGCCCCCAGATGGGGTCATGGCGTCGTGAGGCCCTCCACGTGTACGACAGCCATACCAGAATAGAAACACCCTTTAGTCAGGTGCCAGGTGATTATAAGTCATTCAATACAGTTTCCCTTTCGAGCATTCAGGTACTATAATGGCTCCCGAGCGTTTCAACGTCTTAAATGCGCTACGTTTTCTAATTAAGCGCTTTAATGAGTGCGTTACGTTTGTGATTAAAAGCGCTTTAAGGCGCTTTAAATGCTGGGGTAGTTTAAATAGCGCGGAGAATGTTGGAAAGAGGGTTCGAACTTTCTGCAAATTTACCAGAGCTCTCTAGTTGCTTGCTCGTGCTTGATTTAGTTACGAACAAGGGACTGGGAATATTTTTGCCTAAAAGAGAGAACTCAGATACACAGTACACAGTTATTTTTTACCACCTTCAGAGTGCTATACGCGGTGCTCAGAGACGGAGGTGAATAGTTTTGGTGTTTCTTGCTGGCTGACTTGAGCGTCGGAGTGCAAACGGCCGCTAGGGCGCCTCTTTGTCCTCTTTTTTGCAGGAATCCACAGGCAATCAGTGGGAAGGAGTCCCTAGCTGACGGTTGAGGTCGCGCACGAAGACGACCTGGTCAACCGGACGGAACATTTGGCGCCCACCGTGGGGCCGATATAAAACATCAGTCCCATCACAAGTTCGAGAAAATCTACCAAGTTACAGTAACGTTGAAGGAGGTTGGAGTGACAATGGCCCCCACCAGACGAAGCACAGCACGCGCAGCCCCAGCAGAACTATCCATGCAGCAGGTCCTGGAAATAATGAGGGGGCTGCAGCAGGACATGGCGGATTCGAAAATGGAGCAGGAACGCATGCAAGCAGACCTTGACGCCTCGCATGAGCGGAACGAAGAGCTCCACCGTGTGAATGAGGAGTTGCGCCAGGGCCTGAGAAACGATAGGAGGCGACCTGGGCACGACGAGATGGAGAACCATTCCCCACCAAGGGAGTTTTCCACTCCTTTCTCACAGGAGATCCTAGACGCAGCGATCCCGAACACGTTCGCGGGACCCAAGGTGATCTTCACCGGGATGGAGGACCTAGAGACGCACCTTGCTGCATTTCACACACAGATGGTCCTGATAGGCGGTTCTGATGCTTCCAAGTGCAAGCTCTTCATGAGCACCCTGACCGGAATGGCTATGGATTGGTTCATTAGCCTCCCAGAGGGTCATATCACATCTTTCCGCCAATTGTCGCGATTGTTCAGGGAACAGTACTTAGCCAACAAGGCCCCGCCGCCGGTCTCCTACGATCTGTTTGATGTGAAGCAGTATCAGGGGGAGACCCTGAAGGAGTATATCAATCGCTTCGGGGCCCAGGTCGTGAAGGTTGGTACAACAGAGGAGCCTATGATCGTGTACGCATTTGTGAAAGGCGTATGCCCCGGCCCCTTTGGAGAATCCATTATCCGCAACCGCCCTAGGACTTTCGGTGAACTACGGCGTAGGGCGGTAGAGCATATTGCTTCTGAAGGGGAGGTATGTGTGAAGCGCACCAGCGCCGTGCCCTCACGCCCGAGGGGACCGGCGCGAGCTCAGCCCGTCAGGGTCAATGAGACCACGACGGGGAGAAAGAAGCCAGAGGCGAGACGCCCCTACGAGGCCAGAAAGCCCCAGCCCCGGGGTCCAGCAGGAGGCGATCGCCCCGCCAGAGAAAGAGCGAGACCGGCGAGGTACAACTTCGTGGTTGAGTTGAAGGATTTAATCGCCGTGCCTAACATATCTGAGAGGCTGAGGCGACCGGCGAAGACCGACAAGGTGTTAGGGCCCCGTAAAGACTCTTGGTGCGAATTCCACGAGGCTTTCAGGCACCAAATTGATAATTGCCTGTCGTTAGGCTACCAGCTAGATGAGCTGGTGAGGACTGGGTTTTTGAAGGATTATGTCGCAGATCCCACAACGACCGCCACCCACCGCCTCCCAGCGGAAGAAATACGCGAGGGGGGTGAATTCGATTGAGGAGAGGCTCTCAGGGGAGCCGTGGGAGTCGGATATCATGTTCACGAGAAGAGACCTCCGAGATGTGGTACCCCACGACAACGACCCCGTTGTCATCTCAGTCGTCACAGCCGGAAGGAAGGTGCACAGAGTGCTTGTCGACCAAGGGAGCTCGGCGGACGTCATGTTTTTGTCGACCTTTAACAAGTTACGGCTGTCCCCCGATCTGTTGAGTCCCTATACGGGGTGCCTGTATGGGTTCGGGGATAACCAGGTAGAAGTCCGGGGGTACCTGGAGTTGAGGACTACGTTCACAGACGGAGAGGCCTCCCGCACCGAGAGCATCCGGTACCTCGTCGTGAACGCTAATTCCGCCTACAATATTTTGCTGGGCAGACCGGCGTTAAACCGTCTGAACGCGGTGTCCTCCACCCGTCACATGAAGATGAAACTGCCGGACCTCAATGGCCGGGTGATAGTCATCAGGTCAGACCAGGAGGAGGCGAGGAAATGCTATGAAAACAGCCTGAAAACGAAGAGAGGCATATTCATGGTGTATGAACGTCCGCCGAGCGCGGACGCGACGATGATTGAGGCGACGCCCACTGGCCTGACGCCTGAAGAGGCCATCGCGGAGAGGGCGATGCCCGAAGCAGATGTGCCAATGGAGGAAGGCCCTGACGACGCGGCGCCCGTGGAAGAGGCGGCGCCCGTCAAAGATGATAGCAGGGAGTAGCCTGCGGCTAACGCCGTAGAAAGGGAGATTGGCGGTAAGACTTTCAAGTTAGGAAGTTCGCTAAGCCCAGAAGAACAGGAAGGGGTGGCAGAAGTGATTGCACACCACCTGGATGCCTTCGCATGGTCCGCCTCGGATATGCCAGGCATCGACCCCGATTTCCTGTGTCACCACCTCATCATGGACGCCACGGTCCGCCCCGTGCGTCAGAGAAGGAGAAAGTTCAATGAGGAACGACAACAGGTGGTGAAAGACGAAATGCAGAAGCTGCTGAGTGCTGGCCACATCAGGGAGATTCAGTACCCTGAGTGGCTCGCCAACGTCGTCTTGGTGAAAAAGGCGAACGGAAAGTGGAGGATGTGTGTTGACTTCACGGACCTGAACAAGGCATGCCCAAAGGACTCGTACCCGCTGCCCAGCATCGACGCCTTGGTAGACAGTGCGTCCGGCAGCAAGGTGCTAAGTTTCCTGGACGCCTTTTCAGGGTACAACCAAATTAAGATGCACCCAAGAGACGAGAGCAAGACTGCATTCATGACTGAGACATGCAGTTACTGCTATAAGGTGATGCCCTTCGGGCTAAAAAATGCGGGCGCCACGTACCAGAGGCTAATGGACAAGGTCCTGGCGCCAATGCTTGGGAGGAACGTGTACGCCTATGTAGACGACATGGTGGTGGCGTCGCATAATAGGGTGCAACACATGGCAGACCTGGAGTAGTTGTTCAACACAATCTCCAAGTACCGCCTCAAGATGAACCCCGAGAAGTGTGTTTTCGGGGTGGAGGCCGGTAAGTTCTTGGGTTTTCTGCTCACCGAGAGGGGGATAGAGGCGAACCCCGACAAATGTGCGGCTATTATCGCCATGCGGAGCTCGACATCGGTAAAGGAGGTGCAACAGCTGACAAGGCGGATGGCGGCGCTCTCGAGGTTTATTTCCGCCGGAGGAGAGAAGGGGCACCCGTACTTCCAGTGCCTCAAGAGAAACAGTCGCTTTGCATGGACTGATGAATGCGAAGCGACTTTCATTAAGCTGAAGGAGTACCTTGCGATGCCACCGGTTCTCTACAAGCCGGTAGCGGGCGTGCCCCTCCGGTTATATTTTACTGTAACGGAGCGGGCCATCAGTTCCGTGTTGGTCCAAGAGCAGGACCAGAGTCAGAAGCCCATCTACTTCGTAAGCAAGGCCTTACAGGGGGCTGAGACGAGGTACCAGGCACTAGAGAAGGCAGCGCTGGCGATAGTGTTCTCTGCTAGGAGGCTCCGTCATTACTTCCACAGCTTTACGGTGGTGGTGATGACCAACCTCCCTATACAGAAAGTGCTGCAGAAACCTGATGTGGCAGGAAGAATGGTACGCTGGGCGGTGGAACTGTCAGAATCCGACATCCAGTACGAGCCTAGCGGATCCATCAAAGGGCAGGTGTACGCAGATTTTATAGCGGAACTGTCGCCCGGAGGCGAGCAGGAGGTGGAAGTGAGTTCGCAGTGGTTGCTCTCGGTTGATGGCTCTTCCAACCAGCAGGGGAGCGGTGGGGGAATAGTCTTGGAAGGACCCGACGGCATACTGATCGAACAGGCCCTGCGCTTCGCCTTCAAGGCAAGTAACAATCAGGCAGAATATGAAGCCCTAATAGCAGGAATGCTCTTGGCCAAGGAGATGGGCGCACAAAACCTCCTGGTGAAGAGCGACTCTCAGTTGATTACGGGGCAGGTGTCGGGTGAGTTCCAGGCGAAGGACCCACAGATGGCGGCGTATCTGAAATACGTCCAGTTGTTGAAGGGGGCGTTCAACGCTCTTGAGCTGATACATGTCCCGAGGGAGCAGAATGCCAGAGCTGACCTGCTCGCAAAGCTGACCAGCTCAGGCAAGGGGGGTAGACAGAGGACAGTGATCCAGGAGACTCTCAAAGCTCCGCGCCGGTTCGTGGAAGACAACAGGGTGGATGTCCTCCAGATTTATACATCGAGGGGAAGGCCGAGGAGTCATTGCTCTTTGACCCAAGATACGCAGAGGGCGCCCCGCATCAGCATGTACGCGGGCGTGCCTGAGGAAGAGCAGATGCAGGTATGCGTTTTGTCCAAGGGAGACACCTGGATGACGCCCTATAAGCGATACCTGGCAGATGGAGCTCTTCCAGTGGACCCTGAAGAGGGTAAAAAAGTCAAAAGAAATGCTGCAAGATATACTCTGGTGGATGGGGTGCTGTTCAGGCACGGTTTCACCCACCCTATCCTAACATGCGTCAGTGGCGATGAGTGCACCAGGATAATGGTGAAGCTACATGAAGGCATCTGCGGAAGCCATGTAGGGGGAAGATCCTTAGCCTCCAAGGTAATACGCGCAGGTTTCTTCTGGCCAACAGTGAAAGAGGACTGCGCACGGCACGCCCAGCGGTGTAGGCAATGCCAAAAGCACGCCGACTGGCACAAGGCGCCGCCAGAAGAATTGCGATCCATATACAGCCCGTGGCCTTTCCATACGTGGGGAATCGACATCCTGGGCCCTTTCCCACTGGCAATCAGGCAGATGAAGTATCTGATCATCGCCATAGAATACTTCACTAAGTGGATAGAGGCGGAGCCCGTGGCACAGATCACTGCGCATAAGGTACAACATTTTGTGTGGAGAAACATTGTGTGTCGCTTTGGCGTACCTAGGCGCCTGATATCTGACAACGGGACCCAGTTTGCCAGTCAGCAGTTGAGAAATCTGTGTGCTGAAGTAGGAATCAAACAAGTGTTTGCGTCAGTTGAGCACCCCCAGACTAATGGGCAGGTAGAATCGGCAAACAGAGTTCTGCTGAGGGGGTTAAAAAGGAGGTTAGAGAAAGCCAAAGGGGCGTGGGCGGAAGAGGTACCGAGGATCGTATGGGCGTATCACACCACGCCCCAATCCTCTACTATGGAGACGCCTTTCAGTTTGGTGTACGGTTCGGACGCGATGATCCCAGTAGAAATACATGAAAGCTCACCACGTTTTCAAAACTTTGTGGTGGAAGAATCCAATGAAGAGAGGCGGGTAAACCTGGATCTGCTAGACGAGGCCAGGGAAGAAGCTAGAATAAAAGCTGATGCGATGAAGAGAAGAGTAGAGCGGCAATATAGCTCTAAGGTAAAGCCGCGACAGTTTCAGGTTGGCGACCTAGTGATGAGGAAAGCTCACCCATATGAGTTGGAAAACAAGCTGTCTCCCAAGTGGACCGGACCCTTCAGATTTACTGAGGCTAAGGGCAACGGTTCGTACCACCTGGAGACCTTGGATGGAGGTCCTATCCCGCGCAGTTGGAATGCAGCCAACTTAAAATTTTATTTCAGTTGACATATGTAAGCAGTGTGTAACAATTTAGTTGAAGGGGACGCTCTTTTTCCCTCTCGGGGGTTTTTTAATGAGGTCACCCTAATAAAAGGAAAAACCAGTTTGAGAAAAAGAAGTGCCTTGGTTTTCAGCCTTTATCTTTCCTTGTTTGAAGTAATGTGATGCGCCGCCTAGGCCATGGCGCCGCCAAGAAAGAAGGCGTCGCCTAGGTCATGGCGTCGCCAAGAAAGAAGGCGTCGCCTAGGTTATGGCGTCGCCCAGAAATAAGGCGCCACCTAGATAGGGGCGTCGCCCCCGAGTAGGCGTCGTCCAAGTGAAGTCATGCACCGTTGGAAGAACAGGACGAAAGGAAAGCGCGCAGTACATGAAGCATATGCAAAGTAAAGTGGCGTTGCAAAAATCAAGTATGATATTGAAAAGTTGTTGTTACAAGCAATGTTCAATACAATGGGGGTAGTACAAACGGAGCAAACGCTACAAATCATGCAAAAACACGAACAAGCCATTCCTCAGCGCTCATCAGAGTCATCACTGGAGGAAGGCAAAGCCCCTTTCCCAGCCCGCAGAGCTTGAGTAAGTCGTGTCCTCTTTTCTTGGTTTATTTTCGAACCTGCACTAAGGGAGAAGATGTGTTAGAGACACTATGAAGCAAGACATGCACGTACAGAAAGCAATGAAGGCCGAGTTTTCTAAGGCAGTGGGTCTTACATATGTACTTCTCAAGAGTCCCAGCGTTGAACTCCAGGCTGATCACCGTGGCAGAGTCAAAACCTCCCGCCTCAGCAAGAATCCGGCAAGCTATTTGACCACTTGGAGCCAGCTTCTTGAGGGGTTTGGCTTTGAGGGCCTTCTCCTCTCTCACCCAGTACAGCGGAAACCCATCCAGAGCGTCGGGAACAAGATCAGTACGGCAGATCTTGAAGAACCGGCCTTTCCACCCAGTGAACGAGCTTTGGAAGGGTGTGAAGAGAACTCTCCCGGGTACGTTGCTGAGAGTTACCCAGAGGTTGTGTCTCTGCCTCTTCACCTCAAAGAAGTGAAGAAAGAGGTCAACCGAGGGTGCACAACCCAGAAACCCGAAGTGAATATCGAAGGCTTTGACAAAGGCCCAGCTGTTGGGGTATAACTGGGCCGGAGCAACGTTGATCTCCGTCAGCAGTTCCTTCTCGAACCAGGAGAAGGGTAAGCGCACTCCGATGGTCTTGAACACCACCTGGTAAAAGTAAAAGAAAGGGACCCCGTCGTTGGCCCGTTCGTCTCCACACACTGGCTCCCCCAGAGTGCAAGGGAGCACAGCGGTATCGTCATCGTGCCTCCTTGCGAAGGCCCGGTGGTCATAAGAACATGACTCCCCTTTGTGCTCCCGTATGGCCCTGGTAGAGAGTAAGCATGAACGCTCATCAAGAAGTTCGCTCGAAGCCCAGGGGTACAAATCCTTGGGACTGACCCTAGACGAAGCAGCATTTGAAGACATTCTTTAACAAGATCAGGGGTTTCAAGGGTGTGGGGACTGCCGGAAATGCAAGAGTCGAGCGAGGGAAGTGATTGCTGGAACAACCCTTCGTGAGAAAGAAAGGGCGCAAGAAGAAAGGGTGCAAGAAGAAAGAACGTAAGTAGGTTATGAAGAGTGGGAAAATGATGAGGATAGTTTCAGAGTTTGAAGAGTTAAATAAAGCGGTTAGAGCGCCAAACGACGCGAATGGATGCACCGCACGATTGATCCACGTGGCACAAGATGAAAAGATGACCCTGGCACCACTGGTGAAGATCTGAGCGCGTCGTGTCAATAGAGTATCCAGGGGTACGATGCGCCGTCGAAAGTGGATCAGGGGCATAGCAGGAGTCAGAACTCAGAGAAATGACTGAATGTCCCATCAACCATACAGAAAGCGCCGCGTGGATCAAGTTGAATGACTGAATGTTTCATCAGCTATACAGGGAGCGCCTCGTGGAAGATACAGGAAGGGCCTTGAGCTCTTCGCTGCCCCCAGGCATCGACCAAGCCCAAGGTCAAAGTCAATGTCAAGTGGGGGACGACGCCCAAGGCGACACTGACATGAGACACCTGAGGCGCCGCCTGGAATCATGACGGACGACACCAACAGGAGACGTCGCGGGCGTCGCCAACCCAAACATCAACAGGGTCGCCTCCCCGATACCCACAGGTAGGAAAGACTGTGGAGGGAGACGAAAGTGAAGGAAGCAGAGTTAGTTGCTGGCGTTATCCCCCCGATACCCACGGGTAGGAAAGACTGTGGAGGGAGATAAGATCGCCAAACGCCAGCGAATTGCTGGCAGGGTGTTCCCCGATACCTATGGGAAGAAAAGACCATAGAGGGAACGAACCCCCCCCCCCCAAAGCACTCGACGTTTTAGACACCCGGGGACGATACGGCACTGCTGTAGCAGGCCTCTCCTTAGGCGTGGGCGTCGGGGGCTAAGAATCAGGGAGAGAACCGTTTCGGTGTTAGAAACACCTCGTGGACGATACGGCGTCACTAGGTGAGCCTCTCCACGGGCGTGAGGGTTGGCACGCGACCTTTCTCGGTCATACAAAGCCGCCCAACGAAGCAAAGAAGCGAATATGATACAAACAGAACAACCGAAGCACAAAAAGGCAAAAGATGAGAATAAGATCGCACAAGCAGAATCGTGTATGGCAAAGACACAAAAACAATCATACGAACACCCAGATTTGTAGCAAGAGTACGGATAGTTCAAAGAATTACAAGTTTGAACAGAGAAAGTCAAAAGCAAGCGTAAAGAATAAAGAAATTAAGCTTGAAAGTGAAGGGGCGGTTGAGAGGCAGCGGTTCAGTCATCCACGTCCATGGGCACGACCTTCCCATCGACGACATGGTGCATGGGGTCGCAGTTTGAAATATTGATACCAGGGTTCTCACAGGACGCCTGGGTCAGAGCCTCTTGGAACCCCTCCTCGAAAGTACCCATCATCTCCTGGATAAGGGACTTTTTCTCCTTCTCCAGCTCCTCAACGGCGGCATCCCCAGAGGCCACCTGTTTCTCTAGAGCCTCCTTCTCAACGCGAAGTCGACTGACCTCGACCTGTAGTTTGTCGTAGTCAGCCCGGAGAAGGTCCATAACTTTGGCCTGGGTGGCCATTTCCCCCTCCATCCGCTTCGTCTTGTCAGCTTGCTCATGGCAACGGTCCTTCAGGTCCTTTTGAATTTCTGCATCATCTTTGAGCAATTCCTGAAGGCCCGTTACCTGGACTTGGAGGGCGACTTCACGAGTAAAAAAGCCAGCCTGGAGCTCCAATGCCTCTGCCAGTTGCCTCTCAGTTTCTACTTTGGACTCTTGCGCTTGCTTCAGAGAGGTTTGGTAAGTTTCGTTCTGCCGCCCCAGGGTCCTCATTTCCTCCTCCAGAGTAGTCGCCTTTGTTTCCAAGGCTTGGAGAGTTTGAGCTTGCATAACCGCGTTTCTGGCCTGGGCGCGCCATTCAAGGGCCACCGCCAGGAAGGCCCCCAAGTAGAAGGGCATGCCTTCCTTCCTGTCGGTGCCCTCTGGCAGAGTCCCGCTGCTGAAGCCCCTCATTAGATGCATAATCGGAGGAGGGATGGCGATGAAGTCAGGGGCGACAGCGACGGAAGCAGGGGAAGCAATGGTTTCTGCCGGCGGCGGAGGCGGGGCAGATTCGGCGCCTTCGCCCCTTTCCTCTTGAAGTGTCATGGGAGGGAGTGAGGTTGCACTCGGGGGGTTATCCATGAAGGGGTTCCCTCCCTGGGGCGACGCCTCTACCGAAAGAGGAACCCGCGCAGATTTTCTTCTTCTGAAGGGAGCCACGCCTTCTGAGTCCTCATCATCTGATAGAACCTCCAAAACCCGTTTCCCTTTGTCAAGGGGGGTTGGAGCCGGTGACAAGGCCGCGGCTAGGGGAACAGCGGCGATGGGTAGAGGAGAGCGAGGAGTCTGAAGTGCTGCAAGGCTGCGAGGAGATGACGGAGGTGAACTCGAGATAGCCTCGGCAGTGATCAGAGGAGGTGGCGACAGAATCGGTGGGGGAACCGGATCAGCAGCAAGAGTGGAGGAGGCGCCCGCCTTGGCGGCACGTGCCTCCTTCATTGCCTTCGCCAGCATCATTCTCTTGGAAGCGCCCATCACCGATCCTACATCAAGATAGACCAAACAGCAAGAATTAAGACCAAAGCAACTATGCAAAATTACAACACACATGGAGGCGTGAAATGCAAGTAACATAGCACAATATAAAATGAGTATAAGAGTCCAGGGGAACCAACGTTCGATAGCAGGCTGTTCACAACAAAAAGATGAGGGGAGAGCCCCTTACCAAAGTAGGTGGTCAGGGCGTGAGCATTGTACTCGCTAGCGACCAGCTTCAAGGTATCAAAAACGATCCCCAACCCGGCCAAGGCTTTGCTTACCTCCCTATCGGCGGGAGATAGCTCTTCCAGGGTTTTGGCCCTGAGCAATTTAGGGCGCTCCATCCAGTAAAGGGGGAAGCCAGCTGTGGGATCGTGCTTGGCGCTGCACACCCTGAAGAATTTCCCTTTCCAGTTCTTATAAGAATTCTGGAAGAGGGATAGGAGGATCCTGCCTGCGATCCCGGAAAAGCTTACCCAGAAGCTTTTCCCCTGTTTCTTCACCTCAAAGAAATGCAGGAAGACATCTACAGAAGGGGGGATGCCCAGGTGTCCACAAAGAATTTGAAAGCCCCTCACGAATGCCCAGCTGTTGGGATGAAGCTGGGCGGGGGCAGTGTTGATTTCAGTGAGAAGCTCCCGTTCGAAGGGAGTGAATGGGAGACGCACTCCTACGCGCTTGAACAGGGTCTGGTACATGAAGAAGAAGGGTTTCCCCTTTCTAGGTCTGTCGTCCAAACAAACAGGTTCCTCAGGCCTGCCGGGACGGACGAATATGTGGGCGTCGTGTGTGCGGCAGAAGGCGTTAAAGTTGTACAAATGGGGATCCCCCCGGTGAGCTTCCAGGTCCTGGAAGGAAGTCAGGCTGGTGCATTCACTCAGAAGCTCGTCGAGGGCCCAGGGGTAGAAGGCTTTGTAGTTGGACTTGGGGGTCGTGGGGGAAGAATCAGGCTCCGCGTTCGCGCGCGTCATGGTGAAAATAGATAGCTGGAGAAAGAAGAGAGGAAAAAGGGTTTAGCAAGTTTAGCCATGGCAAGAAGGGGAAAGAGCCCCAGGAAGCGTCACCCACTCGAGAAAAATCAGAGGAGGAAGAAGAAGCGGAGAAATGCAGTAATACGAGAATAACAACAGTCCCAGGCAGTTCAATGAATCCTATAATGCGACGAGAGGGAAGAGTCCTGAATACTCGAGATCGTACCTTTGTTATTGGAATGGAGGCAGTAGACGAGCGCAGCAAGGAGAGAATCACGATTGCAGAGAAAAAAGGGTTTTGAAGGCGATGAACAGTGCGGAGTTGCAGAGTGAATGAATGTAACAGTAGGGTGAGCGCGGGGTTTGGAGTAACTTAAACGTTACATTTCGCAACTCGAGAGGCGCTAACTTAGGGCCGTGGGATCGTGCCACGCGTCAGAGGATCAATTGCCCAAGGGAAACGCAAAGGTCCCTGGAGCACGATGGGCCACGTGGCGCGCGATAAAGGGTAGCCCAAAAGGTGTTATCATCCTCATTTCAGGGGATGTCCAATCAGCCATTAAGAATACCCCTGTGGTTCAGAAAATGTCACGTCAATAATTTGAAGAATTGCTGAGTCAGCAGAGAATGACACGTCATCAGGATGGCACGTGGACGGCGTGGGCGAGGCTTTAGTCTTGACGCTGAAGACAAGTCTTCGGCTTAAGACTGGGGGGCTTGTGTACCGTCCCGTATCCGGGCGTTGACTAAGTCAAGGTCAAAGTCAACGGCTGGAGAGTCAAAGTCAACACAAGGCGTCGCCTAGGTGGGGAAATGCCAAGAGGAAGCGTCGCCAAGGCAAGGCGTCGCCTAGTGAAGGCGTCGCCCCACCAGGGCGTCGCCAGATCAAACAACCAAGAGGAAGCGTCGCCAAGGCAAGGCGTCGCCCAACCAGGGCTTCACCAGATCAAACAGTGCTAAAGTAAGGCAATCACGGTGTGGTTCCCCGATACCCATGGGTAGGAAAGACCATGGAGGGAGCGACGCCGTGGGAAGGCCTCAGGTCCCAATAGCACGGGGCAGCGATAAAGAGAAGGAAAAGGTGGCTTCAAGGCCATAGCAATAGTACCAGTGAAGGGCAGCCTGACTCGTGAAGTGCTCCTGCCGCCCCAGAGACGCCTGTGGGGCAGATACGACTCAAGAGGAAGGTCACGCCCAGGGCAGCCGGGTGCAGGGTACAAGAGGAAGGCAGATACGCTCTCAAAGTAAGTGACCAGATACTTGGGTGCATGAGTTGGCACCCAAAAAGTCACCCCTAGCGCACTAGCACTCCCAAGCAGGAGGGCTCACACGTAGAGACGTCCCCAGATGGGCAGAAACGCCCCCAGATGGGGTCATGGCGTCGTGAGGCCCTCCACGTGTACGACAGCCATACCAGAATAGAAACACCCTTTAGTCAGGTGCCAGGTGATTATAAGTCATTCAATACAGTTTCCCTTTCGAGCATTCAGGTACTATAATGGCTCCCGAGCGTTTCAACGTCTTAAATGCGCTACGTTTTCTAATTAAGCGCTTTAATGAGTGCGTTACGTTTGTGATTAAAAGCGCTTTAAGGCGCTTTAAATGCTGGGGTAGTTTAAATAGCGCGGAGAATGTTGGAAAGAGGGTTCGAACTTTCTGCAAATTTACCAAAGCTCTCTAGTTGCTTGCTCGTGCTTGATTTAGTTACGAACAAGGGACTGGGAATATTTTTGCCTGAAAGAGAGAACTCAGATACACAGTACACAGTTATTTTTTACCACCTTCAGAGTGCTATACGCGGTGCTCAGAGACGGAGGTGAATAGTTTTGGTGTTTCTTGCTGGCTGACTTGAGCGTCGGAGTGCAAACGGCCGCTAGGGCGCCTCTTTGTCCTCTTTTTTGCAGGAATCCACAGGCAATCAGTGGGAAGGAGTCCTTAGCTGACGGTTGAGGTCGCGCACGAAGACGACCCGGTCAACCGGACGGAACAAATTCAAAACTCAGTTTCAAAATCTCATTGCCAGCTAAGTGATAAACAACCGATTGTCTCGACAATTCAACCGGTTGTTTTCCCTTTGCATGGAAAAACACTTTGTTTCTTTTAAAACTGATTGATCAAGCTTTGTGTAGGAATTAGAATTGATCTTAACAAAGATTGTAAACAACCTAATCCAAACCCAAACCCAGAAAGTAGCACAACTTCAGGCTTCATATGGATTTGAAACATCAAAGCTCCCATCTTCAACATGTTCGGCACGGACACACCATTTAAGAGAAGTGTCTGAGCCTAATAGTTGAGAATCCTTTGGCTCTTGTACAAATTTATAGGACCATCAGTTTTGAATTAAACAATATATGTTTTCTTGTTTTCTTCTACAAATTTTGAAGGTTAATCAATGGTTGTGTATATTTTTATTTTTAGATTAAATAATGGCCTATTATTTAGGTAGGCAATTAAATTTGTTGGGTCATTTTGAAATATTAAACTTTGACTTTGAACATTTACTACTAAGATACCTTGAGAGATGAGATTATAGTAGCTAGTTCTATTTTAAATTCAAATATGTTACTAGGTATCAAACCTCACATATGATACATTTAATAACTTTCAATGAATATTAAATTTGATCATTATAATTACCATTTTTATTTTATAAGAAGTAATTTTTTCACTAAAAAAGCAAATAAGGAGAGACGTAGTAAAGTTATTTCTTTTTTTTTTTCTAAGATGCTCTTCAGAGAGGAAGAAAAAATGATAAAATTTTCACTAGTATAAAAACATTCTTTCAATAACATCTTTTCTACAGAAAATGGGAAGAAAAATTCTTAATAGTTCATCAGTATAAATAAAAACATTTTTTTCTTAATAAATTGCTTTTCTAGTCTAGAGCGTTGGGCTCAGCGCTCGGTGATCGAACATTGGCACCTATGTCAAGCAGGTCAGCTCGGTGGTCTGGTTGAGTTAATGGGCCACGTAAGTGGGCCCCAGGTATGTGTGCGTTGAGGTTCATTTATATACTTAACGCGTATACAGCTTCGTGAGCAAAGAAGTGCGAGTGGTGTGTTTAGTACATTCGGGTCTAGCACAAGAAAAATATTCTCTAAAGCGCTTAAGCCCAAGAGCGCTAGGGTTTTGGGGATAAGTTGCATGCATTATATGTAAAGGCTTGTACGCCTACATTGGACAGATGGGCCCCCTGATATTGGTAGATGAGTTGGTACCCTAGCGACCATGCTATTAAGATTATGCACTCTAAGGAGGAAGATTTTGGCAGTTGCCGTACTAAGATTGTGCACATTGTAACAAACTCTCCTCCCATCAAACCTACTTTTGCTCGAGATAAGGTTCTCGTGAAAGAAGGGTTGTTATAAGAAGTAACCTAAAAGTAGTCTATAAAAGGGACTTGAGATCCCTGGTAAAGGTACATCGTTTCTAAGACTAAAACTACTTGCTTACTTACTCATTGTTTCTATAAGCCCTGTGCTGACTTGATCGTCGGAGTGCAATCAAAAGTTAGGGCCCCCTTTGTTACAACGAAGCCGCGTTCCAACACCCAAAGGAAAGAGCAAATTCCAGTGGAGGCAGACGGAGTCACAGCCTACCTACAAAGTCTACCGGCGACCAGGTCAATCGGCAAGAACATTTGGCGTCCACCGTGGGTCCCGATAAATCTAGGTCCCATCCACAGTTGTGATCAAGCTATAGGCGATATGAGGAATACTCGACAAGGTCCATCTAGACAGGAGAAAGTTGACAATGCCACCCTACAACAACTCATGGAAACCGTCAACACTCTCCTACAGGCAGTAGTGGCGTCCAAGGTTGACCAGGAGAGGGTTTTGGCTAAGGTTCGGTTCGAGCAAGTCCACAGACAAGACCAATTCAGGGTCGAGTTGGACGCATCGCGAGCAAGCAATGAAGAGTTACGCAGGGCCAATGAGGAGCTGCGGAGAGATCTACAGCGCTTGGGGGAACATGCAGCAGGGGAGCAAAGCCTACCTATTCCAGTTAGGGCTCGCCCCATGCCGTTCTCCCAAGCGATCATGAATGTCGTGATACCAACAAATTTCATGACACCCGGAATTACTTTCACAGGTCTCGAAGACCTGGAGGCCCACATCACGGCTTTCCATACTCAGATGATGATCTCCGGAGGAACAGACGCCATGCATTGCAAGTTGTTCACGGGGACGTTCGCAGGAACGACATTGGATTGGTTCATCGGTCTCTCTGACGGACATATAACCTCATTCAATCAGTTCTCAACATTGTTCGGGGAGCAGTTCATAGTCAACCTTGCTCCACCCACTGTCTCTTTCAACCTCTTCGGGGTGAAGCAATACCAGGGAGAGCCCCTGAAGGACTTCCTGAACCGGTTTGGGGCGTTGGTTGTAAAGCTCCATACCAAGGATGAAGCTCTGATGGTGCACACCTTTGGGCGGGGAATTTTGTCAGCATCGTTTAGCGATTCTTTGATAAAGAATCGAGTGAAGACGTTTAGCGAGATCTGGCGATGAGTTGTGGCCCATATTGACGCTGAAGAGCAGGTAACGATAAAACGTGGAAGCGTTGGGCCGACGAAGCCCCGGGAGAGTAGCCGAGCTCAACCCATGAGAGTACATGAAGTTGCGACGAATAAGAGATCACCGACTAGACATGTGCCCTACGAAATGAAAAAGCATCAGACTAGGGCGAGAGTGAAGGGAGACCTACCTTGTCAACACAAGTTCAAAATGAGCTACAATAAGTTGATCGCCATCCCGGACGTGGCTGACTAGTTGAAGTTCCCCCCAAAGAGTGACAAGAATTTGGGGCCAAGTAAGGGCACTTAGTGTGAGTTCCACAAGGCCTTTAGGCACGGCGTGCGAAACTGTATAGCACTAGGATACCAATTGGCTGATCTAGTGAAGGATGGCTTCCTAAAAGAGTATCTAGAGGAAGGTCAAGAAGCCTCGACGGTGGTGAGACTAGCAGCGGATCAGGGACACGAAGTGCCAGTCCATGGCGAAGCCAACACGATCTCTGGGGATTTTCTAGGGGAGGATGCACCGCCTCCCAGCGAAAGAAGTATGCTAGAGAGTGATGGCAGTAGAGGCACGACCTCTACTTCACTAAGGCTTATTTGCAGGATGTGGTCCCACATGACAATGACCCGGTGGTCACAATAGGGAGAAGGGTACACCGAGTCCTCATCAACCAAGGGAGCTCGGCCGATGTAATGTTTTGGTCAACCTTTAACAAATTGCAATTGTCGCCCGACTAGTTGAGACCATACGACGGTTGTTTGTACGATTTCGCTGGAGGCCGGGTAGAAGTAAGGGAGCACATAGAGTTAAGGGTGACCTTCACAGAAGGCACCATATCTCGAACTATCAATATCAGATACCTCGTCGTTAACACTCCTTCATCTTACAACATCGTTCTGGGTAGGCCTGCCCTAAACAGGTTAGGAGTAGTGGCCTTGACCAGGCACATGAAAATGAAGTTGCCTTCCCTCGAGGGAGGGGTAATTACCATCATGTCCGACCAAAAGGCGACAAAGAAATGCTACGAGAATAGCTTGAAGATTAAAAGAGGAGTATGTGTGATCACCGCTCAGCCCCAGGAAGTAGAAGGGGTCACCTGTGCGGAGATTGCCCGGGAAAGGCGACCTAAGCCTGCAAGTGAGGTTCAGGAAAGAGAGATCGGAGGAAAGAAGTTCAAGTTTGGCAAGTCCCTAAGCCAAGAAATGTAGAACCAAATCGCTGAAGTCATAGCACGACATCTGAACGCCTTTGGATGGTTTGCCTCAGACATGCCCGACATCAACCCTGACTTTCTGTGTCATTGACTCACGATGGACCCAAAGGTCAAGCATGTCCTACAAAGGCAAAGGAAGTTCAATGAGAAAAGACGCCTGGTCATTAGGCAAGAGACTCAAAAGTTGTTAAGTGTTGGCCACATAAGGGAAATCCAACACCCTAAGTGGTTGGCAAACGTGGTGTTGGTCAAGAAGGCCAACGGGAAGTGGAGAATGTGCGTTGATTTTACATATTTGAACAAGGCCTGTTCGAAGGATTCATATCCGTTGTCCAGCATTGACGCCTTGGTGGATAACACGTCAGGCTGCCGACTTCTCAGCTTTCTGGATGCCTTCTCGGGGTATAACCAAATCCGGATGCACTCCCGAGATGAACACAAGACAAAATTCATGACAGAACTCTCTAGCTATTTCTATAAGGTGATGCCCTTCGGGCTTAAGAATGCTAGTGCAACCTACCATAGGCTGATGGATAGGGTTCTCGCTCTCATGATTGCGCGAAACGTGCAGGCGTATGTGGATGACATGGTCGTTACCTCCAAGGAGAAGGACCAGCACATCGCTGATTTAGAGGAGCTATTTACCACAATAACCAAGTACAATTTAAAGCTGAATCCCAAAAAATGCATATTCGAGGTGGAAGAAGGGAAATTCTTGGGGTTTCTCCTCACCGAGCGGGGAATAGAGGCGAACCCCGAGAAGTGTGCGACGATCATCGCAATGAGAAGCCCGACCTCAATGAAGGAGGTACAGCAGCTGACAGGACGAATGGTCGCCCTATCCTGGTTTTTATCAGCTGTAGGGGAATGGGGGCATCCCTATTTCCAATGCTTGAAGAGGAACAACCGATTTGTGTGGACAAGCGAGTGGGAAGAAGCGTTCCCCAAGCTGAAGAAGTACTTGGACAGCCTGTCTGTTTTGTGCAAACCGTTGCCAGGTACTCCCCTTCGTCTTTACTTCGCTATCATAGATTGAGCGATCAACTCGGTCATAGTACAGGAGCATGATCACGTCTAGAGCCTTGTGTATTTTGTTAGCAAAGTATTGCAGGGACCCGAGGTGTGCTATCAGGCCATTAAGAAGGCGGCCCTAGCAATGGTATTTGATCCTGCCTGTTGACCAGAACGTTGGAACTTGCCTCGTCAAACTTGGATCGACGTGTGCACCGCGTCAACCTCCGTCCTTCGTCACGATCCACCTCAAGAACCTGCAAAAGAACAGAGCGGCGCCGCTGCGGCCGATCGTACTCCAACGCCCAAGTCAATGACTGAACCACCAAATACTTCAAGAGTAACACTCAAGAACTCTCAAGGAACCGTGAACCAGTTCTCTCTCACAGTATACTAAAGAACTCGCAAGCGTAAAGAAGACAATCTGAACGTGCGTACCTCAGAAGTTCGTTGGGAAACCCTTATATACCTGGTCACTTTCTCTCTCCTGGCAGTTACGCACCTGGACACGTGGCTCGCATCCAGTCGTACACGTGCCATCATCTGGAGCCTCCTTGACTTGGGCGCTGCTTCTGACTCTCTTTTGGCTAAGTTACTTATGCATGGCGTTGCCCAGTGCCTAGCTAACTTGGAGCGCGATCTCTACTGGGATTGGCGAGTTAGGGTGCCTTCGTACACCTTCCCTGTGGTCTCGCCGACCGCCTTCATACTCTGCACCACCTTCATCTTCGGCGATGTGCTTGCTCCAGCGATCTCTAATCACTTGGTCGCCTGAGTTTACATCTGGCGATTTCATCTTTAACCCGGTGACCGCCGGTTCTGGTATACTGGAGATCGGAGCACGCCAACTTAATAACTGGCGATTTCACGAGCCCCCCGACTTCCTTCCCTTCTGCCAACCCGGCATCTCGTCAACACGCCTATACCGTAGCTTGATGCCACGTCATTACTTCCGACTACCAGGGCGGTACACAAGCCCCCCAGTCTTAAGCGAAGACTTGTCCAGCGAAAAGACTAAAGGAGTCACGTCAATACCGATCTACGTGGCACTGGCGCAGAATTTCAAGCGGTTGTACTTTCTGCTTCTCTGACGCTCCACCAAACACCCCTCCCATCGTTCGACACGTGGCTTCATCAACGGTTACCTTCAGTTAACGTTTGCGCT
This sequence comes from Phaseolus vulgaris, assembly GCF_051622355.1. NCBI lineage: Eukaryota > Viridiplantae > Streptophyta > Magnoliopsida > Fabales > Fabaceae > Phaseolus > Phaseolus vulgaris. The sequence continues at coordinate 20,029,196 of NC_143502.1, read as the reverse complement.
TCCCAAACCCATTTCGAAAAACCCTTAAACCCATTTCGCTCCACTGTTCCATCACTTTCTTCGTATTCTCAGACGCTCCAACTCTCTTCTGCAAAAGCTCTCAACGTTCTTCAACCTCCTGAATCACCAACCTCCTCCATCACCCTTCCGATCATAAAAAGGTACTTCCTTTCCTTCTTCTGCTGGTTTTTCCTGCATTTTAACCGATTCGCATCATCCTTTAACTGTCTGGTGCATAAGTTGAGGGCGCTCGCCCGATCCCATGGGTTGGCATTGGGTTCCCAAACCGTGCCAAACTCTATGGTGGAGATCGCCGCTGCTCAGGGCAGATCGCCACCCAAAGGCCCAACTTCCTCTGAGGCCCAACCCGCCAACCAACGCCAAAAGCTTATCCTCAGGAAACCAAAGAGGAAAGCCCCCCAAGTAGTCCATGAGGAGGAAGAAGAAGACGACGAGGCGACTGAAGATGGCCTCGTCACGAAGAGGAAGAGGGTGGCACCTTCTTCACCATCTGCTCCACCCCCTCTTCCAACATCAACACCACCATCTACACCTGCCCCGCCTCCAACATTGCCTCCTCCACCAGCTCCCGCCTCGCCAGTCAAAGCGATTCCTTTGGCATCTGCGCCTCCTGTGGTTGAGGCCGCCGAGCCTAACTTCATGGAGGACCCCCCAAGCGCCTCCACGCCTTATGTATCAGCTGGAGGGGGTCCTCCTTCAAATGCCTCAACCGCAAACGTTGCACCAATCGGGGATGAAGGTGCTCACCACTCTCCAATCCTTATTACTGAATCCCCGACGTCGCCACCATGCCAAGAAGCACCCGCTGAGCAACCAACTCAAGAGGGTGGCGGCGAAAACCAACAACGAGCCCACCCGGTGCCTCCACAAGCAAACCTCTCTCTTGAGGTCACGAGGATGTGGGAGCCCTTCTCAGCAAAACTAAAGATGATGGCGGAGGATTTCCCCGCCATTATATCTAAAGCTGTGGAGAGCTCCACTAGGAATCTCCAGGATGACCTCTTCGCCCTTCGAACTAAGAATAGAACTATAAGGATTGAGGCGGAGAAGTTATCCTGCAATCTGACACTCGCCGAGATTGAACACTCCTGAGTAGAAGATGCCATGAGCACCGAACTCCGGGTGGCGCGCAAGGAGGCCACCGATCTCCGCCATAAGGTACAGCTCTTGGGTCAAGAGAAGATTGAGCTGGAGAGCAAGCCAGTGCCTTATTGCGTCAAAGTGGCTGACCTGGAGGCCTTGATCAAAGCTGATGCCGCCAAGGTAAAGAAGCTCGAACAAAGGTCAGCTGATCGGGAGGTCTTCCTGGGGACGGTGGAAAAGGAAAGAGACGACACCATGGCTAAGCTTGCCGAAGCCAACGAAGAAAAAGGGAAGATCGCCGCTGAACTGGGCCAGGTGCAGGCAGAATCCAAGAAGGTTGCTGAAGACCTTCTTCAAGCTCAGGAAACCAACGAAGAACTCAAGAAGCAAGCTGAAGAGCTGAAGCAGCAGAACGAGGGGCTGAAGGAACAAATTGAAGAACTTAAGAAACAGATCGAAGAACTTAATCTGAGTTCTGCCCAAATTCTTGCTGCTGGATTCGAGGCCGCACGGGAACAGTTTGCCTGCTTGTTCCCCGATCTAGATCTCAGCATGGTGTCTCTCAACAACGAGGTGGTGGATGGGAAGGTTGTTCCTGCTGAAGACTGATCGATTCCCTCCATCCACTACCTTTATGCTTTCTCTTTACATATAATTGTAATAAACTTTATATTTTCCTGTACATGTGCCTTGAACCGATATTTACTTTAATGATAAAGTCCTTGTATTTCTCTTGTAACTTCCTTGGCTGCTTTATCTTTGTTTGCACAATTTTCTTCAAGAAATTAACTTAGCGATTTCGTAAGCGCGATTATACACTTAACTGCTTCGAACCACTGACTTTCGAATAACAATCACTCTAACAACTTGTAATCTCAAGGCAATGAACTTTAGCGTAAAATCACTCTTCAAACAACGAACTTTAACTCAACTAATGGCTTAAGACACCGCTAACCCGACCTGCTTCATCAAAACGGGTCTTTAACTTTCTTGCCACTGCTTGAACTTTTCCTGGTCGCCAAAGACTCTTGGCGATATCAGCTTCTTTCTGGCTTCATACCTTGGCCATTGTTCCTTTATCTGGGGGTAGAGGCGCCTTTCGGATCCTTCTCTACCTCCTTGAGCTTCAGAACAAGAGACCGGGTGGCTAGGCGCTCTCTTCGAACCTACCTTAGCCACCCTCCAAACTTCTTCCACCCTTTACACCATACCTGAACTCGTTCGAGACGAGAAGGATTTTATCTTGCCTGAACTCGCTCATCGGCGAGAAGGTCTTTAACTCGCCTGAACTCGCTCACAGGCGAGAAGGTCTTTTAACTCGTGCCTCTACATTGCCTCAGGGGTTACATCTCCTCCCCCCCAGAAACACTGAGGACTTTTCACCGGTGCCTCTACATTGCCCCAGGGGTTACATCTTCTCGCCCCCAGAAACACTGAGGACTTTTCACTCTTCCTCGCCTGCACTCGCTCGACGGCGAGGAGGTCTTTATCTCGCCTCAGAACGCGCGAGGGCGTTGAGGTCTTTTAACTGGTGCCTCCGATCGTCGAAAGACGATGAGGACTTTAACTTTAACTGGTGCCTCCGATCGCCGAAAGACGATGAGGACTTTAACTTTAACTGAGGCCTCCGATCGCCGAAAGACGATGAGGACTTAGAAACTTTTTAGAAAGCATGCAACATATCTTTAACTTGCCTTAAATCACATATAAGTGACAAGGTCTTTCTTCAAAACTTTCGGAAAACAACAAGCATGCAATCTAAAACAACTTAAACTTCGAAAACTCCTCTTTATTGGGTGGCCTCGTTAAAAACCCTCATTAGGGAAAAAAGAGTGCCCCCTTCAAACTGTTTTAACAGAGACATTGTAATATAACTTCGTGTTTGTCTTTACTTACAAAGTTCTTAACTGTAATATAACTTGAGGTGCGTGGCGTTCCAAGTGCGAGGAATCGCCCCTCTTTCCAACGTCTCTAAGCGGTAGGCGCCGTTCCCGAGCGCCTCGGTTATTCTGAATGGTCCCGTCCACTTGGGTGACAGTTTATTCTCCATCTCGTACTGGTGGGCTTTCCTCATCACCAGGTCGCCTTCTCTAAACTGTCTCGGCATCACCTTCGAGTTATATCTTCGTTCAATCCTTCTCTTCACCGCCTCAGCTTTCAATCTCGCCTCTTCCCTGACCTCATCCAGTAGATCCAGGTTCAACCTTCTCTCCTCGTTCGAGTCTTCCTCCACGAAGTTCTGGAATCTCGGCGAGCTCTCCTGGATCTCCACTGGAATCATTGCGTCGCACCCATAGACCAAGCTGAACGGGGTCTCGTGGGTTCCTGACTGCTCGGTGGTGTGGTACGCCCAAACTATGCGGGGTACCTCCTCAGCCCAGCTTCCTTTGGCTTTCTCCAGCCTTCTCTTCAAACCTCTTAGCAACACCCAATTAGCTGACTCTACTTGGCCATTTGTCTGAGGGTGCTCGACGGATGCAAACACTTGTTGAATTCCCACCCCTTCGCACAGCTTCTTCAACAGGTGGCTTGCAAACTGAGTCCCATTGTCCGACACCAGGCGCTTGGGCACACCAAACCGGCACACAATATTCTTCCACACGAAACCTTCGATCTTGTGTGCGGTGATCTGGGCCACTGGTTCTGCTTCGATCCACTTGGTGAAATACTCAATCGCCACCACCAAGTACTTCATCTGCCTGATCGCCATCGGGAATGGTCCGAGGATGTCGATTCCCCAAGTATGAAACGGCCAAGGGCTGTAAATCGACTTCAACTCCTCGGGAGGCGCCTTGTGCCAATCGGCGTGCTGTTGGCATTGTTTGCAACACTGTGCATACCTCTTGCGATCTTCTCTCGTCGTTGGCCAGTAGTAACCTGCACGGAGAGTCCTTGCGGCCAGAGCTCGACCCCCGACGTGGCTTCCGCATATCCCTTCATGGAGCTCTGCCATAATCCTCGTGCATTTCTCGCCATGCACACATTCCAGGAGTGGGTGAGTGAACCCAAACCTGTACAACTTGCCATCAATCATTGTGTACTTGCTAGAATTTTTCTTTATCTTCCTAGCCTCTGTCGGATCCAGCGGGAGAAGGCCATCTGCCAGGCACCGCTTGTACTGTGTTATCCAAGTGTCTGGCTCATGGGTAGCGCAGACCTGCGTCATGTTCACCTTCTCTCCTCGACATGCTCTAATTCTCGGCGATCTCAATGTTTCTTGCGTCAAAGACTTGTGACTTCTTGCCGTTTTTTCCGTCGACCTGCTTATCTGAAGAACCAGGTGATCTGCTACAAATGCTCTCAGCGTCTTCAGAGTTTCTTGAATCACCGTCCTCTGCCTACCCCCCTTGCCTGAACTGGCGAGCTTAGCCAGCAAGTCAGCTCGGGCATTCTGCTCTCTGGGCACATGCACCACTTCAAAGGAGGCAAAGGAACTCTTCAATTCCTGCACATACTCCAGGTAAGCCGCCATTTGTGGATCTTTAGCCTGGAACTCGTCTGTTACTTGCCCCGTGACTAGCAGCGAGTCACTCTTAGCCGTCAACACCCTCGCTCCCATCTCTTTTGCCAGCAAGATCCCGGCGATCAGCGCCTCATATTCTGCTTGATTGTTGCTGGCTTTGAAGGCAAACCTCAAAGATTGTTCGATCAGCACGCCGTTGGGTCCCTCCAAGATGACTCCAGCACCGCTACCCTGCTGGTTCGACGATCCATCCACCGAGAGCACCCAACGGAAGTCGTCCCTTTCCACTCGTGTCGCCTCAGATGAGAGCTCGACCACGAAATCTGCGAAGATTTGCCCCTTAATCGGGCCTCGGGGCTCATACTTAATGTCAAACTCTGACAGCTCCACTGCCCACTTCACCATCCTTCCCGCAACGTCGGGCTTCTTCAAGACCTTCTGGATGGGCAGGTCAGTCATCACCAGTATCGTGAAGCTATGGAAGTAGTGGCGCAACCTCCTCGCCGAAAATAACACCGCCAGTGCAGCCTTCTCCAGGGCCTGATATCTCGTTTCGGGGCCCTGCAGCACCTTACTAACAAAATAAATAGGCTTCTGAGCCTGATCTTGGTCCTGGGCGAGCACCGCACTCACCGCCCTCTCAGTTACAGCAAAATACAACCTGAGAGGGGTTCCCACCAGCGGTTTGCACAAAACCGGCAAGCTCGCCAGATACTCCTTGAGCTTGACGAAGGCTTCCTCACACTCCTTCGTCCAGGCAAACTTGTTATTCCTCCTTAAGCACTGAAAATATGGGTGGCCCTTCTCTCCGCTAGCTGACACGAAGCGGGATAGGGCGGCCATCCGACCTGTGACCTGTTGTACTTCCTTCACGGTGGTCGGGCTCCTCATCGCCAAGATGGCGGCGCACTTATCCGGGTTGGCTTCTATTCCCCTTTCAGTTAAGAGGAAACCCAAAAACATTCCAGCCTCCACGCCGAAGATGCATTTCTCTGGATTCAGCTTCAACTTGAACTTGGCGATCGTCGTGAACAATTCCTCCAAGTCTGCAACGTGCTTGCTTTTTTCTGGCGAGGTCACGACCATGTCATCTACGTACGCTTGCACATTCCTTCCCAGCATCGGTGCAAGTACTCGATCCATCAACCTCTGGTACGTGGCCCCCGCGTTCTTCAGCCCAAACGGCATCACCTTGTAGCAGTAGCACGATCTCTCGGTCATGAAGGCAGTCTTCTCTTCATCCATGGGATGCATCTTGATCTAATTATACCCCGAGAAGGCATCCAGGAAACTCAACAACTTGCACCCTGCAGCACTATCCACCAGGGCATCTATGCTTGGTAAAGGATATGAGTCCTTTGGACAAGCCTTGTTTAGATCAGTGAAATCGACGCACATGCGCCATTTCCCATTACTCTTCTTCACCAGCACGACATTTGCCAGCCATTCAGGGTACTGGACTTCCCTGATGTGGCCTGCAGCGAGGAGTTTCTGTGTTTCGTCCCTAATCGCCTGCCTCCTCTCCTCGTTGAACTTTCTTCTCCTTTGTCGCACTGGTCTCACCAAGTTGTCCATCGCCAGATGATGGCACAAGAAGTCGGGATCGATCCCGGGCATGTCCGAAGCGGACCATGCAAACGCATCCAGATGTCGTTCTATCACCTTGGCGATCTGGTCCTGGAGCTCAACCTCCAGGGATCTTCCCAGCTTGAAGATCTTTCCCCCGATCTCTCTCTCGAGCCACTGCTCGACGGGTTTTGGTCTGGTCTCTCTGGCGATCACCGCCCTGGCGATTCCTAGCTCTCTCGCTTCCTCAGGGCGATTCCTCGCCTCTTCTTCTTCCAGACCGGCGTTCCCCTCCCCCAGCTCAGCATCCACCATCTCCACGTCTCTTCCGGCGGTCTCTCCTATTACCATTGATCTGGGCTTCACACCCGGAGGTGGGGTCGTCGTCACGTAACTCACCGATCTTTTGTTTTTCAGGCTATTCTCATAGCACTTCTTTGCTTCTTTCTGATCGGATTTGATGGTGATCACCACCCCCTCCATAGATGGCAACTTCACCTTCACGTGCCGAGTCGACGGTATAGCGCCTATCCGGTTGAGCGTGGGCCTTCCCAACAGAATATTGTAGGCTGAAGGAGCGTTCACGACGAGGTATTTGATTTTCTCCGTTCTCGAACCCGCCTCATCTGTAAACGTAGTCCTCAACTCAATGTACCCCCTGACCTCCACCTGGTCACCAGCAAAGCCATACAAACACCCTCCATAGGGCCTCAACCGGTCAAGGGGTAGCTCCAATTGCGTGAAAGTCGGCCAGAACATCACGTCTGCTGAGCTTCCTTGGTCCACCAGAACCCTGTGGACCTTTCTTCCTGCCGTGATCAGCGAGATGACTATGGGATCGTTGTCATGAGGTACAACGTCCCGAAGATCTTGCTTGGTGAACGTAATGTCCACTTCCGGCGAGTGGTCTTCAAACATATCCACCGTCATCACAGACCTTGCATACCTCTTCCTCTGTGATGCGGTGCATCCACCACCAGAGAAACCCCCCGCAATGGTGTGGATTTCCCCGTGCGTAGGCATCTCGTGCTGCTGAGCCTCTCCACCTGCTGGTTGGGAGCTCGACGCGCCCCCCGTCCTTCTATCCAGCAAATAGTCATTTAGGAACCCGCTCTTAACCAGATCGTCGAGCTGGTATCCTAAAGCCAAGCACGAATCCACGGTATGGCCAAAGCCCTGGTGAAACTCACACCAGGCGTCTGGCTTCGGTCCCAGCACCTTGTCGCCTACCTTCTCGGGCGCTTTCAACCTAGCTGATATGTTGGGAATGGCGATCAGGTCCGCCAATCCCATGACAAACTTGTGCTTAGGCGGGCGGTTGTATTCCCGGCGTGCTGGTTGCGGGCGTCCTTGGCCCCTGCCCTTGTTCTTCCTGGGATCATAAGGATGGCGAGTCCTCTGATCCCTCCTGGCCGCCGCTGTCTCCAGCACCCTCTGTGGCTGGATCCTGGTCTTGGCGCGTGGCCTGGCGGGAGCCACGCTTCCTCTCTTCTCGGCGACTTCACTCTCGTCGGCGATGTGGGCCACCGCAAGTTGCCTAACCTCAGCAAACGTGGCGGGGTGAGCCCTGATCAATGCCTCGCAGAATGGTCCCGGCAGCACGCCCTTCTTGAATGCGTAGACCAGCATTTCCTCATCTTTGGCCGGCGGTCTGACCATCTGCGCCCCAAAGCGATTCAAGTAGTCCCTGAGGGACTCTCCCTGATATTGCCTTATATCAAACAAATCGTAAGACACCCTGGGCGGTGCCTTATTCACGATGTACTGCTCGACGAAAATCTTTGAGAACTTTTGGAAGTTGGTTATGTGACCGGTAACCATTCCAGCGTCGTTCCCTGGAGTGTGCTCACGAACATCTTGCAGTACACGGCGTCCGATCCTCCTGACAGCATCATCTGCGTATGGAACGTGGTGAGATGAGCCTCAGGATCCTCCACGCCGGTAAAAACAGCCTTAACAGGTACCACACTCGCAGGAATAGGAGTGTCAGTAATCGCCTGAGCGAAGGGCATGGGAAAAACACGAGGCGGCGTTGACGGCGCGACCTCTTCAGCAATAGGACGCCCTTGCTGCTCCTGAAGAGCTTGACGCAGCTCCTCAGTCACTTTGCTAAGCTCATCATTCCTGGCCCGAGAGGCGACCAGGTCCTCATGCATTCTCGCCTGTTCTATGCGCGAGGCTTCCACAGTTGCCTGCAACGAACGCATAATCTCCACCATCTGCGCCATGGTCATGGCACCGGCGCCTTCAGCAGCAACAGGCGCAACTGGACTTGAACGGTTGCTTCTCATTTTTCTCATGAAACTTGACGAATCACAGAGTGCAATGAACAACACTTCCTTCAGCGACGATCGATTCAGCGATCAATCGGTCAAAACTGCGTGAAACTCCGCAAGAAAACTCAAGAACACAGCGAACCTCCACAGAAACCTGCAACTCCACCAGAAACCACCGCTTCTCCCATGAAAAACCAAACGAGCCAAAGAACTCAAATCTCACCGAACAAATCTCGCGTAAGCAGCAGAAAACTTCACTTCACCGAACAAAAACCCAAACGAACGGTGAAAAACGCGAAATCACCGAACAACCTAGATGAACAGCGAACAGCGGTTGCACCAGCACACAACCACACAGAAAACCACGAAAACCTCCAAGAACTCACGCTGTGGATGGGAACAGGTTTTACATGGGCCCCACGGTGGGCGCCTGATGATCCTGCCTGTTGACCAGAACGTTGGAACTTGCCTCGTCAAACTTGGATCGACGTGTGCACCGCGTCAACCTCCGTCCTTCGTCACGATCCACCTCAAGAACCTGCAAAAGAACAGAGCGGCGCCGCTGCGGCCGATCGCACTCCAACGCCCAAGTCAGTGACTGAACCACCAAATACTTCAAGAGTAACACTCAAGAACTCTCAAGGAACCGTGAACCAGTTCTCTCTCACAGTATACTCAAGAACTCGCAAGCGTAAAGAAGACAATCTGAACGTGCGTACCTCAGAAGTTCGTTGGGAAACCCTTATATACCTGGTCACTTTCTCTCTCCTGGCAGTTACGCACCTGGACACGTGGCTCGCATCCAGCCGTACACGTGCCATCATCTGGAGCCTCCTTGACTTGGGCGCTGCTTCTGACTCTCTTTTGGCTAAGTTACTTATGCATGGCGCTGCCCAGTGCATAGCTAACTTGGAGCGCGATCTCTACTGGGATTGGCGAGTTAGGGTGCCTTCGTACACCTTCCCTGTGGTCTCGCCGGCCGCCTTCATACTCTGCACCACCTTCATCTTTGGCGATGTGCTTGCTCCGGCGATCTCTAATCACTTGGTCGCCTGAGTTTACATCTGGCGACTTCATCTTTAACCCGGTGACCGCCGGTTCTGGTATACTGGAGATCGGAGCACGCCAACTTAATAACTGGCGATTTCACGAGCCCCCCGACTTCCTTCCCTTCTGCCAACCCGGCATCTTGTCAACACGCCTATACCGTAGCTTGATGCCACGTCATTACTTCCGACTACCAGGGCGGTACAGTATTCACAGCTCGGAGGCTCCGTTACTATTTCCAGAGCTTCACAGTGATCGTGATGACCGACCTCCCCATCTGTAAGGTCTTGTAGCAACATGACGTGGCGGGTCGGATGGTGCGCTGGGCGGTCGAGCTGTCCGAGTTTGATGTGCAGTATGAACCGAGAGGACCTATCAAGGGTCAAGTCTATGTTGACTTCATGGTAGAGCTCTCCTTGCCAGCCACCCATCTAGACAATGGAGATTTCCAGTGGGTCCTCTCCATGGACGGGTCCCCTAACCAGCAAGGCAGTGGTGTTGGTATCATCTTGGAAGGACCAAACGGATTACTAATGGAGCAGGCCCTGAGATTCGTTGTCAAAGCCAGCAACAACCAAGCTAAGTACGAAGCATTGGTGGCAGGAATGTTGTTGGCCAAAGAGATGGACGCTCGAAGTTTGTTGGTAAAAAGTGACTCGCTGCTAGTAACTGGACAAGTTACGAGTAAGTACCAGGCCAAGGATCCCCAGATGGCCTCATATTTAAAGTATGTGATGCTTTTAAAGGAGACATTCACTACATATCATGCATGCAGCTTATCCCCTAAAACCCTAGCACTCTTGGGTTTAGGTGTATTAGAGAATATTTTAGTTGTGCTAGACCTGAATGTACTAAACACACCATTAGGTCCATTCACACTCTTTTGTTGACCTGACTAGGTCTTATACACATTAAGTATATGAATGAACCTCAACGTACACATACCTGGAGCCCACTTACGTGGCTCATCAACTCGACCACACTACCGAGCTGACCTGCTTGACACAAGCGTCGATGTCCAATCACCGAGCACTCTAGTCCAGTACAATTTGTATACGTGATTTTGAATATAGAATATATGTAAAATAAAAGCTATTTAAATCTTGTAAAATGAAACCTTTAGCTATAATTAATTATTTAGCTTTCCTCCACATATTTTCTACATTAATGATAATATTTGCATCAATTTCATAATTATATAAAATTACCATAATAATTAGATAAAAAAAATCTCTATTTGAATAACACTTATATATAGTGAACTTGTGAAATGATAAACATTTAAAAGAAAAATAAATAAAAATCATAAATAAGATTAAGCAGAATATAGAATAAAAGTAATAAGATTATATTATACATTCATTATTTATTTGATATTTATATAGTAGAATATGTGATCATCAATATAATGGTAAAAACTTGCCATTTAAGTTAAAGAGAAGGATATCATTAACAAATAAATTTCACTTGTAAATCAATCTTATTTTATGATATCATGTTAAAGGAAATCATTATTAGATTGTTTCAATGATAATGAATGAAACTTGTGTATACTCTAATAAAGATATTTTCAAGTGGCTTATTGTAAGTGAGTTCTTGTGAAACACTTAAAATGTGTTAGTCAATCTCCATAATAAGTTAGTGCAAGATTAAATTATGTTCTTAATACCAATTAACTTCCGACAATGCTTCAAAGTTGGAGAAAATTAGGACAGGAAATAACAAGATATTATACAACCCAAGATACACTTTGTATTCCTAAAATGATAAAGGCTTTTTCTTTTTGGACCCTATAATTTCTAATTACACCGCATCATTTTTAAATGATATAAAAGTGCCTTTCAGCTTTTCAAAATTTCTGGAACAGAATTTCCAGAACAGAATTTTTAACACAAGTTTTACAACAAATTTTCTAAAGCATGTGGAATACATTTTGGATGGAGTTTTTTAGAATAAAATGAACAAGTTTTTTAAAACATATAAAATAATTTCTGAAATAAGTTTTTCGGAACGATATTTTTTGTTAGAACAAGCACTCTCTCTCTCTTCTTCTTCCTCTCCAAGGGAGAAGTAAAGAAAGAATAGAGATGCAATGGCGAAGACGATGACGCAAAAGCGACAATGACACTATCAGTGGTAATGGTGGTGACAGCAGTAACGTTGAAGATAGTTTTATCTTTTTGTTAGTAATAATAGGGTGCAGAAAGTAAAAACCTAAGATAAGTCATGATATATTATTGAGTTTTTCTTTTTGCATTCCCATATTTTTCTTTCTGCACCTTTATATTTTTGAAAATGCCAGAATTATTTTTGATAATTTTGGATGATTCTGGAATAGGAGTTCCATAAGCAAAAGGCTTTTTCGGAATAAGGGTTTTATAAACTCTTTCTAGAATAGAAAATCCAAAAGCCAAAAACCATTTCAAAATATTCTTTTCAGAACACATTTTTTTAATTTTTAGAATGGTAAATCCAGAATTCATAAAATATGTTCAAGAAAGTATGTTGTGGAAATATTCTGGAAAGAGTAATGTGGAAGTTATTTTTAAAAGAGGTAAAATTGTCTTTTTGAAAATGATAAGGTGCCGAAAGCCTTTTGTTGGGGTGCAGAAAGAAACACCTTATATTATAATATGTTACCTTCCAAAAATTGAGTCCATTGTAATCTGCAAGCCTAACTCAGCCTATTGTCAATATGTTGTGATTTTTGGAGAAAGGCCTAATTCTCATACGGTTTGATTTAAACATTCAATTTTAAATTTCAGTAAATAATGAATTATTTGGTCAACTCATAATATCCAACTCAATTACATATATTAAATTTTTTGTTTTTGTATGCAATTACCTTAAAATTATAACTGAAAATCCTTTTTATTGGTTAAGTGTGTACATTTTTTCACTGACAATAGATAATAATTACACTTAAAAAATTAACCTGTTATCAAGTAACGTAATACTTAACCTAATATGAATGAAACCTTCAAGTTTTCCTATATGGTGGTACTACACTAAAAGTTTTCTTAACATTTCCCTGAACTCAATAATGCGGTATGCAAAAAAATCGATAAAAAAAGGTAAAAATGGAGTTAAAGTTTAAACTGTTTGGTTAAGAAATATAAAATAAAATAAAAGAGAAGTAATTATGAGATAAGCATAAACAAGTGAAAAACAATTCAATGAATTTCCTTATTTTAAAACTATTTATATTATTTTTCTCTTAACCAATCACTCAAAAAGTTACACACACTTTTACATTTAGATACACTTCAAAAGTTATAGTTACTGTTCCGGCCGGTTAACCTGGGTCGTCTTTATGCGTGGCTTGTCTTAACGAGCTAGGGCACCTTCGTTTTGCTTCGTCTGTCAGTACCTGAAAAAAGAAGAACAAAGGGGCGCCCTCGCGGCCGTTTGCACTCCGACGATCAAGTCAGCTAGCGAGAAACACCAAAGTACTAGAAACTGTATCTTTTTCTCAATGACTGAAACTGTATAATTTAACTGTGTTGCCCTAATTGTCTTGTACTCTCAGCGGATGCGCCGTCAAGGACAATTAGGGTCTTTGCTCTGTATGTCTATCTGAGAACTAGGTTAAACTCATGTAACTGTGGACTGAAAAAAACGTACCTCTCTAGGGCTTATTTGCACCCTATATATAAGTAAAAACTAGGGTTTACCTCTGCGTTGCCTGCTATTATCTAGGGTTCCTTGGAAAAGGTCTTTGCGCCGCTATCTTTAGGATCATAGCGTATCTGGCCCATGGACTTCCCTTATCTTGGAGTGCAATGTATAACCTCATGGCCCCTTGGGCTCTAACTTGAGTGTTGTATCTATCGCGCCATCATTCTGTTCGAATCCCCTAATTGGACACGTGTCATGCATGCAGCCTTCCCTGGGTACCTTCAATGAGCACGTGGGCATTACCACGTGCCCTTTGACTTGATCATTTATTCTGTACGCAGGGACCCACAGCGTCGCTGCCCAACTTAGGTTATTCCCTCGTGTGGGCCCCCTCTTTGTGAAATGCTTACGTCCTGCGGGTTGATTCTTTAGGCGATGTCTTGCTTAGGCGATGGGCGATGATCCATCTTGGCGATAACCGCTTACTCAGCTGGTAGAGCACGCCGCCTTTACATACGACGACTATGTCGACTTCTTGACTACCTACCTCTCTCTTGTCCACGTCATCATACCCGATGACCTGGTCGGTACACAAGCCCCCCAGTCTTGAGCCGATAACTTCTTTTCAGCGAAAAGACTAAAACTTGCCCCTTACTGCCCTTACGGCGTTTTGATGACGTGCCATCTTCCGATCGATTGACGTGACATTTCTGTATCGCCGGCGCAACGTACCCTCAAGGGCTCTGGCGGCGTGACATTCTCTGAGTGAGCCAAATGACATTTTAATCCGTACCTTTACCTCGCGACACGTGGCCCACTTATGAGGCGCTTGCTTTACCGCTTCAATCATGAGGCTCGAATCTTGAAAACCTCGCATCTCAACTCATTGTCTCTGCTTCCTTCGTATCTTTCTTGCACTATTCACCTTCTTTCCAAGAACTTCTTGCCTCACGTTCTTTCTTTGCGACCCTTCCCTTTGTTGCGTTACTGAACCCTTGACCTCCAGTTTCTTTACTGCCAGTGCACTCTAGGATGTCTACCAATCCCTCTTCCTCCCGAGTGAGTCACAAGGATCTCTATCCCTGGGCTTCGAGCGAACTACTCGACGAGTACTCTTGCTTACTTTCTACCAGGGCCATGAGGGAGCACGTGGGGGAAACATGCTCCTACGACCATCGTGCCTTCGCAAAGAGGCACGATGATGACATCGTCGTGCTCCCTTGTTCCATGGGGGAGCCGGTGTGCGGGGATGAACGATCCAATAGCGGGGTCCCCTTTTTCTATTTCTATCAAGTAGTTTTTAAGTGCGTCGGCGTACGCCTTCCTTTTTCCAGGTTCGAGTGGGACCTGTTAACGGAGATGAACACCGCTCCAGCCCAACTGTACCCTAACAGTTGGGCCTTCGTGAAGGCCTTTGGCATTTTGTTTGGCTTCCTTGGGTGCGCGCCTTCTGTGGACATTTTTCTTCACTTCTTTGAGGTGAAGAGGCAGAGAAACAATCTTTGGGTAACTCTTAGCAATGTCCCTGGTAGGATTCTTTTGACTCCTTTTCAGCAAGCTTTCACAGGATGGAAAGGTAGGTTTTTTAAGGTATGCTGCTCCAGCTTGGTGCCTTCTGCCCTGAACGGCTTTCCTTTGTACTGGACAAAGGACGCCAAAGCTTTGAAATCTAAACCCCTTAAGAAACTGTCTTCAAGGGACCAGGAAGCTTGCAAGATCCTGGCGGGTGTTGGAGGAGTTGATGCGGCTGCTTTAATAAGCTTGGAGTATAACGCCGAGCTTCTGGAAAGATATATATGTGCGTGAGGCTTTTCTCATGACCTTCCCACTTCTTGTTGGATCTCTTGTATGATTTCGCTTAGAAATACTTTGTTTCACGTATGTCTCTTACTATACTTTACTCCTTTCTTCCACGTAGGTTCAAAGATAAACGATCATCAGAGGACGCTTCTGACTCGGGCTTTGCGGTTCGGAGACGGGGCCTTTTCGTCGTATTGCTCGAAGCCTGGGGCCACTGATGAGTGATGTGTTCTTGCTTTAATTGCAGATATTAGGATGTGTATAGGACTACAATTCCATTTTGCAAATGTTACAAACTTTGTCTGTAACCCTAACATTGGTTCCACGCTTTTCTTTATGTCGAATGTTGTTCAAATTATCTTGCATGCTTGCGTTCTTTGCCATGCTGCGCGCGTCACTCCGATATTGCCTTTATGCTCAGCGTGAATTTCTTAGATAGCATTTGTTTGTTTCCCATTCCTTAAACATCCTGTTTCTGGTTGCCTTGTTTATGGCTCTGCTCGGCCTTCGCTTTGTGAGGGATGCCTTTCCGTTTGAGCTTTCCTATTCGAACCTTCAGCATTATCGCGCCCGAGCTCATTGGGATGATTGGCGACGTACTGCTTGTAGCGATGTCAGACCGCCTAGTCTTTCGTTTGACGATGACCCCGTCGGCGGTCGTGTACATTTTGCGTACCGCCCATTCGCACTACCTGATCACGTCATCGCCCTTGGTGACTCGGGGAGGATAAGTTTAAACTTCGGCGATCTACGTGGCTTCGCGCGCCAATGCGCACGTCGGTTACTGATTTGACACTTCACCAACCCCCTCCCATCAAATGACACGTGGATTCATCGATGGTTGTTATTTCGTGTCGTTTGCGCTTCCCATAACCTTCGAAACTCTAAACTTCTCGTGTCACCCTACTGTTACATTATCTTCCTGCTTCACCTTCAAACCTTCGATACGCTCTGGTGAACGCTTCGACTCCCCAATCATCATTTCCTCGTACGCTCCCTCGATCATAAAAAAGGTAAACTCTTCATTACTTTGTTGGTGCTCACCGCATTTTGATCAACTTGCATCATCCCTTAACTGTTTGACGCATACGTTGTGGGCTGTTTGTTCTTTGTCTTGTTTTTTTCCCTGCGCCTTTAGGTTTCCTTTCCCTTCCTACGACCCTGTTGTTCATGCTGCTTTCCCTTCCCATTTTTCGAATCGGATCATTCCTTTTAGCAACCCTCCGCCTTCCTTTTCTTACTTTCCTTTCGTCTTTCCTGCAGTTCTCGATGGCTCGTACAGGTACCACCCCTGCCCCTTCTCGAAACCCTCCTTCGAAATCTCGCAAACAACCTTCGTCAGGAAACCCCTCCACGTCTCGCAACCCACCTAGAGATCCTGGCATCGTTTCAAACCGAGCTCAGAGGCCTGCGCCCTCTCGCCTCAACCAACTGCAATCAACTCCCCCAGAAACTAACGCCACTGTCCGCCCCGTTCCTGATTACAAACTGTTGTATTCCTGGGCTCCTCCAGCCCTGCTGAACGAGACTTCCTCGATTAACTCCGAGGCCGACGTTCTTCGCTTGAGAGATAAGACCCACCTGACATTCCATAAGGAGCATGATGACAAGGTTGTTATTCGTCCTTGTCCTCCCGGGGAACCCGTTTGTACTGATAGCGATGGCAACAATGGTCACCCTTTCTGCTTTGTTTACGCAACCGTGTTTAAGAAAGTTAAGCTCAGGTTCCCCTTTACTCACTTTGAGAGGGAGCTTCTTACCGAGCTTGATATTGCCCCTGCTCAGCTGCATCCCAATGGCTGGGCGTTTGTCAGGGCATACCAAATTGTTTGCGCACATTTAGGCCATCCAGCCTCTGTAGACGTGTTCTTATTTCTGTTTGAGGCCAAAAACCCCGGGGACCGCCTATGGGTAAGCTTTAATGGGATTGCTGGGAGATCCATCCTTTCCATCTTCCAACAATCTTATAAGGATTGGAAGGGTAAGTTCGTTCGTGTTTGCTGTAATGACCAGAGTCCCACACTTCTCGATGGGTTCCCCTTGTACTGGGTTGACAAGGGAAAAAAGGATTCTCAGGATCACTTTCGGAAAGCCAGGGTGAGCTCGATAGAGACCTATGCCACTTTTGGAAGGAAGTTGCCTCGACCAATACCATCTTACCTACTTCCTCAATCATCAAGTTCGAATTCTATGAGGATCAACTAGATTTTTACATAGGTCTGTCCCCCACTCCACCTGGATTTTTCTTCCTGTGCTGAATCTATTTTACTTCTTTACTAAGTTTATTCGCATTATATGTCCTGCGCTTACCCTTGCACTGCTAATTATCTGTGTCTGTAATTGTATTGATTTGTGGACATCGATCACTTCATGCAGACACAATACTGGGAAAGGATCATATGGCTAGGCTGCGTTCTGTAGTCAAACGCCACAAACTCGCCGCGGGCTCTCAAACCGTCCCGAATTCTGTGGCGGAAGCCGCTGTTGCCCGAGGCGAGCTTCCTCCCGTGGGCTCATCTTCCCTTATCGCCCCTCCTATCCCTTCGAGAAAGAAGCTGCCACCAAAGAGGGCCAAGAGGAAGAATCCCATAATGGTGTCGGATGAGGAGGATGACGAGAGCACTGAAGATGGACTTATCCGCAAAAGGAATAGGGCAACCGTCGCCGAGCTACCTGCAAACGAGAGTACGGGCCCAGATTATGCGGAAAATCCCCCCAGCGTCTCTACACCCTTTGAGAGTGCTGGGGATGCTTTACTGTCAAACACCTCAGCTGCTGGGGGCGTTCCGGAGCAAACTACGGATATTCAGCGGTCTCCCCAACCTGTAGTGGAGCCAGACGCGCCGCCGCCGCGTCCTGATGTTCCCCTGGTTGCCCATACTTATGAGGGTAGCGACGAGAACCAACCCCCGACTCCTCTTCCAATCCCTGCTCTTCCAGCCCCTATCGAGGAGGTCTTGAAAGCCCACGCCGCTTACCTTAGCGCCATGACCACCGAGTGCGTAGAGAAACGCCTTTACCAGATGATGGGCGAGGCTTTAAGGGACTCCTTGGGCCAGTATAAATCCGAAGCTGGCGTTGCGAAGGACCAAGTCCAACAACTTAAGCGTGATCTTACGATGCGGGGATTGGAGTTTTCGCGGTTAGAGAATGCTCTGAAGGAGGAGCTGCGAAGCGAACGTAAAAACAGCGCTGAAGTAGACCAAAAGCTCAGCGCCAAACTCTTAGAGGTCACTGAACTCGAGGGCAGACTCGTGCATCAACAGGAGAAGATAGCGAGCCTTGAGGAGACTCTCAAGACTAAAGGGGCTTATGCGGATGAGCTCGAGGCCAAATCAATTGAGAGGGAGGATCTGCTTGGTAAAATCAAAGCTGACATGGACCAAAAGGCCAAGGAACTGAGCGAGAAAGATAAGGAGCTGAACGAATCTGCAACGAGACTTGCCCAGGCGCTTGAGGAGAACGAAAAGCTGAAGAAACAAAGTGAAGAACTCGACCTCAACGCCGTAAACGTTCTGACTTCCGGGTTTGGCGCAGCCTTGGAGCAGTTCGCTTGTGCTTACCCCGACTTGGACCTCTCCTAGTTCTCGATTTGTCATGAAGTGGTGGACGGCAAAATTATACCCTCAGATTAGCGTTTTCATTTGTTTTCATTTGACGTTTTCTTAGGAACATTCTGAAAGACTTACATATTCGACCTCTGTCTGTGTGCAACAAATCTGTTTGTAATGACTCCTTTTCTTCGGACCGTGTTAACTTATGCTCATGGTTTATCTTTTACCTGTTGTGCGATCACCTGATAATTTGGTGGGTTCTCACTCAACCCAATTAACTTAGCGCAGACTGATGTTTAATTTTCTGGCAATCAACTTATTTTAAACAAACGGTTAGTCTATAACAATAACATTTGACACGAAATTACTTACTGAGCAGTAGGCGAGAGCCATTTTTAGTATCTGAAATCTCGCTTGCCTGATCTGCCAACAACTTTGTTGGCCTGATTCCGTGCTGAGGACTTTCGAATTTGCCTCAATTTGCTTAAGCAAAGAGGTCTTGTATCCTGTTCTTGCCTGAACTCACTCAAGGGTGAGGAGGACTTCATCTAGTGCCTCAACTTGCCCAGGGGCTACCTTTTCCCTGGATGCACCGAGGACTTTTAATCTCATCTTGCCTGAACTCACTCGAGGGTGAGAAGGACTTTCTCTGGTACTGGGGCTAGCTATTCATACTTGAGGAGGGGGCATCCCGAAGGAATCCCTTAACCCCTGCTCAAGGACTAGGCGCCCGGATTTTAATTCGCACCGGGGCTAGCTATTCATACTTGAGGAGGGGGCGTCCCGAAGGAATCCCTTAACCCCTGCTCAAGGACTAGGCGCCCGGATTTTAACTGTTATCTGGTACCGGGGCTAACTATTCATACTTGAGGAGGGGGCGTCCCGAAGGAATCCCTTAACCCCTGCTCAAGGACTAGGCGCCCGGATTTTAACTGGTACCGGGGCTAGCTATTCATACTTGAGGAGGGGGCGTCCCGAAGGAATCCCTTAACCCCTGCTCAAGGACTAGGCGCCCGGATTTTAACTGGCACCGGGGCCAGCTATTCATACTTGAGGAGGGGGCGTCCCGAAGGAATCCCTTAACCCCTGCTCAAGGACTAGGCGCCCGGATTTTAACTGGTACCGGGGCTAGCTATTCATACTTGAGGAGGGGGCGTCCCGAAGGAATCCCTTAACCCCTGCTCAAGGACTAGGCGCTCGGATTTTAACTCATACTGTACATATCTGTCATCTTGCTCTAAACTCTCGCCTATACTCGTTCTTGGCGAGTAGGACTTCTTAATCTGTTCTCGCCTATACTCGCTCTAGGCGAGTAGGACTTTTTATTCTGTTCTCGCCTATACTCGTTCTAGGCGAGTAGGACTTAAAACTTAACTTTCACCTCCGATTGCCAGGTGGCGACAAGAACTTAAAAACTTTATACTAGTGCCTCCGATCGCCGAGCGGCGACGAGGACTTAAAACTTTATACTAGTGCCTCCGATCGCCAACTGGCGATGAGGTCTTCAGCTCATATTTTACCTCCGATCGCCAACTGGCGATGAGGGTTACAACTTAACTTGTGCCTCTGATCGCCAAGCGGCAATGAGGACTTCAAAACTTTATACCGAATGCATGCGACCTGAATCTGCCCTAAATCGTACTGGGACGGCAAAGTCTTTTCTTTGAAAACTTAAAATGAAAATCATGCAAACCCAATAATTAAGAAACTTTGATAGACTCGAACTTTCTTTATTGGGTGGCCTCATTAAAAAACCCTTCTCGGGGAAAAAGAGCGCCACCTTGAAAAACTGTTTTCACTTAACTGTTCGAGTTAACTGTTCGAGTTAACTGCTACTTACAATGTTTCAACTGTAATAAAACTTGAGGTGGGTAGCGTTCCAAGTTCGAGGAATCGCCCCTCCCTCCAGTGTTTCCAAACGATAGGCGCCGTTCCCGAGTGCTTCAGTTATTCTAAACGGTCCCGTCCATTTGGGCGACAATTTATTCTGCATCTCGTACAGGTGGGCCTTCCTCATAACCAGATCGCCATCTCTGAACTGTCTTGGCCTCGCCCTAGAATTGTACTTGCGCTCGACTCTTCTCTTTATTGCTTCGGCCTTTACCCTTGCCTCCTCCCTGACCTCATCCAATAAGTCCAAGTTCATCCTCCTTTCCGCATTCGAGTCTTCCGCCACGAAGTTCTGGAATCTCGGCGAGCTTTCCTGGACTTCAATTGGGATCATCGCATCGCACCCGTACACCAAGCTAAACGGGGTTTCGTGGGTCCCTGACAGTTCAGTGGTGTGATATGCCCATATTATACGGGGAACTTCCTCAGCCCAAGATCCTTTGGCCTTCTCCAATCTCCTCTTCAAACCTCTTGGTAAAACCCGATTAGCCGACTCCACCTACCCATTCGTTTGTGGATGTTCCACAGAAGCAAACACCTGTTGAGTTCCAACGTCTTCGCACAACTTCTTCAGTAGGTGACTTGCGAACTGA
Source organism: Phaseolus vulgaris (assembly GCF_051622355.1). Lineage (NCBI taxonomy): Eukaryota > Viridiplantae > Streptophyta > Magnoliopsida > Fabales > Fabaceae > Phaseolus > Phaseolus vulgaris. The sequence goes on along the minus strand of NC_143502.1, from coordinate 20,008,285 downwards.
GTCCCGTTATCCGATACCAAACGCTTGGGCACACCGAAGCGACACACAATATTCTTCCATACGAAATTCTGTATTTTGTGTGCTGTGATCTGGGCTACTGGTTCCGCTTCAATCCACTTCGTGAAGTATTCGACTGCCACAACTAAATACTTCATCTGCCTAATCGCCAACGAGAAGGGTCCCAGGATATCGATTCCCCATGTGTGGAAAGGCCAGGGACTGTAGATTGATTTTAACTCTTCCGGAGGCGCCTTGTGCCAATCGGCATGCTCCTGGCACTGCTTGCAGCGTTGGGCATATCTCTTTCAGTCTTCCCTCATTGTCGGCCAATAATAACCTGCACGGATGGTTCTTGTCGCCAAGGCTCGGCCTCCGATGTGACTCCCGCAAATCCCTTCATGGAGTTCGGCCATAATTCTCGTGCACCTTTCTCCATGCACACATACTAAAAGGGGATGTGTGAACCCAAACCTGTACAACTCGCCATCGATGAGGGTGAACTTGCTGGAGTTCCTTTTGACCTTCCTAGCTTCCGTCGGGTCTATTGGGAGTACGCCATCTGCCATGTATCGCTGGTATGGCGTTATCCATGTGTCCGGCTCGTGGACGGCGCAAACTTGTGTCATCTTTATCTCTCCTACTGGATGCGCTCTAACCCTTGGCGTCCTCAAGGTCTCCTGAGATAGGGACTTGTGACTTCTTGCCATCCCTTCCTTTGACTTGCAGATTTGGAGGACTTGGTGATCTGCCACGAACGCTCGAGGTGTCCTCAGGGTTTCTTGTATGACGGTCCTCTCCCTGCCCCCTTTGCCCGAACTGGCGAGCTTTACTAGCAAGTCAGCTCGGGCGTTCTGCTCTCTTGGCACATGCACTGCTTCGAACGAAGCAAAAGACTTCCTCAACTCCTGCACATACTCCAAATAAGCTGCCATCTGCGGATCTTTAGCCTGGAACTCGCCGGTCACTTGGCCTGTGATTAGTAATGAATCGCTCTTGGCCAACAGCACCCTTGCTCCCATCTCCTTTGCCAACAAAACACCAGCGATCAAAGCCTCGTATTCCGCCTGGTTGTTACTGGCTTTAAAGGCGAATTTTAGGGACTGTTCTATCAACACGCCATTGGGTCCTTCCAGAATTACCCCGGCCCCACTGCCCAACTGGTTAAGGATCCATCCACTGAGAGTACCCAACGAAAATCATCTCCGGCGCTTTGCACTGTTTCAGAAGATAATTCGACCACGAAGTCAGCGAAGATTTGTCCCTTGATCGGTCCTCGGGGCTCATACTTGATGTCGAACTCCGACAACTCTACCACCCATTTTACCATCCTTCCAGCCACATCTGGTTTCTTTAGGACCTTCTGGATAGGTAAGTCGGTCATCACCAACACTGTAAAGCTTTGGAAGTAGTGGCGCAACCTCCTCGCCGAAAACACTACTGCCAGTGCTGCTTTCTCCAAAGCCTGATATCTCACTTCTGGGCCCTGCAACACCTTGCTGAAAAAATAAACGGGTTTCTGAATTTGATCTTGGTCCTGGACGAGCACCGCACTCAGCGCCTTCTCGATTACGGCGAAGTATAACCTGAGGGGCGCTCCCATTTGGGGTTTACACAGAACCGACGGGCTTGCCAAGTACTCTTTGAGTTTTACGAAAGCCTCTTCGCACTCCTTCGTCCAGACAAACCTATTGTTCCTTTTCAAGCATTGGAAATAGGGGTGACCCCTTTCTCCACTGGCAGACACGAATCGCGACAGGGCGGCCATCCGGCCCGTGAGCTGCTGCACCTCCTACACCGTAGTAGGGCTCCTCATTGCCAAAATGGCAGCACACTTGTCAGGGTTTGCTTCGATCCCTCTTTCGGTCAAGAGGAACCCTAAGAACTTTCCCGCTTCTACACCGAAAATGCACTTCTCGGGGTTCAGCTTTAGCTTGTATTTGGCTATCGTGACGAACAGCTCCTCTAAGTCGGCTATGTGCTGGTTCTTTTCCTGGGATGTTACGACCATATCGTCGACGTAAGCTTGCACGTTTCTCCCAAGCATAGGTGCAAGCACTTTATCCATCAATCTCTGATACGTGGCTCCCGCGTTCTTCAGCCCAAAAGGCATCACTTTGTAGCAATAGCACAACTTCTCCGTCATGAAGGCAGTTTTTTTCTCGTCCATGGGGTGCATCTTAATTTGGTTGTACCCCGAGAACGCGTCCAAGAAACTCAACAATTTACACCCTGCTGCGCTGTCCACTAGGGCGTCTATACTTGGCAAAGGATATGAATCCTTTGGGCAGGCTTTATTTAGATCTGTGAAGTCGACACACATTCGCCATTTCCCATTGCTCTTCTTTACCAATACAACATTGGCGAGCCATTCCGGATACTGTATCTCCTTGATGTGGCTTGCCTCGAGGAGTTTTTGCATTTCATCTCTGATCGCCTGTCTCCTTTCTTCATAGAATTTTCTTCTTCTTTGTCAGACTGGTCTGATATGGGGGTCCATTGCTAGGCGATGACATAAGAAATCGGGGTCGATTCCTGGCATATCCGAGGCAGACCACGCGAACGCATCCAGATGCTTGCCTATCACCTTGACGATCTGCTCCTGTGTCCCGTCGTCTAGATTTTTCCCCAACTTGAAAGTTTTACCATCGATCTCCCTCTCGAGCCAATCTCCAACTAGGCGAGGCCTCCTCTCGCTAGCGAGCAATTCTCTCACAATGCTTGACTCCCTGGCGGCCTCCGGGCTGCTTTCCTCTTCTTCTACTCCAGCGTTGTTCTCGGGCTCCAACTCGACATCTCCCATGGTTGCGTCGCTGTCTATGGCTACCTCCAACGTCACGTCCGTACCTACGTCGCTTTCGGCGGTTCCTCCTGTCGCCGCATCCATGGTCCGTCGGCCTTCCTGCGTATCCTTCGCACCATGAGGCGGTGTCGTGGTCACATGGCACACTGATCTCCTGTTCTTGAGGCTGTTTTCATAACATCTCTTTGCCTCCTCTTGGTCAGATCGGATGGTGACGATTACCCCTTCCATTGAAGGTAATTTGACCTTCATGTGCCTCGTGGAGGGTACAGCTCCTATCCTATTGAGTGTTGGCCTTCCCAGTAGGATATTATACGCTGAAGGGGCGTTCACGACAAGGTATTTGATTTTCTCCGTGCGCGAGGCGGTCCCATCTGTGAACGTTGTTCTCAACTCAATGTATCCCCTGACTTCGACTTGATCGCCTGCAAAACCGTATAAACAGCCCCCATATGGCCTCAACTGATCTGTGGATAGTTGTAGCCTTTCGAAGGTTGGCCAGAACATCACGTCTACCGAGCTCCCTCGATCGACCAAGACCCGATGAACCGTTCTTCCCGCCGTGACGAGCGAGATCACAATGGGATCGTTGTCATGCGGCACCACATCCCTGAGGTCTCCCTTAGTGAACGTGATGTCCACGTCGGGCGAATGGTCCTCGAAAACTTCTACTGACATTACGGACCTAGCGTACTTCTTACGCTGCGACGCCGTACATCCGCCACCCGAGAACCCACCAGCTATGGTGTGGATTTCACCGAGGACGGGCGCCTCATGCTGTTGTCCCTCACTGCCCCCTGGTTGCGAGCCTGGTGGTCGTCCCGCCTGTTTCTCCATCAAGTAATCCTTCAGGAAGCCATTCTTCATGAGCTCATCCAACTGATAGCCAAGTGCTAGACAGTTGTTGATATGGTGCCCGAATGCTTCGTGGAATTCGCACCACGACTCCTTGTGAGGCCCTAACACCTTGTCAGCTTTAATCGGTGGCCTCAACCTGTCGACTATGCTAGGTATCGCAATCAGATCTTTGAGTTCCATCACGAAGTTGTGTCTTGGGGGTTTGCTCGCTTCTCTCCCGTCCTCTACTCGACTCTTAGGTTGAGTCCTTCGTGGCTCGTAAGCGCATTTCCTGTCAAAGTGTTTCCTTTCTGTAACGGCTTGGTGGACCCAAACAGGTTGTGTGCGTATCTGTGCCTTGGGGCGCGCTGGTATAGAGGTTGTGCATTTCTCATACGTTTCGCCTTCCGAGGCGATATGTTCTACCGCTTGTCGCCTTATCTCAGCGAAATTTTTGGGGCGACTGCGGTTAAGCGTCTTACTGAAAGATCCGGGGCGTACTCCCTTCTTGAACGCGTACACAATCATGGGTTCCTCCTTGGTACCTACTTTCACCACCTGTGCCCCAAAGCGGCTTATGTATTCCTTTAGGGTTTCACCTTGGAACTGCTTGACGTCGAAAAGGTCGTACGAGACTGGGGCGGGAGTTCTGTTGGCTAAGTACTGTTCTCTAAATAGTTTTGAAAGTTGGGCGAAGGACGTGACGTGGCCCTCAGGGAGGCTAATGAACCAGTCCATGGCCATCCCTGTCAGGGTGCTCATGAAAAGCTTGCACTTAACAGCGTCCAAACCACCTACCAGCAACATTTGTGTATGGAACGCCGTGAGGTGCGCTTCGGGATCCTCCATCCCTGTGAAGGTCGCTTTGGGTCCTGTGAATGTATTGGGAATTGCCGTCTCCAGGATTGCCTGTGAAAATGGTGTTGTGAATTCCCTGGGTGGGGATGCAGCCTCCGGTTCGTCTCTGCCACGCCATCTATGACGTAACTCCTCGTTGGTGCGGTGGAGTTCCTCGCTTCTCACTTGAGAAGTTGTGAGGTCCGCCTGCATGCGTTCCTGTTCTACTTTTGAGGCTGCCACTGCGTCTTGTAGCCCGTGCACCATCCCCATGAGTTGTTGTAGGGTCATCTCTTCACTCCTAGCGCGTGCTGGTCGGGCGGCCATGGCTCTCCGGGGATCCTCTCAACTTATCTGAGTGTTGGAATCTTGGACTGAAAGCTTGTGTAGTGGAACCGATGTTTATATCGGCCCCACGGTGGGCGCCAGATGCTCCGGCCGATTAACCTGGGTCGTCTTTATGCGTGGCTTGTCTTAACGAGCTAGGGCACCTTCGTTTTGCTTCGTCTGTCAGTACCTGAAAAAAGAAGAACAAAGGGGCGCCCTCGCGGCCGTTTGCACTCCGACGATCAAGTCAGCTAGCGAGAAACACCAAAGTACTAGAAACTGTATCTTTTTCTCAATGACTGAAACTGTATAATTTAACTGTGTTGCCCTAATTGTCTTGTACTCTCAGCGGATGCGCCGTCAAGGACAATTAGGGTCTTTGCTCTGTATGTCTATCTGAGAACTAGGTTAAACTCATGTAACTGTGGACTGAAAAAAACGTACCTCTCTAGGGCTTATTTGCGCCCTATATATAAGTAAAAACTAGGGTTTACCTCTGCGTTGCCTGCTATTATCTAGGGTTCCTTGGAAAAGGTCTTTGCGCCGCTATCTTTAGGATCATAGCGTATCTGGCCCATGGACTTCCCTTATCTTGGAGTGCAATGTATAACCTCATGGCCCCTTGGGCTCTAACTTGAGTGCTGTATCTATCGCGCCATCATTCTGTTCGAATCCCCTAATTGGACACGTGTCATGCATGCAGCCTTCCCTGGGTACCTTCAATGAGCACGTGGGCATTACCACATGCCCCTTTGACTTGATCATTTATTCTGTACGCAGGGACCCACAGCGTCGCTGCCCAACTTAGGGTTATTCCTTCGTGTGGGCCCCCTCTCTGTGAAATGCTTACGTCCTGCGGGTTGATTCTTTAGGCGATGTCTTGCGTAGGCGATGGGCGATGATCCATCTTGGCGATAACCGCTTACTCAGCTGGTAGAGCACGCCGCCTTTACATACGACGACTATGTCGACTTCTTGACTACCTACCTCTCTCTTGTCCACGTCATCATACCCGATGACCTGGTCGGTACAGTTACATCCATAGATAGTTACAGAAATTATCAACTAAACCATTTCTTAACCAACTAAAAGCAATGTGGAGTATATTTTGAGAAACACTCTAAATCTAAAACTTAAAAGTGATAACCTTGCTTTTTAAATTTAATTACAGTTTTGTTTTTAATTTGGATCAAGTTAGTTGTACTGATCGTGCTCAAGACCTCGATCTTGGACACTTTAGTGTGATAGCTCAGTTGGTCGAATCCATTTAGAAAATACCTAGCTCAGCATGGAACAAAAAATAAGCCTAATGATGTGTTGTGAGGTTGACCCAATCAGCTGGCAGTCCATGTTAAAAAATAATTAAGGTAAAATGACGTAGTGAATAACTGAATTAGTTAGGCATATATATTTTCAAAGTAAATAAAAACTATTAAAGATAGAATATGCATGTACTCGTAAAATGAAGCATATCTTAACAGAATATTCTTGTTGGTGAAATTGTTGAAGGGAAGTCTCTAAAAAGGCTTGAGACTAGGGTAAAGGTAAGTTTTTCTGAGAACTTTACACTAATATAGATGTTTCATTCAGATATCATAGTTTGAATGTTCTCACTGACTTGATCGTCGGAGTGTGATCAACAGGTGGAGCTCCCCTCGTCACAAAGCACTAGCTTCTCGATTCAGCAACATCAAGCAAAGTCGATTCAACTCGGAGTCCACTACCAACATCCGACCAAAGAACGCCTTCGTGAGCAAACACGGTTGAACCATACACACCTTATGGCAGAGATTGAAGCTTCCTAAAAAACTATGGAAGAGCATGCACAAGCCAATGGAGTTGTGCAAGGCCAACATGGAACTGCGTGCACTGTCATGGACGATATCCCACCCGAGAACGTTCCCCAAACTTGTCATCAAGAGATGACCCAAAGCCATTTTCTCAGCAAATCATGGAGGAACCTATACCGCCCCCATTATGTCACGCCCAAAATTGCCCTTTTTTCTGGTGTGGAAGACCTTGAGAATCATTTAAAAGCATTCAGGGCTCAAGTGATCATCTTTGGAGGGTCAGATGTAGTGCGATGCAAGATGTTCATGGGCACACTCACAAGAACAACTTTGCAATGGTTTAGTGGAACCTCGAATGGGCACATCACCTCTTTCCGTCAGTTCTCTAGAATGTTTAAGGAGCAGTTCCCGACTAATAAAGTCAATCCCCTACAACTGTAGGATCTTTTTTACGTCAAACAGAGGGAAGGGGAGTCAGTCAAAGAATACTTAAATCGTTTTTGTGTAGTCTCCGTAACACATCAAACTCAAGATGAGGAGATGGTGGTCGTTGCTTTCGTGAAAGGGATGACAACAAGCCCATTCAGTGATTCGTTAATCAGAAATAAAACAAAAATGTTATCTGAGGTGCGTGAACGAGCTACAACCCATATCGAGGCTGAGGAGGCCGTGCTCAGAAAAAATGATAGCTCACAGTCGAAGCAGCCCAGGTACAAGGAAAATAGCCAAGATCGATCCGTCAGAAGCAATGAAACATCCACCGAGAAAAGAACGGACCCGAAGTACATCCCGTATGTTGCCAAGAATGATGTCTAAGACAAAAGCCAAGGAGGAGATGACGATCAGGCCTAGGTTTTGAGTACCCTGCAAAGAACTCATAGGCATGGACGACGTGGCAGATAGGTTAAAGTCCCCACAGAAGACAGATCGGTTTTTGGTGTCGTGAAGAGATACCCGGTTTGACTTTCATAGGGCTTATGGGCATGGCATCGAACGATGCAGCCCTAAGTTATTAGCTGGCGAATTTAGTTAAAGAGGGTTTATTGACTGAATATCTCAAGGTCGGCCAAGAGAAACCAAAAGGGGAAACCACATCCCTGGAACAAACACATGATACTTGAATCCTTGGGAACTTGAACACCATTACAAGAGAATTCTTTGGAGGTGGAAGCTCAGCCTCTAAACGCAAACGATATGCCCGAGTAGTGATGTCCCTAGATATGAGGAGGTCTGACCGATCCACCAAGTCTTCCCTTTGTTTCACAAATTCCGACCTGGAAGATATGTTTCCCCATAAAGATGATCCAGTAGTAATATATGTTATCACTATAAGACGAAAGGTGCACAAAGTCCTAATTGATCAAGGGAGCTCAACTGACGTAATGTTTTAGGGAACATTTTCCAATTTACAAATATCCCCTGACCAGTTGAGGCCTTATGATGGTTGTCTAAAAACTCGGAAAGTCCTTGTTGTTGGCCATATAAGGGAAATCCAATACCCTGAGTGGTTGGCAAATATGGTAATGGTGAAAAGTTAAAATGGGAAGTGGAGGATGTGTGTCGACTTCACCGAATTAAATAAGGCTTGTGTGAAGGACTCTTACCCTTTACCAAGATAGACTCCTTGGTAGACAACGCCTCATGTTATCGTTTGTTGAGTTTTCTAGATGCATTTTCAGGGTACAACCAGATTCGTATACATCCGAAAGACGAGAGTAAGACGGCTTTTATGACCGAGGTCGCCATTTATTGCTACAAGATCATGCCTTTTGGCCTGAAAAACTTTGGGGCGACCTACCAAAGACTCACAGATCGGATCCTTTCACCAATGCTTGGGCATAACGTCCAAGCATATGTAGATGACATGGTCGTCACCTCGGAAAGGGAAGACCAGCATGTTACCGACCTAAAGGAGTTATTCGCCACTATAGCAAGGTATAATATGAAGCTTAATCCTGATAAATACGTGTTCAAAGTAAAAGCAGGGAAATTTCTTGGTTTCCTGCTAACCGAGAGAGGTATAGAGAAGAACCTCGATAAAAGTGCAACAATTATTGAAATGAGAAGTCCAGCTAATGTGAAGGAAGTGCAACAAATGACCAGGCGCATGGCCACCTTGTCTCGTTTTTTATCAGCCTATGGAGAAAAATGGTATCCTTATTTTCAATGCCTTAAGAGAAATAATCATTTCGCATGGACTGATGAATGCAAAAGGGCTTTCGCCAAGCTAAAGGAATACTTGGCTAGTCCTTTAGTTCTCGACAAACCAACCCTGGGAATTGCTATTCGTCTATACTTTTCAATAACAGATCAGGCTATCAGCTCAGTTATCTTGCAAGAGTAGGAGAAGGTGCAAAAGTCGTTCTACTTCATAAGTGAGGTGCTACAAAGACCAGAAGTGTGGTATCAAGCTATCGAAAAAGATGCTCTAGATGTGGTGTTCACAGCTCGACGACTTCACCATTACTTCCAAAGTTTTGTAGTTGTAATGACCGACCTACCCATTCGTAAGGTTCTGCAAAAGCCCGACAGTGCAGGACAGATGTTGCGTGGGCGATTGAGTTGTCCGAATTCGACATATAGTACGAACTGCGAGGACCAATTAAAGATCAGGTATATGTAGACTTCATGGTAGAACTTTCACCCAAGGACTTCAAGCCTGACCCTAATGATTTCCGATGGGTCCTTTTAGTCGATGGGTCCTCTAACCAAATAAGGGACCGAAGCTAGAGCCATTCTAGAGGGACCAAATGGGCTTTTAATAGAACAAACTCTTAGGTTTGCATTTAAGGCAAGCAACAACCAAGTTGAGTACGAGGCCTTGATAGCCAGAATGTTGTTGGCAAAGGAGTTGGGAGCTCAACGCTTGCTGGCAAAAGGTGACTCGTTGCTCGTAACCAGAAAAGTCACAGGCGAATATAAAGCCAAGGACCCACAATTAGCCTCGTACCTCAGATATGTGAAGATCCTAAGAGCAGCTTTCTCTGCATTTGACCTTATTCATGTCCCCAGAGAACAAAATTCTCGAGCGTACTTGTTGTCTAAATTGGCTAGCTCGGGGAAAGGAGGTTGGCAAAGGTCAGTAATCCAACAGACCTTGAAATCACCCAGGACAACCGCAAGGGGGCTGTTCGAGGTTGACCACCTAAAGGTCTGGCAGATCAGTCCAGAAAAAGGGAGTAGGCATCGATCGGTGATCCAGGAAACCCTGAAAGCCCCAAGGATAACCATTCATGAACTTCCCAAACATGAACGTTTTGAGGTTATGCAGATCAATACCACAGATACTTGGTTAACACCTTATAGACGGTATCTTGTTGATGGATTACTTCCCTCTAAGCCCACGGAGGCTAAAATTATCAAAAGAAACATAGGTCAGTATACCCTAATAGATGGACACCTATTTCGTGATGGTTATACTCATCCACTCCTCACCTGTGTAAGTGGATATCAATGCACCCAGATAATGTTCGAACTTCACAAAGGTATTTGTGGCAGTCACATCGATGGACGAGCTCTCTCGTTAAAACTCATCCGAGTAGGGTACTATTGGCCAACGATGATTATGGGAAATATGTCTAGCGGTGTGAACAATGTCTGAAGCACGCATACTGGTGCCATGCACCGGTCGAGGAGTTGTGATCATTTTCAGCCCATGACCCTTCAATACTTGGGGAATAGACATTTTGGGCCCTTTCCCTTTAGCCCTACGCCAGATGAAATACATCATCGTCGCCATCAAGTATTTTACTAAGTGGATTGAAGCTGAACCGGTTGCACAAATAATTGCCCATAAAGTCCAACATTTTGTATGGAAGAACATTGTATGTCATTTTGAAATTTCGAGGCACCTAGTATCCGACAATGGAACCCAGATTTCCAGCCAACAATTAGGAAAGTTGTGCACGGAGCTTGTGATATAACAGGTCTTCACCTCGGTAGAACACGAAAAAACAAATGGGCAGGCCGAGTTGGCCAAGAGGGTTGTATTGAGAGGTCTGAAAAAAGGAGACTTGAAAAGGTGAAAAAGGAAATTGGTCAAAAGAAATTCCAAGAATTGTGTGGTCCTATCACACCACCCCACGATCAACAAAAAAAGAAACGCCATTCAATTTAATATATTGGTCGGATGCGATAATACCAGTGGAAGTACAAGAAAATTCATCTAGATTCCAAAGTTTCGTCACTGAAGAATCCAACGAAAGAAGAAGAATGAACTTAGATTTACTGGAAGATGCACGTGATAATGTCGTATAAATTCGAAAGCCTAGAAGAGTGGAATTGAGGCACAAAATCAAAATGAAACCTCGACAATTCAAGGTCGCCGACTTGGTCGTGAGGAAAGCCCACCTCTATCATATGAACAACAAGCTGTCTCCGAATGGACTGACCCATTCCGTGTGGTCGAGGTACTCAGAAACAGCGCATACAAGTTGGAAACTCTGGGTGGGGGAGCCATCCCTTGGACGTGGAATGTGACAAATCTCAAATTTTATTTCAGTTAAGATGCCTAGATTTGGATTTCTTTCTTTTGAACACTATATTTTTATTTGAGGTGACACTATTTTTCCCTAAAAAGGGGCATTTTAATGAGGTCACCCAGTAATAAATTTGTTTCTTCGGAGATATGTGTGAGATAAGTTTATTTGAATTGAATAGCGTAATCACCCAAGATGGCACACGGTAAGACGACCTAATTCGGGGTGATCACGATTACCCGTGTATAGACACCATGTGAGATGAATTGATTTCAACGGGTGAGGTTGTCCGAGATGGCACATGGTAAGACGACCTAACTCAAAACAAATATATTTACTTGAGTATAGGCGCCTTGTGGAATGAGTTGACATTGAACAGGTGTAGTCATCTGAACTAGCACATGGTAAGACGACCTAGCTCGGAGCAGATGCAGCTGCCTGAGGAGGTGCCCTGTGAGGGAGATTAACTTGGAGCACATGTGATAGTCGCATGGTAAGATTACCCAGCTCATGGGTGAATACTGTCGAAGCTCATAATTTCGCCAAACCCAAGTTTGGGTCAACCTTGCAAAATTTATGACGTCGTACCCTTTGGATGACTTGTGAAAATAACTGTGTTGAAAATTTCAAGCAAGCGATGGGCAAGTTAGGTTAAAGTGGCATACAACTCAGCCAACCACCAAGGTATCGATCGTCAAAACGTAGCCTTTCATTAAGAACTAATTCTGTTTATATGTTTCATCCCACCCCAATTAGCAAGGTCATATTATGTTAATCATGCTATAGTCAGGGTGTAAAATTAGGTCAGCTCGATCGGCAAAGCATTTGTTCATACCTTCATGTGCAATAAGTAAAACCTTTAGATTTCAAAATAATGTACATCTAAGAATTCAAAATGCTGAATAAATATCGCCAAGGAGTTTAAGCATTAAATAAGTTCAACATTTAAAAGTAAATATTAAATACAATCCATAAAAGTTCGAATTAAGAATCCCCCCTAGCTTTCCATCAACCACAATCTTGCCCGGATCTACCTCTAAGAAGTCTACAGGGTGGACAACAGTTGCCTGCTCCAAATCAGCTTTAAATCCAACAATGTAGGATTGGGTGGCGTCCTTTTTAAAGGGGTCAGTTGCCTTAGAAAAATCTTCTTCTTTGCGCATCATTTCTTTCTCAAGTCTTCAACCTCATTTGAGAGTGTTCGCTTCTCTTCGGCCAAAGCTAGTCCCTCTTGGGTCTTGTCAACCAAAGCCACACCCGAACGGTTAACTTCAACTTGAAGGTGTTCAACTTCTTGATGAAATTCCATATTCTCTTTAACCCTTCGGTCTTCAGCTTTTTTCCGATCCTTCACCTTGACGTTGATTAGGCAAGTCAGGGAAAATGGTTGACCGAGGAGTTTCTCGGTGTCGTGATGGAGGCGATCTTCGTCAAGAGCCATCAACCTGACCTTATCTTCGTCAAGCAATAAGAACGACTCGCCATGTGTTGGAATGTCAAAATTGGGATCCCATAAGCTTTTCCTTTGTAAACTTTCTGCCTCACACTCTTGGATAGTTATGACCTCCTGATAGGGGCTCGTCCATTTGACTGTGAGTGCTCGGTAGGAGGAGCTACCTCTAATCTCTTCCTTTTAAAGACAAGTGCTCGAGGGGTACGTCCAAGTTCTGAAGGGGTCGCTCTCGGTGTTCGAGTTGGTACACGTCCCTAGAGAGCTGAATGCCCGAGCTGACTTGCTAGCTAAGCTCGGCAGTTCAGGCAAGGGGGGCAGACAGAGGACCGTCAGAAGACACATCGAACCTTCACAACAGATAATTTGGTGGGGGTCCATCAGGTCAGCACGTTGAGAGGAGGGGCGAGGAGTCATGGGTCACTGACTTAGGAGATACTCAGAACTCCCAGGATAAGTACATATCCAACCCTTGGGGAAGAATCATTGCAAGCCTACCTGGTTGAAGGAGGAGAAACCTGGATGATGCCCTACAAGCGCTACCTGGCTGATGGGATACTCCAGTTGGAATCCACAGAGGCCAGAAAAATAAAGAAAAATTCTGCCAAGTACACTCTCATCGACGAAGAGCTGTTCAGACACGGGTTCACCCACCAAATCTTGGTATGTGTAAGCGGTGACCAATGCGCACGTATAATGGTAGAGCTCCACGAAGGGATATGTGGGAGTCACATTGGTGGTCGATCTCTAGCATCGAAGGCCATTCGTGCTGGATACTATTGACCAACCGTAAGGGAGGACTGCACGAGGTACGCACAGCAGTGCAAGCACTGTCAGCAACATGTTGACTGGCACAAGGCGCCACCAGAAGAGCCCAGGTCGATTTACAGCCCCTGGCCATTCCATACTTGGGGAATCGATATCCTGGGACCCTTTCCCTTGGCGATAGGACAAATGAAGTACCTCGTGGGCCATAAAGTACTTCACGAAGTGGATAGAGGATGAGCCAGTGGCGCAGATCACGACCCATAAGATCCAGCACTTCGTGTGGAAGAACATAGTGTGCCGCTTCGGGTACCGAAGTGTTTGGTGTCTGATAATGGCACATAGTTTGCAAGCCAACAGCTAGGCAAGCTATGCACATAAGTTGGAATAAAGCAGGTGTTCGCATCAGTCGAGCACCCCTACATGAATGGGTAGGTCGAGTCTGCCAATCGAGTCCTGCTCAGAGGATTGAAGAGAAGCCTCGAGAAGGCCAAAGGGATGTGGGTAGAGGAGGTCCCTAGAATTGTGTGGGCATACCACACCACTCCCCATTCCACCACCAGAGAAACACCTTTCAGCTTGGTGTATGGGTCGAACGCGTTGATTCCCGTGGAGATCTAGGAGAGCTCGCCACGCTTCCAAAACTTCGTGGCTGAAGAGTCCAACGAAGAGAGAAAGGTGAACCTAGACCTACTAGATGAAGTCAGGGAGGAGGCAAGAATTAAAGTTGAAGCCTTGAAGGGAAGGGTGGAGTACAAACACAACTCCAAGTTGAAGCCTCGCCAGTTTCAGGTCGCCGACCTGGTGATGCGGAAGGCCCACCCGTACCAGCTAGAGAACAATCTGTCTCCCAAGTGGACTAGTCCTTTCAGAGTGACAGATGCCCTTGGGAATGGGGCGTACAGGCTTGAGACGTTGGAGGGAGGCGCGATTCCTCGTACATGGAATGCGACCAACCTTAAGTTTTACTGCAGTTGAACTTTAGCATTGTACATAGTTTTAGTGGATGCTCTTTTTCCCTTACAAGGGTTTTGTAATGAGGTCACCCAATAAATTTCAATTGAAGTATATTCTCAAATTTTTTGTACAATGTAGTTATGAACCGTTCACTTGCGTTAGCAGTCTCGAGAGCGGGAAAGGTAGGTTCGTAGGGAACACCTCCCCCCTCGAGTGAGAACGCCAAGAATGAACAAGTATGGTTTTCCAGTGAAATCCTCCTTCGCCTTTGAGCGAAGATCAAGTCAGTTACGAACCATTTGCTTGGGTTAGAAGTCCTGAGTGCGGGAAGGGTAAGTTCGCAAAGAACACCTCCCCCTCGAGTGAGAACGCCAAGGCCGAACAAGTATGGTTCACCAGCGAAATCCTCCTTCACCTTTGAGCGAAGATGAGGTCAGTTATAAGTTGTTTCCCTTGGGTTAGAGGTCTCGAGAGCGGGAACGGTAGGTTCACAGAGAACACCTCCCCCTCGAGTGAGAATGCCAAGGCCGAACAGCGTAGTTCACAGTTAAATCCTCCCTTTACTTTAAGCAAGGGCGAGGTCAGTCAAGAACCTTCCCCATGGGTTAGAGGTCTCGAGGGTGGGCAGGATGGTTCACAGAGAACACCTCCCTTTCCCGTTGAGTGAGAACACCAGGGGAAAGAAGTAAGGTTCGCCAGTTAAATCCTCCCTTGACTTTATACAGCAAGGACGAGGTCAGCTATGAGTTTCTCCTCGGGCTAGAAGTCTCGAGACTGGGCAGGATGGTTCGCAGAGAACGACCCCCCCCTCTTTCTCTAGTGAGAGTGCCGTAGTGGAGACAGTGTGGTCCAGAAGGTGAGTTCTCCCGAAACCCATGGTGGACAGATAGGGGACAGACACGGATCTCTCCTTGGATGAGGAAACTCAAAGCGGGATAGCGCGGAGTGCGCCTCCCTCTTGAGCAAGAACGCCAAGGTGAGGACGTCACGGCTCGCTAGCAGCATCAGTAAACAGCTCCTTACTTAGAGAGATAGGAGCAAAGTCAGATGGAGGGTCTCCCTCTCCCTTGCCCTATGAAACAGGTTCGGAGAATGACTATCAGAAGTTCCCTCTCCTTTGTTTGCGGGGGTGAGTTCAGTTGCAGGTTAGTATGCGCGCCCCAACTGCCTAAGTAAGGCAGGGCGGGGGTGGATAGGTGTGCTACCTAGAGTATGAATGATCGTCAGAAGCGTTGTTGGCGGATAGTTAGTGCAAGGCACGATAGTTAGCGATCAAGACGAAGAGGCAAATTAAAGTTTGATAAAGACGTAGTCGTTAACAGGCCAAGTTCGAGAAAGCAGTTAAAGTCAAACAAAGCATTCATAAATATAAAGAAATTGTTCATCAAGGGGCCAAGTACAAGTTAAGAAGGAGGGGCCCTAGGCACAACCTGCCCATCTACGACTCAGTTCGACGTCGCGAAGGGTGAGGTGTCCATCTCAGGATGCACGCAGGCAACCTAAGCAAGGGTATCCTCGAACCCTGTCGCGTAGGCGTCGGCAGCATCTTCGATGAGTTATGTCTCAGTTTTCTTGAAGGATTCAGCTTGTTGGGCAAGTTCACCCTCCACCCAGCCAAGCTGCACCTCTTGGTTGGTGGCCCTCTCTTCAAGCTTGGCCATCTTGGCCTTGGTTTCTTTTGCCTCCTCTTCAAACTCTACCACCCTGGTGCGCAAAGGCAAGACTTTCGACTCTAGCTCGGTGTACTCCTGACCCTTGTCGAAAAGCCGCTTCTTGGCGTCCTTCTCAGATTGGCGGAGACTGCTTAGTTCTTGCGTCATAGCAGTTGCACGAGTGACAAAGGCCCGAGCCAGTTGGGCCAGCTCATCCTTTTTCCTCTCCTCCGCCAAGGCCAGATCTTCCTTCGCCTTTGCCTCCGCCAGAGCCAGTTGCTCTTTTATCCTCGCCTCAGCCTTGCTCGCGAGGGCGTTGGAATGGACAAGGAACTCACCTAGACCACGACCCATGTGCTCCCTTATCACATCCTCGTCCAAGTCCGTCGTTGCCCCTTTTTCTTGGAAGCTTTTGAGGGCGTGCTGAACGACAGTGGGTAGCTCGGGGGCGGGAGGAGTTTGGTCATTCCCAGGGGCGCTCTCCCCACCACCCTCGAGCACGAGGAGTTCACGGGGGAGGAGGCACTAGGAGGTTGATCCCTGAAGGTGGCGAGACGATTGTTGGTGGCAAAGTGAGAGATCGTCGTTGCGACCACCCTACGCCTTTTGAAGACGACGCCCTCCCTAGAGTCCTCGTCCCAGAGTCAATCTCCACGACCCTTTTTTTCTTCTCAAGGGGGGTTGGGGCAAGTGAGGCCTGGACAGCGGTGAGGGGGACCGCAGCAATAGGAGCAGAAGGGGCTGAAGCACCAGCGCCACTCATTGCCCCTTGACGGCGGGCAAGCGCATCAGCGAGCCTCGCCCTCTTCTCCTCGTTTTGTACCATACCTACACCAAGATAAGAAGATATGAGAAGACAGTAATGTATTACAAGAGGTCAGCATGAAGAAGCATAATATACAAGTATAATAGGGTGAAGATAGGTATGCATAGTGAAGTGAAGAAGGAAGTAGAGACAAACCGATGTAGCCCTTGAGGCTCGAGGAGCTGAATTTGTGCTTGATCAGTTGGGCCATGTTGAACACTGCCCCTAGACTAGCAAGAACTTGGCACACTTCGCGATCGGGAGGGGCCAGTTCCTCAAGGGTCTTGGGCTTTTTGAGCTTCAACTCCCCCACCTAGTACAGGGGGAACCCATCCAGTAGGGAGGGGTCGTGTTCGGTGCAACACACCCTAAAGAACTTCCCTTTGAAGCCCTTATAGGATTGCTGGAAGAGCGTGAGGAGGACTCTCCCTGCCACGCCACTAAAGCTCACCCAGAGGTTCTTCCCGGGCTCTTAGCTTCAAAGAAATGAAGGAAGATGTCGACGGAAGCGGGGTGCCCAAAGTGGTTGCATAATATAGTGAACACTCTCATGAAGGCCAAGATTTTGGGATGCAGCTGGGCGGGGGCCACGTTGATCTCCGTCAGCAACGCCCTCTCGAAGCCAGTGAGTGGGAGATGAGGTTTGATCCGTTTAAAAATAGTGGAGTAAAGGAAGAAGAAGAGCTCTCCTTCGTTGGCCTGGTCATCAGCGCACACGGGTTCGCCCTTCGCGCAAGGACGAACCGAGACTTAAGAATCACTCTCCCTCCTAAACACTCTTCCTTTATAGAAGGGTTTTTCGTCCCGGTGCTTCCTCATGTTCTCGTTGGAGTTGAGAGTGGAGGTCTTGGTGAGGAGTTCAGTGGAAGCCCAAGGGTAGAGGGCTTTGTAATCTACGCTGGGAGGAGGATTGGAGGTGGTTTTTGTTCAAGCCATCTCGAAGAGAGCTAAAAAAGCAAGAAAAGAAAGGAAGAAAATGAGGGTTCAAAAGAAGGCGATGGTGTAACTCGGTAAAACCAGAAAGACAGAGGACTCGAAGAAACCTAGAAAACAGAGGAACAGAGAAAACTTAAAATACAGAAATTTAAACAGTCCCAGGCAGTTACCAAGCAGCGGAATTGAAAGACAAGGGCGATAATGCATAAAGGTCATACCTTTTGATCGAAGGGGGCTGAAAGTTCTGGTTTTTGGAGAAAGAAGAGTGAGAGCGTTCGAAGAAGAAGATGAAATGTGCAAAGGAGTTTCAGAAAGTGATGGAACAGTGATCGAAGCGCGCGTTTTTTAATGCTTGACGTAAACAAAGAAGCGCAAGCGATGTTAAGTCATGGTCGTTGATCAAGACACGTGTGCGCATATTAAAAAAGGCACAGAGAAGTGTCACTTCGGTGCACTGTTCACGTCCCGTCACATAGGGCCACATAGGTCGCCAGAGGCGAAGACTTAGTCTCTTCGTTGAACAAGTTAACAGCTCGAGACTGGGGGACTTATGTACCGACCAGTCCTCAGACGTAGTTGACCGCTAGTAATGGTGGGTCACTTAAGTTGGGTCCCACGAGTGGCGTGGCCCAGTGTCTCGCGAGACACGTGAACCAAGGTGCTGAAGAGTGGTCAGACGTGGATCACCAGGATGTGCTGATGTGTCCTGGCCACAGAGTGAGGGCGAAGTGACATCGGACATCGGTGATTCAAACAGCAGAGTTGGGCCACGAGAGGTGGATCCCAGACCATACACCAGTTATCAGTAGAGAGAAGTCTAAATCACGAGGGGTCCATGCGTGTGGTGTGAACGACGCATTCAAGCGTAGCACAAGTAAAGAGCCACTGGGAGAGCTACATGCATGTCATGTGAATAGCTAGGGCACTCCCATGACGGATGGCCCTAGAGATTAGGTGCACAAGTTGGTACCCAAGTGGTCATCCCGTCAGAGGTTGCAATCCAGTAAAGGAGCCTTACGCGCTAGATCGCCTTAAGAGTGGGTGATAGCGACGCTAAGGCAAACCCTCAGTGAACCTAATTGCAGATAGCGGAAACCCTAGACTATATAAAGGGAAGTAATAAACCTAACAAGGTACGCAACATTTACGCGAATACACGCACAGATTTCACAAAGCTTTTACGACTAAGTATTTTGGTGTTTCCTAGCCCCAGTACTGACTTGAGCGTCGGACTGCAAACGGGTACAATCAGATTCGGATGCACCCCAATGATGAGAACAAGACTGCTTTCATGACAGAACTCGATAGCTATTGTTACAAGGTCATGTCCTTTGGCCTAAAAAACGTTGGCGCTACTTACCAGCGATTGATGGACAAGATTCTCACCCCCTTGCTCTGGCTAAATGTGCAGGCGTACGTGGACGACATGTTCGTTACCTCCAAGGAGAAAGAGCAGCATGTGACAGATCTTAAGGAGTTGTTAGCGACATAGCTAGGTATAACCTAAAGTTAAACCCCGAAAAATGTGTGTTTGGGGTGGAGGCATGGAAGTTCCTTGGATTTCTATTAACCGAGAGAGGCATAGAAGCTAACCCTGACAAGTGTTCCGCCATCATTGAAATGAGGAGCCCTGCCACTATCAAAGAAGTCCAACAACTAACTGGACGGATGGCAACTCTCTCCCATTTCCCATCAGCCAGTGGAGACAAGGGTTATCCGTATTTCCATTGCCTAAAGAAGAACAATCGCTTTGTGTGGACTTCTAAGTGTGAGGAAGCTTTCGTCCAGTTGAAGGAGTATTTAGTCAGCCCTCCCATTCACGGTAAGCTGATGGCGAGTGTTTCTCTCCGCCTGTATTTTTCTATCACAGATCAGGCAATTAGCTCAATAATAGTGCAAGACTAGGTTTAGAAGCCAATTAACTTCATCAGCAAGGTGCTACAGGGGTCCGAGGAACGTTACCAAGCGATAGAGAAAGTTGCGCTGGCGGTAGTATTCACAGCTAGGAGATTACGACACTAATTTCACAGCTTCACTGTGATAGTGATGACTGACCTGCCCAACCATAAGGTTTTACAGAAGCCTAACAGAGCAGGGCGCATGGTGAGGTGGTCAGTAGAGTTGTCTGAGTTTGACATCCACTGTGAACCCAGAGGGTCGATTAAAGGACAGGTATATGCTGATTTCATTGTCGAATTGATGTCTGGGTGCCCTCACCCAGATCTCAGGGATTTTCAGTGGATATTGTCGGTAGATGAACAGTCTTTGAAGTTCGCATTTAAGGCTAGCAACAATCAAGCCGAGTATGAAGCATTGATAGCAGGGATGTTGCTATCCCAGGAGTTGGAAGCTTAAAATCTGCTGGTAAAGAGCAACTCATTACTTGTTACCGAACAGGTAACATGCAGATATCAGGCCAAGGACCCGCAATTGGTTGCATATCTCAAGTACGTCATGTTGCTAAAAGAAGCTTTCACTGAGTTTGACTTGTTCATGTGCCAAGAGAACAAAATTCTCGGGTCGAACTCTTGGCGAACTGCCTCTTGGCAAACTAGCCAATTCGAGAAAGGGAAACCGACAAAGGTCGGTGATCCTGGAAACCTTGAAGGCCCCTAGAACGGCGGAAGAGAACCCAGCTAAGGAGGTCTTGGGGGTAAACACCCAGAGAGGAAGCAGTCCCCAGTCATTGACTCATGAAACACTGAAAGTTCCCCGAGTAGTGGCATGCGAGGTGTTGGAGGAGGAAGTAATGGTTATCTCCCAAGGTAGCCCAGCGGATACCTAGATCATTTCTTACCAACGCTATTTAGCCGATGGATTGCTTCCCAACGAGCCCGCAGAGGTGAAAGCGATAAAGAGAAATTCGGGAAAGTACACACTGATTGATGGCAAGTTGTTTCGTCATGGATATGCTTACCCTGCCCTTCTTTGCATCAATGGGGACTAGTGTGTCCATGTAATGACCGAGGTGCACGAAGGCTTCAGCGAAAATCATATTAGAGGCCGAGCACTCGCGTTGAAAGTCATCCAAGCTGGATACTATTGGCCGAAAATGAAAGAAGACTGTGGGAGGTACGCTCAGCGGTATGAGCAGTGCTAGAAACACATTGATTGGCATCAGGCACCTGCAGAGGAGTTGTCGATCTGTAGTCCATGCCCATTCCATACTCGGGGAATAGACATTTTGGGTCATTTCCCTTTGGAAATACGCTAAATGAAGTACCTTGTGGTAGCCATCGAATACTTCACCAAGTGGGCTGAAGTCGAGCCTGTTGCGGAGATCACTGCCCTCAAGGTGCAACATTATGTATGGAAGCACATAGTATGTCGCTTTGGGGTTCCCAGACATATGGTGTCAGATAATGGAACACAATTCACCAGTCAGCAGTTAGGCGAGTTATGTTCGGAGCTCGAAATAAGGCAGGTATTTGCCTTTGTCGAGCACCCCTAGACAAATGGCCAAGTTGAATCAGCCAACAGGGTTTTCCTCAGAGGCTTGAAGAGAAGGTTAGAGAAAGCCAAGGGAACATGGGGGGAGGAGTTTCCCTGAGTCCTGTGGGCTTACCACACCACGCCCCAATCCACCACCAAAGAAACACCGTTCAGCTTGGTGTATGGGACAAACACCATGATTCCTGTAGAAATCCAGGAGAACTCTCCTTGTTTTCAAAATTTCGTTGTTGGAGAGTCTAATGAGGGTAGGAAGGTGAATTTGGACTTATTAGATGAGGTTCAGGGGCAAGCACATTTTAAGTCTAAGGTGCTAAAAAGAAGGGTCAAGTTGAAACAAAAATCAAGTCAGACCTAGGCAGTTCCAGGTGGCCGACTTGGTGATGCAGAAAGCTCATCCTTACCAGTTGGAGAATAAGTTATCTCCAAAATGGACAGGACCGTTTCGCGTGGTTTAAGTTCTCATAAACTGTGCGTACAGGTCATAAACCTTGGAGGGAGGACTTATTACTCGAACATGGAACGCTGCTAGCCTCAAGTTTTATTTCAGTTGATTCATCTGATAGTTGGTGTTGAACAATACGATGCTAAAGGGTGACGCTCTGAGAAAAGGTTGTGTGAGCGATTAATTACCATTGGCAGATAAATCGACCTTTCTCGTGAAGTCGCACTGCGGGTAAAGTTGCATAGATGCCTCATCCGGACCACCACAAAATAAGTCAAGCTAACTTGGTGCGAAAGTGATCACTCGAGGCTAGGCTCTTTGTGGTATGAGTAAATTTGCACTAATAAATCACTTCACCCAATACAGGGTAAGTCGAGCTAGCTCGGTGTGAAAATAATCATCCGAGTCTAGGCGCTTTGTGGGGTAAGTAAAGTTGCATAGATAGGCCATCCAGTTGGCACATGGTGAGTTGAGCTAGCTCTGTGTGTGAGAAACACGCGAGTATAGACGTGTTCTAGGATGAACCAGTTGTGCAGGTAAATCATCTGGTTAGTGTAGGACAACTCAGGTGTTGCCAGTCACTTGAGTACAAGCGCTCTGCGAGAATGATTTTTCAGTTGCATAGTTCAGTCGTCCGAGCACGCACCATGCACGGCGATACCTGTTGGATTTGAGGTAAGATACCTCTAAACACACCACTTTGAGTGCTAGACTGTAGGGGCTATGGTGAATGGTCCAACAAAAAGGTTAGTTTCGTTAAACTTTGATTATATTTATTATCCCATAGTGGGAAGAGTTAGCACCAAAGAGGAGTTGGTTGATTGATATACTTAGACGTGTACGTATTATCATAAGTTACTTGAACTAGTCGAGGTTAATCATGGCATGCATGTGAAAAGATATAGGGGCATTATTATACGACAAGTGATTGCGGTAAAGTAAGGCAGGTTAATAATAAAATAAAGTACAAAAGTGCCAATAAGTGCATAGTTACACCATGTTTAATTTTCTACGTCTACGACCCTTTTGCTTAGTCCCAATTGAGAGAAGTCCAAGCTCGGATGGAGGATGGGGGCTTGCTCGACGACAACCTCGAATCCCACCAAGAGGGTTTGGGCAGCTTCACCTTTATAGACCTCGACCTCGTCGGCAAAGAACTTGTCCTTCTGGACAAGCTTTTGTTGCAAGTTGAACAATTGATCGTTCTGCTTTGCTAGACGAGTTGCTTGTTCGGCTGCTTCTTCGGTCTTGGCCGCTAAGAGTTACTCAGTTTGCTGGTGGAGGGCGCGAAGGCTTTGAACTTCTTGTTGCAAGCTCACCATCTTCTGTTGGGCATCTTATTTCCCCCGTTTAGCGGTTTCTTGACTCCGCAGTTTCTTTGCGGCTAAGCAGCTTGTGGCCAAGGCTTTCCCAAACTGCTTCATAGCCTCTTGCAACAGATGGTGACCCGCGTGAACCACCATCCTTTCCTCATCCTCAGAACGCAGCAAGGAGTCCTCCAGGTAGGACGTGATGTCGACGTCAGGATTCCATAAGCCCTTCCTCCTTGAGCTCTCTGCACCCCTTCCAAGATAGCACGGTGTGGCTAGAAGGACGTTGGAGGGTTGTGGAGGAGGAGCAGTGTTCGAAGTCATTTGGCCTCGAGAAAGAGATGGCACGATTTCTCCCTCTTTTCCTGGTGAAGACGACGCCACCTTCGCCATCGTGGCAAGTTTCAACAGGTCCTCCTTGTTGAAACGTGCCAACATTATATCTGCAAAGAAGACACAAGAAGAATCGCTTACATTTCATAAGTAAAAATCTTACTCTCTAATGTTAGAGGAAAAAAGTGTACCAGTATAACTCTTTAAAGAATCTAGATCAAACTCGTTGGTCAGGAGGTAAGCGGTATCGAAGGCAACTGGGAGGCTTGAAAAAAATTTGCCAACCTCTTGGTCAGCAAGAGCTAAGTTGTCTAAGCGCCGAGCAACTTTGAAGTTAGGTTTTGGAGTCCAATACAGGGGAAACTCATCTAGAAGGTCGGGATGCTTCTTTATTGGGTTGGACCTTGAGGAAATGGCGGTTGAAGTTTTTATAAGATGATTGGAAAAAGGTAAGAATTCCCCTTCCAAAAATGCTATTTATAGAGACCCATAGTTGACGACCTAGTTTCTTCACCTCGAAGAGGTAAAGGAACACGTCAACAGAAGGTGGGATGTCGAGTTGATCACAAAGAATGGAGAAGGCTCAGACGAATGCCCAGTTATTGGGATGTAGCTGAGCAGGGGCCACGTTGAGTTCAGTTAAAAGCTCTTTTTCAAAAAACAAATAAGGGGAGATGAAGAATGACACTTTTAGAAACAGTGGCGTAGAAGTAGCAAAAGGGTCTGTTAGGGGATATGGATTCAGCACAACACACAAGTCGCCTACCTCACAAGGGTCTAAGAAAATCCAATCGTCTTCCTTATCGAAGTGGCATTTACTCTTTCTAAGGGTTACTATTTTCTCGTGGGAGGTATAGGAAGAGGTTTTGGTTAGGAAGTTCGGCGGTGCCCAAGGGTACAAGGATTTATAATCCATGGCTAGTTGCATCTAAACACAATCACACGCAAAAAGTGAAAAATAACTCAAACCCAACACAACAGAGAAACAAGCAAAGCAAGCATAAATTTAGAAATTCATACAATAGAAGAACAAAACCTAACATGCATTTCGGAATTCATACGACAACCTATGAGTGATCAACATCAAGCATGTACATGAACAGATAAAAGAAGAAAACGATCCCAGGCAGAGCATGTAATTGTAAAGATGAATAATCAGGGTTGAGAAAAAGGAATACCTTTTGTGATTTGAAGAAAAGAAGCTTTAAGAAATGTGTGAAGAACTTTGAGTAATGAGTAAGAAGAGTGTAAGTTTTCGAAGGTTTAGAGAACTGAACGTTCTTAATGAAGTTTAAAAGGAAAAGAGAATTTGAAACGATGGAGTTTCTGCTATCAGTAATGTCAGGACACGTGTACGTGTGGGGTCGCATACAGTAAAACGTCACTTCAAAGACGCTTCGTGTGTCGCACCTCACCTACCCCCTGAGAAACAATCACATCAATTGCCACTCAGGAGAGTCTTTGCTTAGCCAAAGCTCAGCTCCAGCTTGGGGGGCTTGTGTGTTGGTCATAACTCGGTTCTCGGTAGCAATTTTGTGACAGCTCGACTCTTGGGTAGAGTGGGGGACAACTCGGTTGTTAGGACTGGGTGAAACTTGCGTAAAAGGCCTTTTTCAAGGATGGGCCCAAAGCGCACGGGAGGGTCGTTACGTGAAATAAATTGATATATGCGTGCTTATAGGTATATTTGAGGTGGTGGATATAATATTTGTTATTATTGTGTATATCTATTATTATTGTGTATACTTGTTATTATTACGTGGCAATATTCTTTCTGTTGCATGTTTGTTGCACGTCGCTAGTTACTATTAACCCTAAGTAAATAGGGAGATGCATTGGTAACAGAAAGTGGGCCTGAGGATAGCACCTGAAGATCATTGGTGCCCGTGGCAGGTGATTTTCTGTTAGAGATAAAAGTTTAATATGATTATTTTCAGTTGAGATTTGCTTATCTCCAGGGAGAGTTGTTGCATGTTGCATGGGCGGTGATAAAAGCAGAGTAAGTCTCCAGGTAAAGGTAGGGCGCCCTCTGTCCCAACGAAACCTTATTCTAGCACCAAGAAGGAAACGTTGGTGATGAGAATCAAAAAGATGTTGTTAATAGGAAGAATGGACAAGGGCCAAATAATTTAAAGTTCTTCTTATTAGTCTTTTCAAAAGATGAGGCCCAAGCCCAAAGCCCAAGCCCAAGCCCAAGTCCAAACCATGAGGGGCAAGGTCAGGCATTAAATAAAAGAGCATCATTTGAATTACTCTTGTATAGTTGTAGGAGGTGTGGATATTAAATAAAGGAGTGTGAATATGTAAAAATAAAGTCACATTGTCCATGTGACTTAGGAGAGTAGGTGTAGGTGTAGTTTTTAGGAGGTGTCATAGTAGAAAAAGGTCACACCTCCCATGTGACTTGCTTTTTGTGGAATTTCAAATGAGTTTCATTTGAATTTTCCCACCTATATTTTAGCACCCTCATACTATAAATAGAGGTGTGGGCTCTTGTAAAATTCAGATTGGATAATTGATATAGAGAAACTCTACTCATTTGGAGAGAGAATTGTGTGAGATTTTGATCTCTTAGCTAAGTCTCATCTTGTGATGCATTGGGAGCATTCAAGTGGCGGCAAATCTGCACTTATCTTTGACCTTTCATCATCCAAGTGGCTTGTCCATCTTTCAACCGAGCTACAACCACATAAGTCATCTTCCTTCACCTTGTTTCTTCAATTTAATTCGGTAGTTTGTTTCTAGGCTTCGTTCTTCATTTTTTAATCGGTGCATTTTGTTCCTTGATAATTTCAATCGGTAGATTTACCTTTTTTTTCAATTCTGTTCGGTGCCTTGCATTCTTGATTCAATTGTGTTTAGTAATCTTGTTCCATGGATGTTTACAAGGAGATAGCACTCTTAATGAGTTTGGATCATCATTTTGGACGTCTATGTATCCATTCATGATTCCTTAAGCTTCCTTGAAGTCCAATTTTGTTTTCAGCTTGCTATTTTGTTTCTTGCTTTCCTTCAATTCCGCCAAGTATTTGTGATAAGGACATGGCACTCATTGTTCAATGAGTTTGGCTTTTTTCTTGGATGGCATTATCCTTCATTGAGATGACCTTAAGCCTCCTTAAAGTGTTATTTCTTGTTAAGTGTCTATCCAGCTCATATCATGTGGTATCTAGAGCTATGGTTGTGTGCAAAAAAAAATTGAGTTGCTGGACACTTTGATTCTGTTTTTTGTGATTAGTGATTCTGTTTTTGTGGTTTTTGAGTATTTCTTGCTGTTTTAATTGTTGTTAATACATTGTGCTTGAGTCTTTTTAATTTTTGAATCCATACTTGTTTTGTCTAGTCATGTTTTTTCCTATAATGTCATCAATTCCTTGTAGTCCTTTTATTGCTATCTTTGGTTGATTGCTTTTATTTGAGTACAAATTTTGGTTTCTGTTTTTTCTTGATCCTTTGGTGCATTTTCTTTTTAGTATTGAGTTCATGCTTGTGTATTAGATCTATACAAGTTCTTATACATCATTTCTATTATGTCTTTGTAGTTTCTTTAATTCTGTTTTTTCATTCCAGTATAGGTTCCTCTGTTTTTCTTAAAAATGTGCTGACTGTTTGGTTTATTAAAATTTCTGTGCTTACTGGAAAATTCTGAAATTCTGGATTTAAGTAATTTGAAGTGTTACAAAAGAGTGAAAAAAAGAAGTACATCAAAATTCAAAATACAAAAAAAATGATAAATGAAATACGAACAGTGTGTAATTCTGCCGGAAAAAAAAACGGTAATCTGGCAGTGATTTTGCAAAATTTATTACAATTAATTGGAGTACTGTTTTTGAGTGATTCCAGTGCCAATTTTTAGATAACATCTTGAAGTTCCAGTGGTTCAAATTTCACATTCCAATTCGTTTTCTCCAGTTCCAGTTAAATATTTTAAGTCACGAACAGGTTTAACAAAAAAGAAATTCCAGTAGCATTGTTTTTTGTTTTCTTCATCTATTCTAGTACTATTCTTTAGGACTCCTTTGTGTGCTATCCTTTCTTTGTGTTCCTTACTTTTCTTGATTGTCTTCTTGTTTCCTCTAAGTTTTGTGGTGACTTGTTCTTAAGTGAGTGTGGTTTGCTTCGACATTTTTCATTTGAAGCTCATCCAATCCACAAGAGAGGCTTGGTTAAGGAAAGAACACTTTTCTTGGAATGGTTTGAGTACATTCTTTCGGCCTTTTCCAGCAAGCTACATTTTGCTTTATTTTGCTAACAAGTTTCCTTAATTGTTTGTTTCTGTTTTTGTGCCTTTTATTATCATGGATAATTTTTCTAGTGGAGAATCCTCCAAACGTTGCTCACCTCAAAAGGCAACTCTCTTTGAAGATTTAAAGAATGCTAGACAATCAAATGCACAATATCTTGATGTGATAAGACAAATGGAGGCAAGGCTCCAAAGCTTGGAAATAACCCGTGAAGAATTCAATCAAAACCGGGAGAGAAGACATCATCATCATCATCGGCATTCTTCAAGGACTTCTCACTCTTCTCATGGATATCATGAAGACAATGCACGGCAAAGGCACCATCACCATGAAGAGAGGCGCCAACATGTGGCTGTCCCTTATTCACCTAATGTAAAACTCCCTAGCTTTAGTGGTGAGAGTGATCCTAATGTGTACTTAGGGTGGGAGGCCAAGGTTGAGCAAATATTTGATGTAAATGGGGTTATAGATGATCATAGGGTTAGATTAGCATCCTTAGAATTCTTAGACTATGCCATGCAATGGTGGCATCAAACTCTATTGGACATTGACCTACACAAGAGACCGCCCGTGTTCTCTTGGGATGATTTCAAAGCTTGTCTACGCGCTAGATTTGTGCCTCCACACTTTAGGAAAGACCTATTGTTGAAACTCCAAAGGTTTCATCAAGGCACGCTAAGTGTGGATGATTACTTTAAACAACTAGACACGCTTTTAATTAGAGTTCATATGGATGAGAGTGAGGAAGCTAAAATAGCTAGGTTTGTTAGTGGCCTTCGAAGGGACATTCAAGACGTGGTAGAACTACAAGAATATTCTTCATTACAAAATGTAGTTCACCTTGCTAGTAAAATTGAAAATCAAATTGCAAGGAAAAATGCTTTCAAAAATTCTTCTAAGGATAGTTACTACCACTCTTCTTGGAAAAATAAAAATAGCTCTTTTTCAAATATCCCTTCTGAGGACTCTACTTTCAAACCTAGAGATTCTAAGCCTTCCACTTCCACTTCTAGGCCTAAATCACCAACTAAATCATCTAGTACGAAGTGTTTTAAATGCTTAAGCTATGGACATATTGTTTCTAATTGCCCTTCTAAACGAAATATGTATATGCATGATGGGGTAGTGGTTAGTGAGCATGAGTCCGAAAACTCTAGACATTCCTCACCTTCTAGGTCCCCAAGTGAGAATGAGAGTGAAAGCCCACATGAGGGTGACCTATTGGTAATAAGACGCATGCTTGGACAAGTTTTAAAACCCTTTGATGAAAGTCAAAGAGAAAATATCTTTCATTCAAGGTGTCTTATTAATGATAGGGTATGCTCTTTGATTGTGGATGGGGGGAGTTGTGCTAATGTGGCAAGCACAAGAGTGGTAGACAAGCTTGGATTATCTACCATCTCTCATGCAAAGCCCTACAAATTGCAATGGTTAAGTGAAGTCGGTGAGATTATTGTTAACAAGAAAGTCCTCATTACATTTTCTATTTGTAAATATAAAGATGAGGTATTGTGTGATGTTGTCCCAATGGAAGCCACACATATTCTTTTAGGTAGGCCATGACAATTTGATAGAAAAAAATTTCATGATGGCTTTACCAACAAAATTTCTTTTAACTTCCATGGGCACAAAGTCATTCTTAAGTCTCTCTCTCCAAAGGAAGTTCATGAGGACCAAGTTAAAATGAGAGAAAAGAGAGAGAAAGAAAATGATAAAAAAAGTTCCAAGAGAAGCCTTCTCATGTCCACACAAGTTAAAAAGGTAATAGTTACTCAAAAGCCTATTTTTTTAGCTATTCCTAGGACTATTGAATGTGAGTCAGCTAAGGATAGTCTCACATGTTTGGACAATTTGGTAAAGGAATGTGAAGATGTGTTTCAAGATCCTCCTAAAGGCTTACCACCTCTAAGAGGGATTGAACACCAAATAAACTTCATGCCCAGGGTTTCTTTACCAAATCGCCCTGCATATAGGACCAATCCCAAAGAAACTAAAAGAGAAAATGAAAAAACAAATGAAGTACATGATAAACCGAGTCTTAATACATTCTCAACTAAATCACTTTTGTTGACTCGCGCTACGCCTATAAGGTATCCTTCTTCTTTGTCTTTTTCATTACCCAAGGTTCCTACTTATACACCATATTGGATAAAGAATGTTAAGGATGATTTTTTCATACCTTCTAGTTTTCCAAATAATATCATTTCTAAATAATCTTTTCCAACATGGGCTATGTATAGGACATCTTTTTCTGAACTCCCAACGTTTCAAAGTGATAAGTCAAGTTTGCCTATTTCTTCTTGTATTCTCTTATCTAATTGCAAACTAACTTTGTGTTATGCAGGAGTACTGAATTCGTGGACGAATTCTCTCCAACTTGGGGAGTATGATGAGAATAAAAAAAATGTTGTTAATAGGAAGAATAGACAAGGGCCAAATCATTTAAAGTTCTTCTTATTAGTCTTTTCAAAAGATGAGGCCCAAGCCCAAAGCCCAAGCCCAAGAAGGCCCAAGCCCAAGTCCAAACCATGAGGGGCAAGGTGATGGCAAATTCATGGAGCTCTTCTCGGAATCATGTGAAGAATGGTGCGGAAGCTATGGTTGTAAATGTGCAAGATCCTCCTAGGAGCTATGGTGATCTTGAAGGTGCATGATGTGTATGGAAGTAGGGAGGTTCGACCAGCCCTATGGTAGGTGATGAAGGTGAAGATTAGATCCTAGAAACTAGGGAAAAGCAAAGTATGGCACAATGCTGGCAGCATAACTTTACTCTCATTAATCTTGCAAATACATGAGCCAAGCCCTCTTATTTATAATGTTTAGAGGGCTGGAAATTCAAAAAAAGTGGAGGGAAATTCAAATGAGAAGCATTTGAATTTGGAGCCAATTCCTAGTCACAAGGGAAGTGTGACTTGGTTTCTATTTTTGGCACCTCCTAAATCTATACATACACCTTTTGTGTCACATGGAAGGTGTGACTTAGCTTTATACATTTGCACCTCTTATATTTATATCTACACCTCCCTTTATGTTCTACTAAAAATACTCAAAAGTAATTACAAAAGAAAGACATCCAATGATGCTTAGTTTGCCCATATCTTCTATTTGTTGGGCTTGAGTTGAAGCTTGAACTTGTATTTGGGCTTGGGCTTGGGCTTTTTCTATCATGAGCTTGGGCCTCTTCCATCATCCCCTCCCTCTTGAAAAAGGATTTGTCCTCAAATCCAATGCTTCTTCTTCATCATCATTATGTGGATGTATGTGGCTGGATGGTTTCCATCACAAGGTCAAGCATTAAATAAAAGAGCATCATTTGAATTACTCTTGTATAGTTGTAGGAGATGTGGATATTAAATAAAGAAGTGTGAATATGTAAAAATAAAGTCACATTGTTCATGTGACTTAGGAGAGTAGGTGTAGGTGTAGTTTTTAGGAGGTGTCATAGTAGAAAAAGGTCACACCTCCCATGTGACTTGTTTTTTGTGGGAATTTCAAATGCGTTTCATTTGAATTTTTCCACCTATTTTTCAACACCCTCACACTATAAATAGAGGTGTGGGCTCTTGTAAAATTCAGATTGGATAATTGATATAGAGAAACTCTACTCATTTGGAGAAACTCTACTCATTTGGAGAGAGAATTGTGTGAGATTTTGATCTCTTAGCTAAGTCTCATCTTGTGATGCATTGGGAGCATTCAAGTGGCGGCAAATCTGCACTTATCTTGGACCTTTCATCATCCAAGTGGCATGTCCATCTTCCAACCGAGCTACAACCACATAAGTCATCTTCCTTCACCTTGTTTCTTCAATTTCATTCGATAGTTTGTTTCTAGGCTTCGTTCTTCATTTTTTAATCGGCGCATTTTGTTCCTTGATAATTTCAATCGGTAGATTTACCTTTTTTTTTCAATTCTGTTCGGTGCCTTGCGTTCTTGATTCATTTGTGTTTAGTAATCTTGTCCATGGATGATTACAAGGAGATAGCACTCTTAATGAGTTTGGATCATCATTTTGGACATCTATGTCTCCATTGATGATTCCTTAAGCTTCCTTGAAGTCCAATTTTGTTTTCAGCATGCTGTTTTGTTTCTTGCTTTCCTTTAATTCCGCCAAGTATTTGTGATAAGGACATGGCACTCATTGTTCAATGAATTTGACTTTTTTCTTGGATGGCATTATCCTCCATTGAGATGACCTTAAGCCTCCTTTAAGTGTTGTTTCTTGTTAAGTGTCTATCCAACTCATATCAATTGGTCTAATTTCCGAAGAAGTAGTTTGAGGAGGAGGCATTCAACCTAGTCAACCGACAGAAGAGTCAACCGGCAAGAACAAAGATAGTATAAACAAAAAAAATATTAATTTTTCAATTGTACAATCTTATAAATTATTTCAGATTGCATATTTTCTAAAATTCACCCTAGGAAAATACATCCAAAATTTGAGATTTCAAAATGTTTGTTTGCTCTAATTATGAATATTTAATTGGAACGTGAAAGAGGTTTGTAAAATTTCTGGACTTATTACTTAGTTTCATTAGATTGTATCATGGACATTTAATTTGAGCTTTAAATCCATGGGAGAGGAGACACTTAGTTTCATTATGATCCCTAAGCGCACTATAAACCTCACAGACTACCCTTTTCTTTGCAACGGAAGGCCCATGTTTTGTGGATTAAAATGACAAACTAGGTGATAAATTTAAGATCCAGTTATTTTTAAACCTTGGTGTCAGACTTTGATATAGATTCAATGATAGTATATTTTATAGAAACGCAAAAATGTTAACAACGATGTATTACTTAATACTTCCTCAGTTGAAATAAAGGGGGGAAAAGAAGAAAATAAAGCAAAAAATAATAATAAACTAGTCTATGTCCTCCCTTGCATGTTAACCGTCCTAGAAGTATATAAATGAACCCTCAAAGAAGGGTGTGTGAAAGCTTAGAGGAGTCACCAATATTATTAGCTTAGCAGAACTCAGAAACCAAAGAACCCAAGCTCACTAGCTCTCTCCTTCTCGAATGTCTCAAAGTACTGATAGATGATCGTTACCGCAAGCAATATTCCAGTTCCTGAACCAATGGCGCCCATAAAATCTGCCAACACTGTCAAGGCACCGATACACATGCCTCCAAATGCTGCAGCAGTGGGAATATATCGATTCAGTTCTTTCTGCAAGTTGGACTCACGGTGTCCAGGCATTACCATTTGTTGTTCCTGCAAATTCAAAAAATACATTATGACACCACAAACTTTTGCCAACATAATACATACTTTGCCTGATATCTGAATACAGACGAATTTCCATGAGTAAACATTTTTTCTTCAAACAAAATTGGATTCAGACCCGCCTTTCAAAAGAGTTTATTATAACTTGAGAACCATAGGAAGTTGCAAAAAAGTTGTTGACTCTGGCCCTACCCTGAACAAATATTTGTAAGCTTTAAGCACATGAAAGATGTGACAAGGGAGATCAGGTTGCACATATAATGGAAAAAAACACACTGGTCCTTTTCTTTGTTTCCATACCAAAAAAGGAAACCGACTAAATTCTGGTACAAAACTCGAGTCAGTAAAAGCACAAGCCTATATTGTGCCTGTTCTAAACTTCAAATCAATGCATATGCTTCCTTACTTGGGAGTAATTCCAAGAGATCAGAGCATTTCCATAACCACTATTTTTACCAGTTAAGAGATTTAATATAATGAACACCTAAAAGTTCCAGGATACAAAAACCAGCAAGAATCACAATGTGCAACTAGTCATGAATCTCCCTGTTCATTGGCCCCAACCTTTCATTTAAAGTTAAACTAAAAATTTATGCTAGTTTAAAAAAAAGATCATAAAAAGAGTTGGGTTGAGGGGTTCAAAATTTGTTTCAAAACAGTATTGCTTCTAAAGGTAGCTAAAACCCAAGCCTGGCTAATATTTTGCTGCTTAAGAAAGATATCAAGTCAATAGGGAAATTATAAACAAAATGAATCCTTGTCAATACCTTCAGCTGCTTGGCAACATCTTTAGCAGATGAACCAGAGACTTCGATCCATGTTTTAGAGAACAAGGCACAGGCTGAAAGCATAAACACAAGATAGAATAGGGCATGGAAGGGATTGGCCGCCATATCAGCTAAGCTGCAAGATATATAGGGCAAAGACACTAGTTAGGGTTATCAAATAACAGAGATATATGCAGTACATAACTGACTGACAATTTATATTATATTAGTACATATACCATACAGAGCACTTAACTTGAATTTGTTACTAATTCTCTTACCTGGATGGTGCGGTGATATAGTACGCAATACCACCAACAGGTGCTGACTGACCACCTCCATATTCAGATTCCTTCCACTTTCCCAATAGATCAACAAAGAAGTTTCCACTGTACTTACGATGGAGCAGCTGAACAAGTCGAACAATAGATTGTTAAAAAACAGTAAATCAAAGAACATTAACTCCAATATATCATACAACTACAATTACCTGGGAGATGAAGTAGAGATTGGAAACGAGAGCAGACTGAAGAATGATGGGCATGTTTGAGGTATAAAACAATTTGATTGGATATGAACCCTGCTGTCCACGAGCATTCTTTGACCTTACTGGCAAGACTACACGGAAACCTTGGAAGTATATTACAATTAGGAAGATCAAGACAGTAGCAAGCAAATTTGTCACATTCGGAAGATTCTGCCTGTAAAATGCCTCCCGTAGAGCCCGGACCTTGTCTGATCTAGTTATCAACAAATGGAACAGAGCAATGACAGCACCTTCAAATTCAGCTCCACGTCCACTATTAATGGTGGTGGGGCTAAATGCCTTCCATATAATGTTTTCGCTGAAAAATGACGAGAAAATTTCTTTTAATTATTTGATAAAAGGTTAAATATCCAGTTAGGAGGTGCTAGAAGAGAACAAAAACACTGGAGAATAAAATTTGGAAATATCTCATTGGGGAAGAGTTAAATTTTACCAGATATTAGTTGCTATGAATAGGGAAATTCCAGACCCCAGACCATATCCTTTTTGGAGAAGCTCATCTAGACATATCACAATTATACCCGCAAAACAGAGCTGGATGATGATGAGGATGGCATTTCCTACTCCAAGTTGCCCCACACTACCATACATCCCCGAAAGAACATAGGCAACAGCCTCACCAACAGCTATCAGAATACCTAGAAGCTTCTGCGCTCCGTTTCTGAAAGAAAAGGAAGTGAACTAAATATACAGTATATAAGAAAATATGCCACACTAAAGTGGTGGCCATGATGAGAAATATTATAACACAACAAATACTACATAAATTGTATTTGAAACAGTTAAGTGAATGGATTCATCACGCAGCTACAAATGCCAAAATCAGATAAAATCACACAGGGAGAAAAAAAACATATGATCAACAAAATGAATGTAAGTACAAAGAATGAGACTTACAATAGTGCTCGATCCTCACGTACGTTGTTGTCCACTTCAATGATCTTTGACCCAGCCAGAAGTTGCATCACCAGCCCAGAAGTCACAATGGGAGTGATTCCAAGTTCCATGACAGTTCCACGGTTTGACGCGAGAATAACACGCATCCAATAAAATGGATCCGCACCTGTTGTTGAGTGAATCCCATATAGAGGAAGCTGACTACAGACCAGGAAAATGAAGAGAGAGATCACAGTATATATGACCTTTTCTCTAAATGGCACTTTCCTGTCAGCAGTTTGAACCTCGGGAAGAAACGAGAGAAATGGCCTAACTAAGTGAAGGACCCTAAATCCACCACCCATCTTACCACACTACACCAGTTTAACCTGTACCAAAATTCAACACGCATCTGTGAGAGGATTTACCAGAAAGGGGGCAAAAAAAAAATTGTACTTCTAAAGAATGTCCCAGCATCAAAGTGACAATTCATCAAATAACAAAGCCCAAATCAAAAGAAAATAAGAAATTTAAAACAGTTTACATTTACACAAGCAAGCCAAACATTAACACCTTTTCAATTTATGCTAACTAAAATCACCAGTTTACCGAAAAGTATACTAGAACAACCAACCCAATTTGCACTGGTTAAAGCTACATGCATCAAACAGTACCACGTAAACAAAACTTCATTCGAATTAAAAATAAATAAAGCCACAATGCATCAATTGCACGGCTGCAGAGAATTATGCATCACCCGTATAACCTAAAAACAAACAAAAAACATCAGCTAGCTACGCAATACGAATGCATGCTATATATCTAGATCTGGTCTCGTGAAATGGCAAAGGCGAATTGAAACCCTAATTGGCACGTGCAAAAAGCGAGACGCGAATCGAAGAAGAGGAATATGCAGATCTAGGAATGTGCAAAATCAGGAAAAGGAGATCGAAGCAATGGAAGGAAAATACCTTAGGTGAAAGGTGCTATCGCAGATCTACAAATTGGGGAAGAAAAGTTGCAATTGAGAAGTGCAGGGTGTTTGGATGTATATTTATATAGAGGACAAGGAACTACGATATTTTTTGAAACCGAATATAGACGATAAAAAAATTAAAAAAAAATAAAAGATAAAAAAATAAAAGATAAAAAAATAAAAGATAAAAAAAAAGAGTCGTGCTATCTTGAATTAATAGGATTTTATTATCTAAAAAACTCCCACTTTTTTTAATATACTATTTCCATTTTTATTTTTCAAGATAACCTAGTTCCAATTTATTTGCCAAAAATTCTAATTTTTTTGTGCAGGATGAACTAATTTCTCACTATTCGAAACTGATTCTTTAAATAATTTAAACATAAAAAATTGATATGATTTTACAATCATATCTTTTCTAAAATCTGTTTTGATTTTTTTTTAAATATTGTATTTTAAACTAAAATTTCAAAATTGAAATTGTTCTCGCCGATTGACTTGAATGGAAAGGTCTGCTTCTAATTTGTTTCTTCTAGATTCTATTATGCGTTTTTTCGTTGCGTTGGAATGTGGCTCTATTAAGGGGCTCTAAGCCTATGTTTGGATCAGGGGTGACCCTGTAACGCAGACGGATTATAGGGTGGTCACCCCGTTTGGTTATGTGAGAGGGAGAGGGTGAGGGTGAGTGGAAATGAGAGTGTTTTTTGGGTCATTTGAAATATGAGGAGAAAGGAGAGTGGGAAGCATGGAAAACCACGTAGGATTGGTTGAATGATCATGGTGCCCTTTTTCACGTTACACAACACTAACCTCTTTAACTTTTTGGAAGCAGCTGTTGCACCGCACCACAATGGCCAGCCACTACGCTCGAGATTCCTGACTTTGATTCAGGAATCTCTTTGACCAATTTGAATGGAAATGAATGCTGGAGTGTGTGTTGGTGAGAGAGTAGGTGCATCATAATTGTGATGTACCATTATACAAGGGCCTTCGAAGCTAATGAAGCAAGCACCACATCTATTTAGTCTTCACACAAAGAGTTGCATTGATATAGGGTGCTTGAAGAGGGTCTTGAGTGAGCATAGAGGTAGGAGAGTGAATTTCGTAGTTCATGTTTGCCCTAGGTTACCTTATTTTCATTTTAGTTTGAAGCCAAATTTTTTATTTTTTTATTTTTTTTTGAATATTTTTTCAGGCACACTTTTAATGTTATATTTTTTAAACATTTAATTTTTTATAAATAATATATTTATTCATTTAAAGTTAATATTTTTACAGAATGCGTGAATGCAATTTTTTTATGTTATAAATAATAAATGTTAATGTTACAGAAATTTTTATAGAAATATAATTAAAAAACTTAATAATGTTATAGAATTGTAGTATGTTACAGAATGTAAATGTAATTAAAAAAATTAATAATGATATAGAATTGTAGTATGTTACAAAATGTAAATGTAATTTAAAAAATTATAAATATTATTATGCTAAAACCCTAAACCAAAAAAAGTTAAGAAAATATATTAGAACTTGTAAGGTTACGTCCAGGGTAGTCGGGTGTAGGGTACGAGAGGAAGGCAGATACGCTCTCAAAGTGAGTGACTAGATGATTGGGGGCATGAGTTGGTACCCAAAAAGTCACCCCTTGCGCAGTAGCACTCCCAGGCAGGAGGACTCACACGTAGAGACGTCCCCAGATGGGCAGAAACGCCCCCAGATGGGGTCATGGCGTCGTGAGGCCCTCCACGTGTACGACAGCCAGGTCAGAATAGAAACACCCTTTAGTCAGGTACCAGGTAATTAAAGTCATTCAATACAGTTTCCGTTTCGAGCGTTCAGGTACAGTAATAGCTCCCAAGCGTTTCAACGTCTTAAATGCGCTACGTTTTCTAATTAGACGCCTTAATTGAGCGCGTTACGTTTGTGATTAAAAGCGATTTAAGGCGCTTTAAATGCTTGGGTAGTTTAAATAGCGCTGAGAATGTTGGGAACGGGGTTCGAAGTTTTGGCAAATTTTCCCAGAATACTCTCCAGTTGCTTGCTCGAAGTCGTGAGGCTACGCACAAGGGACTGGAAAAGAGGTTGTTTGCCGGAGCGAGAATATACACACAATACACAGTTCTTTTTACCACCTTCAGAGTGCCATACGCGGTGCTCAGATACGGAGGTACACAGTTTTGGTGTTTCTTGCTGGCTGACTTGAGCGTCGGAGTGCAAACGGCCGCTAGGGCACCCTTTTGTCCTCTTTTTGCAGGAATCCACAGGTAACAAGTGGGAAGGAGTCCCTAGCTGATGGTTGAGGTCGCGCACAAAGACGTCACAGGTCAACCGGACGGAACAGTTAGCTACATGCATCATACAACATAATTGATAGACTTCTAGTAAAGGATAGATTATAGAAAATATTAAAAAAAAATTGTCATGTTAAGCTCATTGAAATTTGTAACAATTTTCCCAATTCAATCATCATTAAACTTGCACTTTCCAAAATGACAGAATGCAACATTGGACATCTTCGGGTGGTCAATAATATAATGACATTAGAGATTCAACTATGCTTCCACTACTAGAAAACTAAGGCAGCATGAATGGATATTTGAAAGTGCTACCTTAGCTGTCACATTTGGGTTTCCATCTCTATCACCTCCCATCCAAGATCCAAACTTTATTGGAGTATAAGTCAATGAAAGTGGTTTTCCTATATGTTGCAAGGAAGGGAAAATTGCATTGAAAATCTTAAAGGGAAAGAATGTACGAGTTAATAGACATACATTGAAGATGACATACCTTCCTTAAAGCGCTGCTAACTCAACGTAAATAATGAGGAACAACTTTCCAGAGTGATTGCTCCACAATATTCAATCCTGGAAGAATTGAAAAGATTAACCAAGAGGCTCTTGTTCTTAACCTTCTTTTTTTAACAATGTATCAAATCATTCAAGAGCTGAAAGATAAATATCAATGACTATGGTATCCTAAAGATTAAGCCATTGTGCGTTC
This sequence comes from Phaseolus vulgaris, assembly GCF_051622355.1. Lineage (NCBI taxonomy): Eukaryota > Viridiplantae > Streptophyta > Magnoliopsida > Fabales > Fabaceae > Phaseolus > Phaseolus vulgaris. Next base: position 19,969,473 of record NC_143502.1, on the reverse strand, counting down.
ATCTAAGATCATTTTTGGGACAATAAACACAAAACTCTTGAACACTTGGTCAAAAAGGCCAGAGAGCATTCTTAAGGAACAACTAAAACAACTTTAGTTCAGAGTTAAAATGTTATTAAACATATAATACTCAAGAAGCTTATCGGTCCTGGCTTCATCGACTGGTGTGGGTTTTTCAAGCCTAAGTTCATCTCTTCCTCCTCTAGCTAATTATATGAATCTATGTGTTTAAACATGAACCGGAATAAGTGCTTTAAAGGCTACAAAGTAACGTCATCACCTTCCACAACTTGTGATTAAATAATTAAGCTTGTACCGCCCTGGTGGTCGGGAGTGATGACGTGGCACCCTGCTACAGTATAGGCGTGTTTGCAAGGCGCCAGGTTGGCAAGAGGGAAGGAAGTCGGGGGGCTCGTGTAGTCGCCAGTTGTTAAGTTGGCGTGTTCCGACCTCCAGCATATCAGAATCGGCGATCACCAGGTTAAAGATGAAGTCGCCAGATGAAGGAGATCGCCAGAGCGAGCACATCGCCAAAGATGAAGGAGAAGCAGATTATGAAGGCGGCCGGCGAGACCACAGGGAAGGTGTATGAGGACACCCTAACTCGCCAGTTCCAGTAGAGATCGCACTCCCAAGTTAGCTATGCACTGGGCAGTACCATGCATAAGTAACTTAGCCAAAATGAGAGTAGAAGCAGCGCCAAGTCAAGGAGGCTCCAGATGATGGCACGTGTACGACTGGATGCGAGCCACGTGTCCAGGTCTGTAACTGCCAGAAGAGAGAAAACAGCCAGGTATATAAGAGTTCTCAACAAACTTTCTGAGGTACGCACGTTCAGTTCATACTCTTTACGCTTGCGAGTGATAGAGCTGACTGTGAGAGAGGATTTGCACGGTTCTTGTTCTCTTAGTATTTGGTGATACCGTCACTGACTTGAGCGTTGGAGTGCGATCGGCCGCAGCGGCGCCGTCCTGTTTCTTTGCAGGTTCTTGAGGTAGATCCCGAAGAGGAACGGAGGTGAGAAGCGGTGCGCACGTCGATCCTTTGACGAGGCAGTTTCCAGCGTTCCGGTCAACAGGCAGGATCAAAGCTGTATAGTTTGATCTAGACTTTATATTTATTTTTCATTTCTGTTCTTATTTTACTGAATTACGTGGTCTATTCCTTTTGCTTTACCCGCTTAAAGGACCATCATGCTAAAATCCAACCTCACAAAGCTAAGATATTCACAGTCCTCTATCAATGACCTACAAGGAACTTAGCATCAAAATCATTCGAGAACTTAGCATCCTCTTAAATCAAACCCTTAAATCAAACAATGTAAGAAGAAAAAAATTGGGTTAGGGTTAGACCTTCAAACCACTGAAAATCAAGAACCTAGGGTTACACAAAGATTAAGTTCAAGGTCGTCAAAGAAGAAGAAGGAATGGAGGAAGAAATGCGAAACTCACCGTTCACGGTTGCACGTTCACGGTCGAAGCACGGTCACCGTCACGGTCATGGTCAAAGAAGAAGAAGGAGTAGAGGATGAATGTTCACGGTCGCACGTTCACGGTCGAAACACGGTCACCGTCACGATCATGGTCAAAGAAGAAGAAAGAGTGGAGGAAGAAATGTTCAGTACGCTCAGCAGTTTTGTGGGCTCTCTCAAGGTCATATTCGAGTTCAATACCACTTTTCAACAACTAGAAGTTTTGAAATAAATTAATTATTTGAGATATTCATAATTTTATTATTTTTAATTTTAAAATCATAGCGTGGGCTAAACCTTCAAAACTTTTAAGTAGCGTGGACTTAGCTTCAAAGGCATAATGTGAACTAAACCTTCAAAAATTTAAAATTTTATTATTATAACTTTATTTTTTTATTTTTCTTTTAAGTTTGCATCCGTTTTGCGTGGATTTGATCGACGAAAAATGCATCCACATTTGGCCCACGCAAATATGTGGAAGCTAATTACTTGTTTTCTCGTAGTGATAGTTATGTTTAATTTTATTTTGATTAGATAATTTATGTTTCTTTTATGATTATTTGCAATATTAGGTGGTTTAGGTTAAAATAGACAATTTCATTGGTTTTAGGTTAATATGTTTTGTTTTGGTATTTGTTTGGTTGATAGAAGTTCTTTTGATTACAAGTTTTGGGTTAACGCTAAGCTATATCATCTATAAAAAAAAACAACATAATTTACTTAATTATGACTATAACCGACCTAAATAACATTTTTACGATAAGTCATAATTGATGTAAATAATAACTTAATTTATTTTTTTAAATTATACTGTTTTTTAAATTGCATTAGATCTACATCTAGTATCAACTTACCAACATAGAAATTCACATTTATTTTTACGTTAGACACATTGTTAACATAATTTTTTTAACATCACATGTAAACTCAATGTAAAAGATCTCATTTTTTACGTCACCTTTATCTACATTAGTTATAGAAGTGACATAATTTAGCTAAAAAATTGACATAATATTTTTGCACTAGTACTTCAATTTTATCTTCAAAACAAAGGAAGTGATATTTGATGCCAATATATTTTGTCTTAACATGTTACACATATCTTTGGCCAAATAAATCGCACTCATAATATCATAATAGTTGGTCGTCTTCCCTTGAGAATACCCCAAACCATCCATTAGACCCTTCAACACTATATCCTCTTTAACCACATCTGCCATTTCCATATACTTTGGCATAATGGTTGAAATCCTACTATTGAATGAAGAGCAATGTTAGCTCAAAGTTCAACAAACTCTTTAATTTGGTTTGAATTATGTGCTTAAACAACAAAGTGTAAAATATAATTTTATAAGCATCAAGTCTCTTTAGATGCAAATGCTTTGTGTGGTTGAACAAACACAAGCTTATAGCTTTCGAACAATCAAACAAAACACGTGTTCTGCTTGTACACTTTGCCAAATAATATTTTTTTGGGACAAACGAAGTTGATATGTAGTCTGAGCATTCATAATAAACATTGAAGACTTATAAATGCTTATTCTTTTAGTGTAAGGAATGTTCATCTCTTCATTTCTCGTAAAAGGATTTTGCATTGAAGTGTCCATGTCAAGATCTATTGAAGAATATGCTTAAAGTTGATCCACACAAACAACTTTTTTGGAAAGACAAAATGGTAGTCCTATACAAGTTAGCTAGTTATTTTACAACAACACCTAAAATCCTATCTTGAAAAGAGGTGGGTTTTCAAGCAACAATGGATGCTTTAATCATTTTCAATACACACAAGAATAAGAAGAAGAAAATCAAGAAACTCTCGATTAGAGATTGACTACTTTCAAATGAAAGATTAAGAATAGAAAAGCTCAAATAATTCCAAAAGATATGACAAGCAAAAATTAAGGCAAATTTAGTAGTAAACACACAAAAATGAATATGTCCAAAATTAGAGTTTAAAAACAAATAAAAAATACAAGTTGAATCAATAACATATAAGAACACACAACTACAATTTCAATATGGAATTAAAAAGAATTTTACACTCAAAGATACTTCACTAAACAATTTAAGTCACATAACAACTAAAAGAGCTAGCAAAAACATCAAAGAGTGTTACTATGGTGTGAATTGCTTTAGTTTCTTCTTTTTTTTTTAATACACGTCTTGGCCTATGCTCTTTTCATTTTTTTCTCATATTTTTCTTTCTTTTTTCTTATTATAAGACACTACTTTTACTTTTTCTCAATTCAATTTCAAGAACAACTCACAAGTTTGTCTTAAATTCAACTAACAAAGTGTACAACATGTTCTAAGCAAAGATTCAACTCAAACTCAAGGAAATAGATTAATTATGTTTTGGCCTGTAACATACAAGTACGAAAAATGTTTTTAACACTTGATAATAATCTAATACTAAATGAAGAATTCAAACAAGAAGAAACAAATCAATTAGGTTTCAATTTTCGTGATTTGAACTTTGAGGATTACTTCTAAATGGATGTTAAAAATGAAATCAAACCAAGTCAAAATATTAAGCAAAAACATGTTATAAAGTTCCTAAATATATGCAATTAATTCAAGGAAATTCGAACAATTAATTGAATCAATTAATAACAAAATTAAACCTAAAACATATAAGGAAAGTAATCTAACCTAAACTCAAAATATGTAAACAAGACTTAAAAATATGACAAGAAAGAAAGAATGAGTACTTTTCTCTTGAAAACCTCCAAGCCTAGATCTTGATTCCAAAATGATGGAAGCATCCTCAACCAGACGGCGAAAGAAAACTATTAAAGTACGAAGTTCCTTAAGAACTCTAATTTTTCCCACTCAAGAAAGGCCCTTTGAAGAAGAAAGAGGAGAAAATTACTCCCATGTATTGACCTTAAGACCAAGAAGAAGCTTTCAAAAGCATTTCAATTCTCATTCAATAAAGGCAAGTGTTACAAGGCAATGAGTCTTATTTATATATGCCTAAGACCCTTACACCTAATAACCTAAAGAATGTGGGAATAAAAAGGCTGAAAAGTGGCATCCCATAGCTGATTTGCAGGGCCCCAAAATGACCTAAGGCATCTCTAAAGTGATGTGGGACTTCCATGCTTCAAGATTTTTTTTTCCCTTTCCTTAGACAAATTTTGACCATGTTTTCTAGTTTTTTTTGGTTGACTATTCAAGACCAAATTAAAGCCCAATTAAGGTATAATGGAGACTCATTTATGTCTCTATAAAATTCTAGAAAATACAAAAAATAAATTACATTTATACAATTTGTACAAGACTAAGAAGAAAGAAGAAAATCTTAATGCTTTACTCTTCAAATGTAGAGTCTTCTTCTTTGAGGCTTGATCTTCTTCTATCCTTTTAGCCAAAGGTTTTGTGACAGGATAATTTCCATAAAAAAAAGCCAATGTCGTGAATATTCCTGTTGCTACTCATTTTAAATTAACTTATAAACAAAGTCCACCAAATAAAACTGAGAAAATAGATATGCAACAGGTTTCTAATGCCTCTACCATGAGTAGTCTGACGTATGCAATGATGTGCACAAAATGACATGAAAATTTGTTTTGTTGGTGATTGATTTTCAATGTTGTTTGGAAATTAAAGTATCTACATTTTAATATAAAATTTTGTAATATAGAAAACAACCTAGGTCGATCCACAAATGACACATATCTATTATAATTGATATTTAATATTCTTCCTATACAAATTCATTTGGGTTTTTTAAGAATGAAACATAATTCAAAAAACAATAGAAATTGAAAAATGAAATACAAGAAAATGAAAGGTCAATTCACATATTCAAGATTTATACAATTTCTCTTGTCATAGTTTTTATTGTGATAAACCTAGTTTGGTAGGGCTCATATTTAGATATTCTAGAGATATTGATCCTAAGAAATTCACTTCAAGCTATTTGATTAATTTTACAAAAGGAATAATGACTTCACAGTCTAGGTTGCAAAGGTGTATAACTTGTCTACTACATAGGTAAAATTCATTAATATTACTAAAACATGTAAGTAGTAGTTGATATGGGCGAATAAATATATTGTAGGAGCTTGGTTTTGTTCATGTATGAAAAAGGGAAGATATTATTCTTGTTATTGTCTCTCAGCAAGGTGGGCATGAGAGCATATATATAGAGAAGGGTACGCAACTATAACATAATCGTTAAGAGAGGCTAACAGTAAAACTGTATTAACTGACTAACATCCCCCCATTAAACTGATGTGGGTGGAACACCAACCATCAGTTTACATCTGAAACCCGAGAATGCAGGACCCGATATTGCTTTGGTGAGAATATCTGCTAGTTGAAACCTAGCAGGAAGATTGACTAAGTTGATCTTGTGTTGTTGAACATAGTCGCGAACAAAGTGTAAGTCGAGCTCGAAGTGTTTTGTGCGATAGTGCATGATGGGGTTGGCACTAAGTAGGACAACTCCAAAGTTGTCAGAGAAAAGCTGAGGTTGAGAAGGAGGTAGATGTAACTCATGTAACAGAGACTGTAACCAAAGAACTTCGGTTAGAACTACCGCGATTGATGAGAATCAACTAAAGGTGGCTTTTTATAATGAAGAACAAGATCATTCGCCTTCACATTTAAAGTTTTTCTTGTTAATCTTTGCAAAAGATAAAGCCCAAGCCCAAGCCCAAGAAGGCCAAAGCCCACAAAAGCCCAAAGTCCATCCCATGAAGGGCAAGGCCAAGTATTAAATAAATATTGTTTAGAAAGGTGCTTAGAGGGAAACATTAGAAACCTCTATTGTTAAAGCATCTTTTAGTCTTTAGTTAGGAGTCTTAGGGGGGGTGTGTTAGTAGATAGGTGTAGGAGTAAATAAGAAGGTGCCAAAGTAAGAGAAGAGATCACACCTTCCTCATGCATTGTTTTAGGCGCCAATTCTAGAAGTTTTTAGGAGGGAGTTTTTGAATTTGTGTAGCTTGCATTTCAGCACCTTAGGCTATAAATAGAGGTTCTCCCTTTGTAAAATTCAGATTTGAATTTAGAGTAAAGAAACTATACTCAAATTTTGAGTGAGCATTGGAGAGCTTTTGAGCCTTCTTCTCTAGTCTTATCTTAAAGGATCCATGGTGTCCTCAAGTGGCGGCAGCACACTCATCTAGGAGTAACCATCCTTCTAGTGGCGTGATCATCCAACCTTGCATCCATCTTCATGAGCATTCTCTTCTCCTTCCTTCCTTCTCTTTCAATTGTTCATGTTATCTTGTGTTCTTGAGTTTTTGGTTCGGTTGTTCTTATTTTTCCAGCAAGCATTTTCAGTTCTTTGCCTTTTAATTACATTTTGTTCGGTTCAGTTTGCTTCTCATCCAATTCTATTCGGTGATTTTAAGTTTTACCTCTTTTTGTTGGTTCAATTTGACAATATGAGGAACTTCCATGTGAGTTTGGATTTGGTGCTAGTTTTGGTGAGTTCTTGTCTTAGAACATTGATCCAATTCTAAGAAAAAGTGCCTAACAATTGTCCAACTCAAGTTGATTCCTAAGAATGTCAAGAACCATTCTCTTCTATGCTATTGGAATCACATCAGCGATACTCCTGTATTCAGCTTCGGTGCTACTACGCGACAAAACACGCTGCTTGTGGGACGACCATGCAATGAGGTTGCGACCATAGTAAACGCAGTAGCCTGTGGTAGATTTGCGGTCATCTACATCGCTGCCCCAGTTAGCATCACTGAAGGCACGTATAGTTGGAGAGAGGTTAGGGTGAATAATCAGACCATGATTGCGAGTACCGGCTAGGTAGCGAAGAATCCGTTTAACAGCTTTCCAATGATGATCTTGTGGGCTATGCATGAATTGGCACACCTTGTTGACATCATAGGATAGTTCAGGGCGAGTAATAAGAACATATTGTAGGGCACCGACAACGGAGCGAAACATAGATGGATCGTGCATGGCAGGGGAAGCATCCTTTTGGAGGCGAATGTTGGTTTGCATGGGTGTAGGAAGAGGTTTGGCAGCATCCATGTTGGTGTGACGAAGCAAATCCGTGATGTATTGTTGTTGGGAGAGATATAGACCACCCGCATAGAGATGAGTTACGTGAATGCCAAGAAAAAATTGGAGCGGACCAAGATTTTTAAGGGCAAAACACGTATTGAGAGTGGATATGAGTTGCTGAATCACTGCTAGGGAAGACCCTGTAATTATGATATCATCCACATATATTAAAATAAAGAGAGTGTATGTGGAATGGAACTTGACAAACAAGGATGTGTCACTTTTTGTAGAATGAAAACCAAGAGAGTTAAGAGTTGCACTTAGCTTATGAAACCATGCTCGTGGAGCTTGTTTTAGCCCATAAAGGGCTTTGTGCAGTTTGCATACTAAATGTGGAGAGGTGGAGGTGAATCCTAGTGGCTGGGTCATGTAAACATCTTCATTGAGGTCATCATTCAAGAAGGCGTTGTTGACATCGATTTGGTGGATGGGCTAGTGATGGGAGATAGCATGAGAGAGAACGAGGCGAATGGTGGCAGGTTTCACTACAAGACTGTAGGTGTCAGTGTAATCGTACTCAACAGTTTGACTGAAGCCCTTAGCAACCAGTCGTGCCTTGTGACGTTGGAAGGACCCGTCGACATTGAATTTGTTTTTGAATAACCATTTACATCCAACAGCTTTTGCACCAGCAGGGAGGGAGGTTAGAGACCAAGACGATTGGTAAGGAGTGCATTATACTCATCTGTCATAGCTTGAAGCCATGGAGGGGAAGATAAAGCTTCGTTAATGGAGGTAGGGATGTGAGATGTTGAAGTGGTGTGAGTCAGGAAGGTTTTGGGTTTGAAGATGCCGCTCTTGGAGCGAGTTGTCATGGAGTGGGTGTTGGCTGGATCATTGGTAGTGGATGATATGGGCAACATGGGTGATGAAGAAGAATCAGAAACAGAGAGAGAAGAGTCAGAGTTAGTGAGAGGAGCATATATAGGAATAACAATAGGTTTAGGAATAACAACAGGTTTAGGAATAACAATTATGTGATGATTTAGGGAGCTGGAATCAGAGTGCGTGATAGTGGTGGGAGTGAAGTTGTATTCATGTTTAGTGTAAGGAAACATGTCTTCATTAAAAACAACATTACGAGATATATATACCTTACCCGTAGGAGAAAGACAAATGTAGCATCTGTTGTATAAGCTGTAACCAAGAAACAGACAACATGTAGATTCAAAATCCAGTTTGTGTGTGTTGTAAGGACAAAGTAAAGGGTAGCAAGCGCAGCCAAACGTTTTCAAGTGAGTGTAAGTCAAGTCTTTGTGAAACAAAGCAGCATAGGGAGATTTATTCTGAAGGACAGGGGAGGGAAGGATATTAATTATATGTGTGGCAGTGGTAAAAGCTTCATCCCAAAACTTTATGGGTAAGGAAGCATAAGCAAACAAAGTTAAACCCATTTTCGAAATATGTTTGTGTTTACGTTCGATGGAACCATTTTGTGCATGTGTGTGGAGGCAAGTGAGACGATGAAAACTGCCATGCAGTTGAGTAAAAGGTTTGAAACATAAGAATTCTTTAGCATTGTCCGTTTGAATTGCACGGAGCTTAAATCCAGTCTGACTTTTAGCAAAGGTTTTAAAACGTGTAAGAGAATTTAAAGCTTGAGATTTATTATGTATAAGAAACAACCACGTATATTTTGTGTGAGCATCTAAGAAAGAAATATAGTAACGTGCACAATTGGAAGCACAAACAGGAGCAGGGCCACAAATATCAATGAAAATTAATTGCAAAGGTTCAGTGTATTGAGTTACAGAGGTGTGAAACGGAAGCTGGTGATGCTTTCCTTGTATGCAAGAATCACATAAATGAGTTTGAGAAGGGTAAAAAATATGACATTCATTCAAAACATGTTTAATAGTAGTAAAATTACAGTGGGCAAGTCTGTGATGCCAAAGCTGTAAAAGAGGTATCTTGGGTTTATAAGAAGCATAATGAACAGAGGGAGCAGGAGTTGAAAGCGATGGCGGAAGCACATAGAGCCCATATTTAATTACTCCTTGAAGTAAAATTTGTTGGGTTTCCTGATTTTTGACATAGCAAAGGTTAGCATGAAATTCAAAATAAACGTTGTTATCTTTGGCAAATTTAGCAACACTGATAAGATTTTTAGTGATAGCAGGAACATGCAACATATTATGAAGTTTGAACATGGTGTGGGAATGAGGTGCAGTATAAATAGCAGAACCAGTGTGAGAAATAGATGTACCTTGACTGTTGCCGAGTTTGAGATTAGTATTACCGTGATATGGTTGTTTGTGAGTAAAGAATGTAGAGTCTTTGGTGATATGGTGAGTGGCACCTGTATCAGGATACCATAGAGGGTCTTCAATGGTGGAGGGGGCGCCAAGAATAAACGGAGTGGAATCGAAATCCATGGGAAAGTTATAGTGAGAAAGATTTGCATTGTAAGAGTGAGTGGTGGGAGGATCATACCTATGCCAACATGTGTCTGCAGTGTGGCCAGTCTTATGACAGATCTGACAAATGGGTTTTGTGGAATTCCAAGACACATCGTGGTTGAGAAGCAGACGAACAGGTGGACGAGGGTTGGGTGGACGAAAACCAGTGGGATGTTGCGATCGGCCTCCACGAAAGGCATAAGTGAAAGGTTTCTTTTGTGTTGGTTTTTGAGATTCCATGAAGAGGAAACGTTGTTTACTTGAAGAATGGAATCATGCACCAGCTTGTGCCTTTCAAAACGTTCTTCTTGCGCAAGTAGAAGGGCTTCATGGTCGTCTACCGTGTATGGGTCTTGACGGGAAAGAATGGAAGTGACGAAACCATCATAGTCTGCAGAGAGCCCATTAAGAATGGCATCGACATGGTCTGCAGTGGATAAGGGGGAACCAACAACAGCAAGGGAATCAACAATTTTCTTTATATTAGTGATGTAGGTGGTGATAAATTTATCATTCTTTGGAGTTTTCAAGAGAAGACGAAACTTCTTGACCATGGCATTGGTATGTGATGCAAAGTGAGTGAGCAGACGTCCCCAGATTGCAGCAGAAGAATCCAGTCCCACCATTTTGGTTAAAAAAGGGGAGGACATGGAAGCAAGAAGCCAGGCTATAAGAAGTTGATCTTGTTGCTGATAGGTGCAAAACGCAGGATTGGCCACTACGCAGTTGTTTTAATTCAGAAACTCAGAAGGAACGACAGTGCCATCAAGAAATGCATAAGCTGGAGACCACGTAAAGTAGCACTGACCTGTTGTTTCCAAACAAGAAAGTTTTCATCTGTGAGTTTGAGAGAGATAAGAGTTTGAAAATGGTGGACAACAGAAGCAATGGGTATGCGCTGGTCAGAGAGGGAATAAGGAGAAGAGGAAGATGAGGAAGAAGGAGAAGACATGATGGGGGAGAAAAAAAATTGGCTCAGAATACCATGTATGAAAAAAAGGAAGATATTATTCTTGTTATTGTCTCTCAGCAAGGTGGGCATGAGAGCATATATACAGAGAAAGGTATGCAACTATAACATAACCGTTAAGAGAGGCTAACAGTAAAACTGTATTAACTGACTAACAGTTCAAGATAAAATATATGTTATTTGTAGATAGCCAAGTGTTATTCGTCTTGGCCAAAAATTCAACATTTCATTAAAGATCTAAACATATTGATATAGGGTATCATTGGATATTAGATGTTGTGGGTGTTGTTATTGTAGTTATCAAATATTCATACTAACGATAATGAAGTTGATATGATAACTAATTCATTACAAATATGGAAATTTGAAATTTGTTATAGGATCGTCGGTTTCATGGTCACCTCCATATAGTTGTGAAGGGAAGATTTATTGGGTTTTTGAACTTCCTTCTTATATGGAGAATAAACCCAAATACGTAAAGTTGCTTTGTCTCACTTATTTAACTAGAGAGAGGTTATATTACAATTGTTTGTGAAAGAGACTCATTAGTGAAATATGGCAACAAATAGAGAAAGGAGAAAAAAAAACTATAATGATCTCTAATATCCACCAAGGTATACATTCTTTAAATGTAACTAGGAATTCGTTAATAGTTGGATTTGATTGATCTTGGACAATATATTTTTAATGGGTGATTCTTTTTTTTCAATAGTTGGATCTTCGATTATAAGTTTGGAGAGGAAGAAAGATATTTCACAATGGTAACTCTATTTTGAAGTTTTTCATCTTCTTTCTTATTTAGAAAAACATTGTTGTTTGGTTTATTTTGAATGATTTTATGCATTGTTTAATCAGGTATTAGAGAATCTCTTCTACCATTGACTAATAATTATAGTAGATTTATTTCTTTGTTATTGACAACTTATGATTTTTACTCCTATATTTATTAAAGAAATAATAATTATCAAATTATATGCAATTATTGTATGCAATATTTGACGATATTGTACCCAATTATATGCAATTAATTTAATAATTATAGAATCTCATGATTAGTATCCTACCTAATTAGATTGTAATTTGGGGAGAGAAACTCCCTATATATTTTCTATGCATGAAGTGATGTAATACACATAAGAGAATAAGAAATATATCTTCTTCTTACCATTTTTTATCATTTTCTTATATGGTATCAGAGCACCGATCTTGTTGCCCTGACAGCCTTTCCATTTTTATTCCCTAAATAAAAAATCATGTCTGGCAAAGAAGGCACCAGTAACGAGTCCGATAGAAACCTCGTACAACGCTTCAGTGCCGAGCAAATTCAGCAATTGGCAAGAGCTATTTACTCGCTCAACAATAACGGTAAAAGTGACACGTTTGTTAGCTCTGCAGGTCTGCTTGCCCATAACTCCTCTTCTAATTCTGTTTTTACGAAACCATGGATTTTGGATAGCGAAGCAACCCATCACATTGCATCTGATTCACAATTTTTCACACACACTTCATCATCATTTATTTCAAATGTTAATCTGCCCACAGACTCAACTGCGCCCATCTTATCTACAGGCACAATTAAATTCAATGACAAAATCACTCTCAAAGATGTTCTTTGTGTTCCTTCTTTTAATTTTACTCCACATGGTTGCGTTTTACTGGACTTGGCTACGGGGAGGATGATTAGCTCGGGTAAACAACACGCAGGCTTATACTACATGTCCCCTCTTTCAAACCAAGCCCACGCATCTCAAATATCGACTGATCCTGATTTATGACACAAGCGCCTTGGACATCCTTCTCCGGCGTGTCTACAACTTGTATCTTCCTTACTACCTGTCCCTATCAGTAAAAATCTCATTCCCATTCATAATCATTGTAGTATTTGTCCCAAAGCTAAACAGATAAGGCTACCCTTTCCTTTAAGCACAATAAAATCTCATTCTCCATTTAATCTATTGTATTGTGACATTTGGGGTCCCCAACTCATTTTGGGAAACGTTTTTTTCCCACTATAGTTGATGACTATACTAGATGTACTTGGCTATTTCTTATGTATCACAAATCTGAAACCCAACATCTTTTAGAGTCATTCATTACATTTGCACAAAATCAATTTCAGGCATCTATTAAAACCATCCGCGTTGACAACGGATTGGAATTTATTTCAATGTATGATTTTTTTCTCAAAAAAGGTATTGAATGTCAACGCACTTGCATTTACACTCCTCAACAAAATGGAGTAGTAGAACGCAAACATAGACATGTTTTAAACACAGCACGAGCCCTCCTATTTCAGTCCAATTTACCATTAGAATTTTGGGGAGAATGCGTTTTAACCGCCACATATATCATTAATTGCTTGCCATCACCTTTACTAAAAAATAAATCACCTTTTGAGCTACTATATAATCAACCACCTTCACTTTCTCACCTAAAAACTTTTGGTTGCCTCTGTTACGCAACTGTTGTTTCACCTAAGCAAAAATTTGATCCGCGCGCCCGACAATGCATCTTCATTGGTTATCCTCACAGTAAAAAAACATACAAATTATTTGATATAGATGCACACACTTTTTTTACAAGTCGGGATGTCATCTTCCATGAAAGTGTTTTCCCATTCTGCCAACAGTCACAGACACAATCCTCACCTCCATTACAAGGTATTTTGCCTACTATTGACATTGACTTACCCACTCCTATCCAACATTCACTCGATCAACCTTCTTCTCTTACTCATCACAATGCACCTGAACCTCCATCAAACCAACCTTCTTCTCCTACTCGTCACAATACACCTGAACCTCCATCAAACCAACTCTCTTCTCCTACTCGTCACAATGCACCTGAACCTCCATCAAACCAACCTACTTCTCCTACTCGTCATAATACACCTGAACCTCTAGTAGACCAACCTTCTTCTCCCATGCCAAGAAGTTTAGCACCCATTACCAAACCTTCTCCAACCGACCTTCCTGTTCGACGATCCAGTCGCGCATCAACCCAACCTTCCTGGCTTCAAGACTACGTAATGGGATCCCAAGCCAATCATTCGACCACTGCCCAAGACCGACTGAATGGAACCAGGTATCCTATGCATCATTTTCTTTCTAATTCACGATTTTCTTCTACACATAGTGCATATCTTGCTAACATCACAGCCACCAAAGAACCTCACACTTATGCTCAAGCTATCCTTGATCGAAATTGGCAAAAAGCAATGTACGAAGAGCTTTCCGCCTTGCAACTAAATCAAACGTGGACCTTGACACCGTTACCCACTGGGCAGAAACCCATAAGATGCAAATGGGTCTATAAAATAAAGTACAACTCAGATGGTAGCGTCGACAAATATAAGGCGCGCCTTGTCGCAAAGGGGTACACTCAGATTGAAGGTGTCGATTATTCTGAAACTTTTTCACCAACAGCAAAATTAACAACTTTGAGGTGTCTTCTCACCATTGCAGCAGCCAGAAATTGGTTTACTCACCAGCTAGATGTGCAAAATGCCTTCTTACATGGAATTATTTACATGGACTTGCCACCCGGGCATCATCGACAGGGGGAGAACATTGTATGTCGACTCAACAAATCCCTTTATGGTCTCAAACAAGCATCTCGAACATGGTTTTCAACATTTTCTCATGTGCTTAAATCTGTAGGATTTCAACAGTCCAAGACAAATTACTCTCTATTCACAAGACAGAATAACTCATCATTTACTGCCCTTTTGATTTATGTGGATGATATTCTTTTGACAGGAAATTATTTGACAGAAATTCAGCATGTTAAAGATTGTTTATTACAACAATTTCGCATTAAAGATCTTGGAGACCTAAAATATTTTCTAGGGATTGAATTTTCCCGTTCCAAAGCTGGTATTTACATGTTCCAAAGAAAATATGCGCTTGATATTTTGCAGGATACGGGACTCACAGGTGCTCGTCCAGACAAATTTCCAATGGAACAATACCTAAAACTCACACCAGACGATGGAGAGTTATTAAAGGATCCAGTCAAATACAGGCGACTCGTGGGACGACTGATATACCTCACGGTTACTCGGCCTGACATAGCATTTTCGGTTCGGACCCTAAGTCAACATATACAGGATCCACGGAAACCTCATTGGGATGCTGCAATTCGGGTCCTAAAGTACATCAAAGGATCACCAGGACAAGGATTGCTATTGCCATCCGAAAACAATCTGACATTGACAGCTTATTGCGACTCAGACTGGGGAGGTTGTCAGACAACTCGGAGATCAGTATCTAGATATTGCATTTTTCTTGGTTCCTCTATTATCTCATGGAAGTCAAAAAAGCAGACAAACGTATCAAGATCATCAGCGGAAGCAGAATACCACGCAATGGCCAATACTTGTTTGGAGATAGTTTGGTTGCTATATCTGTTGCAGGATTTAAAGGTGCCATGTAACTTGCCAGCTCAACTTTTCTGTGACAATCAAGCGACATTACATATAGCAGCAAACCCAGTATTTCATGAATGCACAAAACACATTGAGATAGACTGCCACATTGTGAGAGAAAAATTACAAGCTGGGATAATCAGTCCTTCATATGTACCGACACAGTATCAGCTCGCAGATATTTTTACGAAGGCATTGGGCAAGGAACGATTTTTTACGCTACGACACAAGTTGGGGGTTCTTGATCTTCACCTACCAACTTGAGGGGGAGTATTAAGGAAATAATAATTATCAAATTATATGCAATTATTGTATGCAATATTTGACGATATTGTACCCAATTATATGCAATTTTTAATACTTCTCACTTTTACAATGAATGAATTATTAGATTCATTTTAAAATAAAGGCCTTAATTTAAAATATTTCAAAATTATGAGAATTAAATATCATCAATTATAACTAAAACTATAAAACTAAAGTTGCACATAAAATATACGTACATTAAAAGTTAAAACAAAATAAGTCAGGTTTTTTGAAGTATGAGCTCGTAACAAAAAATTTACGAATTATATAAACCAACTACCATCAATCATAAAAAATATGGAAATACTGTTGAAATACTTATTATCCAAGATTAGTTGTTGAAATACTTATTATCTAAGATTAGTTGTTGAAATACTTATTATCCAAGGTTATTTTGCTGAGTTTTTAAAATAATTTTTTGAAACTTTAGAAAACTTATTTGTAATGTAAAGTTGTCGCTATCCCTTGTTCAAAGGCGACAACCATCATCTCTTCATCATGTGTTTGAAGTCTTACTGTGACCACGCAAAACCTATTCAGATAATCTTTCAGTGTCTCTCCCTCCTTTTGTCTAACGCCAAAAGGGCCGTACAACCTTGGGGGTTTGACCTTGTTGACCAAGAACTGTTGTCTAAACATTATGGAGAACTGAGAGAAAAAGGTGATCTGACCATCCGGGATCCCACTGAACCATTATAAGGTTGTACCTGTAAAAGTGCCCATGAACATCTTACATCAGATAGCATCCGTTCCTCTAGAGATAAACATATGAGTGTTGAATGTCGTAAGATGATTTTCAAGGTCCTTTATCCCTATGAAAAAGGCGATATTCGGTGTGATGTAATGAGGTGGCACAAACTCATCCATAATCTCCTGCTAAAATGGCTTGGGATTATCTCTTGCTGACAAGCTCATAGATCGTTCCCTAGTGGAACGTCGGTCACGTTGATGTAGGATCTTGTGTAACTCCTCATTGGTTTTACGCAACTCCTCATTGGTTTGCGCGTGCTGCTCCATAGCTATCCAAGAGGCCTTGATTTCTGCCATCAGACGATCCTATAAAAGCTCTTGCACAGCTTGGGCTTCCGCGCGTAGCCTCTCCTGCTCAACCTTAGCTTCCTTTCGGACCTGCTCTTGGATCCGCTATTGCTCTCGTCTGTGCTCCTCGTTCGCCTCTTGGAGAGCCTTCATGGCATCCATGAGTTGCTATAAGACGGGGGCATCGCTTCCTTCAGATACCTGCGATCCTTGTCTTGTGTTTCTCATCATGTCAAGAGGCTCAATCACAAATATGGATGGGATCATATTTTATCGGACCCCACGGTGGGCGGCAAATGTTCTCGTCGGTTGACCTCGATTGGACTGGATGGAGAGCTCCGCTTCTGGTTTGTCTCTTCTTGGTGCACTGAAACAACGCTCCGCTGAGACAAAGGGGGCTCTACCTGTTGATCACACTCCACTCCGAGGATTAGGTCAGTGAGAGCTGATCCTGCCTGTTGACCAAAACGTTGGAGCTTTGCCTCGTCAAACTTGGATCGACTTCTGCGCCGTGTTAGCCTCCGTCCTTCACCGCGATCCACCTCAATAACCTGCAAAAGACGAAACGGCGCCGCTGCGGCCGATCACGCTCCGACGCCCAAGTCAGCGACTGAACCACCAATTACTTAAGAGTAAAACTCAAGAACTCTAAGGAACCGTGACCAGTTCTCTCTCAGTGTACTCAAGACTCGCAAGCGTAAAGAAACAATCTGAACGTGCGTACCTCAGAAGTTCGTTGGGAACTCTTATATACCTGGGCACTTTCTCTCTCCTGGCAGTTACACATCTGGACACGTGGCTCGCATCCAGCTGTACACGTGCCATCATCTGGAGCATCCTTGACTTGGGCGCTACTTCTTACTCTTCAGGTTTTTTGGCTAAGTTACTTATGCATGATACTACTCAGTGCATAATTGCCTTGGAGCGTGATCTCTTCTGGATGGCGAGTTCGGGTGCCTTCGTACACACCTTCCCTGTGGTCTCGCCGGCCGCCTTCACGATCTGCCCTACCTGCTTCACCGTATATGTTCAAGTAAGCTGTCTCCCGACCTCATCCTCTGGCCAGCTGGGAAATGACTATCTGCCTTCATCTTCGGCGATGTCCTTGTTTTGGCGACTTCTAATCACTTGGTCGCCTGGGTTCACATCTGGCGACTTCATCTTCAACCCAGAGACCGCCGGTTTAGGTATGCTGGAGATCGGAGCACGCCAACTTAATAACTGGCGACTACACGAACCCCTCGACTTCCTTCCCTTCTGCCAGCCAGGTGTCCCATGCAACACGCCTATATAATAGCTCGATACCACGTCATTACTTTCGACTACCAGGACGGTACACAAGCCCCCCAGTCTTAAGCGAAGACTTGTCCAGCGAAAAGACTAAAGGAGTCACGTCACTACCGATCTACGTGGCGCTGGCGCAGAATTCCAAACGTTTGTACTTTCTGCTTTCCTGACGCTCCACCAAACACTCTTCCAATCACTCGACACGTGGCTTCATCAACGGTTACCTTTAGTTGTCATTTACGCTTCCAAAACCCATTCGAAAAACCCTTAAACCCATTTCACTTCTACTGTTCCATCACCTCTTTGCCTTCTCAAACGCTTCGAGCTTCTTCTGCAAAAACCCACGATGCTCTTCAACCTTCTGAATCCTTAACTTCCTTCAACGTTCATCCGATCATCGAAAGGTACTCCCTTTACTTCTTCTGTTGAGTTTTCCTGCATTTTGACCGATTCGCATCATCCATTAACTGTCTGGTGCATACGCTGTGGGCTGTTTCTTCTATTTCTCCCTTCTCGTAACTTAGGGCTTCATCTCCATTACAACGAACCTTTGTTCGTTCGTTTTTTTTCATCCTTCTTTCACAATCGAGTCAGCCTCTGCGAACTCTGCTCACCTTTCCCTTTCTTTTTCCTTTGCAGTTTCCGCGATGGCTCGCTCAAAGATCACCCCAAATCCTCCTCCCTCATCACGAAACCCTCCCTCTCAAGCTCATAACCCACCACGGGCACCTGGTGCTTCCTCCTCCCAGGCTGAGAGGCCTGCAACCTCTCACCCCAACCTTGCTCAGGCAACTCCACCCATTGCCGGAGGTGCCTCCATTCCTTCCCCCGACTACAAGAAGCTATACCCGTGGGCCAACTCGACTTTGCTGAAGGAGACTTCTTCAGTAAATTCTGCTGGGGCTGTTCTTCGGTTGAAGAAAGGGGATGAGCCCCACCTGTCGTTCCACAAGGAGCACGATGACAAGTTGTTGGTGCTACCTTGCCCCCCCGACGTGCCAGTTTGTGCAGACGACAAAGGGAACAACGGCGAGTTGTTCTGCTTTGTATACACCACCCTATTGAAGAAGGTGAAACTTAGGTTTCCCTTCAAAACGAGGGGAGCTACTGACCGAGCTCGACATCGCCGCCGCCCAGCTCCATCCCAACAGCTGGGCATTCGTACGGGCGTTTCAAATCATATGCGCGCATCTGGGACTGCCAGCGTCAGTG
This sequence comes from Phaseolus vulgaris, assembly GCF_051622355.1. Classification (NCBI taxonomy): domain Eukaryota; kingdom Viridiplantae; phylum Streptophyta; class Magnoliopsida; order Fabales; family Fabaceae; genus Phaseolus; species Phaseolus vulgaris. Next base: position 19,950,328 of record NC_143502.1, on the reverse strand, counting down.
GACGTTTTCCTTTTCCTTTTTGAAGCTAAGCATCCAGGAGATCGCCTTTGGGTGAGTCTGAACGGGATTGCTGGGAGGTCGATCCTCTCTATCTTCCAGCAATCCTATAAGGATTGGAAAGGCAAATTTGTCCAAGTGCGCCAGAACGACCAGGACGCCTCGTTGCTCGACGGCTTTCCCTTGTACTGGGTAAACAAGGGAAACAAAGACTCCAAGGGAAGCTTCAGGAGGCCAAGAAGCCCTGACAGCATGGGCGCTTTGGACAAAGATCTGTGCCTCTTCTGGAAGAGCGTGGCAGACGCCAACATTACCTTCCTCACCACAGCGCTCATCTCCTTCGAGTTCTTCGAAGACCAACTCGAGGCTCGAATAGGTTAGAGCTCACCTCAATATCTAAGTTATTGCTCTTGGCGATACCTCTGTTAGCTGTTGCTGGGCGTCTTGTCTGTTGTGCACAAGACTTGGGTTTTATTTTCTGCATCACTTGTTTGCTTCATTTGCATATCTACTCATGTGTTTATCTTTCTCTCTGAGCTGACCCATGTACCTTTGTATTATGCAGATCTTATGTTGGGCAAGGGAAAACTGGCTGAATTGAAGGCGCTCGCCCGAGCCCATTGGTTGGCGTCGGGTTCCCAGACCGTGCCCAATTCAGTGGTGGAGATCGCCGCTGCCCAGGGCAGATCGCCCCCTGAAGGCCCGACTCCTTTAGAGGCCCAGCCCGCCCAACAACGCAAGAAGCTCATCCTCAGGAAACCAAAGAGGAAGACCCCTCAGGTGGTCCATGAGGATGAAGAAGAAGACGATGAGGCAACTGAAGATGGCCTCATCACCAAAAGAAGGAGGGTGGCGCCTTCCTCACCACCTGCTCCACCTCCTCTTCCAACATCAACACCGCCTTCTCAGCCAGCTCCACCTCCAACACTTCCTCCTCCCCCAGCTCCCACATCGCCAGTCCAAGCAGTTCCCTTGGCGCCTGCATTTCCTGTGGTTGAGGTTGCTGAGCCCAACTTCATGGAGAACCCCCGGAGCGCCTCCACGCCATATGTATCTGCTGGAGGGGGTCCTCCTTCAACCGTCTCAACTGCGGAAGCTGCACCAGGCGGGGATGAAGGTGCTCACAACTCGCCTATCATCATCACCGAGTCCCCCTCGTCGCCACCACGTCAAGAAGCTCCAACTCAGCAGCCAACTCAAGAAGGTGGTGGCGAGAACTAGCAACAGGCTCCCCTGGTGCCTCCACGAGCAAACCTCTCTCTTGAGGTCAAAAGGGTGTGGGAACCCTTCTCAACAAAACTTAAGATGATGGCAGAGGATTTCCCCTCCATCATATCAAAAGCTGTGGAGAGTTCTAGCAAGAAGCTCCAGGATGACATCTCCATGCTCCAAGAGGAGAATCGCCTAATAAGGATCGAGGCGGAGAAGTTATCCTCCAACCTTATGCTGGCGGAGATCGATCATTCCCGAGTGGAGGACGCCATGAGCACCGAGCTGCGAGTGGCGCGCAAGGAGGCCACCGATCTACGCCATAAGGTGCAGCTCTTAGCTCAAGAGAAGATCGAGCTGGAGAGCAAGCAGGTCCCTTATCGCGTCAAGGTGGCTGACCTGGAGGCGTCGATCAAAGCAGATGCCGCCAAGGTAAAAAACCTTGAGAAGAGGTCAGCAGATTGGGAGGTCTTCTTGGGGAAAGTTGAAAAGGAGAGAGACGACACCATGGCCAAGCTCGCCGAGGCCAAAAAAGAAAACGAAGGGATCGCCGCAGAGCTGGTCCAAGCGCAGGCGGAGAACTAGAGGGTTACTGAAGACCTTCTTCAAGCTCGGGAGGGGGCTGAAGAACTGAAGCAGCAGAATGAGGGGCTCAAGAAGTAGATTGAAGAACTCGAGCTGAGCTCCGCCCAAATTCTTGCTGCTGGGTTTGACGCCGCCTTGGAGCAGTTCGCCTGCTAATATCCTGATCTGGACCTCTCCATGGTGTCTCTGAACAACGAAGTGGTGGACGGGAAGATTGTTCCTTCTGAAGACTAGTTGCTACCCTCCATCCATTATTCCTATGCTTTCTCCTTTACACATACTTACTTGTAATAAATTTTTCCCTTTTTCTGCACATGTATTTTGAACTGATGCCATTATGTTACAACATTTCCCGCTCCTTTCCATAATCTCTCTTGTCAACTTTATCTTCCTCGCATAAATCTCTCAGACGAAATTAACTTAGTAACTCCGCGAGCGCAATTGTATAATAACTGCGTCGAACCATCAGCTTTCGAACGATAACATTCTAACAACTTGTAACCTCAAGGTAATGAACCTTAGCGCGAAATCACTCTTCAAATAACGAGCTTCAACCCAACTAATGGCTTAAGACACATCTTACCTGATCTGCCTTATCAAAACGGGCCTTGGCTTCTCGCCATCGCTTGAATTTCTCCTGGTCGCCAAAGAGTCTTAGCGATACTAGCTTCCTCTTGCCTTCACAACTTGGCCATTGTTTCTTCATCTGGGGGTAGAGGCGCCTTTCGGATCCTTCTCTACCTTCCCTGACCTTCAGAACAGTAAGCCGGATAGCTAAGTGTTCTCTTCGAACCCACCTTAGCTATCCTTAAAACTTCTTCCACCCTCTACACCGTACCTGAACTCGTTCGAGACGAGAAGGATTTTATCTTGCCTGAACTCGCTCGACGGCGAGAAGGTCTTTAACTCGCCTGAACTCGCTCATCGGCGAGAAGGTCTTTAACTCGCCTGAACTCGCTCGACGGCGAGAAGGTCTTTAACTCGGGCCTCTACATTGCCCCAGGGGCTACATCTTCTCTCCCCTAGAAACACTGAGGACTTTTTGCTGGTGCCTCTACATTGCCCCAGAGGCTACATCTTCTCTCCTCTGGAAGCACTGAGGACTTTTTACTGGTGCCTCTACATTGCCCCAGAGGCTACATCTTCTCTCCTCTGGAAGCACTGAGGACTTTTTACTCTTCCTCGCCTGCACTCGCTCGACGGCGAGGAGGTCTTTATCTCGCCTCAGGACGCGCGAGGGCGTTGAGGTCTTTTAACTGGTGCCTCCGATCGCCGAAAGACGATGAGGACTTTAAACTTTAACTGATGCCGCCAATCGCCAAAAGACGATGGGGACTTAGAAAACTTTTTAGAAAGCATGCAACATAACTTCAACTCGCCTTAAATCACATATAAGTGACAAGGTCTTTCTTCAAAACTTTCGGAAAACAACAAGCATGCAATCTAAAACACTTTAAACTTTGAAAACTCTTCTTTATTGGGCGGCCTCATTAAAAACCCTCCTTAGGGAAAAAAGAGTGCCCCCTCCAAACTGTTT